>NC_068928.1:61326873-62600373 GCF_023091745.1 Budorcas taxicolor
CACAGCTCCTGAGCCCGCGCGCCCTGGAGCCGATGCACCACAGCGAGAGGAGCCGCTGCAGCGAGAAACCCTCGCCTGGAACCTGCAGAGCAGCCCCCGGCCGCTGCAACTGGGGGAAGGCCACTGGCAGCTAGGAAGACCCTGCGCAGCCGAGGAAAGGCAAGGGGAACGCACACACACGACGGAGTCACTGCTGCAGACGCTGACACAGCATTGTGAGCCAACGGCAATAAAGCTGCTTAAAAATGTGAAAATAAAGATCACATAAAACGTGGGGAAAGTCAGCCCGAAAATGAAAGCCCTCATAAGAGACCGGGAGAGGCCGAGCTGAGACCCCGTAACGGGCTGTGTGGCTCGGCTAGCAGCATCTCCAGATGGTCTGCACAGGGGCGCTCCGGGAAGGGGGGGGCTGGGGCCAGCTCGTCCAGGGACCCCCAGAGCTGAGCGGCTGACACAGGAAGGCCACCCCTTCTGTGGGAAAGCCAGTGATGACCGTAACTGTTTCCCTCCCCCTACCCCAACAACCCTATACTGAAACCCGATTGAGTCCACTCTCTGAAAGGAAGTGCCCTGTGGTTTAGCCGAGCTTCGGGTCCCTTCTCTCTCCCACACGCTGTGACATTGCTTTATGCAGCAGACTCTGCTCTGAGCCAGGACCACGTCCATCGGGCCTGGTTCTAGCAGCCTGCGCCTCCCTGACACCAAAGGGAAGGTTTCACTTCTGGGCCACACTCACAGCCTGGGGTGAGGCTGGGGAGACACCGGGCATCCCAGTGGGTCCTTGGTGCCTCCGAGCTCTGGATAGGCTGGCCTCCTGGCAGTCTTTCTGAACCTTGCAGACACTCGGTTTCCCTTCTCCAGGCAGACGCATCTGGGAGAAGAGAAACTTCCTAGGTGAGAAAGCAGAAGAGGGAAGTGTGTCTGTCCCTCGGATGTGTCTGTCTCTTGGCTGTGTCAGGCCATCAAAGGTATCAGTGGGTGACTTGGTAAAATCAATCCTCTGCCCTTCACACATCCAATTCAACTCAGAAATAGAGATTACAGCTTCCAAAGTAGGCATTTTCCTTTGTCAGTGTGGTTGCAGGCAAGGCGCTTCATTCCCTTAATCCTCTGGACACCCACTCGTGTATATAAACACCCGTGCACGAGATAATGCGGCTTCCCTGGTGGCTCAGACGGTAAAGAAGTCACCTGCAAGGCAGGAGACGCAGGTTCGGTCCCTGAGTCAGGAAGATCCCCTGGAGAAGGGAACAGCAATGCGTGCCAGTGTTCTTGCCTGGAGAATTCCGTGGACAGAGGAGCCTGGCGGCTCCAGTCACTGGGGTCACAAGGAGTCGGACATGCCTGAGCACGCGTGTGCACACACACAGAGCAAGAGATGACATGCCTGCACATGTGTGTGTTTGCACACCCTTACACATCTTCTTGCACACATCTTCCTGTAATTAGCACCCTGTGAAGGACAAGTCCATGAATCAGAAACCCCCAGCCTCGATCCTGGGTGACTGACAAGCCAGAAAACTTAATTTCCCTCTTTGTGGGAGAGATCTTTTAAGCCACCATTTGATTGCTTCAGCAGATTAGGCCAGTTCTGAACTGCTTTGGAGAGATGTGTTCCTTTGCCCAAGGCCCCCCCCCCACCCCCCCAACCTTCCCGGGCGGCGATAAGGCGTCTGTAAACACTCTGAAACTTTCTCTCCAGACTTCTTGGCTTTGCCACTTTGAAGTTGAACTGCAGGAAGACCTCTGTATGAGATGAAAATGTCTTGCCAACTGATAAAGAATTGCGGATCCAGCTGAAATCCACTCAGTCATAGGGATTAGCCAGCCTGAGAAGGTTTGTTTGGGTGGAAGGCTGAGTTGAAAAACAGGAGGTTTGGATTCAATCAAAAACGAACAGAGAACTCTAATCACCCAGTGCCCACCTCCGTCCCACCATCAGGGGAGCCCAGGCAGGCTCAGAGGGCGCCCACCTCCCAGTTCACAAAGATCTTCACTCTCATAACACTTTTCCTCTACGTGGCGATTCTTAAGCTTTGTAGGCATGTGTGTCTCCAGAGACCTGGTTCCATGCATTGCCGTGGAATCTTATTTGCACAGGTGGGGCTCGGTGAGCTGGATTTTTAGGAAGACCTGGGGCTTCTAAAGCAGGTGATGTGTGTGCGTGCATGCTAAGTTGTGTCCGACTCTTTGCAACGCTGTGGACTGTAGCCTGCCAGGCTCCTCTGTCCATGGGATTCTCCAGGCAAGAACACTGGAGTGGGGTGCCATGCCCTCCTCCAGGGGATCTTCCCAACCCAGGGATCGAACCCGTATCTCTTATGTCTCCTGTATTGGCAGGGGTGTTCTTTACCACCAGCATCACCTAGGAAGCCCCAGGCAGGTTATGCTGCTGTTGCTAAGTCGCTTCAGTCGTGTCCGACTCTGTGCGACCCCACAGACGGCAGCCCATCAGGCTCCCGTCCCTGGGATTCTCCAGGCAAGAACACTGGAGTGGGGTGCCATTTCCCTCTCCGGTGCATGAAAGTGAAAAGTGAAAGTGAATTCGCTCAGTCACGTCCGACTCTTCGCGACCCCATGGACTGCAGCCCGCCAGGCTCCTCCGTCCATGGGATTTCCCAGGCAAGAGTACTGGAGTGGGGTGCCATTTCCTTCTCCAAGGCAGGTGATGACCAGACTCTTAAAAGCACCACCGTGGTAAATACCACTGTCTATGGAGGGCTGAGGTCTGTGCCAGGACTGAGCAGCCCCCGCCTCCAGACCTCCGGGTGCCACCAGCTGCTTTATTGTTCAGATCTCAGCCAAGCAGACCCTCCTAACCCTGCAGACTCACACAGCTACCCATCCACTCCACCGCCTGATTTTAAATCTCCGCACAGTGTTCCCCACTAGCGGATGTTTTAATGATGTGCGTCTTCTCCCAGTTGTTTATTGCCTGTCTGCCCAACTGCCCCGATGAGTGCTGTGCGTGGGGAGCGCGTGTCTGCCTTCTGGGGGTACACTGTCCGATGCCTCTGTTTTACTGAGTGCTCTCTCTTTTTGCTGCACTCAGGCTCCCGTCTGCGCCGGCCACCCTGTGGTCAGAGGTCATGATCTGGCGAAGCGGTAGGCGCGCTCACTCCAGGTGTCTGCAAAGTGGCAGTTATCCTCCGAGCCGGGCAGAGATGCTCTAAACATGAAAAGATGCCTTTGGCCCAGTGTGGTGGCCCCCAGATGCTCACCGTGGGTTGAGGGCATCAGAATCACCTGGGGAGCGCCTGAACTGTGCGGATTCTCGCCCCTCCCCTCCTGGAGGACCTGTTTCAGGACATGTGGCGGGGGTCTGAGGATCTCTGCTTGTCAAAACGTAGCCCAGGTGTGCTCACACTTTGCAAGCTTGCTGAGCGCTAGCGTAGCGGGTCGCTATGGAGACACCTCGCTCACGGGAAGAGAGCTTCCCGAGACTGCCTGCTCCCAGAGCTCCTCAGCCACGTCACCATCGACATTTGGGGATGGAACTCTTTGCTGGGAGGGGCTGGGCTGTGGGCCCTAAGATGTTTAGCACCACCCCTGGCCATCCCTCAGGACGCCGTGACACCTCTCTTTCAACCGCGACAACCAAAAATGTCTCCAGACGTTGCTTCGTTTTTCCTGGGGGACAAACTCGCCCCTGGTTTAGACCCACTGCCCCAGGGCCTCAGCTATACTTCAGGTAGCCTGTAGGAGATCTCTGTAGTCAATGGTCTAGAAGATTCCATCACCCAAAGTCTACAACAACAGAGGTGACCCCTCAGAAGGCCAACTTTTGTTATGCTAAACAATTGCCTAAACCCATCCATGCCTATGTGGTGGATACTCGTGTACCTGGGAATCAAGAACAGCTTTAAACTAATCAAAAAGAGATATCCTGGTCAAAGTGTATTTGAAGACTGCCATGTTTTAAAACTCGACACGACTTAAAACAGAATCCTATAAGTTCCTCGGCTAAAATACTTTCAGGATGTATTAGGTATAACAATAGTTTGCTACATGAAAATGGCTTTGAAAAATCTTAAAAGTGTTTTAAAAGAAAAGGGACTTTTTTTTGGTGTGAGGCATTAAATTGGATGTGAATATGACAGATTTCAAAGACTGTCAAAATAACAAATTTACATCATAAATGCATCCGCTTTCCCTTTAAAGGCTTTTCCACCATCAGGAAGGCGTTTAATGGTGAGCAGGTTCAAAATGTCGCCAACTCCCACCGGTACAGAGGGGAGGCAGTCCCCACCAGAGTCTCAGGGCTTCAGACAAATTCTCTGCCTCTTTTCAACTTAATAAACTGCACTCCCGTCAAATTGCAGATAATGAAAGAGACAGTGCCATTGTTTCCTTCCACATCTTGCTGAGAAAGATATCTCCCAATATTTTGGGAGGACCGCTATACCAAAAAGTGAACTTGAAAGAAATCCACCCTGCCGTGACTTTACCGGATCAAAGACACCGGAATCTCCACAGAAGCACAGTTCTGAAGTTTGCAGCGCTTTCGTTCAGATAGAGGCTCATTAAGAAGCATCTAACGCGTTTGATTGTTTCAGAGTTAGCCATCTAAATTTTTAATCGTGTGTGGGTGCAAGAGAGTCCTAGGGTTGTACCCAAACACTGCAAAGCCTTTATATTCTAAAGAGTCATGTCAATATCCTCTTTTCCTGAATAGTCAGCAGGTAGGCTCGCGGAGGGGGTGGCTTCAAACGGCTCCCTTCTGTGACAGAGGGGTGGGCAATTTCTGAAGTTGCCTTTGCAAAGAGAAATAAGTCCGAGTGTTTTGAAATCTGGGTTCCTTTCTTTTTTGAGGGAGTGAGGCTGAGGCTCTCTGTGCTCCCCCCTCCTCTCTTCTTTCTGCAGAGATGAAGCTGCTCTTCTTCATAAAGAGGAAAAGAGGGCTTCACTGGGAGCCCGGCCTCTCCACCTAGACTCTCCCAGAAAGGAAGCACGTTCTCTTACTCAGCATGCTCGGGTTAAACTTCCTCCAGCCGTAACCGCATGGGGGTTTTTGTTGTTCCCGCCTCTTCAGGGACAGTCTGTTTTCCTTTCTCAAGAGACTGACGGGTCTGCAGCCTGGGCCAGGGTCCCGGAACCCTTGGCAAGGGGCTGGTGGAGGTGGGGAAGGCGGGCCCAGGAAGAGCACTTACCCTGAGCTCCTCGGCTGGAAGGGCTGTGCGTCCCGCCTTCCACATCCACTGGAAAGCCTTCATCACCTGGCACCGCCCAGAGGCAGAGGGGCTGGAGATGCAGTGTTTGACAGGGCAGCCCCTCCCAGACACAACCCGGGAGTGTAAAGGGGAAAGTGCAGGAACGGCCTGAGGGTAGGGCGGCCTTGGTGGCTCAGTGATACAGAACCCCCCTGCCATGTAGGAGACGCAGGAGACGTGGGTTCCATCTCTGGCTCGGGAAGAGCCCCTGCATGAGGAAATGGCAGCCCACACCAGTATTCTTGCCTGGGAAGCCCCGGGGACGGAGGTGCCTGGCCGGCTACAGTCTGTCGGGTTGCAAACAGGCAGACACGTCGGAGCGCCTGAGCACACTGAAGCCTGGTGGTCCTGGGCTTTCACAGCCGGGGCCTGGGTTCAGTCCTTGGCTGGGGAAATATAAGATGCCATAAGCTGAGTGACGTGGCTGAAAAAAATTTTTTAATGATAATTTTTAAAAAAGGGAAAGTGTAGATGGTTGGTGGGCCTCTCACTGTCCCTGTGACATCAGTAAAAGGTCTTTTCTTTCTTTAAGTGATGATTAGACCCGGAACATGTTCAAAGGGGCGGACCTGATTTTTTCAATCTAGTGGTCCAGTACTTACGCTGGAAAGGGAATGAAGGTCTTCCTCTCGCTTCTCTGTCTGGATTTCTCACCCCATGTGGCCACGGTGGTTCGCCTCCCGAGATCACAGGAGGGTTTGTGACAATGAAGGTCAACCCAGACATCACGGCCAGCCCCATGAGCCCCTGAAACTAAAGAGGTCGGTGTACGCCGAGCTGTCACAGGAGGGGTGGGCCTGCTCTGCGGGCTGGTGACTAGTTCCTGGTGAAGCCCTGGAGAGCACTAATGCTGTCTTAAAGGACAGCTTGTACACACTTAGGAAGGCAGGCGGTGATGGCGGAAGAATTAGAGCAGGTTCCCATGATCCCACGAGTCAAGCTCATCTCGATTTCGTCTCCGCGTCTTAATCTGGCAAACCAAGGAGATACAGGAAACCCCGAAAACTGGGTTTTGTACAGTGTTTGGCAAGACCTCTCATAAAGCCCGAGGGGGACTCTACGGCATGGGAGATGGTACATTCAGGTGGATTTATGACTAGCTGACAGATTTGTACTTAGAGCAAGCTGAAATAGGGAGGTGGGGCTGCTAACTGAATGCCTTCAGGAGTCAGACAGGGTCATCGTCGGGTAGCGCTGGCGGGGTGCTTGATGATAAACAGTGATGGGGACAGAGACGAACGGAGAGCCCGTCACTGATGGCTGAGGGCCTCCACACACCCCCAGGGGGCTGTGCAGTCCACAGCACACACAACCACCCAGGGCTGCTCTGGTCACGCCTACTGGTTGTCGGCATGTTGGACTGTGGACCCAGGGTTGAGCTATCTTCAGTCTTTCAGGAGAAGCTGGCTGTGGACCCAGTGTTGAGATACATTCAGTCTTTCAGGAGAAGCTGGAACCCAGATGTTGGCCACTGATTCAAAGTTAGAACAAGAAAGAAAATACCATGCAGGCCAAGCAAACCGTCCTGTGGGCTGCGCTTGGCAGCTGGACTATCCCTGCGTGATCTATAACCCCAGGAGAGGTTTCCGGTAGCACGGGGATATGTTGTCGGTCCTGTTCTACTCAGCAATTTTGATCAGTGCCTTGGATCAAGTTCTAGAAAGCATGGCTATTGATCCAAAGCCAGAGGGACCACTGGACGACCGACGTGGGATTCTAAAGAAGCTCAGCAGAGCAGGACAGAGGCGCTTGTGGGCAGACATATAGACAATCTCATCCTCGGGTCCACAAACACCCACCACCCAAGCACAGAAGGGATTAACAAGAGCACACATTAGGAAAAACATGCTGTCCAGTTTCAGCTGTTTGCAGATCAGTGTGGGACAACGGGGTGATGGGTCTGCCAGAAGGCAAAGGCAACCTCAGCCAGTGTCAAACGCAGCAGAGCCCGCCCGGCTCAGCCAGCCGCAGCTGGAGCTCTGACCTGGGTTCCGGGAAACACTCAAGGAGGGATGTGCGGAGCCTGGGGCACACTGGGGGGGCATCAGCAGGTACGGGGAGAGTCCTGGAGACTCTTCAAGCGAAGGAGAGCTGAACGTGTTAGGGCTACTTTGCTTCGAGAAGGGACGCCCTGAAGATACACAAACGCTGGGTTCCAGCATTTAGGGGGTTCGTCGTGAGTGGGGAATTAGCATTCTTCCTAGTGTGCTGATTAATGCCAAGGGGGACGTGGTGCAGAGACCCAGAGTTCAAGTCAACATGCAGACACCTTTCAAACACATCTCTGGGGCAGGAAGGGCTGTCCAGAAGGGAAAATCACCCCCCGCCCCAACCCCCTGCAACTGCTCCGTCCCTAAAGCTGGAAACCTGAGGGCGGGACACCTTTGGGATGATGTAGAGGGAACTGGGCCATTAAGGGTGGTCATTAGAACAGGGCTGATTCATTGCAAGGGCTGATGCTGAAGCTCCAATACTTTGACCACCTGATGCAAAGAGCCCATTCACTGGAAAAGACCCTGATGCTGGGAAAGACTGAGAGCAGGAAAAGCAGTAGATGCGATGGTTAGAGAGCATCACTGGCTGAACGGACACGAATTTGAGCAGACTCCTGGAGACAGTGGAGAACAGGGAAGCCTGGTGGGCTACAGCCCATGGGTCTCAGAGTCAGACACAACTTAGCGGCTGAACAACAATAAGTTAGAACGGGCACACTTGAGATGGGATGCAGACAGAGGCCAGAGGGGCTGGAGGGCCTTCCTAGCTCCTGCCACACAATGAACTCCTGGCAGGTAGAGCTGGCAGGGAATAGTGCGTCAAAGAAGGTCTTTGAGGTGGTTGGGGAGGCAAGAACAGTAGGCGTTCAGGAGAAGCCGAATTGTCACGCGCCATAGTCTCAGGAAGATAAATCCTGGTACTGTTGACTGAAGATGGTATGTCAGTCCTGTAGGAAGATGCGGGGACTGAAGTTCAAGGTTCATGAACATACTTGGTCTCTTCTTGGTGGGCGTCATATTTTACAGATTGAACCACAAGTTCTAGAACAAAGGCAACTGGAATTCTTAAGCCAGAACCCTCAGGAATGAACTAGCTCAATCTCTTTGTGGCATAAATTAGGAAACTGACTCTCACAAAAAGGAAGTGACTTGTCTAGGGTCATATAGCTGGGAAACAGCAGAATCGGAACTTGACTGGGGTTTCCTGACCTAAGATGTTGCGGTGATGGTCATGCTCTGGGTGGATACTCCGTAGAAAGCTTAACCTCAGTATCATTTTTATTCTCAGACTCCTGAGCTGCTCCCATTTAGTGGCTAAAAAAATGGTCTTGGTAGTGATTGCAATGGTCTCCAGACACAGAGCCTCTACAGCTCGAGACTTGATCTTGACACACTTATTCTGGTTCCCGACTTTTCCCCCAAGGCAGGTTGGTTCCAGGATTCACCATATCCTTTCTATGTCATCGCTCACTGTTCTTTTAAAATTTACATATTTTTAATTGAAGGATGATAACTGCTTCACAATGCTGTGTTGCCTTCTGCCATGCATCAACATGAGTCAGCCATGGGTATACACAGGTCATCTCCCTGTTTAACCTCCCGCCCACCCCATCCCACCCCTGAATCAGCCATAGGTATACACATGGCATCTCCCTGTTTAACCTCCTGCCCGCCCCCACCCCCCACCCCTGAATCAGCCATAGGTATACACATGGCATCTCCCTGTTTAACCTCCCGCCCCCCCGCCACTACTTGTCACTGGTTGAGCCCCCTGCTTCCTGCAGCGGCTTGCAGCCCCGCTGGCTGTGCCTGTTTTACATGTGGTGACGTATATGCCTCCGTGCTCCTCTTAGTCCACCCCGTGCTCTCCTCCCCCCGCTGTGCCCACACGTCTGTTCTCTCTGTCTGCGTCTCTATTGCTGCCCTGAAAATAGGCTCATCGGGACCATTTTTCTAGATCCCATATATGTGTGTTAATGTGCAGTATTTGTTTTTCTCTTTCTGACCTACGTCACTTTGTATGACAGGCTTGAGGTTCATCCGCCTCGCTAGAGCTGACTCAGATTCGCTCCTTTTCGCGGCTGAGTAATATTCCGTTGCGTGTATGTGCCAGAACTTCTTTATGCATCCATCTGTTGACGGACATCTAGGCTGCTCACTCTTACCTGTGGTTCCTATGACATCTTGCCAAAATGCAGGTCCAACTGGAGCTTTATCACTCTGCCTGTAAAGACCAATTTCCAGATCCCTTTCGGATTTCGTCTCCGAAATGCAGCAGGCAGGACCGGGCAGGTGAAGGCTGCCAAGGGCCATCCACCAGGCTGCGCCTGAACACAGCGCAGTGGTACAGACTTCCCTCAGCCCGTGGCTGGACCAGTCACATCCTTTGAGCTCCTCAGAAAGGATGAGTGAGAGACGCAGAGGAGGGCATTACTCGGATCAGCTTTGTCCTTATCCAGGAGCCGTCACGGCTCAGCAATGCCCCCACCCGGGGCAGGCTGCTGATGGAGCCGATGGCGGCACACTCTCCCGCTGGAGGGCCCGTGTGCTGCGGACCGAGGCCCGCTGGGTAGAACCCTACCTCGGTCTTGGAGCCCGGGCCCTCCTCTGTGGGGGCGCGGCTCCCGGCCCGGGCTTGAAGTGTGGTCCACAGGCCCTCCTCCCCGCGGCCCGCGCGCTCCCATCCGTCCGCGCCCGGCCGTCCACCACGCTGCTGCTCCGGGCTTCGCCTGAGAAGGCTGCGGTGCTCCCAGCGGGTTCTTACGAGAACTCTCTCTTCCCAGTCCGGGAATACACAAGGTCAGCTGCCTCCCCCGGACAGGCTTGGTCTGGAGGCTGGAGCCTCTTGAGCTTACCGGGCAGGCCTAACCCAAACCACAAACGCCGAGGAGTCAGCGGCCTCCTAGAGACGGAAGGAGGCGGACTGAAGTTCCACTGTGGCCAGAGGAGGAAGAGAGCCCCCAACACCACTCTGCGCCCCCTCCTGCAGGCCTGAGGCTGCGCTGGGACACTCCACAGGCACCTCCCGGAGCAAAGAAGCGAGCTGGGCTCGTGATGAAGCCAGGAGCCTGGGCTTCAGACCAGCGCCTGCTTCTCTGCTGTGGCCCCTCTCCTCACACCAGCTGTCTTGTGATGCGCTGTTAGCCCAAGAAGGAAAACTGCTCACACAACAGGCACGTTAGAGCGAACATATTTTGTAATATTTCGTGTCACTTATACTATGAATACGCGTTGTACAGCTGTATGCGTACATTGATCAATAATAAAACATTCCCATGTCAACTTCGCTGCAAAGACAGTGAGAGAGAAAGAAGAGAGCACGCATAAAACGCTGCGCACCCTCCTCCTGGGTGAGGCATCATCAGTAATTTTTGCCTTAACTTTTGTGTGCAAAGTCACTCTGTAACAGCCTCCTCCAGCTTGGGGGAGGGGGACTCGAAGAACAAAGAGACCCCAGCACCCACAGGTCCGCAGGGACCTCCTGCGGCCGCCGGGCCTGGCTGGATTGGGATCTCGGGCCTGGCCAGGCTCCCACCAGCTTGAGGAGCCAGGAGCCGCCCAGGGGTCACCATCTGGGCTGGAAGGTCAGCGTCTTCTCCTCCCAACCCAGCGGGAGCGGGGAGAAGGGGTTGTTGGGAGAGAGGCCCAAGGAGCGAGGAGGAGAACGTGGGCCGTCAGGGAATCGGGAAATAAACAACGTGTTCCCGCGAGGTGGGGGTGGGCTCGCTTTGTTCCCGGGCCGGGAATGGGAAGCACCAACTCTGGGAAGACAAGCCGCTTCCCGAGACCCCCTCAGCCCACCTGGGGCGGACACAGTGAGAGTCTTAGACCAGCACAACTGGGCGGGGCAAAGGCCCAGGAGGCGGCCCGCCGGCACCCCGAGGCCCCAGGAGGCGGCCCGCCGGCACCCCGAGGCCCCAGGAGGCCGGCCCGCCGGCACCCCGAGGCCCCAGGAGGCCGGCCCGCCAGCACCCTGAGGCCCCGCATCCCCGTGGCCGCATCACAGGCTGGCCTGCTGCCCAGATGCCTCTGCCTCTTAGAGATCGCTTTTTAAAGAAAAGTTCTGCTCCCCACTCTTGGGAGCATTCTCAGCCCTCCCCGCCCTGACCACCCCACACTGCCATGCCGTGGTTTGCCTTGATGTCTCCCTTATCCGTCCCTGGCACCCAGTGGGCACCCTGTGTGGCATCCATGCCCCCTGCACTGAGTGAGTGAGCAATGGATGGCTCCAGGGAGGGAGCACGCGGCTTGCCTGGACGTCTCTCCTAAGACCTCGGTCGGCTCGACCTTGCTTGGTATTCAGAGCAGCTTGTCCGGGGAGTCCCAGTCACCGTGACCATCGCGGCATTTTCCCCGGGCTGGGCACCCCTGTTCACGGCGGCACGCCCTGCTGGCCTGCTGCTGGTGTGTATCTCAGGCATGGAAATCCATGACTTTGTACAAAAATCCCCCTTCCCCGATGCACCTTGTCATGGTTCATTTTATGTGTCAACTCGACCGTGTCAGGAGACGCCCAGAGCCCTGGGAAAACAGTAGCTGTGAACGTGAGGGCGTTTCCAGAAGAGATGAGCGTTTGAATCGCTCACCAAGGCAGGTGGACGTCGCCCAGCCCACTGAAGTCCCTGATAGAACCAAATGGAGGAGGAAGGTGCATTCTCTTTCTCTCTTACTGAGCTGGGACAGGCTTCTTCTCCTGCCCTCAGACACAGGCTTTCAGGCTCAGATCACACCATCTGTCGGCCCCGCCCCAGTTCTCAGCGCCTTTGGATGTGGATTGCATCACACCACTAGCTTTCCTGGTTCTCCAGCTTGCAGCTGGCAGACCGTGGAACTTCTAGGCCTCCACAAATGTGTGAGCTAATCCCTATCATAAACCCCCATCTATTGATCTGGGCTTCCCTAGTGGCTCAGCAGTCAAGAATCTGCCTCTAATGCAAGGGACCCAAGTTTGATCCCCGGGTCAGGAAGTTCCCCTGGAGAAGGGAGTGGCAACCCACTCCAGTACTCTTGCCTGGGAAATCCCTCGGACAGAGGAGCCTGGTGGGCTACAGTTCATGGGGTTGAAAAAGAGAGAACTGAGCGACTGAACAATAACAATAATCAAACTATCTGTGGGTCTCCTTGCCTGCCTACCCTCTGTCTCTCTTTCCATCATCTATCTACCTGTCCACCCGTCTATCTGTCCTGTCTGTCCGCCTTCTATCTACCTATTCTATCTTCCTATTTACCTATCTATCTATCCACCCTCTTGGCTCTGTTTCTCTGGAGAACCCTGACTAATGCACACTTCTGTCCCAAACACGTACCCATTAGACCCAGGAGGCTTGAAACATAGGCTCTAAATGCATAGCATCCCAACTATTTTTAAGGAGGAAATCCAGAAAACAAAAGCCGAAGCAGCTGCCCTCGTCCATGCTGACTCCCCAGACTTGGATTGACAAATAACAAAATTGAGAATAATGAGCTTTCAAACTCCCCTATTCCTTCTGAGACTCACTAAACACAAACATCTGGGTTGATTCTGGGGACCGGCTGAGTAGAATTCCCCTGGACTTGGGAGAGAAGGGAAAGAAGGGGCTTTGAAATCAGGCAGACCCAGGCCCCAATTCTCTGCCGGGTCACCAGCTGGCTCTTTGGCTTTGGGCTAAGCCTCCAGGTTCTCCTCTGCCGAGGGGGCGATGCTATTTCTGCCTTGTGGCGTCGGGAGGGCGTGAGCCGCCGCAACTGTTGGGCGGAGAGCAGAGCGCCAAGACGGCGCGGGAGTGCATGGAGGAGACTGTTGTTGGAAATCAATCGGCTTGATTAGAAGCGAGCTCAGACTAGAGTCTGAGCTCAAGTGGACTGGTTTCTGGCTCTCGGTTGCTTTGCCCATAAAATGGGAGAGGAGAGGACCAGGCTCTGCTCTCTAGCCGTGCTGACCTCCTTTCCGCTCCTTCTACGTGCATTGCTCCCGCGTTGCGGGGACTCTGCGCTCATAGTTCACGTTACTCAGCGTTAGACTCAGCTGCATAGAGAGAAAGCCCACAGGAACAGCGAGTTAATGAGAGAGCTTGTTTCTCTCCTGTACACGCCCCAGCGGGTGCTTTAAGATAGTCAAGTCTCACTGTTTTATTGTTCACCACCCTCAACAGGTAGTTTTACCTCATGGTTAAAATGGCTGCTGAGTTTCTTCCGTCACATCCACCTTCAGCCGGCAGAGAGCTCAAAAGACAAAGTGGGGAGCACATCCTCTCCCTTGAAGACCTTTCTTGGAATTTGCACATGACTCTTCCACGTACTGGAGAAGGCAATGGCACCCCACTCCAGTACTCTTGCCTGGAAAATCTCATGGTTGGAGGAGCCTGGCAGGCTGCAGTCCATGGGGTCGCTAAGAGTTGGACACGACTGAGCGACTTCACTTTCACTTACTTTCATGCACTGGAGAAGGAAATGGCAACCCACTCCAGTGTTCTTGCCTGGAGAATCCCAGGGACGGGGGACCCTGGCGGGCTGCTGTCTCTGGGGTCGCACAGAGTTGGACACGACTGAAACGACTTAGCAGCAGCTTCCATGTACCTCAGAGGGTGGAGGCTGTTATACTCATTTTCTGGAACTGTCGTGACAGGATGCCACAGACGGAGGGGCTTGCGTGCATGTGTGCTAAAGTGCTTCAGTTGTGTCTGACTCTTTGCAACCCTGTGGACTGTAGTCTGCCAGGCTCCTCTGTCCACGGGATCCTTGAGGCAAGAATACTGGAATGAGTTGCCATGCTCTCCTCCAGGGATCTTCCTGACCCAGGGATCGAACTGCACCAATTACGTCTGCTGCCTTGGCAGGTGGGTTCTTTACCACTAGTGCCCCCTGGGAAGCCCTGAGTGGCTTAAGCAATGGCGGCGGTGGTTTAGTCACTCAGTCCTGCCTGACTCTTGCGACCCCATGGACTGCAGCCCGCCAGGCTCCTCTGCCCATGGGATTCTCCAGGCAAGAACACTGGAGTGGGTTGCCATTCCCTTCTCCAGGGGATCTTCCCGACCCAGGGATCAAACCCAGGTCTCCTGCATTGCAGGCAGATTCTTTGCTGACTGAGCTATGAGGGAAGCTGACACCTCTGGAGGCTGGAAGTCCAAGATTAAGGTTTGGTTTCTCCGGGGACCCCTCTCCCTGCCTCTGGCTGTGTCTTCACTTGCTCTTTTCTCTGTGTGAACGTGTGTGTCATGTCCAAATGTCCTCTGCGTGCAAGGACACCAGTTTTATGAGATTAAAGCCCACCCCGAAGACCTGATTTTAACTAAATCGACTCTTTAAAGATCTTATCTCCAAATACAGTTATATGCTGAAGTACTATAGGTTAGGGCCTCAACACAGAACTTTTGGGGGAACATATGTGACCCCTAACAGCTATGTTTTGGGACCTACTTCCAATGACTAGATTATGAGGACAGAGAAGAAAATGTAACTGTATGGTAGCAACACCTGGCAAACTCTCCTCCGGCCAGGGTCCCAAGGTCAACCTCATCAGTGCCAACCCATGTTGATGGTACAGCCTTTGGTATGACCGCACTTTACCCACATAGTCTTCCTTCCGAAACCCATCACCCCCGTCTCACCAAGAGAGAAACGTCAGGCAAACCCACATGGAGAGACCAGCACGCCCCAGAACGGTCAAGGTCACCGGGACCCAGGAAAGTCCGAGAAAGGGTGCCTCATGGCTAAATGCCACGTGGGACCCTGGGTGGATCCCTGGAACTGAGGCCAGATGTTTGGAGACATTAGTGAAAGCTGGATAAAATCTGCAGTTTCGTTAATAGCAAAGTACTGTTTCCTTGCTAATGCTCAGTCGCTTCAGTCGTGTCTGACTCTGTGTGACTCCATGGACAGCAGCCCGCCAGGCTCCGCCGTCCCTGGGATTCTCCAGGCAAGAGCGCTGGCGCAGGTAGCCATTGCCTTCTCCCACTGTTTCCTTACTTGCGGTAGAAGTGCGCAGCTAGGAAAGAAGTTCCAGCAGGAGACACCGGGTCTGGGCGTGCAGGGCCTCTTGCTTCGAGCTCTGCCGCTTCGCTGTGAATCCAACACGCTTCTAAACTTAGAGCTGCCTTCGAAAAAATGGCCCACCCTCGTGGACTCACGTTCTTTTAACTTATGTGTTTATCTGTTGATGGCTTGATTGGGGTATGATTGTGTTGCAATGTTGTGTTAGTTTCTGCTGTGCAGTGAAGCCTATTTATTCATTTTTATTAAAGCAGAAGGGCTCCCCTGGTGTCTCGGATGTCCAAGAATCTGCCTGCAATGCTAGAGACCCTGGGTTCAATCCCTGGGTCGGAAAGATCCCCTGGAGGAGGAAATGGCAGCCCACTCCAGTGTTCTTGCCTGGAGAATCCCATGGACAGAGGAGCCTGGAGGGCTACAGTCCATGGGGTCACAAAGAGTCGGACACAGCTCATGACTAAACCACCACCACGCAGCTGGTTACAATGCTGTGTTAGTCTGCTGCACAGCAAAGTGATTCAGTCAACCATATTTTGCATTTTTTTTAAAGCATCTTTTCCCTTTATGGTGTATCACAGGATATTGAATATATATATAGTTCCCCGTACTACACAGTAGGACCTTGTTGCTCTTCCATATTATAAATTAAAGCTCCATCTGCTGATCCCAGACTCTCAGTCTGCACCTCCTCTCTCCTGACCCCCTCCCTCTGTGGTGAACTTACATTCTGATGGGGGCTGGGGTGGGGAGGGGACAACTGACACTGAACAGTCAATAACTACATTAAGTAAGTTAGGTGGTGTGTTTGGAGGAAATAAATACCCCAAGTAAAAGAGCAGGGTGTGAGTGGGGAGAACAGGCCAGGAATGCTGCTGCAGGGTTAAATCCTAAACAGAGTGAAAGTGTAGAAAGGGCTGGCCCAGGGCTGGCGCACAGCAGATGCTCAGGAAACCAGGGCAGCCCTGTCTTGCAGGCATTTTTGTTAGGGCGATGTTCAGATGAGTTGCATTATATAAAGCATGAACGAAGAAGGGAAGCTACAGACGGATGGTTCTAAAGCTCTCTGGGTGTCGGGAGGAAGCCAGATGAGGGGCTTTCCTCGGGGTTCAGTGTTTATGTCTCCACCTTCCGAAGCAGGGGCTGCAGGTTGATCCCTGGTTGGGGACCTAAGACCCCACATACCAAAAAACGCCCCATGAAACAGAAGCGATATGGTAACAAATTCAATAAAGACTTTAAAAGTGGCACACAACAGCAACAAGAAAAAACTCTTTCTTTAAAGAGGAAGTCAGATTGAAGTGTTTGCCACAGAAAATCCTCACAGTGAGAAAGCAGAATTCAGCAGCACCGCTGAGACCTAAGGCTGTCTGTCCCATGAAGAACCTGGAAGCAGACTCAGAAGAACCCATTCCATTAGCTCAGAGGCCCAAGAACTGAGAGGATTGATTTTAACATTCCCATTATCAGTGATAAATAATCACAGGGGAAGGAAGAGTGAAAACGACTTCGAGAGCCCCTTTGAGGAGCAGGCTGAGCGTCGTCATTGTCGGAACACTTCTGCAAAGGAGCTGACTTTGTCCCCTTTTGTAGGTAAAGACACCGCGGCGCAGCGTGCTTAGGGAAATTGCCCAGTGCCCTGGGGGCTAGCACTAGCTAAACCCGGCGGGTTTTCTTCGGCGTCGAGGCCGAGGCAGCGCAGGTCCGCCTGGTCCGCTCTCAGCGCCTCCCTTGAAACGGGCTGGCTGGGCGCCCCCAGCCCGCCCCGCTCCAGCAGAGGCCAAAGAACCAGAAAGGCCCCATTCATGTGGTCCCGCAGGAAGCCGGCGTTGAAAGCAAACACACACGGAGCCGAGGACGGTGACTCACAGCGCCTGAGCCTCCTTCTCATCGGTTGCACACACTTTTCCAGCGCATTGAAGTCTGGTAGAAATCGTGCTTCCTGGGAAGGTATCAAGGAAAATATGCCAGGAACCAAGCGGCAGGCCCTACTCTGAGTCCTCGGCCCCCTTTTTGAGGTTTTTCTTTTTTTTCCTGGGCCATTCCTTTCAAAAAAAATTTTTTTCCCTTCCCCACTGACCTTGTTCGCGGAGCTGGTCCCGCCCCTGGACAGCGAGCACTTCTGTGCTGGGTCTGTTCTTTCTGCCACTTCCTGGCTCTCTGAGCGCTGCTGTGATGTCTGAGCAGCGGGCCCTTCTGATCCAATTGCGGCTCGCCGGCTCATCCTCTCCCCGGGTAGGTATCAAGAATGAGGGCAGCGGGGCCTGGGGGCCCTCATTAGAGGGGGCGGCCGGCTCTCCCACTGGTCAGAGCAGGAAGGGCAGCCCCGACTCCACGAATGACCGGTGTTGAAAGGAAGCTCCGGGGTGAGTGAGAGACGCCGACAGGAGGAGTCAGAAGCAGGAGGTTAAAAAAGACAAGAAACACACACACACACACAAAGCCACCCCACAAAAGCCGTCTAAGTGGCTCCCTTTCAGGACCTGAGGCTTTCCAGCAAAACGTCCTGCGGAGAGCAGACCGTTTGGGGCCGTAGCATCTTCCCTCCGAGGGCAACACCTCGGGCCACCGGGTGTGCGTCCTGGAGCTCTCGGCCCAGCTCAGCCGTCACTCCGGAGGCAGGGAGGTCTCATCTCGGTCAGCGTGGCCACGGCCGTCGAGCAGAGGGCGGTGGGCAGGTCCGACCACAGCGGAGTCCGGGAGCCTCCCTGGATGTGGATGGGTCAGCCTCGCTGGAGGGAGGAGGGGGCCCTGGAGAGCCGCCACGGTGGCGGGGGCGGCAGGCAGCGCAGCGCCGGGCCTGCGGGGTGTCCTGGGGGCGCCGGCCCTCCGCGAGTGGCAGCGTGCACCCTGCCGGCGAGGCGGCGCCGGCCGTGGGCGTCGGGGGGCCTGGCTCTGAGCCCGTCTGACTCCGGCCGACCTGTGCGGGCTGTCTCAGCCCTCTGGGCTTTGTTTCCTTTTCTCGGAAACGGTGATGATTCCACATCTTCGTGCAGCGTTGCGCGTGCGCTGGCTGCTGGAGACAGATATCAAGACGATAAGAAGACTGCAGAGAAAGGCCTCTTGCTCTGCTGGGGGAGACAGACACACGGACCAATGGCTGAAACCAGGGCGATGAGCGCAGTGATAGGAGTGGGCGCCCCGTGGGGGCGGGCGGGGAGTCTTTCTTGCATGGGAGACCACGGAAGCTGCCTTTAAGCTGTGAAAGATAACTTGAGTGTGATGGGCAGACGGGAGGCAAAGAGAAAGTGGTGTCACGGGTAGAGACACAGCGATGCTGTTCTCCACACTAGAATCATCTCAATGGAAGCTGGATGGAGGTGATGCCATGTTGCTCGTGGCCCCAGGCATCTCGTGGATGAAAATGAAACTGCTCTCCAGAAGAAGATAACCACCCAAACACAAAAGGAAAGAAAGTTCAAGGCAAGTGACAATCTTCCAGTCCTAACCTCCACTATTTTAGAAGATATAGTGGTGATTTGTGTGCAAAGGTCTGAAATTTAAAAGTACTGAGTTCCTGAAATTCAATAAAATATTTTTATTATTGTACTAATATTTATGTGATATTTAATATTTATTAATATTTATGAGAGGTGGAAGGGAGGTTCAAGAGAGACGGGACACGTGCATATCTATGACTGATTCATGTTGATGTATGGCAGAAACCAACACAATATTGAAAAGCAATTATCCTCCAATTAAAAATAAAGAAAGACAGCTCATATGACTATATTAAAACAAGGTAGATATTAAGGGGAAAAGAGCATCACCAGAGAGAAAGTTGTTGAAAATACTAAAAGTTTCCATTCATAAGCAAATTATATAAGAACTCTAAATTATCATGCCACAAACAAGATAACTTCAAAATACAGAGAGCAACAATTTTCAGAACTGTAAGAAAAAATGGATAATTTCATAGCCATAGAGAGAGATTTTCAGTTCATTTTAGTTCAGTCACTCAGTCGTGTCCGACTCTTTGCAACCCCATGAATCGCAGCACGCCAGGCCTCCCTGTCCATCACCAACTCCCGGAGTTCACCTAAACTCATGTTCATCGAGTTGGTGATGCCATCCAGCCATCTCATCCTCTGTCGTCCCCTTTTCCTGTCCCCAACCCCTCCCAGCATCAGAGTCTTTTCCAATGAGTCAACTCTTCGCATGAGGTGGCCAAAGTACTGGAGTTTCAGCTTTAGCATTAGTCCTTCCAAAGAACGCCTAGGACTGATCTCCTTTAGAATGGACTGGTTGGATCTCCTTGCAGTCCAAGGGACTCTCAAGAGTCTTCTCTAACACCACAGTTCAAAAGCATCAATTCTTCAGCACTCAGCCTTCTTCACAGTCCAACTCTCACATCCATACATGACCACAGGAAAAATCATAGCCTTGACTAGACGGACATTTGTTGGCAAAGTAATGTCTCTGCTTTTGACTATGCTATCTAGGGTGGTCATAACTTTCCTTCCAAGGAGTAAGCGTCTTTTAATTTCATGGCTGCAGTCACCATCTGCAGTGATTTTGGAGCCCCCCAAAATAAAGTCTGACACTGTTTCCACTGTTTCCCCATCTATTTCCCATGAAGTGATGGGACCTGATGCTATGATCTTCGTTTTCTGAATGTTGGGCTTTAAGTCAACTTTTTCACTCTCCTCTTTCACTTTCATCAAGAGGCTTTTTAGTTCCTCTTGACTTTCTGCCATAAGGATGGTGTCATCTGCGTATCTGAGGTTATTGATATTTCTCCCAGAAATCTTGGTTCCAGCTTGTGCTTCTTCCAGTCCAGCGTTTCTCATAATGTACTCTGAATTATAAGTTAAATAAGCAGGGTGACAATATACAGCCTTGATGTACTCCTTTTTCTATTTGGAACCAGTCTGTTGTTCCATGTCCAGTTCTAACTGTTGCTTCCTGACCTGCATACAGATTTCTCAAGAGGCAGGTCAGGTGGTCTGGCATTCCCATCTCTTTCAGAATGTTCCACAGTTTATTGTGATCCACACAGTCAAAGCCTATGGCATAGTCCATAAAGCAGAAATAGATGTTTTTCTGGAACTCTCTTGCTTTTTTCCATGATCCAGCAGATGTTGGCAATTTGATCTCTGGTTCCTCTGCCTTTTCTGAAACCAGCTTGAACATCTGAAAGTTCATGGTTCACATATTGCTGAAGCCTGGCTTGGAGAATTTTGAGCATTACTTTACTAGCGTGTGAGATGAGTGCAACTGTGTGGTAGTTTGAACATTCTTTGGCATTGCCTTTCTTTCGGATTGGAATGAAAACTGACCTTTTCCAGTCCTGTGGCCACTGCTGAGTTTTCCAAATTTGCTGGCATATTGAGCACAGCACTTTCACAGCATCATCTTTCAGGATTTGAAATAGCTCAACTGGAACTCTAAGGCCCACTTGACTTCACATTCCAGGATGTCTGGCTCTAGGTGAGTGATCACACCATCGTGATTATCTGCGTTGTGAACATCTTTTTTGTACAGTTCTTCTGTGTATTCTTGCCACCTCTTCTTAATATCTTCTGCTTCTGTTAGGTCCATACCATTTCTGTCCTTTATCGAGCCCATCTTTGCATGAAATGTTCCCTTGGTATCTCTGATTTTCTTGAAGAGATCTCTAGTCTTTCCCATTCTGTTCTTTTCCTCTATTTCTTTGCATTGATCATTGAGGAAGGCTTTCTTATCTCTTCTTGCTATTCTTTGGAACTCTGCATTCAGATGCTTATATCTTTCCTTTTCTCCTTTGCTTTTCGCCTCTCTTCTTTTCACAGCTATTTGTAAGGCCTCCCCAGACAGCCATGTTGCTTTTTTGCATTTCTTTTCCATGGGGATGGTCTTCATCCCTGTCTCCTGTACAATGTCACGAACCTCAGTCCATAGTTCATCAGGCCCTCTATCTATCAGATCTAGGCCCTTAAATCTATTTCTCACTTCCACTGTATAATCATAAGGGATTTGATTTAGGTCATACCTGAATGGTCTAGCGGTTTTCCCTACTTTCTACAATTTAAGTCTGAATTTGGCAATAAGGAGTTCATGATCTGAGCCACAGTCAGCTCCCGGTCTTGTTTTTGCTGACTGTATAGAGCTTCTCCATCTTTTGCTGCAGAGAATATAATCAATCTGATTTCGGTGTTGACCATCTGGTGATGTCCATGTGTAGAGTCTTCTCTTGTGTTGTTGGAAGAGGGTGTTTGCTATGACCAGTGCATTTTCTTGGCCAAACTCTATTAGCCTTTGCCCTGCTTCATTCTGTATTCCAAGGCCAAACTCGCCTGTTACCCCAGGTGGTTCTTAACTTCCTACTTTTGCATTCCAGTCCCCTGTAATGAAAAGGACATCTTTTTGGGGTGTTAGTTCTAAAAGGTCTTGTAGGTCTTCATAGAACCATTCAACTTCAGCTTCTTCAGCATTCCTGGTTGGGGCATAGACTTGGATGACTGTGATACTGAATGGTTTGCCTTGGAAACGAAGAGAGATCATTCTGTCATTTTTGAGATTGCATCCAAGTACTGCATTTCAGATTCTTTTGTTGACCATGATGGATACTCCATTTCTTCTGAGGGATTCCTGCCCTCAGTAGTAGATATAATGGTCATCTGAGTTAAATTCACCCATTCCAGTCCATTTTAGTTCGCTGATTTCTAGAATGTCGACGTTCACTCTTGCCATCTCTTGTTTGACTACTTCCAATTTGCCTTGATTCATGGGAGCTAACATTCCAGGTTCCTATGCAATACTGCTCTTTACAGCATTGGACCTTGCTTCTATCACCAGTCACATCCACAACTGGGTATTGTTTTTGCTTTGGCTCCATCCCTTCATTCTTTCTGGAGTTATTTCTCCACTGATCTCCAGTAGCATACTGGGCACCTACTGACCTGGGGAGTTCCTCGTTCAGTATCCTATCATTTTGCCTTTTCATACTGCTCATGGGGTTCTCAAGGCAAGAATACTGAAGTGGTTCGCCATTCCCTTCTCCAGTGGACCACATTCTGTCTGACCTCTCCACCATGACCTGCCCGTCTTGGGCTGCCCCGCAGGCATGGCTAGGTTTCATTGAGTTAGACAAGGCTGCGGTCCTAGTGTGATTAGATTGACTAGTTTTCTGTTATCATGGTTTGTGTGTCTGCCCTCGATGCTTCTCGCAACACCTACCATTGGAGAGGGAGATTTTCATATGTCTCAAATAAAACAGAAATAATCAGAAAGAATATGATAGATTTGAGCAACATGAGTGGCAAATGTGACTTAACGGATATATATGGGAAATGTCAGAATCAGCAACTTGAAGCACAGGGTTTTTTCAAGCTTTTGTGGAAAAAAGGATTTAAAATGACTGTGTGCTGGGCCATAAAACAAGCTTAAAACTATGGAATCACGCATGGTAAGTGCACTGACTACTATGCCATAAAGCTAGAAATGAGCAACAAGACAATGGGTAGAATGTCCCCATGTGGTCACACGTTAAACAAGGTATATTGCTACTGACCCATAAGTAAAAGAATAAATCACAATGGAAGTAATAAAAAAAAAAGTCTTTAGAATGAAGGATAATGAAATATAACAGAATTTGTGTGATGCAGCTCAAGTGATGCTTAAAGGAAATCACGCAGCTTTAGTTTCATATGTTTGGAAACTAAATACCTGAAAATTAGTGATCTAAGTACCAAACTTAAGTTAGAAAAAAACCGGAAATAAGCCCCCGCAAAGCAGAACGTAATGAGAAATAAAGCTGCTTTCAGAAATTAATGAAACAGAGGGGCTTCCCTGATGGCTCAGTGGCAAAGAACTCTCCTGCCGATGCGGGAGACACGGCTTCAGTCCCGGGGTCGGGAAGATCCCCCGGAGAAGGGAATGGCAACCCACGCCAGTATTCTTGCCTGGGAAATCCCATGGACAGAGGAGCCTGGCAAGCTTCAGTCCATGGCGTCGCAAAAGGGCCAGACACAAGTTAGGGTCTAAACAACAACAAAGAAGTAGAAACCAAACAAAATAGAGATTTGATAAAACCAAAGATGATTCTTTAAAAAGAATGTTGTTCAGTTGCTTAGTCGTGACCCCGTGGACTGCAGCACGCCCGGCTTCCCTGTCCTTCTCCATCTCCCAGAGCTTGCTCAAATTTATGTCCATCGAGTCGGTGATGCAATCCAACCATTTCTTTCTCTGTTGTTCCCTTCTAAGAGTAATTCTCTGGTAAAATTAATCAAATAAAAAAGAGAAGGCACAAATATTGGGCAGTATCAGGAATTAAAATTAAGGGAAGATGTCACTGCATTTTTAACAAGAGGAGATATTATAAAGAATTTTATGCCAGTAAATTCAAATGTAATGGACAAGATTTTAGAAAAATTTAACTTACCAAAATAGACACTAGAAGAATTGAAAAACATGAACAGTCCTAAATTAACTTAAAAAAATTAATCTGTGATTTAGAAGTTTTCACAATGAAAGATCTGGGTTGAGAAGGCTTCACTAGCAAACTCTTTCAAACATTTGAGGGAGGAATAACACCAATTTTACATAAATTCCTTCAGTAAATGAGAAAAATATAATGTTTTTCAACTCAGTTTCTGAGGACAACATATCCTAGACACCAAAACCTGAAAGGAAAATTACAGGCCTATGTATCTAATGAATAAAGATGCGAATTCTGGACAAAAGTTTGGAAAGCCAAGTGCTGAGATACAAAAATAGCCAACATATGGCACCAAGTTGAATTAATTCCAGTAGGGTTAGGTTCATTTGATATTAGAAATTAATCACTGTGATTTAAATACTAGAAAATAAATGAGAAAAATTTACTATTGTCTCAATAGATGGAGGAAATTTATTTGTTTGCTACCTACTCCAGTGTTCTTGTCTGGGAAATCCCATGGACAGAGGAGCCTGGTGGGCTACAGTCCATGAGGCCACAAAGAGTCAGACGCAACTGAGTCACTGAGCTCACAGACACACACACACACACGTGTAACCATTTATGGCTAAAAATATAAAAGTCTTCATAAACTCGGGATAGAAGAGAACTTCCTTAACCTGGTAAAATGGTATTTACAAAAATCAAATTAAAAACAAATTCACAACTTGTCACAAATATAATCCTTAACAGTGAAATATTAAAATCACCAACCGAGATCAGGAAAGAGACGTCAGTAAGTAGTACCAACGTTCTATTCAGCATTATACTGGAAAAACTTGTAACAGGCCAGAAAAAGAAGTAATGGGGGACCTCCCTGGTGGTCGTGACAAAGCCTCAGCATTCCCGATGCAGGCGGCCCAGGGTCCGACCCTGCTCAGGGAACTGGATCCCACACTCTGCGGTGAAGATGGGAGATCCGGCAACTTAGACCCAGGGCAGCCATAAATAAATAAACAATAAAATATTAAAAAAGAAATAGTGGTAGAAGCATGAATATGTACAAACAGTAAATAAAATTATGTATGCAGAAAATCTTAAAAAATATTGACAAACTATTAACAACTAATAAAATATTAATAAATAATAAGGGAATTGGGGCAATATTTGAATATATGAATCAATATACAAAATCAATTATATTTCTATAACAACTGGAACTTCTAACAACTGGAAAATAAAAGTCTTGATTAATCATTTAAAAAACAAAAATTTTATTTTATTAAAAATGTAATAAAAATTTAATTGGACTTACAACAAACTATAAAATAATTAAATATTTTGTTAGAGCTAAAGCTAGTAAAAGTATTCAAGACAACTTAAAAAGTCACAAAAGCGTTATTGAGGGAATTGAAGAGGACTTAATATATGGAGAAACATGCTAGTCCCCTGGACTGCAAGGAGATCCAACCAGTCCATCCTAAAGGAGATCAGTCCTGAATATTCATTGGAAGGACTGAGGCTGAAGCTGAGACTCCAATACTTTGGCCACCTGATGTGAAGAACTGACTCACTGGAAAAGACCCTGATGCTGGGAAAGACTGAAGGTGGGAGGTGAAGGGGACAACAGGGGATGAGATGGTTGGATGGCATCACCGACTCAATGACATGAGTTTGAGCAAGCTCCAAGAGTTGGTGATGGACAGGGAAGCCTGGTGTGTTGCAGTCCATGGGGTCACAAAGGGTTGGACACGACTGAGCAACTGAACTGACTGATGCTATATTCATATATTAAAGAGTCAATACTATAAAAACGTCAATTCTCCAAAAATTAAGCTCTAGATTCAATGAAATCCCAATCTAAACCTCAACAGATATTGTGTGTGTGTGTGTGTGTGCTGACAAGATGATCCTCAAATGTATATTGAAATACAAATAGCCATGAATAGTCAAGACCACCTTAGAAAAGAATGACAGAGAGAAACCACTTGCTCTACCAAACATGAAGCCATTAGTTGCTATAATCAAGACACTGTGGTGATGGTGAGATTGTAGGCCAACAGCAAACGAACAACAGAGACTCCCGAAACAGATGCCCACGTCTCTGAAAACCTGATTGCCCACTGAGGTGGCACCATAGAGCGGTGCAGAGGAATAGCGTTCTCACACAGTCGGGTCAACTGGACAAACATATAAAGGCAAGATTCGGAGAAGGCGATGGCACCCACTCCAGTGCTCTTGCCTGGAAAATCCCATGGAGGAGCCTGGTGAGCTGCAGTCCATGGGGTCGCACAGAGTCGGACACGACTGAGCGCCTTCACTTTCACTTTTCACTCCCATGCTTTGGAGAAGGAAATGGCAACCCACTCCAGTGTTCTCGGCTGGAGAATCCCAGGGATTGGGGAACCTGGTGGGCTGCCGTCTATGGGGTCGCACAGAGTTGGACACGACTGAAGTGACTTAGCAGCAGCAGCATAGAACAAGATTAACCTTGATATTTTTCATGCAATTTACAAAAACCAACTCCGTAAAGCTGTGCTTTCACCTGACAATGTTTGTGCTATTCCTGGAAACCTGGGTTTGGGGGGCCCCTCTGTGTGTGAGTGTGAGAGAAAGAGATAGAAAGTGAGTGTCAAGTGTGGGCCTATGTGAGTGAAAGTCGCTCAGTCGTGTCTGACTCCTGTGACCCCATGGACTGTAGCCTGCCAGGCCCCTCTGTCCAGGGGTTTCTCCAGACAAAAATACTGCAGTGGGTTGCCATGCCCCTTTTCCAGGAGATCTTCCCGACCCAGGGATCAAACCTACATCTCCTGCGTTGGCAGGCAGGTTCCTCTACCGCTGACCCACCAGGGAAGCTTCCATAGTCTGGCCTTGTCTGGAGCATCATGGAGCTGGAATGGCACAGCGGGCAGCATTTTCAGACTGGCTTCTTCGCCTTGGCAGTCTGCACTGGTTGATATATCTCCTCTGTCCTTTCGGAACCTGCTAAGCGCCGCTCTTTCCAGCACTGACCCTGTGACCGAGGTGGAGCAAGAGGTGCTGCAGGCTGGGCCAGGGTCTTCTCAGAGCCTGGCGGTGCTGTGGTCCACTGAGCGGGCAAGGAGTTACCAACAGGAACAGGGAAAGCGGGGGAAGCTTTGCTAAAGCCCGCCCCAGACGTGTGGACGGGGTTCCTGGGGAGCCCTGCATACGGGCTCTGCCCGCTCAGATGCATCCTGCCCTCCCCTCCCTGGGGGTGGGGGGCACAGGACAGAGGACGCTGGGTGGTGACAAGGGGACCCTGAGCCACCTCACCCCACACCCTGCCTGGCAAGGAAAGACCACTCTGGGAGGAAAATGCCCACCCCCTAATCCACTTTGTCCTGAGCCCGGAAGGCCACTGGGGCCTCCCGCCCCCTCCACGGGCGGAGGGCTTTGCAGGGAGCAGACGGCCTCCTGAACCTCCCCATCCGATGCGAACCACCTGGGGGTCATCTGCCCGCCCCCCTCCCAGGCCGAGACAGAAGTGTCCCTCCGCGTCTGATGCCGGCCTGGATGGCTCTCACCCCCGGGGTCTCCGGCAATTACTCCCAACCTCCTCGGCCTCCCTCCTGGCTTCCTCCTTGTCTTGGCATCCTTCATGCCCGCAAAATGAACAGAGGAACAAGCTTTTCACTCGGGGTCAGCCCTCGACCGGAAGGATTCATGCGAAGTTTTGCAAAACTCGGCCACCATCAAGGTCTGGCCTCCTGAATCTCTGCGGGCTTGGGGAGGGCGAGGGCTCAAGGCACCTCTGCAGGATGGACGGGGCGGGGAGGTGCAGAGGCTGGAGAAGAAACAGACGATATGGACCAGCCCCCAAAGAAGAGAAAAGCCCTGTAAACGGCATCAGACACCTCCTCCCTAAAGACCTTCGAGGACCTGTTTTTAGGCTCCGCCTCTCACAACACGGGGTACCCCAGACTGTGCATTTCAGCATCACGTCTGAGGCCCAAACTACAAAGATCTCCAATGTTTCTTCTTGCGGACGTTTTTTTCCCCACAATCTGAACTTTTTTCCCCAAGCTCCCCCACTCTCCAGTGAACCCTCTCCCGTCTCTTTTTCTTGCTGAAGCTGCAGATGTACACGACGGTGGTGCGAAAAAAGCTAATTAAACTGCAGCGACTCTGCGGGGGGCAGGCAAGCCCCCACCGCGCGCAGGGCGTGATTGATCCACACTGTCACTCTGCTCCGCTGGGTGTCATAACTTAGTGACAAACCGAGGATTACAGAGGCCCAGAGTCACTCTCCCCCTTTGTCGTTCGGCAGACATCAAAGTGGCGGGGAGTTTTAGTGTTTTTCGTAAGTAGTTAGGGCAGGAGTCGCTCACAGTTTAGAATCTCTGTACAACTCAAGGTGGGGGGTGGGGAAAGGGACGCACAAAACCACCCCAAAATGATTCGTTGGATTAAAAAAAAAAGAAGAAGAAGAAGGAAAAGAAAACCAAAGCCGAGCAAAGCAAATGAAACGGAAGCCGGTGGTAGAAGCACGCTCTTGGCAGGGGTTGCTGGAGATTTTGCATTATTTGTCTAAGGCACACAGAGGCCTGCTGGGGCAAGGCACGCCGTCTGGAAATTAGGTTTTCTAGGGGAAAAAAATGACTATAAACGCTACAGTGCTGGTGGCTTCCTAAGCAAGGAGGTTTATTTTAATCAGTGCAGGAGGAAGCTAGTTGCGGGGCGGTGGGGGGGGGGGGGGGGGGGCGGCGGTGGTTGGCCACAGGGATGTGTTTGAGGGTGAATACCAATAATTAGTATCACAGAAATGATTGGAGACTCACCTCATCTTGAAGGTACACAGATCCCCGGAGACAGTGCAGTTGAAGCTGGGCTTTCTCAGGATATTTACCTTCAGCAGAAGAGCAGAGAGCTGAAACAGAACAAGGTGGGGAAGCTGCAATCATGTCACCCTTGGGATGCAAATGGTTTTCCCAGAAGTAGCACTGAGCCCCTTGAGGACACTGTTGGGGTCAGGCCTCTGATAAGGCTGGGGGGCATCACGCTCTGTGGGGGGCCAGTTCTGCCCGTCACTTTGAGCAGAGGCAGACCCTGGACAGGGAGCAGCTCTGCGGTGGCCACACGTGGACTCTGAAGGTGCACGGGTGGACATCAAAGACGGGGTGACCCAGCCCACATGGTGTGGGAGGGGAGCAAAGGCTCTGCTGTGTGACTCAGGGTAAGTCTGTCGACCTCTCTGGGCTTTGGTTTCTTCATCCTCCGTCACGGGAAATAATCCTTTCTTCCCCGCTCAGTGGGTTGTGCAAATGTATTAGGTAGCGCTGATGACATTGTTTCACAAATTAACTGATAGGTGCATCCGTCAGGAAGTGGAAGCAGGGAAAGAGCATCTGCTACATGTGCTGGGCAGGTGACATGCGTGAAGGACATCATCATGGCAGCACCCACGTGGGCACGCGACACACACGTGGGTCCCCTACAGCACTTTCACTGAGATTCACTCTGGTTTATGTTGCATCTAAAACCCACTCAGGACAAACAATGGCCTTGATTCTCTTCTGTGCGTATGGAGGAATGTAGGCATGCCTATTTGTATCCTGATGAGCAAAAACAAGAAACATAAAAATCACGGTGGTGGATTCAGGTGTTACTGCTATGAATAGAACGATGGGATAGGCCACCTGCAGGAGGAGGGCCTGTGCTCAGGAGGAGGTCCCAGCAGGTGGCTGGTAGAGCATCACCCACCTGTGGAACAATACCCCATGGCCCCCACAGCTGGGCTCCAAAGTGGACATTTGTCAGTGTGCTCAGGGGTCTGATGGCCCCTCCAGCAAATTCACGCTGACTGAGCTGCCAGGGTGCCCGTCCAATGTGTAGGCCGATCCACCTGCAAACTGGGCCCCAGCTCTTGCTTAGTGAGTAGGCCACCCAAGGACACCCAGCAAGGCGGCTTCTTAGCCACCAGACCACCAGGGAAGCCCCTGACTTTCGTTCCAGGTCACAGACTTGTGCCTTCACTTTTTGACATTTTCTCTGACACGTTGCGATTGAGTGCATCACAGTCGATTCTCGTTGGGATATTCTAGTCTTTGCTAGAAATACCTGTATTAATGAATACAACCTGCAAAGTGAGCTCCTTCTATATACACCCAAGGGCATCTTGTTATAGTGATTCCTATTTATTAAAGTTGCAGAATTACTTTGAAGAAACCAATGACTTTCTTTGTAAGACTACAGAGGACACGAGTCTACCAGAGCTGGGTTCTGCTTCTCCAACTACAGAGAGGTTTCCTCAGATGAAATCTCTGTGGAATAGAGCTCTGTCTTCTCTAACAAAGTTGAGTCTGGTCCCAGCCCTCTGAGCCAGTGATGCCACGCTTCTGTATATACCCGAGAGTCACTCCCACTCGGGCCCCAGGAGACAAGGACAGGAATGGTTGTCGCAGCATTTTCCCCCAAGAATCAGAAGAGGAGAAACAGCCTTAGTGTCTCTTGGCGGCAGGAGAGACAAACCACGGTGTATTCCTATCAAGATATGCTATTGGTTGGAGAAAATCCCTGCACCACAGAGGAGGGCATGAATACAAATAAATCTCAAGAACAAAGAAATGAACAAAGAAATGCAAATCACAGAGGACAACACGGTGCAGTTTTGTTAATGAAAAGTGCAAAAACTGGCAACAATCAATACATTGATCGGGGAAGTATACAGAAGTGGAGACACTGAACGAAGAGAGAAGGAAGGAGGAAGTGGGGGGGATGGGGAGGAAGAAGATGGTCTTCTTTCTGGAGTGAGGCTGTGTCCTCCCGGCTCAAGGAGACTCGGGCAGGCAGTGTGTCGGGTATCGGGTAAACTGAGATCTTCGCGATCTCAGAGTCTCTGCATTAGAGGACATTTAGATCCACAGCAAGTAGGTAGCAGGGATTTCCCAGGTGGTGCTTGTGGCAAAGAACCCACCTGCAGTGCAGGAGACATAAGAGACATGGGTTCAAGTCCTGGGCCGGGAAGATCCCCTGGAGAAGGAAGTGGCAACCCTCTCCAGTTTTCTTGCCTGGAGAACCCCATGGACAGAGGAGCTTGGTGGGCTGCAGTCCATGGGGTCCCAAAGAGTCGGACACGACTGAAGCAACGCAGCACGCAGTCACACAAGTACGTAGCAAGGTTCTCAAACTAGAATGCTCGTGTGATGGGAAGATTTTCTTCTACTGTGTTCTAGAGGAACAGAAGAAGGCAGAGGTAGTTCATAGCAGGGGGGCCTTAAAAACAAACAGCGTCCTGTATGGCTTCTTTTCATGAGGTATCTGTTCAGCTCTCTTGCCCATTTTTAAACTGGGTTGTTTATTTCCTTATTGCTAAGTTTTAAGAGTTGTTTGCATCTTTTGTATATAACGTCTAGATCAGATATTTTTGCAAACATTTTCCCCTAATCTGTAGTTTGCTTTTTCATTCTCTTATCACTGACTAGATATTTTAATTTTGATAAACTCGAAGTTATTAAAAAGAAACATCTAGAACACAATGGAATATTATTTGCCATAGAAAAGAATGAATAATGCTGAAGGTAGCAACCATCATACTAGGTTAGTGAAGTCAGTCAGATGGAAACACAAAATGTTTTATGATATCACTTATATGTGGAGTCTGAAAAAATAAGGCAAGTGAATTTATTTACAAAAAAACTAGACTCACAAATGTGGAAATCAAAATTATGGTTATTACCAAAGGGGGAAGAAGGGACAGTAAATTAGGAGTATGGGATTAGGAGACAGGAGCTGCTATATATAAAATAGATAAGCAACAGGGACCTGTATTCAGTTCAGTTCAGTTCAGTCGCTCAGTCGTGTCTGACTCTTTTCGACCCCATGAATGGCAGAACGCCAGGCCTGGCTCTCCATCACCAACTTCCGGAGTTCACTCAGACTCACGTCCATCAAGTCAGTGATGCCATCCAGCCATCTCATCCTCTGTCGTCCCCTTTTCCTCCTGTCCCCAATCCCTCGCAGCATCAGAGTCTTTTCGAAAGAGTCAGCTTTTCGCATGAGGTGGCCAAAGTACTGGAGCTTCAGCTTTAGCATCATTCCTTCCAAAGAAATCCCAGGGTTGATCTTCAGAATGGACTGGTTGGATCTCCTTGCAGTCCAAGGGACTCTCAAGAGTCTTCTCCAACACCACAGTTCAAAAGCACCAATTCTTCGGCTCTCAGACTTCTTCACAGTCCAACTCTCACATCCATACATGACCACAGGAAAAACCATAGCCTTGACTAGACGGACCTTTGTTGGCAAAGTAATGTCTCTGCTTTTGAACATTCTTTCTAGGTCGGTCATAACTTTCCTTCCAAGGAGTAAGCGTCTTTTAATTTCATGGCTGCAATCACCATCTGCAGTGATTTTGGAGCCCAGAAAAATAAAGTCTGACACTGTTTCCACTGTTTCCCCATCTATTTCCCATGATGTGATGGGACCGGATGCCATGATCTTCGTTTTCTGAATGTTGGGCTTTAAGCCAACTTTTTCACTCTCCTCTTTCACTTTCATTACGAGGCTTTTTAGTTCCTCTTCACTTTCTGCCGTAAGGGTGGTGTCATCTGCCTATCTGAGGTGATTGATATTTCTCCCGGCAATCTTGATTCCAGCTTGTGTTTCTTCCAGCCTCATGATGTACTCTGCATATGAGTTAAATAAGCAGGGTGACAATATACAGCCTCGACATACTCGTTTTCCTATTTGGAACCAGTCTGTTGTTCCATGTCCAGTTCTAACTGTTGCTTCCTGACCTGCATACAGATTTCTCAAGAGGCAGGTCAGGTGGTTCCCATCTCTTTCAGAATTTTCCACAGTTTATTGTGATCCACACAGTCAAAGCCTATGGCATAGTCCATAAAGCAGAAATAGATGTTTTTCTGGAACTCTCTTGCTTTTTCCATGATCCAGCAGATGTTGGCAATTTGATCTCTGGTTCCTCTGCCTTTTCTAAAACCAGCTTGAACATCAGGAAGTTAACGGTTCACGTATTGCTGAAGCCTGGCTTGGAGAATTTTGAGCATTACTTTACTAGCGTGAGATGAGTGCAACTGTGCTGTAGTTTGAGCATTCTTTGGCATTGCCTTTCTTTTGGATTGGAATGAAAACTGACCTTTTCCAGTCCTGTGGCCACTGCTGAGTTTTCCAAATTTGCTGGCATATTGAGCACAGCACTTTCACAGGATCATCTTTCAGGATTTGAAATAGCTCAACTGGAATTCCATCACCTCCAGTAGCTTTGTTTATTATGATGGTTTCTAAGGCCCACTTAACTTCACATTCCAGGATGTCTGGCTCTAGGTGAGTGATCACACCATCATGATTATCTGCGTTGTGAACATCTTTTTTGTACAGTTCTTCTGTGTATTCTTGCCACCTCTTCTTAATATCTTCTGCTTCTGTTAGGTCCATACCATTTCTGTCCTTTATCGAGCCCATCTTTGCATGAAATGTTCCCTTGGTATCTCTGATTTTCTTGAAAAGATCTCTAGTCTTTCCCATTCTGTTCTTTTCCTCTATTTCTTTGCATTGATTGTTGAAGAAGGCTTTATCATCTCTTCTTGCTATTCTTTGGAACTCTGCATTCTGATGCTTATATCTTTCCTTTTCTCCTTTGCTTTTCGCCTCTCTTCTTTTCACAGCTATTTGTAAGGCCTCCCCAGACAGCCATGTTGCTTTTTTGCATTTCTTTTCCATGGGGATGGTCTTCATCCCTGTCTCCTGTACAATGTCACGAACCTCATCCCATAGTTCATCAGGCCCTCTATCTATCAGATCTAGGCCCTTAAATCTATTTCTCACTTCCACTGTATAATCATAAGGGATTTGATTTAGGTCATACCTGAATGGTCTAGTGGTTTTCCCTACTTTCTTCAATTTGAATGTGAATTTGGTAATAAGAGTTCATGATCTGAGCCACAGTCAGCTCCTGGTCTTGTTTTTGTTGACTGCATAGAGCTTCTCCATCTTTGGCTGCAAAGAATATAATCAATCTGATTTCGGTGTTGACCATCTGGTGATGTCCATGTGTAGAGTCTTCTTTTGTGTTGTTGGAAGAGGGTGTTTGCTATGACCAGTGCGTTTTCTTGGCAAAACTCTATTAGTCTTTGCCCTGCTTCATTCCGCATTCCAAGGCCAAATTTGCCTGTTACTCCAGGTGTTTCTTGACTTCCTATGTTTGCATTCCTGTCCCCTATAATGAAAAGGATATCTTTTTTGGGTGTTAGTTCTAAAAGGTCTTGTAGGTCTTCATAGAACCGTTCAACTTCAGCTTCTTCAGCATTGCTGGTTGGGGCATAGACTTGGATTACTGTGATATCGTAATAAACGATAAAGGGAGGGAATCAGAGGAGTAGGCGTGTATCACTGACTCACTTTCTGTACATGTGAAATGTAAATCAGCTTCGCCAGCAGCCAGAGAGGCAGAAGCTTCTAGAAGGAGGCTTAGGGCCGGCACGGCCGGGGTTGCTCTCCTCCGCCTTCCGGATCCCCAGCTCAGGTCACACACCGTGTGTAGTGAACACACTGCTCGGAGCTCCTAGACGGCAGGGCCGGGTGGAGCGGGGCGGGCTGACACGGGGGAGGGCTGCGGCAGGAGGCGGCGCCGGAGGGTGGGCGGCCGAGTCTGCCCCTCGGCTCCACGTGTGAAGATCAGTGTGCGACTGCGGCCGTGAGAGGAGAAGCTGCCCGGGGTCAGGGCAGCGCTCAGCCTCAGCGCCGAGAGACGGCAGCAAGCCAGCCGAAGGAAGAGGCTGACGAGCCGCTGCCGGCGTCACCTCTGGAGCCCCCTCCTCGGAGAGACGGGGCGCCCCGCGGCCGCTGCGCAACACCGCCCTTCACGGTCGTCCTTGCAAAGCACTTCGCAGCGTCTCCTAAATTCACAGAGTTTTAGGGTCTGTTGCTGTGTCCGTTTATTGCTGGTCCTCCACCCTCCTCCCTCCCTGGAGTCGCTGCCCCTGGGGAGTCAGCTTTGTCCCCTTAGCTTCTGAGTCAGAGTAGCATCCTGTGAAGGCTGCCTCCATGCCTATAACGTTCAGACATCCCACCACAGACCCTCAACCAGCAAGAAATAGCTTTTTCTCGTTATGCAGGAAGGACAGCTAAGATGCTGATAGATGTAACCTCTCTGTCTCTCCAGCCCGCTCCTAATTACTCAGAATAGGCAAAAGTTTCAAACCGCCTCCTTAAAAGTTCCTTGGTCCTGACTAATAATGTTTCAAGGGTCCACCTCCAAGCCTCTCCTGTCCATTTGGAATTTAGACAAAACATGTGGATATCTTCTTGGGTGTTTACAAGAATTTTCTCCTCCTCCCTGGAGGAGTCAGGAGACATTTCCAGAGGCGTCTTGGGAAATGACCTGCTGGTCCAGACCCTGGCACCAGGGACCTGGGCTTTCTGAAGCACTTGCTCCCTGGGACGGCGGGGCCGGCCGCCGCAGGGGGAACACAGCTTCCTCCTCACGCCCGCCGGAGCCTGGGCCAGGCACCCCGGCCAGGCACCCCGCACAGCCCCTGCAGAGGGTGTCAGCGCCCGCCGCCCCTCTGACCCGGAGGAGGAGCAGGTAGGAGCGGCGGCCCGGCCCGGGGCCGGCAGCTGAGCTCCTCTCGCCGCTACACCAGGAAGCTCATAAAAAGACTTATCTCTGGGTAGCCCGTGCCTCCCCAGTTTCCACCCGCCTGGCGCCTGGGAAAGGACAACAGAGGGGCATAGAGAACAATGCCCGTCTGTGAGGCCGGGCCTGCCGCCGAGTCATGGGAACCCCATGGGCCCCGTCCCGCCCTGCCTTGGCCCCGTGCCCAGGGGCCAATGGTGCTCCTGACCTGCCGCGTTCTTTCTTAAATGGTAAAGCCCTTCTAAGAGAGCCTAGCGAGCAGCCTGGTTTTCTCCTTTTATTTCTTAGAACACTCCTGATATCATGACTCTGGAATAACTGCGCCACCTCCTCCCTGGATGGGGCTGAAGACAAGCCCCGTGGTAGGTCACTCCCTGCCCCTCACCTCCATCCTGCCCCTGCCCCCCCCCAGGTGGAATTCTCCATCCAAAAGAGCACTGCCCGAGGGTCAGGAGGTGGCAACTGGCCCCTCTGGTCTGCCTGAGCCTCAGCAACAATCCATGGGATCATCTCTGTCATGGCAGCCTGTCCTGACAGGCCCCTTGGGCAGGGGACTGTCCAGGTGAGCCCCTAACGTGGGCCCTACCTTTCTTCCCTCCCCCCCAACCCATCCCACCGTGGCTGAGTCACCCGATATTCTTTTCTTTACATTCCTTATCTGCTGTTTCATGGGTGGTTTGCCACCAACCTAAGCACACAGATACCTATTTTTTATCTCTCCTTTATAGATAAATTAGCTGACGTACAGGTTTGTGTAAGGCCATCATTAATCACTGGCTGAGAGAGGACTCGTGACCCTTGCCTCCTGTCCTGAGGCTGTTTCTATCCGATTACCAGCTCAGAATCACTTTCCCAGGTTTTGGGTCCTAAGGCATTTCACAGTCCCCTTCACACTATGAGTGATAAAAAGGGCATCGGGTGTACCCACGGCCCACCCCCTCACGAGGGGAGCGATCTCCCGAGACGGCTCTGAGATCGCACAGGGAGGGTGACCGAGACTGGATGAGGCGGGTGGGCTGGCCGCCTGCTCCGTCTCACTTCGGGCCTGCCCTCTGCTCCTAGGCCCTCTGGCACTGGGCACCTAAAGCCTTTTCCCTCTAGTTTCTCTCCTCCCTGCCAGGGGACCAGGCCGCCCCTGTGTCCTGGGCCTCACATCCTCTGCCTGGCTCCTGTATCGACCAGCTTCCTCTGAGGAGGGCAGCCGCAGGACGGGAGCGGGAGAACTCAGCACAGACAGACTGAGCGGTGGGGGGCGCGTGAGGTGAGCGCGGGGAGAGAAACACAGCGAGCATCCTCCAAGGGCACAGGGGAGCAGGAAAGTCCCATCGTTTCTGATTACGGGTTCAGTCTGGGAAAACTAATATAGTGAGAAAAGAAAAGGAAAGGTGTTGGTTGGTAAAATCACTACAAATTAGAGCTGATGAAGCAGAATGCTGCGGCCTGGGTCTGATGACCACACATTTCCATGACAACCTGCATGTCATCAGGAGCGGCAGATGTGGAGCTGAGTGTTGGTTACACTATGTGAGGATGGTTGTCCTGTCTGCTCCGAGGAGAGTGTGGTCAGAGCTTTGGGGTTAGAAGGGATGCAGAAAAAGACCCCTATTTACAGAAAACTAAAGACTAATGCTGAGGCTGAAACTCCAATACTTTGGCCACCTCATGTGAAAAGTTGGCTCATTGGAAAAGACCCTGATGCTGAGAGGGATTGGGGGCAGGAGGAGAAGGGGACAACAGAGGATGAGATGGCTGCATGGCCTCACCGACTCGATGGACATGAGTTTGGGTGAACTCAGGGAGTTGGTGATGAACGGGGAGGCCTGGTGTGTTGTGATTCAGGGGGTGGCAAAGAGTTGGACATGACTGAATGACTGAACTGAACTGAACTGAAAACTTAATTAACACTACTATCTGTTATACTGGGCTTCCCAGGTAGGGCCAATGGTAAAGAATCCTCCTGCCAATGCAGGAGACACTAGAGACAAGGGTTTGATCCCTGGGTCAGGAAGATATATAGGAAAGTTGTTAAGACAGTAAATCCAAAGAACTCTCATTACAAGGCAGGAATATGCTTTCTTCTCCTCTATTTTTATCCATATGGTGATGGATTTTCACCACTGGATTCATTTTAGCCATCTCATGCTCTCTGTGAATCTAACATTGTGCTGTGCGCCTTTGATTGAGACGATGCTGTATCGATCATTGTATGTCAGTGATAGGGGTTTCCCAGGTGGCTCAGTGGTAGAGAACCTGCCTGCTAATGGCAGGAGATGAGGGTTCTGTCCCTGGGTCGGGAAGATCTCCTGGAGAAGGAAATGGCAACTCACTACAGTATTCTTGCCTAGAGAATCCCATGGACAGAGGAGCTTGGCAGGCTACAGTCCATGGGGTCACAAAAGAGATGGACACAACTTAACGACTAAACAATAAGCAATACGTCAACGATATCTCAATAGAACTGGAAGAAAGCACACACACACACCCAAATATAAAACATAAAAGAGCAAACCATGGACTCAAAGAAAAATCTGAAGCAAAAAATTGTCTTGAGTCCTGCCTGTGGCCCCTCTTTTCTGGTCTCTGATGTGAGGTCCAGCAGGCAGCCACAAGGCCGCTGAGGCTGACAATGAGCCCTGGCTAAGCTCGAAAGGAGCAAGAAGTGAGATGCTCACTTCTAGAGCAAGGGCCAAGGGTGACCCTCAACCAGGCCACGGGCTCCTGCACCATCCCCAGGAGACTTCTGCAGGCACCCAGCTCTGGGCGCCTCTAATATTTCCTTAAAGAGCTCCGCACTGAAAAAGAAAAGCACGCTGAGTGGAAACAGAGGTGGGGGCTTATGAAAACGCGGAATCCGCCTCCTCCAAGTCAGCTGAATGGCGGGAAGACAGAGATGCGGCCAGGCATTCTGTGTTCACTTTGAACACGTCCTTCTGAGTCTTTCTCTGGCTCCCTTGTCTCTCCCTCCTTGTCCTTCCCCCCGACACTAAATATCTGCAGACCACAAATAAACATCTCGTGAGACAGCTCAGGTTTTCACCATCAGTGCCTTGCACAGCTCTGATCTTGTTTTAAAAGCTTTTGTGAGCACATGACCCAGCAATTCCACTGCTAGGTATGCACCTAAGGGAACTGAAAACAGATGTCCACACAAAAGCCGGCCCGTGAGTGTTTATAGCATCATTATTCACAAGAGCCCAGAGAAGGAAAAAACCTGAATGTATCAACTGACGGACAGATGAGAGGAGTGTGGTATATCCACACAGTGGAATATTATTTGGCAATAAAAAGAATGAAGTCACAACACATACTACAACAGGGGTGAGCCTTGAGACCCAGATCCTAAGTGAAAGAAGCCAGACACAGAAGACCACGTAGTATTTGATTCCACTTGTAGGAAATGTCCTGAATAGGAGCATCTATAAAGACAGAGTAGGTTAGCAATTGCCAGGAGCTGAGGGTGGAAGGCAGGGAGCAGTTAAAGGCTTGGAGATTCCTTTCAGAGGTGATGAAAATGACCCCTAGTTAACTACTATGGTGATGGTTGTTCAACTCTGTGAATATGCTAATCACTGAATTGGAGGCTGTTATGTGAGTGGACTGTATGGTATATGAACTACATCTCAATTAGGTTGCTTTTGAAAAGTTTTAACTATTTTGAAAGTGAAAGTGTTAGCCACTCAGTTGTGTCCAACTGTTAGTGACCCCGGGGACTAGAGCCTTCCAGGCTCCTCTGTCCATGGGATTCTCCAGGAAAGAATACTGGAGTGGGTTGCCATTCCCTTCTCCAGGGGATCTTCCCGACCCAGGGATTCAACCCAGGTCTCCTGCATTGCAGGTACATTCTTTACCATCTGAGCCACCATTTTATCCACAAGTAAATCAGTAAATCTCACACACATATACGCGCAGATGGTGTAGCAGCTCTGAGCTGGAGCAAGAGAGGAATTTAAGGGTGACCCCAGCTCGGAGGCAGCCAGGTCTATAGTCCGTGTGGAAGGCAAACATCTGGGTCAGGGACCTGGAGTCCAGAGAGGCCTGCCAAGCAGTGGGCACAGGCTCGGGAGGGCCCTGTTGACCTCTGACCTTCAGTGACAACCACTTAGTCAGGTGCTGGGGAGCCAGGGGTTGGGGAGGAGCAAGCCCTCGGAGGAAACCAGAGTCACTATGGGAGCCAGATTCGCTTCTCAGGAGAAAGCGGCTCTGTCCTTCTGTCCTCTTGGACTGGGCCGGCTCCTCTCTGCCCCTGACTTGCTGTCTGCTCTGGGCTTGTGCTCGCATCCTGGTTCTCTGGGGACCTGGATTGCTCACCAGGAAAAAGGCAGAACCTTCCTCTCACCTGGGTAGTGTCTGGTGACCCAGGGGCTGCTCTCTCACTGGGGGGCACGGTTTGAATGGTGAACACCCTGCTCCAAGGAGTATATTCATGTCTTGACCCCAGGGACCTGTGAGTGTGACCTTACTTGGCAAAAAGATATTTGCAGACATGGTTAAGTTAAGGATTTCGACTTGAGATTATCCAAGGTAAGTAAGTGTTAGTTGCTCAGGCGTGTCTGACTCTGTGACCCCATGGACTGTACCCGCCAGGCTCCTCTCTCCATGCGATTCTCCAGGCAAGAATACTGGAGTGGGTTGCCATTTCCCTCTCCAGGGGATCTTCCTGACCCAGGGATTGAACCCGGGCCTCCCTAAATTCAACAGGTGTCCTTATGGGAAGAGGAGAAGACACAGACAAGGGGAGCAAAAGGCCAGGCCGAGACGAGCAGAGCTGGGGGCGAGGAGCCGCAAGTCACGGAATGCCAACGGCCACCGCGTGCCGTAAGAGGCTAGAAAAGGAGTCTCTTCTAGAACCTCTGAAGGGGGCATGGCCCCACTGACACCTTGATTTTGGACTTCTGGCCCCAGAACTGTGAGAGAATACGTTTCTGCTGTTTCAAGTCCCCCAGATTGTGTGCATGCAATACAGCAGCCCCAGGAAGCTATACACTGGGGAACTGAAGACCAGCGTAATGGACAGACTTGCTCCCCCAGCCTCCTGCTACGTGCTTCTCACGGCCCATCCTAACCCCAGACAGAGGGAAAAGCCTAGTAGCCAGAACTGGCCAATCAGAGAGCCGCATCTCCTCAGCTGCCAGTGATTGGTCCAGGGGCGACTCGTGACCCAAGCAGCTGTCCAATCAGAGCCCTTCCCTAGATTTTCATATGATTGAACAGGTGAGAGTTTACACGGCTCTTTGCAATGGGACTGCTGAGCCGGTGCATGCGGAACCCAGGGAACTGGAGGACATTTCTGTGCTGCCTGGAGAAAGCCAGTGTGCAGTAGAAGGAGGCCAGTGTGTGGAAGGAAGCAGAAGCCAGAGGCCAGCTTCGAGAGTGAGGATATCCTGCAGGGGTTAAACTTCTAGGTCCAGTTGACCCTGGGGCCAGCTCCACCGTTCCCATGGTGTGCTCCGTGAAGCTGAATCTTTCTGCCCGGGCCAGACGAAGTTGGATTCTGGCCGAACTCTGGACAAAACTCAGACTAACCCCGAAGACTGAGAGCCACAGCCGTGTCCCCGGGCAGCGCAGGCTCTCAGAACAGGCTTTACTGCCTTGCCTGCATTCTTTTCCATTTCAGCAAAGGTCTGAGGACAAGATCAAGGACTCGCGTTGCTCTGTGTTGAAGAAAAGAGGAGAAAGGCACGTGCTTGAGAAAAATGGGTCTCCTTGATCTTTGCAGCATCAGTCAGAACGTCCAAAGGACTCAGTGGAGACCATTTCAAGCAGGAGAATGTTCGTTCCTGTTTGGTGGAGCCTGGGGAAGAGAAGAAGAAGAAAAGACTCAGATAGGGAGCCCAGGCAGGGTGGGCTCAGAGGCCCCGGCTGCCTTTCATAACCACACGAGGCCACGGAGCCATCCCAGCCCTGGCCCCCAGATCACAGTGACGTCTGAAATTTCTTTCAGGCTTTTCCTTTCCTTTCAGGTCCTTTTGGGTTCTTCAGCCCATATGTTGCTAATTTTCCCTCTTTTCAAAGCTCCCTGTTGCATTTCAAGTCAGAAGGCCTCCTATTCATTGCTCTGAGTTTGAGGGGGAGGAAATTGCAGAGGTCAGCAGGCCTTTTAATATAGAGCATAGATGAGCTGGGCCGGGCGTGAGCGTGCGAGTGCCTGTGAGCGCACACGTGGCCGCTTATTTCCTGCCTCCGCCAGGCTTCAGCTCCATCACGCAGGACCACAGGAACAACTTGAGCGGCTCCTCTTGGAGCGGTTCCTCGCCTCTCCTTCAAGGAAGAGGCTGCTTCCCTAAAGACGCCGTTTGTAGTTCTCTGCGACTGCCATGCAGCCCTCGACCGAGCTAATTACCAGTCAGCAAGTGGCCGCTTGAGCTGGTCACGCACCAGAGGCCCTGGGAGGCTCTGGTGTGCTGGGGACGGTTTCCTCATACTGCCTCTTATCTTTCCACGTGGCAGAGGGCTCCTCTCTTGCCAGAGATAGTGCAGACAGGAGGCCCTGCCAATTAAGGCAGTGACAAAGAAATGGTGGACGGCTGGTCTTTCAACGAAGCTCAATAATTGCAAGAGGGTTCGTGGAGAAGCTGAAGCCGGTGGCTGTCCTTCGTCTAAAACAAAAGTCAGTTTAGAGAAAGAGAACGTGTGGGATCCAAGGAAGCCCTTGGCTTCCTTCAAGCATCGTCGCAGAGTTTCCAGCCTGCCCGTGGTCCCAGGGGAGGGGTGTGGGTTGGGGAAAGGTGGTTTAGCGTGGGTGTCGGGAAGACAGGCAACAGGGGCCGTCCGTTTCCCTAAACAGGGCTTTATGTTTTAAGCAACAGAGAAAAAAAAGATATTGCACACCAAAGAGCTGATGGCACTTATGTACAAGCAAAGTTAACAAATTCATTACAAATAGGACTTTAATTTCTGAACCCAAAATGGGGGTAAGTGGTCTTATGACTAGGCGTATATGTGGAAACTAGGTCTTAAACCTGACTGTCCCAGAAATGATAGGATAGCCGTTTCTCAGCTGTGGGCAGTTTTGCCCTCCCCAGCCCACCCCCGCCCCCACCCCCCCCCCCCCCGCCTCCAACCAGGGAAAACTGGCAGTGGAGACGGTTTTTACTGTCATGACTTGGGGAGGTTGAAGGGGGAGGGAGAAACCCTGAGGACAGGTTATATAATTGGAACTCCCATTGTAACCATCCTGGCTTACTTTAATCCACCGGCAAGTTAAAAATGTCCCCCCTTTCCTAAATTATGACTGCATTTCTCACTAAAGACTGGATGACTCTTCTCTCTCTCGCTCTCTTTGGCCTCCTCCCATGTGATGGGATCTTAGTTCCCTGACAGGGATCGAACCTGTGCCCCCTGCTTTGGGAGCACTGAATCTTAACCACTGGGCTGCCAGAGAAGTCTGGCCTCTTCTCTTAATAGGAACATTTCTCTCTACAAACGCTCCTTTCTGAAGTGATGAAGGCAAATCCCTTTCAATCATGAGTCATCTCTATTCCCATTACATCTTATTGGGCCAGAAGTGAACAACTGACCCATGTCAGGCCACTCAGATCCTTCTCCCAATATTTCTAGCTAAACAGGAAAGAGCCTGTTAGCCAGGAAAGGATAGGACATGACACAGTAGAATCTTCGTGGATTAAAAAACGCATTCCTTGCTCTCGTGCTCATTCCTAGCGTTTCGAGCCTGTGCTGGGTGCTGGGGTGGGGGTAGGGGGCAGACGGGTTCTCCGTCCACAGAATCTCTCAGGCCCCAGAGGCGGAGGGGCTCACCCACCTTAAGACGGAGGGCCACTCTCACCTCAGCTGGAGGCTCCCGGGCCTCCCAGGCGGGGAGGGGCCCCCAAAGGGGCTCACTGCTGCTGTTTAGTTGCTCGACCATGTCTGGCTCCCTGGACTGAAGCCCCCCAGGCCCTGTCCGTGGGATTTTCCCAGCAAGAATACTGGAGTGCGCTGTCATTTCCTACTCCAGGGAATCTTCCCGACCCAAGGGTTGAACCTGACTCTCCTGCATTGCAGGCGTATTCTTTACCATCTGAGTCACCTGGGAAGCCTTTTGTTTCTTAATTATTTATTTTTAGTCACTCAGTCAACTCAGTGTTCAACTTTTTGTGACCCCATAGACTGCAGCCCACCAGGCATCTCTGTCCATGGAATTCTCTAGGCAAGGATATTGGCATGGGTAGCCACCCCCTTCTCCGGGGGATCTTCCTGACCCAAGGATCAAACTCAGGTCTCCCATATTGCAGGCAGATTCTTTACTGTCTGAGCCACCAGGAAAGCAGAGTTGTTTTTTCCTCCCTGTATTAGGGATATTAACCCTCTGACTTGTGTCCTAAATGTTTTTCCTATTTATCTTTTACTTTTTACTTTGCTTATGGTGTTTGTCATACAGAAGTTTTTAATTTTTATGTTGTCACATGTTTCGATCTGTTTCTTTATTGTTTGTAGCATATGTGCCATTCCTAGAAGTTTCCATCCAAAGAGTTACAAATATTCACCCGTGCTTTCTTCTAGTACTTTTAAGGCTTTATTTTTTACATTTAAAGCATCTGGAATTTATTTGGGGAAAAGATGGCACTTTTTTCCCCAAAAGGCTACCCAGTTGCACCAATAGCATTCAATAAATTATTTTACTCCACTCATTAGAAAATACCCTTTAACAGAGTCTGAACTTTGAAATTTACATTGGTATATTTTGGACCCTCTAGTCTGTCCCATTAATCTGCCTTTTCTTTCCTAGTATGACACTGTGTACATCACTGTAATTTTATAGCAAGCTGCATTATCTGAGAGGGCTCTTGACCCTTCTATAATCTTTTCTTTTGAAGGATTTCCTGGTTATTCTCATCTTTCTATGCTTCCTCATGATTCAGAGGGTTTATTAAGCACCCAAAACTCTCACTGAGATTTTTAAATTTTTATTTTTAACTTAAGGATAATTACAATATTGTGCTGGTTGCTGCCATACATCAACACGGATCAGCCATAGTTTACATATGTTCCTTCACTCTTGAGCCTCCCTCCCACCCCATCCCACCGCTCTCGGTTGTCACAGAGCCCTGGTTTGAGTTCCCTGAGTCATACAGCAAATTCCCACGGGCTATCTAGTTTACACATGTTAGTGTATATGTTTCCATGCTACTCTCTCCATTCATAATTGAGATTTTATTTAGTGCTAAGTTTTCAGAATAATCTAGGGATAAAGGACCTCTTAACAACATTGTCTCTAGCTTCCCTTGTTGCTCAGCTGGCAAAGAATCCGCCGTAATGCAGGAGACCCCGGTTCAATTCCTGAGTTGGGACGATCCCCTGGAGGAGGGCATGGCAACCAACTTCAGTATTCTTGCCTGGAGAATCCCCACAGAAAGAGGAGCCTGGCGGGCTACAGTCCATGGAGTCGCAAACAGTCACGACGGAGCCACGAAGCACAGTGTTGCACCCACACATCCAAGAGCAAAGGCTGTCTCTCCATTTACTCATCCTCCTTAGGTTTTTCAGTAGAAGGTAAACACTTCATTCCTCTAAGGTCGGCATGACTCGTGTTAAATATATCACTAGCGTTTTATATTTCATTGATATTCATTATATTTTCCGTTTGACTATTGTTTGCATGAGGTATTTCATTAAAAGGGATGAAGACAGGATTAAAAGAGGAAGAAAGAGAGACAAAACCAAGTTGATCAGCACAGTTTTCCCTGAGCCTGTCTTCCTAAGAGATTCCAGAGAAGGTTCAGTTCATTATAATGATGTCCCCAGAGGAAAGACCGTACGATCAAGGACACCAATTTCAAGACAAGAGAGAGGGAAGAGGCAGATACATCTCTCCCCACCATTCTAACTCTTGAGGGCCTGTGAGATCTGGACCAAAGGACCCTGGCAGCACCTTCCGGAAGTCCTCGTCCTTTGTCGTAGCAAGACGTGGCCTCCCGTTGGCTCTCAGGACAAGCCCCGCCCCTTCCGGTGGGCGGGGCCAGCTGTTTGGACGGCGTGGTCTTCGGTTTCTCTCTCTGGCTGCGTTTTAGGATAACCTGCTCTTCTGAAGGGGTCTGGCATCTCTCTGACACACGTTTGCTTAAAGATTTACATTTTCGATCTCCTCGCCCATTTTCTGACTGCATAAAAGAGAATTGTAAATGTTTAGAAAAATCAAAGTTCTTCTTAGACACCCGCAGCTTCAAGGCGAGCGTTTCTTTAATTCATGCCAAGAAGAGGCTGAAGAAACGAGGTGGGATCACCTGGCCCTTTTCTTCCTGAAGGTTTCCAGCCTTTATTTCTTCTCAGCCTTGGAGTAGCCTCAAGTCCTCAGGGCAGGTTGGAAACTTGTCCACGCTGGACCCAGGTCCTGGAAAGAGGCCCTGGGGAAGGGAGGGCTAGGGCAGTAGCCACTGCCGAGCGTCCGAGGGCATCGGCCTGCCCGATACCTGGGCCAGACGCTGGGCGGCGAAGCGGATGGCCCGCTCCTCGCCCTGCAGCGCAGCCTTTCTGCAGACCCCACCTGTGTTCTTCCGCCCTTCTCTGCCTACTCTTTTCCTTTTGTCTGTGGCGTGACCGCAGCTCTGCATAGGTATTTGGGGTTGAGGCTTTGAGCTTTTGACAAACAGCTCGCTAATTCACACCCAGGAGAGCATGACCTTGGTTATCATCTCCATTTCTTCTTTCAAAGGAAATGAAAGGCAAATGAAAGGAATCTCAGGGTTATCCCTAAAATGGAAAGTGGAAGTCGCGTGTACTTGGCAAGTATCGGTAGAGACGGTCCATGCTCTTGGCTTGTTGGAAAGGAAACTTGCTAAGTGATAGATGAAAGATAGGACTTCCAGGCTGAGTGACGCTTGTCTGTGGACCACTGGGGCCCAAAGCCATGGGTTCAGCTGACTGCACAACCCTCCACAGGCTGTCAGCCCCTGCGTTTCCAAGCACCCCAGCCAGCTTGCAAGAAGAGTGACACTCCTCAGCGGTATTTAATTTATTTAAAGTTCGCGTTTCTTTACCTGAAGAAATCTATGGCGGGGCTTCCCTGGTGGTCCAGTGGTTGAGAATCCATCTGCCAAGGCAAGGGATGCGGGCTCGATGCCTGGTCTGGGAAGATTCCACGTGCTGCAGTGCCACCACTGCTGAGTCCGCGTTCTAAAGCCCAGAGCTGTGAGCACTGAAGGCCGCACACCTAAAGCGCATGCTCTGCAACAAGAAAAGCCACTGCAAGAAGCAGCCCCCCATCACAACTAGAGAGTGGGCCCCCTCACCACAACTAGAGAAAGCTGGCATGCAGCAGCAGAGACCCAGCACGGGAAAAATAAGTAAGTAAAATTAAATGAGAAAGAAATCTATACTGTTTCCCCTATCACATCACCACTCAACCATTGGAAATGGAAAACTCCGTCCCATGAGGCAGATTCCTTCTTCCAAATGCCCCACCAGACCCTTTCAGAACAGTCTAAACTCTTAACGAATGGGGTTTTTCCTGTCTCTCGCCTTCTAGTTAAGGCTGTGGGCCACCTTCTGCTTTCCCCAGGTCTTATCTGATCCATTTCTGCGTTTTGCCTTCTGTGTCAAAGGAGGACCCTAGATGCCATCTTCATCCTTTGGGATGGAAGAAAAAACCCACCTCTCCAATGCTTTTGCCTGTTACACACAGTCCTCTTGAATGTTCCAGAAAAGTATATGCAAAAATTCCAAGAACTGAATTCCAACCCTGATCGCACATACTCTGAGAGGCTGGTGACATTTTCTCCTGTGTCTTCATTCACCCAGGGCTCCCAGAGTCCCAGGGTGAGACCCTGGGGCTGTTTTGGATGATGTGCAGAACTGGGTTGGATCTCACCAGGGCAGTAAGCTTGGAAACAGGAGAGTGAAAGAACGGAATTCTGGACAAGGACCCAGCTCTCCTCCCTGGACGGTTCACAGCGCCCTTCCTTTCTGACCCACCGACACGCCATTCATGGATCCCCATTTACTGCGAGCTCCTGACCCTCCAAGTCAGCCTGTAAAAATGAGAACATCTGGAAATTCCATGGCGGAGTAGTAGGGGAAGCGGCTTTGTGGGCTCTTGCTTTCTCCCAACCTCGTAACCTTTTATGGCTTCACAGGTCATTGTCTCGCTCTACCCCACCGCCCCTCCCCTCCGCCCTCACCCCCACCCCACCTCCCAGCACCATCCTTTTGCTCGCAGAGGTCCTGTGGGAAACTTCCTGTGGTGGGGGTGGGGGGCATTCACTGCTTTGGGAACGGCTGCTGGACTGTGATCATCTCAGCAGAATGCCCGGCTGGGACACTCAGCCCCACCCACCTGGCGCATTCCGCCCTCTGGCTCCAAGCGGAGCAATTTCCAGCCCAGCCAGAGCAAGGGCTGGGACTCTTTCCTTGGTTTCTGCTTCTCATCTACTGTGCGTTCCCTGGAACCATCTGGGGATGCGAGCCAGGTAGCAACAATGCAGCGAGTCTCTGAGACCAAAAGATAATTGAAAATCCCCAGGCAGTCTGTCCCCTTTGGCCCCAAGTTCACATATGGTGAGCACATTAGGGCCCTCGCCCAAAGCAGCAGCTCGGGACACAGGGCCGGCGTGGCCTCTATCTCTCACGCGGGCGCCCTCCCCCAGGGACTGGGCACTCAGGGCTCCGCGTGCCCCTGGTCTGTTTCGGGCTTGACCATGTCGCTGGTTTTAACCCAATACCTGAAGTCCCTTCTAGAACGCTCCACAATGGAGCAGATAAAGTAGCTGTCTTCATGAGTGATCATTTCCAGACCCAACGAAGAGAAACTCATGTGTTTGAAATGCCTGCCATTCTTCTCCATTTCACCATAAAGTAGCCCATTTAATTTTGCACAATACTGTTTGATAACAACCATGTGTGTGTCTTCTGTATTTATATACTCAGGAAAGGACCTACTTGGTCAGTGTGAGATAATTTCACAAGAAAAATGGAACCAGATGCGACTCCTTTTTATTTGGCTGTTCAAACTCCAGCGATCTAATTCCCAGGGTCAGTCTTTACTTGAGTTTTCTGTTACCTTGCAGAAGAGGATCCTTTTACACGAGCAGTTTGCTTTTCCCAGGTACCTGGCAAGCAGGAGTGAGCAAAAGATTTAAACGAGTTGGTTCTCAGTTTAACAGTTTCCAGCATTGCCAGACTGGAAATTGAGTGGGCTGGAAGTTTCGTGTTCTGGAATACAACACGTCTGCCTGCTAGTAGGCTAATCCACTTCAATTAAGCCAGTCTTCCAACTACTCAGAATATACAAGCACTTTGGGCCTGAAACGCAAGGTCAAATAGTGCTAAGATGACTCATTTGAAACCCCAGAGCGAAGGAATTAGGCAGGGGTGACATTAGAGAAAAGTAGACTTTTGTCTCTCTTCATCTCATTTCCTCTTTTTTCTTTTATCTCCATCCCATTTGTGCCTGTCAGCCGGCCATGTACAGTAGTACAGTTTGTGCACTGCACAAAAGTGCTCATCCAAGAGAGCAAATGGAGGCAGAAACCCAGTCCCCAAACGGTGTGTGTGTTACGCCATGGACCCCAGGCCATCTGCCTAGCGTGAGAGACACCAAGTTGGTAACTCAGAGGCAGCACCTATATAGGAGAGGTACATTTTCCTAAGAAGCCGAATGTGTTGCTGGCGTCCTGCACGCAGGACAGCCTGAAAGATGAATATGCAAACGCCAGCCTGCGCGCTGCCTGTTCCTACCCCGTGTGCATTCGTACTTTCCAACAGGCCACATTCCACCTTCCGCCCTGTCTTCGGGAGGCCCCAGGGCGAGCCATCAGGAAGCCTTTAGACCCACAGCAGCTATGTGGCCCTTGTGCCGTGACCCTTCCTGTGGCAGACATCACTAATCGATCCTGGAATTCTTTCACACTGAACCCCGACTGGTCTCCCTTCTTCACCCAGTGGAGCACCTCCTCAGTCGCTACCAACCGAACAGAGCTGATGTACAAGGGTGAGCTATCTGCCATCCATCTCAGCCAGCTACCACCACGACAGTGATGCATAACCAGACACCCAAAACTTGGTGGCCTAAAGCAAGAAGAGTTTATTGCTTTTTTAAATTGTTTGTTTATTTTTGGCGGTCCTGGGCCTTTGTTGCTGCGTGTGGGCTTTCTCTGGTTGTGGGAAGTGGAGGCTACTCTCTAGCTGTGATGGGCGGGCGTCTCATTACGGTGGATCCTCTTGTTGCCGAGCTCGGGCTCTAGAGGGCAGGCTCAGTGCAGTGACCCCGGGGTCTAGGGCGCAGGCTCAGGAGTCGTGGCGCCTGGGCTTAGTTGCCCCTCTGCATGTGGATTTTTCCTGGACCAGGGATTAAACCTGTGTCTTTAATTGGCAGGCAGATTCCCAGCCCCTGGACCACAAGGGAAGTCCAATAACTGTTTATTCGTGTTCAGCCATCTTGGGGCATCTGGGGTGTGAGTGGCCTGGGGTGAATCGGGCCGGGAATGCTCTCCTTCAAGCTGAGGCTCAGCTTCTCACCGTGCATTGGGCTCAGATCTGCTCAGCGTGTGTCCATTCTGGGGCCCGGGTCAGCCAGAGGTCATGCTTCTCACGTGGAGAGCAGAGGCTCAGAGGGCAGTATCGGCCGCACGAACGCATTTTCAGCCTCTGCTTGTGTCGCGTTCTCTAACGTTTTATCAGCCAAAGTGTGTGATGCAGCAAAGCCCCAGATTAAAGGGCAAAGGGAGGCTCCTCCCACGCTAAGACCAAAGCGAGGGGCCTCGCCACGTCATCTCGGTCCTCGGCGAAGGGGTGGGGTCATGTCAGATCGCGGCTGCTGCAAGGTCCCCTTTGATAGCATCATTACACCCACCTTCCCTAGCCAGACAGTCCACCTCTTGGTTCAGGCGGGTGGATAGAAACTTTAGAGTCCCAGAGGCAGGGCGAGAGCGCTCCTGTGTGCAGTCTGGCCGGTGGAGCTGAGGGTGAACGGCGGTTAAAATGGACCCGAGACAGATGCTGACTCTGGCAAGGTGTGCACATCAGCAGCTGAGGGGCTAGGTGGGCTCCAGGAGCTGGGCTTCAAGGTGCGTGATTTGGCAGAAATGAGATAGTGATGGAGAAACAGCAGCCGTGATGGCGGATTAGGACGGGTCCCCTGACCGGAAGTAACCGTGGGCGTGGAAACCCCTGCTTTTCATTTTCACTCATCAAAAGCCACGCACCCCTTGAGGCCACAGCATCTTATCCCCACCATCAAAGGTGAACCCAGAAAATTACAGAGCTGAGGCTCTGCCCTCCAGGAGTTCACGATCTGAGACACACAGGCAGGAACTCTATAGAGGGAAAACATAAGCAAAGAACCAAGCTGGTGTGAAGCAGACAGATGGCGAAGGGAATTCCAACTGTAGATGAACAAAAGCAGGGATCAATCCAGGCGGGCTCCTTGGAAGCAGGGGCGTTCAGGAGTTTCTCATGGAGGGGAGTACTGTCATCCCAGAACAATGATGTGGCTTCATGGAGGCTGCGGACGTGGAACTGGAGCATGGGGAGAGAGGGGTTTGGCTGTGGGGTCAGTGGAGGGGCCGGGCGGGAGGGGGACTGCAGAGGATGGTCTGTGAGCACTCAGCCTTGTAGCTCAGTGCAGGGTTTAGAACTCTGTGCCAGCTTGACAAGAAGTCTTTAAGAGGGCTTGTAAGGACTCCTCTTAGAAAAGTCTGGCAGGCTTTTTTTTTTGGTCATCAAGGGTATGTTTATTTCTTTTTTAAATTGGGGTATAATTCCTTTACCATGTTGTGATAGTTTCTGTTTCGGGCCTTCCTCCCACCTGCACCCCTCCTCCCACTCCTCCAGGTCATCCCAGAGCACCGGGCTGAGCTCCCTGTGCTGAGTATAAGAAGGAAGAGGTGATGGAAAGAACTGTGGCCTTCCATCAGACACCTCAGTGCAGGGACTGGGGAGCGGCGGGGTCGCCAAGGCTATGTCCACCCCCACCACACCCCCAAACCAAATCTCACTCGCCTCCCCAACCCAGGCCTCCAGGCCTGTGTATGGAGCCAGGCCAAGCTTTGTGAGTCCTCCAGGTAAGATGGCAAACCTGTGACATCAGGATTGTTATTAGCCCCTTTCCCCGATGAGGAGGCTGAGCCTTCATGAAGCTAGATTCCTGGTCCGAAGTTCCACATTTAGAGACTGACAGAGCTGGACGCTGAACTCAGGCCTTCGGAATACAGCACACAGATCCTGCCTGGGCTTCCCTGGCAGCTCAGGCGGTAAAGAATCCGCCTGCAATGCAGGTGACCCAGGTTCAGTCCCCGGGTTGGGAAGATGCCCTGGAGGAGGGACTGGCAGCCCACTCCAGAATTCCTGCCTGGGAAATCCCATGGACAGAGGAGCCTGGTGGGCTACAGTCCGTGGGGTCGCAAAGAGTTGGACACAACTGAGTGAGTGACACCACCCACTGCTGCCATCTCTAGGAAGAGCCTTTCGCTTTAGAGAGGCCACCGGCCCTGGGTTCCCTAGTCAGGCCCAGCCTAAGGCTGCAGCCACCCAGAAAACCGACCTGACCTCATTTCCTATGTCATCCCGAGGGTATGTGTCCCGAAGCACCCAAGGCCCTTGGGAACGCTCTTTGGTCCGGCAGCTCCCAGGGCTTTCCCTCCGTGCTGCAAAGTCCTGGCATCTTTCCTTCCAGAGAGAAGTGGAGTGTCAGCGGTGGCTGAGGGGGGCCTGAACGCAGGGGACTCTTCCCTTTCAAGCCAGGTTAACTGAGTGTGGCTTGCAGGCAGGTCAGCCATTGATTTTCCTCTCTTCTCCGGAGAGCAGTGCCATGGTTACACGGATAAAAGCTGGGGAATAAAAGCAGGATTGAATGGTCCGGGTTGAAAGAAGACTTCTGAAAGAGGTTTGAAGACTCCAGTCGGGGATGGGTTGGGGGGGGGAAATCTTGCTACCTGAGCAAGATGCCTGAGCTGTTCGGATGTGATTGGGATGGGGGCAGGGCGGGGACACACGCTGTAATTGCCATTCCTTCGGAAACCGGAAGGAAACCGCTTGCTTTTGTCTTCTTGCAGCCTGCACCCGCTGCTCAGAGAGTCTGACTTTGAGCTTGGATTTTTCTGAAAGCATTTAGGCTTTTGCTTCTATAATGTCAAGCCCAACACAGCCCACACTCAAATTGCGGGGAGGCTAAGGCTTCAGTCTCACAAAGCAAAACAACAAGAACAAACTGGCTCAAAACCACCCCAGAGGACCCATCAACGCTGGGATGGGCTGACGGAAAGAAAGCCGCAAAGCCTGCCCTGCTCTGGGACCCCCAGTGATCGTTCTTGGAAGACTGTCTCTCAGTAGAAATGGGCCCAGAGGTACAGAGAAGGTGGCTCATTTTTGGTAAAAGGAAAGCAGAGGGAAATGGTGGAATTGCAAAATACGAAATTCTCATCAAAGAGGCTGCAGAGGATGAGATGGTTGGATGGCATCACCAACTCAGTGGACATCAGTTTGAGCAAACTCCAGGACAGAGTGGAGAACAGAGGAGCCTAGATTGCTGCAGTCCATGGGGTTCCAGAGAGTCAGACACGACTGAACATCCACGCATGCCTTTTACGTGCCCCTAATGTGTTGGCAGGTACTCTAAGTAACACGAAGAACCGTGTCCATTTCAGCCACTTCTCATGAGAACCCCAAAAAATAATATTAGCAAAATAAACAAAAAATTTGGAAAACTGGGTTCTTCTTCCAGGCCAAAGGACTGCAGGCTTTGAATGGATCCACTAGGAGAAAGAGAATTCTACACACAAAGCTTTGTGTCACCTGAATCAAGCAGCCTGGTGGCCCCATGTGACTTCTGGAATAGACGTTCCAGTTTGCTGGAACAGTCAGGGTGAAGATTATGCTGCGGGCCCGCCACGCACAGGGCCACACTCGGAGCTGGTTCCCACGTGAGAACAGGTTGCCCTGGACAATCCGTGCTTCTCCATACCGTCTGCCTGTGATAAACAGCAGCAGTTTTGAGTTTGCAAGGTGGCGATTGATGAAGGTTAGAAACCTAGTCTAAGCAAAACAACCCGGTCCATCTGGGCCGAGGCAGCCCTCCCTCTTTGTCTCCTTAGCCCTGTCCTCCCCAGTTAACCAGTTCAGGCTCTACTTAACTCACTGCTTTTTCCTTCTAGGTTCTTGATCACGTAAAAGGATGTTCACTCCTGGGTCTTTCTCCCTAAGCTCCGTTGTGATCCCCTTTGGGAAAATAACAGTTCCTTTTGTGCTCTTACTGAGCTTGAGAGACTCAGATGTGTCCTAAGTTACAGAGGTTCCTCAAGCTCAACTTTGAAGAGCATCTCACAGGTTAAGCCAAGTTTTAGGGGTCAGTGAAAATTACAGCAACCTGGGTGGCCAGATGTGGGGGGGGTGGGTAGGGCTCTGAGATACTTGAGGGTCTCCAGGACCATCTGTCAGGGGTGGGAGGAAGGCCATCTATGCTCTGCAGATGGTGTGTCCACATCTCAAGAGCAGGAATACTGTTTCTATACATTTCACCTGTAGCAGAGGCTACTAATAGCCTTTTTTTCCCTTAAGCATGAGATTTTCTCTCCACCTTTTAAACTGGGCTTGTGGCCTAAAGACTACATCTTCCCTTGCAGTTGGCCGAGGTATAGTTGATGAGCTACAGGGAGTGATTTGTGCTGATGCTGGGAACATTCTCGAAGGAAGGGAGTTTTCTCCTCCTTTGTGACTGGAATGCAGATATGATGAGCAGAGCCATAGCAACACTTTTGGTCCATGAGGACAAGGACCACACCATAGGGCAGTGGTCCTAAACATTCTGGCTTCAGAACCCCCTTTCAGGCTTTTAAACACTCTAAAAAGCTTTCGCCTATGTAAGTTATACTCCTTGATATTTGCAGTATTTTTAATTAAAACAGAAAAGATAAAAACACAAGTGTACACAAGCACATACTCCATTAGTCTTCAGAGCAATAGTATCGTCACATATCATACGGCCTCCAGAAACCCTGCCCTTGAGACAGTGAGAGTAAACAGGCAAGTAACGTCTCGGTATCACATAAAAATAGTTCTTGTCTCAGAGATCTCCTGAAAGGGTCTCAGGGTCCTCCTCAGGGGATGGCAGAGCAGTGAACTAGAAGTGTCCAAGGCTTGGAGGAGTTTGTGGAGTGAGTGACCACATATCTGATGTAGGTATTCAACTTTCACACTTCATGGAGAAAAACGAAATCGATCTTCTCCCTCACTGAAGATGCTGACACTTGGGTGGACATCTCCCCAGGGGTTTAGTGGGATGTCCCCAGAGCTTCCCTGGTGGCTCAGACAGTAAAGAATCTGCCTGCAGTGCGGGAGGCCCAGGTTTGATCCCTGGGTCAGGAAAATCCTTTGGAGAAGGGAATGGCTACCCACTCTGGCATTCTTGACTGGAGAATCCCGTGGACAGAGGAGGCGGGCGGGCTACAGCCTGTGGGGTCGCCCGGAGTTGGACACGACTGGGTGACTGACGCTTTCGCTTTCACTCTGTGACTCTGGTCTGCATTGCCTGATTTTCCTCTTCCCAGAGGCTAAAAGTAACACTTGCATTCTCAAGCAATTGTAGTAAATTTGTGTAAACTCAAAATGTTTTCAGAAGAGTATTCCTCTTTCTCCTTCATCACTGTCAAAGCAAAGAGATCATCCAAGCTTTAGTCTACACAATGAAGGGCAACATCAGTGAAAAGTCTGGACCACAGGTTCATCTCGATTTTAAGTTGCACCACATTGTAAATGTCGTTCCTGAATATGGAAGCACAGGGCAGGTCAGAATTAACGTGGGGCTCCCTGACACCCCAGTGAGATGTGTGTTATTATCCCCACTCTGCAGACGAGGAAGCTGAAGCAGGAGGCTGAAGGAACTTGCCAATTATTCTAATATCACGTTTTCCATTTTCAAAGCCTCCTGGTCCATTAATTAGCACATCCGCTCAATAAGCCTACAAGGTCACTAAGTGCACTTTGTACACACCTCCTAGCATCCCTAAGTCCTTTATGGATCCTAAGCTCATTAATATTCTTCCAACATCCCCCAAAGATGTTGTGTATGTGGAAGACAGAACAGGTGTGTGGAGGAGGGCCTGACTTCCTCAAATTCGAATGTCCAGCTGGGACCCTTTCCCCTCATGCCTCCTATGGTATCAGTGATATTCAGAGCAGAATTCACTGCAGTTACGTCCTCCGGGATGTGGCTCACAAAAAGGTCCATGGAACGTGGCTGCCAGGCCCAGCCAGCTTCCTGCTTTGTCCTGTGTCCCCGTGGAAGCTCCCTTTCTGAACAGCGGCAGGACTATTCAGTGGCCCCCGCCTCTCCGCCGGGCTGACGCAGCCTGGGAGGAACGGGAGCGCTGAGATTGTGTCCACTCTTCTATTGGCCCCAGACGGCTGGGAAAGGACTGCCCTGCAAACCAGTGCTGCGTCCTGACCCCAGACACGGCGTGACACATCTCACAGCACACCGCCGTGCGGGATGCGCGTGTTCTCAGCCCCACGTGCACTCTCGTGCGACGATGCTGGGGGAGGAAGCAGAAAGCTTGCAGGGGGCCTGGCATGGCACTCAGAAACATCCTGTAAGTCCGTAAGAAAGAAAGAAAGTGTAAGGTAAAGATATCAAAATTGGTCACATTAAAAGGGAAAATGAACAAAATAAGCTAACATAATTTTGCAGACTATAAAATATTTTTTAAAAAGAGTTTTGATTTTTCTCCCCCATATCCCTCCTCCACAGATCATTTCAGTCAGGCGAGAATTATTATTGAAGGATGAGCAAAGATAAACTTAGCATTTTGGCTTAAACTTACACATAGAATTTACTTGTTTTCAACGTGACATTAATATAAATAGCATCATTTTTGCTCATGCTTTTTTTTTTTCTCATTCCTTCTCCTCTTTCTAATTACAAATATTATTCACAGGCAAAAGAAAAAAAAAACTATACCGATCAAAATCACGACCCACAAGCATTATAGTAATTCACAATTGCCACAACTCTCAATGATACATCAGTAGTTATATTAATACTTCATGACTGGCTTGGAATCCATACAAATTCATTGATAAAATGAGAAACTATTGCGTTCCCTACCATTACAGCTGCCTCCACCATCAACAACAGTGTGTGTGTGTGTATGTGTGTGTGTGTGTGTGCATGCGTGCACGAGTGCAACCCCACGGACGTGGCCTGCCAGGCTCCTCTGTCCATGGGATTCTCCAGGCAAGAATACTGGAGTGGGCTGCTATTTCCTCCTCCAGAGGATCTTCCCGACCCAGGACTGAGCTCACCTCCCTTGTGTCTCCTGCACTGGCCGGTGGATTCTTTACCTACTGTGACACCTGGGAAGCCCATTAGACATGCATTTTATTATAAGTAACCAAGTAGTTGGTGACCCATAAAGTAATAATTAAAAGGTCTGGAATGCCTGCCCTAGACCAGGGCCCCTAAAGTGTGGCCCCCGATCTGATGTCGATTCACGAACTGTTATTAACTCTCCTGATGAGGTAAGTACGGAAACAGAGTGAGCACTGAGAAACTTTCTAGCAATTTAATGTCGCCAAGACAGCCAAACAGAAGATCAGTGGGCTGTCTCGCTAAACCGTGTACAGACGTTTCTGGAACTGCTCAGCTCTCACAGTGAGTCACGGTGGTGACAGCTGTCTGCTAGGCTTGTGCAGCAGGACCACGCACTGAAAATCAAAACAAAACAGGAAAACCAAACTAGGCACAGGAGGTTTGAGAAGCACCGCTGTCGCCTACGTTAGTCACGGGGCCACCCTTGGTCATCGATATTCTCTCGAGATGAGGATTGTTGCTGCTGGATGGATGTGGGTGGAGAAGCCTGAATTCTTAATTTAAAAACCCTGCGGGGTGAACAAGTCTTTCCAAGCTGGAAAGTGGGCATGTGGGGAGACTTGGAGCTGGTGGGGAGGAGTGGAATATCAGTCTCTTCCCCTGGAAGTGTCAGCAACTAGAACGGTGTAGACTCCATCCCCTGTGTTAAACCCTGGTGGTTCAGTCGGTAAAGAGTCTGCCTGCAATGCAAGACACCCGGATTCAATCCCTGGGTCAGGAAGATCCCCTAGAGAAGGGAATGGCAGCCCACTCCAGTATTCCTGCTTGGAGAATTCCATGGACAGAGGAGCCTGGCGGGCTATGGTCCATGGGGTCACAAAGACACGACTGAGCGACTAGCACTCTCGCCGGTCTAAAGCAAGGATCTACTGAACCCTGTGAGTAAACAAATCCTTCAATTCCTTGGCTTCACCCAGATTCCCATCTTCTCACTTCTGGGAATATCTATGCAGGACAAAGACTCTTCCTTACGGAACACGTTTCAGGCTCTGTATTTGATCAAAGAGCAGGCAGAGTCAGACCTTTTGTCGCTGAGTTACTTGAGACCACCCATAACTGGTTTCTTCCTCTAGGACAGGTATCAGGGGTGCTTCATGATGACATTGGTGGCGGAGGCGGGCACAAGAGGGTCCCCATCTTCCTTGTTGTTTAGCTGCTAAGTTGTGTCTGACTCTTTGTGACCCCATGGACTGTAGCCCTCCAGGCTCCTCTGTCCATGGGATTCTTCAAGCAAGAATACTGGGGTGGGTTGCCACGCCCTTCTCCAGGGAATCTTTCTGAACAAGGGATCAAACCCAAGTCTCTCGCCTTGCAGGTGGATTCTTTACTACAGAGCCTCCTGGGAAGCCCCAAAATGGGGGCAGAAGAAGACACCCACCTTCCCGACCCCCATCTTTCTTTGAGTTTTTCCTAGGCTTACATTTTTAAAGGTGAGTTTGTGCCCATATAGTCCCTGGGTGTCCAGAAGCTGACCACATCTGGAGGTGTGGTACCCAGAGCCAACGCCACCCCTTCACTTGGCCTCCTCCATTGCCCCCGGGTCTTCTAACAACCACATTGGACTCAAACGTCCAAGAAAGAAATATTCTAAACCACTGTTCAGAACGGTATGCCTGTAATTAAGAAAAGAGTTTTGATTCTTAAACTGCAAATCCAGCACATGTGCAGTGCCTGGAGGAGAGAGAAAGCTGAGCGCCCGGGACGCTGCGCCTTTGCAAGCGTGAAGATCTCTAAGGAAACGTGCCTGCTGCGGGGACCTTCAGTATCTGCTGCATATGAACTGGCAGTCGCTTCAGAGTGGGAAGAACCATCTGAGAAAGACGACTGCGGCCAGAGGACAACCGTCTGCTTTGCTCTTTAACAGGTTTCAGGGTTCTTGCCTGGTGGAGCCCATGGGCAGAGCAGCCTTGCAGGCCACAGTCCACGAGGTCGCAAGAGTCGCACACGGCTTAGTGGCTAAACCACACACAGCATGTGTGGAAGAACAAGTGTCCCTCGGCTTGGAACCCTAACAGAGAGAATAAAATTCAAGACTGCCCTTGTCGGCAAAAGTCTGGATTCGGCTCTGCCTATAGGTGGCTATGACCCCGCAGACCGTAAGCTCAGTGACCTTCAGTTTAAACTCCCAGAATAACTAACTTTAGATTAAGGATAAGCCTGCTGATTGATTCAGATAAGGTTCATTTAAGATGCTTTTCCTAGACGTTCTCTGAATTGAAGTGAAGTTGGCCGGATTCGTTGCCCGGAACAGCGCTCTGGTGTCTGGATGACAGAGCTCTCTCCTCCTCCTCCCGCCCCTCTTCTGCTCTTCCGGCTTCTTTATCCCAGCCTTCTAGTTTCTCTTTCCTCCCTTGCTTGTCTTTGGTGTTTCCTTCCCTCCCTTCTATTTCACGTTTGTCTTTCTTCCCTTCGCCTACCCTCCCTTTCCTCTTTCCCAGATCTTTGCCTCTTACTTTCCCATGGTTTCTCCTTCTAAGAACCCTGCCTGCCTTCTGCTTCCCTCTTTCCTCTTTTCCTTCTCTCTCTGTTTCTTTCCTTGCCGCCTCTCTTGGGAAGAATCTCTCTTTCTCACCTTCCTTCGTCTTCCTGTTTCTTTCTTACTCTCTTCCTTTCTTCCTAACTGTCGTCCTCTCATTCTCTCTTCTCCTGTTTATTTAAGCAAAAATTCTAGGTATGTGGCCAAACCTCTTTTTCCAGATTATCTCCATCCATCTCATTAACATCCATCCATACTTATTAACTCTCAGCTCTGAAAATGGAACACAGAAAGTCTACAATCATTTTTTACATCCAAGGCCATGAAATGTCTTGATAGAACATAGCTTGGTGCAATGAGTACAAATGTTCAACTTTGCCCTACTAGTGTTTTCTTCAAAAAGTTGTTCTGTGCAAGCTTCTTGAAAATCTCAGAAGAATCAAATCCTCATTAACAGAAGCCCATTGTATTTAGGGTGTCAGAATATGTTTCAGAAAAGCTGCAAGCCACCGTTACACAGGTTGCCTCATTATCAGTAATCTAGCATTGTGCCTTTTGTGTGTCATCTCTTTGCATAATACACTATCACTGACGACTTTCAGCAAATACGTCGTGGCAAAGGATTACTCTCATCAGAGGAAGACTTTGAAAAGGATGTGCTAATTTCTAGGGAGCAAGAAAACATCAAAACAGTGCCAGCAAATAGCCAAGGGACTTTCATGTCTTAATATCCTTTAGAAGGGCTTTATCTCCAAGCGCAACGTGTATCATAGTATAAACAGGAAATGAAACAGCCACAGCATCAAAGAAGCACTGGCCGTGGCTGTAATTTCAGATCAGGTTTAATAAAGGTTATCTACAGTAGGCTGATCAAACCAAAGGGTGCATGTTTTAAAGACCCATTTGATAATTTCCATTTAAGGCGCTCCGTCCAGGAGATCCGACAGCGTCCCATGCCTCCTGCTGACTCTCTGTACCTTCTTTCCAACTGGACCTCTTCGTTAGTTGCAGGGCTGTTTTGATGTCCTAATTTCAGAGGCTTCTAATTTGGAGGTGATCAGTTTATCAGAAGTTGACCTACTTTCATGCAGGCCCTGATTTCAAATATGTGTGTATAAACACAAGAATCCAAAACGGATCAGCCTCTGGAAAGGCGCCCAGCCATTACACCCAGGGTTGCAACTGAGCAAAGGTAAGTTTACCTGCCTGTGGAAGTACCTGATGCCTCCAAGAGCGTCAGCTCAACCAAGTCCTACAGCTTAGGACAGATCAGCTCACGGCTTTTCACCAGAGCGTGAACTTGGGAGCGACTCCAGGGAATGGTCCATCTACTTATTATTAAGAAGCGCAGGCCTTCAAGTTTCCGATATAGGTACCAAAAATGGCTCTTGGTATTTCTGAGTTGAAAAGTGACTGAGAAAGGAATCCAGTCTTCTCTCTGCTGGGTACTGAATATATGGGGTTTTGACAGTCATGAGCTGGAGAGGTTCTGACAGCAGAAGGCAGGTTCTTCCTGGGCAAACCCAGGCTGGTGCTGGGGGCCACTGACTCCGGGGGCATTGCCTGCACAGGGCCAGGCATCAAGGTCCACACCCCTCTTCTCCCAGCTGAGAGAGGACCACTCCCAGACTCTGCAAGCCACCTGACAATCTCTGCATCCCTCCTTCTTACCAGAGGAGGAGGGGTCAGGGAGGGGAGGAGTCCACCGCCCAGCCACTGGGCCTGGCTCCTCCAGGGCCAAAGGGGTCACTTTAATCAGTCCTTCCTTTAAGACATTTTCAGCAAAATCCCCTTTCCCTGGCCAGCTTCTGGCTGGCCTGCTCCATGGTGGGGGTGGGGCAGGGTAGGTCGGGGAGCATCCGCTGGGGGCATGTGCAGTTTGAACTGCACCCCCATCCCCAGTACCCCAGTTCATCGGCTCCGAGCCCCTCCAGTGAGAATTCTTGCTTTTCCCCAGGCCTTGACCCCAGCCCCTCGGCTGACCCCAGACAGAAGTGGGGAGGGAGCTTCTGGCATGTCGCCCATGACCATCCATCTCGCCCGTCAGGCCAGGCTGGATCCTCATGCCCCCGCCCCCCAGCTGTTGCCACGACAGGCTGCGGGGGTCCAGGCGCCGGGGCGGGAGGGTCAGCGCCCAGCTGGGGCGATGCCATATGCCAGGGCCGCGCTCGGGGCGGAATCCACCAGCAGTTGCCCGCCGAGCTCCTCCAGCTCTTTGTGGAAGCAGCTGGGGGGCGGAGGGTGTCCTGGGCTTTGTTGATGGGAGCGGGCCGTTTTCATCTCTCCTCGGGCCCTCCGGCCCCCAGCAGAGACCCCACGGCCCAGCCAGGAGCCCCGTGTGGCCGAGCCCAGGCTACAGGCGAGCTGAATCGCACAGCTGAGCCTCCGGTGCTCAGGAGGGTGCACAAGACCGCTGCCCATCCCCCGGACCCCATTTCCAGCCCCCACCAGCAAAGCTCCAACTTGACACATTCCCACAAGGCCAGAAACCCAGCCCATCCGAATTCCAGACCCGCCCTGTCATCTCTCCACCCTTCTATTCTGTGTGTAGTAATCTGATAAAACACCAGCTCTGTCCCTCCCACAAACAATGCGGGCTGCCCTGTCCATTCAGGATAGCAGATCAAAGGCGGCGAGGACAGACAGAGGCATAAATATCCATCTCAACCCCCCAAGACCTTTATCCCTCGATCTGAACCCCACCCACTGCAGGCCAAGGAGTACACGCATTGTGTGCAGACTCTGGGGTGGCCTTTGGGACTAGTGTCCTTCCCATCTGAGAAAGCCAGACATGGGAAAAGTTCTAGAAAGTCAGCAATGGGCAATGTCCATTCGTAAAGGCTTCCCTGTAACTGGAGGTGAGCTTTTCGCTTTTTCTTTCCTTGTACACTTCCTTGGCAGTTCAGCGATAAGAACCTGCCTACCAACGCAGCAGACTCGAGTTCTATCCCCGGGTGGGGAAGATCCCCTGGAGGAGGAAATGGCAAACCACTCCAGCATTCTTGCCTGGGAAATCCCACAGACAGAGGAGCCTGGCGGGGGGGCTACAGTCCCTGGGTCACAAACGGTCCTACACGACTGAGCATGCACGCACACCGTTTATGAGCTGCGGAAGGCAGGACTTCTTGTTTTGTAAACCTCGGAGGATCGCTCTGAAGATGAAGTTGTCCAAAATTACAATGGCAGGAATCCCCAGTGGTGGTGCAGTGGTTAGGACTTGAGGCTTTCACTGCCGGGGCCTGGGTTCAATCCCTGGTCTCATAGGCTACCCTGGGCCGACAGAAACAATTTACATGGAAAGTCCCTGAGTACCCAGTGCAGACCAGGGGCGGCGCTCGCGCATCTGCTTTTCTTATTGAATCCTCTCAACCACAGCATAAGGTAGCTACTGTCGTTGTTTACATTTTACAAATGAAGACACTACGGCACAGAGGAGTCTAGTAAGTTGTCCAAGGTCACACAGCAACCCGTTGGCAACTGAGAATTGAACCCAGACAAACATGCTTAAATAACAAATTGCAAAATGGAAGGACAAGTAAAAAAAAAAAAAAATCGAAACCCGTGCTGAGTGCTGTCTAATACAGGAGCCTCAGTGCCACGGGGACGGCAGACAGAATATTTCCTCTGATTGCTGCACAGGCTTTCAGCAGACAGCACTGAGGAGGCAGCTGGTGTCAAATGTTTTTAGCAATGCAGTCATTTCTCTCTAAGAAAATCTTGCATTAACCTTCAGTGTATCCAATAAAGAAAAGTGCCGCTTGAATAAAATTAGTATAATTATTTTATACAGTCAAATTAATAGCATGACTATTATACATTATACAACTATTATGCAGTGGTCTCATCATACCAGTGAGAACGACCGTGTTTTGTGTGAGTCACTTTCTATGTCAAGAACTTGAGCTCGCTGGGAGTCCAGACGCCTTCGCCCCTTTCCAATCACACGCTCTCTGTCGCCTAGAATTCACCGTCAGCGGCTGTCTCAGTAGATGAAAACAATGCTGAGCTGAGAGTTACAGGTATGAGACCGGCTCATGGATCAAGACTGTTTTCTACATTTTTAATCAGTTGGAAAAAACCAGAAGAAGAACAAATGACATGTGAAAATACTATTTTGGAAATATGTTTGGGTTTTTCTGTAGTATTGTATGGAAAAATTTGAACGAACGTTTTGACCAACCCCGTAAATGAAATTCAAATGTCAGGGTGCACAAATAAAGCTTTATTAGCCCAGAAACATGCTGCCGCTTCTCACTGTCTGTGGCTGCTTTTGTGCTGCACGGCAGACTTGAGTGATTGTGGCAGAAGCTGTATGTCCCACGAAACAAGAAGATTTATGACCTGGCCTCACAGGGAAAGCCTGCCTATCTGTGATCTAGAGGACAATTCATTCATAAGGCAGCCTCAGTCACCAATGTGTCAGTGATTTCCACAGTTTTATTTTGGTTTTGCAGTAACACAAAACTTTACACAGATAAGAGGTTGATAGAAACTTGTTTTTTGACTCAATTCCCCTTGCAATTTCAGGATACGTTTTTGTTTCTACTTGAATTCTTTCATTTATTTAAGGAAAGAATGACACAACTATTATATAAGTTATTTGAGAGACTAGAGGAGGAAGAAAATTCCCAGCTCATTTTTGAGGCAAGCATAACCTTAATGCCAAAACTTGACAGAGATTTTATTTTAAAAAATTTTTTATAAAGTTATTTCTCACACAGGCCAATACAAGAAATCCTAATCCAATACTAGCAAATAAAATCCAGACACACATAAGAGGTGTAATGCATGTTGACCAAGTCTGGTTTGTCCAGGAGTGCAGTTCAACATTTGAAAACTAATTAATATAATTCACTCTATTTATAGAATGAAGGAAAATTTACACAAATCTTTTCATCTTTCAAATAGGAGTGATCATAGTAATACCTGCTTCTCTGGGTTGCTGTGAGGACTGAGATAATACATATCAAGTGCTTTACCCCTCATGGGCCCATAGGAAGAAATTAATAAATTGTGGAGTTCTGGAGGCTTTCTGACAGTTGCTGAAAGGCCTCAGTGACTCTTCCTATCTCCTTTGCTCATTTTTAACCTGCAGGCTGCGACGGCCGCAGGAACGGCGGAGAGGAGCCACCCCGCGTCCGAGGCCAGGGGCGGCGCCCGAGGCCAAGGGCGGCAGCAGGAAGGAGTAACCCCACGCCCAAGGAGTGGTGGCTGCCCGGGCGCAGGAGGGCCTAGAGGAGCCATCCCACGTTGAAGGTCAGGAAGGGCGGCGGTGAGGAGATACCCCTCGTTCAAGGTAAGGAGCAGCGGCTGTGCCTTGCTGGAGCAGCCGTGAAGAGATACCCCACGCCCAAGGTAAGGGAAACCCAAGTAAGATGGTAGGTGTTGCAAGAGGGCATCACAGGGCAGACACACTGAAACCATACTCACAGAAAACTACTCAATCTAATCACACTAGGACCACAGCCTTGTCTAACTCAATGAAACCAAGCCATGCCTGCGGGGCAACCCAAGACGGGCGGGTCATGGTGGACAGGTCTGACAGAATGTGGTCCACTGGAGAAGGGAATGGCAAGCTACTTCAGTATTCTTGCCTTGAGAACCCCATGAACAGTATGAAAAGGCAAAATGATAGGATACCAAAAGAGGAACTCCCCAGGTCATTAGGTGCCCAATATGCTACTGGAGATCAGTGGAGAAATAACTCCAGAAAGAATGAAGGGATGGAGCCAAAGCAAAAACAATACCCAGCTGTGGATGTGACTGGTGATAGAAGCAAGATCCGATGCTGTAAAGAGCAATATTGCATAGGAACCTGGAATGTCAGTTCCGTGAATCAAGGCAAATTGGAAGTGGTCAAACAGGAAATGGCAAGAGTGAACGTCAACATTCTAGAAATCAGCGAACTAAAATGGACTGGAATGGGTGAATTAAACTCAGATGACCATTACATCTACTAATGCGGGCAGGAATCCCTTAGAAGAAATGGAGTAGCCATCATGGTCAACAGAAGAGTCCAAAATGCAGTACTTGGATGCAGTCTTAAAAATGACAGAATGATCTCTCTTCATTTCCAAGGCAAACCATTCAATATCACAGTTATCCATGTCTATGCCCCAACCAGTAATGCTGAAGAAGCTGAAGTTGAACGGTTCTATGAAGACCTACAAGACCTTTTAGAACTAACACCCAAAAAAGATGTCATTTTCATTATAGGGGACTGGAATGCAAAAGTAGGAAGTCAAGAAACACCTGGAGTAACAGGCAAATTTGGCCTTGGAATGCAGAATGAAGCAGGGCAAAGGCTAATAGAGTTTTGCCAAGAAAATGCATTGGTCATAGCAAACACCTCTTCCAACAACACAAGAGAAGACTCTACACATGGACATCACCAGATGGTCAACACTGAAATCAGATTGATTATATTCTCTGCAGCAAAAGATGGAGAAGCTCTATACAGTCAACAAAAACAAGACCAGGAGCTGACTGTGGCTCAGATCATGAACTCCTTATTACCAAATTCAGACTCAAATTGAAGAAAGTAGGGAAAACCACTAGACCATTCAGGTATGACCTAAATCAAATCCCCTAATGATTATACAGTGGAAGTGAGAAATAGATTTAAGGGCCTAGATCTGATAGATTCAGTGCCTGATGAACTATGGACTGAGGTTTGTGACATTGTACAGGAGACAGGGATCAAGACCATCCCCAAGGAAAAGAAATGCAGAAAAGCAAAATGGCTGTCTGGGGAGGACTTACAAATAGCTGTGAAAAGAAGAGAGGCAAAAAGCAAAGGAGAAAAGGAAAGATATAAGCATCTGAATGCAGAGTTCCAAAGAATAGAAAGGAGAGATAAGAAGGCCTTCCTCAACGATCAATGCAAAGAAATAGAGGAAAAGAACAGAATGGGAAAGACTAGAGGTCTTTTCAAGAAAATTAGAGATACCAAGGGAAGATTTCATGCAAAGATGGGCTCGATAAAGGACAGAAATGGTCTGGACCTAACAGAAGCAGAAGATATTAAGAAGAGATGGCAAGAATACACAGAACTGTACAAAAAGGATCTTCACGACCTGGATAATCACGATGGTGTGATCACTCATCTAGAGCCAGACATCCTGGAATGTGAAGTCAAGTGGGCCTTAGAAACCATCACTATGAACCAAGCTAGTGGAGGTGATGGGATTCCAGTTGAACTATTTCAAATCCTGAAAGATGATGCTGTGAAAGTGCTGTGCTCAATATGCCAGCAAGTTTGGAAAACTCAGCAGTGGCCACAGGACTGGAAAAGGTCAGTTTTCATTCCAATTCCAAAGAAAGGAAATGCCAAAGAATGCTCAAACTACCGCACAATTGCACTCATCTCACATGCTAGTAAAGTAATGCTCAAAATTCTCCAAGCCAGGCTTCAGCAATACGTGAACCATGAACTCCCTGACGTTCAAGCTGGTTTTAGAAAAGGCAAAGGAACCAGAGATCAAACTGCCAACATCTGCTGGATCATGGAAAAAACAAGAGAGTTCCAGAAAAACATCTATTTCTGCTTTATTGACTATGCCAAAGCCTTTGACTGTGTGGATCACAAAAAACTGTGGAAAATTCTGAAAGAGATGGGAATACCAGACCACCTGACCTGCCTCTTGAGAAATCTGTATGCAGGTCAGGAAGCAACAGTTAGAACTGGACATGGAACAACAGACTGGTTCCAAACAGGAAAAGGAGTACGTCAAGGCTGTATACTGTCACCCTGCTTATTTAACTTATGTGCAGAGTACATCATGAGAAACGCTGGGCTGGAAGAAGCACAAGCTGGAATCAAGATTGCTGGGAGAAATATCAATCACCTCAGATAGGCAGATGACACCACCCTTATGGCAGAAAGTGAAGAGGAACTAAAAAGCCTCTTGATGAGAGTAAAAAAGGAGAGTGAAAAAGTTGGCTTAAAGCCCAACATTCAGAAAACGAAGATCATGGCATCTGGTCCCATCACTTCATGGGAAATAGATGGGGAAACAGTGAAAACCGTGTCAGACTTTATTTTTGGGGGCTCCAAAATCACTGCAGATGGTGACTGCAGCCATGAAATTAAAAGACGCTTACTCCTTGGAAGAAAAGTTATGACCAACCTAGATAGCATATTCAAAAGCAGAGACATTACTTTGCTGACTAAGGTCCGTCTAGTCAAGGCTATGGTTTTTCCTGTGGTCATGTATGGATGTGAGAGTTGGACTGTGAAGAAGGCTGAGCGGTGAAGAATTGATGCTTTTGAACTGTGGTGTTGGAGAAGAGTCTTGAGAGTCCCTTGGACTACAAGGAGATCCAAGCAGTCCTTTCTGAAGGAGATCAGCCCTGGGATTTCTTTGGAAGGAATGATGCTAAAGCTGAAACTCCAGTACTTTGGCCACCTCATGTGAAGAGTTGACTCTTTGGAGAAGACTTTGATGCTGGGAGGGATTGAGGGCAGGAGGAGAAGGGGACGATAGAGGATGAGATGGCTGGATGGCATCACTGACTTGATGGACGTGAGTCTGAGTGAACTCTGGGAGTTGGTGATGGACAGGGAGGCCTGGCGTGCTGCGATTCCTGGGGTCGCAAAGAGTCGGACATGACTGAGCGGCTGAACTGAACTTTCAATAGATGCAGAAAAAGCACTCGACAAAGCTGAAATGCATCGGCACTTTTAACCAGAATACTTTTCTTTTTTAAATTGGAGTGCAATTGATTTACAATGTTGTGTTAGTTTCTGTACAACAAAGTGAATCAGCTGTCCGTACACATATATCTCCTCCTTCCTGAACTCCCCCCCCGCATCCCACCCTGCAGGTCATCACGGAGCCCCGAGCTGAGCTCCCCGGGCTGTCATGCCAGCCTCCTGGGCTGAGCTCCCCGGGCTGGGCTCCCTGGCTGGGCTCCCTGGCTGGGCTCCCCGGGCTGGGCTCCCCGGCTGGCGCACCAACCTCCTGGGCTGAGCTCCCCGGGCTGAGCTTCCCCGGCTGAGCTCCCCGGGCTGAGCTCCCCGGGCTGAGCTGCCCAGGCTGAGCTCCCCGGGCTGGGCTCCCCGGGCTGAGCTCCCCGGCTGAGCTGCCCAGGCTGAGCTCCCCGGCTGGGCTCCCTGGGCTGGGCTCCCCGGCTGGCGCACCAACCTCCTGGGCTGAGCTCCCCGGGCTGAGCTTCCCCAGCTGGGCCCCCCGGGCTGAGCTCCCCGGCTGTCGCACCAACCTCCTGGGCTGAGCTCCCCAGGCTGGGCTCCCCGGCTGGGTCCCCCGGGCTGGGCTCCCTGGCTGTCAAGCCAACCTCCTGGGCTGAGCTTCCCAGGCTGGGCTCCCGGGCTGGGCTCCCCGGGCTGGGCTCCCCGGCTGGCGCCCCAGCCTCCTGCCGGCCGCTATTCCACACGCAGCAGTGTGCGTGCCCGTGCTCCTCTCTCAGTTCGCCCCACCCTCTCCTTCCCGCTGCGTCCCCAAATACTCTTTGATTAAACTGAAGACTCAAACAAGAAGCAGTTGGAATTTCATTTCCAGTTTGAAGTACATACAGATCTGACCTTGGCTTCCGTTCTTTGTCACAGATACAGATGCGAGAGAGGAAACAGTCTCAACTTTGAATAGGTGTAAAAACCCATAGTACACTATTGTCAGGATGACACATTAGAAGTTTACTTACTATTGTGCAACTGAAAACAAGTACATACCAAGTAAACACATGCTTGCGGCAGCTGTGCCCACGCCCCGCCTCTGTTTGCAGGAGTTCTGCACAGCTTTGTGTGAGCAATTTGCCAGGCCTGAATTTAGAAAAAGACCAGCTCATCCCTTCTAATGAACGACACATTGACAAGAAGTTCAAATATAGGCCCAGGAACAATAAGCAAAGACACTGCTGGTGGTCTCTGGCAGGTTGCAATTTGGAAGAGTATGCCCGTGAGCAGCCTGTTGGTTTTAAGGTTTTAAACTAGTCTTAATTTTTAAAAGTTGAGATTGCATTATACGGTTGGGGCACACCCAGTCACTCCCTTACACTCCACTAGAGTGTTCCCAGGATTCAGGGAAGGGATGGGACTTGTTGTTAATGATTCTCAGGCAGTGGTTTGCAAAAAGTACAAAGGTGGAGGTGCGTCTGCCCATCAGAACTGAGGGGGGAGATGGTACAGTCCTAACACAGTGAAAAAGTTGGCTTAAAGCTCAACATTCAGAAAACTAAGATCATGGCATCTGCCCCATCACCTCATGGCAAATGATGGGGCAACAGTGGAAACAGTGAGAGGCTTCATTTTGGGGGGCTTCAAAATCACTGCAGTGGTGACTGCAGCCATGAAATTAAGACACTTGCTCCTTGGAAGAAAAGCTATGACCACCCTAGACAGCATATTAAAAAGCAGACATTACTTTGCCAACAAAGGTCCATCTAGTCAAATCTTTGGTTTTTCCAGTAGTTACGTATGGATGTAGAGTTGGACTCTAAAGAAAGGAGAGCACCAAAGAATTGATGGTTTTGAACTGTGGTGTTGGAGAAGACTCTTGAGAGTCCCTTGGACTGCAAGGAGATCCAACCAGTCCATCCTAAAGGAGATCAGTCCTGAATGTTCATTGGAAGGACTGATGCTGAAGCTGAAACTTCAATACTTTGGCCACCTGATGAGAAGAACTGACTCACTAGAAGAGACCCTTATGCTGGAAAAGATTAAAGGCGGGAGGAGAAGAGGATGACAGAGGATGAGATGGTTAGATGGCATCACCAACTCAATGGACATGAGTTTGGGTAAACTCCGAGAGTTGGTGATGGACAGGGAGGCCTGGCGTGCTGCGATTCATGGGGTCGCAAAGAGTCAGACACGACTGAGCGACTGAACTGAACACAGATGACACAGAGTCAAGTCCAACAGAGCCTTGGCTGTTGAGGGACGAGAGGGTGGGACCATGGAGAGAGCAGCGTGGAGACATATACACCAACTTATGTAAAACAGTGGGGATTTGCTGTATGACCAGGGAGATCAAACTGAGGCTCTGTGACAACCTAGAGGGGTGGGATGGAGCCGGAGGAGGGAGTGAGTGTCCGGAGGGAGGGGACATGTGTATAGTATGGCTGAGCCATATTGATGTATGTGGATGGCGTCCTGGCAGGGAGCCTTCCCCGGAGCCTGACCCTCATCTTGGACTTCCAGTCTCCAGAACTGCAAGAGAGCCGTAGCTGTTGTTCCTCAGTCAGCCCTGGCGATTTGTCAGGGCAGGGCATACTGGGCAGGCGTCATCGGTGGAGGATAGGTGGCTCTCGTTGTCAGAAAAATTCACCCCCTGCCGACCCCAGGGAGGGGGGCCCGGCTGACCGGGCGATCCCGGTGGGGCGGGGAATCACTCTGCCACATTGATGGAGCGCACACCATGGCCTCGAGCCTGAGGTGCAGCTGGCGAACTGGGATGGACAGGCTTGTCTAGGCGGGCACTGCGTGGATCTTGGAGACGGAGGAGTTTAGGGAAGGTGGAGAGATGGGGTGGGGGTCAGGGGAGGGGTGCCGCTAATCAGCGAACTCTATAGACTGTTGAGCTCGAAGGCACGGGGGTCTCCTGGGGCGTCACAGACCACGACGCCTGCGGAGGGCGGGCGGGCCCGCGGGGACTGCCTCCCTCCAGGGTGCACACCCTCCCAGAGCCAGACCCGGCTGGCAGCCCCGGGCGAGGGCCTGCACAGGGCATGTGCGCCCCGGGTGCCAGATTTTCTGATATTTCAAGAGCAGCCAGAAATCTGGATTTTCGTTTGAAATCTCCCCCATCTGAAATGTTGGAAACGAACTCAAAATGTTTTGGATACTACACGAGCCAAATAACCCACATCTGCGGGCCAGACGCAGCCCCGGAGTGCCCGCTTGCAGACGCCGACGCAGGAGGGAAGCCGAGCTGCCCCAGGCACGGTCAGTGACTGCCCCGAAGTCGCTGGTCAGCGGCAGAGCTGGGACTGGACCCCCTCGCCGCCGGGGCTGTTAGTCTCAGTCAACTGTGCTTGGAAAAGAGTCACCCAGTGCCTGAACTGGGATGGGCCAACTGCAGCCCACGGGCCAGAGCCAGCTGGCCGGCTGTTTTTGTAAATAAAGTTTTATTGGAACAGAGCCAGGCACGTTTGTTTACATATCGTCGGGGGCTGCTTTCCCACCGCCCGCTGCCGCGGCAGATCTGAGTTGCTGGGGCGGAGACCATGTAGCCCACAAAGCTGCGAAGATTGACTCTCCGATCCTTTGCTGGGAAGGGTTGCCAGTCCCTGCCCTCGACCCTTGACACCGGCAGATGTCCCGTTTCTTGCTGCGGCTCTTCGTGAGACATCCGGATGGTGCGAGCTGTGACCCAGGAGCACGCCTGAATCCTGCTTGTGATGCTGGCGGCCTAGGGGTGGGGTCCCGGGAGGGTGGGGACCGAGCCCAGCCTCCGATGCTTATCTCATCCTCTGGGAGTTCTTCCCGTAAGAAAATGATAAAGGAAGACCCTCCGGCCACCATGGCCAGCAGCACCACCACCAACTTCTCTTTGTGGAAAAGAGCCCTGAAAGGAGAAAGGAATTTACTGGAATTCAGAGGCCTAAGGATGTGAAGGTTCTTACAAGTAAATAGATACATTTTAGATAAATGGTTGAAAGTTGGCAATAGCTGTGGCCGGGACATGTATACATGCGCGTGCGCACACACACAGATAGACACCTCTTTGGAAATCAGAAAGTGTGACTTGTAAAGTATTTTCAGAGGTCGCTCCAAGCAGCAGCAACATCAACCGTGCAATGAATGAGGCAGCTCTGACGTGTTTGGCGAGGCTGGTGACCCACACGAGACCCCTGGGCTTCCCTGCAGTCCAGTGGTTAAGACTCTGCTTCCAGTGCAGGCGGCAAAGGTTTGAACCCTGGTTGGGGGACTAACATTCCATACGCATAGTGGGAAAAAAAATTTTTTTAAATGTTTTTTAATTAAAAAAAAGAAAACAAGAGTCACGACTCTCTCTGGAACACGGTGTCCGGAACACCCTGGGGTGCAGTCAGAGGAGCCGCCCCCCTGGCTTCAGGCCTCAGTTCTCAGGCCCCTCCTAGCGGCTGTAGGACTTGCTGGTCTGACAAGAGAGGTAGGCCAAGGACCTGGGGTGCTCGGCTCCGCCTCCCAGGTTCCCCTCTGCCAGGATGGTAGGGGCGCTGAGTTTGCTTCCTTCTCGCCCCCAAGAAGGCTCTTAGCCGAGGCAGGTGGGGGTCTCGCAGTGGGTGGCGGTGTCTAGTGCGGGAAGGTCAATTAGCAAGCTGGTTGTGGCCCCCAAGCCTGGCCTCCGCTTCTAATCCAGCTTTCGTCAGATTCTCTCCAGCTCCCTGACTTGTCTGTCTCTCTCTCAGTTTGGAACTTGGGAAAGAGAAAGAGGTGTTATTTATTCAAAGCAACTGGTGGTAAGACGGCATGCAGCTATTTTTACAATGCATTTTATAGGGTGATTATCTGTTACTGCGAAAGTCGTGTGTTCTGGGATTTTGATGTTCCCCACTCAAACGTCAGGCCGTTCCTCTCCTCACTTGGGCTCCAGCATCTTCTGGGACCTGTTTGCTGTCAAAGCGGGATGAGAAGCCCCGCCCACTGGCTCTTTATCATCTGACTCTTTATCCAAGAGTCAGAGGATGGTCAGTAAGTGTGTCTGAATACATGACTGAACAAAACACCGCAGAGTTGTTCGGCACTTTGTGGAGCACAGGCTAATATATATGTAACTTCTTAAATTCAGCGGATCGATGGGTCAGGCATCTGTTGTGTGTGATTTGAACCCCAATACAGCCACCACTGTGGGTTCTCTGACGGCTCAGCAGGTAAAGAATCCACCTGCTCTGCAGGAGACACAGGTGTGGGCTCAGTCCCTGGGTGGGGAAGATCCTCTGGAGGAGGAAAATGGCAAAGCAGGATGAGAAGCCTGAACAATCAGTAAAGAGTCAGACACAACTAAGTGACTAAGCAGCAATATGTTAATATCTATATACACACAAAACTGAAAACACAGAGTGTGTTTTCCTGATTTTTAAGTTTAACTCGTGTTAAACCAAAGCATGTACACACAGCCACCATTACATGTTTTATAAGCAAGTTCCTTGTGAGCAAAAAAAGAGTTTCTCGGGTCTCACTAACCAAGAAGTGAGACTAGATAACCTCGAAGGATAGGCCTGAAGGTGAACAACTAGAAAAAAATGTACCTTAAAATACCTACAGATCCCTTGGACATCAAGTCTTCTTGTGACTAAAGGGCCATTGCTCTCTTGGAACCAAATTGTTAAAGTTCTAAGAAGCCACTACAATGCCTGGGAACTCTGGTGCTGATCATTCAAAAAGTCATTTCCTGGCTTTTCATTCTAAGATGAACTGGAAGCAGAGGTAGAAGGCCTGTCTGGAAGGACATCTCTTGTGTGTGCACACGCACATTTACATTTAGTGGAGAAAGGGATGACAGAGGATGAGATGGTTGGATGGCATCACTGACTCACTGGAAAAGACCCTGATGCTGGAAAAGATTGAGGGCAGGAGGAGAAAGGGACGACAGAGGATGAGATGGTTGAATGGCATCACCGACTCAGTGGACGTGACCCTGAACAAACTTGGGATATGGTGGAGGACAGGGAAGCCTGCCGTGCTGCAGCCCATCGGGTCACAAAGAGCTGGACATGACTGAACAACTGCACAACAGTGGATAGATAGACAGAATTTCCATTTTAATTTTTCAGAGCACAAATCAGCCGACAAAAAGGGTGAGGACCAGGACTTTTCTGGATGGCCAAAAAGTGGGACGCATTAAAATTATGGAGAAATGTTAGCAACTGATTGCAGGTGCATGAACTAGTTTGGTCTACCAGGGGAATAGATTAGTGATTTAGAGCAAGAGCGCTTAATGTGTTCCAACGGCTGGACCCAGTAGAGCGTGTTCTGGGCTCGGCTGCTGCTGCTAAGTCACTTCAGTCGTGTCCGACTCTGCGCGACCCCATAGACGGCAGCCCACCAGGCTCCCCCGTCCCTGGGATCCTCCAGGCAAGAGCACTGGAGTGCTAGACTGAGGGAAAGGAAAAGATGGGCGTGCAGAAGCATCCGCTGCCGCTCTCTTTGTACCTAAGGAAGCGTCCGCAGCAGGAAGACAGCTAGATAAACACAACGAACCTCAACCTGTTTCCTGGGGCCCGCTTACTAGTTGGCAGGGGAAGCAGTATAGCGGGGCGATGAGCGTACGGCCTCTCAAGCAGATTGTTGGGCTTCCCGTCCTGGCCTTACCACTTCCTCAGGGTGCAACCTGAGAAAGCTGGCCGTCTACAAGCTGAGGAGAAGGGCCTGGCCGGCCTCAGGAGAGACACGTCAGCCGACCCTGACCTTGGACTTCCAACCTGCAGACCTGGGAGAAAACACTCTTCTGTTGCTTCATCCACTCCGTCTGTGCCAGTCTGTTATGGCAGCCCTAACAGAGGAATACGGGCAGGCACCCAAGGATGGGATTTCCAGGTCACAGAGCAGAGGGGTGATGAGCTATGGAAACACTGCTGAAATGCACACAAGTTAAGCTTAAAAACCAGGAAATACTATACACGCTCTTATTTTTTCAGTTTTCTATGCATATAGATATCAGCACATACGCACCTAGTCGCTCAATCGTGTCCGACTCTTTGCAACCCCATGGACCGTAGCCCACCAGGCTCCCCTGTCCATGGGATTCTCCAGGCAAGAATACTGGAGTGGGTTGCCATTTCCATCTCCAGGGGACCTTCCCAACCCAGGGATCTAACCTGCGTTTCCTGTTCTCTTTACCTGCTGAGCCATAGAGAAGCCCAATGTCAGCGTAGTGTTAGTTGCTCAGTCGTGCCCGACTCTTTGCGACCCCTTGGACGGTAGCCCACCAGGTTCCAGTGTCCGTGAGATTTTCCAGGCAAGGATACTGGAGTGGGTTGCCACTTCCTTCTCCAGGGGATCTTCCCAATTCAGGGATCGAACCCCGGCCTCCTGCACTGCAGGCAGATTCTTTGCCGACTGAGCTACAAGGGAAGCCATAGATATGCCTTTTTCCAGACAGAAATAAAGACCAATATGTAATAGCAGAAAATTCATCAGAAAGTCACCTGTAGACAATTCCCTTCTTTTTGTCCATATTTTATAATCAACACGACTTTGTTGCTGTTGTCTTGTGGCTCAGTCGTGTCCGACTCTCTGCGACCCCGTGGACCGCAGCGCGCCAGGCCTCCCTGTCCATCACCAACTCCCGGAGCTCACTCAGACTCACGTTCATCAAGTCGGTGATGCCATCCAGCCATCTCATCCTCTGTCGTCCCCTTGTCCTCCTGTCCCCAATCCCTCCCAGCATCAGGGGCTTTTCCAATGAGTCAGCCTTCGCATCAGGTGGCTCTTCGCGTGGCTTACTTAGGTAACGTAGAAGCATAAGCGTTATTGCGATCATTGTGATTATAGTAATGATCAAATTGGATTATTGACAGCTGGCATTTTACATTATCCTGGTTTCTCTGCTTTCTGATTTTTCTACCATGGGCATAAGTTATTTTTATAGTCAGAGGAAGGAAATGTTTCCAATAAAGAAAGGAGAAAAGTGTAGAAAGAAATACAGGAACGAGCTATTGGCCCTGATCTCTGCGTGTTTATAGCATGGAAACTGGCAAAGGCTACAGACAAAGTGTATGGCTCTCTGGACTCTCTGGACTCAGGGAGTAACGGGGGAAAATGTGGATGACGCAGCTTAAAGTTCAAAGCGTGTCATTTCTGTAACCATTATACTGTGAATAGCACGGACAATTGAGACATAGGGTCATTGTTGCCGTTTCTGTATTTCAATTATCTGCATTTCTACCTAATACAGTGCCCCTCTCTTCCTATTATAGTGAGAATGGGGTCAGAGAGATTTTCATAAAAAATTAGCCAGAAACTAAATTTAAAGACTTTCACTCACTCAGTCTCGCTCAGTCGTGTCCGACTCTTTGCGACCCCATGGACTGTAGCCCACCAGGCTTCTCCATCCATGGGATTTTCCAGGCAAGAGGACTGGAGTGGGGTGCCATTTCCTTCATTTACAAAACAAGTAACTTAGCTATGAACCTGTGCTTATATTTATATATTTTCAAGTATGAATTGGATATTAATAATTATATAAGGACTATAAAAGGAATTTAGGAAATTTACTAATTTCAGTCTTTGTGCAAAATCCAAAAATTTTCACTAATTAGAATTTTATGCTTGTAACCTGACTCTTTTATTTTTAAATTGGATTCCTATGAATCTCATAAATATTGAAAATTATGTGATTCTATAAAATTATTCCACTTAAATGTTCTAGGTAAACATTTTTGAAGAAATAAAAGTTTCAGCACCTTAAAAGCTAAGAATAAAAGACAATTAAAGTAAGAATTAAGTAAAAATAATTAGCAGGAAATGACTCACAAAGCTATAAGTTCTATTTGTTCAGTCACTAAGTCATGTCTGACTCTTTGTGACACCAGGCTTCCCTGTCCTTCACTATATCCTCTGTTCATGGGAATTTCCAGGCAGGCGTTCTGGAGGAGGCTGCCATTCCTTTCTGCAGGGGATCTTCCCGACCCAGGGACTGAAGCCAGGTCTCCTGCATTACAGGCGGATTCTTTGCTGTCTGAGCCACCAGGGAAGCCCACGAGTTCTGGAATGAACGGCAAAAGCGTGTTTCACCAACGGCTGACATCTGATGGTTGTGTGACACTATTATTTTCTGCACCAGTGGGGACAGCACTTCCAACTGAACGATGAACACGTTGAGATGCTCACAGACTTCAAGGTGCTCAGATGGAGGGAACGAATCCTAGAACGAAAGAAATTCGATGGGCGGCATCCTGCACGCTAGGAAAGATGCAAGGTGGTTTCAAAGGCTGCGTGGGAGAAGAGGAGCCGTGGCTGCAGGCCAGCCCAGGATGGGCCAGAGGTGCTGCAGAGGTGCTCCCCAGAGGCTGGGGTGGAGAAGGGGTCTTCTCCCCCCCGAGGGGTCCCCCTCCAGGGGACACCCACTGACTGGGCAGGGAGCCGTGACGTGTAATCGGCTAATGTCTGGGGGACACTTTGAAGATGAAAAGTGCCAGGTGGGTATCATCACATCCACTCCTTAAGATGGTATGTGGAATAATAACACAGCTCTCCCCCACCGGGCCTTTCATCCGTGGATTTCAAAGCACCTAGCGAGCCTTAATTAAGTCTCCCAGCACCTCTAAGAAGTAGGCACTAATAGCCTCTTGCCTGAGATGGAGACGCAGAGGAGAGGAAGTGACCTGCCCAGGCTCTCAGAGGCAGAGACAGCCCGTTCTGAAGGCATCCGGGTGACAGGCAAGCACGTGCTCAGAGTGTCTTCTGCACTGGGCCCTCTGCTGAGCTCTGGGGCACCTCCACTAGAGCTGGGCCATCCACTACTACATTTTCAGGAGTTTTGCAAATTCATTGTGAAACAAAACCGCTATTTAAGTTTTTTAAAGATAGAAATAAGGAGCATTCTTTTTCATTTTTTTGTAAGTACAGTTGATTCCCCATGTTGTGTTAGTTTGAGATGCACAGCTCAGGGATTCAGTTTTACGTACATTTCTAGTTTCTCCCCTTTTCATGGGTCACAGCCTTGTCATGGTGAAGGGGCTTGTGTAACTCAGAGAAGGTATGAGCTGTGCCAGGCAGGGCCACCCAAGACCGACGGGTCATAGTGAGGAGTTTGGACGAAACGTGGTCTGCTGGGAGCGGGAATGGCAGGCCACTGCTGTATCTTTGCTGCAAGAGCCTCATGAACAGTATGAAAGGGCAAAAAGATGTGGACACCAGAAGATGAGCCCCCCAGCTCAGAAGATGTCCAGTGTGCTACTGGGAGAGGGCAGAGAAAGGAAAGAACGAAGCAGCTGAGCCAAAGCAGAGCCGACATGGCTGCGGATGTGTCCGGTGGTGAAAGTCAGGTCCGATGTTGTGAAGAACAATATTGCATAGGAACCTGAAATGTTACGAATGAAGGTAGGTTGGACACAGTCAAGCAGAAGATGGCAAGAGTGAACATCGACATCTTAGGAATCAGTGAACCAAAATGAATGGGAATGGGAGAATTTAACTCAGATGACCATTATATTTACTGCTGTGGGCAAGAATCCCTTAGAAGAAATGGAGTAGCCCTCATAGCCAACAAAAGAGTCTGAAATGCAGTGCTTGGGTGCAATCTCAAAAACGACAGAATGGTCTTGGTTAAGCTATATCTAGTGTCTATATTGACTTGTACATATCTCGTTTTTTTCAGATTCTTTTCTCTCATAGGTTATTACAAAATATTGAGTATAGTCCCCTGTGCTGTGTAGTAGGTCCTGTTGGTTATTTTATAGTGTGTATATGTTAATCCCAAACTTCTAATTCATCTCTCTTCTCTCTAACTTAAAAATATTTTTAAGTTAGGCAGTTAAAAAAAGTATTTATTTTGTGAATTTCCTGCACATCTAAATATCAATATGATTATTACCGGGCTTCCCAGCTGGTGCAGTGGCAAAGAATCCAGCTGCAAATCCAAAAGACCTGGGTCTGATCCCTGGGTTGGAAAGACTCCAGTGTTCTAGCCTGGAGAACCCCATGGACAGAGGAGCCTGGCGGGCTACAGGGCCTGGGGTCGCAGAGCCGGACACGACGGAGCAACTGAGCACGCAGGCATAGATTATTATTGTTTCTGCTTTTCCCCCACAGAGTCTGTTGTGAAGCATTCACCAGCACCTGCTGGGGGCACCTTTGGATGGAAAAGACAGGCTCAGGCCCTGTCCTGAGCGATGCCCCAGGCAAGCTGGTTCATTCAGCGGGAAGGACTGTGATGAAGTCAGAGCCATCTTCAGTGTGAATTTAGCTTCTGGCCCATCACTTACACGAGAGGGGCCTTAGAACTGGGTCCACACATTCTGTAACACTTTCAGAGCACAATGCACATTGGTTGGTTGGTTGGTTTGGTGTTTGGCTATGACACATGGCTTGGGGAACCTTAGTTCCCCGACCAGGGATTGATCTTGCGCTCTCGGCAGTGAGCACAACCACCCAATCTAACCCTGGACTCCCAGGGAGTCCTTCCGGAGTAACTTTTTAAGTGGTTGCTGCAAGACCACTACCTGTTTCCACTCTGCCCTCCATTTCACTCCCCATCACATTCTTGGGTGCTGGGGTGACCTTGGTGTCATGAACAGGCCAACATGAGACGAACCGGGGAAAAGAAATGAATACATGCACCATTCCCTGGCGGCCGTGCGGCCCGTGAGGCTCTGACAGTGTCTTCTGGGTGTCCTCCAGACTCTGCAGGCTTCTCTAGGGGATCCGGGCTGTAGGTCGCCTGTCATTTCCCGCCTCCACTGCTTTGCTTCAGCCCGTCCCAGACGGAGCTGTTCGCTCTCACACGGATGGGGTCTGAAGGGTGAGTTCGACCCAGTGGGCCGCAGCCAGATTCCAGGCTCGGGTGCTAGCGCTCCATCCCTGTGCTCACCCCCAGTGTGGGGTCCGCTCAGCAGCGGGCTCTGTCTCCTGGGGAACAGACTTGTGGGCACAGTGGGGAAGGAGAGGGTGGGGCCCGTGGAGAGAGGAGCGCTGAACGTATACATTACGGTATGTAAAATCAGCCAGCCAGCGGGAATTTGCTCTGTGGCCCAGGGAGCTCGAATCCGGTGCTCTGACAGCCTGGGGGTGGGATGGGGAGGGGACACGTGCATGCCCACGGCTGAGTCATGTTGATGCGTGGCAGAAACCAACAGAGCAACTGTCCTCCAATTAAAAATAGATAGTTTAAATTAAAAAAACAAAAGACCACGCTCTGTCTTGTCTTGTGCAGCTTTGCGAGGATGCCAGGTCTCCGTCGTGTGGGGCTGCCCAGGTCCCCACCGCTCACCCTCTGCGCACTCATGGGGCTGGCAGCGCCGACCTCCGCGGTGCTCCTGACGGTGTGTGCTGGGCAGGAAGAAGCGCGGCTTTGTGCTGTTCGTCCCCAGCCCCAGCCACCACCGGGGACCCAGTTCACACCACCGTCCTGCCTGATGGAAAGAGAGGTACTGAGTTCTGGCGGAAGCAGCTGAGACTCGAGCCGGGGTGCTAGGGTGAGGGGAGGCCTGAGCCGCCCTGAGCCCCAGCCCCGCACCCCCACCATCTGCTCCTCTGTGTGTTTATTGTTGTCTGGTTTTTAAAAATAAGTTCAAGAGGGAAAACAAAGCCAGCTGGTGAAAAACAATGTGAAGGATTGAAACAATTTATATTTAGAGTCTTAAAAAAAAGTATAGTTCACCATCTTTGGTTCTATAGTCCTATGTTTTTCATTAAAGCTTGAAACAGAGAATTCTACCCCTCAAATCGAGCCCTGAGTACTTGGGGAGGCTGCAGGGGTCTCCGTTCAGCTGTGCCTAACAACACGCAGAGTCCCACCCAGGCTCCTAACCGCCCTGCAGCTTCCTGCATGGACAGGAGCCCTTTTAAGCAACCCCCCGCCTTTGGGTCTTCCCTCGCGGCTCAGATTGTAAAGAATCCGCCTGCAATGCAGGAGACCCGGGTGCGATCCCTGGGTCAGAAAGATCCCCTGGAGAAGGAAATGGCACCCACTCCAGTATTCTTGCCTGGAGAATCCCATGGACAGAAGAGCCTGGCGGGCTAAGGTCCAGGGGGTGGCAAAGAGTCAGACACGGCAGAGTGACTCACACTTTCCCACTTTCTCCGCCTCGCACATACCCCCGGGTTTGGGCTGCTTTCCCCTTGATGGTACAGGCACAGAACCCCCCACCTTCTTGGCAGCAGGGCCTGATCATGTGACCTAGGCTCAGCTAATCAGAAACTCCTAACTGAGATTCAGGTTGAGGAGTGACTCCAAGAGCTAGGCAGCACCCAGGTGGTCAGGACGGCTGCGCAGATGTCTGATTTCAGGATGGACACCTGGACACTGAGCTGCTGGAGGCAGAGGCTGCGTCTGCAGTGGAGGCCTGGGCTCCACTGCATATCGTCCAGGGAGGGGCCAGGAGTCGCCTGGAGCTGTCTGAGGGTCATGTGGGCGTTGCATCGGGGCACAGCCCCCAGCCCAGGTCTCTGGACCACCCCGGTTTTTATGAATATCTTTTGTGTTTGAGTTGCTCAGTCATGTCTGATTCTTTGTGACCCCATGGACTGCAGCTCACCAGGCTCCTCTCTCCCTGGGATTTCCCAGGCAGGAATTCTGGAGTGGGTTGCCATTTCCTCCTCCATGGGATCTTCCCAACCCAGGGATCAAACCCAGGTCTCTTGCATAGCAGGCAGATTCTTTACCGTCTGAGCCGCCAGGGAAGCCTGAGTGTCCTTTACTGAATACCTTTTCTGTTTAAATTCTCTGGGGTGAATTTTGCTGGTTGCAGTTACGAACATTGATTCATACAGTAGTCAATACATAATAGCACCCATCACCGCCTGAAATGCATATTTCCCCTTATACTGCCTGGATTTCTTGTCTGGGCACTTATCAATTTCTATTGATAGATTAAGGAGGCCAAGATCCCTGGCTGGCATCGGTTAGGCTGTACGAGCCATGTAGGGACTAAGGGAAGGCGTTAGGGCCTTAAGATTCCTGCTTCCCACATTCCCACTGCCTGGAGACTCAGGCCGGGGTCCCGCCTGTTTGTTTTCAAGCCAGAGACCCTGGCGTTCCTCCCTCTGAGCTGCCCTCACTCCCAGATGCGGAAGGCTTTGAGAAGAAACCGTACTTTTCCGTCCGACAGTAAGCTGCCCACATCAAAGCCCAAGAAGGCACAGGCATGTGGGGAGTCACGGGTCAGATATTTAATTATTCTAATCTAGAAGTCTCTTCTCCCCGCACTGCCAAGAACAGAAAGTTCCGTTTTTGAAAAGTAGGCTTGTTCCTTGGAAGGATTGAGTGTCTCCTGGGCCTAGAAGCTCTCAGACTCACCTCCAGAGCTTGAGAAGACCCAGACACGTTCCGTCCACACGATCGTGGACGAAGCGGGGGCTGCCAGCCTTTGCAGGAGAGGGTGGGCAGGGTGGGCTGAGGTGTGTACCTTCTTATTTATTTTTAAGAAAAGCCTGCTTTCAAATGGGGAGATGAGAATGGACTTGTATTTCTAAACAACCGTGTCCTCTGATATCATCAGATAAAGAAATGACTCTTAAATGTTGCCTCATCTACAAAGCTTAGGACCTCTTTCTCCCTTTTGCTTTTTCTTTCTCTCTCTCTTTTTAATCTTTGAGAAAGATAATGAAAGAGGAAGCTTGAAACCCCATTTCTATTGATGTTCCAACATACAACTGCAGGATTTAGGAACCAGCGGAGATCAAAGAGAACGAGTCCCATTTCGATAGCATTGCAGCGTTGCGGGCAGAGGGTGTGGGGCTCATTTAGGAGCTCAGAGGCAAGGAGTTGTTCACACACCTTCATTTGAGCCAAAGACAGAAGGAAAAGTGCCCGAGGTTCCAAGGGATTCTTCAGGAGTGTGGTTAATAAGGTCACAGCAGCTGCACGCACACTTAGCTGATGCATTTGCCTCGGGAAAACCCACAACACTCCTGTGTCAGCATCACCCGGAGGAGAAACAAGCAGTGGTGACTCCATCCTAATTCCAAATTTAACTGAGCGAGAGGTGTTCAGTTGGCTCTTCTTTTTTTTAAAGAGAGAAGTCATTTTCTTTTCTTTTTTTTAATTGATTGATCTCACTTATCTTCAGTCACGCTGGGTCTTTGCTGCTGCTTGGGCTCTCTCCAGCTGGGATGGGCCGTTCTCCATCACGGTCCCGTTGCGGAGACTCCTCCTGCTGCCGAGCTCAGGCACTAGGCCCACAGGCTTCAGTTCTTGCTGCCTGTGGGCCCAGTAGTCGTGGCGTCCAGGCTCAGCTGCTCCAAGGCAGGGGGAATCTTCCCAGACCAGGGATCGAACCCGTGTCCGCTGCATGGGCAGGCAGATGCCTATCCACCGTACCTCTGGGGAAATCTAGGATGAGAGCCTGGGTGAAACAGAGTTGGGAATAGAATGGCAGGTAAGGGACGAAAAACATGTCCTATTGGCTTCGACTGGGTCGCTAACTGTCTTCCTCTGAGATGGACATCCCATCCGCCTCCCACCTGGTGGTCCTGCCTCCAGCCACGCTTCCCATTAAGACGAGCTCCGACCCCAGGCCTTCCTCCTCCGGCCCCGGTCTCTACGAGGCACCGCCACCCTGCACCTGCCCAGAGGCCTGAGCGCCGTCGCCGTCTCAGCCTCCAGTCCTCCCCACGTGGACTCCATCACTGCAGCCCACGGACGCCAGCGCCATTCTCTCCCAGACGCACCCCCGCCCAGCCACCCCAAGCCCACGTTCGGACCTTCTGACAGCACACTAGAGGCATGTGAAAAAAATCAACCAACGAGAGCCTGAGAGATGTTGAAACAGCATTTGTAAACGAAAATCACTTGAAGCAAAGCCGGAGGACGGCTGTGGGTTAAAAGCCCTCCATTCTGCGCAGGAGGGAGAAAAACAAAACTAATAAGCTTCGCTTTGAAAATGTGAAGTCTTGCCCCCACCCTCGCTGAAATGTACTTACGCATCTCTCAGGCCTATGAAAGCTGATACAGTCATTTTGGAAAATAATTCGGCCTTATATATCAGAAGCCATAAAAATGTTCATCTCCTTTGACCCAGTAATCCCACTCCTGGAAATTTACTGGAGGGAAATAATTCAAAACAAGAAAAAACGGGGAGGGGGCTATGTCTACGCAGATGTTTATTACCTCCTCGTATAAGCAAGAATTAATAGCAAAAGAAATGTCCAATTATAGTGGAACATGAAGTACATTTCAGGGTAATTAATGCAGTGGTATATTAGGCTGCTGCAAAAATAATAAATACAGGCTATAGGTAGAACCCGGGGAAAATATACAGGAAATAATGTTGAATGAAATATATATGTTCCACAATCACAACTGCAGAAAAAACAAATACTTTTACAGATGAAAAATGGAAGGGGCATTGACTTCAGGTAAATAATGTACATGATTGATTAGTGGGATTATGGACATGGCTTTTTTGATGCTTTTGAGTTAAATGGAAATGTTTTCAAGCCCCTTTGAAGCACCCTAATCATGGGAGTGGCTTGGCTGGGAGAGGGGACTCTGGCCCAGCCCTGTGGAGGGAGGGGGCTCCGTGTGGCCTCCTGCACCTGCCTTGGGGCCCCCCTCATCCTGAAGGGAGATCTAACCCCGTGTCCCCTTGGGCAAGCAGCCCAGGTTTGGCATCAGAGGCTGAGAGCAATCAGAGTCCAGGTTTGGGTACTGACCCTGCCCTAAGGACAGAGCTTGTCCAAGGTCCAGACAGCAAAGTTGAGGCTCCCAGCCAAGGTGAGGAGCTCGGGTCAAGATTCTGGAGGGACAGGAGGAGAGTTAGAGAGGCCGATGGATGCTCACAGTGATGGTGAGACAGCCGAAAAGTGGAAAAACCAAACCCAAACCTGAACACAGCGAAGCTCCGCCCAGGCCCAAACAGACGGCCACTCTCGCGCGAACAGAGGGTCTTCACGAATGAGGTTCAGCTGTTCTCGGTGCTGGAACCTGGGTAGAAGAATGATGTTTCTAGTGTTTCATTATTTCTAGATAATGAATATCTAGAAAGGAGAATGTTCTAGAAAGGGCTCCCTGTTGCTCACGTGGCACATTTGAAATGTCCCTGCTTCTACAATGGCCCTTGCGTGGACAGAGGGGCTTACAAACTTACCCAACAAAGTGAGGCGCATCTTTCTTTTAAGAAAAAACAATTCATCTCCTGATTCCTTGAAATGAACCCCCTCAGAACATTTCCAGTTGTGTTTGGTGTTTTATTACCTTGAAAGACTGTCCGGGTTGCAGAGAAGCGTAGACGGTTAATCAGAAATGAAGAAAGCGTTTCTGAATTTCCTCCGTGCACCAATTTTGTGTAAAGTGATATCTACCCAGTGGCCCTCCCAGGAGCTGCAACACGGGAGACAAAGTGTCCCTCCTTGAGTCGGGACGACCCCCTGGAGGAGGACCACTCCAGTGTCCTTGCTTAAGGAAACCCCATGAACAGAGGAGCCTCGCGGGAGAAAGCCCATGGGTTTGCAAAGAGTCAGACACGACTGAATACGCACCCTAATTGTTACATTTGTGACTTTCTAAAAATGAAAATGAGGTTCATAAAACGTGATGATGAACAATCCGAATTCTTCCCCAGGAATTTGCAATAAGGACTTATACTTACCATGACCACAAGCCCTATTAACACAAATGTGTAATGCTTACTATGTACCAGGTACAATCCCAGTGTTCATAAATATTGATTCATTTAATACTCAAAGCCGTTCTGTGAAGTGGATTGTTATCACTGTTCCCACTTTACAGATGGGAACAGACAGGCACAGAGACATTAAGCAGCTTGTCCAAGGACACACAGCTGGGAGGGGCAGAGCCACTGAACCACCCGGGTTAAGGTGGGTGGGATGGGGGTGACACCCCCTGCCCAGGGGACTCATGCCCCAGCTGGGCCCTGCTGCTCATCCTGGAGACGGGCACCTGATTGAGGAGGACCAGTAGGCCTCCTGGGCTTTGTCGGGCAACATGGGGATGCCCAGCCCTTCCAGGAACATCTTGCCACCACAGAGAGAACGCAGTCGAGACAGAGATGGAGAGAGAAGGCGTCAAGGCACAGCCGAGCCCAGAGCTGCTGCCGGACCCAAGGCACACGTCTGTCTTCCATTTTTAATCCGGTTCCCATTCCTTTTGGGCCTTGTTGTCACAGGTGTGAAATGGGATCTTGGCGCTGAGTGAACAGCTGCTGTTTCAGCATCAGGTGCTGACAGCGCGCCTGAAAAGGCCGCAGCCTCTCGGGTGTGGAAACAGGAGAGAAACAGCGTCACATCCACTCCTCCGTTGGGCGTGCGTCCGTGTCTGCCATGTGTCGGGCAGAGGAGAGCGGCGCCCTTTGATGTGGAGCCCCTGGAGCCCCGGTTTTCTCATCTGTCACGTGGGAGTCATGAGACTCCTGAGAGGGCTCCTGGGGCTAAATGACATGGTACCAAGAACCTACCTAACGAATGGTTCTGACCCCAAACATGATAGCAGCTACTACACGGTGCCCGTGTTTTCTGTGAGTTATTGTATTGAATTCGATCCTTACAACAATCCGATGCTTTAAAACCATCATCCCTCTTTTGTTCTGGTGAAACCGACACTCCGAGAGGCTGGACCGTAAAGAAGGCTGAGCACCTAAGAACTCATACTTTTGAATTCTGGGGCTGGAGAAGACTCTTCAGAGTCCCTTGGATTGCAAGGAGATCCAACCAGTCTATCCTAAAGGAAATCAGTCCTGAACATTCATTGGAAGGAATGATGTTGAAGCTGAAACTCCAGTACTTTGGCCACGTGATGCAAAGAGCTGACTCATTTGAAAAGACCGTGATGCTGGGAAAGACTGAGGGTGGGAGAAGGGGACGACAGAGGATGACATGGTTGGATGGCATTACTGAGTCAGTGGACATGAATCTGAGCAAACTTCAGGAGACAGGGAAGGAGCTTACTGAGAAGGAGCCTGGCGGGCTGCAGTCCATGGGGTCGCAAAGAGTTGGACACAGCTGAGCTACTTAATGACAGCAATGAGGTTACTTGACGACTAAATGATGAGTTAGTTAGTTAGTTAGTTAAGTCGCTCAGTCGTGTCCGACTCTGCGACCCCATGGACTGTAGCCCACCAGGCTGCTCCATCCATGGGATTCTCCAGGCAAGAGCACGGGAGTGGGTGCCAATGATGAGTACGCAACAGAATTCAAGGACTTCAAGCCAGATCTGACACAGGTCTTCCGAGGCCTGGGTGGCTCGAGGGGATGTTCCAGGATCTGGAAACATGAGCCCGAAGGGCTAGTCATCAGACCCAGAAGGGTGTGAGGACCGCCGGTGGTGGAGCGAGGGAGAGAAGAAACAGATGCGAACGCCCGGAGAGCTTGTCTCACGTCCTGCCCATCTTGGAAAGCTCCCTGGAAAATCCTGGGGCTAAGGCTCAGAGGAAGACCGGCCTCCAGGAACGAAGGTGTGGGGCAATCCCGCAAGCACGCAGTCCCCACCCCGGGGCAATGGCAGCCGCGCACGAGCCGGGATCCCAGATGCTGTCCTGGTTGGATTACACAGACTTGGAAAGTCCAGGCATGAAATGCCTCAGTGATAACAATAGAAAACAGATCAAAAGCCCAAAGAAAGAAATCAGGAGAAATGGAAAACAGACGGACTGGCAGCAGAAGATGAAAGGGGAGAATTTACAATCTGACACCAAAGCAGAGCCAGCATTTAAGCTTTTGCTGGCAGTTGACCCATATCCAGATGAGAGTTTCGCAGCATTAATTGGAGGGATGAAATTACCGTCTTTGAGCAGCGTTTCAGACTTCTGGGACCTCAGGGTCAGGAGAGCTCCCTGACAGCCTCCGAGGCTCACCCTGCCTTTTAAATAATCTAGGAGGTCATCGGTACCTGAACCTGCACAGACTCTGCCATTGTCGGCCGCTCCGTAAAGACCAGGAAGGCCCACCGGGTATAGCAGGGCTTGAAAACACAATCTCCCTGAAAACGAGCGTTAGAAAGAAAGAAGGGAGAATCCAGTCTCCCTGGCTGAGCCTCGCTGCATCGTGGGCCAGATCACGCGAGTCTCAGTTCAGACCAGAGAGAACCCAGTTTACACTGACTTCAGCAAGAGCGGGAAGGCGTTGGCTCAGATAACGAAACAGTGAAAGGACCCTCTAGCTTCAGGTGTCAGTGGGAACACACGTTCCGGGAAAGTGGAAGAGAGGAGTCGCCAGTGGCAAAGCCATGTGGTGAGTGCGGTGGTTGAGACACGCCTGGCCGGCACTGGGGCCTGGAGGAGGCCCGGGAAGGCTTCTGGGAGGAGGGGGCTGAGGAGAGAGTGGAGATAAGAAAGGATGCTCTTGAGGACTGGAAGCAGAGAGAAGGAGAGAGGCGGGAACCTGGAGACTGTGGGACGACAACGAAGGCCGAGGAATCAGGCCACCAGACTCTGCCGGCCACTGGGGCTCTGAGGTAGACAGACTCGAGTTCTCCACCGTGCAGGATGGGGGCTGGCTGTGGGCAGGTCTGCCAGGAGAGAGCAGGGCGGGGAAGTTGTCGGGGTCACCCCGTGGGGATGGGGCCGCCGGGGCGACAGCCTTGGCTGCAGGGGAGGGGCCACGAGTGGAGAGCTGCTGGGGGCCTGCGCTGGTGATGCTGGCCCATGAGAGGTGCGGGCGCGTGGAGGAGGGCGCGGAGCTGTGTGAGAAGCCGTGTTTCGAGCAGGACACGGGAGACGTCTGCTGGGCTGCAGGCTGCGCTAAGGTAGGACCTGGGGACCACTCTGAATCCCCCGGTGGCTCAGATGGTAAAGCGTCTGCCTACAACGCGGGAGACCTGGGTTCGATCCCTGGGTTGGGAAGATCTCCTGGAGAAGGAAATGGCAACCCACTCCAGTACTCTTGCCTGGAAAATCACATGGACAGAGGAGCCTGGTAGGCTGCAGTCCACGGGGTCGTGAAGAGTCGGACACGACTGAGCAACATTTACTTTACTGAGCCAGGAAGACAGACAGGGATCACCAGGAGCGGGGTGCACACGTGCGGTCGCGAGAGCTCTGGAGTCAGATGCATGGCCTGGGAGGAAGCGATCCGATGGAAGACAGAGCAAGTAAGAAATCCCTTGAGGGACGCGGAGAAAACCAGGAGAGCCAGTGGGAGCCCAAGTGGGAGGGAAACTGGAAGGGAAGGGAAGGGAAAGCTTCTTAAGGAGAGGTGGATACTCAAGACGGGAGGAGAAACTGTCCTCCAATAACTGTATTTTGTTCTATGCTTCTCAATATTGTACAATAATAATCTTTGATAATTAAAAAAGAAAGAAAAAAAGAAAGCAAAGACAGCAGATCTGGAGGGATCAGCCTATGGGATTTTGCAACAGAAAATTCCCTGGCCCCTTTGGCGGGCGTGTCAGTGAGGAGGTGGGGCCGGCGGCCAGGGTGCGGTCCTTGCCGGGAGACGGGAGGTGATTCAGAGCAGCGGCGGGGGGACAGTTTTCAAGAAGACCGGCGGGGAGGATGGAGAGAGTCGGAGCCGTGGACGGAGAGGCGGACTGGAGCCTGGGGGCTCGGCTGCTGCTGTTTTAAGACGAGAAGGCTTGGGTGTGTTTACAAGAGACCTTTAGGGCCCTCAGTGGTGGTGGGGATGGGCTCAGGCTGCAGAGGGCAGCATGAGCATCTTCCTTCTGAAGCCACGGGAGCAAGAGGGGGCAACTTGAGGCTGAACTGCGTGCATGGGGCGAAGGCAAGCCTTTGAGAGACCTCAGCTGGTAACCTGGATCTTCTCAAAGAAGTCGGAGGGAAGCGTGTCTGCTGACAGTGAGCGACCACGGCTGGGTGGTGGACGATGCGAAGGCTCTGAGCAGCTGTGCAGGGCCGAGGGAGGCGGCCGCTCGGGGCAGGGACCACTGGACTTAGATGCTCCGAGGCCCTAGCGGTCCAGAGCAACCCGACTGTATCAGACCGCGTCAGATCAGATCTTCTCATCTGGAATTCACGGCGAGGTCGAGCGGGCTGGGCTGAGACGTTCTGCTGATGTAGAAAGAATTAGCTGGGACTCCCCTTGTGGCCCAGTGGCTAAGACTGTGCTCCCAGCGCAGGGGGCCCAGGCTCCACCCGGGTCAGGAGACGAGGTCCACGTGCCACAAGTGAGCTGCAGCAAACGGACAGAGGCAAACGCGCCTGAGGGAGTAAGGGGGCTAAGGAGCCTCCCAAAGGCCGAGCAGGAGGCCTGAGACCTGGGCCACTCCCGGGCCAGGAAGATCCCCTGGAGAAGGGAATGGCAGCCCACCCCAGTGTTCCTGCCTGGACAGTCCCCTGGACAGAGGGGCCTGGCAGGCTATGTACGGTCCATGGGTTTGCAAAGAGTCAGACACGACTGAAGAGATTCAGCATGCACGCGGGCGTGCGGGTCCAGCCATGGTCCTTCTGCCCAGCTTTCAGGAGCCATGTGTCCCGTAAGGCGGCGTGTGCTGGGGGTGAAGAGTGGAGACCACTAAAGGAGCCGCGGGGCGGTGGCAGCCACCTGGGGTGGTGACGACGAGAGCTGACGCTCGGTGAGGTCCACCTGGTCTGACTGCCCCAAAGGCTTTACAAGGGCTGTCTCAGGCCATCCAAACACCACCTTATGACATAGTTGCCACTATTTTTTAAAAAAACCTTTAGTTGGAGGCTAGCTGCTTTACAATACCGTGCCAGTTTCTGCCATACATTATGAGTCAGCCATAAGCATACACACGTCCCCTCCCTCCTGAACCTCCCACCCCGTCCCACCCCTCTCGGTGCTCACAGAACAGTGGGTTTGAGCTCCCTGAGTCATAGAGCTTATTTTACGGAGAGAAGTTAAGTCAGAAAGAGAAACACAAATATCGCAAATTAATGCATATATACAGAATCTAGAAAGGTGGTGTCGCTGAACCTATTCACAGGGCAGCGATGGACAGGCAGACGCAGAGAACAGGATTTCAGGTTTTCTTAAGAAAAAAAAACCCAAACCCATTGAATGTTCACACTCATTCTCTAAAGTGCCTTAGATCCTAAAACTCAAAAGCAGCTTTTGCTCCCAATGATGAAGAAATTACCTGGTCCTGATCCTAGCTGATCTTTTTTGCTCTTCTGGAGTTGAAAAGTGCCTTTTGTGGGAGAATGTGAAAAACAATCCCCACCGAATACTTCGAGAGGAATTCAGATCGAAGCCCTTTGCAGATTCCCCACTGTTGCGCCAGTCTCGTTCAGAAATGACTGTTGTGGAAGCTCTATCTTCAGTCGCGCCTTCGGAACTTGATTTTTGTCTCCGAAAGGCAAGGGTGGAGGCGGGGGCTGCCCCGACTCCTTGGGAAGCCTGTGGGCTCCCAGTGGGGGTGAGGTGCTGGCTTGGCGCCCAGGCCCTGACGCTTTACCCATCAGCCCATTTCATTCCACTAAAGACAACCCCCTGGGGATTTCAGCACACTTTCTCCACTCTTCCCTGGAAGCGGAGAGTCTCCTCTGACCTCGGGCACCAACTGCAACTAGTCAGATTTCTCACCTAGGCCAGGGGACAGCCCCTGTGAGTCCCCCCACACACCCCTGGCTGGGAGGCTGCCTCTAGGCCCTGGCAGCCGCCCAGGGTTGTTTTCCCAGGTGTGGAGGAGCGCTTCTGCAGAGCCGCTGCGGGCACTCTTCTCTGTTTATACCATGGATTTTCACGAACTCCTGTTAAGAAGCAAGTATCCCAGAGAATTCCCTAGCCATCCAGCGGTTAAGGCTCAGTGGTAAAGAATCTGCCTGCCGATGCGGAAGACCTGGGTTCGATCCCTGGGTGGGGAAGATCCCCTGGAGAAGGAAATGACAGCCCACTTCAGTACTCCTGCCTGGAGAATCCCACGGACAGAGGAACCTGGTGGGCCACAGTCCATGGGGTCACGAAGAGTAGGACACAGCTGAGCACACAGCTTTTTTCAATGTGGTAAAAACACATAACGTAAAATTGACCATTTTCACCTTTTTTTTTTTTTTTTACTGCTTTTTAAATTGGAGGTTAATTGCTTTACAATGTTGTGACGGTCATTTTGGCCATTTAAAAGTATATGGTTCTGTGGCTTTAAGTACAGCCACAAGTTGTACAGTGGTCACGACCATCCGTTTCCAGGATGGAAACTTTCTCATCTTCCTCGACTGAAGCTCCGCGCCCACTGCTCTGCTTTCTGCCCGCTGTGAACTTGCCTACACTCGGGACGTCAGGGAAGTGGAATCCTATAATACTTGGCCCTCCATATCTGCCTCCTGTTGCTTTGCAGAATGTCTTCAAGGCTTATCCGTGTTGGCGCCAAGGTCAGGGTGTCATTCCTCCCAAGACTTTCCATCGTGTGTACCGACCGCATTTTGCTCACTCGTCCGTCGAAGGCACTCGAGTTGTTTCCACTATTGCGACTTACGCTGCTATGAACGTGGGCACACGAGTGCTATGCTGAGTCGCTTCAGTCGTGTCCGACTCTGTGCGACCCCACAGACGGCAGCCCACCAGGCTCCCCCGTCCTTGGGATTCTCCAGGCAAGAACACTGGAGTGGGTTGCCATTGCCTTCTCCGGGCACACGAATGCCTGCTTCCAACTCCTTCGTACGCCTGGAAGGAAAGTTATCGCATCATTGTTGTTGTTCAGCCGCTCAGTCATGTCATTCCTCGTGACCCCATGACTGCAGGACGCCAGGCTTCCCTGTCCTTCACCATCTCCCAGAGCTTACTCAAACTTATGTCCTTTGAGTTGGTGAGGCCATCCAACCATCTCGTCCTCTGTCGTCCCCTTCTCCTCCTGCCTGCAATCTTCCCCAGCATCAGGGTCTTTTCCAATGAGTCAGTTCTTCGCATCAGGTGGCCGAAGTAGAGGAGTTTCAGCTTCAGCATCAGTCCTTCCAATGAATATTCAGGGTTGATTTCCTTTAGGATGGACTGGTTTGATCTCCTTGCTGTTCAAAGGACTCTCAAGAGTCTTCTCCAACACCGCAGATCAAAAGCACCAATTTTTTGGCACTCAGTCTTCTTTATGGTCCAGCTCTCCCATCCATATGTGACTACTAGAAAAACCATAGCCTTGACTATACCGACCTTTGTCAGCAAACTGTTGTCTCTGCCTGTTAATATGCTTTCTGGGCATCCGGTCATCCTTTGTTTAATTTTGGAGGTGCCACCATACTGCTTTTCCATAGCGAGTGTACCATTTGACACTCCCACAAGCAACGCGCAAGACCCCAATCTGTCTCCATCCTCATCAGCATCAGTCATTTTCTGTGTTGTGGTTTTTGCTTTTACTGTAACAGCATTCGAATGGGCATGAAGCGGTATTTCACTGTGATTTTGACAGCATTTCCTGACGATTAGCGATGCTGAGCATCTTTTCGTATGCTTGCTGGCTCTTTGTATGTCTCCTTTGGAGAAATACCTATTTGCATCCTTTGCCCTTTTTATAATTTGATTTTTATTTTATCCTGGAGTCCAGTTGATTTACAATGTTGTGTTAGTTTCAGGTGTCCAGTAAAGTGAGTCAGTTACACACATGCATGCGTTTTTCAGCCTCTTTACTCATTTAGGTTATTACAGAGTGTCGAGTAGAGTCCCCTGTGCAATCCAGTAGGTCCTTGCTGGTTATTTATTTTATATATAATAGTGTGTGTACATTAATCTATTTGCCCATTTTTAATATGATTGTTTGAGGCTTTTTGTTGCTGAGTTGTCAGAGGACTAGGTTTCTTAGGGAGAGAAAAGCTAATTCATGTCTTCCAAACACACACACACACACACACACACACACACACACAGACTCCAGGCTGCACGACACTTGGGGTGACGGGACAGAGCTCTGAAACACAGAACAAGAACGTGGCCCAGCAGCAGTCACGCGGACTTGCCTGGAAACCAGGCACTCGGGCCAGCAGTGGGGGCTACACGCGAGGGCAGACGCGCCAGCCAGGCCTGGAGCACGCGGGGCCCTCTGCTCTGCTGGGCAGCTGCTCCAACTCAGAGATAAGTGACCTCGGGTGAAGCAGCTCGAATACCCAGACGAATTGGTTCACTCTTCAGGAGAGGACTTGGTCTCGGCCCCCCAGCCTGTGTGCTGGGCCCCCGGCTCTCATTGGGCAGAGAAGCCGAGCAGACTGGGGCTCCTCTCCTCACGCTGCCCAGTGCCAGCACGGTGAGGGCGCCGGGCGCCTGGAGTGGCCGCACTTAAAATAGAGGCGGCCGGTGCCCAGGGCGAGGCTCCTCTTGTGCTGAGGGTGGCACCCTGACTTCCTCAAGTCTGCTCTGGCTTCTTGGGGTGGTGCATCCAGCTCATCAGAACGTTAGAAGAGATTCAGTAATAGCTGCATTGGGGATTCCAGTGCATAAGACTCCACCCTCCCAGTGCAGGGGCCCAAGTTCAACCCCTGGTCGGGGAATTAGATCCCACATGCCGCAACTAAGACCCGGCGCACCCAAATAAATAAATAGTTTTTAAACGTATATATATATATATATATATATATATATATATATATATATATATAAAAGATTTCCCATGAGGACTAAATTGTAACCAACATTATAGCTTGTGTAAAGTGTCTGGAAAAAGACGAAACTCCATGTCTCGCTTTCGTTTCATCTAGACATCCTGCCTCGTAAGCAATGTGGAGAGAGAAACAGGGCAAATCCAGAGCTTCCCTCTGAGTTGTCCCCAAGCCCTTCCTGCGTCTCACCTGGCAGCCTGCTGACACACACGGAGATGAACCAGAACGTCACAGGACCAGCAGCCAGTCCTTTCTCGGCCACCTGCTCGCTGGGTGACCTTGGGCAAGAAACATTACCTCTCTGAAGACCTAAGGAGGCCGCACCCATGCAAGAATGTGATCAATTATAGCAGCGATGAACACGACTCCTCTCTGCGACCCCAGGGGGTCGCAGCCTGCAGCCCGCCAGGCTCCTCTGTCCATGGGATTCTCCAGGCAAGAGCACTGGGTGGGTTGCCATGCCCTTCTGCAGGGGATCTTCCCGTCGTAGGGATCTCACCGACGTCTCTCAGGTCTCCTGCACGGCAGGCGGGCTCTTCACCACCAGTGCCCCTGGGAAACCAAGACGGCGGCCCCAAGCCGGGACGCAGATCGGAGCCGTCTCCACCGGTTTTCTTCCCCAAGGACAGATGGGGAAGAAGTCCCAGACAAAGGACTCTCGTCTGCAAAAGACTGGGGAAGGCAGTCCGGTTAATGGTCCTTCACCCCGAGGCCAAAAGGTGAAAGGTCACAAGGAGGCCTCGTCTACGGGGGATTCCTGCAGAGGGGCTGGGGGGGGCGAGCGGCTGTCCTCGGGAGGCCGGAGCAGTGGGCTCTCCAACCAAAGACAGGGGCACTTTGTTCTCAGGATTCCGGGGAAGCTAAACGCGGAGGAGGAGGGTGGGGAGGGCGGAGGCCATGGAGGTCGTGCCTGCCCGACCATGCTAATTAGCATCTGCTCATCAAGGTGTGAAGCCCACAGCTGGGCGGGGAAAGCAAGGCTTCCCTGAGTCCTCCTAGGCCCGAGGTAAGCCTGAGTTGCTTTTCCTTGTTTAACTTTGGGCAGTCATGTTTTACTTTATTATTTAAAAAAAATTGTATATTGCAGTATGTTAGATTTGCAATATCCTGTTAATTTCAGCGTATAGCAAAGCGATTCAGTTACATGTATATTCTTATACGTACATACATGCATTGCTGTTGGTTTAGTTGCCAAGTCACGTCTGACTCTTTGTGACCCCAGGGGCTGCAGCCCGCCAGGCTCCGCTGTCCATGGGATCTTCCGGGCAAGACACTGGAGTGGGTTGCCATGCCCTCCTCCAGGGGATCCTCCCAACTCAGGGATCGAACCCGTTTCTCGCGCACTGCAGGCCAATTCTTTACCGTCTGAACCCACGTCTCCTGTGTTGGAAGGCGGGTTCTTTGCCACTGGGCCTCCAGGGTAGCCTGTGTATCTGTGTTCATCTGTTCTTTTTCAGATTTCATTCCCATATAGGTTATTACCGACTGTGGAATATCATTCCCCTCCAATGCTGTAGGTCCTTGTGGATTATCTAGCTTATATATAGTGTTGTGTATTTTAATCCCAACGTAAGGCTGAGTTACCTTGACATCCCTCCCACTCAGCAGTCTTGTGGCCGAGATTTGAGGCATCCCCTGAGTGACGCAGCAAGCATGCCATCCTCCTTGGGTGCCCCCTACATTCTGCACACGCGTCCTCTACATGTACCCTGTACCACATCCTCTCTGAGTGCCCACTGTACACCAGGCTCTGCTGGGGAAGGCCGGTGGGGCAGAAAGGACCCCAACAAGGTCCCTGGCTTGAAGCCCAGGGACCAGCAATGACTTAAGCAGGAAGAAGGCCGTATTCAGATTTGGGGGAAGGAGCCCCAGCTCCAGCTCAGCTGGGGAACCTCCATCCGCCCCCCACCCCACCCTGGCTTTAAGAACCCGAGGATCAGGCTCTCCCTCACTCCCATCCCTGCACCCACTCCCTGGTGCTGGCCGACCTGGACTTGAGGTCAAGCGGCCACTTCTGGGCCGGGAGTGAGGGGGCCTTCACCCTCGGATCCCCTCCCAGAATGTCCTGTTGGCAGCACAGGCTTGGCTGATGGAAAGGGCCGCTCACTCCGAACACCGCTGAGCAATGTGGGTCTCTTGGCTCGACCTGTGTTCTCACGAGCTCTTTCATCCTCTGAATGGCCCTGGGATGCGGAACTTGTTTCTGCTTCACAGATGAGGCATCTGGGATCAAACAGAAACTTGCTGAGGGTCACACTGCACGGGACTGGGCAAGCCGGATATTCTCAGTGTGAACCAGCGCGCCGCCCGGATTTACCAACGGGGAGGAGGGGAGCACAGATGAAAAGGACACTTCCAGGACGGCTGGTGGGAGGAGGGCTGTCTTGGACTTGGCCAACGCTGAGCATGGACTTGGAAGCCAGCGGGCCTGGGTTCCAGTCTCATCTCTGCACAAACTGCCGCAGGACCTCAGCTTGCCCTGGAGGTGGTAAGGGCATGCCCGCCCAGGGTTGCTGGAACAGTGTCTGCAGCACGGTCACCAAGGCGCTGCTCTGCCGTGCTGGGATGAGAACGCCCCCCTTTTACTACTGAAGGGTGATGATGAGTTTTGGGGGCTCCCCCAGTGGCTCAGCGGTAAAGGACCTCCTGGGGTGCAGGAGGCTCGGGTTCAAGCTCTGAGTCAGGCAATCACCTGGACTGACCTCCGTCTATCCAGGAAGGGCTGGGACCCACCCCGGCCAAGCCCAGCACTCCTGGCCTCCCTTTCCTGAGCCGCCCAGCGCCCCAGGCTGAGCGGGGGAGCCAGAGGGTGTCCAGGACGCTGGGAACGTGCCCAGAGGGTTTTGGTTCCCTCTGCAAAAAAAAAGAAAAAAAAAAGACATTTATTATCAGAGACTGTTTGTTCCAGGTTTTAGTGTCCTCAAGAGATAAAGTAAATTCTCTCTGCAGTTGAAGGGGCTTCAGAATAGAAAATCGGAGGGTGGAGGGGTAGGCCCCAAGCAGAAAGCACCATCCTTCACCCAAGAGGCAAGAGGGGCGCCGTGAACCCCTGCAATAGCTGGGGGTGGGGGAGCGCAGGGTAGGGGAGGACGAGAAGGGGCCCCGTTCTAGGGTCTGTGTCGCCACCCCCCCAGCTTCGGGGGCCGCTGTCTGTCTAGGGTCTCCGTCCTCACTCCCCCTCTTTGTCCCCCACCCATCCCTAAAGACCTCTTAGCCTTCACTGGGGAGAGACCACGAGGTTAGGTGGCTGTCACACCGTGCAGCCCTGAAGGCATCCCCAGGCTGAGCACTGGAGTCGAGCGCCACCCCCCCCACCCCCGCCTGGAGGCACAGCCAGGTTCCAGCTTTGAGACCTGCTCCTTCACAAGAGTCTCACTGTCAGACGGAGGTAAACTGAGCAACTTTGGAACCAAGCAGACTTGGGTTCACGTTCCGACTCCCCCGCTACGCAGGGCCCTGCAGGGCCCTCTGGGTACCCGGGGCTTCCCAGGTGGCTCAGTGGTAAAGAACCCACCTGCCAGTGCAGGAGACTCGGGTTCGATCCCTGGGTCGGAGAGATCCCCGGGAGAAGGAAATGGCAACCCACTCCAGTATTCTTGCCTAGGAAATCCCCTGGACAGAGGAGCCTGGCGGGCTACAGTCCCTGGGGTCGCAAAAGAGTCGGACACGACTTAGCAACTAAACAACTGGGTCCCCTGGGTCGGACCCCGTGTCCTCAGCCCCAGGGCTGTTGGAGGATTAAGTACCAGCGTGTGTAGGGTGAGCAGTGCCAGGCCCCACGTGGGGCAGAAGCTCAAAAGCAACGGCCGCAGTTAGGCAGGGTGAGTGTGACGCCACTGAAGTGCAGAGGGCAGGTGACCCTCACAAGGTCACGTGGCACAGCAGGGGCAGAGCCCAGACCGGGCTCCAGGTCCCACGCACCTGGGCGCTGGTTTCTCGACACGAGGAGACATTCCCCGACCCCATCTGTGAACCGGGGCTCAGACCGTACCTACCCGGAGGGAGGGGGTCTGCTGGGACCAGTGAGCGGGCCGGCTCATGGACCCGGCAAGTGCCTGGTTCAGACCCAGTTCTCCCTCATGAACCGTGACCCTGCGCGAGCTCCCTGTGTCTGAGCGGCTCTGTTCTCCCACCTGTAAGCTGGGGCCAGCAAGGACCTACCTCCAGGCCTGCGGAGAATTCGCAGTTTAGAGTCGGTAAACACCCTCCAAGGAGCAGAAACATTCTTCAGACCACCCCCTGCCTAGGGGTGGGGGGAGCCCATGGTACAGAGATCCAGGCTCACCAAGCCCAGGGCGGGTTTCTGGGAGAAGGAAGGAGCCAACCCCACACTCTGACACCACGGAGGGCTTGGGCGGGATGAGCCAAGGGGGTGCTGGGCGCTGAGCGGACAGGCCCGGGACAGGAGAGCGGTCCAGGAGGCGAGGCGGCCACCAGGCGTCCACTGGGCAGGCGTGACTGGAGAAGGTGCTCCTGGCCACTCGTGGGGTGGCGGGCCTGCAGCCAGACTCTTGGGGAAGTGGGATCTGAGCGAGTCTCTAGGAGAGCGCACAGCCCCCCGGAACGTTAGAGACGCTGGTCCCCCAGCCCCTCTCTATTCTCAGACAGCTCCCGCCCAGCGCCCGCCCTGCTCTGGCCCCTTGCCGAGACTGGACCTTGTGCTCTGGTTTTTTCAAACTAGCACTGAAGCAATATCTTCATGGTCCCTTCAGGAGGGGGAAACACAGAGGTCACTTCTTGGCGTATGAGTAACGCACGAGCTATGGCAGAGCGGGGCTTGCCTCTCGCTGACTTAAGGCACAGCGCGGCCCTGACGCTGTGCAGCCGGCTCTGTTGGGGGCTCGTCCCCTGCTCTGCGGTTGCGCCTCCGCGAGGAGCCTCCCTGTCAGACAGGGAAGCAGCCGGTCTCCCTCCCTTGCTGTTAAGGATTTCTGTGTGTTCCCAGCAGCTGACCCGGTGCCCGGAACCAAGGTCTCCATGGCCGTTTGGTGAATGAGCAGCTCTTCCTGCTGCCCCCAGCCCTGCAGCCTCCTTTGGGGCCTGGGACACGCGGCGGCGGGTCAGGATGGAGTCCCGTCTGCCAGGGGGCTCCCCGCCCCCCAACACAGAACCTTCTTTCTCCATTCACGTGGCTGAGGTGAGATGAGTCTTGCTCATGGAGTCAGACCCGAGACCAAACCTGAGCAGCGTCTCCACGGCCTGTGAGTTAGGAGAGTCCATGAGGCGACTCCAATGAGGAGAGTCCAGTACGGCGGCCGCCTGCCGCCTGTGGCTCTTTACGTTTCATTAAAACCAAATAAAATTAAAAACTCACGTCTGCAGTCGCACCAGCCACGTTTCAGGTGTACAGGGGCCACACCTGGGCAGTGGCTGTTCTACTGCACAGCCGGGCACAGAGCCGTTCACAGAAGGTGACACGGCGTCCACGTGGCTCTGCCTCCTGGGACGCTCGTCCGTGGAGCCTCTGCGCTGTGCTGGGGAAACAGACCCCCGGGGAGAGGCCCAGGTGGAGAAGGACGCAGGCCTTTGTCCTCAGGTCCGGGGAGTGCCCAGGTGTTAGCAGCACCAGCCTGCCAGCTATCTGAGTGCACCACTGAAGCGGATCCTCCAGCTCTCAGTGAACCCAGCCCAGGGACGCCACCTGGGCCAGGGGCGGGACTTCCCCACCGAGCCCCATCCAAACCGCAGGTTCAGAACCCTCATCTGCCTGTCTCCAAATCCTCTGCCTTAGCCCCACACTGTGCATGCTCAGTCGTGTCTGACTCCTTTGCGACCCCATGGACTATAGCCCACTGGGGGGGCTCTGTCCGTGGGATTTCCCCAGGCCAGAACACTGGAGTGGGTTGCCATCTCCTCCTCCAGGGGATCTTTCCGACCCAGAGACTGAACACGCTTCTCCGGCGTCTCCTGCCTGGCAGACGGATTCTTTACCACCTTGGGCAGCCCTTAACCCCGCTAAGATGCCCCATGACCTTCCCCCTCCCTTGTCAGCAAGGCAGACGGCACTGCCGCCTCCTTGGGTGCCCTGGAGCTTGGACGCTTGCACCGTAAAGATGTGTTTGTGCGCCTGCTTTCTGCGGCCTCTCCTCGAGCCCTTGGTTGGAGCTTTGAAGGAGCGGGTTGATCTTACAACCTCTGCCCCCTCTCCTGGCAGGGACCCCTCTGGACCCTCGGTCTGGGGCTGTTTCACCATCTTGTGAGGTCGGCGGGCACCCTCTGGGAGGAGGCGCTGGAGCTGCAGCTGGGGTGGGTGCCCTGTACCGCCGGGCCGCTGGATCTCAGCCGGGAGCCGAGAGCTGGGCGCCCTCTCCTTGCCAACCATTCACGGGGGAGAAGTGATTAAAACGCTGGAGAGACTGACTCATGAGGAAATATGAAGAAAAGCGCACGAGTCCCCAGATTTGTTTAGCTTGGCTCCCACACAGGGGCGACGCGATAAGGCTCCAAGTCAGAAGGTGCAACGTGAGGGGATCAAGAGAGCATGGATGGGGGGCCCGGGGGTGGGGACCAGACTGGGGTCTGCGCTCTGGGGACCCCAGCCCGAGGCTCCCTGCGTGCCCCTCATGCTCGTCTCTGGCCCTGGGAGAGCCTGGTTCTCTCCTCCAGCAAACTCCCCAGCGCCTGCCCCGGACCCGGCACCCTGTCCAGGCTGGAGGGTCACCCAGCGAGGAAGCCAGACCTGCCCTCCAGCTGCTTCCAGTCCATCAGGAAGGAGTTCCTGAGGCCTCGGTGCTGGCTGGTCCCTCTTTCTAGAATGTTCTTCCCCGGAAATCTGGATGATGAACTCATCCACCACCATCGAGCTTTGTTCAGATGACACCTTCTGCACAAGGCCTCCCTTATTCATTACGGTAATGTTATAACTGACCCCCCTTTATAACACTGTCACGCCACAAAGGCCTCCCGACCCTCCCAACCCCGTTCCTCCATCCTGCCTGTCTGTTCTGGGCTCCAGAGCGCTCAGCACTCTGTAACATGCCTGTAGTTACTTGTTTACGGCTTCCCTAGTGGCACAGCGGTAAAGAATCCACCTGGCACTGCAGGAGACACGGGTTCAATCCCTGGGTCGGGACGATCCTCTGGAGGAGGACACAGCAGCCCACTCCAGCATTCTTGCCTGGAGCACCCCCTGGACGGAGGAGCCTGGCGGGCTGCAGCCCAAGGGGTCGCAGACACGACTTGGCAACTGAACAGCAAGCGGTCCCTTGTCCGTCTTGTCTGTTGTGCTTCCTGACTCCGCCCCTCAGGGAGGCCCAGGGCGGCCTCACTGTCCCCGAGCCCGGGGCCTGCAGAGCCTGCAGGTCGACAGGACGGTCAGGGCTCAAGGCTGGCTCGGTGCCCTGGCTCAGGGCTTCCCTGTGAGGTTCACCTCCCCACATCTCTCCCGTCCTGCGCCACCTCTTCCGCTGCCCGTGAGCCAGGTTGCCCACAATGGTAAAGAACGTGTTAAAAATAACCGGGGTGGGGTGAAGATGACAGTGTGGGAGCTGCCCACGTGACCACCCACCCGTACTGATTTACTGCGGGAACAGCACACGCCCGGCGGCCCGGGAGCTGGACACGGGAGCCTCCTGCAGCAGCTGTGCGATGCCCTGGTGGGGGCTTCACACTCTGCAGAAAGGGTCGGGGGTGGGGCCGTGGGGGTGAGAGGCCCAGGCTTCACCCGGAGTGAGCAGGCCGGAAAGAGAGCAATGAAGACCATTTAGTCAGCCCGAATCACCAGCAGGGGCTCAGTGTGAGCCCCGGGGGCAGAAACCCAGGAGGTCAAGCCCCAGAGGCTCTCAGCTCCCGCTGAGAGCTCCCGTGTGGCTCCTGCTGAGCTGCTCAGAGAGGCTGAGGCTCCGTCTTCTCCCCTGAACGTGGTCCCCCAGGGCCGTGCTCGTTGGCCGGCGTGAAGCGCGGAGGTGCGGACCGCACCTGGCACAGGCGGGGGTGGACCGGCGTGGTGGGGCAGAGAACCGGCCCGGCTGTGGGGCTCGCGTGGGGCCGGGAGGATGGGGTCCCCTCGGCAGGGTGTGAAGCGCAGAGGTGTGGGATGCGCTCGGCACAGGCGGAGGTGGACCAGCGTTGTGGGGCAGTGAGAACCGGCGGGCTGTGGGGCTCGCGTGGGGCACGGCGCCCCTCGTCCTGCTCTGGTCCTGCAGTCGGTCCGCGGCCTCCTGCCGACCGCTGGGCGCAGGGTACGCCTCCTCCCCGCCTCAGCAGCCTAGCCGGTCTTCCTCTTCCTCTGGGGCGGGGGCCTCGTCTTCCTCCCCAGGCCCAGCTCCTGATGCGCCTCCAGCACCGTGCCCAGCGAGCATCCAATGCATCTTTGTGAAAGTAGAGTGAGACCCATGCGGACGGCTTCTGTGTGCCGTGCTCAGGCATGTCTCTGTGTGACCCTATAGACCATAGCCCCCCAGGCGTCTCTGTCTGGGCAAGAATACTGGAATGGGTAGCCATTCGCTTCTCCAGGGGGATCTTCCTGACCCAGGGATCAAACCGTCTCCAGCATGGTAGGCAGGTTCTTTACCGCTGAGCCACCCGGGAAGCCCCAGACGGCTACTATGCACCACCTCAGCTAAGTGCCTTGTTATAGACGAAGGGCAACTGAGGCCCCTGCAGGTTTTGAGCCCAGCCCAGGGCCCTCAGCCATCATCAGCGGGGGCTCTCTGCCCTGGCACGAGAGCTGCAGGCACCTGGCAGCGGCCTTTAAGCTCACCCAGCAACCCCAGCACGGCGGGTCGCCAGCAGGACAGACAGGAGCTCAGTGAGAGACACTGCCGTCTGAGCAGGAGAAGCCCGAGAAAGAGTCCTGGAGGAGCCAGAGGTCAGAACGAGGGTGAAGCCCTAGAACCGTGCTGCCTGCCATGGGCTGCCGCATGGCCTGCAAGCTTTGAAGCACCCGGGCTTTCCCAGGGGCAGGAGGGGTGGGCAGGAGGGCCAGGGGTGTGCATGAAAGCGGAGGTTCCTCAGCCCCACACCAGCTTTAATCTGAAGGCTCTGCCTCTATCGGGTGTATTTGTGTATATTTCTGGATACAATTTCCTTTGAACAAAGGGATCTGTGACTCAAAGAATGTTTGAAAGCCACTCACTATTTCCAGTACAAGATCAAGGCGCAGAGCAATCAGGAATGGCTGGGAATGACGGGGCAGGGTTCCAGGAGGGAGGGCTGGAATTCAGACGAGGAGACGGAAGGAGAGAGGGCCTTGGGTGCAGCCGATGACGGAGATGGTGGTGGGACCAGCAGGTGACCGGGGGGCAGCCAGGGCCCTTCTCGGATAAAACGAGAGTCGTGTGGATGAACGGAGATGTGGGGGAGGGTTAGAGGGGCTGGGCGGAGGCCTGCCTCCATCTCTCATTTGCTGGGTCCCCTGAGTAGCAGGCCCATGTTTTAGGGTCCAAGACAGTGATTCCAGAAACCTGGTTCTGGAACATTCCAGGCACCTCCCACCATCTTCATGAAGTCCATAGCCCGTGATGTAATTGGACAAGTTCCGGCAGGGGCGGTGCTCAGAAATGTTGCCCCTCCGCTGCTCGGTTTGACCTCCTTGCTCCAGGCTTTCACAGGCATTGATCCCTGTTCACAAATACACATCCCACCCACCAGCGATAACTTTGGGTGTTCAACTCAGACTTGAAAATCATGTTCACCCAAACACTCGCACACGAAGTTCATAGCAGGTTTGTTTGTAACAACACAAAGCTGGAAACCACCCAAGTGTCCTTCCATGGGTGAATTGTATGTCCAACCCCTGGAAGACAGCTCGGTGACAAAAAGGAGCGAAAGATGGATGTGCAAACAGATTGGATGGATCTTGAGGGAATTACGCTGAACTGAAAACTCCCAGTTGTAGTGGGTTATATACTGCGATTCTGTTTATATGGGATACTGTTGATATAATGAAGTTACAGAGATGGGGAACAGATTACTAGTTGCCAGAAGGTAGGGATGGGACAGAGGGTGAGCCTTGATGTAAAGGGGGGACACCAGAGAGCCTTGGGGTGGTGGAGCGGGCCTGTATCTTGGTGGAGGCGCTGGCTGCACTGACCTAGGCACACGAAAAAATTGCAGAGAAGGACACACACGGAACGAGAGCAGGTAAAACGGGCAAAATCTGCTTCACAGGTTGTACCGATGCCACCATCCTGACACTGACATTTTACTACGCTTATCCAAGGTGCAGTCACTGGGGAAAGCTGGCTGAATGTGCACAGGACCTCCTGTGGATTTCTTTCTTTCTTTTACAAGTTCTTCTGGATCTATAATTATTTCCAAAGTAGAAAATTAAAGAAACACCCCCACGCTGCACAGATATCCCTGGGAGAGATAACCCTTGTGCTTCAATAAAGATCTTGTAAATCGGTCACAGCTTTGACAGACAGCAGAGGAAGCTCTCCCCTGGGGGCTCAGTGGTAAAGAATCCACCTACAACGCAGGAGACACTGGTTCCATCCCTGGGTTGGGAAGAGCCGCTAGAGAAGGCAATGATGATCCACTCTCACCCAACTTCCACTTTCGCCCAGAGGTTTTCCAGACTTTGCCGTGAGATGCTTTCATGTCGTGTGCAGGGACGCTGGATACACTTTCAAAACACTTTAGACGATTAAGACCGCGATCATTTAAGGGGGTGAGCGGTGAATCCCCCCAACAAACGGCACCCTGAATCCAGGACTTCCCAGACACGGGAGGGGAGCCCTCGGGGAGGTCGGACAGACACCAGCGGCACCTGCCAGGCTGGTGAAAGAAGAGGTGGGAGAAGGCAGAGTAGGAGGCATCTTCCCTCTCGATAGAAAGTGAGCAGAGTGAGAGATCAGGCACACAGAGGCCTCCTGTCAGCCCCTCCCTGTTTTAATTAAGCAGCCGGTCCACACGCCCACCCTCCCTCCCGCGAACCTGCTTTGCACTCAGCGAGAGTCGCTGCCCAGCAGGCTGCAGCTGAGCTTTCAGAAGCCAACAGCCTCCGGAAAGGCCAGCAGCCTAGGGCGGGCTCACCCCTTCCCCTACCGCCTCCTGCACCAGGCAGAGCAGCCGCAGGTGGACCAGGAGCTGGGGGTCACCCCAGGCCCTCCTCCACGCGTAGGGACCCCCACCCCGCAGCAGCGTCCCACCCACAGCGACCACCCCCAGTGGGAAGTGCATGGTCAGGGTGGAGGCGTCCAGCCGGCAGCTCTGTGCTTCCGCAGATGAAACTCACACGGAAACTCTCGTCCTTAGCACCGCGAGTGATGTGCTGGCTCTCTCCTCCCTGTGGTTTCTAATGCTGGCTGTGAACCTGTGCCCCTGCAGTGCAAGCGTGGCTTCCTAACCCTGGACCCCCAGGGAAGTCCTGCGGTATGTCTTCTTTAAGAAGCCAGTCTGCAACTTATTTTTTTAACGTGTATGTATAGAAGATATTAAGAAGAGGTGGCAAGAATACACGGAAGATCTGTACAAAAAAGATCTTCATGACCCAGATAATCATGATGATGTGATCACTAATCTAGAGCCAGACATCCTGGAATGTGAAGTCAAGTGGGCCTTAGAAAGCATCACTACGAACAAAGCTAGTGGAGGTGATGGAATTCCAGTTGAGCTGTTTCAAATCCTGAAAGATGATGCTGTGAAAGTGCTGTGCTCAATATGCCAGCAAGTTTGGAAAACTCAGCAGTGGCCACAAGACTGGAAAAGGTCAGTTTTCATTCCAATTCCAAAGAAAGGAAATGCCAAAGAATGCTCAAACTACTGCACAATTGCACTCATCTCACACGCTAGTAAAGTAATGCTCAAAATTCTCCAAGCTAGACTTCAGCAATACGTGAACCATGAACTCCCTGATGTTCAAGCTGGTTTTAGAAAAGGCAGAGGAACCAGAGATCAAATTGCCAGCATCTGTTGGATCATGGAAAAAGCAAGAGAGCTCCAGAAAAACATCTATTTCTGCTTTATTGACTATGCTAAAGCCTTTGACTGTGTGGATCACAATAAACTGTGGAACATTCTGAAAGAGATGGGAATACCAGACCACCTGACCTGCCTCTTGAGAAATCTGTATGCAGGTCAGGAAGCAACAGTTAGAACTGGACATGGACCAACAGACTGGTTCCAGATAGGAAAAGGAGTACGTCAAGGCTGTATATTGTCACCCTGCTTATTTAACTTAAATGCAGAGTACATCATGGGAAACGCTGGACTGGAAGAAACACAAGCTGGAATCAAGATTGCCAGGAGAAATATCAATCACCTCAGATAGGCAGATGACACCACCCTTATGGCAGAAAGTGAAGAGGAACTAAAAAGCCTCATGATGAAAGTGAAAGTGGAGAGTGAAAAAGTTGGCTTAAAGCTCAACATTCAGAAAACGAAGATCATGGCATCTGGTCCCACCACCTCATGGCAAATAGATGGCGAAACAGTGGAAACCATGTCAGACTTTATTTTCTGGGCTCCAAAATCACTGCAGATGGTAACTGCAGCCATGAGATTAAAAGACGCTTACTCCTTGGAAGAAAAGTTATGACCAACCTAGACAGTATATTCAAAAGCAGAGACATTACTTTGCTGACTAAGGTCTGTCTAGTCAAGGCTATGGTTTTTCCAGGGGTCATGTACGGATGTGAGAGTTGGACTGTGAAGAAGGCTGAGGGCCGAAGAATTGGTGCTTTTGAACTGTGGTGTTGGAGAAGACTCTTGAGAGTCCCTTGGACTGCAAGGAGATCCAACCAGTCCATTCTGAAGGAGATCAACCCTGGGATTTCTTTGGAGGGAATGATGCTAAAGCTGAAGCTCCAGTACTTTGGCCACCTCATGCGAAGAGTTGACTCATTGGAAAAGACTCTGATGCTGGGAGGGATTGGGGGCAGGAGGAGAAGGGGACGATAGAGGATGAGATGGCTGGATGGCATCACCGACTCGATGGACATGAGTCTGAGTGAACTCCGGGAGTTGGTGATGGACAGTGAGGCCTGGCGTGCTGTGATTCATGGGGTCGCAGAGTCGGACACGACTGAGTGACTGAATTGAACTGAACTGATAGCATTCTTTATTTTCCTTTTCCACTATGGTTTATCCCAGGATATTGACTACAGTCCCCTGTGCCACACATTGTCCATCCGGTGTGTGACAGTTGGCATCTTCGAGCCCTAACCTCGCCCTCCAAGCCTCCCCACCCCTCCTCCTTGGCACCCCACAGCTGTTCTGGAGGCCGGGATTCTGTTTCCGTCTCACAGAGGGGTTCATCTGTATCATAGCTGAGGTTCCCGTATAAAGAGGCTCTGGCCGGGTCTCCTGCCTCCTCGCCGCTCCTGGCTGGCAGCCCCGCGCCCCTGCAGACCCTGTGCGTCCTGAAGGTCTCCAGGCCCTCCCACCTCCAGGCCTTTGTCCCCGCTCCTTGCTGAGCCCAGACGCCGCCCTTCTGTCTGCCCGCGCTTCCCACGGTCGTGACACCGCGCTGAAGCCTTTCCTGAATTTCTCGTGGTGCCCCGGGCCGCGGGCGAGCGCCTCTGTTCACCGATCCCGTGAGGTGTGGTGGCCCCTCGGGGACCCGTGCCTCCTCCCGCCTGGCCGCGGCCCACAGATCAGAGTGTCTCCATCGGAGTTTCTGATCGGAAGACAGTGGGCTGGAGAGGGCGGGCCGGAGGGCGCGGGGTTGCAGCAACCCAGCGGCAGGTCTGGTCCGAGGAAGGGCCTCCCTCCCGGGCGTCCTCTCTGAGTTGAGGTGGCTCCAGGTGGGAGCAGGTGTCATCTCGCGGGTGAGATGTTTCCAGAAACCCTTGGCGATGCCTTGATAAGCCTTCTCAGAAGAGAAGCGCAACCCCCTGGGCTTAATCCAGAAAGGCGGGGACAAGGGCGAGATGGGGCGACTTGGGGGAGGGGTGGTGGGAGGGAGGAGGCCCCGTTTCTAAAGCCCTCCCCACCCCATCCGGCTGACAATGCAGCCTTGGGTAAGGATGCCCGCGGTCCTTCAGGGGACAGAGGAAGACGGAAGGGAGATGCTGTCACATGGGCTAAGGACAGGACCTGTCTCACCGCGTTTCCTGAGGGCCTGGTGGTGAATCTAAACGAAGCTCTTAGGGGCTTTCCTGGCGGCTCAGTGGTAAAGAATCCGCCCGCCACTGCGGGAGATTCCTGTCTGACCTCTGGTCCGGGAAGATCCCCTTTCCTGGGAGCAACTAAGCCCGCGGTGCCACGACTGAGCCTGTGCTCCTGAGCCCCCGCACTGCCGCCCCTGAGCCCCTGGGTCTGGAGGCCAAGTTCCGCAGGGGGAGCCTGCGCCGCGCGAGGAAGAGCCGCCCCACTCACCACAAGCAGCAGAAAGCGCTCACAGCAGCAGAGAGCCAGCACGGCCGAAAATAAAGAAGTGGAAGTATATATATAATATAACATACGCCAAGAGAGCCCGCCAGGCTCCCCCGCCCCTGGGATTCTCCAGGCAAGAACACTGGAGTGGGTTGCCATTTCCTTCTCCAATAATAAATAGATAATAGGTATTAAATAAGTAAAATAATACAGTATGCATCAATAAATCTATAATAAATAAATATATACTATTATATACATATATAAGGGAAAGCACTGAGAAAACGGCCTGGAATAAGTGTTCTGTCCGCTTTATTTCCTCATCGCATCAACTCCTCAAAGTGAGGGTCATTCCCAGTTTACAGATAAGGAAGCTAAAGCAGGAAAGAGAGAATTAATGCAAGGAAAATTAGCGTCAGAGTCAGGTCAGTGAAGACTGTTCAGTGACCACCTGGACTTCCCAGGTGGCGCTAGTGGTGAAGAACCCGCCTGCCAGTGTAGGAGATGCAGGAGACCTGGGTTCTATCCCTGGGTCAAGAAGAACCCCTGAAGAAGGACATGGCAACCGCTCCAGTGTTCTTGCCCAGAGAATCCCATGGACGGGGGGCCTGGCGGGCTGCAGCCCATGGAGTCACGAAGAGTCAGACGTGACCAAGCCCATACAAACACACCGAGCGTGTGGACATCCCTGGCTGCCCAGTGGGTAAGACTGCGCTCCCACGGCTCGGGGCCTGGGTTCCACCCCTGGTGGGGAAACACAATCCCGGAAGCCACAGGGCCTGGCCAAAAAAAAAAAAAGAAAAAAGGAGGAATGCTTAGTGAAGAGCCCTGGGAGGGTTCCTGGGAGACTGAAAGGCCCCCACCGCCTCAGAGAGATTCTGTTTCCTACCGGACTGCTGACCAATGGAGGCTCCAGTGGAGGCTAAAACGTCCAGAGAAGGGCAGAGAAAACCCTGGAGGAAGGAAGGTGGGGAAGGAAGGGGTTTTAGACTGGTCAAGGAGAGCTTGGCTGGAGGACCCACACCTGGGAAGTTCTAATTAGGGCTTGTGATTAGTGGAGAGAAAGCCACCAACAGCTCAGAGGCAGGGAGACGCTTCTGTTGATCAGTCCCTCGGTCACGTCTGACTCCTTGCGATCCACGGACTGCAGCACATCAGACTTCCCTGCCTCTTGGAGTTTGTTCAAACTCATGTCCATCGAGTCGGTGATGCCATCCAACCATCTCATCCTCTGTCGTCCCCTTCTCCTCTTTCCCTCAGTCTTTCCCAGCATCAGGGTCTTTTTCAGTGAGTCGGCTCTTTGCATCAGATAACCAAAGTTTTGGAGTTTCAGCTTCAGCATCAGTCCTTCCAATGAATATTCAGGGTTGATTTCCTTTAGGATTTTGATCTCCTTGCTGTCCAAGGGACTCTCAAGAGTCTCCTCCAGCACCACAATTTGAAAGCATCAATACTTCAGAGCTCAGCCTTTATGGTCCCACTCTCATAGCCATAGATGACTATGATAAAAACCATGGTTTCGACTAAACAGACCTTTGTTGGCAAAGTGATGTCTGCTTTTTAGCTGCTTTAGTGAGACTTAGGTTTGCATCTGCTGCCCTCGGGCCCTGCACTGGAAGGTGCTGATTACAGAAAATAAAACCGCTGTGGGCCAGAGCAGGTCAAAGGACCCCTTGATCATGGGCCTCAAAGGTAGACTTTTGATCTCCACCCCTCCACCATCATCATTAAAGGTAAACAGTAAAAGCACAGTTACGAGGCAGTGGCCCTCAACCTCGGAGCACATCAAATCCCCCCGGGGAGTCCCACCCCCACGTCAATTAAGTCTGAGTCCCTGGGGGTGGTGCCCAAGTGTCAGGCAGTTTTAAAGTCCCCACAGCTGCTGTATTGATGAGCACAAAAAGCAAGGCTGAAGCTCTGTTTCTTCAGCTTTTTTTCTTTTTTCTTTTCTTTCAATGGAAGTGGCCAGAGCCTCTCTCCTGGCGAAGGACAGAGAGCAGAGAAGAACTGGCTTCTCCTTGTGATCTTGGTCCAAACCCCTTTTTCTCTTGCTGAGGGATTCTCCCAGCAACCTCCAAGCAACCAGCTGAGAGATGCTGCCCTGTATTTTCGGCCCTCAGCTGTAGAACAAAGAACTCTTTGAGGTTTAATAAGAGGCTGCTCAGCTGTCTGGCCCCTGGGCTTGGAAGACCTAGAATGAGAGTCCGGCTGCCCCACCGGGAACAGACCGCGCTTCGGAGCAGGGCTGGAGGACCCCAAAGCAGCATCTCTGCTTGCAGCTCCTGCCAGCCCTGCTCCGAGCCTTGAAGGCCTCAGCAAAGCGAGGTGCTGCAGGAGGTAAAAGCCAGCACAGTTAGGGGTGCACACAGTTAGGGGTGCGCACAGTTAGGGGTGCGCACAGTTAGGGGTGTGTACAGTTAGGGGTGCGCACAGTTAGGGGTGCACACAGTTAGGGGTACGCACAGTTAGGGGTGCGCAGTTAGGTGTGCACACAGTTAGGGGTACACACATGGGTGTGCACAGTTAGGGGTGCACACAGTTAGGGGTGCGCACAGTCAGGGGTATGCACAGTTAGGGGTTAGGGCACAGTTAGGGGTACACAGTTAGGGGTGCACACAGTTAGGGGTGCGCACAGTTAGGGGTGCACACAGTTAGGGGTGTGCACAGTTAGGGGTGTGCACAGTTAGGGGTGCACACAGTTAGGGGTGCACACAGTTAGGGGTGCAAGAGGAGAGCAGAAACGCTGGCTTGAAACTCAACATTCAAAAAACTAAGATCATGGCATCTGGTCACCTCACAGCAAATAGAAGGGGAAACAGTGGAAGCAGTTGTTCGGGGAAGCACACTGATTGAAGCCGCCCGCCCTGGCCAGGCACTGTAGTAACCGTTTGCATGAGTTGTTTTATGACAGGAGATCCTGATAAGGAATACGGAACTAGTAAGCCACCACCAACCGGAAGAGTTCGGGAAAGGTCGAAAGGAGACACCGCGTGTCCGTCCACTTCCCAGAATCCCTCTCGCTAGCATCCATCTTGGCTGAGCGATGTGTGCGCCACCAGGAAAGACCGAATTAGAGTGACTGGCCAAAGACCACCCGGAAACTAATCCCATCACCATAAAGCCCAACATTGTGAGCCACGCGGCAGAGCAGTTCTCCTGGGTTCCCTTACCCTGCTGCTCTCCACCCGGGCGCCCTTTACCAATAAAATCTCTTGCTTTGTCAGCACATGTGTCTCCTCGGACAATTCATTTCCGAGTGTTAGACAAGAGCCCATTTTCGGGCCCTGAAATGGGTGCCCCTTCCTGCAACACGGTGACAGATTTTCTTTTCTTGGACTCCAAAATCACTGCAGACAGTGACTGCAGCCACGAAATTAGAAGACGCTTGCTTCTTGGAAGAAAATCTATGACAAACCTACACAGTGTATTAAAAGCAAAGACATCATTTTGCCAACAAAGGTCTGCAGAATCACAGTTATGGTTTTTCCAGTAGTTACGTAGGGTGTGATAGTTGGACCCTAAAGAAGGCTGAGCACCGAGGAATTGATGCTTTTGAACTGTGGTGCTTGCGAAGACTCTTGAGAGTCCTTTAGACAGCAAGGAGATCCAACCAGTCCATTCTAAAGGAAATCAACCCTGAATATTCATTGGAAGGACTGATGCTGAACCTGAAACTCCAAAACTCTGGTTATCTGATGCAAAGAGCCGACTCACTGAAAAAGACCCTGATGCTGGGAAAGACTGAGGGAAGGAGAAGGGGACGACAGAGGATGAGATGGCTGGATGGCATCACCAACTCAACAAGCCTGAATTTGAGCAAACTCGGGGAGATGGTGAAGGACAGGGAAGTCCCGCGTGCTGCAGTCCACAGGGTCGCAAAGAGCTGGCCACGACTGAGCAACTGAATAACAACAACAGTTAGCGGTACAAGACGTTAGGGTCTCAGGCAGAGAACCACAGCCCCCATCTGTCCCTCTCGCCGCTGAAGGGAAACCAGCTTGAATTCGACTCCTCGGTGGGGATCTGGGAATGCAGTATCTCCCAAGCCTCTGCTCCCTGCTTTGTTCCTGGGAGAAGTGATTTCTGGCTCATCCACAGTGGTCCTAACCCCCTGGTGTTGGGGGGTGGGAGGCTAGGAAGTGAGTGCTGAAAAGGGCTTGGGTCACGTCAAAGAGGCGGGGCCTGGAGGGCATTCCCCCTGCCTCCTTCACTCTCTCTGGGAGGTGCTGAGTGACACTCAAGACCCAGTGGACCTGTCTGAGCCCGCCTTTCCACTGCTCACCCTCACCTGGGCCTCTGCCTCTGCCCTCGGGCACACCTGTGTCTCTTTGGGGCATCCTTCCGCTGGACTGGTCCTGTCTGAGGACCTCCCAGACCGGAGTCCATTCATCTGACCCAGCATCTCACAGCCTTGGGTGTAGCTGACCACACGGTGTAGCTGTGCTGGCACAGGTAAAGTGGTGACCTCTCAATAGATAGTAGACAGATCCTGATCAGTTCAGCTCAGTTCAGTCGCTCAGTCGTGTCCGACTCTTGGCGACCCCATGAGTCGCAGCATGCCAGGCCTCCCTGTCCATCACCAACTCCCGGAGTTCACTCAGACTCACGCCCATCGAGTCAGCAATGCCATCTAGCCATCTCATCCTCTGTCGTCCCCTTCTCCTCCTGCTCCCAATCCCTCCCAGCATCAGAGTCTTTTCCAATGAGTCAACTCTTCGCATGAGGTGGCCAAAGTATTGGAGTTTCAGCTTTAGCATCATTCCTTCCAAAGAAATCCCAGGGCTGATCTCCTTTAGAATGGACTGGTTGGATCTCCTTGCAGTCCAAGGGACTCTCAAGAGTCTTCTCCAACACCACAGTTCAAAAGCATCAATTCTTCGGCCCTCAGCATTCTTCACAGTCCAACTCTCACATCCATACATGACCACAGGAAAAACCATAGCCTTGACTAGACGGACCTTAGTTGGCAAAGTAATGTCTCTGCTTTTGAATATACTGTATAGGTTGGTCATAACTTTCCTTCCAAGGACTAAGCGTCTTTTAATTTCATGGCTGCAGTCACCATCTGCAGTGATTTTGAAGCTCAAAAAATGAAGTCTGACACTATTTCCACTGTTTCGCCATCTATTTGCCGTGAGGTGATGGGACCAGATGCCATGATCTTCATTTTCTGAATGTTGAGCTTTAAGCCAACTTTTTCACTCGCCTCTTTCACTTTCCTCAAGAGGCTTTTTAGTTTCTCTTCAGTTTCTGCCTATTTGAGGTTATTGATATTTCTCCCGGCAATCTTGATTCCAGCTTGTGCTTCTTCCAGCCCAGCATTTCTCATGATGTACTCTCCATAGAAGTTAAATAAGCAGGGTGACAATATACAGCCTTGATGTACTCCTTTTCCTGTTTGGAACCATTCTGTTGTTCCATGTCCAGTTCTAACTGTTGCTTCCTGACCTGCATACAGGTTTCTCAAGAGGCAGGTCAGGTGGTCTGGCATTCCTAGATATAGATAGATGGATAGATAATCGAGAGATGGTAGACAGACAATAGATACTTGACATAAACAGAAGATAGACAGAGGGCAGATGATAGGTGGATATACGATCGAAGGACGTCACACAGTGCTTGAAGCACGCTTGCTCTTTTTCTCCCGTTTCTGCTACCCCGCTTGAGACTTGACCTGGGAGGCTGGTGGGTCAGCAGTGACTGGAGAGAACAAGCCACTGGCCTAAGACCCAGTGGAGCGGTCAGCCCCAACCTCTGGCCAGCCCCAACTGCCGTCCCTGGCGGGGAGAGACAGGATTGCCCTCTCTTCATCTTCCTGTAGAAGCGGCAGGACCAGAAGCTGGGCTGAGAAGCTCCAGAGATGGACGTGACTTTTGATGCCCCAGTTTTCCTACTGGCTGCTATAAGAAGGAGGCGGTCTTTCTTTTTCTCTGCCCTTTGAAGATTTGGGTTTAGTTTGCAAGGGAGGTGCTAGCCTGATTGTAGTCCTGGAGGAAAACACCAACTGAGAAAACGGAGTGTCTTAAAGAGGCAGACAAAAAAAAAAAAAAGGAAAAATGCCTACATTTATAATTTACTTTTTAATTTGGTAAGAGAAATGGGAAAATATTAGTGAATAGTTATAAGGCCAGGTGGGAAAGCATTTCTAAGTATACACATATTAAGAACATGTAATAGACAGAGTGGAAGACTCCAATTCTTTTTTAAATGTAAAATTTCTCAATGTGAAAGAAAATAATTTCTATCATTAAAAAGAAAAATATGTACAATTCTATAGGTTAAAAATGAAAATATTTCAACATACATGACAAAGTAAATGTCCTTCATATGTAAAGAGCTCTTAAAAATGAATGAGGAGAAAATGAAAAATTCCAGATGGAATTCCAGTTGAGCTGTTTCAAATCCTGAAAGATGATGCTGTGAAATGCTGCACTCAATATGCCAGCAAGTTTGGAAAACTCAGCAGTGGCCACAGGACTGGAAAAGGTCAGTTTTCATTCCAATCCCAAAGAAAGGCAGTGCCAAAGAATGCTCAAACTACCACACAATTGCACTCATCTCACACGCTAGCAAAGTAATGCTCAAAATTCTCCAAGCCAGGCTTCAGCAATGTGAGAACTGTGGACTTTCAGATGTTCAAGCTGGTTTCAGAAAAGGCAGAGGAACCAGAGATCAAATTGCCAACATCCGCTGGATCATGGAAAAAACAAGAGAGTTTCAGAAAAACATCTATTTCTGCTTTATGGACTATGCCAAAGCCTTTGACTGTGTGGATCACAATAAACTGTGGAACATTCTGAAAGAGATGGGAATACCAGATCACCTGACCTGCCTCTTGAGAAATCTGTATGCAGGTCAGGAAGCAACAGTTAGAACTGGACATGGACCAACAGACTGGTTCCAGATAGGAAAAGGAGTACGTCAAGGCTGTATATTGTCACCCTGCTTATTTAACTTATATGCAGAGTACATCATGAGAAACGCTGGACTGGAAGAAGCACAAGCTGGAATCAAGATTGCCGGGAGAAATATCAATAACCTCAATAGGCAGATGACACCACCCTTATGGCAGAAAATGAAGAGGAGCTAAAAAACCTCTTGAGGAAAGTGAAAGAGGTGAGTGAAAAAGTTGGCTTAAAGCTCAACATTCAGAAAATGAAGATCATGGCATCTGGTCCCATCACATCATGGGAAATAGATGGCAAAACAGTGGAAATAGTGTCAGTGGAAATATTTTTTTGGGCTCCAAAATCACTGCAGATGGTGACTGCAGCCATGAAATTAAAAGATGCTTAGTCCTTGGAAGGAAAGCTATGATCAACCTAGATAGTATATTCAAAAACAGAGACATTACTTTGCTGACTAAGGTCCGTCTAGTCAAGGCTGTGGTTTTTCCTGTGGTCATGTATGGATGTGAGAGTTGGACTGTGAAGAAGGCTGAGCGGTGAAGAATTGATGCTTTTGAACTGCGGTGTTGGAGAAGACTCTTGAGAGTCCCTTGGACTGCAAGGAGATCCAAGTAGTCCATTCTGAAGGAGATCAGCCCTGGGATTTCTTTGGAAGGAATGATGCTGAAGCTGAAACTCCAGTACTTTGGTGAAGAGTCATGCGAAGAGTTGACTCATTGGAAAAGACTCTGATGCTGGGAGGGATTGGGGGCAGGAGGAGAAGGGGACGGCCGAGGATGAGATGGCTGGATGGCATCATGGACTCGATGGGCGTGAGTCTGAGTGAACTCTGGGAGTTGGTGATGGACAGGGAGGCCTGGTGTGCTGCGATTCGTGGGGTCGAAAGAGTCGGACATGACTGAGCGACTGAACTGAACTGAAAATAACAGTGAGATTCTATTGTTTTCACTTAAATACTCAATGTCGTAAAGACTATGAAAAGCAGGAGCTCTGACTCAAAGCCACTGGGGACAGTTTGCCAATCTGAATTAAACTATTCACATTCCTTCATTTAGCCACTCTCACTCTTAGGACTATCTCTTAAGAAAATAAAAAGAAAATCATTATGAAGATTCACATATGAAGATATTAACCATGGAGTTCTTCATGATAATTTTGTTTATTTTTAAAAATTTTTATCAGAGTATTATTGATCACAATGCTGAGTTAGTTTCCGGTGTACAGAAAGTGACTCAGTTATATTTATCCACATATCTCTTCTTCAGAAGATTCTTTCCCTGAATAGGTCTTTATAGAGTCCTGAGTAGAACTTCCTGTGCTGTATACAGTAGGACCTTATTATTTATCTATTTTATATATCATGATGATGTTAAACTTAAGAACAACTTAAATGCCTGAAAATAGGAAATTAGTTCAATATCAGTTCAGTTCAGTTGCTCAGTCGTGTCTGACTCTTTGCAACCCCATGGACTGTAGTACACATAACTAATTTAATATAGTTTAGCACAAAAATATTGGATAGAATACTATACAGTCAATAAAAACTGTGTCTTCAAAGAAAACTTAAGGGCACACAAAAATGCTTACAGTCCCTTCACTTCGGTCGTATCCGATTCTGTGCAACCTCATGGACTGTAGCTTGTCAGACCCCTCTGTCCATGGGATCTCCCAGACAAGGATACTGGACTGGGTTGCCATTTCCTTCTCCAGGGGGTCTTCCCGACCCAGGGATCGAACGCTGGCCTCCCGTAGCTCACGCGTTGGCAGGTGGCTTCACCACTGAGCCACCAGGGAAGCCCAAGTCTCAATCAAATTGATTTAAAAGATGCCTCTGGACTTCCCTGGCATTTCACTAGCTAAGACTCTTCGCTGCAGGGGGCACGGGTTCAATTCCTGGTCTGGGAACTAAGATCCCACTTGTGTTTGGCATGGCCAGAAAATTAAAAAAAAAAAAAAAAAAGACTCTGAACGCTACCTTGAAACACTTTTCTGTCGTCCTCATCCATCGGGGGTAACTAAAAGTGCATGGCTCTACCTGTAAATTATCCTGAGCACACCTGGCAGTATTGAAGGTATTCTCCTTACTATCTGGGACCTGAGACTCGGCAACACGGAGATCCCCTCCATCCTACACAACTGAGCCTCTTTCTCCTAACTCGAATGTCAGGAGGTGGAACCAGGAGAGAAGCGGGAACAAAGAGATTTCCGATCAATTGATAGTATTATAATATCCCATTATTACACACATGCATGGACATGGACACGGACATGTGTTTATTTCCACAAATGCCTTTCTTATGGTGACTGATATCAAGAAAATATATGCACACGTGCGTGCTCGGTCATGTCTGACTCTGCAACCCCATGGACTGTAGCCCGCCAGGCTCCTCTGCTCATGGGACTCTCCAGGCAAGAATACTGGAGCGGGTTGCCATTTCCTCTTCCAGGGGATCTTCCTGACCCAGGGATTAAACCTACATCTTCTCATGGGCAGGCAGATTCCTTACCATTGTGCCACCTGGGATGTCCGTTAAAAACACATACTAAGTGTGCATAACCCTTGTCCCAAGGCTGCGTTCTTTATGCTGTGATCTCTACATCCCTGGACGTTCTCATGAAGCCGAAAGTCTCTTTAGCCTCGTGCTGAAGGTGCTGCCTTTGGAGGCATGGTGAGAAGGCAGTTCTAGGAGCAGCGTCTCAGAAACCCATTTGGGAGCCTTGGGGGGAAAGTAGAAAAGAGTGGCTTTATCGCACTGCCAGGCAAGGGGGCCACAGCGGGCCGGCACCCTCTACGTGTGTCTCTTGGTTCTGGAGCCCTTTCCCACAGTGTTCTGGGCCAGCTCACAGCGGCCTGGGAGAGCTGACCTCAGGTTTCAGCCTGAAGTTGGCTGCGATGGGAGCGCTGCCACCATGGAGTTCGGCAAATGGCACGATTCAAGGCTTCCTCCCCAGACAGCTCGTTGTTCAACACTTGCCAGCACACCACTGCCTCCGACTCAGAAAAAGATGCAATTCCCACTGAAAAGAGGATAGCATGGGGTTCGAGCATGGACATTGAGGTTTGGAACTGATGCGTTTCATCTGAGGTCACAGAGACCACTGCACCTGCCCTGAGGATCCATCTTCCTGTAAGCCGGGGGTGGGGGTGGGCTGGGAGAGGGGCCCGGCTGACGCTCTGTGGAGGGGTTTAGCCTTTAATCCCTGCTGACGGCTGCCCAGGTCTCGGGGCTGCCACAAGGGCTGTTCTCCAGGAGTCGGGGCTGCTCCCTCGCTGCGGTGCATGGGCTTCTCACTGTGGCAGCTTCTCGTTGCAGCGTGCAGGCTCCGCAGTTCAGGCTTCGGTGGTTCCAGTGCGCAGTTTAACCGCCCGGCAGCACTTGGGTCTTCCTGGACCAAGGATCAGACCCATGTCCCCTGCACCGACAGGCAGGTTCTCAACCAGTGGGCCACCAGGGAAGTCCTCTGTGGTGGTGGTGGCCGTCCAGTCGCTAAGTCATGTCCGACTCTTGTGACCCACGGACTGCAGCCCGCCAGGCTCCTCTGTCCATGGGATTTTCCAGGCAAGAATACTGGAGTGGCTTGCCATTTCCTTCTCCAGGGGATCTTACCCAGCCAGGAACTGAACCCAGGTATCCTGCATTGCAGGCAGATTCTTGACTGACTGAGCTAGTCCTCTGTGTGGTTTAAAATTGTGCTTGGCAGCATAGGGGGCTTCTGATAAGCAAAGCCCCACGTTTATTTCAGAAACCTGTTCTTCATGTTGGAATGAAGCAGCACAGAGTTGCAGCATAGAGTTGGGTGAGATCTTAGCTGTGACCTCAGAGCAAGGAAGAGAAAACCCCATTTGGGGAGGGGACCACCACAGCCTCAGTTGGATGTGTTTTCGGATGGTTCACGATCTTGCCAAGAGTCCAGAAGATGGGATAGTTTGAGGGACCGGAAGGTGTGCTCCAGGCAGAGCTGAAGCGTCCTGAGGATCTCCTGGCGCCAGGAAGGCAGGAAGTGCCCCTGTGAGCAGCTCCTGGCGGGGCCAGTGTCTGCCCAGTGCCCTCTGTTGGCCTGGCCCTGGAGGGGACGTTCCTTTCCTCCTGGCGTGGTTTGGGGGGCGTGGGCGGAGGGCAGTGAGACGACCAGGTGGGATCTCAAGCCCATTCAGTCCACATCAGCAGACGGGGCCTTGGGGGGTGGGATCCTTCAGTCCTGAGGCTTAAAGCCCCTCTTAGAAGGTATTTAATCACCTTGAAAATGTGACGTCCATTTTTTTCTCATCAAGGAGCAGTGTGGGCTTGGAGTTCAGACCTGGAAAGCTGAAGGCGCTGCTGGCGACAGGTCCTCCCTCTATCACGCCAGGGCACATGCAGGAGCAAAAGGGGCATGGAGACCCACGTGGCCAGCACCACGTGGTCACCACGTGACCCGCTGGGCCAGCCGCACCGGATGCACCCCAGGCTGCCTCTGCGACTCCTGAGGACCCTCTGCTCCTACAGCTCCCGTGGGACCTGGGTGGGCAGGGGAGTCGTCGCCTCCGCCCCCTCCTCCCGCAAGAACAGGAGCCAGAGCAAGGTGCCCTCCTGGGTGTAACTAGGGGACCAGAACCACTCCCCGCCCCGCCTCCCACAGTTCTCTGGGAAGCCGCTGAATGGCTGGAAAACTTTCTAATAAACAAGAGTTCAAACGCCGAGGCTCCATCGCGACAGTCACGTCTGAAACTTAACTTTACATGAAAACCCTCCGCGTACCTTTGAACTCGCCTCCCACTTCACCAGCATCTTGCCTCCTCCACCATGTGCCTCCTCCTCCGTCATCCCCCCTCCTCCGTCATCCCCCCTCCTCCGTCATCCCCTCCTCCTCCATCCCCCCTCCTCCGTCATCCCCCCTCCTCCGTCATCCCCCCTTCCTCCGTCATCCCCTCCTCCTCCGTCATCCCCCTCCTCCTCCGTCATCCCCCTCCTCCTTCATCCCCCCTCCTCTTCCGTCATCCCCTCCTCCTCCGTCATCCCCTCCTCCTCCGTCATCCCCCTCCTCTTCCGTCATCCCCCTCCTCCTCCGTCATCCCCTCCTCCTCCGTCATCCCCCTCCTCCTCCGTCATCCCCCTCCTCCTCCGTCATCCCCCTCCTCCTCCGTCATCCCCCCTCCTCGTCCGTCATCCCCCTCCTCCTCCGTCATCTCCCTCCTCCTGCGTCATCCCCCCTCCGCCGGCACCCCGTGTTGGCTGGTTCCTTGAGGTCGAGGGCGTGGCGCGGCCTTTGAACCCTGGGCTCCCGCAGCCCATCACCGCTCGCTCGGCTTTCAAGTCCCTTCTGGCTGCGGGCCTCGCTCACTTTTGGTTACTGAGCAATCAAATAATTAAATGGGTCTAAGGGAAGAAAAGTTGTTTTTTTCCTCGGTAATGAAACCCTCCAGGGTGGACCGGAGCGCCGCGTTGCCAAGGCAGCGGGGCCCGTAGAGATGCCGAGCACACTCGTCTCCGTCCGGGTCCCGGGGGATGGACCCCCGCGGCCCCCCGCGCTGCAGCAGCCCTGGACTGGGGCTCGACTGCCCCTTTTGGGGGCGCGGATGGAGGGGGGCTCTGGGAGCGCACAGAGAGGCGGAAATGGGCCCGTCAGGGACGGTAGGTGAAGGGGCGCCGGGCGGAGCGGCCCAAACCCGGCGTGAGGACTAGTGGGGGGGGGGGGGGAGAAAGGGAGGAAGAGGAAGGGTGGGGGGGAAGGACCGGGGGAGAGGAGTGAGGAGGAGGTCAGAGGGGGAGGGGAGATGGGGGCGGGGAGGAGGCGGAGGGGAGGAGGGGAGGAAGGGGCGGAGGGGAGGAGGGCACGGGCGGGGGGAGGAGAGGGAGGAGGGAGAGGAGGGGCAGGGGGAGGAGGGCGCGGGGGAAGGAGGGCGCGGCCCCGGATTCTGCGTCTCTCCATCACCTACCTGCGCGCCTGCCACCTGTCTTCCCAGCCTCCACCGGGGTTAGCTTCTCTCCGGGAGACTGATCCCCGCCTTTGATGGGGGTCAGCCGGACCTGGAAGACCCTAAGGCCGCCTTCATCACCCACCCCCGCTAGACCCTGGGCGCTCCCTTCCGCCCACCTGCGGGCCTTGACTGGCCTGGTCCCTGTCCCACGACCCCCTCCCGCTCTCCTCCTGGTGGATTCCTGGGGCCCAGGAAATCTCAGCCCGCAGTGACCCTCCTCTGGGTCTCCAGAGGTCGCCTCAATCAGGCAGAGCTACGTCCATCCTGTCAGAACCCACGCCTCCAGGGCAGGGACCGGGGCTTCAGACACAGGCCCTCTCCCCCAGGAAGACAGGGTCCTTCTCCACTGCTGATGCTGGCCTGCAGCAAAGAGCCAGCGTGGCCTCAGGGCCCAAGAGCCCCGTTAGGAAAAGGCCCTTAGGAAAGGCCCCTTAGGAAAAGGCCCTCACACCCCCAGGCCTCTGGTCACAAACATCTAACCTGTGGAATTCTCCAGAATCGGAATGGAACTCGACACTCTCTTTATCACAGCATACTGTTTCTCAAAGTGACTGTTTCCCCTCCCCAGCCTCCCTCTCACGTGGTGTGGGCTCCTGGTCTTGAGAATACATCTGCCCACTGCCCTGGGATGGGGGCTGTGTTATTAGCCAGGATACTTTGGGTTGAGTAAAACAAAACCCAAGTCCAGTCAACTTAAGAGAAAAAAGAGACAGGATTTGCTGGCTCCCAGGGACTAGGGCAGCTGGATGCTAAGGATCCAATGACGTCAGAGGTTGGCCAGTCTCCCCCTCCACCGCCAGCCCGTCCTCTTGAGGCTCTGAATTCTGGCTTCAGCCCCAGTGGGCTCTCCTCGGTGAGGTCTCACGAAGCGCGCATTTTGTCCTTCCACTTGAGAGGCCCCAGCAGACAGGGAGCGCCGTGCTCTCTGAATTCCTGGCCTGAGTCCCAAGGCTGACTCTCGCTGGACCCACGCTAGTCTCACGCCCATCCCCGAACCAATCTTGATACGAGAGAGGGAAATGTATCAGTTGGCCAGATCCTGTGCCGTTTGCGTGACTGAGGAGTGCTTCCCAAAGGAAATCCGCAGTGCTGCTACCAGCAAGGGTCAGAGCCAGCTACAGGGACCATAGGGACAGCGGACAGAAGGAAACACTGGTGCCGTGTATGGAGACCTCGGAGCAGGTGGCTTGGAGGACTCTGTGCACTGGGGACCAGAGGGTGGAAATCAACCAGGGTCCGACACAAGACACCATCAGAGATTGTATGGAGTGGGAGACTCTGGGCCAGGGACCACGGCAAGCGGCTGTCAAATGAGGCAGGTATGGTCCCGAAGCGGGACCTCCCGACAGGTAAGGGGTGAGGCAGGCAGGCAGGACCACAGGCCCTTCCTTCAGGGCTGGAAGTGAATCCTGCAGTCCCGGGGCAAGGGGGTGTGGGGGTGGGGGGGTGCGGGGGTCAGCAGGTTCTGCGGCCTCAAACAGAAGGGACTGCCCTGCGGCCTCTCATTGGAAGAGGAGCTCCAGGTGGTGGAGTCCAGGCGGTCTGCACGGCAACCAGGCGGTCTGAAGAAACGGCCACAGAGCCTCCCCTGTGGTTCAGAAGGTAAAGAATCGGCGTGCAATGCAGGAGAAACAGGTTCGATCCCTGGGTCGGGAAGATCCCCTAGAGAAGGGCATGGCAACCCACTCACGTTCTGGCCTGGAGAATGCCGTGGACAGAGGCATTCTGTACCCCTGGCGGGCTACAGTCCATGGGGTCTCAAAGAGCTGGACACGGCTGAGGGCCTAACACACACACACACTGCTTGGAACAATTAAAGTCTTCACACATGTAGGAATTTATCCTCAAAAACAGATGCTCAGAATACTGAGCAAGAGTGTGCCATATACAGGAAAGAAATACACCCAAATATTATCAGTTGGTATCTTGGGGCCGTGGGATTACAGATGAGTTGGGGGAGGGGCATTTATCATTCTATGTATTTTTCAAATTTTCTACCATGACTTTATTTCTCTGGTTAGCAAAAAAAAAAAGGGGGGGGGGGGAAATCTCTAAGCAGCTCAGATCAAATAAGCTGACCTTTTACTCTCACCATCCGCGCGTCTCCTTAACGCCCTTTCTCACGTGCCGCTGTCCCTGCCCTGGGGACCCGGCTGTCCCTCCGTCCGGATAATGGGCCTCTGGCCCAGTGGGAAGCAGGTGGCCCCAGCAGCCCTGCCCCCTAACGCGAGGGGAGGGGCTCTGCTCCTCCCCCAGCGGAGGGGCTCAGATGGACGGCAGCTGCGCCCCACCTCCAGCTCGGGCCCGCCCCCTTCTCACCCCCTGGGCGTTTTTCAGGCAGGCGGAATAAACAACGAAGGCCTGTGGCCATCGCGGGCGTGCCAAGCAGTGGGTGTCATCTGGCGGCCCTTCAGCCCAAACCTTTTATGTTGACAAACCGTGTCGATCAGAGGACTAATTGCTTCTTGCTGTCTTCGGCCTGGCTAAGTGCTCCACAATGACTCACAAACCAACCACATAACTGGCGATGGCAAAAGATTTTGCCCTCCTGGAAACAGACACTCGAGAGAGCGCCCACTGCCTGGTTGGGGCTGGGAGCTGAGGCTCATTTTACCAATGCAAGTCCCTGCCAGGACAGAAACCTTCCCTCAGAGGCAGGAAGACTCCCCTCCCCCTACCCCTGGCTGCCCCCCAGCCACCAGGTAGCCCATCGCTTCCCCTGGAAAATACTGTAGAATCCCCCAGGCCTGCGCCAGACTCAGAATTCCCCAGCTCGGACAGCTCACACAGTCTAGGGTGCAGCCTCCAGGCCTGAAGGGGACCGGACGCCACCTTCTAACCTGGAAATCTTAAGAGAGAGAATCTGTGATTTCTCCCAAGTGTTTTATATCCTGGTAGCCAAGCAGAGAGAATGACAAAGACGAAGGCCCTGAGCAGATGAGCCCTTTAGGAGAAGTCAAGAGTCAGTGTGGATGGAGCCGGGGGCCTTATGCCCTCGGAACCGGGCCCTGGAGGAGGTGGACACTGGTGTCTGTGGCGGGTCTCTGCTAAAGCCCCCAACACACACACGCACACGCACACGCACACACACACACACACACACACACACACACACACACACAGGATCTTTTTTTTTAAAAAAAAAGACCAACCAACAACAGCAAAAAGCCCAGTCTTACCTAATTATTCAAATAGACTGGAATATTTTCTCTGGAGGTAACTTCCAATTTCCTTCCTTTTGACAATATGATTATAATCCCAACATATCCTTGGGGCTGAAAAGAAGAAAACAGGGTCCTTTATGCAAAGCCCCAGTCTCCCCATGAACCGCCCCCTCCCCCAGGTGAGGGGCTGCAGAGAACTTCAGGTACTGTGGGAGGCAGCAACCCCAACCTCTGTGGCACCCGGGAGCAGTTTCGTGGAAGACAGCTCTTCCATGGACAGGGGTAGGGGAACGGTTTCAGGATGACTCAAGTGCATCACGTGTACTGAGCGCTTTATCTTTAACCTCATGCTGTCGCTGATCTGACAGGAGGTACTGGTCTGCAGCTCGGAGGTTCGGGACCCCTGGTGCAAGCTCAAACGTAATAAAGACAAATCTTAGATGCACTGGGGCCAAAGCAAGGCTCCGGCTGGAACGTCTCCGTCTCCCCAGCCAGCGCAGTGCCCCCCGCCTCTCCTGGTTCTGTGCCAAGCCAGCGCCCAGAGGCTGCAGCAGGATGTGGGGTGGGGGTGTGTGCAGATTTCCTATTACTAATCCAGGGAGTGAGGATGGAGCTGCAAGAGCTCCCGCCAGCCCAGGGTGGACTCGGGCCCACGGTCTGCGCGCTCCTCTGATGAACTGGAGAACCATCAATCAGAAAAGGGGGCCAGAGCTTCCGGAAGCACCCAGGAAATGAAGATGAGGTAGGTGACCTGCTGGGCAGCTGGCGCTTAGAGAGGGGAGGTGGCAAAGGACCGGGGGGGTGCCCCTCCAGCACCCCGGGCCTCCCTGGGGTGGGGTGTCCGGCATGGGCAGCTGTGAATCACCAGCTCCCACTGGAGACCCGGCGGGGCTGGAGGAAGGAGGTCTTGCATTTTATCTTTTTATTTGGAAAATTTGAATAAAACCATAGACCCTCTCATGGGAGGAAGGCACAGTGGATTCTGCAGTCAAGGTTCGAGGATCCCAGAGGCCGGTCCCTCCTGCCGGTGCAGAGCCGACTGTCACGGTGAGAAGAGTGAGCATGAGCGGCCGTCGGTCTGCTTTCTGCCTCGCGCATGCTGCTGCGGAGCCTCCCGCCGGGGCAGTGGCTCTGGGACGTGGGTTCAGGTTCTTCCGAACCCCAAGCCCGTGTCGGAACTCATGATTCTTATGGGAGGAATCAAGAGGTCTCCCACATCCACCAGCTGGAATCTCTTCATTCCTCATATTAGAAGTGAAAGTCACTAGTCGTGTCCGACTCTTTGCGACCCCACGACCTATACAGTCCATGGAATTCTCCGGGCCAGAATACTGGTAGCCTTCCCCTTCTCCATGGGATCTTCCTGACCCAGGGATCAAACCCAGGTCTCCTGCACTGCAGGCAGATTCTTTACCGTCTGAGCCACCAGGGACGCCCAACAGTAGGTCCTTGCTGGTTCTCTGTTTCATAAACAGAATGTGTATATGCTAACCCCAAACTCATTTACTCCCCCCTCACACATTTTCCCCTAATTTCAGAAAGGGTTCATCCTAGGACTCCTCAACACGGACTCGCTTTCCGGGATCTGAAACGCAGCCCAGCCCTGAGTGCTCTACGCATAGGAAGGGGATGTTTGCTGGGTGAAGAGCGGTCCACAAAGAGAACCGCCCTGTGAACAGTGTGTGCTCCTCACGCGACCATCTGATCTACCCAGCCGGGGGAGGGTGGCTGATGGGCACTGGGATGGAGGTGGTTCACTGACCCCAAGGCATCACGGCCTGCTCATCATCTCCAGAGGCGGTTCACCCCTGACACACCTGAGATGCAAGTGCTCCTGGAAGGACCCCACCCCAGCCCCCTGTCACCTGTACCTACCTGGCCAGGTGGCAGAGAGCGGCCTGGGAGGAAGAGGCTGATGAATCAGGTGGCAGACAGGGAGAACTTCAGGGATGCTGTCCACACCTGCTCCCACTGGAGAAAACCCTTAGCCAGTCAGCAACCCAGTGACTCTGAAGAAATCATTTTCCAAAACACCAGTCGGGTAAGAAGACCTCCAGCTCAGAGAGAAACGGATTCGAGGCAGGTGGGAAACATCAAGCAAAGGGGTTGACATACAGAAGGGTGCCACTCTCCCAATCCCACTCCGCGAACTCAAAGATGAGGCTGACATTGTGAAAAATATAAAATTTTAATAAAGGCTACATCTCTTAATTACAATAATTATTGTACCAAGTAATTTTCCTTAAATGAGCTCTTTATGATGCATAATTTACAGTATAAGTAGAACAAAACGCCATGGCAAAAATCACTGGGTACAAGACTTGTGATAAAAAGGCATAAAATATATTTGTACATAAACCCCTTTCAAAAAACAAGGGAAAGCTGGAGCCCTCAATATAGGGCGACACACGGCGCGGGCACCGTGCAGGTACAGGTACTGTACTGATTCCAGGTCAAGCTCCGGAGACAGCGGGTGCACTCTCTTTCCACACAGTATATACAGACGCGGCTTCAGGGGCCTATGGCCACAGAACGCACAGATCTAAGGTAACGCGAAAACCCCAACGCCAACAGGAAGGTGTCTGCAGGAGGGTGCTCGGGCCAGTCTTCCCAAAGCTGTTTGCTTCTTTGCAGGGTGGGGGTGAGGTGAGGAGTAGCTTCTAGAATGGCTGGGGTCCAAAGAGTAATCTGTAAAAAACGCCAAGGACCGCTATTTCCATAAAAGCACAAGTTGAACCACATGGCTGCAGCAGGCGTTGGCCGTAGGGTGGGGGGCTGGGCCTTGGTGGGGAGCCCCAGAAGTCACAGGATGGACCTGGGGCCCAGGGAGGCTCCATCCCCCCGCCAAGATCATCCATCAACAGGACCTCCACACCAGGCCTCCAGACCTATATGAAAACACAGCAGCGCGGGGTGAGGGCGCGGGGCAGCGGAAAATGCACCAATCTCCGCGTGTGCGGGCGGCAGGGCGCCACCCTGAACAGTCCGTCTTCACGCAGAGCTTAATTCTTGGTGACAGAGAACCACGAAAATCCCTCTCCCGCGTCCACACGCGGGGTGCGGGGAGCCTGTTCATTAAATACCAGCAGGGACTCCTGTGCAGGTGAGCCGCGGCTGGATTCACAGCCCGGGTTGTCGCACAGGACGCGCGGCAGCCTCTCGGGCACAGTCAGCATCGCCGGCGCCGAGTGGTCCCGTTTCTCAAGAGCAGTTCCGGCTTTCCCCTCCGCAGCGCCGCGCGGCCCGGCGGGACGCCTCCCGCGCCTCCGGCATCTTCGCCGCGTCGCTCTTCCTCCGCAAGGCGGGGTCGCGGGCGCCCCGGCGACGAGCGCTCAGTCGATCCTCTCCACCTTGCCCAGGATGCGGCCCTCGTACATGGGCAAGACCACCTCGTCGTCCCAGACCTCCTCAAACACCGCTCCGCAGGCGAACTCGTCGCTCGCCTTTTTGAAGTAATACCTTAAAAGGAAAACCCAGCAAGCGCTTGGTGAAGGGGCACTTTCCACGCATCTTGAGAAGACTTTGTCAACAAGGCGGGGACCAAGGGGTCTCGAGAACGCTGCTGCATGGGGCTGGCAGGGAAGTCGCCACTGGGATCTGCCGTGAGAGCCGCCGGGCTGGGTGAAGGGCAAAGCCAGGCGGGCGGCCTGGAGGCAGTGGGCCAGGCCCCTCCTCCCCGCATAGCTGCCAACAGGGTTGAGGCCGCAGCCTTCAGTCCAGGACGGAAACCTGATGAAGAGCTGCTTCTTTCTCCCCAGTTTCTTTTTTGGGGGGCGGGCAAAGCATGCCTGGAGTTCACCTGCAGGGCAGCCTGGGGAGAAGGCCCCTCAAAGAGCCCTCAGACTCAGCTATCTGATTCTGTGAAGCCTGCGGGAGGCCGGTACCTGTGACCCTCCCCACCCACCAGTGCCTGACCGGGCTCGGGCGCAGCTGGGGGCTCGGGCACAGCCGGGGAGCAGGACTGGCTGCTTCCGCTGTGGCCACCACAGGAGGTGGGCAGCTCCCTGCCTCATGGGGCCACCGAGACCCCCCCCCCCGTGACTCTCCCCTCTGCCCCGGTCTCCTCGCTCCCTGCCCCAGGGTCAAACGCCAAAAGCCCTGATTCTGTGTGGATGGAAAGGCCCTGGGTCCCACCCCAGCCTTCCTTCTTGAAGCCACTTGAAGGCACCGGTACAGATGACCAGCCCGTCCCAGGAGGGTCACGCCTGAAACGACTGCTGTCCTGTCTGCCCGGCCCACCCACGTCCCTGCCTGGACACCATGCCAAGTCCTCTGCCTCCCCCCGCCCCGGCCAGGGAGACCCCGCAGACAGACTGAAGTCGCCCCTGAAGGCTGTCACCTTCAGGCGGCAAAGGCCCCTGGGGGAGGGGAACAGCTTCTCAAACAATAAACGTGTGACTGCGTCTCAGGGTTACGGTGGGCCTCTGTTTTTATCTTTTCTCCTTAAAAAGCTTCCCACAGCCCCCTGGCTTAGAGCTAAACGTCTCTGCTCTTCAGTGTAGGCAGGCCAAGTACTCAGAAAGCCGATAAGGCTAGATACGGTGAGACAGCTGGAGGTACTCAAGGGCTGGGCTACGGGGGCCAGCGCTGGACACGCCGGTCCTGGGTGGCCCGCTGAGACAGGGCACCGTGGATGGGGGGTGGGGGGAGACAACAGTCTTGTTTCCCTGGAGAGGCTCCGATGCCCCTGGCACCCCAGGCCCACAGCCCTCGGGGTCAGCACGGAGCAGAGCAGGGTGGCTTCCCGGCCTCTCTGAGCAGGGGCTCGTGGTGACCGTGTCCATAACTGCAACTTCCTCCAGGAGCCCTGACCCCGAGACTTCAAAGGCGTAGCCCTTGGCTTCTCGCCACTGCAACCTGCTTCATGCCCTGCTTCCCGGGCGTCTGGCCTCTGAGGGCGGCTCCCCTCCCGGCCCTGCCCTGCAGCCCACGCCCCGGCCCGTCCTCGCTGGGAGTTGGGGGCAGGGGGCAAGGTGAGTGCGGCAGCATACAGGCTAAGAAGACCAGGGGCCAGGGGCCCAGCTCTGGCCCGGAAGGGCGGCGGGGAGGGCCCGCTCGCCACAGCCTGATCCAAGCAGCAAGGAATGTGAGCGCAGAGTCCGCTCGTCAGAGGAGGGCTGGGGCTTCAAAGCCCGGCTCGCTGAGCGTGCCTCGGGACAGACAGGATCTGGGCCAGATGTGGCCGGAGTATCCAAGCGGGGGCTGCCCTGCTCCATGCTCTGGGCCCCCCGGAAAGTCACCTGCAGTCCCACGCAAGGGCCAGCCGCGCCAAAGCTGAGGTCCAGATGGGTCCCTGGAGGGGGACGTGTGCCGCTACCCTCGCCTGGGTCTGTGCGAGATAAGCCAGGCCCGTTTCCCCTCTGTTCATCTCCAGAACCGTCTCTGCCCAGGTGTGAACCAGGAAGACGCCAGCCCGGCCCAAGGCCTGTGGTCTGTCACCGGCACGGTCCCAGCCCTGAGCCTTACTCCCTTCCCTGCAAACCAAGTCATTCTGGGCTGCGGGGGACCTGCTCTGAAGGGCAGGGGTCTCGGGCCCAGGAGGTGGGCTCACCGGGTCCAGAGATGGTGTGCACCCATCAGGTCACTTGCTAAGGGATGCTCAAGTTCTCACACTCCCTCCCTCGCTCTGCGCCCCAGCTGGGCTCCTCTCTGACCCGTGCCCCCTGACTGCTCCCCGCTCCTCGTCCTGGCCCTACACATGGCACCCAGGACACAGCCGGACACAACCCTCGTACTCCTCTGGGATGGAGGCAGCCGACAAGGCCAGCTAGGGCTCTGGATGAACCAGACAAGGCAAGAGAAAAGTAACCAAGGGCGCCTGGGGCTGGCACGCCAGGGCGGGGTCTGCACCCTGTAGGTGGGGAGAGGCCTGGGGGGACGGCAGGGCGTCTTCCCCAGGTCCTGGCAGGAAGAGTGGGCAGCCCTGTGCCCCCACACCCACCCACAGGTCCTGCCCTTGTCCGCTTCAGGCCACCCTGCCTCACACTACCTGGGACCCAGAGCTGAGGGGGCACGATGCCACGTGTCATGGGTGGCAGTCTCTCCCAGACCTGCCCAAGGGCCGCCTTTCAGCCTCCTCATCAGTCTGTCCGACCCCTCTGTTCTCCCCACGCTCTCCCTTTCAGGCTCCTGCCCGGCTCTTCTGAAAAAGCCAGCTGTCCCCTGGCTCCTGAGTCCCCTTCTCCTGCTAGAGAAAGCCCGTCCCAGCTCTGTGCTATCTCTAGGAGGGGCAGGGGTGGGGGAGTCGGAGGAAAGGAGACAGAGCAAAGCCCCAGGTGGCCCGCCCACCTGGCCCCTGCAGGTCTGGGGGCTGAGAGGTGACCCTGGCTCTTGGTTCTGAGCAAACCGACTCTGGAGCAGAGGAAAGCCACAGGACGCTTACCGGTAGTTTCCCTTTTTGCTGAGCTGCTCCTTAAAGTGGCCCAAGGTCAGGCTCTGGGCCTTCAGCATCCGCCGGTACGGGATCTCCTCCCCGCAGAAGAAGTAAGTGACCACCAGCTCGCTGGCCTGGAGCGCGTGCATCCCTGCCAGCTTCCTGGGCTCCTTGTGGCTGAAAACGAGATGGAAAAACCACAGGTCCAGCATTTGAAAGCGGTCAGAGCGCACACACCCCCAGGAGGTCTGCAAACTGTGTATTCAGAGGTGAGGCTGCAGCTGTATGTGCCGAGGGCCCTGGGCAGGGTCATCGGTGCAGGGCACACAGGTGTGTGTGTGCCGCCCAATGGGAGGACGGAGCCATGTCCATTGAGGGGCATCATAGGGAACTTGCCCCCAAAGATAGGAACCCTCCCAGAGTGACCAGGACACCACACTCGCCCCAGCCAGGGTCTGTGGTTTCTGCCTCTGCCCAGGGATGGCGTGAACTTAGAACGCCAGGGCCCATGGTGGGGGTGTGTGGGGATCAGCCCTCAGTCAATGCAACTTCTGAGTTTTTGCAGAATGGCTAAAAAAAGCGCAATAGGCCCAAACAGCTGGTCAACTTAAGGTCAACCAATTAAAACATTGTAGAGGTTTTTCTCTCTCTTTGAACACTACTCATGATGGAGCAACTAAGGACGGACAGGTGAATGATTTCGACCACTTCAGATCTCAGCAGCTGACCACTCTTTTCACACACCGTCCTGGAACCAAACGAAGCCTGGCTTCCCTGTCTGGTCACAGAAGCGTAACTTGACAACAGGAACTGGGGCATCGGCGGGGAGATGCTTTTCCCGCCACTCCCAACCCCGGCCCCCGCAAGACAGCAAGGATGGGCCCTTCGTCTGTCTCTGCAACTGGGGAGAAGTGCCTTCCTGCTCAGTTCCACACAAACGTTTTCAACCCACTAGCCTTCCAGGTGAATGGGAACAATTTTTCCATCTGTGTTTGGGGTTCTCTAACCAGAAGCTAAAGGCTTCGCTCTCAGCTTGTGACCTTGAGCCAACCACCACTTCACGAAGAGAACACTTGCGTGTTACTACAAGTCACCACGCATTCCTCTTGGACAGGGGTTTTCCAGACTCTGATCTATGGCACCATCTGGGTTTACAATTCCTTGTCTTGGATGTTAAAATCAAGATGATTTTATAGACTAAAAAAGTTTTCAAAAATTGCAACCCCTGACATGAATACCCTGAAAACACAAAGCCTCTGGGCGGACCTCAGCGTCACCAGACCAAGACACTCACTCTTCCAAAGCTGGGCTTGGGCTGGAGAAGGGCGCAGCGCCCGGCATCCCAGGGCCCGGGTGGCTCCTGTCCTTCTGCTGGCCAGCCGCACAGCACCTAACACAGGAAAGGTTGAGAGGGATCCCTGGGGCCAAGAGAAAGCAGAGAGCCAGCCTGCCCGGCTTCCGACGTCCGCCGGGCGGAGCCCCACCCCGGCCTTGTGTGGACAGGAGCTCCCAGGGCCAGGAAAGGTTGAGAGGGATCCCTGGGGCCAAGGGAAAACAGAGAGCCAGCCTCCCCGGCTTCCGACGTCCCCCGGGCGGTGTCCCACCCAGGCCTTGTGTGGACAGGAGATCCCAGGGTCTGGCCCACCCCCGGGACAGCACGCGGCCCACCCAGGCCAAGGGCTGCAGGTACTGGATCCCCAGAGGGTCACAGAGCCTTGGAGCTCATCTCACAACCCCCACTGACTGGGACACTCCTCAGGGAATGGGATTTGTAAGGAATTTCAGAGATTCCTTCTCTTTCTTGCAGGCACAACTGGCCAGATCCCAGTGAGCCCGTCAGAGCAGCTGGACCTCAAGGCATGGGTCCTCTGGCCTGCCCCGCCCCTGACTGCTGCGGCCTGTCCACTCACCGCTGCTTCGGGGGCTTGGACACTTCCGCCAGCCGGCGGCACGCCTCCTCCAGCTGGGCCAGGGTGTTAGGTGGGGTCAGGGGAGGCACCGCGGAGTCCTGGGTGCATGCTGGGTGGGCCCGGGGAACAGTGCGGGGGTGCCCAGTGCCGCCCCCCCACAGGTGGTGGCGGCCAGCCCGCTCTGCTGGGGACACGCGGGCCGACTCCGTGGGGTAGGCCCGCTTGGTGCTCTGGGCGCTGGAGGAGAAAGGCGGAGAGAGGAAACCGAGGCTAAGAAATGGGGTTAGAAAAACTGGAAAATGTGACTCCACCAGCGAGCTCTCCATCCTGCCTCCGGAGAGCAAAAAGAAAAAAAAAGATAGCTGGGCCATACCACTGCCTGGCGCTGCCAGGACGAGGCACTTCTGCGGTCTCAGCGCAGCTGCTGGCGCTGGGAGGGCAGCAACCCCCGCCCCCTCGCTCCGGCCGCCCGGACAGTCTACCCCCACGCCCCGGGGCAGGCCGCGCCGCGGTTCACCTGTGGGGCTTGGGCTTGCCGGGCCGCTCGCTCTCCAGCACCCATTGCCACACGACCTGAGCCCTGTCTCCTTCCTCCCCAGGCGGCTGCAGGGACCCCACTCCTCCGGGAGCCCCGGCTTCCCTGGCCAGCACCGTGGGGCCCGGCTCGGAGCCTCTCGCGCTTCGTCTGGGGGGGACGCCGCCCCGGCTGCTGGTGGGACGGAGGAGCACGTCCATCTCATGCCCCGCGACCGCCTCCGCAGCCCCGCCCCTCCCTGCCGCCGCCCCACCCTCGCACGGGGTCGCTCACCCAAGCTGGGCGGCCCCCGGGGGCTCGGGGACCCCGGGGTGGCTCTTGCACTTGGCGCAGCAGGAGTAGTCGGCGCCCCCGGGGACCGGGCAGGGGCAGCGCGCACGTGGGGCGGCCTCGGCCTCCGCCTCGTCCCTGGCCCGGGGGCCGGCGTGGTGGTGGATGTAGTGGTGGTGGACGTGCTTTGTGGCCTGCCTGCTCACGAAGCCCCTGGCCCCGAGGAGGGAGCAGCTGGCCGGGACGGCGGCGGGGGGCAGGGGGCCCCCGGGCGGGGGCAGCGCACGGTGCGGCTGGAAGTGGTGGCGGTGGTGGTGGTCGGGGGAGCGCGCGCGGGGGCTGTAGCGGCCCACGCCCGGGGACTGGCAGCCGGGGGTCTTGAGGACCCTAGACAGGTGGTCGTCCAGGATGGTCTGCGGGTCCTCCTCGTAGCTGCTAGACGGCAGGAGGCAAAGGGGGTGCGGCGCGGGCCCTGCCTCCCGTGAGCCCGGCGCCAACTCCGCGCCCTCCTTTTCCTCATCCTGGAAGGGAAGGCAGCGTTGGTTGGGGGAGGTGGCCCGGTCAGCAGGAGCCCCCTCCCCCGCTAATACGGGGGCAGGGGCGGCGCGGCGCCCACCTCTTGGATCTGCTGCAGCCGCTCCTCCAGGCTGTGCCGCGTCTCCAGCTCCAGCTTCAGCTTCTCCAGCCGGGCGATGAGCTCGGCCGCGAAGGCGGCAGGCTCCACGGGGGTCATCTCCTTGGGCAGCCGGTGGGTTCTCTGTGGGGCGCGGGAAGGAGACGGGATGCTTGCAGTCAGGAGGCTGCCAGGGCCGGGGAACGGGTGTCGGGATGCGGCCAGGTCCACAGCCGCGCGGAGACTGGGCGGCGCGGGGCCTGGGTGGTATGGCCGCTTTATGTGCCGGCACCGCGGCCTCATGGAGAGCCACGGTCCCTGGCCGTGCGCCGTGGGCACAAGCAGTTGGTCGCACTCCGAGAGGCCGCGCGCGCTCCCTCTGTAGTACAACCAGCCCATCAGTCGCTACTCTGAAGTTGAAAATCTTCAAAGACTGTTGTCAAACATCAAAAAAAAAAAAAAAAAAAGGCAGCTCTCTGCAATGGGGAGGGGAGAGCGCAACTCAAGGAATAAAAAGTATGAGCCTAAACAGAAAGGGAGTTGGGAATGTGAAAAAATAAGATTGGAAGGGAGGTAGGGGGGAGCAAAAGAAAAAAAAAAGGAGTCACAGGGCCCAGATCAGAAGCAGTGGTAATTTCTTCCCTGGCCGCACACTGTGCACCTTTGAGGTGGTGTTGTCTAACACTGTACCCACCCTCCTCGTTCTGGCCCACCCCTCCTCCCATCTCTTTGTACAGAAAATGAAGAAAGCTGCTGCAGGCTAGTAGCAGAACACTGCTGAGCTTGGCTGCCTGAAGCTGATCTATCAAGGGAAAAGGGAACATCTCCAAGTCAAGTACAGAATATAAAAAGGCACCAGAACACTGCCAAGAGCAGCCTACAGAGAACCCCCGCCGCCGGCCCTCTGTCCCCTCCTGTCGTCCTGAGCCCCCCACTCCCACCCCTGGTCCTTCTGCCTCCTCCCCCCACTTCCCTCCTGCTTTGGCCCTTTTCTTGAGGGGGAGGAGGGCAACAGAAAGCCAACCTGCAGAGGCCAGCATCTCCCCACCTCAGCAAAGAACTGAGCCTCACCACGGCAACCGCTGAGCCACAGGACCCCAGGAGGGGAGGGCCCATCTGGAGACAGCTGCCATTCTCACCCAGGCTGGCTCCATGCAGGCCCCCCACACCCCAGCAAAAGTGCTGCCTGCTGGAGAAGACCGGTTTGCACTCCCCAGGACAAAAATCATGTAATTTACAAGCCTGGGCAACAGAACTTTTCGTAAACGCACAAAACTCCCCCCAGCACCCTGGCTCTACCAATTCAAAACATATACATCTCATGGATACTGTTGTATTGGGGTGAAGAGACGGTGGTTGAGAAGGGGGGCGCTAGAGGTCCCCAGAAAAGCCATCTTCATCGGCTATTTTCACAAATTTGAGTGCCCTGGATTGTTCCAGGAGCTTTGGAGAGAAGTTGTAACAGTCTGTACACACCAATGCAACATGGGACCAGCAATTCGATGAGCTCATTTTCTACATGCGACATAACCAGTGGGCCAGTTGGGTTCTCTGCGGCTGGCAGGAAGGACTCGGAAACAGATGCTGCTCTGAGCTGGGCACTCTCTTCCCTTCCCCAGGGAGCAGTTAGACGGGGTAGGGAGGCCCCTTGCGGGGCCGGGGGCTGGCTGCCCTCCAGGACCTGGAAATCATCAGGGACGTCCCTGAAAAACCCTCCACACCCCGCTGGCCTCTCGTCTCAAGCAGGAAGAAGCGCTCATGGATCCTCAAACACTGACTGCAGATTCAACAGGCAGGTACTAAGCCATGTTCTGCGGCTGGAAACAGGAGGGACAACCGATCTCCAGGGCTTTGGAGCAAAAATGGCCGAGTACAAAGAGGAACACTGGCCGAGGTGACAAACGCCAGGCGGGCCACACGAGGAGAGGGCGCCGGGGTGTAGCTGGCCCCGGCAGGAGGCAGACTCCCCCAGCCTCCTGGTTCAGTCAGTCAACAGGAGCTCAGGGAGACCTACGAGGCGCCCAGCGCGGCTCTGGTGTCTGCGGAGAAAGAGCCAACAGAGCCGCCCAACGCAAAGCGTGCATCACCTTCCGCCCTTTGGGGCCTGGTTTCTGGGAAGGAACCTCTTGTCTTGGTTTCTTTGTCTTAGAGAACTCTTTGTTGAGAAAATGGAGAGGGTCGCACAGGTCATCTTGAGGTCCCCTGAACGGGATTACACCCCGATGAACCCCGTCACACCTCTCAGGTGGGCCTTCCCTTCCTCCTGTTCCCGCAGCTGACCCGCTGTGGAGACGGCTCTTCCGGGCCCCGCCCCCACGAGGCCCCGCCCCCAGCAGGCTCCCCTCCCCCACCGCGCAGGCGCACTCACAGGGCCCCGCCCCGACAGACCCCACCCTCGACGAGGCCCCGCCCCTGGCAGACTCCCCCTTCCCCACCGCGCAGGCGCACTCACCGGGGCCCCGCCCCCGAGAGGCCCCACCCGCAGCAGACTCACCCCACCCCCTATTCACCCGGGCCCCACCCCCCATGAGCCCCCGGCAGACCCCCCCCGAGGCCCCGCCCCCAGCAGGCCAATCCCCCACCGCGCAGGCGCACTCACCGGGAAGTGAGGTAGGGACACTTGACCGTTGGCTTTCACGCTCCGGTGCATCTCTCTTTGCAGCTGCTTCTTACTCCCCACGCGGTAGGGAGGGACGCCATCTCTAAGGGAGACGAAGGACAGGACCCACCGGCTCACGAGGACGCCTCGGAGCACGCGCCCTCCGGCGCTCCCACGGAGGACAGACGCCCAGCCCACCCCCGTCCCTGGGCGCCATGGTGGACCCTGAGGGGACGTCAAGCCGAGACCCAGGCGCCCTGCCCCTCGGGCCTCTCGGGGAAGAAGCGCCAGCTTAGAAAGAGCTCCCGTGTGGCTCTGGTCCTAGGAGTGGGCCACGCGGAGGGAGGGGCCCCCAGCAGGACACGGAGACCCTTCGCTTCCTCCAGTGGTCTGCTGCCACCGCGGTGCCTTAGCCTGAATCGGGGGCCAGGGCCTTAAAGTACACCAGGCGGTGCTGAAAGGACGGGGACCAGACCCACGGGAGTCTGAGCCGGGCTGTTGCAGGGGTGCAGAATTCTAACAGTCAACCTCCGGTTGTTTCCGAATGTCTCCCTCCCATCAGTCACCAGCAGGCGTCCTTGGCCTCCTCCCTTCCCTCAGCTCCAAGCCCTACTGCCCCCAACCATCGGACTCTCAGATCCAGGACCAAGGTGGTAAAAAGAGAAAAAGAGAAAGCCCCTACTCCCGGGTGTTCTGTGTGATTCATCCAAATTAAGAGAGCACCTACTATGTGCCAACGCTTATTCTAGGCTCCAGGCAAGACAGCGGTGAAGGGACGGGATAAAAAATGCAGATGACTCCCTGATAACGCTTGTGTTCTAATGGAGTGGAATACACAGCAAGTGAAACATAAAGAGCACAATCTACGGTAAGTTCAGTGGTAAAGAATCTGCCTGCAATGCGGGAGATGTAGGTTCGATTCCTGCGTCAGGAAGATCCCCTGCAGGAGAAAATGGCACCCCACTCCAGCATTCTTGCCTGGGAAATCCCATGGACAGAAGCGCCTGGCGGACATGCCATTCATGGAGCTGCGAAAGAGTCCGACATGACTTGGCAACTAAACAACAGCATGGTAAGTTAGAAGGTGGTAAGTACCATGATGAAATGCACTGCGGAAATGGGGGGCAAGGACAGCTGGTGGGGTGGAGCTGCAAGTTTAATTGGGGGGGGTTGTCAGTGAAGTCCTCGCCACAGAGGTGATTTCTGAGCAAAGACAGGGAGGCAGTAGAGGCCCTTATATTATATTTTTATTTTTAAAAATTGAGGTAGAGTTGATTTACAATGTTGTGTTTATTTTTAATTTCTGGCCTCACCCTGCAGCATGGGGGAATCCCAGTTCCCTGACCAGGGACTGAACCCACACCCCTGGCATTGGAAAGCAGAGTCTTAACCACTGGACCTCCAGGGGAAGTCCCCATCATATGTCTTTTGGAAAGCAAATGGAAGAGGTTTAAAAACACCACCACCACATCCTCCTCCACTCTGCCCAGTCTTCACTGAGAGCAGGACCTGGAGTTGCGAGGACGTTTTTAAAAGACTTTTGTAAAAAAATAAAAGACTTTTGTTCTTGGAAGCTGTTGGATGGTCAAGGTGTGATTATATCCCCAATGCTCTTCCTTTCGGAAGCCACTTATTTACAAAAGCCTCGGGGTTCAGACGCTTGCATACTGAATCATCCTTTGAGGCAGCAAATGTTGAAATGAGCTGCTTGGCTATTTCCCTCTCCCTGGCATTTTCTTTGTCATCAGGCCCCTGACGTGTCAGTGGTGGGGTAGCATCGGTTGTGTCTAAGTAAGCCAACAGGCCTCCTTGTATATATACTGTGGTATAACTCTGAGTGGCCCCAAGGGCTGTAACCCGCCAGCTCCTCTGTCCATGGGGTTTTCCAGGCAAGAATACTGGAGTGGTTGCCATTTCCTCCTCCAGGGGATCTTCGTGACCCCTGTCTCCTGCATTGCAGGCAGGTTCTTCACCACTAGCGCCCGCTGGGAAGCCTGGGTGGTTACCCTGCCCCCACCTAAAATCCCCTGTGGGCTGGGGGTGACAGTGGGGACCCACAGCTTGGGTCTCACGCTGGTCTGACCAACTCCTGCTGCCCCAGGACTGCAAGACAAGGTCCACATCCTGCCAGCAACTCTCTTGGACACGCCAGGATCTCCCTGTGAGGCTCACAGGGGCCCCACCGGCCCCTCCAAGGCTTTGACCTTGAGCGCCCTCTGGCAGCCTCTGCCCCTCACCCCTTGCCTCCCAAGATGAAAGCAGTGCTAAGGCTTGCACATTTCCCTCTAAGAGGAGACAGAAAGGTGACCTGGGGTGGCAGTTGAGAAAGGGAGGTGGGGGAGCACGGCACGGGCCACCCGAAGGCAGAGGAATACGTGAGTTCTGGAAGCACCCCGAGACCACACCCAGTGCAGCCCCTGCACCTGGGGCAGGTGGAGAGTCACCTGGTGCTGGTGTGAAAACCTACAACCAGCGCAGAAAAGGGAGCTTCTAACCCAGCTCAGAGGCTTCCCAGACGCCTTCAGGGAAACGTGGCTTCAATCCACCCCCCTCCTCCCCACAGCCAAGAATCTTCTTCCAAAACAGCCCCTCATTCCAGAAGGGGGCCTCTCTTCTTTTCATCCAGGCTCTATAAAAGTCTGCGATCAGTTTCCTGGCTTCTCAGGACTGTGAGCTGATGTGCGCCCAAGTCTTGGTCCCTGAACAGTCTCCTTTAATTATAAACATTTTAGCTAACAAGCCTGCTGCCGGGCCCAGCTGTTTCTGGGGAGCACAGTTTTGAAGTGTGGACTCCACTTAGCTGCCATTTAAGCCGAGCCAATTAGCTTAGCCTTTTGACTGGGCCGTGCCCGGCCTAACCTGAATGTCGGTTTCCGGCAGCTTTGAAATAGTGGGCTCACGTGCACACGTGTCCACTTGCATTTCCGTTTGGCCACCATTCCGAGGGCAGCCTCTGATCACAGCCAACATCAAAAGGCTGGTTTGTAAGATAAGGCACTATGTGAAGTTCACTCAGATGCTTTCCCCAGGGACCAGAATAAACCCATAAATAAGATAAAAGGAAGTAAAAATAAATAAAATGACCTGGACCACCCTCTGCAAGAAACGCATCTCGGGCGGATTTTGTGACGCCCCGAGCAGACACCGACTTCAGAAGCAGCTCTGTGCAGAGAGAGAAGTCAGGGTGCTGCCTCCACGCTGGCCTCCTGACTTTCACTTCCTATCAGAGAGGCCACACTTGGGCGGCAGGAGCTTGCTGCTCCTGGTGAATCCAGCCCCCACCAATCCTGCCCAAGGACTGGGCTTGAGGACTTGGATGGGAGTCTAACTTTCAAATAAAAAAAAGATTTTAAAAAGTCATTTCTTCTGAATATAGGTTTTGGAACAACAGGCTCGTAAAACGGCCTTCTCAGAGGCCTGTGTGAAGACTCAAATCCCCAGCCATCTTTAATGGGACTTTCTGCTTAGCGGGGAACCAGCAGTGGGGAGCAGGCCCTGGCCTTCTGGCCCCCGAGGCTCCCTGGACACGCTCAGGGCAAGGCCGCCCAGCCCAGCTTCTCCCCAGCCTCAGGCAGAGGTCCCCAGACTTCATTGTTTCTGTGGCAAATGAGACCAAGGCTTCCCCTTGAGTCTAATGAACTCCAGCCTTCTGGAGTCTATTGAAGGCGGCCGGTGACCCCCGTCCCCCCCACCCAAGCTGCTCCCCTCCCCAGCCCCCAGCAGGGCGGCCAACCCCTTGCTGGCCATTGTGCCCTGGAGAAGCAGCAGGGCCCTTTTCATGCTTTATGGGGGTCCTATTCACTCGTGTGAGGAGATTTCAAAGGGGTCTGCTGCCTCTCATCCCTGAGCTTCCCCAAATGGACAATGGGCTGAAAGCGACTCAGCTCAGCGTTTCATCCCCCGCGCTCCTCACCGGGCCGGGCCACAACTGGCTGAGCCGAAGAGGGTCTAATCCCAGCCGGGGATCCGCCCGGCGCCGGGCCAGCGGCCAGAAAGTGCCTCGCCCAGCGGGCTTTCCGTGTCTGCCAAGCCGACGGGCCCGGGACCCCTAGGATCTCCAAGCCCAGTCCCGCCTGTCAGAGCAGCTCTCATCCTGAGACCCTTTGTCCACCCCTGCGTAGGCAGCCCCACGCTGATGGGAACTGTGGGCCCAGGGGCGTGAGCACGTGCAACGGGACAGATGGCTACATCCAGCGAGCTGCTCTCGAGGCTGGGCAGCCACAGCCACGGCACTGACCTCAGAAAGGCAGGCTCAAGTTTGTGGGCCTCAGGCCGCCCCCAACCCTGGCCCTGGCGTCCTGGTTTACTCATCCCGTTCAAGGGGGCCGTGCTGAGGCGGGAGCAGACCCCGCCCTGGGGTCCTGCCGCCTGGGACCCAGGGCACCCACTGTGAGCACCCAGAGAGCGGCTGCTGCGCGAGAGGTCCGCCTCAGCCTCTCCACCCACCGGGACCTTCCTGGCCCACATGCTGACCCAGGACAGCTGACCTCTTCCTACGCTCTGCGCACCTTGAATCCACAGCGCTTTAGCTAAAGGTGGGGAGGGTAAGGGCTTTGAAGTCACCTCTGGGGATGCCTTCTTTCTGGGCAGGGTCTAAAGAAGAGGGGAGGGCAGAGGGGGCGGGGGGTGGCAGGAGTTAGACCTTAAGTCATTGGAGCTTCCCTGGCAGCTCTGCCAGCGCAGAAGACCTGGGATTGATCCCTGGGTCGGGAAGATCCTCTGGCGAATGGAATAGGGACCCACTCCAGTATTCCTGCCTGGAGAAGTCCACAGACAGAGGAGCCTGGTGAGCTACAGTCCACAGGGTCGCAACGTGTCAGACATGACCGAGCAACTAACGCTTCACCAAGTCATTAAAAAGGAAAGCTGTGTGGTCACTAATAAAGAGAGACTCAGGGTAGCTCAAAGATCTCCTTGTCATCTGGTCCCTATTACTGCGGTTGTTGACGTGGGGAGCGGCAGCAGGCTGAGGGCAGGGGCCTGTGGGCTGGACCTCAGTTCTGTCTCTGACGGGAGCAGTTCCAGGAGCACCGGGCCTTCCTGCCCCGTCCAAGAGTCATGAGCAGCGGCCAGTTTTCCTGATTGGGTCTTGTGAGGCTCAGCCAGGTACGGGGACTACACCCAAGTTATCTCATCCCAAACCCAGAAAAACACCTCGGTGACGCAGAGCAGGAGGCAAGCCAAAAATAATCTCTAAGAAAACTAAATAGAAGCCTCACAGTCTTAAGTCAACTATGTTTAACTAAGGAGATTCACTCAATACCCTCATTCAGACCCAACTTACACTCCTACTTTGCACGTAACACCGACTCCCATGCAATCCACACTCTAGTTATGAACCAGAGGGAAAGTGGTGCTAGAAACGAGCACACGAGCGCGGCCAAGAGGAGAGGGGAGAAGTGTTCTCAGGGCCGGGAGGCACCAGTGCCTCTAGGGGCAGAAAGTGCGAAAGTGGAAACGTGGGTCTCTCAGGCATGTCTGACTGTGACCCCAGGGACTGCTGCCCGCCCGGCTCCTCTGTCCATGGGAGTTCCCAGGCAAGAGTGCTGGAGTGGGTTGCCATGCCCTTCTCGAGGGGATCTTCATGACCTAGGGATCGAACCCAGGTCTCCTGCACTGCAGGCGGGTCCTTTACTGTCTGAGCCACCAGAAGCCTCCTGGGGGCAGAAAGCCTTATACAATGTTGAATTCTGTGAGATCATATTACAACGTGGTATGAAAACAGACCTTCAGATTAATTATCTGGACCAAGAAACAGAATATATCTTGTCTAATACTATTCAATAAGGAGAGAGCAAAAACATTGTTTTAAGAAATATGTGTTTTCCAAGTACAGTAACTATGGAAGCCTCACCTCTGTAAGAGCCCTCATCTCTTCGTGCTGGATGAACGACGGTTTCCCTCTCTCCATTCTACTCGAGCCGGAGAGCTATTCTTGTATTAAATCTCACCTTAAACGTCTCTCTCCTTTTACTAATGGGGGAATCTGAGGGGATACAATAAAAGCCACCAGGAAACTCAACAGTCAAGTCTCAAACCAACCCGTCCACTTTCCTCTCAATCGGCTCCATGCCGCAGGCCAAGCAACAGATCGCTGGCCTATGGAAACCAGATCGTTTCAAGCAAACTGGAAGAAGAGCTGGGAAGCCTTGGGAAGGCAGAAGGGACAGCCTGGAAATACGTGTGTCAGAAGCGACTCCAGCCCCACAGGCTTGCCTGCAGAAAGCGGCCCCCTCAGCAGAAGACTCTACTCCAGAGCGTTTGAGGAAGACTCTCCAAAGACCATTTCTAGAGTGGCGGCTCCCAGCTGGGCTCCACCTCTGAGCCTCTTGAATCAGAATGGTCAAAGTTGGCAGGACATGGGGATGTCTGGTCCACGCCGCCACCCCACCGCCACCCCCGAGACTCACACAGCATCCTTGTTCTCCATCCACAGAGGTCACCATTGCACGACCTCAAACGACCTCCAGCTCAAAGCATGACCCTGCCCATGGCCCGCTGACCTCATCCGACCACCCTGATGGCTGGGACTGCCTTCAGGAGCCCCAGCTGTCCACCTGCAGAAGAGCCAGGATCTGAGACGACTCTGGAGAGAACGCCCAGCGACAGAGCAGGCACCACACCGGCGCTTGCTGAACTGAGCCGTCTGAGAGGGGGCATCGCACGCAGCGGCCTGGGGAGCACTCCGGCTTCTGGACTCCGCCGTCACTGAGCCCAGACACAGCCTCCCGCACCCCCTGCCTCCCACCTGTCCGTTCTGCAGACGCAACACCTGGATTCAAGGCCCGCCAAGCTCTTCTGCCCACAGGGAAAGGGGGCGAAATGACAAGCAGAAGGGGGGTGTCTGCACTCAGGGAACCTACAGGCATTGCCCTTAACCTTCTACCTTAGTTCAGTTGTCTTCTGTGAAGATACCTTCCGATCCCCATTCAAGGCTCTAAGCCTCCAGCTACCCAGGCCCCCAAGGGACCCTCCCGCACTAAAGCTGAGCCACACCAGCGGCTCACTCCCGTCCCAGCCAACAGACTCCCACACGGACACAGATGGGCTTCAAACGCCGGCCGAGGACCCTGCCCGCTGCTCCGGCGGGCCACACTGCCAGCCGGGCACGTGGTGGGAAGGCAGAAGGCGCTTACACGCTACTGTCCGTCATGGACATGGAGTCGTCGGTCAGCGCATCACTGGATATCTCGCTGTCGTTGGCGCTGGCGGCTGGTGCGAAGACGTAGCCGGAGCCCACGTGGTACGGGTTCACGGGGTCGCTCCTCCTGAAGGACCTGCAGGGAAGGCACAGCTGCACATCCCGACTCTCGCCCCAACCCGGGGCGCCTGGGAGACCCCGGGACAGCCCCCAGCCTGCTGCCCAGGGCCCGCTGATCCTCCGGGCAGTGAACAGGCCCACGGGGGCCCGTGGAGCCGCTGACCTGCCCTGGGGAGAGAGCAGGGGGCTTCTCTGCCCCAGAGGTGGCTCGGGGGGACACTTCCCGAGGACTCTACTCCTGGAGGGGAGGCGAGCGGATGACGAGGAGTGAGTCAGGCAGACGGAGCGTCCCTGCCCACGAAGTGAGGCAGCCCTTTACACACGTGACCTCATCTGATCCTCCAGGGCACCTGGGTGAAGAGGTCGCGTGCCCATTTCAGACGTGCCCGGGGGGCCCTGGGTCACAGAACCGCAGCCAGTGGGTGTGGGACCCATCCGGACAACTCCCCCTCGGCCCATCTCTCTGCTTCTTCACACAGGACTAGCCTCAGTGTCAAAAGACGCTCCAGTGTGAGAGGCAAGGCGACCGACCTGTGGCGGGTGTCTGGCTCCCAGGGGGAGGAACCGGCGGGGTGGTGGGGACGCTCCCTGGGACAGGGGGGCCCGGTGACCCTCGATGGGATGTGGGGGTGGGGCCAGGGAAGCGAAAGGCAGCACCAGGTCCTCCACCCTGGGCGGCGGCAGGGTCGGGGAGAGGCCTCAGGCTTTCCCAGGGGGCCTGGGTCAGACTGAGGTGAGGGGTGGGCAGGGAGCTGCTGCATAGCTGGGCAGAAGAGCCCCGAGGAGGGTGGGCACCGCGGCTGGAACGAAGGCTGGGCGGGCGGTCCTGCCTTCGGGACCTGCCCTCCGGCTGCGGCGACAAAGCAGACGGGTAACACTCGGAGCTGTAACACATCACAGCAGAGCAGACCTTAAAAATGACCTGACCCAACCCTCAGTTTAGAGACGTTAGTAAAACCAAGAGCTACCACCAGTGATGGGAACAGTCAGCTCATGGGAGAAGACCCTGATGCTGGGAAAGATTGACGGCAGAAGAAGGGGGTGACAGAGGATGAGATGGTTGGATGGTATCACTGACTCAACGGACAGGAGTTTGAGCAAAGATCAGGAGAGTGAAGGGCAGGGAAGCCTGGCGTGCTGGTCAGTCCATGGGGTCGCAAAGAGCTGGACACGGCTGAGTGACGGAACCAGCACCACCATCAGCTCGGGGCTCAGTGTGGGTGGGGCCCCGTCTCCTCCCTGCCGCACCCCCACCAGCACAGGAGGTGCTCAAGGGCTGTCTGCCGCCCAGTTACTGGCAAGGCCCCCCAGGGAGTGACGGAGCCCCAGGCAGGGGCCACGCTCTGGGGGGCGGCCACATGGAGCCCACGTCAGGTCCAGGAGGAGCTGATGGCAAGAGATCCCCAATCTGCTGGTCTGAGCGAGGCTAGATCTCTAAGATGTCAGGTGGCCGAGCAGCAAGCAGGAAGTGCGCACAAGGAGCGTGGCGTGAGCCCACTGGACACCTTGGGCCGGGCCCCCTGCCTGGCCCCGCCGGCCCACCTGTGAGGGAGGGGGCCTGGCCCGGATTCTCGGTGCTGATGCCAGCAGGCCGGGGGATCCTCCATGGCTTGGAACTGGTGCCCATCTCTCCAGTGTGGCATTTCCAGACAGCAGGATAGGAGAAAGAGGGAGGAGGGGACCGCCGACGAAGAGGCCCGTGGTCCTCCCAGAGCAGAGCCGGGGCGAGGGGCGGCTGGTGCGAGCACGCGCGAGGAGGCGTACTCTGCAGCGTCTTCACTGCGGGCGGGACAGGAGGGGAGTGGGAAGAAAACGCTTCCCCGTGGTCAGGTGGCTCCAAGGAGCGGGTGGGAGCAGGATACGGGGTCGCCCAAGATGTTAAAGTGGCCCAAAGCTCCAATCTCCTGGACAGGCCCCTGCCTCAAAGCAGGATGGAGCGTCCCAGGGGGCTCAGTGGTAAAGAACCCGCCTGCCGATGCAACAGACACAGGCTTGATCCCTGGGTCGGGAAGATCCCCTCGAGGAGGAAATCACAACCCACTCCAGGGTTCTTGCCTGGGAAATCCCACGGACAGAGGAGCCTGGAGGGCTACAATCCACGGGGTCACGAAAGAGTCGGACATGACTGAGCAACTGAACAAGAAGGATGGAGGAGATGCTGGCCCTCAGGGGCTCCGTCAGGCGGAACTGGGAAGCTCCCAGCCAGCTGGGTGTCCTGGGGTGTCACAGCCTCCACGGACATGGGGTGCGGTTCAGACACAGCCACTGGCCTGGGGCTGGAAACACCCTCCAAGGGCGCTGTTTACAGGGGTCGTGGTAACTCTCCAGAAAACCACCCACCAGCAAAAACAAGGCATTCTTGGGCGGCGTTTATCAGGATGACTGCACAGCGCTGGTGTGTTTCCCTCGTGAAGGCCTGTCCTGTGTGTGCAGAGAGCAGGGCCAGCCCCCAGCACTGCCCGGCGTGTGGGGCAGAAGCTCACAGCTTTGTCCACACTCCCTTTTTTAAGGACCTAGGACACAGTGGGTTGCTGAACGGGTTTTTCATCTAAGAGGTGTAACACAGAGATCAAAAGAGCCCAAACCGCCTTAAATAGCCTCAGGCCCCTGCCCGCCCGTCACTATCTCTGTGGTCGTCACACATCCCCACTGCCAGGCGAGGGCTGCAGGGGCGGTGTGGCTGAGACCCCCAGCAGAGCAAGGTGCCGCTCGCAGACGCCGCTGCAGACACCGCTCTGCGCTCCCGGCCAGACACCCGGCCCCAAAGTAAACTGGGCTCCCTCCCTTCCAACATAGAGGGCTACTGTGCTGCCAGCAATTACAAGCGGAATACACCGCTTTTCGCTCAGTCCCTGCAGTGGAGTACAGGGATTTTCCTTCCATCATCACAAGACGACTCAGAGGAAGGTGGCTGAGTCGCAGGGAGACACACAGACTTGATTTTTTCTTTTTTTAAAAAAACCCAGAACTTTGTCAAGAGCACCACAAAGTTTGGAGAAAATGAATTAGAACTCCTTTCTTGTGATCGCTTTAAAACACAAGAAAGAAACTCAACCAGGCTACAGTAATTGTACCCAGATGCGGATTATTTCTTCAGGGCCGAGGTGCTCCCAGTTGTTGCAAGCCCCTTTGATTCCTCCGGAGAGCAGAGGCCGGGACAGCGCTCGCGTTGGGCACCCCCAGGCCCGCGGGTTCAGCGCGCACAGGGCCTTGCCAGTCAGGGGGCAGAGGCCCCTGGCACCCTGCTCCTCACGCCCCCGGCCTGGTCTTATCCGTTATCTCCACGCGATCCCTTCCAGGGCCAGGCCCATACAGAGACAGCAGACCCGGCGTTTGGGACCCCTTTCTGGGGCCCCTCTCCAAACAACGCACCTTCAAACGCATTGGCTTCTAAGGCTGTGCGTTTGAGGCTCTTCTCTTCCGAAGCCCTCTAATGATTTCCTCACCAAGTCCCCGCCCAGAAGGGGACGCTCCCTCCCGCAGCAGCATCTTCTAAGCGAGGTGGGGGTGGTGGAGGGCGAGGCCAGTGCGCAGGCGGGCGCGCGTCGGCACAGCGCCCCGCTCGGCGGCTCCCAGCACAGCCTCCCTCGGGCGTCACGTTCTCCCATGATGTTGAAGCCAAGCGGGACTCCAGTGGCTTCCACAGAAACGGGCCCCATCAGCGATGGCTTCGGGGGGACAAGAAGCACTGGGAGCTGGCAGGGGACACCTGCTGGGCCCCTGATGCTCCGTGAGGCCGGGGAGCCAGTGACAGACGGGAGACCACCGAGAGCGCGTCCCAGCGCCAGGCCAGCCCCCCAGCACGCCGCCGTCCTCCAGGGAGGGAGCACGCGGGTGTGTGTGCGCGCGTGCGCGTGCATGGGTGTGCATGAGCGTGTGTGCCCGCGCGGGTGTGTGTGCGCGCGTGCGCGGGTGTGTGCATGCCCCTCCTCCGAGGACCCTGTCTCCTCTCCTGTGAGTCTGTGTCTGACCCTTCGTGACCCATGGACTGTGGCCCGCCAGGCCCCTCTGTCCATGGAATTCTCCAGGCAAGAACACCAGAGAGGGTAGCCATTCCCTTCTCCAGGGGATCTTCCCAACCCAGGGATCGAACTCACATTTCCTGCAGCGCAGGTGGATTCTTTCCTGTCTGAGCCACCAGGGAAGCCCCTTTATACGAAACCCAACCAAATCAGTAAGAACAAAACACAGGTCTTTAAAAGTGAGGCTCCTCTGAGTGCCCAAGGTAAACTCAGGGCTTGGGGACCAGCTGGTGCCCTTGGCATCCGGCTGCCAAGCCTGCTCCTCAACAGCTGGTGACAGGGAGCCCTCAGCAGGACTCTGTCTCCTTCATTTGACTACACCGAGCCGGTCTGTAGGCCAGGGACCTGGCTTCAGGAGTGGAGGGGAGGCAGACTTGAGCTGGAGGCGCTCCCTACATGCCAGGAACTAGCTGGGAGCTCAGACACAAGTTCAAGAATACCGGAAGTCGGGGCGGGGGAGGGGACACCTGAGACTGATGGGCGCAGAGTGAAGGACGAAGCAGGTGACGACACAATTGCTCCCACAGGGGATGGTAAGAAGAGCTGTGGGAGACCCGTAAGTCAGTGACCACTCAGAAAGGCACAGCACGCTTGCTTGGCAACAAAGCCACCAACGGCAGCACCGGGCACGCCCCCGGACAGTAAAGCAATGCTGGCCTGAGCCCCACATCCTGCTCAGTGAGCCTGGTGAGCTCATGAGCCCTGGGACAAGCTCTCTGCTCAATAAGAGACAGTCACCTGTGCACTGGCTTGACTACACAGGGACCATGAAACTCCCCTGCTCAACCTGGAGGAGCTGAGGCTGGAAGCATGCCGTCTACTCACGAGTCACAGAATCTCTTCTCCCCTCCCCACTTTTCCTGTGATCATACAACTGTAGCCAGTGAGCTGTTGGGCCATGGCACCCCTTTGCCTGCCTGCCTGTACACCTCACAAGCGTCCTATTCTAACAAGTCACTTCTTATCTGTCACATTGCATCTGAGTTCTTTTCTGGACTGAGACAAAGGACTAAGGTACTGAAGCTCTTCAGAGGCCCCGAAAGGACACGAACCTGTTTCAAAGCTTCCCAGTGAGCGTGGGCTAAGACTCGAGGCTCACTCTTTGCAAGTGAGACCTGAACCTGGTTGCCCTTTTCGCACAGCCAACGGTGAGCATGATTAAATCAAGCTAATTTTAATGCCTTATGTCTGTTCAAACCACGTCCCTTTACAAAGGGCTTTCCTGTTCATTATTCTGATCCTAGCAGCAACCTGTGACATTAGCAGAAGGGACAGTGTCCTCTCATCTGCAGGGCACCCGGGCTTCAGCAAGACTTCATCCCAGGTGGGAAGAGGTGGACAGGGCTGCACCTCAGGCCTTTGAATAGCTCGAGGCAGCTCCTGACACACCGCAGGCACCCTTGAGTATCTTGCACTTTAAAAAAAAAACAAGAAAACCTACTGGGGTAGGTCTTAATCCCTCCCTGACAATGCCCAGGTGAGACATATGCAGTCCCGGTAAGGTACCAGCCTCTCAACCCAACAGGGGGATAGAGTCAGGCAGGAATCTAGTAGGAAACCCAGGGAGCCAATGAGAAGCTGTTATTTACATATGAACAACGCCCACCGATCCCAACCAAAGAGACACCGATGAGACACAAAGGAGGAGGCAGCCTGCAGACACCCCCTTAAAGCCGAATCCTGGGAGAAACACTCAGGCTGGGCCGGGAGGGGGCGGGGGCCCGACTGCCCACCCACAAAGGGGAGGGTCCCAGGAGGGTCCCGCCCAGGAGCCCGAACGGCTCCAAAACCAGCCAGGGTTCGGTTTACAAAGGTGGCGCTCTGGGCCCTGACCCCGGGGGGACACAGAAGCCCCACTGTCTCAAGGCCCCCAGAGAAGCCGCCTGACCACAGGCCTTAAGTAGCCTCGGCGACCGCTGCCAGCCTGGAGGGCACGGAGGCCAGCGGGGCTTTCCCCAAGTTTCCGCATAACGGAACGGGCAGGGGTGGCAGGTGGCCTGGAGCTGCCAGCCCCAGAAGTCAGAGCCAGCATCTTTTTCCAAACAGCCCGAAACCATAGCTTAAAGATGCTGAAACAACTCGGTTCCGATGATCCTTGGAGCACCTGCACAAGCCAGTCGGGTCCCACCGAAGGTGGTGGTGGTGGACCAGATGTCCGCCCGGCAGACCAGCTCGCAGGGCCGCGGGAGCGCCCCCTGGCGGTGCCAACGCCACCCTTCCCTCCCAGCAGGGCCACCCCAGGACCACCAGCTTCCTGGCTCAAACCTGGCTCCCCGCTCCTCCGCGGCCCGCAGGACCCTACAGAGGGAGGCAACCTCCAGAGACAGCCGCCAGGGCGCACGCCCCTTCCCTCAGGGTCAGCGAGATAAGCCGCTCCAAGAGCAGCCCAGCGGCCGGCCCCTCCCCCACATGCCATCAGCAACAACCTGGAACTCAGAGGCTCATTCTCTTTGGATATTTGGAAGGGGAGAGAGAGAGAGAAACAGAAAACCTCATTCCAACAGGAGGTCTGAAGTTGCCTCCAAAGGTCAGGAATCTTAAGACTTGGCCGTTCTATAAAGAACTGCTTGTCCTCCAAGCCTCCAAGCGAGAAGGCAGTCCAGGGCCCAAGTCCTCTCCCGCCAGAACCAACTCTCCATCAGCCGTGAGCAACACAGGCACCACCTGGAGTCTGCCCCCCAGGGCGGCAAGCATGTAAGACCTAGAATAACCTATCAGCAGATTCTAAAAGCACAGGACCCTTCACTGGGGAGTCACACGACCCTGCCTCTTCTGGAGGATTCCTCGAAGGGTTCACATCTTGTTCCATAAAGAGCCACAAGCCCAGCTGTTAAGCCAGCTGCTGGCTCTTAACGTAACAGTTCAAACGATCCCACTCACCCCCACGGTCAATGGGCACACACGCTACCGCCTGGGCCTCCAGCTCAACCCAGCAGGCTCTGCGGCCCCATTCACTCCTCGCCAGGAGGGACCCCTTCCCAAACTGGCACTTAGTGACTGACTCTCCCTCTTGCTGCCCCTCTAAGAGTGGTGCAGGATATAAGTAACCACATTGAGGCATTCTGCCTGCCACTGTCTGCAGCCGGCACTGGGAGACCCCGGGTATTCAGCTGTGCGTGCATCCCTCTCCTCTCCTCTCCACAACAGAAAGCCAGATCAAAGGGCCCGTGGCCAGCGGTCGGAGCGCAAGACAGACCTCTGTCAGCCTCAGCAGCACCTCTGACCATGCATCCATCCACCCTCCCTAACTCAAAACATCTGCAGAGCCCACCTCATCCCCCGCTCCCCGTTCCCCCCAGGGCTTACCTGTATCCGCTTTCCATGGTGTCCACGGCCCGCGCGCTGGCTGTGGCCCTCAGGGTCTTGCTGGACAAGCCCACCACAGTGGGGGGCAGTTTGCACTTGAAGTCGGCACAAGTCCACTCCTCCTCCTCGTTCAAGGTGGGGAGGTAGCCGCACACGAGCCTGAGGCTGCCCAGGCCCCCCTGACTCAGGTAGGCCGGGTTCTCGCCCCCGCTGCCCACGTACTCGAGGCATATGTCTGACGTCAGAAACGTCTGGTAGGCGTTCTCCTCCATCACGGCCTGGACCTCGGTCTGGGCCTGGTCGAACATGACCGAGCCGATCTGCTGCTTCTTGATGCTGTCCCGAATGTGCGCCTTGGTGGCAGGTCTCAGCTGCTTGGAGACGATGCTGTTGTTCTCGATGTACCTTTTGTAGATCGCTTTGGCTACTCGTAAAGTTTTGGCATCCTGCAGGTTCATCTGCCGGAATCCATTGCAGGCGAACCAGAAGTCTAAAGTATCCACGCATTTCTCCCGCTCCAGGAAAGTCCGGAAGAGATAAGCACCGTCCTGATCGCCCAGCAAGGAGTGCAGAGACTTGGCCCACCTGGTCAGCGGGGAATCCGGGGACGCCCGGCCCTCCGGCTCCCCCAGCCCGCCCTCGTTCCTCCGGGCGCTGGGGCAGACGGGTGGGGCCTTGGCGGCCGGGCCCTTTCCCACGCCTGGCGGGCACGGTGGGGTCTCCCCTTCTTCCCCGGGCACTGGGGGCCGCGGGGCATCCTCGCGGAAGCTGCTGCTGGGGTCTGGGAGCCGAGGCACCAGCACAGCACTGCTCATGGCGAGTGCCTTCTTCTCGCCGAGTTTAGGAATTTTTTTCTTCTTCCAGTTCCTCCCAGCGATCAGCGTGGTCTCTCTTTCTCTCTCAAGTCAGCAGGGACTCATCTGAGCCTCCTTTCTGGGAAGAAAAGGAAGGGGCGGGGGGAGGCAGAGGGAGAGAAAAGGGTATTGATATAATCAAAACCAGATCTACCCAACATCAAAGCAAGAAAGTAAACAGGCTTTTCAACTCCTCAAATTCAAATCAAGCAACCCAGCTATCTGCGAGGTGCTCATCTAAAGTATCAGACGCTGCTTTTTCAAAGGCGAAATCTGAGCTCCACTTGGGGGCGGGGAAGGGGCGCGGGGAGGGTGGGAGGTGGGGCAGAGGGCCCGGGAGGTGGAAGACACCAGCTTCCAAAACCCCACCCGGGCCCGGCGCGCGCAGGGCAGCCCGGCGCGCCCCTCCCCTCGCCGGGACAGCATCCACTCCAAAGGCGCGCGCCCCGAGCCGCCGGGCGGTGTGCAGGTGAAACCAATTTCGGTGAATTCCCCCACTCGGCTATCGGCACAGATAACTCGAGCTCCAAACGTGCCCTTCCCCGGCATCTGGTTCCCATCCCCCCCACCTACCCCTTCCCACTCCTTAAAAATTCAGAAGAGCCTCGACCGAGCAAGCAGCCCGCCCAGCACAGGGCGGGATGGGCTCTCGGACTCCCAGCTGGAACCCCCCCGCCCCGGCCCTCGGCCAACCCCCAGATGGAAACGTTCGCTGAGCCCCGCCTCCCGCCGAGAATCCGGCTCAGCCTACACCTCGGTCTTCCCGGTTCCCCGAAACCAGAAATCCACTCACTCAGACAAGGCTTTGATCTCCCAACTTTGCCAGAGAGCGGAGAAGCCTCAGGATTCGCCGCCCCCTGCCCCCCGCCCCCGCGGAGCCGCAAACCCTACAAAACCGGATCAGAAACCGTCTCACGCTACCACCGCCTGTGCCAAGAATCCCAAACTCTGCTGACCTCAAGCCTCTTTTTTCCACAAGCAAAAAGTCTTATCTAACCAATAAACCAGCCGCTCACCCCAGCATGGGAAGGATCAAACTCGGGAGAGCGGAGGGGAGGGCTGGGGGGGGGGGGGGGGTGGGCGCGACCCCGAATCGGAGGCTGGGGGCCCTGGGTGGGCGTGCGGTGCCCCCGCGCGGGGCCTCAGGCCGCCGGTAGCGCCGCGCTGCCCAGGCGGAGGGGAGGGGGGGGGCGGCCCCGTTACCTGGAAGACGAAGGGGGCCCGCGGCCCGGCTCTCATCGCTGTCGAGCGCCCCCCGCCCCACGGCCCCGGTCCACCCCGACTGTCCGGAGCCCCGGGAAGCTCTCGCAGCCCCAAGTCCGGGCGCCGGTCGGAGGCGCCCACAGAGAAGCCCGGAACGCCGCGGCCGGTCCAGCAATGGCGACGCGGAGGCTCGGCCTCTCCGCACGAGGGGCCGGGGCGGCCGGGGCGCGGGGCCGGCGGCAGGAGGGACGCGGGGAACGCAGGCGCCCCGGGCTCGGGCCGCTCCGGCGCGCAGACTGAGCCTCGGCCGGCGATCGGGGCCCCTCTGCGCCGACCGGGGGCTGGAGGGGAGGAGGGGAGGGGAGGAGAGAGCGGCGGGAGGGGGCGGGGGAGGGGGCGCCGCCGCCCTTTCATCCCACCTCGCAAAGGCGCCCCGGCGCACTCGCACCCCGACTCCTACCCAGCGCCGCCCCGGCGCGGCGCCCCCGGGGGAGGGGGTTCTGCCCCCGCTCCGCCCCCGCCGATCGCTCGAGTCTCTCCGTCCGGCCCCTCCACCCCGGCCGAGCCCCCCGGAGCGCCGGGCGCCGCGCCCGCCACCCCTCTGCGCGCTCGCCCGGAGCGCGCCCCGAAATAGCCGGCCTGCCCACTTCAAAGGGCCGCCCGGCACATCAAAGCGCGCGGGCCGCCCGCCGCCGCGGCCTCGCACTCACCAGGGGTCCGCGCGCGCGCTCCGCGCCCAGACCTCGCGGGCGCCCCGGGCAGGGCCCCGGCCCCCGGATCGGCTCGCCGCCGCGGCCCCAGGGCCCCCCGGGCCGGACCCGGCGTCCGGGAGCATGGGGAGGCGCGCGGCCGGGGAGGGAGTGCGGGGAGCCCGGCGGCGAGGGAGGCGGCGGCGGCGCGCCCGGCTGCCCCGCGTCTGCGGAAGATCCGAGTGGGCCTCGCCCCGCCGCGGCCGCCCCGGCCCCCCGGCCCCCCGGCCCCCCGGCCCCCCGGCCCCGCCGGCCGGGCTTTCGACGCGGGCGCCGCTTCCAGCAGCCGCTCCGCGCACCCCACGTCCTCCCGGCGCTTCCAACAAAAACTGCGCCGCGGACCTCACTGTGCACTTCAAAGGCGCGGGCCGGCGCACGGTCCTGAAAGGGAGGTAAGCGCCTGGCGCGCCCGCGCCGCCCCCGGGCCCCCGCCGCCCCTCTGCGCGCCCGGCCGGCTCGCGGCCCCCTCCCCGGCCCCCCCCCGCCCCCGGCCGGGCCGGAGCCCCTCCCGTCCCCGGCGCCCGCGACGCGGCCGGGCGCGCCCTCGGCCCCGGCCCGGGGGGCCCGCGGGGCAGCCGCTCGGCCGGGGCCGCGCCGCTGCCCCACCTTTCAGAGCGCAGCGGGCGGCGGGGGACCCGGGCGCCCCGGGCCCGGGGCGGCCCCGCGATTCATGGCTGCGAGCGCTTCTCTTCACTTCCCGGCGCCCGGCGGTACCGAGTTGCCAGGACCTGATCAAAGCGCCGCCGGCCCCGCGCGCCCGCCCCGCCGCCCTGATCCCGCCGCGCCAATCCCCGCCGCGCTCGGCCGGCCCGCGCCGCCCGCCTTAAAGGGGCCGCGCCCGGCCCGCCCCGCCGGGCCCCCGCGGCCGCCCGCGCCCGGCCCGAGTGCTGGTTCCGCCTCTCAAGTGCTCTGGCGTTTTTGCTCCGGCTTCCTCCGCCAGCCTGTCCCCGTCCTTCCCAGCTCGGGAAAGCAACGGTTTATTGTAGCATCCCGGCCATTCTGAGAACTGCAAGCACGCAGAGTTTTGTTTTTTTTCTATCATCAAACACTTTTCTACCTCTGTTCAAGTTTCCCTGGGAATTTGGGCTTACAGAAGCTTGTAAAAAAAAAAAAAAGAGTGCTAGACCAGGGGTGGACGGCTAAGTGTCCTAGGAGGTAGGCAGGCCTAAACCAGAAGTCTTGCGTGCTTGTGAGAGGACCCGTGTGCCTGGGTCGGTGGGTGTGTGAAGATGGTGTGAATCTGCCTGCAGAGGCCTGGGGGCTGGAAGTGGGCCCAGACGCCTCGCCGGGAAGCCAGCCTCAACTCCCTGCAGATTTTAACCCCACATACCCCACCTGGTCATCAGGACCCTCCCAGCAGGTACACCCCCATCTTTCTGCATCAGCTGCATCTCCCACCCTCCGGATGTTGCCTATTAAACAGACATGGGATGTCTTTTCCCCCAAGGACTCTCAGTACTAATGTAGTGCGAACTCCTCACCCCACCATCACCTCTCAGTCCCCCCAACATCCACCCAACAACCATCTCGCTTAGGATAATAAGAAAATATACCACAAACCTAGAACATTGTTTATTTACGCATCTATTGGACCTCTCAAATGATGAGCTAATAATTGATTTTTCCTCCTCTTAAAAAACATAAAGGTGGAGCCCAGACTTGTTGCAGAAGGGAGAGGAGAGCCTGGCATCCTCAGAAGGGGAAGCACTGGCTTTCCACCTCTACTGTTTCTTTATTTACCTTCTTAGTGAATTGAACCGAGGGCAAAGCCTTTCGGATGCAGAGGGGCCTTGAACCTTCATTAGGCCCTTAGGACTTCAAAACATGCAAGAAACAGGTTTCTCTGACTGCGTAGGTTTCTGCAGGGAGAGAGGAACAGGGGGCGTCCCGTGACCCGCTGTGCCGGCCGAGATGCTCCCAGGCTGTGACCAGGGCCCAGAGCTCCTGCAAGACGAGCGGCCAGGGCTTCGCCCTCCCCAAGTTCTGCCTCTCTGTGCTCCTTGGGCTCACCTCCCAGGTGGCCAGGCTGGCGTGAGGCCAGTGGTCCAAGGCCAGGAAACACTGGCCACTTTGGGGCGGACCAGTGAACAAGAGTGGCCAGATGACTTAGCTCTGGATTGGGACCGCTGCTGCGTGTGAGGACGCTGGAAGCCAGTTCTCATCTCCCCAGCCTTTCAGAACGGCGCACACCCCCTCAGGGGACTGTAGGAGAGCCTGGAGCTGTCCCGGGGTTCCCAGGAGCCTTTCGGCCACAGAGGGTGTGAACCTAGGACCAGAAGTGTATACGGAAGGGGATGCACTGCCGTCAGCATCTACAATATAAACAACAGCAAGCCTGTGTGTGTGCATGTGTGTGTGTGCACAACGTACATACACGCAACACACACACACGTGGGGGAAGGGAGAGTGCAAACTCCAAAATCAAAACAAACAGAGACCAGGAAGAGGAGGCGCTAAAGGCAGTGGGCCCTCAGTCTTCATGGGTGGCTCTCCTCCGCCCAGCTGCCACCCCCTCCCGTCCGCCACGGCCCCCTGGCCCCAACCATCCCAGGCTTGGCTTTTACCGAAGGGCTCGCCCTGTGCTGCCTGTGAGCTCAGGCCTGGGCCACGGGAGCAAGGGCGGGCTCCCTTGGCGCTCTCAGCAGTGAACACTTGGAGAGCCTGGTTTCCAGAGCAGGTGCTCGGTCACCTTGGGCCGGCGCCTCCCCCGCTCCCCCGCCCTGTCCCTTGGTGGTACATTTGGCACTGGGGCTGGGCCAAGGGCCTAGAAGCCAGGAGCCCCTCGAGCCCCTGGGTCCCCGACTACTTGTTGATGATATTTCTGGAGGAGGAGCCAAAGTCCCCTGCTTCTCCCCAGCCCCTTTCTCAAGATAGCACAGCTTTCCATTTTCCCCTTCTCCCTGGCAGCCTCAGCATCATGTGACTGGTTGTAATCCTGCACGGTTGCCTGGAAACTGGAAAGCAAGGTGATGGATTTCTGCACATGCTCACTGCCCCTGCTTTGAAGACAAGCCCTACGGAGGATCAACAGCCCACTTGGCCTAAGTGCAGACAAGTTTAATAAAGCAGAGAGTAATTCTTTTCTGGAATTAGGTACCGGGCTGAAATCCTAGAATCCCAGAAAACGCAGGGCTCCCTGCGAGGCACCTGGCCAGATCTCCAATCTTGAGTCAGCCGGACAAAACCTCCTGGGGGGGTGGAGCGGGGGAAGTCACACCAGCTGCGACTTCAGAGCAGCTCAGACCCAGGACATCGCTCTCGAAGAGCCAGTGACCCTGTCTGCCTTTTATTTCTTTGGAAAATTGCCGCCTTAGACAACGCAGCTGTGTGCAGGGAGGGGTGGAGAGGCACACAGGTAATACTTCTAGAGACTGCAGGTCACCCAGCTGCTCTGAGGCCCTGTGCTTGCCTGTAAAGTGGAGGGGACACCCCTCCAAAGGCTGTTGTGAGGAGGTGCCACGCTGGACACCCATGGCAGCCTCTGCAGTCCCTGCTTCCTCAATAGCCTGTTAGCTGTTCCAGGAAGTAACTCCCATTTCTGAAGCAACGATGCCCTCCAATTAGGGGCCGCGCTTCTGGCCTAGGGGGCTGGAAACCAAGCAGGGGGCGCCTGCAGAGGGGATGCCCAGCCTCTGCTGTCTTCCCAGGAGAGGGGCAGGCCTCGGTGCAGAGGGGTCTGTGCTGTCGGCTAGCTCTCAGAGGGCTCGTACCCAGGACCCCAGAGAAGCGGCAGCAGCTGGGGGCTTCCCCGGTGGTTCAGTGGTTAGGGCTCTCTGCGTCCAATGCAGGGTTGCAGGTTCGATCCCTGGCTGGGGAACTAAGACGCTATGGTGGCTCAGCAGTGCAGAGTCTGCCTGCAGTGCCGGAGATGCAGGGTCCATCCCTGGGTCAGGAGGATCCCCTAGAGGAGGAAACGGTAACCCACTCCAGTATTCTTGCCAAGGAAATCCCAAGGACAGAGGAGCCTGGCGGGCCACAGTCCGTGGGGTTGCAGAGTCAGACATGACTGAGCAACTAACCAGCAATATGTCTTTGGCAGCGTCTTCCAGCCAGGGGAGGCCTTACAATGGGGTCTAATCTAACCCATCGTTTAAGAGATGAGGAAAGCGAAGCAGAGAGGAAGGGAGACCTTCCCAGGGTTCCGTGGCCGACAAGTCCATCCTCTCTGTTCCACACTAAGGTCAGCAGACGTGGGCAGTTCACCCTGGGTTCTTGGCTTCCATAACAGGACAGATAAATATCATTTGATGAACAGAACATTGTCAATCAACTATACTCCCAATAAAGTTAAAAGAAATAAATCACCAACTTAAGTGATAACCCAAAAAAAAGCCGAAAAAGTCATCAGCCATCTTAATTAGTACGACTCTGAAGGTAACCAAATAAAGGTTAAATAAAGGAAGGCTGCTACTTTAAAAAGTAGGGATAATTTGGGATGCGTTCCTAAAGCATCATTGCAGGGCTGGAGCTGGAAATGCCAAGGAAGCACATTCGTTCAGCTCCACCCAACGGGCAGCCTTGAGCCCAGAAGTGGGGTCCCTCCGGCTGGCTCCTGGGTGGTGCTGCCAGGCCTTCCACGGCGTCTCTGTGGGGTGGGTGCAGCTGAGGGCGGGGTGGAGCCCCCAGAGTCTGGGAGGAGGAAGGGAGTGGGAAAGGCAAGGTGGGGATTTTCAAGCTACAGGTGAAAAAGTGAGGTCTTAGGCAGCCCCATCCCCAGCAGTTTGGAGGAGAAACCTATTTTCAATAAAAATGATTATCTTCATTCTCTTCAATTTAGAATGAAATTAAGCTAAACAGTCAATCCTGAAGGAAATCAACCCCGAATATGCACTGGAAGGGCTGATGCTGAAGCTGAAGCGCCAATACCTTGGCCACCTGATGCAAAGAGCCGACTCATTGGCAAAGACCCTGATGCTGGGAAAGATTGAAGGCGGGAGGAGAACGGGATGACAGAGATGGTTGGATGGCATCATTGACGTGATGGACATGAGTTTGAGCAAGCTCCAGGAGCTGGTGAAGGACAGGGAGGCCTGGCATGCTGCAGTCCATGGGGTTGCAAAGAGTCGGACCTGCCTTAGCAACTAAACAACAACAAAGCTAAACAATAATTTAAAACTTCCTAATGGGAGGGATCTGGGGCAGGAGGAGAAGGGGACGACAGAGGATGAGACGGCTGGATGGCATCACCGACTCGATGGACGTGAGTCTGCGTGAACTCCGGGAGATGGCGATGGACAGGGAGGGCGGGCGTGCTGCGGTTCATGGGGTCGCAAAGAGTCGGACACGACTGAGCCACTGAACTGAACTGAATCTGATTTACCTTCAGGTGCTTTTAATATTTACTAAGTGGAGCTAGAAGCTGCTGTTATGGCTGGCATTCCCACCAGGAATTTTCAGGGAGATGGGCTTTCAGGAGCTTGTCACCAGAAGAGGCCATCCATAGTCAAACAAATCCAGAAAGAGGTTCTGATTTTTGAAGTTCTCACCTCCTGAGTGTCCAGCAGATACACACGAAGGCTGTTTTCAGAAAAGGAAGTGAAAGAAAGGGGGAAAAAGTCCCTGAAGTCAGCATTCCAGCTGGCAACATGTGAAACTTGGTAAATAAATAGGTCCGTGTTCCTGAGGGCGGCCCTCCCTCCGTGGGCCTTCTTGTTTTCTGCCACTGACGTTTCGTCCTGCTCCCTTTAAACAGCTTCTGGAAGGGGCAGTTGTCCCGGGCTTGCGATCAGTCCCCTTGTTCCTTCACATCAGTGTTTCTTCATTTGTCCTCAGCATCTCTGCCAGCGCTCGGAGCCTCTCCGGATCTGAAGGGTTAGCCACGTGGCCTGGGATGCTCGGCAGGGCCGCGGGCTGCCCCGGAGCACCTGGGAGGTTCTGGATTTGTTTCTGTTGAGCCTTCCCGACGTCAGGTCCTGGGCGATGCTTTAGCGAGGTCCTCATCCCCGGCCCCCTGGGCCTCAGGGCACTGGCGCTAGAAGGCTGGCCGCCGTCCTTCAAGAGGCGTCTGCAGGTGCAGCCTGCTCTGCGTGCCCTCTCACTGTCCCCTCCACCCATAGTGGGCCCTCCGACTCAAAACCGCCTCAGCAGGTGAGAGGCGTCCTGCCTGGGAAGTCCCAGGCCTTCCCGGGTGCGCGCCTGCCGTGCTGCTGTTCACAAGCCCCGCTCCCTTCTTCGGGCTGACCCTCTTAACAGTGGCCACCTCCCTTCCTGGGCCCCTCCCCGTCGGGTGTCTTCCTCTTTCCAGCCACAGCTCTGAGCCCATCTCTCCAGGGACCAAGGCCTCCCCGCCCTCCAGCCCCACCTCTTCACCAGCCTCCTTCATCCCTTCCACATCCTGGACCACTGGCCACAGGTGGCTACAATTTAACACCATTCAAATGGAACCGCCTTTGTCCCTTGTAGAAGCCAGGTGGCCTCTGTCAGGCAGTGACCCCGCGTCCTCTGCCGCCTCCCAGTGGAACCTGGGCCAGTCCGAGCTCCTCTCCCTCACGTGCGCCCACCGAGCGTCCAGCCCTGATGCTCTGCCTCCTAAAATCTCCCCAGATCCCCACCTTCTCCCCGTGTCTGCCACCACTGCACAGCTCTGACGCGCGTCTCTTGCCAGGAGCAGCAGCATGTCCTACCTAACTGTCCTCCGGGCCTGTGGCTTCCAGTCCCTGCCTGGGGCCCTTAGGTGATGCTGCGGAGAGAGTGCAAGGCACTCTCAGGCTGACTGTCCTTCCCACCCTCAGACCCCCGCGGCTGCAATGACCTTCAGGCCCAAAACTCTGTGCAAGGCGACGGGGTGGTCGGCGGGCTGGCCTCCAGTTGCGTGTCCACCTCACAGGGAGCTTCCGCTCGCCTTCCTCACAGGAGTCCCCTGCCGGCTGGCCACCCCTCCAGCTTCTTCAGGCCTGATCCCTCTAGCCCGGACTGGCGCACCTCCTCACATTGTCATGGCGGCGGCAGCAGCCTGGAGCAGAACTCACCCCCACCTCCTCCGGGTCTGCCCACTCAGCCACGGACCCAGGACGGGGCCACGCTCCAGCACACTCGCATGCCTCAGCCCAGCCCCTCCCAGGCACCAAGTCGGGACTTGATAAACTGCTGAACCATCCTGTGGACAGAGGTGGTAGTGAAGGAGGGAAGCGGGGACCATCCACCTGGACCGAGACGCCGGTCTCAGAAGCGCCTTCGCCAGGCTCCAGCCTTTAGTCCTGACTCAGGACAGCTATTGATAAGATGAAGATGAGATGGTTGGATCATCACCGACTCAATGGACATGGGGTTTGAGTGAACTCTGGGAGCTGGTGATGGACAGGGAGGCCTGGTGTGCTGCAGTCCATGGGGTCACCAAGAGTCGGACAGAATGAGCAACTGAACACCATCAGCTGCTAGAGGGTGTCCCCTGAACAGACGAGCAGAAATGACCTGCACAGCAGACCCGCCTGTGCTTCCCCGACGGCTTCTTAGCAAAAACCATTAACGTCCCACCCGGAAATTAAAATGTGAGAACTGAACTTCACTCCTGTACTAATGTCCTCTTGATAACCACTTGCCCAGGAACCCGAGCACGGAACAAGACACACTAATTTATTGAAACTGTGAAGCTCATCTTGGCAATACCAAGGAACCACCCCAACACTCAGAAAACGTCAGGAAGAATTCAATGGAACAAACACACTGTGTGCTGGCCCAGCTCGTCGGACAAGAAGACCCAGAGAAGACGCCCCCAGCTCCACAGAAGAGGAGGCCAGAGGCCCGGCTCCCAGCTGATAATACTGCGGCTTCCCCTCCCCCAAAGGGAGCATGTCTTTTTGGCAGAACTGACAGTTTTTTTTTTCAAGATCAGAATGTTTCACATGAATCCATCGATTCACAAATCAGATAGTGATCAAGGCCTCGTTGCTTGATTTTGGGGCCAGAAAATTCAGTCACCAGAAAGGGGTGATTGAGGGGCCCTGCTCTGCCCCTGCCTCTGTTCCAAGGTCAGGGGAGACCTGTGAGCCCTGGGCCAGGTGTGGGGGCAGGTGTGAGACGGTCGTCCGCTGGGTGGGGTGGCGGGCAGAGGGGTCTGCGTCTTCCTGGGGGACTTTGGCCCCCGGAGGAGCCCCCCCGCTGCAGGACGGTTTCTAGAGGCCAAGACCACAAGGCCGGCCTGGGCGAGCTTTGCCGTGGGCGTGGCGGGCGTGGGGAGGCCCTTTTCCTCGGGGCCGTGGGCTTCCTCAGGCCCGAAGCTGCTTCAGCCAAACTTGATTTTTCTGAGAGCGCCCTGGCCCAGGCCAGCCCACCCTGGGGTCTGACCTTTTGCCACACTAGGGGCGTCCCCACCCCACCCTTCAGCCAGCCCTAGAGCAGCTGGACTCTGGATTTCCGTGAGAAAAGGTGTCAGCATTCAACTCTACAAGACAACGGAGGGGCCTTCCTGCCCTTGGCAGGGAGCCCCCCCAAGAAGGGCCTGTTCTTGGGGAGCCAGGACGGGAAGAGGGTGGGCCTCGCCGGGTGCAGCACGGGAGGAAGGGAAGCGCCTGGGGGAGGCCTTCGAGACCCAGTGCCGCGTTCCTGTACTTCGTGCAGCTGTCAGGCAGGAGAAGCCGGGGCTCCCGTCGCCTCAGAGGCAGGGAGCCTGCACCCTGCAGTCTCCCCAGGAGTGGGTGGACCCTGGGGCTCCCCAGGTGGCGCTAGTGGTAAAGAAGCTGCCCGTTCAGGACCCCAGAGAGACCTGGGCTCAATCCCGGGCTCGGGAAGATCCCCTGGAGGAGGGCACGTGCCTGGAGAAGCCCGTGGACAGAGAAGCCCGGCGGGCCACAGTCCTTGGGGTTGCGAAGAGTCAGACACTACTTAGCAACTGAACAGCAACAGCCCCAAAGCCGGGTCAGGAGGCGCATGTGCCCCGCGGGGACCCGGCCTGGGGGCCGCCCTCGGTTCCCGCTGGGCCCTCATTGGCTGTTTCATCTCCATCCACCTGTCTGTTCTGCATGCGCTGTGCCCCGGGGCAGGGAAAAGGGGCTGTTCCTGGCCCCATAAAATTTCACCTCCCTGTTTAGAAGTTGTTTCACCTATAAACATGCTCTTTGAGGTGGGCCTCACCCAGGGGCGCCCAAGGCAGGGGAAACTGGGGACAAGGGCGCACGATTGCAGACTGCCCCTGCCCGCCTTCTGCCCACCGCCGGTGCCGGCTGTGTCCAGCATATGAGGGCGCTAGGTCTGTCCAGGGCTGCCCATCAGGACGGCCTGACCCCCATGAGCCCCCAGAGCTGCAAACCGAGCCTCGCACGTCTCTCAAATCCAACGCAGTGGGATGAAGGGAGAACCAGAGGAGCTGGGGTAAGAAGCAGCAACACACACTGGACTCAGGAGTCAGGAAGGTAAATCACGTTTCAAATCCTGACCCACCACCGTCCAGCTGAGACCTTGAATAAGCCACATCCGTCCGTCATCTATCTCTCCATCTATCTGTGTGCTTAGTCGCTCAGCCGTGTCTCTTTCCAACCCCATGGGCTGTAGCCCGCCAGGCTCCTCTGTCATGGGATTCTCCAGGCAAGGATACTGGAGTGGGTTGCCATGCCCTCCTCCAGGGATATTCCCAACCCAAGGAGCAAACCCACGTCTCCCACATTGCAGGCGGATTATTTACCATCTGAGCCACCAGGGAAGCCCCATCCATCTCTCTGTTATCTATTAATCATCTGTCTGCAATCTCTACTATCTGTCCATCCATCACATATCTGCCTATCTATATATCGCCTGTCTACCCATCCGCCCATCGATCATGGATCCACCTATCATCTCCCTGTCCATCTTTTCGAGGCCTCATTTTCCCATCCATAAGTGGAGCTGAGGATAAATGACCGCTTTGTAAGTGACAAACTGTCAAGCTGTCCTTTTTGGTTTGTTGCCTGGTCTCAGTCCTGGGCACCGCAGAGCCTCAGGATGTTGTGAGAACCAAGATGAGAGACGCGAAGTACCCATCGCGGGGACCGCAGGGTGGCCCAGAGCTGGGGCGTCATTTCCCCACTGGGTGTGTGAGGCCAGGGCACCGGTCCTGGGGGCCCTGGCAGGGTGACCACCCCCAGTGCAGTAAGCGCAGGCGTGGGGCCGCAGGGACCCCAGGGGCCCCAAGGCCTGTGCGTCCTCCGAGCGGAGGCGGGGTCGTGCCCTCCTTGGCGCCATCTCCCCTCACAGAGGCGGTGGCGGCGGGACCTTCAGGCCGAGGGCAGTAACCGGGCCCTAAAGAGGCCCAGCCGCCAAAGACCAGAGACGGGTCCCAAGCCCGTTTCCTTCCTGGTGTAAGGCCTCAAGGGCTCGGGCCCCCTGTGACTTCCAAGTCTGGTCCTGCAACCGGGATGTTTGAGGCCTCAGCTCAGAGTCCACGGAGACGGAGATGACCATGGTGGGGCCAGAAAGACCGGGAGGGGCCGTCCCACCCTAGGCGAAGGACGGTCCACAGGGAGAGGGCGGAGGAGGAGGCACCCAGGCAGCCCCTCTCCCCGACCACCACTGCCTTCATCAGCCTGCTTTACAGAGCGCTGCGGGGCGGGACCTGCTGCAGCGGGAACACTAATCCGATCCCGTGTGCAAGAGTTCTTAGAAGTTTCAAGATGGTGACATGCGTGTGTGCTGACTCACTTCAGTCGTGTCTGACTCTTCGTGACCCCTTGGGCCAGAGCCCTCCAGGCTCCTCTGTCCATGAGGATTCTCCAGGCAAGAAGACTGGAGTGTGTTGCTGCGCCCTCCTGCAGGTCATCCTCCTGACCCAGGGACTGAACCCGCGTCTCCCGCGCTGCAGGCAGATTCTTTACCACTAGCGCCTGTGAGCTTGCTTCCTCCCTGCTGAAATGCAGTAGGAAGAAAAGGCCCGGGTAGGCGAAGCAGGGGAAGGAGAAGGGAAGGGCCCCTTGACGCCCCTGGGGCAGCCGGGGGCGGATGGTGGGCCCCAGGCTGCTGGGAGGAGGACGGGGGAGGCCGCAGCTGAGACGGGGAGGCTGGGCCGGGGTCGAACCCCAGCACATCACTTGGAAGCTGCGGGGCCTCGGGCACAGGTTCTGTGGTTTCTGAGCCTCCACATCCTCTACTGTGAGGTGGGCCTAAACCACCTCGTTCCCCGGAGGGCGAAGGGAGGAGATGGATTTAGAAGTCTGTGTAGACAGCAAGGTGTGCGCCTCCCTCGGCTTAGAGGATCAGGCCGTGCTCTCCCCCAGAAAAACGTCTGAGATGCTCCGGGGAGCCTGCTGGAGCTGGGGGTGCCGAGCGCAGGCCAGTCACCCCTGGCCAGGCAGGCGGCCCGCTTCCAGGCTTGTCCTTGAGCGGAGGGTTCCTCCCTCTGCAGACCGTGTCAGCAGGCAAGGCCGCCCCAGCCCAGGGAAGGGTGACGGGCCGCGATCAGGTTTGGAAATGTGTGTCAAACCCAATTCCAACCAGATGCGGCTGGCCCGCTTCCAGCGGCCGCCTGCCATCCCAGGCCTGGCCAGGAGGAGGCCCATACCCGGGCAGCCAGGCCTATTTGTTCCCTGAGTCCTTGGGTCCAGACTGACATGCTCACCTCCCTGTTCAGACAGTCTAGGCCACAAGGAGCTCAAGGACACAGCGAGCCTGGGCAGAATCCACCTGCCCATCTTCCAGCCGGACGGGCAGCGTGGGGGCGGGGAGCTGGCGAGGAGACACAGTGCAGCCTCTGCGAAGGGGCGCGTGAGCCCAGCCTCCCCACCCCCACCACGGGAAGCGCCCCCCGAGCCACAGATGGGCCCCCGGCAACCAACCAGGAAGCCGCGCTCTGCTGGGTTAAATATGGTGGCTGAGAAAAACCCAGGCTGCTGCCGCCACCACCCAGAAACCAACCCAGCAAAGAGTGCAGCGTCCCAGCAAGAGTCGAGAGGACAGGAAACCCAAATGTTTTGAGTTTAGCTGTTAAGCATAGTTTCCAGCGAGTGTGCTCATGTCTTGAAATGAAACAGATGAAAGCAACATGTGTCAACAGTTGTAGGAAGACAATGATGCCGTCAACAGGAAACGGGGAAATTGAGCCCCGAAGCCTCAGCCCGGAGCTTACCGCTTCCCCCGCCCATCCCCGGAGCCTTCTGCGGGCGTCTGGGGGCCTTTCCCCAGGGCAGGGGCCCTGGGAGACCCCCTGCAAGGGTCAGGAGCACCAGAGAAGGACTTGCTTTGGTTTGTAAGGGCTGATGGCCTTGGCGGGCGGGGGGCATGGGAGCCCCCGGCCCTGGAGCAGCCGGAGGGGGTGCCGTGCGGCCTCGCTGTCCTGAGCGGCTGCAAAGCTTTGGCTGTGGGGCCACGGCTACGAGGTCTTGGCCAGGGCAGGGCAGGCAGCTGGCAGAGGTGGCCCAGCCCAGCCAGCGTGTTGGCACTGGGGGGAGGGGGGATCCTGCAGGCCCCAGGAGGCGCTGATGGCTGCCCGGTGGCCAGGGGTGCAGGCAGAGCAGGTGGGGTCTGGGAGACCCCTTCTCACCCAGTTCCCCCACTCAAGACAGAGTAAATGAAGTACACCCGCCCCTCTAGCCAACCCTGAGAGAACAGGGGGAAAATGCTGACTCTGTGGCTCAGCAAGTAAAGAATCTGCCTGCAATGCTGGAGACGTGGGTTTGATTCTTGTGTTGGGAAGATCCCTTGGAGGAGGAAATGGCAACCCACTCCAGTGTTCTTGGCTGGAGAATCCCATGGAAGGAGGAGCCTGGCCGGCTGCAGTCCCGTCCTGTGTTGCTATGCTTAGTCCCTCAGTGACTGAGGGGCTTAAGCAACATATTTATTTTCTCACAGGACTGGAGGCTGGACATCCAAGATCAAGGTGCTGGAAAGTTTGGTTCCTGACTAGAACTTTCCTACTGAGCTTCTGTGTCCTCACATGGGAGACGGGGAGGGAGCTGGTCTCTTCCTTGTCTTTAAAGGGCACTCACCCATCATGGGGCCCCACCCGCACGATCTCATCTAAACCTGATTGCCTCCTAAAGCCCCACCCCCTCCAAATTCCATCATTTCGGGATTTAGGGGTTAGTACGTGAATTTGGCAGGAGACAAGATTCAGTCCACAGCACTGAATGTGAAGGAGCGTCAAGGTCAGCCCATCTACCTCGGCAAGTGGTGGCCCCGTGCCACCCACCGTCTGAGGCTCAGGAGCTGTGTGGGTGACGGGCAGACCCCAACTTTGTCTTCTGGGAGCCCTCAGCGAGTGAGAGACCAACCCAGAGGTGGACGACACGGCACCAGCAGACTGAGGGTCTCAGCGGAGATGTCCACGGGATCCGGGCTGGGAATAGGGAAAGGGCACTGGGCCCATCCCGCACGTGACAACGCAAGGAGGAGGGGGTCCCTGGGAGCGAGATGCAGCCTGGGGAGGGGCTGGGCCCCTGCAGGACCTCCCCAGGGGAGCCCAGGAGGCGGGAAGCCTGTGGTGGGGCAGGGGATGGCGCAGAGCTGGCATGGCTGGATCGAGGGAACCCAATCCTCTGGCCTTGACTTTGCAGAGAAACTTTTCATCGTTTGGTGGGGAAGCAGTGTCACTGAGCTCTGCTCTAGGAAGTGCCTTTTGCGGATGGTCAGGGACCAGATTCCGTGAGGGCTGGGCTTCCAGAAGCCGATAGGAGTCTGCTGTAATCTAAGAGGCTGTCCTTGGCTACATTGCTGCTGTTGTTCAGTTGATAAGTCGTGTCCGACTCTTTGAGACCCCACAGACTGCAGCACGCCAGGCTTCCCTGTCCATCACCAACTCCCAGAGTTCACTCAGACTCACGTCCATCGAGTCGGTGATACCATCCAGCCGTCTCGTCCTCTGCCGTCCCCTTCTCCTCCTGCCCCCAATCCCTCCCAGCATCAGAGCCTTTTTCCAGTGAGTCACTTTTTCACATCAGGTGGCCAGACTTTTGGAGCTTCAGCTTCAGCGTCAGTCCTTCCAATGACTATTCATGTCTTCCTTCAGAATGGACTGGTTTGATCTCCTTGCAGTCCAAGAGACTCTCAAGAGTCTTCTCCAACACCACAGTTCAAAAGCATCAATTCTTCGGTGCTCAGCCTTCATTATGGTCCAACTCTCACATCCATACATGACCACAGGAAAAAACATAGCTTTGACTATACAGACTTTTGTCAGCAAAATGACGTCTCTGCTTTTTAATACACTGTCTAGGTTTGTCATAGCTTTTCCTGTAAGGAGCAACCATCTTTTAGTTTCATGGCTGCAGTCGGTTAGATATTCACACTTGATTTCAGCAACTACCTTAGGCTGGACTTCCCTGAAGCAGATCTGAGATGGGTGTCCACGAGAACTATCAGGAAAGTCTTGGGGACAAGAGCGCTGGGGTGTCCACGCCACCACTGGCTCAGGACTGGGGCCACATACTCCACGCCTGCAGGCTTCCAGCAACTTCCACCAGAGATGCAGGAGGGAAGGCAGAGGGTGAAGCAGGAAGCAGTGGGCACCGAGGCTGGGGAGCAGACGCTGAGTGACTGCTAACTGTCCAGTTAGGACGCCACCCAAGGACGCCCCTACAAGCCACAGCACTGGCCTGGCCAGGAGTTAGGGCGTGGGGAGAAGTTTGGGGGCTCAAATCCAGGATGTCACGGGAAGCCCAATACCCATATCGAGGATCACGAGAACTGTGGCTGAGAGATCTCTTCCAGCCATGGACCGATGGGAGCCCCGCAGAGCAAGGAGCGCTGGCCCGCGCTAGCTCAGTGCTGACGACGAGCACATCAGTGGCTGCGATGGGCTTCTCAGCGAGAATCAGAGCCGGGCTCCTGCGGCCAGGAGCTGTCCCTGGGCTGTTCAGTCGCTAGATCGTTTCTGACTCTGCAAGCCCAGCGTCTGCAGCCCACCAGGCTCCTCTGTCCTCCACTGTCTCCTGAGTTTGCTCAGACTCATGGCTCCCGAGTTCCTGATGCTCTCTAGGCTTCTTGTCCTCTGTTGCGCCCCACCCCCCACGATCACAGCCTTGTTGTGGCGAAAGGGCCTGCAAAACTCAGTGAAGCTATGAGCCATGCCACGCAGGGCCACCCAAGATGAACGGGTCACAGTAGAGAGTTCATGGCCTGCTGGAGGAGGGAAGGGCAACCCACTGCAGTATTCTTGCCGAGAGAACCCCGTGAAGAGTATGAAAAGGCAGAAAGTCCCCGGGCAGTGCCGACTGGTTACCTGACTGCAGGGCGGGATGGGTCCCGTCCACCGGTGACTCAGGGCCCTTTGGCCCTGTAACCAGGATGGCCCCACCTGCCCCGCCCATCTGTACGGTTGTTCCGGAGGTAAAACTGGGACGCCAGCCTGGGGAATTCTCCAAGAACGTCAGGCATGTTTTGCTTCTGAAATGCTTAGCAGAGTCAGGCGGGGAAGGTGGCTGGTGCTGACCACCCCCTCCAGGCCCGCAGCCGCCTCTGCAGCTTTGGGCAAACGCAAAGGGCAGCAAGGTGCCCAGGGCTGAACTTTGACCCCCAGGCGGGGGCACCGACAGAGACCTTGGTCTGTCCCTACAAACTGCAGATACCGTGAAGGCACGTGATCTCTGCCCAGATGCGATTAATCACAGAGCATCTGAGTTACCTGCTGGGGCGGGAAGACAGAGATCACAGCCGGCTGTCAATGAAGCTCTGACAAGTCTCCACCTGGGTTCTGCGCCAGCTCCCTCCCTTCCTCTTGGTCGGCCAGACACTCTTTGCCTGGGTCTGCCCCGCCACTCACCAGGCCAGCACCCGCCCCCCCCCTGCCACCCCCCCCCCCCCACCCGGGGACTCTGGAAAGTTCAGCCCTCAGAGTGACTTTCTGCCTGTTAGAAAGGGGCGGGGATGCCAGTCTCTGGGAGACTCAGTGCTGGGGGTGATGTTCCTTAGGGGCTGCCTCTCTGCCTGCCCTCAGCAGCCCCTCTTCACCCTCATTTCAGAGCAGGATGACTCCCTCTAAAGCATCAACCCCAGGGGCCCACGCGAAGCCGCTTCAGTCGTGTCTGACTCTTTCCGACCCCATGGACTGTAGCCCTCCAGGCTCCTCTGTCTGTGAGATTCTCCAGGCAAGAATGCTGGAGTGGGCTGCCATTTCCTCCTCCAGGGGATCTTCCCGACCCGGGGATGGAACCCTCTTGCGTCTCCCGCCTTGGCAGCGGGCTCTTTACTGCTAGTGCCATGCAGGGCCGCGGGACCATCAGCTGTTTGTCTTCGACCCTTAAAGTGCAAAGAAAAGAAAAGCCCCAGCTACGGCTGTGACCCTGGACTGCAGGGGCCCCATGGGGCCTTGCCGTGGGCCCTCCTGGATGCCCGTGTCCACACCCGAGTCCCCACCTGCCCAGCAGAGGAAGCCTCTGCCCGGCGCTCTGGACCCCAAGCTCCCTGAGGGCAAGGATGGCATTCAACCATTCACCCAGACCCGCACACAAGGCAGGCGTCTGCCTCTTAGGGACCCTGTCACTCGTCCCTGGGCACGTGGAGGACCTAGGAGGCACGGGACATGTCCAAGCTGGCCAGTGAACGGCTGGGTCTGGACCTGAACACGTAGCTGTCTGCCTTCCAAGTGTGGGTTCGTTCTAACCACACACGTGTCTAAACGGAGACACCTGGGATCCCATGTCACGAATCTCAGACCTTGACGACACTCACGTCCCCAGCCTCCAGCTTCACCCTGGAGGCCGTGACCCCAGGCACCTCTCACTGACCAGGGTTCTGGGTGAGAGAATCGGAGATGTCCACAGGGCTCCTGGGTTCCTGGCACCTCCGGGTTGGTTTCTCTTTTCTACAGCAGTGTGTAGGCTGCAGTGTTTAATGTCCAAATGAGAGAATGATTGTTCTTTAATGTTGGATCCTGGGAGAAATAATATATATGATTTTCTGCTACCAGGCTGCGCTGAAAATTCATCAGTTTTCCGAGAACCAACCCAAAGCAAAGGAAGGACGGAGCACCGCTGTGGGCACGATTCGGAGGGTGTGCCACTGAGGAGACGCCCCTGGGGGCCGAGTGATAAAAGAGGCTGGGCTGCGGGCCACAGCCAGCCCACCCCTGGCCCCACTCGCTGCCCCGCACCCCATGGCAGGCGCTCTGCGAGGTGTGGATGCCACATGGTGGGGACTGCAGAGGAGTGGGGGGAACCCCAGCTCGCTTCTGCCTACCTGCCCCCCACCCCGTTCTTCCACTTGGGGCCCAAGTATACAGTTCCTTGGCGGGACCTGGTGGTCCTTCAGCGAGGGTAGTCACCATGTGTGCTTCCTGAGAGGTTTGTGGGTGGGCAGGCTGCAGTTGGGGGGCCCTCGGGGCTCTGCACACCCGGGGCACGTGCTCTGTACTCAGTGGCAGGCGCTGTGCCGGCCGCAGCGGTTGGGCAGTTGCTGGCCCTCTGGGGCCTCGGTGGGCTCTGTAGGGGGAGAGAGGGACGGGCAAAGCTGGGGCCTGCTGGCCGCCTCACTGGGAAGGTGTTCTCACCACCTCTGTGGCCCCAGCCTTGGCCCCAGGGGTCAGAGCAAGAGGCCTGCCCCTCAGCTGCAGCTCTGCAGGCGGGGGCCATCTCAGGGGCTTCTGCTACCCTTCTGACAGCCCGAGGGGCAGCCTGAAGCCATGCCCAGGAAGCCTCACCCTGTCACGGCCCCTCTGGCCTGGAGATGGAGACGGAGCGGGCAGCTGGCATGGTGGGCCGGCACGGGTCCCAAAGGGGTCACAGGCACCCGGAGAGGAGGCGCCTCCGTCTGGGGTTTACTGAAGGCCGCGCGGTGCAGGGCAGGAAGGAGGCCCCGAGGCCAGCAGGACGCCTCTGGGGGTCCCAGGGGGATTTCCGCTTTCTCTTCGCAGGCCTGGTCTGCCCCCGCCCCCCGCCGCCCCCTGTGGGGGTCAGAGCCGGGCGTCTGGTGGCTCCGTTTGTTCCAGTGAGCTGGCAATTTCGGGGCGTCGCCTCGCTTTTCAGAACGCTATCCTCTCTTCATACAAGAGTCGGCCTGGTCGTCATGGACACGGGGCGTCTCCGAGGATGCAAGGACGCCCAGAGACCCAGCCTTGGAGGGGGAGTGGGTGTGGGGGCTCGGAGGGCCCCCACTCCCGAGGCCCCTGAGGGTCGGATGAGGTCCCCCGTTCCCGCCGAGGATCTGGCTCCCGGGAAGGGACCCTCAGCGTCTGCAGAGCCCGCCCGGAGCCGCGGAAGAGGACGGCTTCCCAGCCTGGACGACCCGCGCTCTTCCTGTGTCTTCCTGTAAGCTGACTCTTGATTGCCGCCCCGGAGGGGGGCCCGGGGACCTTTGATCTCCCCGCCCCGGGACGCTGGGCCTGTGGTCTGGCTGAGTTTGCGGGGAGCAGCAGTCGCCCGTCCTGTGCGGGAGCCTCAGGCCCAAATTGATGTCAGGTTCCCGGCCGGCGGAGTGTTACCTGGAGCTTTGAAACTCGTAATGACTCCAGACCGTCTTCTCAAGTCAGCGGCTACAAATGCTAATAAAATTAAAGCCGCCGGAGAGTTCAGCCTGGCGACCCTTTGAAAGCAAGTCTGCGGCGGGTTATTGCCCTCAATTATCTAGTTGTCCACTCTCTTAGCTTGGGGTTAGACTCTTAACTCTTCCCTTTGAAGTCATTATCCTTTTATCTATGACTGGACCAAGGAATTTTAGGACAATAATCAATGGAAACTTCATAAGAATAGAAAAGTGGGGAGCGGGGGAAAGGTGTGAATATGCCTTCAACTGTTGGCCTGCTCCGGGGAGGGGGTGGGCAGGCGAGGGGCTGTGTCCCCAACTTGCAGGGGGAAAAAGGAGGGGGACCCCACTCCAGCATCCCAGTGAGCAAGGTTCAGCTCCTCTGAAAAATGAAGAAAAGGGATAATTTGGGGGCAACAGAGAGGTGCAGCCTTCATCAAAGGGGAAGGGAAAGTAATGAAGCAAAAAGACACAATTAAAGAACGGGTTTAATTAGGGCTTTGATGTGTCCCGGTGCCTGGCAGTCTTCCAGGAAGTGGCCTGTGAAGGGAGCTGACCCCAGAGGCTGCGGGCTGGGGGCTTCTCCACCAGGAGGAGAGCCAGGCTCACCCAGGTCCTCACAGCAGGAGGACAAGAAATCACAGCTTTCTTTTCTGCAAAAGTCCTTCTGGCCTCCTGGAGGCAGAAGCTCTTTCGGTATCTTTATGCTGCCTCTCTCCCTGTTTAAAAAGAGAAAAAGAGACACAGAGAGAGAGAGAGACAGAAAGAGAGATGAGAGGCAGAGAGACAGAGGAGAAAAGAGAGACAAAAATAGGGGATGCTGACTAATGCTGGCGAGGTGTTTCATTTTCCTCTTCATTTAATCCCATTTGGGACACTTGTCTACACAGAAAAGATAAACACACACAGGGGAAGAGCCCGTTGCTGAACTTTCCGAAATGAAACACGCTGGATACAGGAGCCACCTCTCACCAGGAGCAGCTGCCCTGCCTAGACGTTGCACACAAACACACACACACGCACATGCCCACACACGCACACAGACATGCACACACATGCAAGCACAAATACACACACACATGCAACCATACTTGCACACACACGCACACCTGTACACACAGGCACACATATGCACAACACCCTCCAAATGCATACACACGTGTACATACGCACCCACACGTAGCGCACACACACACATGAAGCACACACACACACATGCACACACCCACACGCAGCACACACATACGCACACCCACATTTTGCCCTGTTACAACCCCCCCTCCTCATTACAGAAAGAAACCTCAAGCTGCTGAGCTGCGCACACATCCGGAAAGCACCCTCGCCCACCAGCCGGGCCCTGCCAAGGATCTGGGGCCACAGCCGCCTGCCAGGGCTGAGGTGGGGTGAGGCAGACCACCAGGCCGGCCCGGGGCTCTCTGAACCCCACTGGGGCTGCGCCTGGGGCTCCGAGTTTCAGGGAGGCAGTTGGGGGCTCCCGAGTCTGACCCGGGGAGCAACATCCGCACTCCTCGCGTTCTCAGGGAGAATGCGAGTCAGGCCCTCCTGACGGCAGGTGAGGGGCGCCCTGCGGCCTGCAGACCCCAACATCAATGCCAAGAAGTCCACTGGAAATGAGCCTGTCTTGAGCTTGCATTTCAAAAATGCCTCTGTCTTAGGTTTTTATTTCTTCTATTTATACAGAGACTCTGCGAGCACTCTGGGAAAGAAAAGCAGCAGGTTTGCAGAGGAGAGAGGTTCACGTGAAGGGAGGAGAATGCTTTTCACACCTTCTCTCCCAGGGACTGAACCCTCTCTGAGAGATGAAACCCCTTAGCGCCCCAGCCCTCATTCTCTTAGGTCATTCTACACAGCTTGGATTAAAGGAGCCCGAGGGTCGCTCAGAAGCACCGGGGGCTCTGGCTGTCCTGGCGTGATGGTGGGGTGGACAGCTGACCAGGACCAGCCAGTGAGGGGTTACAGAAACGAGGGGTCCTCGAGCAGGGGGAGGCCCCGGCTCCATCCGTGTGAACGCACACACATTTCTGCGTGAGCAGAGGTGTGGCGCGTCCTGGGATGCGTGTACATCTGCTCCCCATTAGCGTGGATGCTAAAGTTAGCTTAACAAAAAACAAACTCCTTCAAATCAAGTGTAATTATTCTAGATACATAAAAGCTGCTTTCTAATATGATTTGTACAGACCCTGGAGGAACTTCTACTTGAATTGGAGGGTTTCATTTGCTTTTTTTTTTTTTTTTTGGCCAGAACTACAACTGCTCAAGCGTTTCTACTGTGAAGAAATAAAAGATGGAGCAAGCCCTGGAAGCCCGCACAGGCCCACATTAGGGACAGTAGTAATCTCGCCTCCTCTCTGCGGGATTTTCCATTTCCTGGTGGTTTTCTAATCTTTGCACGTTGGAAAGTAAAGATGCTTAGGGTTGTTTATAATAAGAGGGGGGGCAAAAACTTATGGTGGGCGTGGATTTTTTTTTTAAAGCTTTAACATGCCCCAGGGTTATTCTAAAATACTTCTGAAAACATTCCGTTCAGTGTTCCCTCATCACAAAAGGAAGATTTGATAGGGAGTTCATTTCTAATTACTGGTTCTGAGAAAGTCTAATCCTGGCTTCTGATATGTAGATCTGTTGAGGGGAGGGGGCTGGGCAGGAATGGGCATTGGGGGGCTGGGGTCCTGGGGTCCTGGAAGTCCAGCTGGGGGATCTGGGGTCAGGGGTTAGCCAGATTCTTCAACAACTCTTATCCATCCTTTCCTTTGCGGTCTGCCAATAGTCCCCTTTTTATACCTTGCTATTTTCTTTATTAATGTGACGAATATTTCAGCAGCAGGAGGGAAATGGACGTTCATTACCAAGTAAAGTTAAACATGGATTCATCCCGGGCGCTCTCCACAAGCTGCTGAGGGAGTCAAGCCGAGGGCCTTTCTTTCAAGCAGTTTTCAGGGGTGGCCAGCCGTGGCCGTGATGAGAGTAGGTGCCGGGAGCAGGCCCTATTGGAGGTGGCTTTGCTGGAAGCCGCGTTCTTTTAAATAAGCTTCCACCTGCCTCTGGCCTCAAAGCACAGACAGGCCTCAGTGTGACTATCGGAGGCTGTATTTTGGGGCATTGTAGCTGCACTTGCTACGCCCGCCGATTGTCTTCCAGTAATGCTCTGTGTGCAGAGACCCGGATGAGAATAGAGGGGGTCCTGTGGCCCCAAGACTCAAGTTTCTCGAGGGCAGGGCCCGGTCCCCTCTGCACCCCCAGTCCCGGTGCGCCGTTGGCAGTAAGATGAGGCATTTTGGGTGGTCGTGGGCACACTTGGCCTGCTGCCAGGAGAGGGGCAGGGCGCGGAGGGCCATGGGGCCTCTGCTGTGCCAAGCTTGACCTGGCGGCCCTGCCAAGTCCACACGGGCGTGCATATCCAAGGACGGGCAGCTGTGGGAGCCAGGCTGGGCCACCACATGCCAAACAGGGGCACCTACTGGTCAGGCCTGGGAGCGCAACCCGCTCCTATTGGACACTGCTGCCATCAGGCCGAAGGACAGGGGAACGGGTTCGGAGGGTGGGGCCCCTCGGCCCTGGGAGCTGCAGAGAGGAGATGGAGGGGTGATGCCAGGCTCTCAAGCTGCTGGCAGAAGGCTGCCGCCCCCCCCCCCCCCCCCGCCCCGGGGAGCCTGGCCCGTGGCGTGGCTCTGCTCACCAGCACTTGTGACACTCCCGCTCACACCCACTCAGGTCCATGGCCTATCACGAACGCACGATGGACCAGGACGACCATGGGGAAAATGGGCCGGGCCGAGAGATCAGAGCCACTGCTGTGATGCTGGCTCAGACTGGGGAGTATCCCTTCCCACCAGGACGACAGCAGAGGACGCCAGAGGGAAATGGACTCCCGTTACAGGGTCTCTGCCCACTGTCCCTCACCTGCCTTTGCTCTAGGGAGGCCCCGTGTGTGCTCCCATGACCCTCACTGAACACCCGCAGTGTGCAAGGGTGCTGTGCTCGGGGCATGTGGGGGACCGGTCCTCCCTGTCAGCAGGGCCGGGTTGTGGGCCCCACACAGATGCCAGTGTCCACGAGCGCTCAGACCCTGATGACAGCGACATCAGTGCGGCCCTGCATGTCCATTCAGGTTTCAAACTCACGGGTCCCATGGGCAGCTCTGGAAGCAGCCCTTGCGTCTCCGTGCCCCCGTGCATCAGGGCTATCTGAGCAGCCCACTCGCACGGACCGCTGGCCAGCCCTGTGAAATCCTTGGTCTCTTAGTTTCTCCCAGTCTCGAGCGAAGAGTTAGACCAGATCCTCCACAGTCCACAGTGAGACGCTGAGCATCGCGCTCCAGCTGGAGAGCAGGGAGCCGCCCTCACTCCGGGAGAGGCGGTGCAGGTGGAGTGGCGGTCACGTCTGTGCTCACAATCGCAGCCGCCACATCAGCGCCTCACACAGGCAGCTGTCTCCCTCCCTCATCAAAAGCCTGGGAGCTTCGGCAGGTTGGTTCCTTCCGCTTCTGGCAGGCTCCCCCGTTAGAACTGCCGGAGCTCGCAGGCCTGGGTGCCAGGTGTGTCCCCGACGCCAAGGAAACAAAGGGGGACACAACAGTCCATCCTCCCTTCTCTGAGCACCCCTCACGGGTGGGAGGGAGCCAGGCCACTTGAGGAGGAAGAATACAGAGACACAGAGTGCCTTTTCCAGGACAGTCGTTGATGGCAACCCTTCCCTCAAGCTCCAAGTCACCCTAAGGCTGGCTCCTCGTCGGAAGCTTCATGGGCAGATCTTTAGAGGAGAGGAGATCTGGCATGGGACTTAGTGTCTTAACATTTTTATAATTATTATTTCTCCATTTATATGAAAATATCTTCCCTGCCAACCTGATTTACTGGTAGGTCTTCTATTTCACTCTTGATGAAAGTGAAAGTGGAGAGTGAAAAAGTTGGCTTAAAGCTCAACATTCAGAAAACGAAGATCATGGCCTCCGGTCCCATCACCTCATGGGAAATAGATGGGGAAACAGTGGAAACAGTGTCAGACTTTATTTTGGGTGGCTCCAAAATCACTGCAGATGGTGAGTGCAACCATGAAATTAAAAGACGCTCACTCCTTGGAAGGAAAGTTATGACCAACCTAGATAGTATATTCAAAAGCAGAGACATTACTTTGCCGACTACGGTCCGTCTAGTCAAGGCTATGGCTTTTCCTGTGGTCATGTATGGATGCGAGAGTTGGACCGTGAAGAAGGCAGAGCACCGAAGAATGGATGCTTTTGCACTGTGGTGTTGGAGAAGACTCTTGAGAGTCCCTTGGACTGCAAGGAGATCCAACCAGTCCATCCTAAAGGAGATCAGCCCTGGGTGTTCATTGGAAGGACTGACGCTAAAGCTGAAACTCCAGTACTTTGGCCACCTGATGCGAAGAGTTGACTCATTGGAAAAGACTGTGATGCTGGGAGGGATTGGGGGCAGGAGGAGAAGGGGACGACTGAGGATGAGATGGCTGGATGGCATCACCGACTCCATGGACGTGAGTCTGAGTGAACTCTGGGAGCTGGTGATGGACAGGGAGGCCTGGCGTGCTGCGGTTCATGGGGTCGCAAAGAGTCGGACACGACTGAGCGACTGAACTGAACTGAACTTCTATTGTTTGGAAGAAAAAACACAGGGAGAGAGACTGGAACAGTTTGAAATATCTTCACGGGAAGACTCAGATCACCCACTCAGCCAGATAGGAGTCAGCTCCCCTACAAATAACTTACGAAAGCTTCTTGGGAGCATGGCATTCTCAAAGCGAAATTCCTTTCTTTTTTCAAAAATACCACAAGCAATGCATGGAGTTCAGGGAATATTGGGCCAATCTACAATTTTTAGACTTAACCTTTCTTCTTTTTTAATGTCTTGCAAAAACATGCTTGGAACTCTTCAGAAAAAGCTTTTCCGCTTGCAAGTTTGAGAAAGAGTCTTAACTGACAAAATTCTCGGTTCTTGGCCTCCTTGTGTCTTCCCTTGCCCCTTCCCTGGTTCAGGAGAAAAAAGATCATTGCCCATTTGTTCATCAAACCTTTCACCTGGTTGGGAAGGGCCAGGCCCCGGCTCTGACTGCTGGCTTGTAGCGACCATACCTCCTAAGTGACTCGTTAACGCACAGCTTCTTGAGCCATTCAAAGTGAGAACCCCCAAACTGTGCTATGGTAGAAAAATGATATCAATCGTACTCCCACCCCACCGGCGTCAGGGCACATCAGCATTTTAAAGTCAGTTCTGCCAAAGAAATGGAGAATCTATCTACAGAGTGGCACTGGTGGCTTGTCAGCATGAAAATCGGACTATTAAAAAGGTGTCCAGGAGACACTTGCTAGAACAGGAAAGCTGGTGGTGCTCTGGGTATGACGTCCTTCGGGCTGAGAAAAAATCACCATCTTGTTCTATTTTTCCTGAAGTCAGAGAAGCCCTCCCAGCCCAGACAGCGGCCCCTAATTTGCTTTCTTTTTCCTGGCGTGCGTTTTATTAACCATTTTCTCTGTTACTCGCTCTGGATGGCTCACAGTGGGTAGCGTCATGCTTAGGAGGTGAGCACCTCCCTGGAGATGCTGAGTGGGGGCAGAAATGCACACACGCTCCCCGCCCAGCACAGCAGGGAAAGCCCCTCTGTGGTCCTGCCTGGTGCACCTGCAGTAGGTTCCAGCCAGCCTGGAGTGCTCGGGCCTTATAAGAACAAGCACTGTCAAGGAATGCACCTGAGAACAGGCTGGCAGTTTGCGGAGTGATTAATATTTTGGTTTCCCAGCCAAGGCCAGTTGGCTGCTCACCACATCTCTGCCCCCGGCCCGCGACAGGCTCCCAGACCAAATGCGACAGCGTTGAGGGGGGCGCTGTCTCGGAGGCCACAGGAGCAGCCTGCATCACACCGTCTCAGGGACCAGCCTGGGCTCCGGTTCAGCCAGGTGACCCAAGTTCCCACCAGAGCTGCGCTACCATCCTGAGAGTGAACTTGGAGGCCCGTGTCCTTGTTGCGGCCGATTGGAGCTCATCTCCGGGGCTGGTGCCTCTCTGCACGTCCAGGGCCCAGGTTGGTCTCATGATACTAGCGGTTTGTGAATTTTCCTTTGTTTTTTAAAAAATGAGAAACAAACAAACAAAGGCACTTCAGCTGTCCACTAATTCAGCTGGCCAGCTGAATCCCCAAGGTCACGGCTTCGGGCCCAACGGAACCCAGCTCTTCAATTTCCTGGTGTTGTGAACCTGGGCAGGGCCCTGCTTCATGGAGTCCAACACAGCAGCCCTGCCCAACTCGTCCAAGCTGAGGCCGAAGGATACCCCCAGATGCCCCCAGCACGGCTTCCCTTCCGTCTGCTAGCCGCACCCCTCCTTGCAGAAACACAGGGGCCTGAGTGCTTGTCCTTCTGCGGTGCCCTGGATGAAGGTCCCCAAACTCTGTCCCCAAGGAATCTGTGGGCAGCATCCTCACTTCCGAGGGGCAATACAGTGGGGGTTAAGTCTCACGCCGAGGGGCTGGGGGTGGCTGCTCTCAGCCGCTCCCCTCTCATGACACTGGCTGACTCCACGAGGACACGTGTCACTGGCCACCAGGAGGTCACCACACTCCCCCGGGCACCAGGCAGGATGCTGCCACTGAGCGACCCTCTGCATCGGCCAGGTGTGTTGTAGGTTTAATGCAATGCTTGCTGCTTTTTCAAGACAGAGCTGTGAAATGAAGTTTGAGAAGTCCGATTGATGTGCAATTAGAAAAATTTCATCTCACCCTCTTGCCTCATTGGTCATCAGGAAGACACAAAGAGTTGGCAGTGTCATGGGATCCTTCTTCCAGTGAATGGGTTTATAAAGTATCTGTCAAGTCTGGTGCAGGGTCCTCAGCAGGGATCCGTGTCTGGGCCACGGGTTAGAACCACCCGGAGCCTTCTAAGTGTCCGAGGGCCCCAGGGCCCGCCCGGGTGTTCTGTCAGACCCGTCTGCCTGGGCCACAGGTCTGGGCGTGTCTCGGAAAGCTTCTCAGATGATTTTGGTGTGTGACCCAGGGGAGGGCCACCATCCACTCTCCCTGGCTCCGGAAGAGTCCTCTCCCGCTGGCCAGGCTCGAGCGCCTGCGCCCCGCCATCGCTCCCCTGTGAAGGGCCCGGCGGCCTCCTCCTCCTCCTCCGCCTCTGAGGGCCCAGCGGCCTCCTCCTCCTCCTCCGTGAGAGAGCCTGGTGGCCTCCTCCTCTCCGCCTGTGAGGGCCCGGCGGCCTCCTCCTCGGCCTGTGAAGGGCCCGGCGGCCTCCTCCTCCTCCTCCGCCTCTGAGGGCCCAGCGGCCTCCTCCTCCTCCTCCGTGAGAGAGCCTGGCGGCCTCCTCCTCTCCGCCTGTGAGGGCCCGGCGGCCTCCTCCTCGGCCTGTGAAGGGCTCGGCGGCCTCCTCCTCCTCGGCCTGTGAAGGGCCCGGCGGCCTCCTCCTCCTCCTCCGTGAGAGAGCCTGGCGGCCTCCTCCTCTCCGCCTGTGAGGGCCCGGCGGCCTCCTCTTTCTCCGCCTGTGAGGGCCCGGTGGCCTTCTCCTCCTCCTCCGCGTGAGAGCCCGGCCTCCTCCTCCTCCTCTCCGCCTGTGAGGGCCCGGCGGCCTCCTCCTCTCCATCTGTGAGGGCCCGGCGTCCTCCTCCTCCTCAGCCTGTGAAGGGCTCGGCGGCCTCCTCCTCCTCCTCCGTGAGAGAGCCCGGCCTCCTCCTCCTCCTCTCCGCCTGTGAGGGCCCGGCCTCCTCCTCCTCCTCTCCGCCTGTGAGGGCCCGGCGGCCTCCTCTTTCTCCGCCTGTGAGGGCCCGGCGGCCTCCTCCTCCGTGTGAGAGGAGCTGAGGCAGCTCCGCCTGGGAAACAGTGAGGGCTTGGGGAGGAACGCCGGGCGAGGCGGCCCTCGGAACACGGCTGAGTCCTACGCGGACTGACTGTGTTTGGTTCAAAACTGGCCTGCCTCATGATGGCCCAGGTCTCCCGAGGAACTGCTCGCACCCCCTTTATCCAACCTACGTGTGACCACGGGAGCTATGAGAGCTTCTGGCTTTTTTTGGAGGTGACCCTTTCCCCTAGGAGCCCCAAGGGTTCAAGAGCTGCGGCCCCCAAGACACAATCTGCTTATCAAGCCATCTTGGAGCATTTTATTTCAAGCGAAAACAGAGCTGGTACGTTCTGAAGACAAAGAGACCCAAACGTGGGCATGGGAGGCTCTGCTTCCTTCTTTTGCGCGGGGTCTCCCCGGTGGCCCTGGGCCCAGCAACTCACGCCCCTCACCTCTTCAGATGGAAAACGGACCCGGCCACGGGGCACCTCAGGGTCTCTCTGAAGGCGTCCGTTTTCATCTGGCCCCACGTGAGGCTCCCTGGCTGAATGTGGAGGAGCCGCTGAGTGTTTACTCTCCGTGTGCTCAGCTCTAGTCTCCTGTGTCCTGAGATTCCGTCACAGCGTCTTGAAGTGACAAAGCCTGTGAGACACCCATTGCACAGGCAATCTCTCCAGCTCCCTCTTGCCTCCCTGGTGCCCCTGTTGGAAGACTTACAGGAGTGAGGCCCTGCTGTCCCCGGGGATGGGAGGTCTACTTCAGACACCTCAGGTAACAGGAGGGAAGTGGAAGTCCAGAGAGAAAGGATTTCCTCCTTCAGGTTCAGCAAGGCCTGTGGTTTCAGGAGGCATCTTCCTCAGGGACCCCTTGGCCACTGCCCGGAGGGTGGACGGGGGAAGCCTGAGACCTGCAGGTGGTGCCGGGGTCCTGGCTCCCAGCCCTTCACGCCCCTTACACGTCGCCACAGAGCAGACGCTTGTGTGCCTCACTCTGGGGACTCTGGCAAGTGCCGCTCTTCTGGAAAGTGTCTTATCAGGTGGTTTATGAAATGAAGCTTCCGTGCCTGGGAGCACCTCTTCAGACAGACACCGTTGCCAGGACAACCAAGGGCTGGACTTTCTAGATCAGGAGGCATGCAGAGAAATTAGGAAATGGACATTGGCTGATGGTGACAACTCTAAGAAAAGAAAGCTTGATTCATCTCAGCACAGAGTGGTCAGTGCGTCCCATGCTCCTGGTGTGTGTGGGTGGGGGGTGGGGAGGAGAGCAAACCAGAGGGAAGATGGGCTTTGAAACCAAAAGCCTGGGTTCTGGACCCAATCTGCTCACGGGGTAGCCGATCTGTGATCTCAGAATAATCACGTTTGATCTCAGAAAATCAGTCAAACACTAAATCATAAATTTTCCATTTTGAAGGTTTTTTTCTTCATGAGTGGAGTTGGATGAGCTTTCTTAAACTATGAGTTCAATGATATTGGACAGAAAAAGGTGTCTTCGTGTCAACATATCTCATCACTCCAAGGGCCTTGGAACTGTTCAATATCTGGGTCATCTCTAGAGAATAGTAACGGTGGGTGTGAAGGGATGAGTGCTCAGGGAGATGGGCTCTTTTGGTCCCTTTCATAACTTTTCTGTAGAATTCTCGGATGCTTCAGAGCAGGCTCATCAAACGTTCTTCTGTACATTGACATCAAACCAACAAGCTTGTTCCCAGAAGTGCTGAGCCCTGCTTTGGTGGTGCGGAAAAGCTTCCTATTCTCTGGTGTTTAGCAGAGACGCCCAAAACGCTGCTGGATTTGGGGCATATAAGCTCACTGCCTCTGATAAGGGGCCTCAGATTTCTCCCTACTTTATAAATGAGCCCATCACATTCTCTTATAACCTAGGAGCTGGCTCTGTGTGTACTTCAAATGCTTTTTGTGTTGTTCAAAACTGTGCTTACAACTAAATAGGAAGTCTTCCTTTTGCTGAAATGCTTGATTTCTAAAATGTGGCCTCTCCTTTTGTTGATTCCAGAATCAATGCGTCACTTCTGCTTTTCTCACAAACACTGAAGCGTGGAGACATTTTAGTACTCGATGAATTTCTAAAAAGAAGTGTTGCAGAAAAAATCTTTTTTTCCTAAGTTGCAAATGGAGTCAGAGGAAACACTGGCAGCCTTTACCTTGAATGGGTAGATGGTCCATGCTGCTAACTCGGGCCCTTGTCAGTCTGTGTTTGGATGGCTGGCTGTCTACTCAGGTGAAGAGAAGACGTCATGGCGAGGAGGGGACCCAGACAGGCTGCTCACGGCAGCTGCAGTGGCGTTTCTCTGTCCAGATGGCCTCAGTGATTTCTGACTTGTGACTTGTTTATCAATCCTACCACCTATTTGATACTCCTGTAATTATTTTTTCTTGTCTGTTTATCTTGATGGGGAGCCTAAAGGCCATTTCAACCAGTGCTGGACGTTGAATTTGCCCATCGATACACGCTCTTGTCTGAAGTATCATGAGTGATGCTTGCAACAATAAGATAGTTAATAACTTCTCTGAAGACACAGTAGAATTACACTTTCTCTTCTCTGTGGTCAGAAGGTATAATGCAAAATTGAACCATTCTTAGAGGCACACTCACAGGTAAGACCATTACAACCAAGTATGGGTCAGAGTGTAAACTATAACTCTGTAGGTCGGAACTACTTAGATGCTGTTCCAGGGAAGTCATCTGACATCAGACTCTACTTACTTTTGGCCCAGAGACTCCTTCCCGAAGATGATCGCTGCCCCAGGCTTACACGCGTTTCTGGGAACAGAGCGCCCCTCTCCAGCAGGAGAATAGTGCACGCTCAAGACTCAAGCTCCTGACAAGCCGCAGCGTTTCTCAGTCTGCCTCTAGCTGATGCTGTCAGGAGAAGAGTGCCCCACTCCTGGGACACCAGCAGCAGGGAACCCCCAGTCACTGTCTACAACCCCGTCAGCTCTGCAGTGGACAAGCTAGATACTGACAAGCTTGAGAGCTGGGACCAGGTGCCAGCTTCTCTTTCCTCTGTAGCCGAGGGATCAGATCCTGCTGTTGTTGACAGAATAGAGTCCAGGCCTCTCCTCATCCATGGAGGCAATGCAAAACAGTAGAAGGAGCAAAGTTAAAATGTTGCTGTTTAATTGCTGAGTCGCATCCGACTCTTCGGGACCTCATGGACTGCAGCACCCCAGGCTCCTCTGTCCTCTGCTCTCTCCCGGAGTTTGCCCAAATTCATGTCCATGAAAAGTAGAGGAAACAAAAGTGAGCGAATCAGGGAGACACGGGTCCTGCTTTGTTTTCATGGGTATGAGAAACGCGGCCTTGAGCAATTTTCCAGAGGTCTTTCTCCTTCAGTTTCCTCAGGTGTAGGTAATGCTTAGCTCACAAAGTTACCGACGACTGTGGGAAGATAAGAGGAGCCTTCATCTGTGGAACGTCTGTGGTGTGCTGGACTTTGTAAACGGATCACCTCAGTGAGTCTTCATGCCACGGCCAGCGTTTCCTCCATCTCGAAGGCCCTGAGCGCAAGAGCAGAGGCCTGGCCAGCACCGGGTGATCAGCTCGCCCGGACATCTGTAATCTGACTCCAGCACACCTGGGAAAGCTGCCCTCCAAGTGCTTTTCTCTGAGCTTGCTGTGATCCGGACCGATTGGTCCTTCCCCACATCTCTACCGACTGAAATCCGACTCCTGGTCCAACGACCAGCTTAAATGTCACCCTCTCCCATGGGACCACGTTTCAAAATGCTACCCCTTCCTTGGAGTTGCCATAAGACTTGGCATTTCCCTTGTACAAAGCTCTTGCCCTCCTCTTCTATCTTCTTTCTCCACGTGTGCCTCATCGCCCCTGTGGATGACAAGCTCGTCACGGGCCGGGGCAGGTCCTGCTCGCCCCAGGTTCGGCCCTGGGGTCTGTGGGAGGTGTGAGCTGGGAGCAGACGGACTGAGCTCGCGGTACAGTTTGCAGGGGGTGAAGTGGCTCCTCTGGTGTCATGTGGAAGCACAGACAGCAGTCCCAGCGCGGGAGGCGGGGCAGCTCCCCTACCTCCAGCGAGAAGGCAGATGGTGACAATTACATGGCTTGGGTGAAACGCCTGACAGCAGGGGCAGAGGGCATCCACGCAGTTTGTGGCCTTAATTCACCCGTTAAAGATTCTGCAAGAAATACACGACTGAAAAAAGAACATCTATCTATCTATATATGTAAAACTGAATCACTTTGCTGTCCACCTGAAACATCAGAGCTTCCCTGGTGACTCAGATGGTAAACGAATTGCTTACAATGCAGGAGCCCCAGGTTCAATCCCTGGTCAGAAGATCTCCTGGAGAAGGGACTGAGAACCCACTCCAGTATTCCTGCTTGGAGAATTCCATGGACAGAGGAGCCTGGCAGGCTACAGTCCATAGGGTGGAAAAGCTGGACACGCCTGAGTGACTAACACTTTCACTTTCATCGAAACATTGTAAATCAACTATATTTCAGTTAAAAAAAAGAGAAAAGTATAAACAAGAAAAATACTACAAGAAAAAAATGCCTGGATAGGCCTTTGAAAGTGTATGGATTTACCATCACACACACACACAACACTCCAAATAAGAATGTAGAAAACATTTTAAAAGAAAAAAAATTCCCTTAAGTCCAATTTGTTTGCAATCCATGTGCCCAAATGCATCAGTGAAAATTCTAAAGAAGAAAATCGGATATAGAAGTGGGATCTTGGTCAGAGAAAGGTTCTCTGATGTTGGAAGAAATACCACTCTCAGCAGAAAACTGCTCCCAGATGCTTAACTTTGAGAAGGAGCCGGTGGGGACAGATGGAGGTGACCCCTGTAGGCACCTTTCGGGAGCTGAGCACCAGCGTGGGTAAGTGTATCGTGGGCGCAGTGACGGGTCCTGGGCCTGGGGATCAGTTCTCCACGTGGACTTCACATGAGACTGTGACCCACAGTAGCTGGGAAACATGAGTGTGTTCACGGGAGCCGGGGCTGGAGTGGAGTTCATGTGAACGTGGAGAGAGCAAGCTCTGGGGCCGCGTCAGCAAGTGCTCCCCCCACCCCCCACCCCCGCCCCCAGCTGACCTGTGAGAAGCCAGACTGGTAAACAAAGCTGGCTTCTGATAAACCTCTGACGATGTCAAGGCATTTCTGCAAAGATGCAAGGTTCTCAGGACCCTTGCTAGCCTGTTAGAACACTTCCTCTTCTGAAGGAAATGATGTTTCTACTTTTCTTTCCAGCCTTAAACAGGCCCTGCATGCAGGCCAGAGCTAAACGCCACTCAGACCAACAGTTCTTTTTTCAAAACACATGCTGGTCACCGGTTTGGCTGAATCGTCCAGTGACTTGCAACAGTCAATGAGATGGGGAGAGTCAGACAGGGCGGGACCTCCCTCATGTCCATGGGTGCTGGGCTGGGTTTTACACGTTTACGGCTGCCCACACTCCCTAGGTTCAGGCCAAGAGGAGTGATGCGGAGAAGCTAGAAAGGGTGGGATGAGCAGAGATGACTTGGTGGGGGCGAGAAGGCTGACGGGCGACCAGGAGACTGATTCGTTTGTTTATCTGGATGACTGAGCCCCACTTCCCTGAGCACTTCGTCAGTGTCTGTGGCTCAGGAAATGTTCCTTTGCAGGCTCGTCAAGTCCACATCCTTCCATGTGCCCGGTATTTCCACGAAAGAAGGAAAAACCAGGGTAAGCACAGGGTCTGTGTTTTGGTGGGCCTTATAATGATACACTAGCTGAGATAATTACAATAGGCCCTGCATTCCAAGCCCCAAACAGAGGAGATCTGGGAGAATCAGTCGACGCTGGTCACGACCATCTTCCCAAAGAGTCACAGAGGGAGACAGGGTCTCCCCGAATGTTCCTGTCCCAAGCACTGTCTCCAGACCGCTCACGTAATCTGCAGCTAGAAATATGACCCAGATCAACAGGATTCTTGGACAGGAAGGAACTTTCAAGTCATCACCTAGGCCTGCACTTTTCTAATCAACGTCTCACAGAACTTTAAACAATAAAATATGTGGACCATGGAAAAATGCTTCCATGGATCCAAGCATTTTAGGAGATTCCAGGTGAAAGAATTCGGGGGGCGGGGGTGGTTCTTCACCAAGGAGGTGGTCATGGAGTCTCTGACCTTGCCGCTGTCTCAGTCCTCTGCCTCTGATTCTGGGGACAGAACCTGGCAGAAGCGAGGCTGTGCCCTCTCTGGGCCCAGGCTGCACGCGGCCCAGGTGCTGTGGTTGTCTCCCGGGGTGGGGGGGTGTCTTGAGGGCTCCTCACAGCTGCAGAAGTGTGACCCATTGAGGGATGGAGCCTCCCACGACTGCAGCTCAGCCTGCAGCCGACTGCATTTGCACGAGACCCCAGTGACCGTGGCCTCGGTGAGCCGGGCTGACCCTGAGCAACCAGAGAGATGACGACAAGTCAGTGTCTCAGCTGCTGGGCCTGGCGCACGGCAGACAGTCAGTAACTATTTACTACACGGATGCAGGAATGACCAGCCAGGGCTGTAAACAGGAGCCTTGCGGAGGGGGCCAGAGCCTGAGATGTTTCCTAAATCTGACAGCTGAAGACCAGTCACACAGACAGGGCTCAGTGGAATGCTGGTTTGAGACACCCTGAAGTAGAGGATGGAAGTGGTGCCCAGTAGGAAGCACTGGTCTAGTCATGCCTGTGACAGTGGGGCTTCCCAGGTGGCTCAATGGTTAAGAACCCGCCAGCAAAGCAGGAGACCTGGGTTCAGTCCCTAGGTCAGGAAGATCCCCTGGAGGAGGAAGTGGCAACCCGCTCCAGTGTTCTTGCCTGGAGACTTCCACAAGCAGAGGATCCTGGTGGGCTACAGTCCATGGGGTCAGAAAGAGTCAGATGCGACTGAGCACACACAATATCAACACCCTCGGTGTTCCAGATTAGAGCTGCGAGGCCCAAGTCGGTGAAGGGAGTTGCCTAAAGGAACGGCTCATCTGTAGACCCCACCTAGGAACTAGCTCCCTTCTAGCTGGAGTGGAGGAGTGTGGGCAGAGTGGTTTTATTCACGGAGGCCCATTTAGCTAATAAACCTTTCAGGCTTCTCACCAGGTAACCCTCTTGTTTTGCTTCATGATAGAGTCTTTGTTTCCAGCGAGCTGTTCTCCATAAGACTCTCTTAAACTGTAAACGCCCAAAGAGGGTATAAGAGTATCTATTAGCCTCATGTCTAGACTAAGTTCAGTTCTGAAAACAACAGAATCTAAGGGAACATCTTGGGCCTTTGGCTTTAAAACATTTGCCTGGTGGAAATCCTTGCTTAAAACAAATGTCTAGAAGAAGGGAACTTCAGCGACAGTAGATACTGGTGAGGATCCAGATTTCAAAATTCCTTCAATCTTATGTTTCAAGCTGCCTTTTTCTTCCTCCATGGAGAGAGAAATAATACGATCTGAGGGTAGATTCAGTTCTTAAAACTGTAGTGAAGAATGTTAACACAGGTCAAAATCTGGGATCTTCAACTTTTACTTCTCAGATATGATTACAGCCCATGCTTCTACTTCCTAATCAAGCCTCCATATCCAAGAGGCACTTTAGCAGTTGAACAAAAGTTTCATCTAATTATCTGCTTTTCCTCCTTTCAATTGACCAACCATGTATCTCTTCCTGGCTTTATCAAAGGAGCTGCCAGGGTGGAAGCACAGCCCATTCTAAGTGAGTGGTAGTTAGCAGACTCAAAATTGATCATGCATTTTAGTCTCAGTAACTTGCAATTTCTACACCCTTTGATAACCCACTTTAAAGAGCAAACCGCCTTTAATGACAAGGCTTAAAAGAGACGACCTTTCTGAACAAAATATGAAAGCCGAGAGGAGATAGTTCTTTTAAGGAAACTGTGGATGAGGATGACCTTGTGTTCTGAAACCTTCCCCCCGCATTTTTGATGTTTTTACCTTTCCTTTTTACTCTGGGAAAGAAAGCTAGGACAGCCCTGCCTTCCGCAGATGGGAATGTGCTTCAATGAGAAGACTGCTAATTGTCGACTCCAGCTCACGGCCCCCTCTCCGCCCCTCTCTGCCGAGACCTTTAACGAGGCCGTGCATGGGTGTGTGCCGTCCTGCCGAGTCGGCCGCCTCGCGCTGCTCCGGGACGAGGTTTGACCCCGGCCCTCTCCCGCGAGCCACAGTCGAGCCTCGCGCAGGCTAAGAAGCAAGCCCGTCTGCCTCCGCTGCCTCCCTCTCACCCCCTTTTTTCTCTGTGGTGCCCCTGGGTGGCTGCCGTCTGGGGAGCTGGTTGTTGAGCAGGGATGCGGCCAAACCTGGGGTCAGAGCCCTGAAGCGGCTCACTACGGGGGATGCGGAGCCGGGGGTCAAACAAAACCCTGACATGTGCTGATGACCGAGGCCAGCGTTCATGTGAACCTTTCTCCAGCCGACCCCTTGTTGGACAGACGTGCTCAGCAACGACACGGTGACCCCACAACTTTCCTCTGCTCAGTGTGGCCAGCCCTGCCTGTTGACGACGGCGGTGGATGTATAAGGGGCACAGGTGCCTGGCTCAGGTGCAGAGCCGCTAATAACTGCCAGAAATGCAGCTGAATCAGGTACTGGTGATGAACAGTTGATCTTCCACCAGAGAGAAGAAAGGATGACACCTCAGACGGCTTTACAGTGAGGGGCACTGTCTCTAAGGTATGGGCACTCACTTCCTCTCCCAGGAACCACGGAAATACTGAGTGGCCCCCTTGGCAAGGAATTTGCAACGGGCTAAGCGCAGTCTTTCCCTCCCTGTATCAGAGAACGTTCACAGGAACATCCGTGTCGGCCACCTGATTCCGGCCACACAGAACCCAGCCGACCAGAGTCTCAGTCCCCTGACTCCCAGAGCAAAACAGGATCGGATCTGGGTAATGTCGAAGGTCCACCCGCATTTGTGATTTCATAACCCTTGAAATAAGGAAAAGAAAGAATAGCAGGCAACTTTCCAAAACACCTACTGATATTTACTCGCAGAGAACAAATACTCCAAGTGGGAGCCGGGCTCGAGCGTACAACGCGATCGGCAAAGCGCTTTCACTCCAAGCCGCTAATAACCATCCTGCCTGACGAAACCTGCTGCCCGTCGACCCGCTGTCCACGGTCCGGACAGAAGAACTGAAAATCAGCCATGGCGTCACGATGGCTCCCTTTCAGGCACCGAGTCACAGTCTGGTACCAACTGCCTTCCCTTGCCAGGTCATCGTCACAGCACCCGACACAATTTCGCTTTTTCCCAAATAGTCTTTAGGCCGGCGCTACCATTTATTTTACAGGCAAGGAAAACCCGAGCTTCCAGAGCGCAGAGACTTGTGTTCCTAGAGGAGGGGCCGGCTGAGACAGTTCAGTGCAAGAGCTGGAGGCCGCTCACCGCCTGCGGCCAGCAGGCAGCGGTCAGGCTGACCCGGGCCTGGCTTTGGACGCGGCTGTAAAATCTGCTGCCCCCTTATCAGCCCCGTGTCTCAGTCACAGCACAAAATGGGTAATTAATAATCCTCAGGCAGCAGAAGATGACAATGGGCGTGGGAAAGAGAAAAGAATTTGAGAAACTGTAGATAAACGTCCTGCCCTGTCCTTTCGCAGTAAACCAGATGACTCCAGCCTCACCCACAGCCCAGATTTTTCGAGTGGCTCAGAGGGCCTGAGGCACGCACCACAGCCAAGAGAACGCGACCATCCGCTGCAGTTCAGCATTTCCTTGGCAAGGTGGGGCTGACCCGTGAGTAAGCTGCTTCCTGGCTTCCGGGTGGGCACTAAAACGCCAGATTCTCTCTGCGAGGACGGCGGACCCGGCAAACTCATTCCACCATCACTTGCCAGGGTGTTGAGCAGCCTCCCAACCCATCTCGACATTCGGAGGCTTCCGTAAGGAGCATCCATTGAGGTTATAATTGAACCACAGCCATGAAATCAGAGGTCAAGCAGGCAACAGTAAAACCACAGCTGCCACAAAAAGTCGTACCCTAACCCGCCTCTAGAGGCCAGAGGAGATTGGAGACCAACATGACAGGGACGGGACTCATGTCAGTTGACTCAGCGATTTTTATTCTAAAGAAACACGCTATGTATCAATGTGATCTTTGACCTAAGATATTTTTTCCCCATAGCACGATTTGAGATGGTCAGTATTTTCCAGAGAAAAAATACCATGTCATCTTTAGTCTAGCATATGAGGTGCAATAAAAATGTAGAAATAAAATTGATAAGTACAAAATAATATTTTAATAATATATGAACATGAAGATAATGCAAACATGTTAAAAATACTGATATGCTACAAACGTGATTAGGAGCAGCGGCAACTGGTAAAATTCTATGCAAAGGCATCCATGAGGCACTGCGACGGATCATCTTTCTCCCAAACCAGCAATTCTCAGGACACACTCAAATGCACACAAATATGGAAAGTGGAAATAAAGGAATGTTAAAATAAAAAAAAAGGCAGACACACAAAACCAGCCATTGCTGTATGAGTAATGGACGTTTTTATGATCTTAATTACACTTAAGTATCAAAAAAATGCCACTGGTCTCACAGTTTACTGAAACAATATCCGAATCTTCAAACCTGCTGGAAGAAATGTGCAGTGCAGCTGGGACAGCTGGATCCACCGCTCTCTCCGGGGTGACCCGGGGGGTCTCCACACGGTCACCTGAAAGGCAGAACCCAGAGTTAGGGCTTTCTTGGCGTCCGGGCCCATCCGAAGTCACATATGCTCTAGTTCAGGAGGAGCTGGATGTGGGGTGGGAGGGCTGCTTGATGTCAAAACTTCAACATCAACACCCAGAAGGATCAAGTCCTCTCTACACCAAGGAACAGAAGCTTTTGAAAAGTGAACAGTCACGAAGTTTTCACTTTTTAAAAACGATCGAAGTCTAGCTGATTTACAATGCTGTGTTAGTTTCAGCTGTGTAGCACACTGATCTGTGCTTTCTCCGATTCTCTCCCCTCAGAGGCTGTGGCGAGACACTGAACACGCTCCTGAGTGGCACAGTAGGCCGCTGTTGTTTACTGGAGTCACGAATGGCAGCGTCTCCGGAGTTTTTACTTTTAATTCAGGGCCAGACAAATGGCTCAGCTTTTCACTGAACAGGGGGAGGGCTGTTGGGGCAGGTAAACGCAACCCAGGTCAGCGACGTCTCGAGAACCTTTGACCAGAACGGTCTCCTCCGTTCCTGAGAGGGGGGCCCTGGGGACACCGGGGTCCTGGCCAGCGTGGTGACATCACTGAGCCTTTATCTCTGGGGCTGGGAGCTCCTGTGTCCATGCTGAGCGCAGGGGACGTGGGCCCTGAAGCGGTGGGCGACCAGGACCGCGTCAGCCCACCGTCTCAGGAGGGAGACCTGCTCCTTGAGCTGCAGCTGGGCTTGCAGAGCACATCCTGTCCTGACCCCGCCACAGCCCAGGCCCATCAGGTGCCGCTGACCCTAGTTTGGGCGGCGCTGATCGAGCATGAAGATGACGCTGGGGCGGGAGGAGGGCTCCTCCAGTACAGGCACTTTACTAAAAATTAGTCTTTTTCTAACACTCGTAGGTTTGTGCCTTTTAATGAAGACTAGCTCCCAGGCAGGAGACCCCCAGGTGAAACGCAGACTGGTCAGGAGACCCGCAGGCAGCCGTACCTTCTGCTTTGGTAGGCGGTCAGCTCATCCTGTAGGACAGACGCCCGCTTCTGCAGGAAGTTAACCTGAAAAAGAGGCCCTGGGTGAGAGGAGGCGCGGCAGTTTCCTCGGCGACACGGAGGGTCGCTGACCCCCGGGTGAAACACAGGCCCCTGGGAACCTGATGCTGCGGCTCCATGTTTGACCACATCCGCCCTCCCCTTCCCCCCGGCCCCCCACACACCGTCAGAGGCTGCAGAGGCGGGTCCACAGCCTGCGCCGCAGAGACCAGGGGGCCGCCCGTCCTGGCGGCTTCGTCTCCGCCTCCTCCATCACCGCCTTCCACCCCATGTCCTCCTGATCGCTGGCCTTGACACAGGCCTCTTGCCCACGGCCCAGTCCCGGGCTCAGGGTCTCGACTCCTGCCCACCTCGACGCCTCTGGCTGCGAGCCGGTCAGCTGCCCCGTTCTGTGTTCTCCTGCTCTGTTAGCACTTATCCAGCTGCCTGTGCAACAGCCCTTCTGTGTGGGGTGGGTGGCATAGGAACATCTGTGTGCCCCCGTCTCCTTTTCAGGGCAGAGACGTGGCTGGCACCCCCAGCTGCTGACGGAAGGAACGAGTGAGCAGGAAGCAAATCGCTGGCTGCTGAGACCGCCGGCTGCCCCCAGGGACTCCCTGGGGCTGCAGAGGCGGTGCTCTGCTGCGCACGGTGCTTGGATGAGGCCAACCTGGGCTCAGTTCCTGGCGTGGCTCCCACGGCCTGTGACCTGGGGTGAATGACAGCCACTTGCCAAGGTCATGAGATGTCATGAAGCGACTGATGCTGGGGCAGGTGCCTAGTACGGAGCTCTGGGTCGGTACCTCCTGTGGCCAGTAGAGCTGGGGTGAGGGGCGTGGGGACCTGAGCTGCCCCCAGGCCTGCAGGGCGCGGCCGCAGGGTCCCGAAGCGCAAAGCTCCGGCTCTGCCACTGCATGATTAGAGACACCTGTTTCGGGTGGAAACTCAAAGGCACTGTGTACAACCACGCAGGGGTCGTTTTCTGATGACTGATACTGCCGCTGAAGGCAACCAGAGTCGGTGGCATCCGATCACTTCGGAACTGTGCACTCTCGCCCCTGGTCTGAACGGAAAGCATGGTGACGGTGGCTCCTGAGCCACAGTTACGCAGGAGAGGCCAGCTGGCAAAGCAGAAGGCCTGCCTGCAGGAGCAGCGTGCGGGGCTCGTCTCAAGGGGTGCGCGCCTCACCCTGGCCTCAAGTTTACCTGTTGCTCCGGCGCGCCCCGGGACAGTTCCCAAGGTCCACGGATGTCCACCTCCCTGCCCCCACCGTGCTTTGCGATCAGAATTCCAACAATTTTCACAAACATGGGCACCTGTGCTTTCAACCCGAATCTCCCTCCTGTCTGGCCTGGGGCCCTGCTGTGCCGCTGCTGACTTGGGGCCCGCATGCGGCCAACAGCCCTTGCCTTCTGGGCCAACATCCAGTTTTAGGCGCTGAAGCACTTCTGTTACAGTGGATGCCATGAATGGTGACAGAAGTTCTGCAGGTAGAGATCTGATTCCTGTCTTTCTAAAACGACAGCTCCTCTGAAGGTGCTAGGTCCCACACAGCCGGCCCCAAGGAAGGGCTCCTACGCACTGAAGGGAGAACGCACCTGAAGGAGAGCTTCTCACGTAAGTAAAGGTGACCTGGCCCTCGCTAAGGGCTTCCCCGGTGCCTCAGGGGTAAAGAATCCGCCTGCAACGCAGGAGGCAGGGACGCGGGTTTGATCCCTGGGTGGGCAAGATCCCCTGGAGGAGGGCAGGGCAACCCACTCCAGTGTTCTTGCCTGGAGAATCCCATGGACAGAGGAGCCTGGAGGGCTGCAGTCCTGGGGTCGCAGAGTCGGACACGCCTGAGAGACTGAGTGTGCGTGCAGCCCCTTCCAGGCTAACACTCTCCCGCCACGTCTCTTCTGTTGGTAGGCGTGAGTACGGCCAGACTCCTTAGCTCCCAAGTGGGAGCCAGCCACAGCACTGGGATGGATGGAATGGGCCTCTCATCTTGAGGTAAGAGGCTTTCACTGAGGGACCCGGAAAGGCACAGCTGCCATGAGCCACGCATCCGCCTCTCACACGCAGACAGACGGTGTGAGTGTCCTTAAACTGGGTGATCGGTTTTCTTTGTAAATACATGTATTGGGCACCTTCTCTGTGGCAGGCACTGTTCTTGGCACAGAAAGCAGAGAAATTTTTCTCTTGCAGAGCTTCTCCAGGGAAAAAAACTATGTTTTAAGTTTCTAAGTGTTTTAGAAATGGGAATATGTGAACTCTTTTCTCATACTGAGTTAAAACATTTGATTTTTTAAAAAGTACCCATCTAAAATTTAAAAAGTTAGGTATCTATAAAATATATACAGCAATTTATAAAACGTGTTTTAGAGAAAACTTATGTAGGAGGTTTTTCGCACTCATACTCAGCCACTGAGTCATGTTCGAGTCTTTGCGAGCCCATGGACCGCAGCCCACCAGGCTCCTCTGTCCATGAGGTTCTCCAGGCAAGAATGCTGGAGTGGGCTGCTGTTTTCTCCTCCAGGTGATCTTCCCAATTCAGGGATCGAACCTGAGTCTCCTGCACTGGCAGGGGGATTCTTTACCGCTGAGCCACCAGGGAAGACCAGGAAGTTTTAGTATCAAAACTGAATTAGTATCAAAACTGAAGTCAATTTTATTTTTTATAAACTACCAAGAATTACACGTTTCAGCAGATATCTTTAACCAAACTGTTTGAATACCATGTCATTACCCTGCTTTGATCTTAAAATGCATCTTCTTATCTCTAATAATCATATAAATACATCAGAATAAAAGCACTTCTAACCTAGCCCTGTGTTTTACTTCTTCACACATTCACATCATAAGAAGTTAGCAACGTGCTAAGTGATTCCATTTCAGGCCTGGTACCAAGAATAAAAGGGTGAGTCTGTATTGGAATGTGGACTGTAAATAAAAGTAACCATAACTGAACTTTTCAATTTCAAGGATGCTTTCAAGAAAGTCTTATCAAGCAGAGAGTTCTTAAAATGGTCAGAAAAATTCTAAAACCTCCCCAAAACACAAAACAAAACACTTCATCCTGGGTACCAGGTTATTCCATGACACCACACTGATTTCTGGCACCAATTCAGAAGTAAGCTTATTAATTAAAATATGCATGCCACCTGAGCCCTCAGGACATTCCTGACTTCTAGTAATTACCTGTGACTTTAGGGAGGAGATGGTGTCTTCAAGTTCTTGTCTTAGAGATGCCGGCATCAACCCTTTAAATTTTGTTTCATATTCTTGTCGTATGTAAGTTATCTAGAGTGAAAAGAACAGCAATTTTTTTTAAACCACAGAAATGACTGGTTTGAATTTAAGAAATGACTGAAAAATATCGTTACAAAGGTTAAGTTTGTTACATGAGGTCAGAAGCCAGACAACTGGCATGCAATACGGGGCAGCGCAGTCACAAACTGGAAAGGTACCCAGTAGTCCTGGAGAGTCTGCGAGAGGCGGTCCCTGCAACAGCATTTTGTTTCCCTAAAGTCCTTGCTAGCACAGTTTCAGCACAAAGGAAGGAAACACTCGTCCTCTGCCCTCACGATGCACACACGATGCTGCTCCTGCCTCCTCTTCTCGTCTGGGGAGTGGGCGGTGGTCACGCTACGCTGTGTGTGCGGACGACCCATAGCGTGTGGCCAGGCGGCTCAGACACTCCCCCCACTGTCTCGGTGCCTGGGTGCTTGGTACCGCCACGATTACAAAGAAACAAGGGAAGGAAAACCTGCGCAGCCACGTCTCCAAGTGTCCCCGAACACGCAGACCAGAGTAGAGCACCCTCGGCACCACGAGTGTGTCTGATTCACCAGTTTCCCTCTGCCTCCAGAATACACCCAGGTCTTATTCTGCTAACAGGTGGCCACTGGGCTCATCAAGAAGATGGTGGCTCGTCAAGCTACAAACAGGCACTGAAGGTGGAGGGACGTCTGGGAGCCTGTGTCCGAGCAGGATGGAGAGGCGTGTCTGTGTGTGAGTCTGAGTGTGAGTGTCCTTCCTGCCGTCTTTCTCCAGCTCTGTTTACTTTTCTTTCTCCTAGTCTGAGATGCTGTGGAATTTGAAAATTTGTCGCATGTGTTGTGGGGACTTAACTGAGTATTAGAGCTGGATTGCAGTGCACCCCACAGACGATTCATTGGACACACCCGGAAACAGGCCCCAGACTATGAAAATGAGTGCAACTGAGTTCAGTTAGACAAGGCAATGGGCGTCTCGAGCGCGGTAGAGCTACTAGCCTTTAATTCCAAGTCTCTCACACTCGACTAAACTAAGGAAGAAATGTGCTCTAATGGCTCATTTTCCTACCTACTCAAGTCCTACGGCAAGTGCTCTTGAATGTAATTTTTAGAATTTTTGGCAAAGTATTTTTGGAGGTATGTTATAATCTTGTGATTTATATCCAAAGGAAAAAGAAAAAGGGTGAAATGATCTTCCCCACTGATGAAATGTTTGATTCTTCCCATTTTATCTTCTTGGACTTAAGTCCAATAGTAACATCTGTCAACTGACTTAAATGAAGGACAAACACCAAGAAAAACACATGACTTGTAAATCAGACCTTAGGGGCCACCTTAGCAAGGTCTCACAGGCTACGATATATTGGCTGTTTTTGTTTTATCATTCAGTGCTGGCTCTGGAACCTTGAGCTGCTACTCTTTTTCATTTTATAGAACAATCGAGTGCATCCGTTGCTGCCTGTGCTGCCACGAGGGCATCCCCAGTCGGGTCAAGCAGGGCTACTCTCTAGGTGCTGTGTGTGGGCATCTCACTGACTGGCTTCTCGCTGCTGAGCAGGGGCTGTAGGCACATGGGCTCGGCAGGTGAGGCTCCTGGGCTCTAGAGTGGTTGTGGCCCACGGGCTTAGCTGCTCTGTGGGATGTGGGATGTGGGATTGAACCTGTGTCCCCTCGCCCTGTGTTGGCAGCAGATTCTCCACCGCTGAGCCACCAGGGAAGCCCCGACCGCCCGCTTTTAAAATTGCTCACGTTCGCTCCAGTTTCTCTGTCCCTGCTTGTCTGCAGTGTCTGCCCACAACCTGTCCGTGTGAAACACAGCTTGGCTGGTACAAAAACGATCCTGTCCACTTTCTCTCTCAGAAAGAAACAGAGGCATATCAGTGTGTTCTTTAAATGCTTTGCATTACGAAGAACTATTTGTTTCAAAGAACTGTAATTTGTCTGAACCTTTTCCCTGCTTCTTGGGTAATTTCCCATTTGGTCTATGTTCTAATTTGATTTTTGCTTATATTCTTTCTCTCTCAATCTAACAAGGATCTTATGCTAACTCCTTTCTCTTAAAAAAAGTGAAATTTTCATTTCTGAGTGGGACAATTTCTGAATGGGAGTGATTTTTCTGAATGTTGAGGTAGGGGGAGTGAGCGGGGCAGCTGTGATTCACTGTTGCTTCTGCAGCACCCTTTGACTAAACTTATCATTTCATCTTGCCTCAAGGAGAGCATGGCAACCCACTCCAATATTCTTGCCTGGGAAAACCCATGGACAGGAAAGCCTGGTGGGCTACAGTCCACGGGGCCTGAAAGAGTCGGAGGCAACTGAGTGACTGAAAACCGCAAAAGGCGTCTCTGCCAACCTCTGAACATGCGTTGGGGTCCACAGGAAGCAGAGCTCACCCGAAGACACACAGCTGGGCGCCTGCGGCCAGCACCACACCTGGGCCAGGTGAGACAGGAAATGGGGGCCAGAGGGCAGTCCACCTTCAGGCTTTCGAGACAGGGTGGGGTTCTGGTGATGTCCCTGGTGGTCCAGTGGTCTGGCATCTGCACCTTCACTGCTGAGGGTTTGATCCCTGCTAGGAGAACTAAGGTCCTGAATTGCCTTGTGGTGGGGCCAAAAAAAAACCAAAAAAAAAACAAAAAAAAACCAGAGGCTGCAGTTTCTGTTTTTACAGATCGGATAAACCAGTGCCTTGGCTTGGTCCATTTGGACAGGCCTGAGAGTAGAATTTCTGTTAGAAACAGTCTGGTTAAACTCTCTTTAAAAGCCTTGAGTGTGCTGCTCCTGGCTCAGACACAACCCACACGACCCTAAGACAGCACTGGAGAGGAGCTCGTGTGCTGGTCGAGCAGGAAGGAGGTGCCTCGTCTTCCTCATCATCATTCTCACCAACATGCTTCTCCACGAACGTCTCTGTGCATTCTTCACAAAACTGTTGCCCACATCTTCTTTAAAACACACCAGGTCAACAAAGGTCAAATCCAGAGCAGGAAGATTTTGTTTGTATTAAAAATGTACTGAGATCTAGAAATGTATTCAGATGACGTCTGAGAAGAACTCATTGTGGAGAGTAAAGAAGAAAGCCCTCTACCAGCGCTGGGGGCAGCGGGCTGCTCCATCCTCCATGGCACAGTATTTTTCTTGACTTCAGTAACAGAGAAACATCACTCTCTAAAATTAGAAATAAAGACCCTAAACACTGTGTGCTGATAATGTGACTAACAGTGATTCACACGGTCCTTCTGCCTGTTTGTCGGTCCTTCAGGTAAAACATACTATGGTGAACATTTTAGCTATCTTATCTATATGTGAAGACAAACAGCAAGGGTCTTTTCTTCCTTGGATGGAGTTCTGAGGTGTGTGCTTGCTTTATTTGTGACTGGTGGCGGCTGCTCTCAGGAGCATCTCTCTGGGCAACTCGAGTGGTGACCGAGACTTCCGGGCAGTTCCCTCCCTGCCCTGTACTTGCCCACGCATTTAGCACTGACCTTGGGCTTCCCTGCTAGCTCCGTGGTAAACGATCCACCTGCAAAGCAGCAGAGCCCGGTTTGATCCCTGGGTTGGGAAGATCCCCTGGAGAAGGGATAGGCTACCCACTCCAGTCTTCAGGCCTGGAGAATCCCATGGACTGTATAGAACATGGGGTTGCAAAGAGCTGGACACGACTGAGTGACTTTCACTTTCACTTTGGCAGCAACAAGTCTGAGATTTTGTAATAAAGATACTATTTTACCCTGCATTATGCCAACACTTTCCCTGCCCCCAACTACGGAAAATCTTTCCACAATGCCTCCTCGACTTCAGTGACTTCTGTTGCTGTGTCACAGGCTTTACAATGCCTGCTCTGCTGGCCCCTGGCCCTCCGGCTCCCTGGCAAGCCGGGCCCTCCCCCGCTGCTGGGACCTGGGGTCTGAGGCCCAGCATGTGGAAGCGGCTGGAGTTTTCTCCCAAGCTCAGCCCTGTCTTCAGACCTCGGGACCTGGGAGAGGCCAGCTTCATTAACCCTGTTCGGGCGGCCTGGCATTGCCCACTGTCCGAGGTCTGGCCAGGATGGAGGGCGGGCTGTGGCACAGGAGCGGCGGGGACAGGCGCTTCCTCTCCTGTGTGTGAGCCTGGAAATGCAGGCCAGGAGCTGCTCGCGGTCGTCCCACAACCACAAGGAAGAGAACTTGCCGAGAACGGAGCCAACGATGAGGAAACAGCCTCAAAACGGAGCGCGAGCCCCTGGCTTTTGGTCACATAACTTGAGTAATTGGATTAGGCCTCCCTTGAAGCCAGCACTGCGTCTCAGTTACACGGAACAAAACATTCTCATTGTTTAAGCCAGTGTGAGTTTCAAGCGGCTATTTCTACTGGATTACGTGAAAACTGCCAGGGCCTGGACTGCGTGCCCGATGACGAGCCGGCCCGGCCGTCCAGCCGGGGACGAGGATGCCCGGTGATGACGCGGTGCTGGCTGACGGCCTGGGGGGCTCAGCCTGACCGGGCCGCCGCTGTCGCCAGCCTCCTTGCCCACCTAGCATCCCTGCTCCCAGTAAGGGGGAGTGCGCCCCCATCGCTCTTGCTGGCTCAGCCAGACTGGACGCACCCATCCCACTGGGCCTCTGGGCCAGACTCCGGCTCTGGGCGCCCCTTGCAGCCTGCTTTCTTCACCAGAGGCCGCAGAGAGGAAACGACGACCACCACACACACGCAGTCTTGACGGGCCAGCTACGAATTCCCGCCGCGGCCTCGGCGGCCCCTCTCTGCTCCCCTCTTCTCTGGGCACCGTCGGGGCCTTGCCCACACGCCTTCACTGACGAGAGACCGTTGTGCCCAGCAGCCCACTCGCTGGTGGTCGGCCAGCGGCCCGCCCGGGACCCGCCTGGCGGAGATGTGCACAGAAAGCGCCCCGGTCACGGACCTCAAGCGGAGGGCTGAGCTCTCTGTGGCTCCTGCCGCCGCGAGCAAGGTACGAACAGACGAAGAGCCGCGATTGAAGGACGGGTCCCCTCGCAGCAAGCCTTGCCCGATCTCCCCAAAACCACCGACTGGCTTCACGAGAGAAATTCCAAATGGCCGCCTCTGTTTGCACTCTAGAGCACTAGGAACAAACACTGGGAACTTCAACCGGTGAAGGGAAGCGCACTCACCCCGGAGCGCTCCCGGATGAGCGGTGCAGAGGCCGACTCCAGGCTCTCGCTCCTCTGCACTTTTCTCCCCTCATCGCAGACGTCACGTGAATGAAGCACGACCTTTCTTCCCTTTGGATTCTCAGGGTACTCTTTAAGCACGGGCACCTGGTCTGAGGGGATGTCACATGGAGTCGGAGGAGTGTCTGGGAAACGCTTCACACCTGGTCTTGCACCGCTGGCCCGGAAGCACCCAGAGCACACGGCTGGTTCTGGGCACCTGGGGCGCACGGGGTGGGCCAGGCTGCAGCCTCAGAGGGAAGCCACGCCTGGCGCTGCCTCTAGGAACAAGATGCTGGAGTCACTTCTTTGTACCAGTGTCGTGACCTCTATAATACTTCTTAAACAGAGGACAAAGATGGGCCCACTAAGCCTTAACCAAGATTTAAATCTGACCTGACAGAATTGAAGCCCAGAAGTCCAGGAGGCAAGTGGTTGAACGAGCTTAGGAAAACGCCCAGGGAGCCACTTGGAGAAACCCAGGGAACTGGAGCGACCACAGTTTCAGGGCAACGGGTGGGGGAATAAAGCAGTATTTTCTGAGTTGGTATCTGTTTTAGGATTGACTAAAACTGTGACTAAAATTACTGGGGATTTAGGGTGGTCATTAATTCTAGGAACAGTTCAGTTCAGTCACTCAGTCATGTCCAACTCTTTGCAATCCTATGGACTGCAGCATGCCAGGCTTCCCTGTCCATCACCAACTCCTGGAGTTTGCTCAAACTCATGTCCATTGAGTTGGTGATGCCATCCAACCATCTCATCCTCTGTTGTCCCCTTCTCCTCCTGCCCTCAATCTTTCCCAGCATCAGGGTCTTTTCCAATGAGTAGGTTCTTTGAATCAGGTGGCCAAAGTATTGGAGTTTCAGCTTCAGCATCAGTCCTTCCAATGAATATTCAGGTCTGATTTCCTTTAGGATTGACTAGTTTGATCTCCTTGCAGTCTAAGGAACTCTCAAGAGTCTTCTCTAATACCACAGTTCAAAAGCATCAGTTCTCCAGCAGTCAGCCTTCAATAAGGTCTAACTCTACATCCATACATGACCACTGGAAAAATCATAGCTTTGACTAGATGGACCTTTGTTGGCAAAGTCATGTCTCTGCTTTGCAATATGCTGTCTACGTTGGTCATAGCTTTTCTTCTAAGGAGCCAGCATCTTTTAATTTCATGGCTGCAGTCACCATCTGCAGTGATTTTGGAGCCTAAGAAAATAAAGTCTGTCACTGTTTACATTGTTTCCCCATCTGTTTGCCATGAAGTGATGGGACCGGATGCCATGATCTTAGTTTTTTGAATGTGGAGTTTTAAGCCAGCTTTTTCACTCTCCTCTTTCACTTTCATCAAGAGGCTTTTTAGCTCTTCTTCACTTTCTGCCATAAGGGTGGTGTCATCTGCATATCTGAGGTGATTGATATTTCAGGTCTGTGTTAAATTTCATACATCCAAACAACATGGAAAGGGGATGAAGATGAGCTCTGATATTTGAACACTGAGGATAAACCTGCAGGACCTCAAAGATGGAGGCAGTGTCAGAGGCCATGCGGCGGGGCTCTCCAGGGTCTCCCTCCGCCTGGGAAGTCTGCCCAGCAGCTCCCTGCCCTTCAGATGGGGCCCTGCACCCAGGACACTTAGGGATGTCACTGCATTTCAATAAAATAAAAGTTGGTGACGAGCCCATTTAGGAAATTTTATTTTTGAGTCGTGAACAGCTCTCACGTCGGGCCTTGCTCCTGACCAGCCGGGGCCTCCAGGTGTGCAGTGCCCAACACGCACAGTAAGTGCGGCTCTAGGGCTGGAGCCTCCTACCCACGCCCAGGGGCCCCTGTTTCCCCAGTAACTTGTGTTTCAGCAGCTTTCTCCTCATAACTCCGGTCCCCAACCTGGAAAACCCTCAGTTTGTAGTTAAGCACTCAGAGTCCATATAATTCATAATCACGAAGGCAAAGAAAACCCTTAAGCTCCCCAAGTGCATGGAGCTTCTGAGGAGCAGCATTCCTGGGACTTCAGAGGCTGACAAGGAATCAAGCGCCTCCGACACCGCCAGGCAGACCCCCGGCCGCGCCTCCCAGGCGGGCCGGCAGGGCGCCTCCCGCTCTGCTGCTGCTGGGATGTCACTCGTTCCCGTGCTCGCGGTCCAGCACTGCTGGTCCACGGAGGACGGCCTGGCGCTCGGCCGAGGACAGGTGTGGAGGCTCCCCCGGCTGCCCGCCAGCGCGTGGGACCCAAGGGAGTGACGGTGCTGTGCCACACGTGGGAGAGGCTCCCCGCGTGTCACATACACACTACATGTGTACGTGTATGTGTGTGTGTATACCGGCACACATGTGGATGCACGTGTGTGTATTCCTACCACATTACACCCTCTGCCCTCATGGGCATCTCAGTCCAGCGGGAAGGACAAGCATGCACGCAGGTTATTATAATGAAGGTGCGGGTCCAAACTCCACAGATTCTCTCTGTCACAGAAAGCGGAAACTCTCAGGCACCGGGAAGGGAGCCTAGCGCTGCAGGTGGGAATGTAAACTCGTGCAGCTTCTGTGGAGGAGAGAGTGGAGGCTCCTCAGCAAACTGACAATAGAGCCACCATATGACCCTGAACCCTGCTCCTGGGCATATATCCAGGGAAAACCATACTCGGAAAAGACACGCACCCCAGTGTTCATAGCGGCACTGTTTACAGCGGCCAAGACATGGGAGCAGCCTCAGGGTCCACCGACAGACGACGGGGTAGAGAAGATGGGGTGCAGACACGCAGCGGACTGTTTCTCAGCCATGAAAAAGAGTGAAGCGATAAATAATAAACTGCTCTGGTTGGGGTGGATATATTCAAACAAGTGTCAGTGTGTCTCTGAAAACAGGGACAACTGTTCAGAGAAAATAAAGGGAACGTCTGGCAGTCCATGCCTGCGCAAAAGGCAAAACGTGCCGTGATACACTTGGGAATAAATCCAATAAGACATGTACACTGTCCATAGAAGAAGACATCTCAGCTGTACCGAAGATTTGGAAGGAGGCCCAGTGAACTGAAGATACGGAAGGAGGCCCAGTGAACTGAAGGTTCGGAAGGAGGCCCAGTGAACTGAAGATTCGGAAGGAGGCCCAGTGAACTGAAGATACGAAGGAGGCCCAGTGAGCTGAAGATATGGACGGAGGCCCAGTGAAACGCAGACAGATGCAAATGCATCAATTCTCCGAAGACTGATTGGTGAAGTGCAGTAACAGTGATTCTAACCCAACCCTCGGTGAGATTTTAAAACATGTACGGTATTGTGAGACCTGTATGAAAGTACTGATGCCCAAGGATAAGTAAGACAATCCTAAACAATGACGAGAGAAGGTGTTCCCTACAGATGACAAGTGGCTGTGCACAGTGCCGTTGTGAGCGGATTACATGTAGCAACTGACAGCTTCTCAACAGTTTTATGAGGTGGGTTTAATTATTAACCCATTTTCAGGACGGGGAAACCTAGACCAAAAAAGTAAGCTGCTTTGTGGGGCGTGGCAGTGGCAGAGCTGGGATCTGAACCCTGGCCCTGGGGCTCCGGAATCCATGCCTCCGCGCACCATACCCTGTGACTCATCTTGGCACAAGAAGCTGATGGTCAGGAAAGAATACAAAGTCCCAAGCAGACTCACGCACAAATGGGAAATCTCACTGTCGACGAAGCAGCGTTTCCAGTGAATATCTCAGCCCATAAATGGTCCCAGTAACTGGGTATATTTTTGGAAATAAATTAAGGTCCCTGTACCAGTTCTAGGGTTGCTGTGACAAACAACCACAAACGTAGCAGCTTGAAACAGCACAAGCCCAGCACCTCCCAGTTCCAGAAGGCTGAGGGCTCCTGGCCCCTCTGCTCTGGTCTCGTGAGGCAGAAAGTGAGGGCCAGACTCTCACCTGGAGGCGCTCTTTGAGGTTGTGGACAGAGTTCAGTTCCCCGCAGAGCGACGCCCCCTGCCCTGCTGGGTGTCCCCTGGGCCCTCCCTTGGGCCCTGCACCTCTCTGAAGCTCTCTGGCCCCACCTCGGTCACTGCCTTCTGCCTCCAGCCAGAGGGGCCTCTGCCCTTGATGTAGCCACGTGCTTAGACTGAGCTCACTGCCTGCGTGATCCGAGATACCGCCCCAGCTTCACACTCACCGGCTCTTCACTTCAGCTGCCTCGGCAGACTCTCTTCTGCCGTGTGATGTATATATTCACAAGGTCCACAGATGAGAGAATGGACCTCTCCTTGGGGGAACATTCTATTATAATCCTCATACCATATGGTATATGACAATAAATTTGAGGTGGATTAGAGAGTCAAAATGCATAAAACAAAATAATAATGGAAAACAATAAAAGAGAATATATTTTATAATCCTGGGGGAGGGAGGACCTTCCTAAGCAAGCTTAGAAATCATAAAGGAAAAAACAGAAGATAATGTTCTCAAAAATTAAAACACTGGATAAAGAGATTGAAGGTAAGCAACTAGGAGAAAGCACTCGCAACATACTTAACAGATCATTAATAGATCATATGAAACTGAATTTCTATAGATCAAATTAGAAAATCAAGTCGATAGAAGAGACTGGCAATAACGTGATTGAGTAATTCACAGGAATGTAGGTGCAGATGGCCCCTGACCGATGATGCAGCGACTTCCAGTTTCCTGTTTCACAGTGGTGTGAAGGCGATACACATTCAGTGGAAACCATACTTTGGATTTTGGTCTTTTCTAGGGCTAGTGATACAACCTTGTTGCAGTGCTGGGCAGCGGCTCCCGGTCAGTCATGTGATCACTAGGGTAAACAGCCAACATTCTTATAACCTTTGTGTCCCGACAAACCATTCTGAAAGAATTTCACTTTCAGGGCAGTGTTCAATAAATTGCACAAGATATTCAACACTGTTATCAATTAGGCTTTGTGTTAGATGATTTTACCTGACTGTAGGCTAATAGAAGTGGGTTTGGTATATTAGATGAATTTTCAGCTTGTATTGTCAGCTTCAGTGGGTTCATCAGGACACAACCTCATCATAAGTCAAGGGAGCTCTGTGGTGGATTTCCGCTTCCAGTAATGAGTCTCTACCAAGTCTGCTTCAAGCTATCAGGGAACCAGGAGGGCAGGGAAGGGTTATGGGGCCAACCCGGAGAGGAGAGAAATGCAGAGAACCGGGGAGTCCGGCTTTGGGGACATTTGAACAGGGGCCTCTGCCAATTCTAGGTTGGCCCGTCAGAGGTTGAGAAGCTGAGTAGATCCTTCAACAGCCTCACAAGAAGCCAGGGAGACATAAGCCGCCTCCAGGGCTCACTGCAGGGGAGTGCTTGGTAAGACCCATGCTTCTGGGTGGAGCCCCTTGGGCTGCACCTGAGGAGTGGCAGTGAGGTGGACACAGACCATCCCTCCCCAGATGGAGGCCCACCTAAATGGACTACGGTTGTTCCAGATGGAAAGGGCACGACCTGCCTACCGAGAAGCAAATGTAAATTCTCTCCAGAGAAGATGACCATCATCTTAGGACTCCAATTATTCCTATCAAGTTCCATATGAAATATCTGGCACACTATCAAAAATAGGCTCGTGAGAAGCCAAGACCACGTGACCAGAAGCTGAGAAACAGACGCAGCGAAGTGACGACCACGCGGATCCACGTGACGGCCATCAGACCCGGGCTTTAAAAGAAGCAGAATAGGCGTGTCCAGCAGAGTTCGGGGAAGAGTGCTGAGCTCCAGCACAGAGCAGGGAGCTAAACAAGGGCCGGAGCAGGGACTCTAGCTCTGGGATATACAGCAGTTAGAATTAAGAATGAGTGGAGCAGCAGGCTAGACGCAGCTAAGGAGAGACTCAGTGAAGAAGGAGGCAGATTAAGAAACATGCACACAGTCAATGCAGAACACAGGAAATACAGTTAGAAGGTGAGGAGCACACCTGTTTACACGTATATATAAAATTATAGTCTCAAACAGAGAAGGGAGCACTGGGCAGAAGTTGAAATAGAAATTCCGATATCACGGCCACTGAGGAAAGTACATCCACAAATAACGGAGACTCTGCAGCAAAAAATCCTTAGGCCCAGATAGCTTAATCTACCAAACATTTTCAGGATGAAATAATTATCAGTATTACACAGACTCTTCCAGAAAACAGATAAAAAGGGAACACTCCAGTTTGTCTTATGAGACCAGCAAACTTTGATACCAAAATCGAATAAGATCATCATAGTAAAAGAAAATTGTAAGATAATGTCATTCATAAGCATAGATGTAAAGATTCTAAGCAAAATATTAGTGAGCCAAAATCCAGCAAAAGGTAGAAAGGAGTAAGTCTTCATGATCAAATGAGGCTTATTCTAGAAATGCAACATGGATTTAGCATTAGAAAATCTAAGAAGCCCACTGCATTACTAGAATAAAGGACAAAATTCATATAATTATCTCAAAAGATGGGAGGGAGGCATTTAAGAAACATCCATTTATGATTTTAAAAAGAAAAGAGATTTTTGGTAAGAATAGAAAGAAGTTCCCTAAATGTGATACAGGAAGTCTATGTAAAAAGTCAATTGTCTTTTTCAGTACCAGCAACAAACTGAGAAAACGAAAATTAAAAAATAACATCATTTAAAATAGCATCATAACATGTCAAATTGCTATTATTGTTGTTTAGCTGCTGACTCATGTCTGACTTTTTTGACCCCCTGGACTGTAGCCTGTCAGGCTCCCCTGTCCATGGGATTCTCCAGGCAAGAGGACTAGAGTGGGTTGCCATTTCCTCCTCCAGGGGATCTTTCCAACTCAGGGATTGAACTCCGTCTCCTGCATTGCAGGCGGATTCTTTACTGTCTGAGCCACCAGGGAAGCCCAGTTCTGTGTAGAAATCCACAAGGTGATTTACAAGGAAAGTATGTTCAAGTGGTCTTTTACACTTCTGCACTTTCCCCTGTATTAAAAAAACCAGCCTTCCTTCTTTATTCCTGATGCAGACTGACGTGCATCTAATGTCTCTGAAATCCCTCTGCTCTGTCACTCGCTCGACAACAGTTTCCGTTGGTTCTACCTCAAAACAGCCCTTCCGCAACAGGAAAAGGAGATCTTTTCTGGCTGGACCACAGCAGAAAAGGAATTGCAAGTAAGGCTTAGACTGTTTGACACTCTTTTCTGAATGTGACGAGCCCAGTAAACAGTCATCAAACACTTATCTCTCGTGACCATGCTGACTCACTCTCTCTTACCATCTGTGTTTTATCTCTGCTTTCTCTTCCTCAGTTCCGTGAATTAAGGGCTTAGTAACTGCCAGTGAAGCATGCCTTGACAGGACAGGGCCCAGGAACGCAGGCTTCTTGCTTTCCTGGGGGACGATCCTCCATCCCCCAGGCTAATGCTCGACCACTGTCCTTGTCCCCCAGTTCTGTAAGGTGGGACACAGCCAAAGTTGGTTTTCAGCTTTTGTTCCTGCCTTTTTGAGAGACCTTTAGACAGCAAGATGACACCAGTGAATCCTAAAGGAAATCCACCCTGAATGTTCATTGGAAGGACTGAAGCTGAAGCTGAAGCTCCAATACTTTGGCCACCTGATGCGAAGAGCTGACTCATTGGAAAAGACCCTGATGCTGGGAAACATTGCAGGCAGGAGAAGGGGACGACAGAGGGTGAGACAGTTAGATGGCATCTGCGGCTCAATGGACATGAGTTTGAACCAGCTCCAGGAGATAGATAGTGAAGGGCAGAGAAGCCTGGTGTGCTGCACTTCATGGGGTCACAAAGAGTCGGACAGGACTGAGCGGCTGAACAACAATTATTTACTCATTTGGATCCATTATTTTTGGATTTTAAAAACTAATTTTAAAAAAGACTAAAATTAAAGACAAAACTACCTTAAAAAAAATGAAATCAAACCAAAAGACGTGAGAACGTGTGATCACATCCCTTCCCCACGGGCGGCAGGGAACGAGACCCAGCCCCGGGCGCTCAGCCTGGCTTTGAACCCGGCAGCCTAGGTCAGAGTTCAGAGCCCGTGTACCGGCGGCTGGACCCCCGCTTCACCCCCGTCCGTGTTCCATGAGCGGCTGCGGTGATGCAGGGGGCGCGGTGCTGGCACTTGGCTCTGGGACGTCAGCGGGAGCAGGAGACTGAAACCACACGCGGGGCACGCGGGGACCTGCCTCCCCCCCTCGAGTGAAGGCCAACACAGAGGGACTCTCAGGAGAGCAGTGGCGGAGCGCGGGGCCCGCTCACCCCCCGGAGCCGCTCTGAGTTGCCACAGAAACGGCTCTGTGGTCGGCGTGCATGACTTCCAGTGGCGGTTTTGGGTACAAGTGGGTTGACTTGCTTTGCCATGAAAATCTCCTAGAATAACGATTTACAAGGCATGGTTTGATGAAATGCACGCTTCAAGCGTTTTTCAGAAAACAGGGGGCAAGAATTCAAACTCTCATTGAGAATAAGATGTGGCCAAAGTTAAATGTGGTTCTGTCTCTCATAACAACTTACATTTTACAACAATGTATCATACCAGCTGTCTTGGGAACAAAGGAATCAGCCTGAATTTTGTAAATAAACTGTGGTTATTAAAGCTACTTGAAAGAAGCCAGAGTAATAACCATTAAACAGGAAAAGTCAGTAAAAGTCTTTGAATGGTATTTCTGTTGCAATTATTATTCCCGTTTTCATAATGTGCCTCGGGATGAAACACAGTTTTGAGCTGTTGGAACTTTCGAATAGATTGCACTGCAGATCTGTTAGCCCACAGCAGCCAAGACTGTGAAGTTTTAAAATCCATTATGGAAAACGGGAATTGAAGCCTTGGAAATCTGTAAAAGACAGCACTGGTCTTCCTTTCGACAACTGTCATGATTATTGCTTAACTGACCCTCTGTCTGCACCCCATGTCTGTCCGTGAGGCTGACCATGAGCACAGGCTCGCTGGCGGCCCCTGGCGCTGATGGGGCTTTAGGTGCCGGCCAGTGACGGCTTTACCGCCCTGACGCTGGTCCTCCCGCCGCGCACCTTCTCCCTCACGGGTCACTGGGCCCCGTGGGAGGCCCACACACTCTTCAGAAATAAACGATACTGCGGTAACGGTGTGACGGCAGAAGGAGCTGGATTCAGCTCTTGTCATCTCTCATTTTACCTTCTGCTGCTGGAGGGATCTCTTTAAAGACGCAGTCATGTAACACTATGCAGTTAAAGAGAAAGGTCCTCTGCGGCTGAAAACTGCCTTCTGAGCAGTGACTGGGTCCCCACCCCGAGCCCAGGGAGGGCACCACGGCCCCAGCAGAGCACAGAGCAGGCAGAGCCGGCGGAGACCCGGGCTTGCCGCTGCCACTGCTTCTCAATGGCTGAAACGAGAGCAGCTGACGTCCTGGTCTCTCCTCCTCACCCTTGGGACCCTCGGCCAGGAGGGTCCCCACTGCCCTGGGCACCCGGAATCTGTTCTCCGCAGCCCCTCATCCTGACCAGTGTCTTTACTTCTGCGGACCCCGCCACACGGGCCCTTCTCCTGGGTGAAGACTTGTAGCCACACGTGCTCCATCCGCACTCCCTGGCTCCTGACGTGTTTCTCACGCATCCTGCCGCGATGTCCACACGGGCCCCGTGGGAAGGTGTGGCCACTGACCTTCTAGGAGCCTGATGTCCGGGCCAGTTAGGGCCCGGACAGGCCACGTGACCCGTCGTGATCGGGGTGGACCCTCCCCCGCAGGCCGTGCTCATCCTGAAGCCTCGCCTGGTCCCTCCCCCAGGCCTTAATGGGGGTCTCAGGACCTCCCCCGTCCCCGCCCCAGAAGCACATGATCAGCCCCGAGACTGGCCACTAGACTCAGTGGGCTCCATCCTGGATGAACCGATGAGTCCGGGCCTTGTCTGCTGTGAGGCTGGGACTGAATGGTGGACCATGCCCAGTGCTTCACGACACACTTCAGGACAGTCTACGCACAGTCTAGACCTCAGGGCCTGGACACACCTGAGAGGAACGAGACCGGCCAGCTGCTGAAACACGCCAGCCAGAGAACTGGCGAGGTCTTCGGGCGGCCTGGGGTCTGAGCTAAGGACCTGGCCACGGGCTCCGGAGGCCCTGCCCTGAGGGAGCCTCCCCTGCGGTCGGGGAGATGGCGGGCAGGGCCAGGGTGGCAACCTCCCGCCTCGTGGACCTGAGCCTCGCAGCCCCTTAAGAGGAAAAGCACGTCGCCAAACCCCAGCCTGGAGCCTGCACCCCACGCCGCCTCCGCTCGACCGCACTGGGAGCCCCTCGAGGGCGGAGGAGGACCCGCACGTCCAGGCTGCTTCTCAGTGCCCGTCGCGGGCCAGCACCTCACGCTGCCCAGGAGTGACGCGTGCAGCAAAGAAAGGACGATCCTTTGTGAAAAGCACAGCGTTGCATCTTATTGACTGGATCTCCAAGTAGTAGTTCTCACTGACTTATTTAAAAGAACCTTCTGGGAACCTGAGTGGTCTAGGTTCACACGTTTGAGGCTTAAAATACCTGGTTCAAAGCAGGGGCTTCGTCACGCGTACGGCATTGTCTACGTTATGTTTGAGGTCCGAGGCTGGCGTTGTGTAGCGCCCCGGTGATAAACACACCCTGGCTTTGCAGTCTTAAGAACACTAGCAAAGTTTTAGACTAATTCTTTTCTTCCCTTCTTTTCCATAATTTACTGAATTACTTTGGCAAAGGCTTGCAGATCACCTGGTCTCACTGTGAATAATGAGACCCTGTTGTTCCCCAAAAGGAGACTTGGTTGCGCGCAGGCTGAGCCTGAGTGACCCCAGCACAGACTCAGTTCGCAGTGTGCTCAGTCCGATGGACGATGGCTCCGGGGTGGGCGGCCCGCTTCCGTCACAGGAGGCCACGGGCTCCCCGAGGACTCAGTCTCCTCACACAGCGAGGTCTGCTCGGAGCCCCGGCCTCCCCTCTGCTGTCGGAACTCTAGGACGCTTGCTCAGATCTTATCGGGAGTCAGGTATCACTGACTCCTGGTCTGGAGGGGATGATGGCTTTAAAATTACCTTCCTGTTGCTGTTGTTCAGTCACTAAGTCGTGTCCAGCTCTCTGTGACCCCATGGACCGCAGCACACGAGGCAGCCTTGTCCTTCACTTTCCCCTGGGGTTTGCTCAAATTCATGTCCATTGAGTCAGTGATGCCATCCAACCATCCCATCCTCTGTCACCCCCTTCTCCTTTTGCCTTCAATCTTTCCCAGCATCAGAGTCTTTTCCAATGAGTCAACTCTTCGCATGAGGTGGCCAAAGTACTGGAGTTTCAGCTTTAGCATCATTCCTTCCAAAGAAATCCCAGGGCTGATCTCCTTCAGAATGGACTGGTTGGATCTCCTTGCAGTCCAAGGGACTCTCAAGAGTCTTCTCCAACACCACAGTTCAAAAGCATCAATTCTTCAGCACTCAGCTTTCTTTATAGTCCAACTCACATCCATACACGATCACAGGAAAAACCATTTCGACTATACAGACCTTTGTCAGCAAAGTGAAGTCTCTGCTTTCGACTATGCTATCTAGGTTTGTCATAGCTTTTCTTCCAAGCAGCACGCATGTTTTAATTTCATGGCTGCAGTCACCATCTGCAGGGATTTTGGAGCCCAAGAAAATAAAGTCTGTCACTGTTTCCACTGTTTCCCCATCTATCTGCCATGAAGGGATGGGACCGGAGGCCATGATCTTCGTTTTCTGAATGTCGAGTTTTAAGCCAGCTTTTCACCCTCCTCTTTCACCTTCATCAGAAGCTTTGTAGTTCCTCTTTGCTTTCTGCCGTTAAATTGGTATCATTTGCATATCTGAGGCTGTTGCTGTTTCCACTGGAAATCTTGATTCCAGCTTGTTACTTCCTTATTTATGCGTTAAAGGAAAGATATGTTTCTGTCTACTCCAGTATTCTTGCCTGAGAAATTCCATAGACAGAGGAGCCCGGCTGGCTACAGTACATGGGGGTGCAGAGAGTTGGACACAACTTTGCGACTTAAACAACAGCAACAACCACCTGTTTCTGTCAGGCTGGCTTAGACAGAAAATTGGTCTTTTCTAGTTACACTGGTGTTATCCTGATGCCACTTAAGGGGCAAACTAACCCTCTGTAGCCACAGGTTCCCGGGCACTCAGGGACCGACCTGCCGAGGGTGAGGAGCTGGAGGAGAGGCCGATGCCGGCAAGGTGGGCACGGGGCAGCTGAAGCGCCAGCCATCGAGACTGGAGGAGAAGCGGCTTTCCGTGTTTAAGTAGAAAGTACACCTTTCAGAATGCCTCATTCAGTTTTTTTTTTTTTTTTTTTAAAGAATTAAAACACAGGAATTTTTCTTAAATGAAAAACAGAAACAGTTTAAATTTTTTTTAAAGCAGGTTAAAAAAAGACGCCCAGGAAATTATCCTTTGCAATTCTGCCAGTTTCAGTTTTGAGTCCTTATGCAGCTAGTATCAGGATAATAATATTTGGTTGAAAAGAAAGAGAAGAAAAGTTTCAAGAGACTGCTCTGCACGCATTTTGGTTGGTTGGCTGATGTCAGGTCGGCTCCTGCTCCTTTGCAATCGCTTTGACGTGCAAAACAGAAAATCGCAAACAATTTTGACACTTTAAATACCCTTAAATACCCTCAGTGAGCACACACATAATGAGACCCTGAAGACTGTAAGTTACGACACTTCTAATTGTTTTTGACTACTGCTATTAGTGCCATGAAAGGAAAAGTCAGATTCAGATAAAATAGAAGTTAAATCAGATTAAACATAGATGAACTGAAGGAGTGCCACGATTTGCTCTTCAGTTCTACTGAAACAATTGCTAAGCTACACCCTAGGATCTTGTGGAAAGAACCCAGCGTTTCGTGGCTGCAAAGATTAGGAAATATTCAGCTTTACCCAGGGGTATTTCCTGACGTTTCTCTGGTAAACTGGAGCCCAATAGAAGCTATCAGGAATTAGTGTAAGAAACAGTCTAGAAGCCTATTGTCACTACAAAGATGAAAGCAACTTTGATGATCAAAAAGCAGTCAGTAAAATAGGACTGAAGTGGTTCCTGAACCTTCCCTACTGCTCATCTGGGATTTCTTAATTTCCCTACTCTCCGTCTATTATGAGGTTTCTGTGTGAAGTCCTGCCATGAATCAGAGTGATGTCAACAGAGTTTTACCTTGAGTCATATTTTATCACAAACTGGAGGAGGCCTGGTCCTTCAGGGAACACGCTTCCTGCTCTTAAGAGGCTTGTCATCTTCTCCTAGTTCCAGACACCCCAGCCGGCCGGGGTGGGGGCCCAGCTGACCTCGGCGACAGTGGGACCTGGGCCAGCCCCCTCAAGGCCACGCTGCCCCTGGGGTGGGCTTTTGCCTGCGGCCGCGCTGGCTCTGCTCTCCAGCCACAGGGGGCTAACTGCCCATTCCAGCTCTCTGGGGGGGTGGTTTTTCCCTACCAGCCTTAATAAACTTTCCCTGTCACTGCTGTGTCAATTTCTAAACTAGAAATGCTGTAACTTAAAAACTGGCATGACAGGCGCAAAGGTGTCAGGGTGTGACCCCACCCGTCCTATTTTGCAGCTGGGTGACCTTGGGCAAGTCACGGAGCCTCTCTGAGCTGCAGTGCACCAGCGGGGAAACGGGAGCGTAATGCTGGCCTCAAATGGTGATTATCAGGATAAATGAACTAGGTCGTGCACGGTTTCTCGTGCAGTGTCTCTCATCTTGCAGGCCTCGGGGAAATACAGTTACAACTCATTTTTCATCCTAGAATCATATTTTGCGGTCCTATTGCCTGTCCAGCATGGACCCTATACAAGACATATCCTACACAGACATGACATAGACGCCCACACCACGCCCACAATACACATATGAGGCCGGGTGAGCATTAGACATTGGGAATGAATTCCGGGAGGTCAAGTCCATCCGGTATTAATGTGACTATGCAGCATCAATCAGATACTCACACCTGCCACTCTCTGCAGTCCCCCACCTGGGGGACAGGCTCCCCTGCTGGCTCAGTGGCAAAGAATCCACCACCAGTGCCGGAGACGACGGTTCGACTGCAGGGTGGGGAAGATCTCCTGGAGAAGGAAATGGCTACACACTCCGGGATTCTCGTCTGGGAAATCCCATGGACAGAGTAGCCTGAGGACAGTCCATGGGGCAGCAAGAGTCGGACACGGCTATGAGCATGACCTGGGGGTCTTGTTTGCCAACAACCCCAGAGGTGATGCAAGTCTCCCCATTCGCCTTACGTCAGGGTACTCTTCACAAAGTCAAGATGACCGGCCCGGCATTCCTGTGCTGAATGGATCATAGGAAACAGCAGCGCATAAGTGTCTGCTGACACCCACGGCAGGTTCTGTCCCACACGTCGGTGGTGCTGAGAAGCGTACCAGCAATGCTGCACGTTAAGGCCGAGGGCGAAGCATTTATTATAAGTTTCATTACGACTTGTGATATGTATTGATACTCTGTCGCCTTTTTAGTTTAAAATTAGTAAAATTTAAAAGACCTGGATGAAAAAGACCCTTTCATTAGAAAATAAAACAGGTCATTAGCTACTGTCATAGCGGGATCATCCTGGTTATACCAGATTTGTTTCATGAACGTAATAGAAGAAAGGAGGAGAAAATTAGAACTCAAGAGAAAGCATGATTCGTGTCTCTAAGCACGATGGTGTCCCTTTATCCTAACAAGCAGACCCTGTCGGCTACATCCCCAACACGGGCTTCCCCTTCTCCGGGTCCAGGTTGCCCTCCCTCCTGTAATTCCATCCCCGCCAGGTGGACCCTGATTGGTCCAGGCCAGTTTGGACCCCCCCCCCCCCCGTCCTCTCACCAGGGATTGGATGGTCTCAGCTAGCATGTGACCTGTTCTGGCCAATGAGATGAGAAGAGTGGCCTTGGGGGTGGGGTTACTCCTGGGAAAGGTGCCCTCACTGCTCAGAACAGGACCCCAGACATGAGCAGCCCCGTGGGCCTCTGGGTGTCCCCAGGCCTGCTCAGGATGCTGGGAACTGTGGCTGCCGTCGAGCTGGTTTAGGATGAAACCAGCACGGGACACAGAGACGCGGGAATGAGGGGAGCGGAGCCAGCGGCAGGGCTGCCACTCGCAGACTGCAGGTGACAGACCCCGTGGCTGTCCACGGGCTGCAGAGCCCGAGCATCCCAGCGGACACAGGACCACCACCATCCCCGAGCCCCTGGGCCTGGAGAAAGTCAACCAGCGAACCGGCCACGTGGGCAAGTACCTGCTCCTGGGACTCCAGCTCCTTATGCTGTAGCTTCTTCTCCATGGCTCGCACTTGTTTCGAGCGGTTTTCCAGTTCTTCTTGTAAAGCCTGAAATGGCGTAAGACAAATACAAAAATATTAAAAATTAGCACCCTCAGTGCTAAAAATTACCACCTAAACTGGTGTCAAAACGGCCTCAGATCTCGAGTCTATTACAGTTGTTCCAAACGGTTCAGGCAGAAAAAAGCCCAGCCTTTCAGCATTGGGCCCAGATGTTTCCTACTTTAGCAATACTAGTGTTAAAAATTCCAAACTTACAAAACAGACACATTAGCAGATGTCCATTCATCTTATAAAAATATCTCCTCTGTTCCCAGCACAGATGCACAAGCATGTGATGAAGCGTAAAACGACTGCTAATTAAAGTAGTTCGACCAGTACACCTGTGAGGCGCCCTTACACGCTGAACCGTGCTGCGTCCACAGGAGCTGAGATACTGGACCAGCACGCCGCTTTTCAGCACTGTGCTATGGAAATCTGAGTAAGTCACGGCGACCCTAAAGGCATTTCTTTATTAAGCCACTGAGGACAGCACTGAATTTGAAGAACCCGTAAGAAGCAGACAGAGGAGAACTCTTTCAGTTGCCAAGTAGCCATTCAGGTTGCTCTGGGGGAACCCCGGAACGACAAGGTTCAATAAAGAACGCTGTATCAATTACTATTTTAAGTAAAGAGGTGAACTAGAAAAGAAACAGGATCCATTTGAACAATCCCATGTGATGACAGATACAATACACGGGGAATGACGGCGAGCAGAGCGCAAGGGATGGGACGGGAAGATGCTGAATGAATTCTCAAAATAAAATTCATTCATGGTAGACGCCCGGGCTTCTGCTCTGGGTTAAGAGCTGTGATAGGTCCTTCAGATGAAGCAGTGAAAGAAAACAGACGAAACAACTCCCTGCTCTCACCAGCTTCCATTACACCGGGGGACACACAATATGCAAACAGTGAGTATATAATACATGTCAGTGACGAGCGCAGAAGCAAAACAGTGCAGCGAAGGGGGCCCCTGGAGGGTTAGGAGGGTCGCTTCAGCCGCTGCAAAGATTAGACTGAGGAGGGGTCCAGCGAAGCAGAGAAGCAGGGTCCAGGCTGCTGAGACACACGGGAAAGAATGCTGGGGACTGGACCGGGGCGGTGTCAGGGCCCCAGTCCACTCGAGGACCCGGGTCGCAGCTCTGAGACGTGGATGCAGAGTGAAAGATAAGGAGACATGACCCTGGGGTCGTGGCTGGAGCAGGAGGGAGGCGAGGGCGGGAGCGGCATTGCGGGAGGTCCGGGGCTTGGCCTGGGGTGGAGGAGCGGGATGCACGGGCCATCCCGACCGAGATGCTGGGGCAGGGAAAGAGCCGCGGTCCGGGCAACACGACTCAGTCCCCGCCCAGCAACAGTCCCAGCAGGGCAACTCCAGCCTTCTCTCCACGGAGACAGAGCCCCTGGTTCTTGGCCTTTTTCCGGCGGTCTAGATTCACTGGGGCATCTGGTGAACGCTATGTGGTCACTCCCCACGTGGAAAAAAGTGCTTATCATGTGCTTCTAGTTTCAGGGGGGTCCACGTGCTGCCTGAAGCCTGTCCATGGATGAACCCCAGGCTAAGAACCTCTATTTAAAATACAATAAGAAGGAAAAAAAAAAGAGAGAATAAGGGGGACTTCCCTGGTGGCGCAGTAGTTGAGAATCCGCCAGCCAGTGCAGGGCTCGTGGTTCAATCCCTGGTCCAGGGAGATGCCAGGTGCCGTGGGACGATGACCGGTGCACACAGCTGCTGGTGCCCAGGCTCTGCAAGGAGAAGCCCGAGCAGGCACCGGAGAGCGGCCCCCGTCTCCACACCCGGAGAAAGCGTGTGCACAGCAGTGAGGGCCCAGCACAGCCGAAGGTGGAGAAACAGAATGCTTAGAGAGAGTGAAATGGTTTGACCGAGGAGAGAATGAGAATGAGGGCAGAAGCTTTAGGGGCTTTTTGATGTTATACTGGAATATAAAATCCACCCTTCAGCCAAGCCTGACAATGAGCTTCAAACTCTATTTTTGTTTATATTAATGATTGTATTGTGGGCTGTTTCCAGAAGGATGAATGCAGTTGTTCCTATGCTTTTTGACCAAGTAGCATTTTTTTTCTTTTGATGATTTTGTACCAGTGCATAGGATCTTGTTGGCGTCTCTTACGGCCTAGTCGAGGAGAGGAGTGAACATGGGGCTGGGAAGAGACCGGCGTGCTTTCTGCCCTGCTCTCTCCTGCTCTCCCTCCTCACACCATAGTCAGAGTGACCCCACGCCCCCAGATCCAACCATGTCGTCCCCCTGCTGCAATGCTCAGACACCACCACAGCACCCCCGAGATGCGGCTCAGACTCCCGACCGGGGTCCTCAGGGCCTCGGCTCTCCAGGCTCTGACCACCCTGGGCTGGGGGAGCCTCCGTGTCCTGCAGATTTCATGGCCATGATCAATGACCATGCGCCACTGTTGGCTGCATGGACTTTATTTTTCAGCCTCCTGGCAATCCTGTGCAGCAGGCAGTCTCTCACCCACGTTAGGGAGGACTGAACTGAGACCCACAGAGGGGAGAGAGCCCCCCAGGTCCATCCGCAGGCCAGAAGCAAGGCCCCGGGCTGGGACCACGACACACTGACCCTCCCCGAGTTCAGCGTTCGCGCTTCTCCCCACGGCCCTTCACCCGTGACCCCTGTCTTCCCGCCTTTGCCTGGAAGCTGCTCTGCTCTTGGTGTAACCTCACTGACCTGTCCCAGGAGCAAAGCCTGGACACTGCGGGGCTGTGACCCGTCTGGGGCTCAAGGGGCTCTGGACCTCTGCAGCCCAGGGTGCTCTCCCCGTCATGTTTCCAGCCTGGAGCCAGGCCTGGTGCACGCCAGCACCGGGCCCACGCTTGGGCAGGAGCTAACACACCTCAACTGTTTCCCCAAGGAAATTACTTTAACCATGGGGTCTTCCAACTGTCCTCAACACAGCACAGTGACTGAATGGTTATCAAGTTTCTCAAGATACAGAATGTGCAAGTGTACCTTCCAAAGTTCTCTATATACACACCTGAAACCTGTATACGTATGACATTATTATTTGTAATGACATATTGTCTGGTTTCTGCCACAATAAAAAACTACACTCTTTTGTTTCTTGGTTTATTTTACAGAAAAAAAATACAGGAGATGCGCATCTCCTTTGTCTTTTAAGCAGAAAACTGTCACCCCTGCAGTCTCACCTCTACCCTGCCCTTCCCCAGCAGAGCCCCGGGCATGGCCCCCTCGAGGGTCCCCGTCCCCACCCCCGTCTCTCAGCCCTTTCGTCCTTCCTCCTGTCCCTGCCCTTCACGAGGGAGCAGGTGGAACCAGTAGTGTCCCAGCACCGTGGTGGAGACTCCTTGACAAGAGTTCAAGGTGCTGCGGGGCCTTCCTGGGGGCCATCACGTGAGGCGGGGCTTGGCCAGGGGGCGGGGCCTGAGTAGGGGCGGGGCCTGAGCAGGGGAGGGGTCTAAGCCGGGGAGGGGACTGAGTTGGGGAGGGGCCTGAGCAGGGGCGGGGCCTGAGCAGGGGGAGGGATCTGAGTGGGGTTCCGGGCCGGGGGTGGGGCTCCGGGGCTCAGGCCCATGCAGACGAGGATACTGTGGTGGGGAATTATGAAAGGAGCGGAGGTCAAAGCCTGACCCTGCGTGACGCCCACACTCAGTTCAGTTCAGTTCATTTCAGTCGCTCAGTCGTGTCCAACTCCTTGTGACCCCATGAATCGCAGCACGCCAGGCCTCCCTGTCCATCACCAACTCCCGGAGTTCACTCAGACTCACGTCCCTTGAGTCAGTGATGCCATCCAACCATCTCATCCTCTGTCGTCCCCTTCTCCTCCTGCCCCCAATCCGTCCCAGCATCAGAGTCTTTTCCAATGAGTCAACTCTTCGCATGAGGTGGCCAAAGTACTGGAGTTTCAGCTTTAGCATCATTCCTTCCAAAGAAATCCCAGGGTTGATCTCCTTCAGAATGGACTGGTTGGAACTCCTTGCAGTCCAAGGGACTCTTAAGAGTCTTCTCCAACACCACAGTTCAAAAGCATCCATTCTTCGGCACTCAGCTTCTTCACAGTCCAACTCTCACATCCATACATGACCACTGGAAAAACCATAGCCTTGACTAGACAGACCTTAGTCGGCAAAGTAACGTCTCTGCTTTTGAATATGCTATCTAGGTTGGTCATAACTTTTCTTCCAAGGAGTAAGCATCTTTTAATTTCATGGCCACAATCACCATCTGCAGTGATTTTGGAGCCCCCCAAAATAAAGTCAGCCACTGTTTCCACTGTTTCGCCATCTATTTCCCATGAAGTGATGGGACCAGATGCCATGATCTTCCTTTTCTGAATGTTGAGCTTTGAGGCAACTTTTTCACTCTCCTCTTTCACTTTCATCAAGAGGCTCTTTAGTTCCTCTTCACTTTCTGCCATAGGGTTGGTGTCATCTGCATATCTGAGGTTATTGACGCCCACACTAGGAGCAGGCAGAGGGTGAGGAGGCCAGAGGCCGGGGGGATCGCGGTGCTGGAGGTGGCGGAGGAGGAAACGAGTCCAGGGGGTCTGACCAGAGAGTCCCTGCGAGGACAGGGGACAGTGCCAGCCCTGTCCTTTCTCCGCCTTCACACAGCGAAGAAGAGATTGCTAACCCACCGTGTCTCAGCAATGCTATCAAAACAGAAGGGCAGTTACGTTGGCTTTTCAAACGGCTCCGCTTTTCAGTTTGCTCATAGTTAACTAAAGGGTTCACGTGATGTTTCTAGGGCTAATCAGAGCAAGCAATATGGCTAGAAATTCCTTTTATTACCTAATCAAAATCAGTTTAAAAAGCTGAAGAGTAACCGAGTAATATTCCACTTTCCAAAAAGTTAAAATGCATCAGATGAAAGGAAAATGACAGTTTATACTGACAGCTGTTCCTGATCTCATATTCTAAAAAATTCTTAGGTCACGAGCTGTTCGCCCCCAGAATGGACACAGGCCTCTCTGAGCGTGACAACTACTGAGTAAGCACCAGTGGGGACCTTTCTTCTCAGCTGTGGTGTCTTCACTGGAAAGCCTCACAGTCTGACGTTTGACACACACCTATGAATACAACTTTTACTTTATTCCTGAGAGAAGCCCAAGATCATCAAAGAATGGAATGTCCATCATTGGGTCAAAACCCTAAAACAAAGGCGCACTTGAACGGCCATGCTGCGTGTCCTGCAGACGTGCCGCTCACCTCTGCTGCGTGCACTGGCCTCGTGACTGAAGGGCGGCTCTCCCAACGAGACCTGCCTCTAGGCGCCAGGGGAGGGGCTGGCAGCAGGCACCACCCATGGCTGACTCTCCCAGAGCTCTGTGTGGACCGCCAACAAAGAATGGCCTTTTCCAGAAGAAAACCTGCAGCTATATGAGAACAACGAGCGGAGACCAGACTTTGCGAAAGGGAGTGGGCTATAGGATAATCTGACTTGTTTAAAATATGGAAATCGAGCACGTTAGAGTGTAAAAGGTCCACAGGCCACGGACTCCTCAGGCAGGGAGAAGCCAGGCAGCTCGTGTTTCTGGAGGAGGCACCCGTCAGCGTCCCAGGGCTCTGCTGTTCGTTTAGGGGAAAACGAGGACCAGAGTCAGTGCTATTTTCATAAAACTTATAAACAGGCTTCAAAGTCAGCTGCTCAACTTTCGCCACACATTACGGCTTCTGTGGTCTTCCTGAAAACCCAAGTGTCCCTCCGAGCTCTGAGTCAGTTAAACAAACACAAAATGATGGCAGATACACGCTTTTTAATAATGGACACATGAAACGCAAGTCCATTTGCATAAGAAGTGTTTAAAAAGTTATGTAATAAAGGAAAATTTCCCTGGAAAGGAGGGATTCTGGGCTGCGGGGACACAAAAGCCACAATCCCCATGTCCTCAGGGTGAAGGGTGTCCAGAAGCGCTTGGCCTCAGATCAGCACAGGTCTTTAGAGAAGTTTCTGACCTTGGGTTTGGCCAGACTCCGCCAGGCCCTCATCCGGAGCGGGGCGGGGTGGGCGTCCAGTGGCATCCGAGCTGCAGCCTCACTGCCCCGGCCCAGAAGGCCGCCCGGCCAAGCTGCAAACCGCTCTCTCACCCCAGGACACCTGGCCCGCAGGCTCTCACTAGACAATACGATCCCAAACTCGCCAGCTTCCCATCTTTACCGAGACCCTGGGCTGTGAGAAACGTGTAAACATCCGCTGGCAAACGGAGGCAGAACCAGAAACACAGACGTCACCCTGCTCCTGAGTCCCACGTCCCACAGGCCGTGAGCCGGCTCCCACTCCCGGAGACGCAGCGTGTCCTGAGCACCTTCTGCCTCGTTCCGTGCATTCCGCCTCGGCAAACGCCTGTGTCCGGCCTCGTCAGTCGTCCTGAGGCTGCCGGCACGTCTCCCCGGCCTGCCGGCCGTCCAGGGGCGAGGCTAACGGGCTCCTCCCCGAGCTCTGGCTCACAGAACGCGTGTCTGGGGGCCGCACCTTGAGTGGCACGGCCTTCTCCCGTTTACAGGGACTGGAGCAGATGTGGGCACAAAAGACCGTGGCGGACGGTCCGTCCTGTTAAACATACAGCTGGGGACTTTGGGTTAAGTCAGCGGTGGGGAATCAAGGAGCTGGGCGAGGCGCGGAGGGGCCTCGGCAGCAGCAACTCCGCGCGGCGAGGAGACGAGCAGGGAGCAAAGCAGAGCTTGGCAGGAAGGCTCGGCCCCGGAGAGGTCAGCCCTGCGGAGGGAGGTGAAGCGGGCGGTGGGGTGCTGCTCGCTGGCCTCCGCACGCGTGTCTCTGAGAGTTTCCATGATAAAGAGAAAAAGGAATGCTTAAAGCTTTTTCTACTTAAGACATACGAAGTCACCGTATCCTTCCTTTCCTGAGGTTTGAATTCACTATTTTACTTCAGAAGAAGCATGATTCACGCGTCCTCCACCGGCAGGAGAGATGGGGCAGGACTTCCCACACTGTGCATTTTGGAAGACGACCGGGGTGCCCAGATTCTGAGCTAAGGAGAAGGTGACTGGATGGGAAGGCTTATTTCTGCTTTTATTGAGACACATGCGGTAGGATTCCAGGGTTCCAAAACACGATGCTGGTCTGTTTTCTATTTAAAACCTATAATATGACTTGAAAGTTTGTCTCACAAAGTATCTGTCCACTGACTGGTTTATCCATTAGACAGAGAGGACACCTGACCTGTGACTTGGTGAAGAGATAGATTATAACAGCGAGAGAAGGAGAGCTCTCCATGAAACCTCACTGCCTTTGTAACAACGCCCACACTTGTCTAATGTACGGAGACTTCAGTTTACCAATGGTGTCAACAACATTTCTGATGAGCGGGCTTTGAGAGGAAAATTGATGCAGAAACAGCAAATATTTTCCTCTGTACTAGTGCTAACTGAAAGTTAAGGGATAATTACGTAAAACTATAAAATCTCATCATGTTGGTGTCAGATTTGTACTTATTTTTCCTTTTTTCACATCTTAAACATCTGGGATCCAGCAAGAAGACATGTCCTGTCCCCGAGACGGGGAGATGATCTGGGGTTAACATCAGAGCGGAGAGTGGAGTGTGTCCTGGGTGGTCTCACCGGCTATTTACACTGGCCACTTTTTTTTTTTTAATGGGCTAAATCTACTAACGAGAGTGGCAAGCCTTCTTTGCCTGAAATGCCAGTCAAGATTTCTTTTAAAGTGATTGCTTCAGAACTACTCAGAATGAATAACAAAACCATAAAGAAGTCTTATCAGTGGTTCTGCAGAACCGAGAACAGGTTTGTACTACAGATCTAGTTACTGAAACAGACCACAGTTAGTGCCAAGGCCACTCATGTATTCAAAACACAATACAGTATTCTTTAAGGCTTGCATTCAGGTTTTTTGGGTTTCCCTGTTGGTTCATTGGTAAAGAATCTGCTTGCCAATGCAGGAGACACAAGAGACACGGGTTCGATCCCTAAATTGCAAAGATCCCCTGGAGAAGGAAATGGCAGCCCACTCCAGGATTCTTGCCTGGGAAATCCCATAGACAGAGGGGCCTGGAGGCCTAGTCTGTGAGGCTGCAAAGAATCCAACACTGCGGAGCCACTAAGCAGCCGCATACATATTCAGCTTTTAATTTTTTCACATTCCATGCAAGTAACTTTTTTTTCTCATTTCTTTAACCCTCATAATTCAGGCTCTTGTGATATTGTATGAAGAAAAGTAGTTTTAACCCAATACGTGGGATATTCTTCACATGAGGCCAAGTTCCCTCCGGGGGAAAACTCTTCAGCTGTTGCAACAAACCTCGTGGATGAGAGCTTGCTCTTTGGTCTGAGGCTGTTGTTGCAGTGCTTATTAGGCCACTGGTTCAACTTGAAAGGCAAAAAGCATCGCGGCCAATACAGGAAGCAAGAGCAGCACTCCGTCAAAGGATCCCAGTTTTCACTAGCCTCCTTTTCTCTCTCTCTCATCTATTTTCTGGCCTTTAAAATTCTTAAATGACTTCCTTTAAAAGTCTTAAAACTGCACTTTTAAAAGAGTTAGTGTTTCCTGGTCTCCATGGAGGTTCCAGGAAAAGAAATCATGTTATCCCAAGACTTTGATGATCTAAGGAAGCTGGAATCCCCCAACACACCTCATTAACGTTCCCCGGCAGCACACAGCCCGTCCTGACCTCACCCACGTTTCCTCTGGGAGCAGCCGGCACATTTCTGCTCAGGAAATTCAAAGCACATTGCCCACTCTGTCCCTCCAGACGGCGTCACTTGTGAACACGTTCCTATTTCGGGGGGTAGAAATCCAGGACCAAGTTCAGGAACCAGGCTAGGACGTTTCAGGATCTCAGAGGAACTCCCTCTTTCGGCCGGTGTGACAACCACTTACACTGCGATCAGTCTACAGAACAGAGACCGTCCTCCTGCCGGAACCCAGGGAGGGGAGCACCCAGGAGTCACTGGTCTAAGTGTTTAGTTCCTTGCATGGTAATCGTTCACACGGGAGGTCAGCGTGAGCCTGCAGCATCGTTCTAACCCCAAAACAAGCCATGCATTTCTCCTCTGTTAAACCTGAAGTCATATTCCTCAGTCATGTTCCCTACCTGAGAACACATTTATGAATCATGATTCACCTGACGTTTCCCCTTCATCTTAGACTGTAAGCATCACAAGGGGAGCCTGCCTAGTCACGTTGCTAAAGCGCTCTCTGAAACGCTTAGCCAGACGCTGCCGCTCTGGTAACTCCCAGGTGGCGCGGTGGTAAAGATTCTGCCTGCGGTGCAGGAGACGCGAGAGACTCTGGTTCACTCCCTGGCTCAGGAAGAGCCCCTGGAGGGGGGCGTGGCACCCCACTCCCGCATTCTTCGCCTGGAGAATCCCATGGGCAGAGGAGCCCGGCCGGCTACAGTCCGTGGGGTCGCGGAGACCTGGACACGGCTGAGTGAGTGAACACTCACGAAGGCAATGGTAGTGACTGGCACATGAGCTGGTTTTACAGAGGACAAGTGGCTTTTCACTGAAAACAGCTGGGGTCTCCCTGCCGAAATTCCAGATTCCCTTTCCCGCCTTGAACCACACCACTGTCCCGCGGGGCGCCCCGCCTTGTTTTCCCGAGAGAAGCCACCCGCCAGGGTCCCTGCTGGCGGGCCGGTCACCACTATCGGGACACCTGCGGAACTGGTCCACAGGAGAAGGCCCCGGGATCGGGTCCTGTCAGAACGGCCGCGGATTCAGACAGCCTGCTATGCTTCCTTCCACTCTGATTCATCCATGAAGACACTGAGACGCTCTCAGGCTTTGCTGCGGGGGGGCCCCCCTCGGGAGCCTCATCCGGGCTGAGAGAGCGCCGGGCCCTGCTGGGTCAGGCGCTTTGCCACCGCAGCCGCGGGACGGACACGCGTGGGGAGGGACGTCCCTCGATTCGGGTCTTGTCCCTGAAACGCGACCCCCGCCCGCCACTCCTTCCCGCCTGCCCAGCTCCGGGCCTCATCTCAGCCTTGGGCGGACCCAGAGCGCTGCCCTCTCGAGACCTCTGCAGAGCCGCGGGCGGGGGCACCGGGGGCACCGCGGCCGCCGCGCCGGCTGCTCCGCCTCTGTTCTGCTGAGAGCGCGGTCACGTCGGGTCGGAGCCCAGTCACTCCGCCGCCACCTTGGCACATCGCTCAGTGAGGAGGCAGCGAACGCCTGAGACGTGGAGGCAGGACCCTCAGGTGAGGCCCTCCGGGACCCCCGCTCACGGAGGCATGGGAGGATATTCGCCAGATAAAGTCGCTTTCCTTCCCTTTTCAACCTCGGGATACTGTGCTATCTGGGGCCAATACTCATGAAGGAAGAAGTTTAAAACTTTCTGTTTAAACCACTTAGAATGAGAGGATTTGCAAAGATCCTGTTTAATGTTCAGCTGACACATTGTCAAAAGCATTTATCATGCAACCTTTGAAGTTCCTCCCACTCCCTTTCGGTTATTAAGGCTCGGATTGCAGTTAGTTATCAGCAACAAAGCACACACATGATAGTGTTTGTACTGTCAGACTTTCAGCTTGATTTCTGAACTACTGAGCAAAATTAAATTCTTAGATCAGAAAAATGATTAGTGAGCTGATTTTCACTGCTGAATGCACAATGCCGCTGGTTTCTGACACTTCGGTGCGCACCTGGAGTCCACGCAAGGGACTGGGAGATTTCACCTGTTTCATAGCTGCAGATGTTAAGTGCTTACACTCCAAACCGTAAGCATCTTCAGTTATAAAAATGTGCCCATTTATGTCTGGCTCTAATTCTTTCAGTGCAAAGTAGAAATGGGTACTTACATTATTGAGAATTCTCTGGCAACTCAGTTCCTAATATAAATATCTTGGCATTGAGTATATATATCTCCAGCTCACATTTTACAAGAGGGAGAAAACTCATTCTAGATAAATCAACCGAATGGTATTTTAAAAATACAAACAATGTGTCAGACATCATCCAGGAAGCCAAGTGTGGATCAGACCTCCTCCAGGAATCCCAGTGTGGATCAGATATCACCCAGGAATCCCAGTGTGGAGTGAAGCCACGGCCTCACCCCTTGAAGGTGCTTAGACCGTCACAGAAGGTATGCGGTCAGGACAAAAAGCAGGGGGTTCAGTGATGTCTTAACTGTCCAACTGAGAGAACAAAGGGCAACGAAAAGGAGGCAGGAGGAAGCCCAGCGACACCGCAGGGAAGCCAGCAGATACGTGCAGAAGGCGGGAGGCTCCACAGCCAGGCCCTGGGCGTCTGCAGGAGGTCGCCAGGGTGGAGCAGAGAGCAAGGAGGGTCTGCTGCGGACAGACAGAAGCAAGACACAACACGCAGACACGATGCTCCTATTTCGTTTGGATCTTGATTCAGACAAATCAACTTTAAATGGACATTTCAGGAAAACGGGGCCTGCCTAGTTATGAAGCACGTGTTAGATGATACTACAAAGACTGCTGCTAATTTTCTTGGGTATGATGTCGGCACTGTGGCTGTGTGAGATGGTGCCCATGTTTTCTGAGAGGCCTTCTGGAATACAGAGGATAAAATGACGTGACGTCTGAAATGCACTCTAAGTTATTTTAGCCAAGGATGAAAAGGAGAAAGTGTGAGACACACATGGCCCATTTTTGATAACAGTTGAAACTACACAATGGACATGATGGGGTTTGTAGCTCTGTACTTGGCTTTTGGGTATATCTGCAAACTTTGATAATAAAACCTAAAAAAAGTCCAGATACAATTAAATGACGTGAAGGAAAAGCACAAGGTGATCAGGACAGTCTTCAGGGAGGAAGTGGCATTTGGGGAAACCTTGAGCAACAGTAACGACTCTGACAGGCAAGGGTGAGGAAGGGGGGACTGTCTGCTGAAGAAGCAGCTTTTGCAAAGGCAAACACACAGGAACAAGTTCAGTGCAGTCGCTCGGTCGTGTCTGACTCTCTTCGACCCCCTGGGCTGCAGCACGCCAGGCCTCCCTGTCCATCACCAACTCCCAGAGTTTACCCAGACTCATGTCCATCGAGTCGGTGATGCCATCCAACCATCTCATCCTCTGTCGTCCCCTTCTCCTCTCACCTTCAATCTTTCCCAGTGTCAGGGTCTTTTCAAATCAGTCAGCTCTTCGCATCAGGTGGCCAAAGTACTGGAGCTTCAGCTTCAGCAACAGTCCTTCCAATGAATATTCAGGACTGATTTTCTTTAGGATGGACTGGTTGGATCTCCTTGGGACTCTCAAGGGTCTTCTCCAACACCACAGTTCAAAAGCATCAATTCTTTGGCATTCAGCTTTCTTTATAGTCCAACTCTCACATCCATACATGACCACTGGAAAAACCATAGCTTTGACTAGGCGGACCTTTGTTGGCAAAGGTCTGCTCTTTAATATGCTATCTAGGTTGTTCTTAGCTTTTCTTCCAAGGAATAAGCGTCTTTTAATTTCATGGCTGCAGTCACCATCTGCAGTGATTTTGGAGCCCCCCAAAATAAAGTATGGGAATAAAAATAAACAAGGGAATAAACCCACCCATATATGATCGATTAATCCATGACAAGGAGGCAAGAAAATATAATGGAGGAAAAACAGTCTCCTCAACAAGTGGTGTTGGGACAGCTGGACAGCCACATGCAGAGGACGGGAGCTGGACCGCTGTCTTACACCACATACAGAAGTCAGCTCAAAGCGGACTCAGGACATCCTCGCAGGGAAACCTCTTAGAAGAAAACCGGCGGCAAGCTCTTCGATACTGGTCTTAGCAATACTTGTTTGGACCAGTCTCCTCGGACAAGGGGAACAAAAGCAAAAGTAAACAAATGGTACCACATCAAACTAAAATGCTTCTGCACAAGAAAGGAAGCTGTCAACGAGATGAAAAGACAGCCTAGAAAATGGGAGAAGATGCCTGCAAATCATACGTCCAGTGAGAGGTTATTATCTGAAATATGTAAACGTAAAGAACTGGTACAACTTAGCAACTTGTACAACCTGATTAAAGAATGGACACAGGACCTGAACAGACATTTCTCCAAAGAAGACATTCAGACGGCCAGCACGCGTGCGAGGATGCTCAACACAACTGATTGATACGGAAACGCACACCAAAACCACAGTGAGACACCACTTCATATCTGTCAGAATGGCAGTTATCAAAACGACAAAAAATGACAGATGTTAGTGAGGATGTAGAGAAAAGGGGACCGCCTCCCACCCAGTGCTGCTGATGGGAATATAGATTGGTGCAGCCGTTATGGAAAAAAGTATAAAGATTCTTCAAAAAGTTAAAACTCGGACCACCATACATTTCAGTGATTCCACTTCTGGGTATTTATCTGAATAAAATGAAATAACAACTTGGAAAGATATGCCTCCCGATTTCATTGCCACATTGTTTATGATAGCCAAAGCATGGCACCAACCTGCGTGCCCGCGGATAGACGGGTAAAGATGGGGTACCTATGCACAGTGGATTATTTCTCAGTATAAAAAAGGATGAAATGGTGCCAGTCTCAGCAGCAGGCACGGACCTAGAGATCATCACACTAAGTGAAGTGAGCCAGACAGAGGAAGACAGACACATACATGATATCGCTCGCATGTGGAATCTAAAAAAAATGATACGAATACATTTATATAGAAAACATAAATAGACCCACAGACATAGAAAACAAATTTATGGTTACCAAAGGGGAAAGTGGGGGGGGGAAATGAATTGGGAGTTTGAGATTAGAAGGTATATATTATTCTATATAACAGATGAACACTACTGTATGTGACATAGATGGTTGACAAGGACCTACTGTAGAGTACAGGGAACCATATTCCATACCCTGTGATAACTCATAGTGGAAAAGAATATGAAAACGAGGCCACCCGCTTCCATCTGACCAGCAAAGCCCAGAAAAGCATGTAATTTCTGCCGTGCTGAGCTCTGGGCCTGCAGCAAAAAAAGCCTCCTGCTTTCTCTGCAGCAAGTGTAAACAGTGACCAAAACAGTGCTAGAGAGCGTGCTGGCTGGCGCTGTCTGACCTGCTCTAACCTTCCCTTGGGATCAGAAGACATGAGTGAGTGGCCTCTGGGCAGGTGGGCACACGGGGGAACTCAGAAGCAAAGGCTAGAGGGGCTCGGGGCTGTGCGCCCCGACTGGAGCAGAGCTGGTGCCTCTGTGCCAGGCAGAGCTGAGAGCTGGGCATGGATACTCGGGGAGCAGATGTGGCACAACAGCCACGGAGATGCGCCCGGGCGCGCAGCCGCACGCGCCGACAGCCCAGGCCGCGCCGGGCCTCCTCCTGCCAGCCACGCTCCCGTTGCCTGCGTCTCCTCCGGTTTCCCAGCTTTACAGCAAGGCAGGCAGGTGACACACGGCCCGTGTGTCCTGGCAGCTCTCGGAAACTCGCAGAGGGAGGTGGGAGTGGAGGGGGCTCTGCAGCAGACGGTCGTGGTCGAGGCTGGCAGGGTGCGCAGACAGAACCTGCTGATGTGACGGACATTGTTACAGAGCCTTCGGAAATTGCTGTCTGTATTTTGGGGAGCACAAGCCCAAATCTGCAGAGGATACAAATTATATTAACTTTAGAAACAAAAACATAAGCAAATCTAAATATAGCCACTTAAGGAAAACCTATACTGTCTAAAGAACAATTTAGAAGTTATTTTGAGCGCTATGCGGCATTGCTGCGCTCCACACCGGCTCCTAACCAAATGCTTTCCCAGGTGACGGCAAAACGCACACACGTCATGAATTCGGTCCGTTGCTCCTGCTCGGGTTCTCTGGGAGCTGTTCTTTCCTCCAAGTCAGTTACTTTCCTTCTTCCCTTGGCCGCCCCCCGGGAGCCGGGGACATCGCACTAAGCCACCTCCCTCTGACGACGGCCGCTGCTCGCGGGGGCCCAGGGCTCCTCGGCCACGCTTGGACAGGAGTCTTCCGGCGGCAGTCCTCCAAACCTTGGGCACACTCTTCACGTAAATTCTGCAACCGGCTTCCACCTTGTCTTCTCCAAAGAGGATCTGATTCTCCCCAAGGGAACGCGTCCCTTTGAGCTCCAGTTTTCAACAGTGAAAATGAGAGCTGGGCCAGACCGCCTCACCCAGCTGCAACGTCTCTCTCAGCCTCTCCCCCGCCCCCCCCCCCTCCGCCATCTCCGTCTCCCACATGTTTAAATGCAGGTGGACGCGCACACACATGTATTTTCATATCCCTCCCCACGGTGCAAATATATACCATTTTTACTGATAGCTACATCTAAGTTTGTTTGGGTTGCGATAACCCAGCTGACTGAAGTGTAAAAAAGTCAACAAAAAATACAGCTATTTTACGGTATTCTTTCTTAGGAGAAGGAGCTTCTATAGAATGCCTAAGATGTTTACCACTGGCGCGGTGATCACTGGCCCTTGGTGAGGAGATGAACTAAGAGTGTGTGTTCCCGTCTGCTGACTCCCCTCCGCTCACCCGCGGGTGCAGAACGTGGGCAGCTCTGGCCGTGCCCGCTCCCTGCCATCTCCGCCAGCCACGTGAGCGCAGTGTCTCCACTGACCACACCCGTGGCCCTAGTCACCCTCTCCGTCCCTTCTTGCCCTCTCCTCCGGAAACCTTCACTTCACCTTTGTTTCCACAATGCAGTCCACAGCTCTGTCTTATGTCTTCATCTTATTGTTTACAGTTGGTGCTCGTCTGAAATCTTAGACTAAGCAATCCTATATCTAACCTGGTGGAAGAAACAACATCAGCAAAGATTCGTGTGTACGGAAACAGCGGGTGTATTTAGGCCACAAAAATAGCCACTCTGGTTGATGCTGCGGACACATACAGGGCAGTGAGGAACAACGGGGAGTGTCTGGGTGGGGGTGACAGTCTTGGGCTGGTTCAGACACACGGCCGACGCATCTGCAGAGGCACCAGAGATCAAATCGCCAACACCCGCTGGACCATCAAAAAAGCAAGAGAGTTCCAGAAAAACTTCTACTTCTGCTTTATTGTCTAAGTCAAAGCCTGACTGTGTGGATCACAATAAACTGTGAAAAATTCTGAAAGAGATGGGAATGCCAGACCACCTGACCGGCCTCTTGAGAAACCTATATGCAGGTCAGGATGCAATGTTAGAACTGGACATGGAACAACAGACTGGTTCCAAATAGGAAAAGGAGTACGTCAAGGCTGTATGTTGTCCCCCTGCTTATTTAACTTATATGCAGAGTACACCATGAGAAACGCTGGACTGGAAGAAGCACAAGCTGGAATCAAGATTGCCGGGAGAAATATCAATCACCTCAGATATGCAGATGACACCACCCTCATGGCAGAAAGTGAAGAGGAATTAAAAAGCCCCTTGATGAAATTGAAAGCGGAGAGTGAAAAAGTTGGCTTAAAGCTCAACATTCAGAAAACAAAGATCATGGCACCTGGTCCCATCACTTCATGGGAAATAGATGGGGAAACAGTGGAAACAGTGGCTGACTTTATTTTTTTGGGCTCCAAAATCACTGCAGATGGTGACTGCAGCTGTGAAATTAAAAGACGCTTACTCCTTGGAAGGAAAGTTATGACCAACCTAGATAGCATATTCAAAAGCAGAGACATCACTTTGCCAACAAAGGTCCGTCTAGTCAAGGCTGTGGTTTTTCCAGTGGTCATGTATGGATGTGAGAGTTGGATTATGAAGAAAGCTGAGCACTGAAAAATTGATGCTTTTGAACTGTGGTGTTGGAGAAGACTCTTGAGAGTCCCTTGGACTGCAAGGAGATCCAACCAGTCCATCCTAAAGGAAATCAGTCCTGAATATTCATTGGAAGGACTGATGCTGAGGCTGAAACTCCAATACTTTGGCCACCTGATGCGAAGAGTTGACTCATTGGAAAAGACCCTGATGCTGGGACGGATTGGGGGCAGGAGGAGAAGGGGATGACAGAGGACGAGATGGCTGGATGCCATCGTCGACTCGATGGACGTGAGTTTGGGTGAACTCCAAGAGTTGATGATGGACAGGGAGGCCTGGTGTGCTGCGGCTCATGGGGTCTCAAAGAGCCGGGACACGACTGAGAGACTGAACTGATGTATCTGCTGTAGGGGCACACGGGAAAGCTGGATGAAAGGGAGCAAGGGGACTCAGGAGGAGTCCGGGACGGGGGTGATCAGTGCAAATCGGATTGAGGTGATGGTGCTAGAGAGGGGAGGGTCAATTCAGCTGGCTGTGCAGGAATAAGGAAGGGAAGAGTCAGCCGAGGAGCTCAGTGTAACCAGCGTCAGCCACAGTGAGACTGGGGAGAAGACGCACCGCGCTCTAGATCCCAGGAGACCATCTGCAACTCAGCCTGGACTTTGAGGGGAGACTGGCATCAAAGTTGTGCTTCTTCTGCAGAGCAGACAGAGGTGAAATTGAAGGGGCTTATGTTCCCCTTAGTTTACTAAGGGAAAAATATAGAGAAAAAATCAAGAGCATTGTGTACAATTTATATGGTTGAGCAAAAGATACGGACTTTTCTGTGATATCTTATGGAAAATTCTGAATGAACGTTTTGCCCAACCCAATATATTTAAAGCTCCTGAAGAGGAAGTAAGAGCCAGTGAACACAAATGAGGAAGACATTAAAGTGGAGTGTGGAGCAGGCGGTTATCAGAGCCCCAGGCTTCATGCCTGAAGCCCCTTTCCCATCGTCACCACCACGATCCCCCACAATCCCCCCACAATCCCACCATGATCCTCCACGATCCCCACCATGATCCCCACCACCACGACCCCCAACAACCCCCATGACCATGATCCCCACCACCACAATCCCCCCACGATCCCACCACGATCCCCCCATGATCCTCCACAATCCCCACCACGATCCCCACCACCACGACCCCCCAACAACCCCTACCACCACGACCCCCACCGCCACAATCCCCCACGATCCCACCACGATCCCCCCACGATCCTCCACGATCCCCACCACGATCTCCACCACCACGACCCCCCAACAACCCCCACCACCACGACCCCCACCGCCACAATCCCCCACGATCCCACCACGATCCCCCCACGATCCCACCACGATCCCCCCACGATCCTCCATGATCCCACCATGATCCCCCCACGATCCTCCACGATCCCCACCACGACCCCCACTGCCACGATCCCCCCATGATCCCCACCACCACGATCCCCACCACCACGATCCCCCACGATCCCCCCATGATCCTCCCACATCCCCCACGATTCCCCCACGATCCCCCACGATCCCACCACCACCCGCACATCTAATATGAAAATAAGCAGGAGGAGGTTGACCCTTTCTAAGAGTATAGTTTTGTTAGTTGGTAGATGTATATGCCAAATTCATTTGTTCACTTAGCAAACATTTACGGAGCGCTTATTGTTTACCAAATATTGAGCTGGACGCTGGGTATGAAGCAAAGAACCAGAATGGGATGCTCGGTGAGAAGCAGGGGCCAGTGCAGCCCTGCTCCCTGGAAGGTAGAGGAGGTCCACCCCGGGGGCTGGGGGCGGCTCAGGTTCATGGCTCACGTTCACGTCAAAGTTTGTATCCAGTGGAGGAACTGGACCTGGAAAGGCCTATTTGACCCTTATGTGTATGAAATTCAGCGCTGTGCCATTGTGAGACCAGAACCTAACCTTTATCACAAAGCTTCTACTGGGAAACGCATTTCCATTTGCGGTTCAGGGCAGATGTCTGCTACAACTGCTGTGGTGGTGTGTGTGGTTGATTCAAAACTTGGGGGTCAGTGGTGGAGACGAGAGACGGGGTCACCAGACAAGGGGAAACGAGGAACAGAGGCCGCAAGTGGCAGGCATTCGGGGACAAAGTGATCCCAAGGGCCTGGTGGGGCAAGAAAGTCACAGGAAACCCCGACCTCGCCACTGTGCTTGCTGCCAGCACAGGGCTGGGCTCTAGAAATTACTTATTGTTGCCATAACTTGCCAGCTGAAAATCGGGTTTATGCCTACAAAGCCAATCTCTAAACAATGGTGCAAATAATTCAAGCCTGAAGACATTCTCACCTGCAATAAAAGTTGTGTTTACATGTTCCATTTTATTTTATTCCTAGAAAAATGCTAACCTTTACGGCTGTGCTCTCATTGGGAAATATAATTTGCTCAGCTAAATAAATATGTATATTTTAGGACTTCTGACTACATCACACTTTAAAGTCTTTACCATGAATTTTAAAACTTGCCTTGCCCCTGGAAACAGCCTTTGAAAGGCTGCCGTGTGCCTCAGGCAAGCGGCCAGCCGGCCAGCTCAGAGCTCACAGCTCACACAGGCTGTCTTTAAACTCTAATGATCTCACAGAGAGGAAAACAGGTCAGTCTCAGGAGAGAGAGGAGAACTCCAAAGAGACGCTGGAACTAGAACAAAAACAAGGCTTTGGAGCTGATTTGACGACTTTCAGAAATGCCGCATTATGGTCGCTGTGCGTGGTTTTCACCTGCTCTTCTGATTAGTGGCTTTCCCCTTTGGCTCTTGGCTCCCGGGCTTAACCTAAAGGCAGGTATTTGAAAGTCCATATTCCTGCCCAATGTCCCCCAGCATAGCAGCTATGCTTTATAGATGCCATACAATAAATACAAAGCATGGCTTTGAAAACATTTTTTTGGGTCAAATCCCTTTTTCCAGACTCTCTGGCTTTCAAGTTTTAATTTTCCTGCACACGATTTCTTGGAAAACCAGCAGTTAGAGAATCTGCACCCTAGTGAAGGCATGGCAGCTGAAGGTGAAAACGTTTCAAAGGCCCCAGATTTCTTGGCCAGGAGGAAATAAGAGAAATAAGAATGAGAAGCTGATTTCTCTGTCTTGCCCACCGAGGGTCATGTAGGCAGGCTGACCTGATAACCATTTGGAGGCACTGAACCTAAGAACTAAAGGAAGCAAAAATATTACTTTTGCCTATAAATATTTTTCTCTGACAACTTTTCTCTATTAATATAAACTTTGACTGCTCTCAATTCTCCCTACTTGACTAAGCAAACGTCCTAACGGTGATGTTTTGCTATATCTTAACTGGAAGTTGCATTTACCATTTTAATTTCAATCTAATATTTACTATTTTTCTAGAGAATATAATCAGTGATTAAATGTTTGCAAAGTGCCTCCTTCAACTCATCCTGTTAGGAAGACAGCCTCTTTCCATGGACCCCTTAATTTTAATGTCTATTTAATTAGTAGTTAAATATGTATTCATATTGAATGCTATTGATTTTATTTCGGGAGGATGCACTTGAACTTTTTAGGGGGACGTATTTCTTCATGCTCATTAATAAAACACTAAAAAGAGGCATGAAATAATCTAACCTGAACATGATGAGACAGAAACGTGGATAAACGTCCAAAGGAGAAAGGAAAGGAGATCCAGCTCCTTTGAGCTCCTAGTCAGAGCTGTGATTTCTCCTGTGGCCATAGACGGGTGTGACAGCTGTCCCCAGTGGTTGTGTACAAATGTGAGAGCTGGACCATGATGGAGGCTGAGCGCTGAAGAATAGATGCTTTTGAACTGTGGGTTTGTAGAAGACTCTTGAGATTCCCTTGGATTACAAGGAGATAAAACCAGTCCATCCTAAAGGAAATCAACCCTGAATCTTCATTGGAAGGACTGATGCTGAAGCTCCAATACCTTGGCCACTTGATGCGAAGAGCCAACTCACTGAAAAAAAGACCCTGATGCTGGGAAAGACTGAGATCAGGAGAGGAAGGGACGGCAGGCGATGAGACGGTCAGGTGGCACTTCTAACTCAATGCACGAATTTGAGCAACCTTCGGGAGACAGTGAAGGACAGGGGAGCCTGGTGCGCGGCCGTCCATGGGGTCACAGAGAGTGGAACACGACTGAGCGACTGAACCGACAAACAGCAGCAGAGACGACTAGGGGTCGGCTACTGAGGGATACGAGACACGAAAGTGCTTTTTTCTTGGGGTAAAGCCTGTGAGTATGATTGTTTTTTTAGCCCTAAAATCTTGTTAAGCGTTTCTGCTTGAAAAGTTCAGAGACATGCTCAGAATGGTTTGCCTCTGAGAGACACAGAGGAGACAGGAAGAGAAGGGTCTCAGGAGGTGCCCAGACAAGTCATGGAGGATGCAAGGATTCAGAGATGCTTCCGAAGGTAGACTGCTTGCTTTCTCTGTGTGTGTGTTGCCGTAATTTTTAAAAAATTGATATAAATGCTCTTATTTACAAAACTAAACAGACTCACAGATTTTGAAAACAGACTTAACTTTACCCAAGGGGATAGGCTGTGGGGAGGGATACACCAGGAGTCTGGGATTGAACACATACACACGACTGTATATAAGAGATTATCAACAAGGGCCTACTGGACAGTGCAGGGGATTTTACTCAAAACTGTGGTGACTTATATGGGAGAAGAATCTGGAAAAAAAAAAAAGTATGTATAACTGAGTCACTTTGCTGTACACCCGAAACCAACACGACACTGAAATGAACTACACTCCCATAAAATCTTAATAAAGAAAGTCTTTCTAAGAGGAGCTGTTTCTACCGCTCATGCAGCCCACACCGAGGAGACGCTGGGCCTGGCCTTATTAGCAGTGACCACCTGTGAGCCAGCATGTGAGCGCTGGGTGACCACGCGGCTCGGCTCCAGGCTGGACGCGACTGTGGTGAGCGGCCCTCACCTGCTGGGGCTGGGGCCCTGACCTGCTGGGGCTGGGCGTCCAGAGGGGGAGCAGAGGCGCCAGCTATCAGCATGCCCTGTGCCAGCACTCCCGCGTGCGCGCTCCCGTGTGCGCACCCCTGCACTCTCGTGTCCACTCTCCCGCGTGCACGCTGTGGGGAGAGAGAGGACGCAGCCCAGGTCGGTCTCGAGAGGTCACCTTCAAGGAAGTCTTTCTGGGCACGGAGGCACCGGAGAGGGGATGCAGAGGGAGCAGGAATGGGCGAGGCGGGGCGGGGCGGGGCGGGGCCGGGCCGGGCCGGGCCGGGCCTACCTGGATGGCTGGGGATGCGGAGCCCCACGAGCCTGTGAGAGCCGGGTGCATTCCCGGCCCCGGGTCTCCGAGAACCTGCGAAGTGAAGGGGGCTCCAGGGGTGGGGCGGGGACAGGACGGGCCAGCCTGGGGGCAGCGCCTGCCCAGAGTCAGGGCAGAGACAAGACCCCAGGGACTGCAGCCCACCAGGTTCCTCTGTCCATGGAATTTTCTAGGCAAGATGACTGGAACGGGTTGCTGTTTCCTTCTCCAATGATGTACGTGTGCATGCTAAGTCACTTCAGTCGAGTCCGACTCTTTGCACCCTCATGGACCGTGAGCCCGTCGGGCTTCTCTGTCCATGGAGGTCTCCAGGCAAGAACCCTGGAGTGGGGCCTTCTCCTTCTCCACCAGTGGTGTATATGTAGGACTTATTGAGTAAAGCACTATTCTCCAGGCTGCTCAAGCAGTGAGCCGTTTACTGCTCACTGCCATTCCCGCACATTTTACTGTAAACTGTTTCTTGACATGAGGAAAGTGGGGCAGAGAGCTGAGGTGACTTGTCTGAGGCCCCACAGCTTCCAGACAGTGGAGGCAGGGTTTGGACCCATGCGGTCCTGTCTCCAGAGTCCCTGTCAGGAAGGCCTGCCAGCCTCTGAAATGCAGCACACGCGAGCACGTCAGGGAGGAGTCTTCGAGCCTCAGAAAAACGAAGCAGATGCAACAAGAAGGCGGGACTTCGGGTCACGCTTCCCAGTTCAGCAAAGGTTGGGAAATTGCTCAAAGGAACCCAGAGCCGGCCATTTCCAGTCAGTGTCTTCCAAAAACACAGCAGGCTGCTGTGTCAACGGCTTTCCTTCGTTCACTGACCATAGAAATAAAGCCATCGAACCCAACAGATCCTCAAAACAACCAGTCTCCTCTTGGAAAACAGACTCTCACAAACCAGTCTTGGCCTAAGTGTCTACAGAGCCCAGGCCTGCAAGACAGTGAGGCGTGGTAATTCACCAGTTTCCTTCCTTTGGAACACTCTTACAATTAGCGAAGCATCCCGAAAGTTGCTTCTCGTACCCTCACCTCTATTCTAAAATGACCTTGAATATTCTGATTCCAAGGACACTTGGTGAGTTTAAAAATCACAGCAAGCGACGGAGCCAGCCACCAAGGGACATGTTCCTTAAACATGCACACAAGTGCTGGCTTTGCTGAGCCCCCGGCCAAGGGCAGTCACGGGAGGGCAGACCGTGAGGAGACGCTTCATCCGTTCTGGTAGCTCATGTAGATGTTAAAGGAAAATGCATTTTCCTTTATTTCCATGTGTGTTTTGATACAGTGAGCATGAGGGAAAGGCTGAAGAGTTGGAAGCTTGGGCTCAAGGCCTGATGCTGCCAACAGCTGCATGGAAAGGACCACACCGCCCCTTCCACGGGCTCAGGACTTCAATCTGTGGAGCGGGATGGGGATGAGGGAGGGAGAATGCAGGTAGGGGCCGGTTCTCTCCGAGTCTTGAAGATACTGTTGGTCAATGAGATGTTATGGACTGGGCTGTAGTTGGTATAAAAGGAGGCGGTTTCACAAGAATCCACTATATTTAATACTCTGCTCATTAAGCTTTAGGAATAAATGAACAATGGATTTGAACAGGAAGATGGTGAACTCAAGTGGAAAACCACCATCAGACGACAAGAAATTAGAATAAAAACTCAGACAGAGAAAAGGTAGGATCGGAGCTCAGGATCGATCAGTGTTAGCGAAAAGGCTTTGGGCTGAGGAGGTAAACAGTGGACGTGTCCGTGAGGCCATGATGGGGCTGCAGCAAAGCCGATCCCGTGGAGGAGACCCGCTGTCCCGCCCAGAGGGACTGGAGGGCAAGTGTACACCTCTGAGGTCTCCAATCCAGTGTGTCTTGAGGCTCTGTCACTTGGTCATGTCTGACTCTCTGCGACCCCATGGACTACAACGCCAGGCTCTTCTGTCCCCCACTGTCCTCTAGGAGCTTGCTCAAACTCATGTCCATTGAGTTGGTGATGCCATCCAACCATCTCATCCTCTGTCGCCCCCTTCTCCTCCTGACCCCAATCAGGGTCTTTTCCAATGAGTCAGCTCTTGGCATCAGGTGGCCCAAGTATTGGAGCTTCAGCTTCAGCATCAGGCCTTCCAATGAATATTCAGGGTTGATTCCTTTAGGATGGACTGGTTGGATCTCCTTGCAGTTCCAGGGACTCTCAAGGGTCTTCTCCGACACCGCAGTTCAAAGGCATCAATTCTTTGGCGCTCAGCCACCTTTATGGACCAACTCTCACATGTATACATGACTGCCTCGTGTGTAATCTTAGTCACACGCTGTGTTCGAGGAAGAAGACACGCCTGATGCGGAACGTGAGCCACCTCGTGATGTTCATCGTGATGTCAGTCAGAACTTGTTTCTCGTTCCAACAGGAGCCCAGCCACCTCTGCAGCCTTCCCCTGGGAGACGAGTACTTACACGGTGCTGTTTTATTGACTCTCAAAGGAACAATCAGGTCAGATGCAGACTCTGTATACAAGGATCTGCAGATACTATTTAAAAACAAAGGGAGCTAGGTAGGCCAGCTTGGAAAATAGAGAAGTGAGCAAACATATCGCTCTGAGGAAAACGAGTGTTTGCTAACATTTGAAATAGTTGGCTTTTTGAGCAATAATGGAATATTGTGGACAAAAATGATTCCCTGCAGGGAACTGGCTGTCCAGCTGAGGTCTGGTCTGAGCTCGATGGGAAGACAAGTTTACTGGGAAGCGCTTGAGAAGGACCCAGCTCTCGGGCTGAGGAAACACAGGCCCGCGTCGCTTTTGAACTGGGAATGAATCTGCCCCGAGGAATGGCAAGGATATATGATGGAAAAGAACTGGGGGGAAAAGAAGAAGTAACGCTTGCTTCTGAGAACGCTGCTGCTTTGTTTCATGAACTACTCTATTTGTTTTGGCTGCAACTGAGCTCAAGAATGTTCTCTGCATATTTCACAGTGTAGTTTACAGACATCAAAGGAACACTCTCTCCTTTCATCATTATTTACACATAAAAATAATGCAATTTGTGGTGCGTGTAAGATGTTACTTCTTAAAAACCTCTCGAGTCTAATTTATTAATTGCTTGAGATTTAAAGTTAAACAAGGGTGAGATGCAAATCATATGTTACTCTGAAATATGTTACCACCAAATATTGGTTTATTAATGAGATGTTGAGCAGCCATATGAATATTTATTTAGGTGGTTAGAGGGCCTCATGGAGAATCCTGGAGCAAGTGACAGAAACATGAAAGCAAAAGGCTTTTGCTTCTCTTGAAAAAAATGGGGGCTGTGTCTTTGGTTTTAATTCCTCTCTTTCCTCTGTGCTTCCAACATTAAAGCATTCCTGCGGCCCACTAACCACCCCGACCTCGCTTGCTCCAAATCTCTAGCCTCAGCTGCTGTGACAGCACACGCCTCCTGCGCACAGCCTTGGAAATGACATTTTGGTCTCTTTTGATGGCGTGATGACATCACGTGAATTTTTTTCCTCATTATATGCTTTTGGAAAATTAATTATGAAAACTAGGCTTCTCCTTGTTAATTTGCTGAACTGATATGATTCCCTAGAAAGTCTGTGTAAAGTTAACTCTTTACATGTTCTATTTCTTTAATGCAACAAATCCCCTAGAAATAACACTCTATAAACGTAAAGCAAAATGAGCAAGGTCTGTCTTAAAATTTTCCCATGATTTACAAGGCACATTTAGGAGAATCAGTTATGATAGTACGACTGCTTATTATTCACCACTTCACTTTTTTTCCTAAGAAAGTATAACTGTTGAAGAATATATGTATATATAGATACATATGCATTGCATTGGCCAGAAAGTTTGTTCTGGTTTCTACATAGCATCTTACAGAAAATTCCAAACGAGCTTTCTGGCCAGCCCAACATATGCATTCTTTTTCTTTGAAAAGTACACACACACACATACCAATACCATATACACATAAATGTAAAAGCCATTTCCACTTTTCACTGGATATCTGTATCCCAACCTGCAAAGGTCAGTGTAGGATCATGGGAAACACAGTCACAAGCGTGTATGAGTTATGCCCCCGTCCAGGTGGCCTGTGCTGGAGGCCACCTGCCCCCTTCTCGCATTTTTGAGGCCCATCCAGGCAATTCTAAATGTGCACAGTGTGCGGCATTCTTTCCCGACTGCATGCTGGCAATCGTGCCTCACTTTCACAGGCAGATCTACTTCTTTCTTTAATCGATGCCTTCAAACTGTGCTGCCAGAGAAGACACTGGAGAGTCCCTGGACTGCAAGATCCAACCAGTCCATCCTAAAGGAAACCAACCCCGAATATTCACCGGAAGGACTGATGCTGAAGCTGAAGCTCCAACACTTTGGCCACCTGATGTGAAGAGCTGACTCACTTATAGACCCTGATGCTGGGAAAGACTGGAGGCAAAAGGAGGAGGGGGCGGCAGTGGGTGAGATGGCTGGACGGCATCACCTACTCAATGCACACTCTGGGGGACAGTGGAGGACGGGCGAGCCTGGTGTGCTGCAGTCCATGAAGTCATGGGGCATAGGACACTTAGCCACTGAACAACAGCAAAATACCCCATTGCTTTCATTTAGTCTCACTTATTTCTCCATATCTTTCTGCTCAAATAAGGCTACAAAGACACAGGAGCTTTGCAAGTGTATCCATGGGATACTCCTGTGAGTGGCACCAAAGGCTCCAGTCGTGTGCGTCAGACGTGGCAGCAGCTTCCGTCACACCGACTCCAGAGGCGGCACTGATCTGAACTTCCAGTGACGACGCATCACTGGGTGCTTTTCCAGGGTCAGCATCCATGCCCATCGGGTGGCAGCCAGGCCCCTCGCAGCTGATTCACAGTTTAAATCAGGGGTGAGAGTCGGACGCTCCTCACACGTTTACTGGACGCTGCTCCTCGTCTGTGAGCCTGCGCCATAGCTTGCGCTTCTGCTCCTCCGGCGGGGAGCCTGCTCCTGGTGGTCCCAGAGCTCTCCTTGTGAGGCAGGGAGACCAGTGATCCCGGGCTGCTCTGGCAGAGCTCCTCCTGCCGGGCGGAGCTGAGAGCCTTCTGGCAGGGACAGCAGCTGAGGGAGGCTGTCTTACACCATCGCGAGCGGAGAAGGGCTCTGAGTAGGGTCCTATCGGAGGAGTAAGGAATGCCTTCGAGGACTCCAGTGACACGCTTGAGATCAATGGGGATGAAGGCAAGAGGACAAAGACGAACCCGAAGTGTCCAAGAGGAAACAGCACGGCTGCGGGGTGACCCCGCTGGGCGGGAAGGAGGAGCCGGCTTGGAGATGCTCACTCGAGGCTGCAGTCACTGAGCGGGTTGCGGCGGTGCGTCTCCGGCAGAAGATGGGAGCCGTGGGGCCCGACCAGGATCAGGCGAGGCTTCCGGTGAGCATCGACAGAAGTGACGGCCGGAGTCACAGGGGAGACGCGCTCACCGCGCCGGGAGAGGGTCCGCAAAGCCCAGCCCCGACCGGAGGATGCCCACGCGGGGGGTGCGAGCGCTGCAGAGGAGGCCCGCCAACCAGGAGCGGCGTGAGCTCCCCGACCCCGGCGGGCAGACTGCGGCCCGTGGGCTACGTCCGCACCCAGCCTGTTCTCCTAAATAAAGTTTTATTGGAATACAGCCTCGCCCACTTGTTGACAAACCGTCTGAGGCTTGCACAGCACAGCACCAGGAGCCGGGTCACCGGGACGGAGACTGTGTGACCCCAGAACATCGACTCTCCAGCCCTTTTCAGGGAAGGCTCTCCAAGCGCTGCTCCAGGGGGAAAGTTGTGGGTCAATATGGTCAATGGAGCTGGGGGGGCGGTGCACCAGCGGTGGGAAAACACCACTGGTTCAGACCTCAACAGCTACATCACGCTGGGACTAGAAAAGGGGCCTGGGGGACGCGCGGGAGAGCTGACTCAGTGCCTCAGGGAAAGCAGAGCAGGAGGGTGTCCGGCAGCTCCAAAGCGAATCACGGATGGTGGAGAGCGGTCCATCCACTGTCTGTCCTTCCAGCCCCGTCTTGGGGAGGTGGCATGTCCTTGCAACCATGGGGACTGGAGCTGGAAGGCCATGTTATAAAACACAGCAATCATTCAGTCACTTTAGCTGTGGCTGCTTAGGTGATGATGAAATCACACATTTCAGGTCATCATACTGAGTTTGAAACAGCTTCGGATTAGTTCAGAATTATTAAGGATGAAAATATTTCCAAACAGTTATTTGTTAATTTTTTTATATATGAAAGGAGAAAAGCTGAAGGATGCACCAATATTCCAGCATCTGAGGAAGCAGAGCTGTTCCCAGTTTGGACCGCGCAGTGGTCGCGGGCTCTTCCACGGGGCACAGGTGTCGGCGGAGGACCCCTGCTCCTGCCCGTGTCCGCCCTCCCCCAGGCACTCTCACCTTCACTCACCCGACTCTGCTTGGTTCCCTGTTATAACACACAGACCTGGGTCCAGGGGCTAACAATGCTCTTCATAGTGCTTGAAGGTTTTTCCACCGAACAAATGACCTTCGACTTGTCTTTAAGTAGAGATCTTCCAGAGAACAGAGCTGGAGGAGAGGTGGAGCTGGGATACTCATGGGAAGACGGCTCGCCCCCTCTCTGATCACCCATCGCTGTGTCCCATGCCCGCCACCCAGAGCACCCTTCTCGGGAAAATGGCGCTCCCGCCTGGTGCTACTAGGACTGGGTGGCTGTCTTCCTCTCTGTGTGGGCAAGCCAATCACCTTGGGTGGGATGGAAAATCCATTTCTCTTCTTGGCATTATTAACTCCAGCTCCAGAGGGCACCAAGACAGTGTGCCCTCCACGCCCTTAGGACGAGCACAGAGGAGATGGGAATTAGCTGGTGAGCAGGTTCCAAGCAGGGCTGTCTGATGCCAGGCTCCGGGACTGCTCCCTGTTTCTCAATGTCCTTGAAACCCCGCAATGAGGTCTATAATTTTATTCTCTGGGAAGTGGATTCCTGTGAGTTTTCAGCACAGCAAGAATTGCCCAACCTTATGAAATGCTCTTTCCCCTCCCTCCAGCCCTGCTGGTAACACAGACCAGATTTCTTGATGGCCCCCTGGCAGCGACCTTTCCTCGTAACCTCCAGGCAGTGGCCAAGGCAGAGGAGCATCCCAGCTCTAAAATCTCTTTTCTGTATCTGCGAGTGAAAATTTTACAACACCTCTCTGCGATGTGAAATCTCTGCTTGGACATCTGGCTTCACAGCGAGGCACTTTCAATCCACCAGCTTCAAAGAGAGGACTTGGCCTGGGGGTGCCTGATGCCGGAGGAGAGCTCCCGGTCCTCCTGCAGAACCGCCTCTGCCCACATCCCCCGCCAACCGGTGTGAGTTCAGGGGTGGTGCTGACGGACGCTCAGACAGCCGGCTCTGGTGGGCAGCCTGGGGTTTGGAGAACAGAGATGCTGTGTAAACACGCCGAGGGGGTTTGATTAGAATCTGCCTAGGAGGCAAAACGCAAACCTGCCAGCGCAAATCTGAGCCGTTTTTGAGTATCTGCTACCACAGCACAAAGCATTCACGAGCTTGCTGTCACCAACAAAATAACTTGAGAATGAAGGGATGTGATTCCTTTCCAGAGCCTTGATTTAAGAGGTAACATCGGCTGCTAAAGAATCTGCCTGCGATGCAGGAGACGGGTTCATCCCTGGGTTGGGAAGATGCCCTGGAGAAGAGAACGGCTACCCACGCCAGTATTCCGGCTTGTAGAATTCACAGTCCATGGGGTCACAAAGAGTCGGACACAACTGGGTGACTTTCACTTTTCATCATTAATTTATTCAGTCTATTTCTAGAACTTCCACTGAAACAAACCTGGCAGTAAGCGCTTGTGCTCAAGAAACTTAGTGTCTGCTTGGTGACAGAAGGAAGCAGAATCCAGACATGACCTCCTCTTTGCAATCCCCAAATCCTCTCAGGACCACCAACTGTTCTGGAAGGTGCAAGGGAGTTTCTGCCCGTCTGTTCAGGGGGTTTTGTACGCGTCATGCTGCACGTGGGTCTGGGTGCCGCGCGTTGCCCCCACCCGTAGATAAAGACAAACTCCACGTCACCTCCCTAGACGTGCAGATCCTGGGGTGCAGAACATGTCCCACAGCAAGGTTTTGGATGAGGACTTGGGAACAGCATCAGGGTGCAGTGGGAACTTCACCAGGGGAAGGGACAAATCTGGCATGAGCTTCTCACCCAGACACGTCACAGAAGATGACATTGAAACCTTAAGGGAAAGGACTCTACATGGAGGCCGCATCACCACAGGGAACGCGAAGGTAGAGGGCAGGCTGTCGACAAGGTCGAGACAAGGGCGATGTCTAGACAAGCGGCTCTCAAAGGTTTTGGTCTCTAGTCCCCTTTACACTTCTAAGAAATTAAGAACCCCAAGGAGGTTTTGTGTATGTGGGTTATATCTATAATATTTACTACATCAGAAACTAAAATCGCTGTTGTTCAGTTGCTAAATTGTGTCTGACTCTTTGCAACCCCACGGACTGCAGCACACTAGGCTTCCCTGTCCTTTACCATCTCCCAGAGTTTGCTCAAACCCATGTCCATTGAGTCAATGATGCCATCTAACCGTCTCATCCTCTACTGCCTGTTGCCTCCTCCCCTTCCTGCCCTCAGTCTTTCCCAGCATCAGGGTTTTTTTCCAGCGAGCTGGCTCTTCACGTCAGTTGGCCAAAGTATAGGAGCTTCAGCTTAAGCATCAGTTTTTCCAATGAATGTTCAGGACTGATCTCCTTTAGGATTGACTGGTTTGAGCTCCTTGCTGTCCAAGGGACGCTCAAGTGTCTAGTCCAGCACCAGAGTTCGAAAGCATCAGTTCTTCAGTGCTCAGCCTCCCTTACGGTCTAACTCTCATGTCTGTACATGGCTACCAGGAAAGCCACAGTATACGGACGCCAAATTGGGACAGCTCCATCCCCAGGATGACATGCCGCTGCCCCCACGCCCTTTAAGGCAGTGTGAACTCAAAGAGCAGTCAGCCCAACCAGCCTGCGAGTGCCCTCTGCTCCAGCTCTCCCGCCCCTTCCCCAGGATCCAGAAAATGCAGAGACTCTACCAGCAAGTGTTATACGGAGGGGAGGTTCACTGCGCTTCAGAGACGGTTGATATGGAATGCTTAGCATTTAGGGGGATCCTGGTTAAAAGCAGAATTTATCTGTGTTAATCTATTAAGCTTAATGATAAAGACAGACTTCTTCAGGAATCCCCTAGAAAGAGCAAACCACGGACTTGGGAAAGCTCAACCTTGCCTAGTCTTCTCCATGGCAGTTTTATGTGCCAGGTGAGCAATGTCCAAGTTTTCAGGTGAAAATGAAGATAAGGATACTATGTCCATCTCACAGGTCATTTAAACATAAGGGTTAATCAGCAGACTTTTTAAAAACTTTTTTTAAAGATTTTTTTTTTTTTTGATATGGGTCACTTTTAGTCTTTACTGAATTTGTTACAATATTGCTTCTGTTGTTTTTATGTTTGTTTTTTTTTTTGCTGGAAGGCATGTGGGATCTTAGTTCCCCAGCTAGGGATCGAACCCTCACACCCTGCGTTGGAAGGTGGATTCCTAACCGCTGGATTGCCAGGGACGTCCTGGAAGACATTCTCAAACATGGAAAAACCCGGGGAAGGCAGCACCGTGAGTCTTGAAGGAACCACTTGCCCATGAAGTCCAGCCCATTTGGAACCACATGAAAGTAAGAAGTTCGGGGGTGGGAGTGTGGAAGGCTGATTATAAAGGGCCTAGTGGGAAGTACCGCGTCCTTTAAAGACAGTGTGGGTATGAAGTAAGGTTACGGTTAGAGACAAACTCTGAGTGTCGTCAACCCAGACTGCGTGCACCCCAGGCAGCACCAGAGAGGAGGGTACAGGGAGCACGCGTGTTATTAGGATGAGCTCCGTTTTCAGCCAAAACTCAAATTCTGCCCCAACGTTGACCAGTTTTTCCTGTTTTACCCTAGATTCACCCATCTGCCGAATTTAAGTAAGATCAACTTGAGGTTTTTCTAAGCCTAACATAAACGCAGAATCTAGAGGGTTAGCTCAGCTCACCAGTCCATCTGGTTCTCCTTTTTCCCTGCAATAGTCAGGCACCTGCAGCGACTTCACCTGGCTGCTGAGGTGGTTGGCTACTTCTGGGTGATGAGCTCTGCGGCGACTCCAGGTATTTTTCCCTTTCCCCACTACACTTGGAATTATTCGTGAGCACATGCCATTATCCATTTTTACAAGAACAATAGATTTTCTTAAAACAAAACAGAAGAGGCCATGAACGGTCCTGGGCACTGCAGCCCAGCCCAGCTTCCGGGAGAAGTACGCTGACCAGGGTGCACCGCATGCCGCCTGCTGAGCAGAGCCGTCTGCCCGCCCCTGCACACATTCCTGACGCGAAGACTCGTGCGCGCAAAACCCCCAGGTTCTGGGGCGACTTGTTACACAGCAGCGACGGATCTGTTCAGAGGCTTGACTCTGACGGTGAGGATGAACTGAAGCAGTGAACAGTGATGACTTTTGCTCTCGAGATGGGGTGTACTTCAGCGTAAAGGATGTGCTTGCGTGACCATGTTTCTAGAACTCTCTCTACGCCCCAGGAGTTCCCCTCCATAGCATGTTCCCCTCCTTGTCTCCGAGACAGCAAGGCTCATGCCCACTGCTGTGGGTCTCAGCTGCAGGATTCCCTGACGTCCATCCCTGGACTCCTTCAGGCTAAGGCGTTTTCTTTTCTAGCAAACAATTTTTACTGCCTCGTGTTGTAAAAGTGTTGTTAGAACTAAAGTATGGGGGGAGACACTTGTATGCTGCTGCTGCTGCTGCTAAGTCGCTTCAGTCGTGTCTGACTCTGTGCGACCCCTGAGACGGCAGCCCACCAGGCTCCCCCATCCCTGGGATTCTCCAGGCAAGAACACTGGAGTGGGTTGCCATTTCCTTCTCCAATGCATGAAAGTGAAAAGTGAAAGGGAAGTCGCTCAGTCATGTCCAACTTTTCGAGATCCCATGGACTACAGCCTAGCAGGCTCCTCCATCCATGGGATTTTCCAGGCAAGAGTACTGGAGTGGGGTGCCATTGCCTTCTCCAACACTTGTATACCTGTGGCCAGTTCATGTTGAGGTATGGCAAAAACCATCACAATATTGTAAAGTAATTATTCTCCAATTAAAATAAATCAGTTAACTAAAAAAAGAACTAAAGTATAGAGCTAAGAGAGGAAAATTACCACAAATTCCACCACTAAGAGTATCCACCAGCAAAATGTTGACACATAATTCCAGCCTTTCTTCTCTTTATATATACTTCTGTGGGGGGAGGTGGCAACGATGACCTCTTAGTACTTAATGTTGTGTAAATTGCATTTTCATTGAACACTATCCTGTGACCATCTTCAAGATCCTTAAGTATCCTTCTCCAGCACCGCTTTCCATGCTGCTCAGTTTTCAGCTGATGTGCTAGGGTGGAAAGTGCAGCCCGGAAAGGACATGGGATGCTGGTGCTGTGGCGGCCTTTCCCAGAACCGGAGCTCCATGATAGGCGTGCGAGCGTGAGGAGGAGCATCCTTCGGGCTAAAGCTCCAGGCACATCTTTACCTGCCACGCGGGGCGGACCGGAAACAGCATGCCTCCGGGGTGACTGAATAGTGAGGGGTACTCTGCACTGCTCTCCAGACTGGCAGCCCTGTGAGCAGGTTTTTCGGCCTACTCAACACCTCCGTTTTCCCCTAAAGACTCACTGTGACAAAAGGCCCGTGTACCCACGGGAACCCCCCGATGGCCTGCTTGGCCTGCCGCCAGGTCCACCGCCCACCCCATCCTCCAGCCTGGAAGGTGGGCAGAGGCACACTTCATGGGCAGCACGCACACTGTTCTCACAGCACTGCTGACAACTGGCATTTAAATACATCAATATCTAGCGATACAAATAGTAGGTCCTCGTCAGCTTACTTGAATGTATATGCACACAAATGTGCGTGGTCTCAGGAACCTGTTCGGTGACTGCGTCTCTCTCTGAGTATCTAACTCCATTCGTGTATCTGCGTCTACAAAACAACCCCGACTAGAATGCCAAGGGGAGCAACTGCTGCAAAAGTGCTGCCCGCCTTCAGGCAGCCAGGAAATGAGAGCAAGGGCACCCGAGCTCGCCGACGCACCCGGGCACTGACTCGCTGTCACAGGCAGTGTGGACACGGGGCTTCTGAGCACGGTAAAATCGCTGAGGCTCTCGCGCCAGAAGACACTGAACCTGTCCTCGGTGGTCACGCCACCCCAGAGCCTTGTCTCTTCCATCTGTACGATGGGACAATGGAAATGCCTTCCTCAACAAGACTACTTATAAGACTTAGATGAGACAATGGAACATGGGATGAAAGGAGATGTTTGGCAGAAAGCCTGGTACACAGCACTTGTTGAAGAAATACTAGCTATCATTCTTATTTTTTGGTGACATAGCCTAAGAAAAACAAGCAGGGCAACAAGTGTTAACACATTAACACTGATATAGGTCAGTAAAGAGAAAGCCATGCTCCCTAACCATAGTATAGACGAATGAGTCAAAGCTCAGACACGCCTTATCTCCATTGTAACTTTAACTATTTTCAGGTGTCCAAGTTCTGGTCGTCAAGTATTACAAACACAGGTATATGTATGTGTATGTATGCCAGACCTGCGTGCTGAGTCATGTCTGTCTCGTTGAGACCCTCTGGGCTGTAGCCTGCCAGGCTCCTCTGTCCAGGGGGTTTTCCAGGCAAGAATATTGGAGTGAGTTGCCATTTCCTTCTCCAGGGAATCTTCCCAACCCAGGGATCGGGCCTGCGTCTACCATGTCTCCTGCGTTGCAGGCAGAGTCTTTACCCACCGAGCCATCGGGGAGCCCCGTGCATGTGTGTCAATGTCTGTCTGTCATCACTTAACTTCAGCTTCAGTCTTTATGATTTGACGGTTGGCTGGAAATTAGGGTCAGGTTTTTCCGTTTTAACAGGTAAACGGATTACAACTGCAAAAATAAAACTAGGCATATATGAATTATGTTTCTTTCAAGATTTTTTTAATCTTTAAGAAACAGTACTAGAAATTATGTTGTTATGGAGTAAATTGATGTTTTCCATTTTTCATATGTCGGGATCCAATTATTTATTTAAAATTTAGCAATTACCTACAATGCAGTATTTGGATTTCAAGTGGAAAAGAAATTCACTTAAAATGAAATCTTTATATAGAAAAAGAGTTGAAAGAAAGTAGTCAACTTAGTTCATACAAAGCAAAAGAGTTCTACAGACCAATGTGGGCTTTTTCCTGCATTTAGAAATGAAAATTCAAACATTAAAAATAAAAATTATCAGAATATGAAAAAAGAAACATCTTTTTGTGTCTCATCACATGTAGGGGGGAAAGAAACACTCACAGATGGAAAAATACAGGGAAAATCTCATGAAGGAGGAAATAGGTCCTCACCCCTGGTCAGGAGGCAGGGTGTACTGGCCTGGAAGGTTTTGTCCACATCTTAAAGTTTTTCCTTCTACTCGCTGCTGTCCAGCGTAAAGGGTAGACATGCAAAAGCAAGCGACGCGGACACTGACTTTCCCCCGAATCACGAGGATGGCCAACCAACAGGCTAGAAGAGAGAAAGACGGAGGGACTGGGCAGAAGAGGCGAGGCGAAGCCCAAACGCTCAAACAGGCCAGAAGAGAGAAAGACGGAGGGACTGGGCAGAAGAGGCGAGGCGAAGCCCAAACGCTGCTTTCCCTTTCCTGTGCTTTGTACTGATACGATTACCCTACACGTGCTCAGCACTGTTGCAACAAAATCAAATGGCCGAAAAATAATCTTTTGCCGGGAATTCTTTAATACACGCTTTGTTCTCTCTAACTGTTACTTATAAAGGCTTCAGACGCTCATCCTCACATTAAAGCCCGAATGAGGCAGACGCTTCATCCATGTTCCCCGCGGTGAAGTCAGGACGGGCCCAGGGGCTCACCTGGCCGGCGGAGGCGGGGCCGCCAGAGCGGGTGTCGGCGCCTCAGACCCCTGCAGCGTCGGGGGACGTGGTGCACACGGCAGGTAAACGGGAGCTGCCTGTGCGTTTACCTGCCAGCGGTGCCAACTAGCTTGCTCTGGCCAGAGGCGGCTCCACCGGGCCTGGGTGGGGCATGGGGCGGCTGTGAGCCTGCCTCACGGGGCACGTGGCCTCGCAGGGCCGGCCGCATCAGAGCCCAGCGCACGCGAGGCCAGGGGGCGCGCCGGACACTGGTGCCTGTGGCCGCCTCGCCTGCCGGCAGCCACGCGAAAGCGCCTTACCTGGACGGCTCGCTCGTTCTCTCTGATCAGCTGCTGCTTCTCGTCTTCAAACTTGCGCGCGATGTCCTGGAGCCGCCGCTCGGCCGCGAGCTGCTGCCGGCTGCTGTCCTCCCGCAGCGAGGAGACGGTGCCCTGCAGCTCGGCGATCACCTGCAACGGGAGCGCGCGCTGCGGCTCGAGCCTCGGACACGGCCCGCCTCGTGCACCCAGCCTCCCGGGCGCGCTCGCAGCTAGCGCCCCGCGCACCAGGGCATGAGACTCCACCCGGGAAAGCTGTGAATGGTGAGCAACTGCTGAACCAAACACGCTTGGAAGCCGTTCCCACTATAACATTCCACAGTATTTACTCATCAGGAGAAAGAACATCTGTGATCCCGAAAATATGAAATGTGTCAGGATTTATTTTACTGAAAAACATTCTTGCTGGAGTGGGAAAAAAAAAAAAAGCTATTCTGCCTTTCACAGTACTCTGAACTCTAATGACCAAAAAATCATCAAAGGGTCCTTCCTTCATAGCCACCTACTTCCACACAGCAGTTTCTGAGTGTGTGCTCACGCTCGCGTACTGTGCTAAGCACCTCCGTTCCCGTGTCAGTTACTACTGTGCGGCCAGCACTGTCATCGTCTTCCACGGAGGGAGAAACAGAGGCAGAGAGAGCCCAGCGGCGAGCAGGAGACAGGCAGAGTCCCGACCGCCCCCCGGGGGGGCTGCTGTGCTAGGCGCCTCCTCTCGGCAGCTCCTGCCCTCTCTTCCTTTTAAACAGGTTTTGGGATTGAAGAGGAGTTTATCCTGGTAGCGCCCCCAACAGGTTGCTTTCTTCCTGACTCACACAGAGGCTGTGGCTTCTCTGCATTCGAGGACTGGCTCTCTTGCGTCACTGGGTCCGCCTCCGTGGCCTCAGATAACCGGGCGAGGGCCCTTTCTCTTTAATAGGTTTACTGGAAGCGTTATTCTTCTTTGGGTTTGGATGTCTCCATTTCCTTTAAAATTCAACAGCAATCCAACAAACTTCCTTTCAGAAGCAGGAAACAGTTCTCCCTTCTAATAAAAGAAGAAACAACTTTCATCCTGGGTTAGGTCCTTATACTTTTGGGTCTGCTGGAGAAGGGCTGGTTGGTGAGAAACACTGGACCACTTAGTTCTGTGTTTTCTTTGAAGCTGTTTTTCAACTGTGTTTTAACAGCAAAACTAGAGCATGGTGTCGCGAGGCAGTGAACAGAAACTGTCTGGAGTCTTCCAGAAGCCAAGCCCTGTAGAAACATTAGCTGTTACGACTGACATCGACTTCCCAGGTGGCGCTAGTGGTAAAGATCCCGCCTGCCAAAGCGGGAGACACAAGAGATGCGGGTTCAGTCCCCAGGTTGGGAAGATCCCCTGGAGAAGAGCATGGCAATCCACTCCAGTATTCTTGCCTGGACAGAGAAGCCTGGTGGGCTACAATCCATAGGGTTGAAGGGTTGGACACGACTGAATGAGCACACACAGACAAAAATAGAACATTTACCCCCAAAAGGACCATTTACGCTTTGAGAAGTGCACAAGCTCACTGTGACTAAGTCCAACACTTAGAATCTGAAAATAATCAAACAGAAGACGAGTGTGAAATAAATGACAAAACATATTAATTTTTAAAGTGCAAACTGGAACCTTCTGCAAGGAGCAGAGGGATTCATTTACTGAGAATGAAGATGTTTTCATCTGTTTTTTGAATTCTGATTAAATGTTTCCAAGTTGGCATCAATTCAGTTCGTTCTCATAGCACTTCTACGAAATAGGGAAGGTTAAATTCTTAGAGCAAATGTCAAAAACTGAGGCACAGAATGATCAGCTCGCAGTCACAGAGCCAGAGGGCCCAGAGATAAGGAGCAGCCAGGTTTCCTTGGCCCAACATGAAACCCGAGATGGATATTTCATAAGAACTTGGGGCCAAATAATGAAAGTAACTATTTCAATGACTATTGCAGTGTTTCAGGCTGAGTAAACTAAAGCGCGGCAGAAGTGACGAGTTGAGTTCTGTAGCGTGTTCACTGTGCGTGTTATTTCTGCGCAATTTCATTACATGTTGATTTGTACATCCCTCACCATGATTGCATGATGCATTGTTAAAGCACAAAGTAATTTCGTGTCTTTACAAATTACTAAGATTTAGATTCGCTTCTAACTGACCAAGACTGAAGATTTAAAAAAAAAAAAAATTGGGAGCGCTTCAAATGACCACAAGGACATGAGATATGGGTTTCTTCCTTTCGGAAGATTTATGACATGCATTCATCAAAAAGAAGTCACTGCATGTTTTGGAAGGAACAACGGGTGAAGGGCAGGATGTTCTGAAGGGAACACGCTTGCTTTTGTTAGAAAATGAAACCTTACATTCTTTGCGGGAATAATGAGATGCCTCTGGGAGAAATAATGAAATTATCTTTGGAAAGTTGCATTTTAAAACTTATGATGATGATACAGGAAGAGTTTCAAAACACCTTAGGTAAAATGCCTCACAATGAAATTGTTTGAGAGGCTGACAGATGTGATGGATTTAGAGGTGACTGAAATGCGGGTAACTTCAGAAGCAGTTTTGGGTTTACTTTGAGATTGAGAAGTAATCACGCCAACTAGATTAAGCAGGTCTTGGCTGCAGCCCTCGCCTGTGAGACAGACTATCTTCTCTTCGGTGCACGTTACTGGCCCTTGATAGATACTGAAGTCGTGGAACTATGATCCACAATTATACTGTGATTATAATAGAATCAATGATATAAGATCTCAGTGATTACATTGAGATAATCTAGTCTTTTCACAGGGTTTCATGGGGCTTTCCAGGAGGCTCAGTGGTAAAGAATCCACCTGCTGAAGCAAGACACACAGGTTTGATTCTTGGGTCAGGACGATCCCCTGGAGGAGGAAATGGCAACCCATTCCAGGATTCTTGCCTGGAAAATTCCATGGATAGAGGAGCCTGGAGAGCTACGGGGTCTCCAGTATATAGGGGACCCCCTATAGTCTATGGGGTCATAAAGAGTTGGACATGCCTGAGCTCGCACACACAGTCTTTTCATAGAATAATAATTCAAAAAGTTTCTCAGAAAAACAAAAACTGACACACACAATCATATTCAAACCCTACTGGTTTTGATTTAATCATATTAAAAATCATAGAACAAAATGCCACAACTCAACTAAACGTCTACCCCGTGTTAGCTTTAGAGGAAGTGGATTAGAACATTTCCACGTGGATATTGAAAATTAGTATATGTGGAAGCAAAAGGAAAGTTATATGGAGCTAATGCTGGGAACAATGTAACCACTGAAAGCCATGATAGTTCATCATTACTGCCAAGCAACGTCTACTCTGCATAAATGTCAGTGATCTTACTAGGTCTCAAAAGTAACAGGGTTCTAAACAGAGGGTAGGCTTTCATTTTTAACTCTTGTTTTTCAGATCATAGTATAGTCAAGATTTTCATAAAACTCTTCTTTAAAGTACAATGTACTTGGCAGGGTTTGGCAAACACTGAAGAAAGATCCTAGGAGTAAGAGGGAGGGGGCGCATGTGCCCTCTGGGCACAGGCAGGGGGCTGTGCCTGCGCTCCGCTCTGCACCAGCGGGGGCACGGGGGGCCATGGGTGGGCTCCACCAGCACTTCTCCACACACATTCCTATAAGATGGCAAGACTTCTCTTTGAAAAATGGCCACCAGGTAAGTCCGTTGAGGGGGGAAGAGCACATGAAGGGTGAAGAGGCAAGGTTAATAAGTAATATTAGGATAAAAAAGAACAAACATGTGGCTCTGATGGAAACTGTGCCTGGCAATGTGCCCAGGGAGGGTGCCAGCGTCACCATCGGGGGGACGTCCTGGGGGGGGAGGTGGGGGGCACCGTCCCGGGTCCTCAAGGGTGCAGGGGCCATGAACTATGAGGGCCTACAGCTTGATAAAATCTTAAGGATGAAGTAAGTTCCTTCAAAGGAGGAAAATATTTAAACTATTTTCCAAATTTAACCTGATGCTCCCCTAGGTACCGTGCATTCATTACTAATGCGTTCCTCTTGCTACTTTTTTTTTTTTTGAGAGAGAAGGATTTTAAAAAATCTGATAAACAGTTAAGCAGCTTTGCTTTTGGCACTCCCCTCAGCTGAGATACGAGTTAGAGATTCCAGCAAACTATCTCGGGAAAACTGAATGTCAGCCTGCAGTTCCGTCTCATAATGTTTATTTTTAAATCATCTGCTTCTTTGAACTGACTGGGTTGTACGCCAATGCTTCTCAAATGCCAGTTCACAGATGGAAACATACACGCATGCTCACGTGCACATCAAGCTTTACACTGTGGTGGGCAAACAAAACGTTCATCCTGTCAGCCCATCCCGCCTCTTACGAGAAGGTCGGGCCAGGGGCTGGGGACCCTCTATCCGGGGGTCGCCCTGCCCTTCACTTACGGATGTGATGGTGGTCACAGCTGATTTCTGCTCCCTGCCTCCTGCTCGTCCCTACTGGGGGAAATGGTCAGCACCCCACTGCCTCTCCAGATTTTGGAGGGAGGTTTAATCAATTCTTGAGCACCCCAAAATAAATTTAAAATAACCAATTTCTTGCTCCTTCCATTCTTTTCCATCCTCTGCCCCCTCCTCTCCTGTCTCTCAAGCTCTGGTGAGAACTCACAGCGTGAAGGCCTTCGCTGGGTTCCAGGCCCTCCCTGCGCCAAGCGGCTCTGAGGTCACCGCTGCCCCTTGTTTCACAAGTGAGTGCAGGGAACTCCAGAGGCGGCAGGTAATGGGCTCCTGGTCACCCAAGTGGTGGGGCAGATGTTCAGAAGGCTCAGGCGTGCTTCCACACCACGCAGGTTCCATCTGTTTTACCGAGGACTAGTCAGGCTCCTTCACACCTTTCCTGAGATAAACGTCAGCACCCTGCTCATCCCGGCATTTCCGTTAGCGGTCTCGCTTCTCACTCTCAGCTGCCTCCTGCCTCCCCATTTAGCATAAACCACCACAAGCAGGATGTGAGGGGATGCCAGCTGGGGTGTTTTCATGTTCTAGTTTAGCTCTTGGAGTAATAAGATTTCTTTTGATTAGAAGAACCTTTCTCATTGGATTAAAAAGAACATTTCCCTGTTTTCCTTCTTGGGAGAAGGGCAATCAAGAATTGCCTTCAGCTTTCAGATAAACACTTTAGTCTTCACTTAGACAAAGACTTCTTGCTTTCCCGATAGGATGGGGACTATACGTCACATTTTACCAATAACTGTAGAACCTAAGAAATTTCATAGTTATTCAGCAGAGTTTTGCCGTATTAGAAACGTGAGAGTTGGGTCAGACGGGTGGTGTCAGGTTGAGAGTTTCTGTTCCAGCTGGCGGACAGGCTGGCTCTGGGCTTAGTCACGTGCTGACCTGTGTGGCCTCCCCTCTCTGCATCTCTGTTTTCTCAAATGAAAAGTGGGGCCAGGAACAGTTTCTAGCCCGAGTTCCCGGGGACGAGGACTGAATGCGCCACTGTGATTGCTGCTGCTGTCCTCCAGTTGAACAGTCGTGTCCGACTCTTAGCGACCCCTTGGACCCCAGCCCACCAGGCTCCTCTGTCCATGGGATTTCCCAGGCAAGAATCCTGGAGTGGGTCGCCATTTCCTCCTCCAGTCAGTATGCTCAGAGACCCATAAATTCCTTCATTTTATTATCGCTTTGCTGTGGTGTTGCCAGTAACACCACTGTTTGGTGACCTGCAGAAAGGCACAGACATTTCAGCTGACTGCCACACCTCACCGTTCAGTTCGGTTCAGTCGCTCAGTTGTGTCCGACTCTTTGCGACCCCATGAATTGCAGCACGCCAGGCCTCCCTGTTCATCACCATCTCCCGGAGTTCACTCAGACTCACGTCCATCGAGTCCGTGATGCCATCCAGCCATCTCATCCTCTGTCGTCCCCTTCTCCTCCTGCCCCCAATCCCTCCCACCATCAGAGTTTTTTCCAATGAGTCAACTCTTCGCATGAGGTGGTCAAAGTACTGGAGCTTCAGCTTTAGCATCATTCCTTCCAAAGAAATCCCAGGACTGATCTCCTTTAGAATGGACTGGTTGGATCTCCTTGCAGTCCAAGGGACTCTCAAGAGTCTTCTCCAACACCACAGTTCAAAAGCATCAATTCTTCAGCGCTCAGCCTTCTTCACAGTCCAACTCTCACATCCATACATGACCACTGGAAAAACCATAGCCTTGACTAGACGGACCTTAGTCGGCAAAGTAATGTTTCTGCTTTCGAATATACTATCTAGGTTGGTCATAACTTTTCTTCCAAGGAGTAAGCGTATTTTAATTTCATGGCTGCAGTCACCATTTACAGTGATTCTGGAGCCCCCCAAAACAAAGTCTGACACCATTTCCACTGCTTTCCCATCTATTTCCCATGAAGTGATGGGACCAGATGCCATGATCTTCATTTTCTGAATGTTGAGCTTTCGGCCAACTTTTTCGCTCTCCTCTTTCACTTTCATCAAGAGGCTCCTCAGCTCCTCTTCACTTTCTGCCATAAGGGTAGTGTCATCTGCATATCTGAGGTTATTGATATTTCTCCCAGCAATCTTGATTCCAGCTTGTGCTTCTTCCAGCCCAGCGTTTCTCATGATGTACTCTGCGTATAAGTTAAAAAAGCAGGGTGACAATATACAGCCTTGACATACTCCTTTTCCTATTTGGAACCAGTCTGTTGTTCCATGTCCAGTTCTAACTGTTGCTTCCTGACCTGCATACAGATTTCTCAAGAGGCAGGTCAGGTGGTCTGGTATTCCTATCTCTTTCATAATTTTCCACAGTTTATTGTGATCCACACAGTCAAAGGCTTTGGCATAGTCAATAAAGCAGAAATAGATGTTTTTCTGGAACTCTCTTGCTTTTTCCATGATCCAGCAGATGTTGGCAATTTGATCTCTGGTTCCTCTGCCTTTTCTAAAACCAGCTTGAACGTCAGGGAGTTCATGGTTCACATATTGCTGAAGCCTGGTTGGAGAATTTTGAGCATTACTTTACTAGCGTGTGAGATGAGTGCAATTGTGCGGTAGTTTGAGCATCTCACTGTACTCACGGCGAAAAAACTAAGGAAAGCTGATTTAAAAAATCATTAGATATGAAGTCTACAAAATGAAATGGCTTAATCTCACCATCGGTAACATGAAAATCAGCATTTGTTTATTCCAGAATGACTCACACAGCTAAGGAATGCTTGGGATCCCCTGGGTGACACCAAAGGAGATCTTCATAACGACTTGGGCAGAAAACCTTCCATTCCAGCTTCTGCAACAGCGGCACAGCCAGCACGGCTGCTGGGGCACAGGCTGGCAAAGTTTCCTTCCCCCAAAAGGAGTCAACAGTGGAGCTTCTAATTTAACTCGGTATACTTGGCATTTTGAATCTTGTTGTTAAGCAGCCTTTTGCTGTTGCTGTTCAGCCACTCAGTTGTGTCTGACTCTTCGCAACCTCGTGGACTGCAGCGCAGAAGGCCTCCAGGTCCCTCACCAGGAGGGACCAAACTGTCCAAATCCATGTCCATTGAGGGGCTTTCCTGGTGGCTCAGACAGTAAAGAATCTGCCTGCATTGTGGGAGACCTGGGTTCCATCCTGGGGTTGGGAAGATCTCCTGGAGGAGGGCATGGCAACCCACTCCAGTATTCTTGCCTGGAGAATCCCATGGACAGAGGGGGCCTGGTGGGCTACAGTCCATGGGGCCACCAAGAGCTGGACACAACTGAGTGACAAGTACAGCAAGTGTCCATTGAGTCAGTGATGCCATCCAGCCATCTCATCCTCTGACACCCCCTTCTCTTCCTGCCCTCAATCTTTCCCAGCATCAGGGTCTTTTCCAATGAGTCAGCTCTTCACTTCAAAAGACCAAAATATTAGAGTGTCAGCATCAGTCCTTTCAATCAGTCTTCAGGACTGGTTTCCTTTAGGACTCACTGGTTGGATCCCCATGCTGTCCAAGGGACTCTCAAGAGTCTTCTCCGGTGCTGCAGTTTGAAATCAGCATTTAGGTGAAGAAACATGGAACACTGCAGGAGAGCTGGACGGCATCACAAGCATTTCCATCACAAGTGCAGGCACGTATCTCCTGCCCTTGTGACACGTGGTTTGGCCTGGGCTTGTCCAAGTGCACAGGCTGGTTTTACAACATCTGAGCACACGTGTGCCGTGACTTGGCTGTGTGTGTTGGTTCAAATGGTTCGATTTGCCTGATTTTTAAAAGCTGAGACTGAAATATTAAAACCCTGTTTTATTTATACACACACTTATCAAAATATGGTACTCATCCATAAAAAGACTGCAAAGAAGTGCGTTGAGCTCTAAAGTACAAACCCCTTTATGCTGAGGTTTCTTTCTCGTTTGCTTTGGTTTTGCTCTGCTTTGTTTAACGTTCTTACCTGAGAAGACTTGGCCAGCTTCTGGGTGTATTCCTTCTCAATCTGCTTCAGCCTGCTGTTGGCCTGAAAAACACACGGACAGGAGCACACACACACACAGTGACCTGTCAGCGTGGCGTCTCTGCACACGCCCGTCACCAGGCGCTGGGCCGGCCGCCAGCCGCAACGCCCTTCTGGGGCGGCCAGAAAACCACAGGCCTTGCCTTTGATCTAATGCCAACTATTCATCACTTAAAAAGCAAAAGAGAAAAAAAAGCTCTCTCCTGCCAATTATTAGGCAAACACAGACTTCTGTGGAAAGAGAAAGGGAGAAGGAGAGACAGAAATAGATCCAGCACAAGCGTGCCGGCTCAGAGGTGCAGGGCAGAGACAGGAAAGAGGAGGAAGAAATCAGGGGAGAGGGGTGGCGCGGAGGAGGGGAGGGAAATGTAATGCCCTTTCCCTTAGTTTAGAGATAAAAGAACTGGATGCTCCTGACCGAGGCGGAGGGGAGGCTCAGAGGCACTGAGCTGAGATCTGAGCCCCTGCCCTGCCCTCCTTTCCTGGAGTGACAAGTGCAGCTAAATCGCACAGTGTTTGTGCCCGGGAAGTGGGGTGGCCTTCCCAGAACCGGCCCACACCCGAAGCACTGCGTCCTCTCCTTTGCACTGCAGCTCCGGGCCTGTGTGTGAGCTGCTTTGCTGTCTCTGGGAGCCTCGCGTCTCCATTTTATCCTCTGAGCCGGGGGGAGGTCATGGTGAAGCCGCCGGCCTCCCCTCCCATGCACGGTGCAGGCAGCACGCTGGCCCTGTCGGTCTGGGCTTGTGGCCCTCATTCTAGGACAGGCTTTGGTTATGACTGTCTGTTTCCTCTCTTTTTCCCCAACCCTCCCTCCCTCTGTCTCCTCTCTCCGACCGCCTGTCTTTCAGCTCTGAGGACTAGGCCTCTCAGGTTTATCGTCTCTTTTTCTTATCGTTTCTATTACCTTGTCTTTTTGATGTTAATATTTTGTACTGATTCCTCAACTTTGGGTTTTTAAGAAATTGTGCCATGCGATTTATAGTTCCAAGAGCTCTGCTGTTCTCTGAACAGCACCATCACGCCCCCTTTGATAAGGGCCGAGGAAGCTGAGGTGCAGCGAGCTTCAGGAACCCGCCCCAGCGGCACTCACAGGGCATGGGGGAGCCGGGACCAGCCCACAGGGGAGCAGGCCCTGCACCGGCTGGAGCGCTGGCCCAGGGCCTCTCAGGGTCCCACTGCTCCCCGGGGGCTGACTTCACACACACCCGGACACATCTGTGTGTCCGTACACACACACCCACACGTTTTCTTTCTGCTCTCTACACCATCTGTATTTTTTCTTAGTTCCCTCTATTTCCTTGCTGAGCCAGCCCGTTTTGGTCTGTTTTTCACCTTAGAAATTGCTTTGCATTTTGGGTGACCTTTGGTGTTCTTTCTTACTTAAAGCGTGGCCCTCTAGAACCGGCAGGCCTGGGGATGGGTGCGCGCTGGCTCCGGGACTCTCCCACGCCATCATCTGACCGCCCAGCGCTGCGCCCTTGGGTTTACCGCCTGAAGGCGCACACCTGGTGACCGAGGTTTTCAGAAGGGCGTCTAGATGCTCAGGACGTTGATTCCGGTACACTTCCGTTTTAATGCAGCCCTGGGTCTCCTCTCTCATTCTATCTATCCAGGGAACAAACCCATCTCCAAGTGGTGCTGTTTGGAGGGAGGCTCAGATGGTAAAGAATCCGCCTGCAATGCAGGACACAGGTTTGATCCCTGGGTTGGGAAGATCCCGTGGAGGAGGGCATGGCAACTCGCTCCAGCGTTCCTGCCTGGAGAATCCCATGGACAGAGCGGCCTGGCGGGCCACGGTCCGTGGGGTTGCACGGAGTCGGACAAGCTGAGACAGACAGACAGACAGACACACACACAGCATCGTTTGGGGGTCACTGGGTTGCGGGCTGGGGCTCTGGAGCCAGGATCGGCCTGTAAGAAGAGGCCCCGCCAGGCTGGGCACAGTCGCAGTGAGAAGGCGTGTGTGTCGGGGCAGGGTGGGAGCGGGTCCCACCGGCGCCCACCGCGGGCTCCCACCCCCCCAGCTGCTGGGGGCACGTTTCTGCTCCTGACAAGGCGCCCATGTGGGTCTGTTACAGGACCCGAGCTGACTCCGCAGCCCTGCGCTTCATGACAAGCTCCCTGCCTCGAGGCCCTCCCACCTGGAGCCCCAAGAGGGGCCGGGCCTGACTGCGGCTGCTCTCCCAGGGACTCATCCCTGTGGCTCCGTGACTGATACACCACTCTCGAGGAAACCGAGGCCGTGGAGAAACTCATGAGGTGCATCTGTCTCGGCCAGCACTTTTTAATTTAAAGATGCTTTCATCAATACTTCCAGAGTGTCAAGGTGGGCATGAGGGGGACTGGTGGTCCAGACGCGAGCCAAGTGAGCCGAGTGGGCCAGTGCCCCGGGGAGCCCAGGAGATGAGGGGACGGCAGGAGCCGGGGCGAGGGGTCCAGACTCTGCTACCAAACAACGGAGCGATGGGCTGGAGGCTGCACAAGTAGGAGGGCAGCACAGCTGTGTGTAGGGAGACGGGAGGCCTGGCTGTGGCGGGGGCGGAGCCGGGGGCTAAGCTTCGCGGAGTCATGTCCTCGAGTAGAGGATGGGGTGGGCGGTGAGGCCTGTCATCCCCAGCGCGGGGTGCAGGAGAGGTTCGCGGGGACCTCTATAGGGCCGGCAGAGGAGGCTTCTGGGAGAGTCCAGGTGTGCGGGCAGGTGGCAAGTCACCTGGGAAACCAGGCAGAGAAGAGGCGGAGGGTCAGTCTGAGCCCCGGGGATCCAGGAAGCATTCTGGCCACTCGGAATCGACAATGCTGGCTTTAAAGTGAGGCCAGCTGGCGAGACATGAACACCTCCGGGACTTGCCAGAGCCACAAGGAGCAGAACCAGTACTCTGGGGAATAATGAGACTAACTGAGGAAATAAAATGAACGTGTCACCCTCCAAGGCCATTACTGTTTGAGCCTAAGTCACAGCTGTCTGGATTCTGAACTCCTCTTAAGTTGGTCTAAAAAGCTCTAGTTTAGCACTGCTGAAACGCTACAGCTCAGTTTCGATGCAAACTGCCTCTAACACACTTCTGAATAATTTTATTCTCAGGATGTACTGACTGTCCATTTTATTTTCATACATAAAATTAGGTTAGGGTTAGTTATTTTCATCTAAATCCTATTTTTACAGCTCTGGTTACTATTTAGAAACACAATTTTCCAACAATCATCTGTAGCATGGCCTGAACAGACGCAGAATAACAGATGAGAAGAAAGTCTTGAAACGAGAAAGTGGCTTTGCTTTCGCTGCTGTCCTTCGACCTCCCGGCCCCCACGGCCTGGCCTCCCGCCCCCGGTGCTCGGCTCCCTCTGCTGCTCCCGGCCGCTTCCTCGGCTCCCTCTTCTCTGCTCGAGAGTTAAGTGTGTTCATCACTTTCTCTGTGATTCCCATCAAACTCTTGGGTTTCAAACCCTCCTGGAAAGGAGCACCAGATAACTTTCACAAAAGTGTTGATGGTTAATCATCTTAATTGCTACCTTTTTCCTGCAGGGTGTTTTGTCTTAATTCCAAAAGAGACCTTCATTCTCCACACCCCACCCCACCCCACCCCCCTGCCTTTTTTTCTCATTTCCTATCATTAGTGGTAAAAGTCCAGGCATTCATGATTTCCAAGAACGTGACCTGGGGAGATGAAAATTAGGAGACTCATCTAGAATACTCATATTCAAGGCAAGCCCAGATCTTATATAGAGAAGTTTCTTTAAAAATATAATGGCACACATCTTTGAATAATATATTTGTTTTTAGGATTGAAGAGAAAGATGCTTCCCGGAACCTTGAAATGCAGCACAAAGCTCGGTTTCCTGCGCAGTTTTTCCTATTCGTAAGCTTTGCAGGAATCCACCTGATGCTTCATTAAACACTGTGAGTGTGGTTATGGACACTGGTGCCAGATGCTAATATGGAACTGTTGTACTGCTCTGCCAGCAGAAATATTCAGAGAATTCATAAAAAATACTTGTATTTAATATATTCACAGAGCTTTTCAACTTGAAAAATCTCTGTGTTGTACCTCAAAATAAAGGTATAAGTTTGAAAGCATAAATAAAATTCACACTTTTCATTTGCCCGGGATAGAGTACCTGGGGCTGTGCATTGCCTGGTGTGTAAACAGCCAGGAACTGGAAGAGATGCAGGAAGCGCTGCTGTCAGATGTGATGTGGGAGCAGGAAGCACAGGTCCGTGCCCCTGGGAAGGGCGGGGAAACTGGCAAGATGAGTCCAGCACTCGCCCTGCCTTTGTCCAGGAGGCAGACACTGGATCCGAAGGACCAAAGATAAGCGGACAGAAGGAGGAGCAGGAATGTGCGCGCAGGAGAGAAGTCAGGCCACAGACTCAGCCCAGAAGTGACAGAGATGGAGGAACTAGTAAACAGAGGTTTTAAAACGCTAATTAGAAACAGACCCGAGTGTTTAAACAAAACCTTGAACACAGTGAAGAGAGAAACAGACCGAAAAAAGGACTCAACAGCCTAGCGCACAGTGATCTATTATCTGAAAGGAACGTTCACTGGTGGGACGGCAGATCTGGCACTGCAGATCACTGAATACGGAGAAAAGGCATCGCAAGCATCCAAGAGGCCATCGGGGGACAGAGCACCGAACCTAACGCCCCTCTGAGACTGTGTCACAGCAACTGCTGCTGCTAAGGTGCTTCAGTCGTGTCCAACTCTGTGCGACCCCGTGGACAGCAGCCCACCAGGCTCCCCCGTCCCTGGGATTCTCCAGGCAAGAGCACTGGAGTGGGTTGCTGTTTCCTTCTCCAATGCATGAAAGTGAAAAGTGAAAGGGAAGTCGCTCAGTCGTGTCCAACCCTTAGCATGGACTACAGCCTAGCAGGCTCCTCCATCCATGGGATTTTCCAGGCAAGAGTACTGGAGTGGGGTGCCATTACCTTCTCCTAACATATGTGAAACTGTTTACCAGGAGAAGGTTTGGGAAAATATTTAAAGACATAATTGTGGGAAAATTTCCAATGTGAAGAAAACTATAAACCCACAAGTTGAAGATCAATGGACCACAACAATAAAGAAAGACAATGAAAATCAAATCAGATATATCATAATCAAATCACAAGAACTGAAATAAAGGTAAAATCTTAAAAAACATCCAGAAAAAGGATACATTAAAAAGATGAGTGAGGATTTTTCATCTGAAACTATACGAGTCAAAAGATAACATAATGAATCTTTAAAGTGCTGAAAGCAAAAAATTTGTCAATCTAGAATTGCATATTTAGCGAAATATCCTTCAAAACTGAAGATGAAATGCAAACAGCTTCAATTAAGACCTTGGAAATTGGTTACATCTTTGACGGACAGCAGAGGAAGTGCTTCCCTGGTGGCTCAATGGCAAAGAATCCGCCTGCGATGCAGAAGACACAGGTTCGACCCCTGGGTCAGAAGATCCCCTGCAGGAGGGCATGGCAGCCCACTCCAGTATTCCTGCCTGGAGAATTCCATGGACAGAGGGGCCTGGAGGACTATAGTTCATGGGGTTGCAAAGAGTCGGACATGACTTACTGATTAAACAACAACAACAACAAATTTTTGCATGAACCAGGGTATTTCTGAAATCATTGTTTCCCCTATAATTTTTTCCCTAGAATTTCCAGGTCATCTTTATTAGGGAGTGGTCAATGATAAATTTTAACATAAGACGATTTTTTGGTAAGCTTTTAAACTGAAAATATTTTTTAACTTTAAACATTTTAATTTTACATTGGTCCACAGTTGACTTACAGTGGCGTGTTAGTTTCAGGTCCGTAGCAAAGGTATGTACATTATTAGTATTTACTATATATGCATATCTCCTTTTTTCAGATTCCTTTTCTGCACAGGTTATTACAGAGTACTGAGCAGAGTTCTCTACCTAGCAGCACAAGATAGCACAAGATGACTCTCTGTTTTAAATTGAAATAGAGTCGACATACAATATCCTGTTAGTTTCCGGTGTCCTGAAGAATGGCCTGGTATTTGCATATGTTACGAAGTGATCACCATGATGAGCCCAATAACCCTCTGTCTCCGCACGAAGTTACTGCCGATGAGATCAAGTCCTGCTGTTGCGCCTGGAACATCTGAGTCTTACTCTGAGTCCCAGTTAAGTTCTCAGTGTGCGGCAATCATCACAAGAAAGGGCACTTCAATTAGAGACTCCTGCCTTTCCACCGTCATGTGCAAATTCTAACTTGAGAAAACGGCAGACTGGTCTAAACTGCAAAACATTAGCAAATGTCATACTCAGTGATTCTTCAGTTTCGATTCATTTTTAGAAAGTTGATTTAAGTCATTTTATTTTGTTGCTTTACCCAGAACCTTAACCTAGTAAGTAGGAGCCCCAAGTGTTTTGGGTTTGGTCAATGCCTATTTTTTTGGTAAGGAGCTATATTCTCTATTAAAGAAGGAAGAAACTAGACCGTTTTGGAAAAGGGCTGTGATGTCATTATCAATATCACCGTTGATTATCCTCAGTGACTATGATGGATCCATTCTCAGAAAAAATGCCCATATTCCTGAACTCGGCCCCATTTCTGAATATGCCAGATGAATGCTGGTTGCATTCTCTACACAGATTTGATAACTGTGGTCAGTACTGTGGACTAAAATGATTGGTCTTCAGGTCTGTGACAGACAACCTAAAGAATAACGGGGGGCAGCTGGCTTTCTGCCCTCCCCGTAATTCAAGAGACTCATTTTCTCACCATTGCAATGTACATGCTTACGTGGCTAACACCCATAAATGACCATGTAAGATTTACATGAGGTTTCTTCCCATTACTGAATAAGAATGCAAACTGTGAAACAAGCTTATGAAAACAGGTAAAGAATTAAGATCTAATCATATTTCAAAGGTCACCCTCGGAGAAGTTCTCTGAAGCACAGGCCACAGAAACTGAAATGCATTTAATACTTGGGCAGAAATACAAACTTTGAGAGAATGAAGGAGAAAAAAAAAACTTTATTTTGCTCCAGGGAAGAAGCAGCTATTCTCTGATGGGCAAAAAAGAATTTATCATCAAAGACCAAATGTAAATGGGGCCAATTAATTTTTTTAAGATTCTCTACCTTCTATAATATTCTTATGTCTTCGTTGTTATGCTTTATGCCAAAATCTAATGTTGCAGGATTTGACAGATGTTAAAGAAAATGACTGCTGTATTTAACAAATTGCAGCATACATGGTATACACTTTAAATATACTCAGTAGATCTATAGGTGACTGCCACAGTCATTGGCAGGGCACTTTCAGGAAGCAGGGAGAAGATCTGTTTCAAATATGTGACTTCGGACATCAAAACATGGTAAAATGATTCTAATTGAATTACTGGTCAAGCAATCAATTATTTCAAATCAACTTTGAATCTAGGAGTTGGATGTCCTGACTTGGCTTACTCATAGAACCCATTAATGTTTTTACCTATTTCAGAAAATTTTCTACTTTTGCCTCACTTGTATAACGTAATGAATATTAGCAGGAAATTTATAAAATAATGTATTCACAGGAAGTTGCGACATTAGGCTTGCAGAAAGTTCAACATAAAGCAGTGATCTCAACACTTAACAAATGCTCTAGTCCCTTTCACGGATAATCGGGAAGTTCAGAAAGGCGCTGAGAGGGCAGTCTTGAGGTCTAGTCATTAGATCTTCATTATTGAAAATGGCTCAGCGCTCGTGTAGTTTCATGTGGTTCTCCAGGGTTGCCAGTATCGAGAGATTCTCCGCACCAATTCACTGAAAATAACATGGGAAATGTTTGGCAACAAGGAGTATGGTGCCAAGGCTCCCGTTTGGTCTGCACACAAAGGTCTTCTTCATCAACGTCAGCTGCTCTGACTGACGAGGCCCACAGCTGCCAGCATGTGGGGCATGCTGGTCAACAGCACCAGCTTCGACGTTAAACCAGCGTGGGTGGTGTGAGCACGGGCAAATCATCTACCTTCCCTGGCCACGATTTTATAAGGTGCATATCAAGTGGACAACAGAGATTAAACTGGACTGAGGTTCAGCCGTGCGCGTGCGGTGGGCGTTCAGGACAGCGAGCAAGCAGAGGGCAGTGAGTCGGCCCTGCGAGGAGGACCGAGGCCAGCTCTTCATGGAGGAGCAGGAGAACGGCAGGGGAAGGAAGCGCAAACAGGAGGAGAAGCCGGCAGACTGAGGACTCGGGGCGAGCTGGCTGAGGGGTGCTGACGGCTGAGGCAGGCTGCGTTCTCCAGTGGGTGGAGCGGAAACGAGACAGAGCTGAGCGACCGCTGAGCTTACAGACTGGCAGTGCCAGGCATGAGAAGAGTGGCTTCCCGAATCAGGCTTTTGGGGGCAACTCTCCCAGTATGTGCGTGAGCGTGCCCAGTTGTGTCTGACTCTTTGAGACCCCACGGGCTGTAGCCCCCCAGGCTCCTCTGTCCATGGGATTCTCCAGGCAAGAATACTGGAGTGGGTTGCCATGCCCTCCTCCAGGGGATCTCCCCAGACCAGGGATTGAACCTGTGTCTCCCACACGGGCAGGCGGGTTCTTTACCACTGAGCCAACTCTCCTCACTCTTCTTCATTCTTCCACTTCAAGTCCATAAAAATAACTACTTGCCTCTGATTCTTTACTAAGGAAGCAAGTTTCTTTCTGAATTGTCTCCAAGTCTGGGGCACTCTGTGGCTTTTGAGATTGCTAATGACTTTTATCTGTCAACGTTTATAATAACGGACACATACAGGGCAAATATTTTGTGTGTTTATGAAACATGATAAAGAACCCTCCTGAGATGACCACACAACTGAACATCCCGCACTGCAGACGCCAGCGCCTCCTCCTGGCCCACTGTGTCTCCTCGCTCCTGAGAATCAGCAACTCTTGGATATTATTTACTGCCTGACTTAGAAAATATTACCTGTGTAAGTACCTCTAACTTATCACTTAGCTTCACTGTCTTTTTATCTTTATACAAATAACCACGCTCTACGTAATTTCCCGAAACACACGGTGTCTCACACAACATTGTTTCCAAGACTCATTCTCGATGTTTCATCTGCAGCTGTGTTTCCTTCATTTTCAGGGCTCTAGTCTATTCTAACTCATCTGTTAAGGGGCACTTGAGCTTTTCCAGTTTCCTCCCCCATGAGCTGTGCTGGTGTGGACAGCCCAGTACGCGTCTTCTGGTGTGTATTTATGACTTTCTGGGGCACACGCTTATGAGCTGAACTGACAGTTCATAGAGCAAATGTTCATCTCTACAGGACAATGCCACCGACATTCTGTATTCTCACCACAATGTAGCACTCTTTTTGTCCCATACTTTCAACCACACTTGGCACTGTCAATTTCCTTTTTTTAATAATAGGTTTCAGTTCAATTCAGTTCAGGTGCTCAGTTGTGTCCGACTCTTTGGAAGCCCATGAACTGCAGCACGCCAGGCCTCCCTGTCCATCACCAACTCCTGGAGTTTACCCAAACTCACGTCCGTTGAGTCGGTGATGCCATCCAACCATCTCATCCTCTGTCGTCCCCTTCTCTGCCTGCCCTCAATCTTTCCCAGCATCAGGGTCTTTTCCAATGAGTCAGCTCTTCGCATCTGGTGGCCAAAGTACTGGAGTTTCAGCTTCAACCGCTTTAGTAAGATATAATTACTTCACATTTCACGAAGTTCACACTTGACTCTGCGCAAGTCAGTGTTTCTTAGTGTATTCATACAGCTGTATGTCGATCACCACTGCTGAATTCCAGGACATTTCCATCACCTCAGAAAGAGACCCCACACCCACTCGTGGTCACATCCTCCCCCGAAGCCACTGGCAACCACTGATTTCTTTCTGTCTCTTTGGATTTCCACCCAGGACACGGCGTATAACTGGAGTCTCACCACAGAGGCCTGTTGTGTCTGGGCTGTTCCTCTCAGCACGCTTTTGTGGTGGCGTGCGGCAGTCAAACAGTATCCCACTGTGCGGACGCACCACACTCGCTCGCCTCCTTGCCAGCTGATGAATGTTGGAGATTGTCAGTGCTCTTGGTGCTCGTGTCCAACGCTGTGACCCCACAGACGGCAGCCCACCAGGCGCCCCTGGACAGCTGCTCATTAACTCTCAGTATCTTTCAGTCTTTGCTGGGTCTCCAGGCCTAGGCCTCAATTCCTCTCTTGTGTATGTGTGCCTTCTCCTTATTTTTCCAATTAGTCCAAAAATTCTGTGTTTTCTAGTCTTCCGAAATGACCTAATTTTTGATTTTACTGCACTACAACAAACTCTGAAAAATTCTGAAAGAGATGGGAATACCAGACCACCTAAGCTGCCTCTTGAGAAATCTGTATGCAGGTCAGGAAGCAACAGTTAGGACTGGACATGGAACAACAGACTGGTTCCAAATAGGGAAAGGAGTACATCAAGGCTGTATATTGTCACCCTGCTTATTTAACTTATATGCAGAGTACATCATGAGAGACGCTGGGCTGCATGAAGCACAAGCTGGAATCAAGATTGCCGGGAGTAACATCAATAACCTCAGATAGGCAGATGACACCACCCTTATGGCAGAAAGTGAAGAAGAACTAAAGAGCCTCTTGATGAAAGTGAAAGAGGAGAGTGAAAAAGTTGGCTTAAAGCTCAACATTCAGAAAACGAAGATCATGGCATCCGGTCCCATCACTTCGTAGCAAATAGATGGGGAAACAGTGGACACAGTGATGGACTTTATTTTTGGGGGCTCCAAAATCACTGCAGATGGTAACTGCAGCCATGAAATTAAAAGACGCTTGCTCCTTGAAAGAAAAGTTATGACCACCCTAGACAGCATATTAAAAAGCAGAGACAGGACTTTGCCGACAAAGGCCCATCTAGTCAAAGCTATGTTTTCTCCAGTGGTCATGTATGGATGTGAGAGTTGGACCATAAAGAAAGCTGAGCACCGAAGAATTGATGCTTTTGAACTGTGGTGTTGGAGAAGACTCTTGAGAGTCCCTTGGACTGCAAGGAGATCCAACCAGTCCATCCTAAAGGAAATCAGTCCTGAATATTCATTGGAAGGACTGATGCTGAAGTGAAACTCCAATACTTTGGCCACCTGATGAGAAGAACTGACTCATTGGAAAAGACCCTGATGCTGGGAAAGATTGAAGGTAGGAGGAGGGGATGACAGAGGATGAGATGGCTGGATGGCATCATCGACTCGATGGACGTGAGTCTGAGTGAACTCCAGGAGTTGGTGATGGACAGGGAGGCCTGGCACGCTGTGGTCCATGGGGTCGCAAAGAGTCAGACACGACTGAGCGACCGAACTGAACTGCCTCACTTTTTACTGAACTATCTGCCTCCCTTGGCGTCCACGACACCATCTCCTTTTGATTCTTCAGGCGCCGCTCTGTTAACTGCGTCTCGGTCTCTGCTGATTGTAAACGGGAACTGCCCATGCCACCTGCCCTTCCCTGGCTAAGGCCTCTTTCCGAAAGTCCATTCTTAGAGCTTGAGTCCCCTTTCTGTGGGGTGAGCTCCCGCTCTCTCTCTCTACTGCTCTGTCCCTTGCACCCACATCCACACTCAGTCCAGCCACAGGGTAGCCCCCTCTCTGAGTTGTCTCATGGGCCCTGAACCAACGTCCCAGCTAACCTCAGTCATATCACCTTCCCGGAGTCTGCTCCTGCTCAGCTTGTTAACCGCTCCATCACTGAGTCCCCCACATCAGAAACCCAAGAGTTTCCCAGAATCCTCTTCTCTCACCCCTGACTGTCTTACTGATTTTCACTTCCAGGTCTTCACCTTTCCTGCCCTGGATTTTACAGCAGCCTTTTCACCGGTATCTCCTGCTCTTCCTTTTTCTGTCTGGCCTACGTGCACCTCCTGGTGTTCTGCATGAACTGCAGGGATGATCCCAACGCCCAGCCACTCCACGGGCTTAACTCCTCCAGTCTCCGCTCCTGTGATTCCTTGCAGAGAAGTTGTAGTAAACGTACAGCTCAGGCCATTCTCTGAAAACTGTATTTGCTTTGGGCTTTTCACAGAGATGGTCTAAAACATGGTTCCAACCTGGGCACCTTGGGCTTATGAAGCATCACGATGCTATCAGAGGACACAGGAAAAAGCCTGAGAAGTTCTCGGGGCCCAAAGATAGAATCTACAGAATAGAATGCTTTCTGTGCGAGCTCCTCCCGTCACCCCCATTACAGAGGATGAGTTCTTCAAACTGTTCAGTTTTCCCCAGCGAGGCCTATGTGGTGTCACCACCAGGCCGCCCATCTTAGCCTGACCCCCCACCTTGGGGACCACCTGATGCACTCGCTCACCAACTGGCCTTTTATTTCCTTTCAGACCAAAATCAGCGTCGCAGGCCGTCATGTCTGTATCCCACCCACACGTTACCCTGACCCCGTTTGGAATAGGGAGGTCTGAATCCTTGTATCAGTTTCCGGTGTGATCTGTCTACATCTAATGTCAGACTGATTTATTATGGTACTAGTGTAAATCTAGATTTCACTAGAGAAAAAGACATCAATAAAAGGATAGCAAGAGCAAACAAAATAATAAACCCAAGTCGTGACAAATAATTCTGCAAAGCGTAAATGTCTGTGAATAATCTGCAGCCCTGAGAAGTACTCCCCAAACAGGATCACAACGAAGGAACAGATTAGGAGGAACGATACCAGTGTGAAGGAAAAAGATATTATTTGAAGTCAGAACCACCAGGTCCTAGGAATTTGCATTACAAGCTATCCTGTTGCTTCTGATAATCAGCCCATTTGGGAGCCACAGATGTATATACTTTTAGGTCATAAGAGTTAATAGTTTTATTTATAACTTTGCAGATTATGTTACTTATGCATGAAACAAAGCAGGAAAATATATTGAGGAGTTCTGTTTACAGAGGACTTTAATGTGTTACATTTCTTAAATGTAAACATGTATTTTCAATGATACTTAAGTAAGACTTAAGGAAACCAAATAAAGCAATGAAACAGCTGCGTTGTTGCGCGTGTTGTCAGCGTCCGAAATAAAAAGCCATTTTGGTGAAATCAGCCTGTACTTCTGATTCAAAGTATGTTTCTGCGAATTCAACTTGTGTTTCTATAAGTATTTGGTAAATATTTAGATGCTTTTTTTGGAGAAGGACATGGCAACCCACTCCATTATTCCTGCCTGGAGAATCCTGTGGACAGAGGAGCCTGGTGGGCTGCTCTCCATAGGGGCGCATAGAGTCGGACACGACTAAAGTGACTTAGCGTAGCGTTCTAGCTCAGTGAGGATGTGCCGGAGGGCTCTTTCTTAAACAAAAGCACATGCTCCATCTCCACCTTGTTTCTACTGTGATTTTTTTCCTCCATACCCCCCCACCCCGCCCCACGGTAAAAAGAACCCAATAAGTTGAGATTGGTTGTTTCAAATGAATGAATAGCATCAACTTTGATAACCCTGAACGGGTTTCTATGGTAACACAGAACAAAGGTAATAACCACCAAGATCTAAATAATCAACGTTGTTTAACCATCTTAAGCTGGCTTACTTTTAATGGTATTAAATGCAGCAAAAAACAAAACAGTCAGTTCCAAGGAGTCAGGCAATATTACTACTAGAGTATACAACTAATTATGTGCTAACCCCAAACAAATATAAACTGGAATCTATGGTTTACTCATGAAAGCAATTAAAATACATAAATATAATCTACACTGAGTCCACCACTCTGGCATGTAATTATCTATCTAATTCAAACCACGAAGCTAGGTGTTAGAATTTAACGTCCCTGAACTAAATACATATATGGAAAACCATTTTGGGATTTGATCCTGATTCATTTTCAACCAAATATCCACAAATTCATTTTAAATGCACACAAGAACTGCAACAGCTTCACCTAAATCAGTTTTCTACAAGTTAAACATCCCTCCTACACTCAGATGTGATTGTGGAACGGCTTTGATCTTTATTCCCAAATTTATTGCTCCGTGTAATCCATGACAAAATATAATGTGATTTACTGTATCTCTATATGACAGCCCAGCAGCTGACAGAACTTAATAATTTAGCATAAGAAACAAACCTTCTGGCACCGAAGCACACAAATCATAATGGGGGCTCTTTCGTATCCGTCTACAATGCAGCCTATACAAGCTGACACTGAGAACTTCAAAACAATTCTCTGTTTTGTGTGTGCATTTAATGAAGGAGGTTTTTATGCCTTAAACGTGCTTTGTATTATAGCTGCAAGCAAAAAATTTTGGAACATTTTGCTTTTGTTCTCATTGAAACAATGAGGGACCAGTCGCATGCTAATGTTCTTTTCTCAAAGAAAAGCACTCAGTTTCTTCATTTAATTTGAAGCAAATGAAGAAACATAAACATGGAAATCTATAAACCAAATTTATATTTGGTTATTATATGCAAAAAGGACAGATTTTATAATTGGGCACTAAATATAATGAAGACAGTTACAATATAGAAAAAGAATAGATTAGGTAATCAGGCACTATGTAAGGCAATCAAAACCTGTCTTGAGAACTGAAGTTTCTCTGAAACTCTCTATGAACTCGGGTCTGCATTCGGGGCAGGAAATGTCAGACCAGATGGTCCTCAGGTCTCTTTCAACTCAGAATCTCCAGGATCCACTTGACTGCTTTCCAGGGGGTCATGATGGCTCTGACAGCGGGGGCTGTGATGGGTCTGGGGACCTCACGCTCCTGAACGAGGTGGCCAAGAGTGGGGGATGCTCCCAGATCACTTGCCCAGCGCCCGGAGATGATGAGGTGGTGTCTGAATACAGAGCCTGGCTGCGAGGTCTGGCTGGGCTTCCAAAGCAGGGATCTCTGGAGTCTCACTAGCTTTCTAGCACTGGGGTTCTCGACAGAATACCCACCCTGCCCCTACCCCATGGGTCTTCAGGTATTTGTCAACCTATGACCCAATCAAGGAGAAGCCACTTCTTGCCGCCTCTCCAGGGTATTTGGTTACAAAAGACAAGTTATATACAGTTTAGCTGTTCAGTCGTGTCCGACTCTTTGCGACCCCATAGACTGCAGCCCACCAGTCTCCTTCCATGGGATTCTCCAGGCAAGAATACTGGAGTGGACTGCCATTTCCTTCTCCAGGGGATCTTCCCCACCCAGGGACTGAAACTGGGTCTCCTGCATTGCAGGCGGATTCTTTACCGACGGAGACACCAGAGAAACCCAAGTTACAGCTTCATCACTTCAGCGCAGACCTTTGACACCCAGGGTCTTCTTACAGGCATTTGAATGAAAGGTTCTTATCGAGGTGAGTTACCGCTGGGATGTCCAAGACACCATCCACGTGCTGCTGCTGACTTGGTGAACCCACCCTGGGTCACAGTCTGAGCTCCTGCTCTGCAAGTGAGGAAGCGTGTCAGCTGGAGCCCCCACCCCGGCGGGCGGGGCTATCTGATGTGCAGACAGAACCGCAGCAGAATCCGGTTCTAGAGCCTGTTTTCCGTTACCCTGTGTTGTGTCCTCTCTTACACCTCCTTCAGGTCCGCACATCACCTTGCTCACATTCTAAACCAGCATCTTGACGTGCTCAGCACCTATCATTTGTCACACACACTCATCTCTAGTTCTGTAATCTCACAACAGAACTTGGAAAAACTCCAAGAATTCCTAGTGTCTCTTGTTTGAAAAGATTATAGTTAATCGCTTCAGAGTCCAAAGCTACGAAAATCCTTTAAGTGCTTTTCTGATGAACTGTATGATTGGCTTTCAATTCACCCCAAATAAAGAACAAATAAAACCTTATATGCAAATGTGCCATGAGGCAGGCTTTGTTCTGGAGTGTGTCAGTGGACTCTCGACCTTTTAAAATGGCCATGAACCTTCTGAATATTTAAATACAAAAAAATCAAAAGATGTGAACTAAATAATTTACTAGCCAAAACAGGCAGAAACTAAATTTAAAAAATTTCCTGACTGGTCAAAGGTATAATACAAATGTTTTAACCCAAAATATACTCAAAAGCTATTCCCCTCTACTTGATTTACAAAGTTTAAATATATTTGGTATTTAAATACATACGAAAATAAATTTGGTATTTAACTCTGCAGTGTTGCTTCCCTTTTATTTTGAAGTGAAAGAGTAAAAAAAAAAATGTTTTCTTTGCACAACCTCCTAAAAAATGTGTTTTCTCTTTTTTTCTGCATTTGACATGGAATCTGCAGCTGCCAACAGGAGACCTTCAGGAATGTCCACCAAGAAGCACCACATCCTTTATGGCTTGGACCAAAGCTCCTAGCCTCCCCGTAATTCACCTCTCCTCTTCTCCCAGGCAGACACCGTCCCTGGCTGTATCCGCTGTCCTGCTTGTCGTCCACTCAACTCTGACGTCAGACCCAAACGTGTCTCCGGTCAAGGAATGTGGATTTTATTCCGGGTGCGGTGGGATCCCTAAGAGGCTCAGGAACAGGCAGTGAGATGAACAGCTGTCACGGGGGAGGTGAGCCCCCAGGACCACTGGAAGGAACCAGAAGAGCAAGCAGGAAGCTGAGCGGCAGTCAGGACTTTTGTTTCCAGTCCTGATGTAGCCCTGAGTGGTGAGGACACAGAGGAAGTGGGGGGTTATCCCAGCCTCGGGCCTCTTTCTGAAGAAGACAGTTGCACTGGGGAAACCCAGAACGTTAAACCAAAGGACATGACGGCCTTTGAACTCTTCACATGTTTATCTACCTTTCTACCACGTATTTCACAAACATGCGGGCACCCAACTGCTGACACCCTTCCAAATGGACTCTCCTATAGAAATTCTTCATTTAAAGATGTCTAAGTTTCATGTATCTTTCAGAGTACAGCAGGGACAAATGAAAGATGCATTGAGAGATGTGACTACCGGTGAACCAGAAACGACCCTGGGGACTGAGGGTCGGAGGCCCCCGTGCGGAGGGGATGGCCTCTCTCACAGCTGCTCCCACCCCTCGCCATGCTCCCTGCTCAGTGTTTTCAGTCGCCTTTGCTTCCATGACCCACTGTCGTTTTTAAACAGATAAAATTGATTCACCATCCTGTTCACCCTTTTCAGGGGTACAGTGCAATAACTTTTACTGTGTTCACACAGCTGTACACCTGTGTGTCTAAGTACAGAGTGTTTCCTGCCCCAAAGGAGGCCCTGCGCCATCAGCTGCCATTCTCCATCCCCTCTCAGGCCCCAGAGACCCCGAGTCTACCCTCTGTCTCCGTGACTGTGTCTATTCTGAATACTTCTTACAAATGGAAAAATACAATGTGTGTTTTTTAGTATGCCTCTTCTCACGTGCACAATATTTTCAAGGCTTATGCACCTTGTAGCAGGCATCAAGTAAGTCATTCCTTTTCTGACTAAATACCATCCAATTGTATGGATATACCACATTTGTCCATTTATCACCATTAGATGGGAACTGAGTTGTTTCTACTTTGTGCCTCCTCCACATAAATGTTGCTATGAACATCTGTGTATAGGTTTTTACATGAACATGTGTTTTCAGTTCTCTTGGGATACACTTAGGCGTGGAACTGAGGGGTCCTATGGTAATGCTATGGGCTTCCCTGGTTGCTCAGCAGTAAAGACTCTGCTTGCAATGCAGGAGACCTGAGTTCGATCCCTGGGTTGGGAAGAGCCTCTGGAGGAGGGCTTGGCAACCCACTCCAGTACTCTTGCCTAGAGACTCCCATGGACAGAGGAGCATGGCAGGCTGCAGTCCATGGGGTCGCACAGAGTCAGAGATGGCTGAAGCAACCAAGCAGCGGCAGCAGCATGGTAATTCTATGTGTAACCTTTGGAGACTGATGCTTTCAAACTGCGGTGCTGGAGGAGACTCTTGAGAGTTCCCTTGGACAGCAAGGAGATCCAACCAGTCCATCCTAAAGGAGATCAACCCTGAATATTCATTGGAAGGACTGATGCTGAAACTGAAGCTCCAATACTTTGGCCACCTGCTGGGAAGAGCCGACTCATTGGAAAAGACCCTGATGCTGGGAAAGATAGAAGGCAGGAGAACCAGACGACAGAGGATGAGATGGTTGGATGGTATCACCAACTCAATGGACATGCATTTGAGCAAACTCTGGTGATGGTGAAGGACAGGGAGGCCTGGCGTGCTGCAGTCCATGGGGTCACAAAGAGTCAGACATGGCTGAGCGGCTAACAACAATGCCAAAAGAATACCCAGTACACCACCATGTTTAGAAAATATCCTGTAAGAATGTTATGTCACATGAGAATGTTTTGAGGATATTAACCACATTACAAACTGTCTTCTTCATTGAGGAAAAAAGCAGTGAAAGTTAGTCGCTCAGTCATGTCCAGCTCTTTGCGACCCCATGGACTGCAGCACGCCAGGCCTCCCTGTCCTTCACCATCTCCGGGAGTTTGCTCAAACTCATGCCCATTGAGTCGATGATGCCATCCAACCATCTCATCCTCTGTTACCTGTTGCTCCCTTCTCCTCCTGCCCTCAATCTTTCTAAACATCAGGGTCTTTTCCAATGAGTCGGCTCTTCCCAGCAGGTGGCCAAAGTATTGGAGCTTCAGCTTTAGCATCAGTCCTTCCAATGAGTATTCAGGGTTGATTTCCTTTACACGAAGAACCCCTAGTAAATTTTTCTCTAAAGATTTCAATTCCAGGAATTTGAACAAGTGACTTTTAAAACTGTATTGCACTGAATCTTTTTTACTGCACTGAATCTTGTTCTAATTGTGATGCTCTCTTGCCATTTGTTCCTAAAAAATGCACAGTCAAATTCAGTTTCCCCTCAAAGAGGCAGAAAAACCCAGCATTCATTGTTTCCTCACAAACCTGACCTCCAGCTTCATGTTGTTTCCTTGTATTTCCCTCTAGATTTTATTCCTTACTTTAAAAAAACCCTGGCATTTAAAAAGCCATCTTTGAGTTCTAATATTTTCTCCCTAAAGATGTGAAAAAGTAAAAATGGAAAAAAAAAACCCCACCACCTTCAGTGAAGTTAAAGCCAGAAAAAGCCAGAACTTCAAAGGAACTCTGAGTGAAAAAAACGCAGGCAAGGTTCACCAGTGGATGAAGAAGTAGAAGAAAGTCTGGGGAGACACAGGGTATGCACACAGACTCAGAGCATCTCCTTGAGACAGCTTACCTATCACAGAGGGAGAAATAACTTTACAACAGACAACCTGGCAGATGGCACCTGACCGAGTGACCAATGTTAACGTCACCAGTGATAGTGTCTCGACACCACTGATACCACGCGCTTGAGACGGCATGACACCACCTCTGCAGGATTCCCGCCCAAAACACAGGCCCTCAGTCTGATCGTGAAACAATATAAGATAAATCCAAAGCGAAAAACATTACACAAAATAACTGGCACTACTCAGAAGTGACAAGGTCCTGAAAAATAAGGAGAGACTGAGACTGCGCCATGAATCAGAGGAGACGAAGGAGAGCTGACAACTAAGTACAACAGGAGGCCCTGGATTGAACCCTGGGTCAGCAGAGGAGGAACGGCGGTGGGAAAGCTGCAGAAATGCCAAGAGGGTCTGCAGCCACTGGCCAGCATAAATACAAGCTATCTTGCCAGCGTTAATTTCCAGGTTTCCACGGTCACGCTGACAGTAAGGAAGATGCTGACCTGGGGAGAAGCCGAGTGATGGACGGATGGAAATTCTCTGCACTTTTTAGCAACTTCTTAGTAAGTGTAAATAGAAAGTTTTAAAAGCTTTACAAAGTCATCTTCTAACTTTTTAATAAGTAGAGTTTTCATAATTATTGCCTGACATCCCCCCAATATGTTCTGAGCTCTTTGCTTGCCATTTTCTCTCCCACTGGACTGCCTCAGAAATTTGTATCTAGTGTCAATTCAAAGACCATCTTCTCCATAAAACAGTCCCTGATTATCACAGACCTCAGATTTCCAGCATAGTACCTAAGATAGAATTTTATCATGCAGAGATACAGTTTTAGCTGGACAGTTGGACAGGACTTCGTGACTAAACCATCACCAGCACCATATAGTCAGGTTCGTTTATGCTTGTATTTCTCACTATCACCACTATAAAAAGCTTCCCTGGTGGCTCAGACGGGAAAGCGTCTGCCTACAGTGCGGGAGACCAGGGTTTGATCCCCAGGTCAGGAAGATCCCCTGGAAAAGGGAATGGCAACCCACTCCAGTATTCTTGCCTGCAGAATCCCATGGATGGAGGTGCATGGTAGGCTATACCAAGGGGTCACAAAGAATCGGAAATGACTTCCCTTTCACTTTCCACTATAACAAAAGCTCCCAGGAAGCAGGGGAGGTTTACGTTCCTCCCCCTGATCAGCCCGGAGCTAAGTATAAGGTAAATGCATGATAGATACACACTGACTCATTCACCCACAAACTAAGGAAGCTGAAGCTTTGGGGGTTCACACCACCTGTTCATTCCCTCTTTGAGCAGTCAGACACCAAGTAGAGGACTAGGCGGGCCATGAGTTATGGCCAAGGATGACAGTTCTAATACTTTCTTGTTCACAGGAACTCTCTAAAATGTATGAGACTTCCTTCAATTTAATAAGGTGATCTGGGTCTAGTAAACACCATAATCTATATTGGAATTTTAACAATTAACAGAACTAGAGGCCTAAATTATAAATCTTTAAAATCTTATTTTAAAATCTGTTAAAATTCCTCGTCCAATAATAACAGGAAATGTATAATAATAAAAGCAACGTCACAAATAAGACTCAAAGCCACCGAGGTTTTATGAGGTATTTTCCATGACCCAGGGCTGCTTCCTTAGACCGTCCAAGGATGTCTACTGAGCTGCTAAATTCGTGCAGCGGGAACAAATGTCTGTTCTCTTTGCCAAGAAAATACCATAGATGAATATTAAAAACAGCCCTGTTAGCCAAAATTCACATCTGCATGCACTTAGAAGTGCAGCTTTTCTTTCTTCCAATAATAATTTGTAATGCATTGTGAAAAACTTTAAAAATGGCATACAGTACTCTCCACCTGGCCAGTTAACTAGCGTTTCAGCCATAAATGCACTGATAAAGCCTGCATATGGGTTAGCGTGCCTGTGGACATACGCATGTATATGTGTGTATCTACTAGGAACGTTTTTGGACATATAGCTCAGTGCTTGCTCTGTCTCCATATATATATATTAAGAAAATAAAATTCAAAACATACCCTAATGTAATCAATCAATTAAAAAAGAAAATATTTTTAAGGGTATTGTAATTTAAGATGGGCTTCCCAGGTGGTGCTAGTGGTAAAGAACCTGCCTGCCAATGTAGGGTTTGATCCATGGTTCTGGAAGATCCCCTGGAGGAGAGGATGGCAACCCACTCCAGTATTCTTGCCTGGAGAATCTCCATGGAAACAGGAGCCTGATGGGCTACAGCCCATGAGGTCACAAAGAGTCAAACACAACTGAAATGACTTAGCATGCAGAGCACACATGCACATAATTTAAGACACAACAGTTAGACTTTTCTACACAATTATGGGGATACCAATACTTAAAAAAAACTTCTCAACTATCAAACTGATATTGTTTTTTAAAAAGGACATCAATTCACTGAAAATGACATTACAAACACTGATATTTTTCCACCAAATTTTCAAGTGTAGGAGAAATATATTTTGTGTCTGATTTCAATATAGTTGTTTTTGCAAAAATTTTGTAATATTTAAGTAGTAGAGGCTTTCAATCTAATGCAATATTTAGAATATGTACATAAACTACTAATTTTAGATCACTTCAATGTTTAAAAAATATTAATAAGATCAAGAATAATTTGTATCTTAAAAAGAAGCAATTCAATATATCTATTACATGCCTATAATTTATGGATATCATTGTTATTTAAAAATCACATACAGGTCTGAGGACACAATAAAGTAAACTGGGAAATTAAAAATGCTCTGGCCTCTGGATGCCTTTTTCATGATTGATGTGACATCATCTGACTCTAAATATGTTAGGTTTGTTTTGAGAAGTCATTTTTAAAAATGCATCAGTCTAGTCTAAAATATGCTTCTGTGAGAAATAAAGAATGTTAACATAGGTTGCTTCACTGAATTAAAATTAATCCTCCATAAAGAAAACTGTTAAAACAATACTCATCTGATTATATATAAATTCCAAAGAAGCTACCAAAAAAGTAACTAGAGCAAATAACTGAGTTTAAAAAGGTCACAGGATACACAATCATTATTGAAAAACTCTACTGTACTCCTTGATAGTAGCAATGAAAAAATGAGAACGCTGAAAACATGATTAGGTATAAATCTAATAAAATTAAAGCAACGTCTATATGCTGAGAATTGCAAATGCTGATGAAAGACAGTCAGTTCAGTCACTCAGTCATGTCCGACTCTTTGCGACCCCATGAATCACAGCACGCCAGGCCTCCCTGTCCATCACCAACTCCCAGAGTTCACCCAAACTCATGTCTATCGAGTCGCTGATGCCATCCAGCCATCTCATCCTCTGTCGTCCCCTTCTCCTCCTGCCCCCAATCCCTCCCAGCATCAGGGTCTTTTCCAATGAGTCAACTCTTCGCGTGAGGTGGCCAAAGTACTGGAGTTTCAGCTTCAGTATCAGTCCTTCCAATGAACACCCAGGACTGATTTCCTTCAGAATGGACTGGTTGGATCTCCTTGCAGTCCAAGGGACTCTCAAGAGTCTTCTCCAACACCACAGTTCAAAAGCATCAATTCTTTGGCGCTCAGCCTTCTTCACAGTCCAACTCTCACATCCATACATGACCACTGGAAAAACCATAGCCTTGACTATACAGATGCTTTTGAATATGCTGTCTAGGTTGGTCATAACTTTCCTTCCAAGGAGTAAGCGTCTTTTAATTTCATGGCTGCAATCACCATCTGCAGTGATTTTGGAGCCCCCAAAATAAAGTCAGCCACTGTTTCCACTATTTCCCCATCTATTTCCCATGAAGTGATGGGACCAGATGCCATGATCTTCGTTTTCTGAATGTTGAGATTTAAGCCAACTTTTTCACTCTCCTCTTTCACTTTCATCAAGAGACTTTTAAGTTCCTCTTCACTTTCTGCCATAGGGTGGTGTCATCTGCCTATCTGAGGTTATTGATATTTCTCCTGGCAATCTTGATTCCATCTTGTGCTTCCTCCAGCCCAGTGTTTCTCATGATGTACTTTGCATAGAAGTTAAACAAGCAGGGTGACAATATACTGCCTTGACGTACTCCTTTACCGATTTGGAACCAGGCTGGTGTTCCATGTCCAGTTCTAACTGTTGCTTCCTGACCTGCATATAGGTTTCTCGAGAGGCAGGTCAGGTGGTCTGGTATTCCCATCTCTCTCAGAATTTTCCACAGTTTATTGTGATCCATACAGTCAAAGGCTTTGGCATAGTCAATAAAGTAGAAATAGATGTTGTTCTGGAACTCTCTTGCTTTTTCATGATCCAGTGGATGTTGGCAATTTGATCTCTGGTTCCGCTGCCTTTTCTAAAATCAGCTTGAACATCTGGAAGTTCACAGTTCACATATTGCTGAAGCCTGGCTTGGAGAATTTTGAGCATTACTTTACTAGCGTGTGAGATGAGTGCAATTGTGCAGTAGTTTGAGCCTTCTTTGGCATTGCCCTTTTTTGGGATTAGAATGAAAACTGACCTTTTCCAGTCCTGTGGCCACTGCTGAGTTTTCCAAATTTGCTGGCATATTGAGTGCAGCACTTTCACAGCATCATCTTTTAGGATTTGAAATAGCTCAGCTCGATTCCTTCACCTCCACTAGCTTTGTTCGTAGTGATGCTTTCTAAGGCCCACTTGACTTCACATTCCAGGACGTCTGGCTCTAGGTGAGTGATCACACCGTCGTGATTATCTGGGTCATGAAGATCTTTTTTGTACAGTTCTTCTGTGTATTCTTGTCACCTCTTCTTAATATCTTCTGCTTCTGTTAGGTCCATACCATTTCTATCCTTTATTGAGCCCATCTTTGCATGAAATGTTCCCTTGGTATCTCTAATTTTCTTGAAGAGATCTCTAGTCTCTCCCATTCTGTTGTTTTCCTCTATTTCTTTGCACTGATCGCTGAAGAAGGCTTTCTTATCTCTCCTTGCTATTCTTTGGAACTCTGCATTCAGATGCTTATATCTTTCCTTTTCTACTTTGCTTTTCACTTCTCTTCTTTTCACAGCTATTTGTAAGGCCTCCCCAGACAGCCATTTTGCTTTTTTGCATTTCTTTTCCTTGACAATAAAGAAAACTAAATAAATGACAGTACAGTCTAAGTTCATGGACTGAGATACTCAAATCATTAAGATTTCACTTTTTTCAAAACTGAGAAATAGATTTAATACAATTGAAAGGTGCCAGTAGGATTCTGTGCAGAGTTCGTTTCACTGACTCTAAGAGCAAGAGAACTACCGTGAGCAAAACTATTCTGGAAAAGAACAAAGTTGGACAACCCATACTACTTGTCTCCAAGACTGACTATAAAAGCTACAATAATTAAGATGGTGTGGCATCGGGGAAGGAAAAATATACATGTCAACAGAACAGAATTTGAGAGTCTAGTATTATGGCCACATGATATGGCCTAACTGATTTTCAACACAGCTGCAGAGATGAGTCAACAGAGAAAAAATCATCTTTTCAATGAGCAGCGCTGATATAATGGAATCAGTCTACATCTAGCACCAGTCCCGTGGGCCATGGAAACAAATAGAAAACTGGTAAAAGAAAACAGGAGGAAATCCCTGTGACATCGTGAAAAGCAGAAATTCCTTAGAAATGACAGCAAAAGCCTGACCTTAAAGAACAGATTGATAAACCGGATCACATAGATATCAGGGACTTCTCCTCTTTGAAAAATGCCGCTAAAAGAATGAAAACAAGCCACTGACTGTGAAGACGTTTCCAAGTCATATACCTTATGAAGAATTTGTATCTAAAATACATCAAGAACACTCAAAATTCAACAGTAAGACAATAAATGACTGAATATGAAATTAGAAAGACATTTAAATAAACACTATACCAAGGACAGAGGAGCCTGGAGTGCTATAGTCCATGGGGTCCCAAAGAGTGGGACCTGGCTGAGCAACTGAAGTGAAGTGAAGTGAAGTTGCTCAGTCGTGTCTGACTCTTTGTGACCCCATGGACTGTAGCCTACCATGCTCCTCTGTCCATGGGATTTTCCAGGCAAGAGTACTGGAGTGGGGTGCCATTTCCTCCTCCAGAGGATCTTCCCAGGGATTGAACCCAGGTCTCCCACGTTGTAAGCAAGATGCTTTACCATCTGAGCCACCAGGGAAGTTCCACCTTAAAATGCTGAGGTGAGAGGGCCTGAGGCGGCCAGTGCCCGACACACCTGGTGCTGAGATACGTCTCCCAGGATGACTCCCGCCCTGGGTCTCCACCTTACCTTCTTCTCTTTGAGGCCAGATGGTCCAGGGTCCTTCGGGGGCCGCAGACTCCCAGCCTGCTCTGTCTCAGGGGAGCCACCACACTCTCCCCTCAGGCCTATCAGACGCCGGGCCTGACTTTCCCTGAGACCCGAGGAGTCTAAAGTCACAGCAGCCCACATATCCTTCACCTCATGAAGACCCAGGAGTGGCCGAGAGCGGGGAGCAGGCTCAGGAGAGGCACAGCTCCAGCTCTGCTCTGATGCTCCTGGGGCACAGCCTCCCGCCCTGGTGGGCAGGTGGCAGCCGAGGTCACAATCCGGCTGTTACTAGCGTCATCCAGGGCTGAGGACCATGCGCTCTGTCCTGTGAGTCTGTCTCCCAGGGGCAGAACAGTCAGGAGGCTGAAGACGCCCCCAGGCTTAGGGGCAGGACAACAACAACCTGCTGGGGACTTCTGCTCAGCCTAGAGTGGTGATAATGAAGAGCATTCGGGAAGAACTGAAGAATGTAACTTAAAAATTACATATAAACCATCTGGCAAAGAAATGAGTGAGCACATTCCCTTTTCCCCTAAATGTAAGCTTGTCTATGGCTTACTTCTCCATCTCAGGAGCATGCGTGCTAAGCCGCTTCAGTCGTGTCCGACTCCGTGCAACCCCATGGACTGTAGCCTGCCAGGCTCCTCTGTCCATAGGATTCTGCAGGCAAGAATACTAGAGTGGGTTACCATTTCTTCCTCTAGGAGATCTTCCTGACCTGAGGATCTTCCTGACCCAGGGATCAAGCCCATGTCTCCTGAATTAGCAGGTGGATTCTTTACCACTGAACCACCAGGGAAGTCCACTCAGGCCTTTATAAAATTCTGCGGCTTAGGGTCTGTCTCTCCTGCTGGAGTGTGAGCTCTGAGAAGGCAGGAATCTCTGGCTGTTCGTTCACAGCTATAGCAAGCCTCCAGGATCACTACACACAGAGTAGGTATCAAACACTAAAGCATTACAAACGTGCCATGCTAATTGCCCGCAGCATCCATGCTTCTCTTTTGAAACAGTAACCCTCTGTGCACGTGCTCACAAGCACCTGCTCCCCTGCAGCAGCCCAGGACTAGGATTTCTCCAGTGCGGTTTGGTGGGAGTGAGAGGCAGCTGCCGTTGCACTTCCTGAGAAGCACATCGGTGGTCCTCGTCCTCCTTGCCCCTTCCTGCTGCCTAAGCCCTGGTGACGCAGGAACCACGCGAGGCAGAAGGAGGCTCCACATTGGAGATGACGGAGCCAGGCCACCAGCCAGCCTGGCCCTCCATGACCTCTTGGGACGGAACCATTGGCTCCCACCCTGAACCAGACTGTGATGAGAGAGTAAAATAAACTCCCGACCTCACTTGTCCACGGTTTTGCGACTCTTTTTTACAGAAGCTTGGGCTCACTGTAAAGAATATGGAGAAGACTTCATATAATTTTTCACTTTTGATTTATCAATATAGTGAATTATACTAATAGCATTCCTAATATCAAGCCATTTTTGCATTCTTGGAATAATCTGATGTGGCCATGATAAGCTGTTGTTGTTCAGTAGCTAAGTCATGTCCAACTCTATGCGACCCTATGACTTGCAGCAAGCAAGGCTTCCCTATCCTTCACTATCTCCTAGAGTCTGCTCAAACTCATGTCCATTGAGTTGGTGATGCCATCCAACCATCTCATCCTCTGTCATCCCCTTCTCCTCCTGCCTTCAATCTTTCCCAGCATCAGGATCTTTTCCAAAGAGTTGGCTCTTCACATCAGGTAGCCAAAGTACTGGGGCTTTACCTTCAGCATCAGTCCTTCCAATGAACATGTAGGGTTTATTTCCTTTAGGATGGACTGGTTGGATCTCCTTGCTGTCCAAAGGACTCTCAAAAGTTTTCTCTAGCATCACAATACAAAAGTGTCAACTCTCTGGCACTCAGCCTTCTTTATGGTCCAACTCTCACATCTGTACATGACTACTGAAAAAACCATCACTCTGACTATATGGACTTCTGCTGGAAAAGTAATGTCTTTGCTTTTTAATACTCTATTACATGATGTTTTAAATGCAATACTAACCTCTACTGCCTAGTTATTTTATTGGATCTTTTTACAATATTCATGAGATTAATTTGTGTTTAGAGGGATATCATTTTCAGGTGTTAATACTGATATTATGGTAGCCAGAAAAGATTACTAGATCAAAAGGCATAGATATTTTTAAACTTACTAACAGATAAGGTGTCCATACGTGTGTGGATTTATCTCTGGGCTTTCTATTTTGTTCCACTGATCTATATTTCTGTCTTTGTGCCAGTACCATACTGTCTTGATGACTGTGGCTTTGTAGTAGAGCCTGAAGTCAGGCAGGTTGATTCCTCCAGTTCCATTCTTCTTTCTCAAGATTGCTTTGGCTATTTGAGGTTTTTTGTATTTCCATACAAATTGTGAAATTATTTGTTCTAGCTCTGTGAAAAATACTGCTGGTAGCTTGATAGGGATTGTGTTGAATCTGTAGATTCCTTTGGGTAGTATACTCATTTTCACTATATTGATTCTTCCGATCCATGAGCATGGTATATTTCTCCATCTATTAGTGTCCTCTTTGATTTCTTTCATCAGTGTTTTATAGTTTTCTATATATAGGTCTTTAGTTTCTTTAGATAGATATATTCCTAAGTATTTTATTCTTTTTGTTGCAATGGTGAATGGAATTGTTTCCTTAATTTCTTTTCCTACTTTCTCATTATTAGTGTATAGGAATGCAAGGGATTTCTGTGTGTTGATTTTATATCCTGCAACTTTACTATATTCATTGATTAGCTCTAGTAATTTTCTGGTGGAGTCTTTAGGGTTTTCTATGTAGAGGATCATGTCATCTGCAAACAGTGAGAGTTTTACTTCTTCTTTTCCAATTTGGATTCCTTTTATTTCTTTTTCTGCTCTGATTGCTGTGGCCAAAACTTCCAGAACTATGTTGAATAGTAGCAGTGAAAGTGGGTACCCTTGTCTTGTTGCTGACTTTAGGGGAAATGCTTTCAGTTTTTCACCATTGAGGATAATGTTTGCTTTGGGTTTGTCATATATAGCTTTTATTATGTTGAGGTATGTTCCTTCTATTCCTGCTTTCTGGAGAGTTTTCATCATAAATGGATGTTGAATTTTGTCAATGGCCTTCTCTGCATCTATTGAGATCATCATATGGCTTTTATTTTTCAATTTGTTAATGTGGTGAATTACATTGATTGATTTGCGGGTATTGAAGAATCCTTGCATCCTTGGGATAAAGCCCACTTGGTCATGGTGTATGATCTTTTTAATGTGTTGTTGGATTCTGATTGCTAGGATTTTGTTAAGGATTTTTGCATCTATGTTCATCAGTGATATTGGCCTGTAGTTTTCTTTTTTTGTGGCATCTTTCTCAGGTTTTGGTATTAGGGTGATGGTGGCCTCATAGAATGAGTTTGGAAGTTTACCTTCTGCAATTTTCTGGAAGAGTTTGAGTAGGATAGGTGTTAGATCTTCTCTAAATTTTTGGTAGAATTCAGCTGTGAAGCCGTCTGGACCTGGGCTTTTGTTTGCTGGAAGATTTCTGATTATAGTTTCAATTTCCATGCTTGTGATGGGTCTGTTAAGATTTTCTATTTCTTCCTGGTTCAGTTTTGGAAAGTTGAACCAGAAACTATAAAACTCCTAGAGGAGAACATAGGCAAAACACTCTCCGACATAAATCACAGCAGGATCCTCTATGATCCACCTCCCAGAATACTGGAAATAAAAGCAAAAATAAACAAATGGGATCTAATTAAAATTAAAAGCTTCTGCACAACAAAGGAAACTATAAGCAAGGTGAAAAGACAGCCTTCTGAATGGGAGAAAATAATAGTAAATGAAGCAACTGACAAACAAGTAATCTCAAAAATATACAAGCAACTCCTGCAGCTCAATTCCAGAAAAATAAACGACCCAATCAAAAAATGGGCCAAAGGACTAAATAGACATTTCTCCAAAGAAGACATACGGATGGCTAACAAACACATGAAAAGATGCTCAACATCACTCATTATTAGAGAAATGCAAATCAAAACCACGATGAGGTACCACTTCACACCAGTCGGAATGGCTGCGATCCAAAAATCTACAAGCAATAAATGCTGGAGAGGGTGTGGAGAAAAGGGAACCCTCCTACACTGTTGATGGGAATGCAAACTAGTACAGCCACTATGGAGAACAGTGTGGAGATTCCTTAAAAAATGGCAAATAGAACTGCCTTATGACCCAGCAATCCCACTGCTGGGCATACACACCAAGGAAACCAGAATTGAAAGAGACATGTGTACCCCAATGTTCATCGCAGCACTGTTTATAATAGCCAGGACATGGAAGCAACCTAGATGTCCATCAGCAGATGAATGGATAAGAAAGCTGTGGTACATATACACAATGGAGTATTACTCAGCCATTAAAAAAATACATTTGAATCAGTTCTAATGAGGTGGATGAAACTGGAGCCTGTTATACAGAGTGATGTAAGCCAGAAAGAAAAACACCAATACAGTATACTAACACATATATATGGAATTTAGGAAGATGGTAATGATAACCCTGTATGCGAGACAGCAAAACAGACACAGATGTTTAGAATGGACTTTTGGACTCTGTGGGAGAGGGAGAGGGTGGGATGATTTGGGAGAATGGCATTGAAACATGTATACTATCATGTAAGAAATGAATTGCCAGTCTATGTTCAATACAGGATACAGGATGCTTGGGGCTGGTGCATGGGGATGATCGGGAGAGATGATATGGGGTGGGAGGTGGGAGAGGGGTACATGATTGGGAAGTCGTGTACACCCATGGCTGATTCATGTCAATGTATGGCAAAACCAATACAGCACTGTAAAGCAAAATAAAGTAAAAAAAAGAAACAAAACAAAACTTACTAACATAGGCTACTGAAGGCTTTCAGGAAGGTTGTAGCAATTTACACTCAGTAACAGCACTTTAGAATATTTATTCACTGCACCCTTGATATTTTGTACCCTATTTTAAAACAATACTTGGTACTATTTATAGTAATAGTAACATGCTTAATTGATATATGAAAAGTAGCTTGTCTCAGTATTTCCTTGACTACTTGTGAAGACGAAGAGGTTTATTTAAGCCAATTACACTTTTCCTGGTCATGTACAGTTACTATTATTTTTTACTGTATCTTGTAAAGTACTCAATTGATCACTTAAAATCATATTTAATCCTCATGATACTGAATCAGGAAGCCCTGCTTCCCCCACAATAACTGCTTTCCTTTTGTGATGAACGATGGTCAGAACGAGACTTGGCTCTCGGGCCAGGGCCGTCCGCTGTCCTGTGCCGACTCCTCCGCAACCTCAGACCGGACACCCGACACCTGATGCGCGTCTGCTCGCCACGCGCCCTCTCAGGAGGCGAACACACACCCAGAAGCCTTTGCGCACGGATCCTGGCGCCCGCTCCTCAGTCTGAGCGTCGCTCCCTGAAGATGGCAAGTACACTGCTCTCCTTTCAGCAACTTCTCAAGTCAATAGCTACCTTTTGCTGCATTGACCTAACAGATTTTTCCTTCATTCTAGGTAAAAAAAATTTCCCTCAAGAACATCCCAAAGGATAAAGCCAGCAAGGTCCCGTGAATGGCGGCGCTCCCATCGCTACTGGCAGAGTCAGCACATTGGGAAGCCAGGCCACAGAGTGAAAGGGGGGACTTGGAAATTTTAAACGTTTACTTTTAAAACAAACTGATTTATTTATAATTCTAGATGTTATTTTCAAATAACCCCTAACATAAAATACACTCTTTTAATTTTCTCCCGGTAAGACAGCTGTCTAGCTTAGGCACCAGACTGGGATCTGCTCTCCAGACTTGCTAGAAAGCAGGAGTGTTCTGCCTGGGGCAGCAGGGCGGAGGGAGGAGGTGCAGAAGGTCCTTGGAGACTGGGCACGCTGCCCTCCTCCGTCCACATGCCAGACTCTGCAGTGCCACTCACGTGGCGGTGGTGAGACCTTGACCATGTAAGTATTCAAGCTCAAATGATGACAGACATGCTGCTATTTCTGCTTCATAAGCAAACACCCCAGAAACGATTCCAGTGTTTACTTCATGGAATCACTGTGAAACAGGTGCATCACATGAGAATCAGAAGCAGCAGAGAGCTGCAAACTGGTGTAAAACTGAGCCTTGAAAGGACATGCAGCTCCTCTCATTACATGTGTATGAGACATAGCCCCTATTACCACCCAAAGGGGGCTTACAATTGAGGCAATTGAAGAAACTTTAAAATTTTAAATGTGAATAAGCAGAGTACATCATGCAAAATGCCGGACTGGATGAAGCACAAACTAGAATCAAGATTACCAGGAGAAATATCAATAACCTCAGATATGCAAATGACACCACCCTTATGGCAGAAATCGAAGAGGAACTAAAGAGCCTCTTGAAGATGGTAAAAGAGGAAAGTGAAAAAGCTAACTTAAAACTAAACATTCAAAAACGAAGATCATGGCATCTGGTCCCATCACTTAATGGCAAATAGATGGGGAAAAAATGGAAACAGTGACAGACACTGTTTTCTTGGTCTCCAAAATCACTGCAGATAGTGACTGCAGCCATGAAATTAAAAGATGCTTGCTCTTTGGAAGAAAATCTATGAAAACCTAGACAGCATATTAAAAAGCAGGAACATTACTTCGCCAACATATAATCAAAGCTATGCTTTTTCCAGTAGCCAAGTACGGATGTGAGAGCTGGACCATAAAGACGGCTGAGCGCTGAAGAATTGATGTTTTGACCTGTACTGTTGGAGAAGACTCTTGAGAGTACTCTGGACTGCAAGGAGGTCAAACCACTCAATCCTAAATGAAATCACATCTGAATACTCATCAGCAGGACTGATGCTGAAGCTCTGATACTTTGGCCACCTGATGTGAAGAGCTGACTCATTGGAAAAGACCCTGATGCTGGGAAAGACTGAAGGTAGGAGAAGAAGGGGATGACAGAGGATGAGATGGTTCGATGCCATCACCAAGTCAATGGACATGAGTTTGAGCAAACTCTGGGAGATGGTGAAGGACAGGGAAGCCTGGCATGCTGCAGTCCATGGGGTCACAAAGACTTGGACATGTCTGAGTGATTGAACAACAAATATAAGTGAACACCAGATCATCACACACAGATTATGAACAGGCCCAAAGTATTTCACTGTGTGTATAACAACAAACTGTGGAAAATTCTTAAAGAGATGGGAATACCAGACCAGCTGACCTGCCTCTTGAGAAATCTGTATGCAGGTCAAGAAGCAATAGTTAGAACTGGACATGGAACAACAGACTGGTTCCAAATAGGGAAAGGAGTACATCAAGGCTGTATATTGTCACCCTGCTTATTTAACTTATATGTAGAGTACATCATGTGAAATGCCAGGCTGCATGAAGCACAAGCTGGAATTAAGATTGCTGGCTGTAATATCAATAACCTCAGATATGCAGAGGACACCACCCTTATGGCAGAAAGTGAAGAGGAACTAAAGAGCCTCTTTATGAAAGTGAAAGAGGAGACTGAAAAAGTTGGCTTAAAGCTCAACATTCAGAAAACAAAGATCATGGCATCTGGTCCCATCACTTCAGAGCAAATAGATGTGGAAACAGTGGAAACAGTGTCAGACTTTATTTTGGGGGGCTCCAAAATCACTGCAGATGGTGACTGCAGCCATGAAATTAAAAGACGCTTGCTCCTTGGAAGAAAAGTTATGACCAACCTAGACAGCATATTAAAAAGCAGAGATATTACTTTGCCAACAAAGATCCATCTAGTCAAAGCTATGTTTTCTCCAGTAGTCATCATGTATGGATGTGAGAGTTGGACTATAAAGAAAGCTGAGCACCAAAGAATTGATGCTTTTGAACTGTGGTGTTGGAGAAGACTCTTGAGAGTCCCTTGGACTGCAAGGAGATCCAACCAGTCCATCCTAAAGGAAATCAGTCCTGAATATTCATTAGAGGGACTGATGCTGAAACTCCGATACTTTGGTCACCTGTTGTGAAGAACTGACTCATTGGAAAAGACCCTGATGCTGGAAAAGATTGAGGGCCGGAGGAGATGGGGACGACAAAATTGAGATGGTTGGATGGAATCACCAACTCAGTGGACATGGGTTTGAGTATGCTCTGGGAGTTGGTGATGGACAGGGAGGCCTGGTGTGCTGCGGTTCATGGGGTCGCAGAGTGGGACACGACTGACCGACTGAACTGAAAGTTTTCCAAGTTTCCGTCTGCGCAGGTTTTTTCTTTTGTATTAGATTAACTGATTGTTATGTTCCGAGGTATTGCTAGAGCCCAGCGCCCGAGCTCCGGTGCACACGCCCAGGAAACGCCCACCGGAAGCTCCCCAACTCTTGAGCTCTGTGAGGGCCAAGCCCGACATGTGTGTCGATCAGTGTTTGTAAATTTGAACTGTTCGTGAATAATATTTAATTTAAAATTTTAAGGACACAAACTTCACTTTCCTTGCAAAGGAAAACCTTGGGGAAAAGATCAAAGTAAAAAGAACAGAATTGAGATCAAAAATCCATTTTAAGCCAAAATGACAATGTCTTCATAAGTTAATATTAATCTTTTAATTATAAATCTCAAAGGTGTAAGTAGTTTCTGTGACCTTAGCTTTGGATAATTACACCATATGGAGCTTTTCTTAAATTTGAAAAAGATGCTGAGTTGTTGCTCCAGGCCTTTTGGTGATTTCCGCCTGGCAGAATTCCATTATAGTCCTTCAGATGCCATTAAAATTATAGATCAGGAGCCCAAGCCTGTAAGTACCATGTCAATTTCACAAGAGCTTTTTAAATTCAGTACAGTGTGAAAAATGTGTGATGCGTTCATATATTTTAAGATATCCAATTGTGAAGCTTAAAGCCACTACTTACACTGGAGATTTCACAAAGGAACTGACAGAATATACTAAATACAAATAAAAGTTTCGTGTTTCATAAAATCAAAGGACAAAAGTAAACGGCAAATACCAAACATGCTTGCCACAAAGAATTTTATCATCCTGAATACGAAGTTTACATAAGGTGATGAGAACGATGCCAGGACATCAACAGACAAGACACAAAGGACACGGACACAATTCTCAGCAAAAGAAGAATGACTAGCAGATCTGCTGTAAATACCCAGTCTCACTCTTAAACATGAAATTAGAAGCAATCAATGTTTCTCACCAACACCCTGGCCCCCAAATTAGAGTGTTAATACCAAGGACTGGCTCTACGAAACATATTCTGTGGGGAAAAATATAAACTAGCACAACGTTGTCGAAAAGCAATTCGACCCTGTAATTCAACTGGGATCTTAAACTAAGGAGGAAAATGGAAATGCTGACAAAATTTTTAATATGAAGATGTTAATTTTTGCATCAATTTAGATAACTTTTAAAGCAAAATGTTTTAAAAAAACAAAAGAATTTTGGCCTGGGTGTCGCACTGAGCAGCCCGCCCGCCCTGATGCTCTACCGAGGGGAGAGGGCAGCGGGGTGAGAGGCCGGGGACCCTTCCTGGGGCAGAGACCTGCGGGCAGGAGCGAGGGAGGCGGCCTCCAGGACCGGCAGCTGTCCGCGCGGCTGGACGGAAGTGGGCTCACAGCTGCATCCCAGCCGCAAGCATCAGGGTCCACAGTCCCGCCAGGCGGCTCCTCCTCCGCTCGTGCATTTCCAGACGTTTTCAGCCTAAACCCCAGCTCCTGCGCTCTGTGGACCGCTCCTTCCTGCGGCGCCCCGTCCCCGAGCGCTCCCGCCTTGCCCACGGTCCCCTGCAGCCGCCCTCCGACCACAGCGCCGCCTGCAGTCTCTGCCCACGGTCACAGCCATTCTCAGTTCCAAATCCTGGACCTTCCTCCCCGCTAGGCCTTCCGGATTTTCTGTCCCATCCTCGACAAGCGTCCTTTCCAAACCGGCTCTGCCGCTATTTTCAGGAAAGTACACTTTTCTCCGCTTCCTCTGCACAACCCTTCTCTCTCTCCTCCCCGACTTCACGAGTCCTGCACGGCTGGTGGTTTGGGGGTCCGCTCCTCAGCCCCGGCGCTGCAGCCTCCGCTCTGAGGGTCGTCTACAAACGCTCCTCCAACCCACATCGCTACTGGGCCCGAACGGAGCTCATCCTCTCTCTCCCAGACCAGAGGCCCCGACAGGGCCGCTCCTGAATGCCGAGGGCAGGACGCGCACGGAACGGCTGCCCGCTGGGCCGACTCTGAGCCGCGCCTCCTCCGGTGGGGTCGCCACTTCAGGCACCTCGAGGCGCCCTGGGGGCCCCTCCTGGACTGACCCCCCCGCTGCGCTGGTCCTGCCAACGCTGACGGAAGAGCCTCCTAACAGCCCCCTGGGTCCTGACACTTCACGGCGAAGGAGCCCTGAGCGACCCCGGGGTTTGAGCTCGGAGCTAAGACCAGTGCCGTGTGGGCTCGGCGGGCCTGCTGGTCAGGCCCTGCCCGAACCGCGCCGCGCCGCCCCGTTGGCCGCCCAGCCACAGACACGGCCCTCACGGTGTGGCTCAGCGCCTGCTCGCCCCAGCCCCGCGTCCAAGTGAAGCTCACCTATCCCGGGTGTACCCTGGACGTCCAGGTGAATCTCACCTGTCCCAGGTGTGCCCCGGACGCCCTTACTCGAGCGCGCCTCCCCCGCTCACCACGCCCTGCTCACAGCCCCTGCGTGTCCCGCAGCCGTCCTTGCCCACGGGCTTCTCAGGGGCAGGGGCCTTTCGATCTCCCCTTTCTGCATGGCTCCCAAGTGCTGGGATAATGCTGGCCAGATAAGTTACTGGCGGTACTTATCATCTATATTATTATCTATAACCTGTAAATTAGTTAGCAACACAGATAAACCTATACTTGAGAACTTTCTGCTCTTATTGAAAAGAACCCTTTAAAACGTGGACACCTGCCTGATTCAAGAGAACCGAGGCCTCCGCTGCCTGTTTTAAGTCTGGCTTCACTATCTGGACCGAAGCCTGTGTCCTTGGAGACACTGCCGGGTGGGCGGCGATGAGCGGCGGGGGTGGGAGCTGTCCGGGGGCGGGGATGGCGGCTCTGTCCGCATCGGCCCTCGCTGTGGCCAGAGGCTGAGGCGGCCCCGCAGCAGCCGCCCCGGTGCGGACACTGCGCACTCTGCCTCAAAGCTCTGACTGTGCTGCTCCGACGGGATGGCCACCCGCGACCCCACTGGGTGCACGAAGGCCCCGCAGCCAGCTGTGTCCCCGAGGCTCGGACGCTCGCCTGCCTCTCAGCAGAGGGGACCGAGGCCGTGTGCCCTGCAGCCGCCCCCTCTGCCCCCCCGCCGCCCCGACACATCTGAGCCGGAAGCAAACCCTGAGCCCCGCTGCAGACACCTGGGCCTCAAGGGGACGGGGCCGGTCACCGCCCTCCCTGCCCCTGGCCGCCCCAGCAGGGTCACCCCCCGCCCGAGTGCCCGCAGTGGCTGAACTAGTCTCCCTGCGTCCAGCTCTGCCCTCCGCGGGCGTGGACCCCCGGCTTCCGCTGCTCATAGGGGACAAAGCCCAGCCCTTTCAAGGGCCTCCACTCGACGCCAGAGCCCACATACTGCTGCCCCGTGTGACGCTCGGCGCGTCTTTAGTCACTTGGCAGGGGGTGTTCCATCTGTCCGCCTCCGGGAGACACGGGTGAGTTAGGGAAGCCTGAGACGTGCAGACGGCGCTCCTGAAAGGGTTATAAACTGGGGGCCGGCTCCAGGCCACCGCCCCGAGGGGTGAGCCGGGAAGGCCAGGCGGCGGCCTGGGCCTTGTGCGCGCCGGCCCGCTTCCCACCGCCCGGCCGCCTACCTTCTCCAGCGTCAGCTCCGTCTCGGCCGCGTGGGTCTTCTTCAGCTCGAGCCGCATCTTCTCCGACTCGGCCTTCAGCTTGCTCACCGCGGCCTCGTGGTCCCGCGCGGCCCTCTGCTTCTCCTCCTCCCGGAGGAGCCCCAGCTCCACCAGCTGCTGCTTCCGCTGCGAGTTCACGCTGACCAGCTCCTCTCTCAGCCTGTGCACCTGCGCCTCCATGTCCGCAATCACCTTGTTAGGGAAACGGGCAGAGGATGTGACGGGAGCGCGTGGAGGAGCTGCGAGGCTAAGACAGACGCGCCCGCCGCCCCCCGCCTCCGCCCTCCTGCTCCGGCCCTGCCAGCCCCTTCTGGCTCAGACATAGATGCCACTGGAAATGTTTTACCCCGGACAACGCGTTTAGTTTTGTTTCAAATACTTTTGCAAATGGAATATTACTTGGTTCTTCTGCACCTCGCTTCTTCAAGTATTTGGCGTTATGTTTGAGATTCCTCAGCGCTTGCTACTCAGTTTTTGTTTTTATTTCATTGATTTCTGCTCTTATTTTTGTTATGTCCTGCATTCTACATTCTCAGAGTCTTTTTGATTCTTCTAACTTCTTATCTTGGATATTTCACTCGTTTATTTTTACCCTTCCTTCTTTCTTGATTTATAAACTTAAGACTATGGATACCACTCTGCTGCTGCATGGATCTAATCTCTTAGATATGCGCTATTTTCATTATCATTTAATTCAAAGCATTTTTAACTTTCATTTTTATTTTTTCTTTGACTTATGACCTGTTTAGAAGTATGTCTCTTAATTCCCAAACACGTGGGCATACTAACTTCCCAGGGATGTCACAACAAAGTACGAAAAACTGGGTGGCTTTAGACGTGTTTATGCTCTCAAAGTTCTAGAGGCTACAGAATTATCAGGCTGGACTTATTAATTTAACATCTGTGTTCCATTCTCTCTCCACTCATTATGAACTCACACCGATGTAAATTAGATCTTCCTATTCTTTCATTTCATGAATTTCTCATATTTTCCATCTCTTTTCCTCTCACCTACATTCTAGGCATTTTCTGCATGTAATTAGATCTCAAATCCATACAGATTCTGAATTTTCAGTTGTTTTGTTTTTATTTTGGGGAGTTTGCTAAGTCACTTCAGTCGTGTCCGACTCTGTGTGACCCCAGAGACAGCAGCCCACCAGGCTCCCCCATCCCGGGGATTCTCCAGGCAAAAACACTAGAGTGGGTGGCCATTTCCCTCTCCAATGCATGGAAAAGTGAAAGGGAAGTCGCTCAGTCGTGTCCGACCCTCAGTGACCCCATGGACTGCAGCCCACCAGGCTCCTCCGTCCACGGGATTTTCCAGGCAGGAGTACTGGAGTGGGGTGCCACTGCCTTCTTCGGGAGTTTATTCTTATACAAATATGTCTGGTGATTTTTAAATGCCTTTAACTGCTTTAGAAAATATTTTCAAGTCCTTTAAAGTCTTTCCCTTTACAGCACACACTAACCATGACTCTTCTATCTGTGGCTGGTAATTCCAGCATCTCATCTGTTTGCAGCTCTCATCCTGTTGTTCAGAATTTTTAAGACCCTGGGTTCATCGTACTTTGTTTTTTGTCACCCTATGTTGCTACTCTTTCCAAATGCAGGCTCGGATTTGATGGGATTGGAAGTGGTCCTCCAGCCCCCATCTGACCCTGACAGACCCTGGAGATGTCAGCATGTCTGGATGACTTTAGAGCAAGTTTTCAGCCTCGTATCCCAGGGCACACTGACCTGAGAGTTCGGGCGTCAGCTTATAGGCGAGGATTTTCAGGGGCACCTCACTCAGCACTAAGGTGGTTTCTAGTTTACTGGTTTCTTTCTTTCTTTCTTTTTTTATTTAATTGAAGTTGGGCTTCCCTGGTGGCTCAGAGGTTAAAGCGTCTGCCCGCAATGTGGGAGACCTGGGTTTGATCCCTGGGTCGGGAAGTTCCCCTGGAGAAGGAAATGGCAACCCACTCTAGTATGCTTGCCTGGAGAATCCCAAGAATGGAGGAGCCTGCTGGGCTACAGTTCACAGGGTCGCAAAGAGTCGGACACGACTGAGCGACTTCACTTTCACTTTCACAGTTGCTTTGAGGGCTTCGCCGATGACTCAGTGGGTAAAGAACTGCCTGCAGTGCAGGACACACAGGAGACCTGAGTTCGATCCCTGGGTCGGGAAGGTCCCCTGGAAAAGGAGATGGCAACTCGCTCCAGTATTCTTGCCTGGAGAATCCCATGGACAGAGTAGCCCAGTGGGCTACAGTCCAAAGGGCCACAAAGTTGCTTTATAATGTTGTATCAGTTTCTGCTGTGCAGCAAAGTGAATATGTACACACGCACACACACACACACACACACACACACACATAGTTCTTGTTTAGTTGCTAAGTCGTGTCCAGCTCTTTGCAACTCCATGGACTATAGCCTGTAAGGCTCCTTTGTCCATGGATTTCCCAGGCAAGAATGCTGGAGTGGGTTGCCATTTCCTCCTCCAGGGGATCTTCCCGACCCAGGGGTTGCACCTGCATCTCCTGCATTAGCAGGTGGATTCTTGGCCCTATATATACAGCCCCTCTTCTTCAGATTTCTTTCCCAGTTAGGGCCCCACGAGCACCGGGTAGGGTCCCCAGTGCTGCACAGGAGTTTCTCATCAGTCACCTGTGTAACACACAGCGGTGTGCACGTGTCGAGGCCCGTCTCCCGGCTCACCCCTCCCTGCCTCCTCCCTGCTTGGTGACAGTTCTCTGGTTTCTAACTCGTCTGTGCCTGGTGGCCCTTCAGTGTCCCAGCTCGAAGCCCACTGGCAGCCTAGATCATCACCTTAAGCAAACCCTGGACTTTCCTTTATTCCTGTGCCCAATAAAAGCCCCTAAATTGAAGTTCAACTTCACTCAATTTTAGAAAAGGTCCTCAAGGCGAGAGCTGCCTCCAGCACTCTGCTCACACTTCTGGGTTTCTGTTTTCATTTAAATGTTGACGTCTGTGCATCCTAACTAACCCAACCGCTTGTGAATACACACACACAAAAATGTTCTTTAAAAAACTGTATCCGGCGTTTCGAGTTGTTTTCATAGGGAAAGCAGAGCAAGGACCCTGGTTTGCCCAGCTACCAGATGATCAGCTGGTTCAGGCTGAGAGGACTTGGTGCCGCTGTTATTGTCTGTGCATTAGCAGAGAATGCAGCATTTTCTGAAACACAGTGGTAACTGTTTAAGGCAGTGCATACTTCAATAGGCACCATATAGCCCAGCTATTCCCTGACTGGGACACACCTTCCAGGGCTGGGCGTCATCATTCTGTATATTTTTATCAGTTGACTAGGTACATAATGGTGACTTAGAGGGAGGTGTTTTAAATTGCTGACCACACTGATAATGCACTGGCTTCAATCCAGTGGTGATTTTTCAAATAGAAAAACTATGCTGAAAAGTGTAACAACTAATTATGGAAGAAATAAACATTAAGTGAAAGAACTCAATGCCAAAGGCGTCCCTCAGGTATTTAATATTTCAGTCATTAGCATGTGCTGATAACTAGAGTGAAGAAACTGACAAGATCAATCTGGAATAGATGTGTTCATTTTTCTTTAATATTATAAATAGTAAGCTACAAAACTTCACCTATGCGACTGACATAAAAGAATTATTTTAAAAATTCAAAAATTACTAAAGGCTGTGCGTCTAAGAGACAAACCATAAGGACAACTTTTAGTTAACCTGATTCTTAAATAACAGTTCAAAAACATACAGACCAGAAAAATGGAAGAAACCCCAATGTCCCCTGATACATAAATGGATAAGCAAACTGCGGTTTCTACACACAAGGGGATATTATTCAGCCTGAGAGAGGAGGGAAAGCCTGCAATATGCTCCAACACGTACGAACCCTGAGGACATGACGCTAAGTGAAATAAGCCAGAAGACGAAGGCTGTGCGGTTCTCCTTATGTGAGGTGCTTAGAAGGGTCAGAACCACACAGACGGAGAGTATACGGGGATGGTCGGGGCCCATGGGTGAAGGAAGGAGAGCTGTTGTTTTAATGGAGACAGTTTCAGCTTTACAAGATGAAAAGACTTATGTGAGAGACGGTGATGATGGTTGCATGAAGGCGAATGTATTTGATATCACTGGCCTGCACACCTAAAAATGGTTGGTTAAGACGGCAAATTTCATACTGTGTATTTTACCATGATAAAAAATTAATTACAAAAACCCTCCAACAACACAGACCAGTTTCCTCAGAAAGATAATGGCTCTTGAAACCACACTGAATCTGAAAAGGTCTGGGAAAAGAAGTGGCAGGCTTATCATCATCTTATAAATGATTACGGATTGTCAGGACTTTCATCCCAAGCAAGCATTTTAAATGCTCTTTGTGAAAGAGAAATACATTAATATTTAAATTGAGGACATGTCCATAGTTAAGAAGCAATCGTTTTGATTATTTTCAAAGTTCAAGAATTATTCTACAAGCACTTTTGGAATAACAACACATTAACAACTTATTGATACATGAAGTCACTTTCGTACATTTCATAGTTTATGGGCAATCACTGCCACAGGCTGAGGTGTTAATCTGTAACTATACTTAAGTCAGTGTTTATTAAGACTGTGACAAGGGACTTCCAGAAAAGCATTCTCCCTAAAAGACTTTAGACTACAGTACACAAGCTACACATACGTGTACATGCACAGACACACACATCACACACACACACACACCACACACACACACACCACACATACATAACACACATAACACACACATACCACACACACACAATGCACACATAACACACAACACACACATAACACACACCACACATACATAACACACATAACACACACATACCACACACACAACACACAACACACACAACACACAGACATACACACACCACACACACCACACACACACCACACACACACATACACACACAACACACAGCACACACACCACACAACACACACATCACACACACACACCACACATACATAACACACATATACCACACACACACCACACATACCACACACACACAATGCACACATAACACACAACACACAACACACACACACCACACACACATACACACACACCACACACACATCACACAACACACACACACAACACACATACCGTAAGAGCCACAAAAAGGGCCGTAAGAGGTTAGAGAGGGAGCGGTTATTCAAGCTCAGAAGAATTCTGGAAAACTGAATAAAACCTAAGCATCTGAGACGGACCTTAAGAGAAAAGACAGTAGCAGCTGGAGACAGAGGTAGAAACAGGATGTTTCAGGCAGAAGTAATGAGCCACAGGAAGAAGAGGAACAGGGCATTGAAAAGGAAGAGGGGAGACTCAGGAAAGAGGAAGCTGGTGCAGTTATTGAAGGATTTCAAAGCTTAATGTCTCCAGGTTTCTCACAAATCAAGATACCAAAACAAGCTCCCAATAAAAAAAATCACCAAGTCCCCCCACCTCCCCAAACCACTGGTTAGTCAACAGAAACAGATTTCCAAGAGCAAGCATTCAGATATCAGAAAAAGAATATAAACATGTATTAACTGTTTAAAGAAACAGAGGGTAGGGTCACAAAATGAGTAAACCAGAAGAGGTTAAGCAAAAATGACCAGATTTGACAAAGAACCAAACATAATTGCCAAAACTAAAAATTCTGTGTAAAAGACTGAATGGGTGAGTTACGGCGGCTTAAACATAGTGGAAGTGAGCGGTGAACCAGGAGGAAATCATAATAAAAGACCCGTGAAGTGAAGCGAAGTGAAGTGAAGTCGTTCAGTCATGTCCGACTCTTTGCGACCCCATGGACTGTAGCCCACCAGGCTCCTCTGTCCATGGGATTTTCCAAGCAAGAGTACTGGAGTGGGGTGCCATTCCCTTCTCCAGGGATCTTCCCGACCCAGGGATTGAACCCGGGTCTCCCGCACTGTAGGTAGATGCTTTTAACATCTCACAGCACAATACTAGAGCCGAGCAGGGAAAACAGATGACACTCGGCAAGGGACATCCCAGAAGCAGCAAGCACAGGAAGCCCCAGACTTTGTTTTCTCACACTACCCCCCAGTGAAAGGAGCCAGGGGTCCTTGGACAGACGGCAGGACATCCCTGAGCGAATCCAGGGACAGCCTGGCGCACTGGGAGCAGGGAAGCCACGCTGGCAGGGGCAGGCCTGAGGGCTGGGCCAGTGGGAGAGCCCCCAGCGCCGGCGCCGGGCCACCGGAGAAGCCCGTGCGGGGCCCCACCGCGTGCACCCACACGGGTACAAATGGTTCCGCTGATAAATGACAGGAAAGAGATCAACGTTTCTCTCAGAAGAATTCCACAATACCGGAGAAGCACATTCCACAAATACCCAGCAGACACTCCTCAAAACTGTCAAGGTCATCAGAAACAAGGAAAATCTGATGAACTATTCCAGCAAAGAGGAGACCAGGGAGGCATGACGGCTAAAATTAACGTGACATTCGGATGCAGTCTCAGAACAGAGAGACACATTAGGTAGGATTAAGGAAACCTGAAGGTGTGGATTTCAGTTAACGATGATGTATTAGTATTGGTCACACCTTTTTGCCTTTTCGTACTGTTCATGAGGTTCTCAAGGCAAGAATGCTAAAGTGGTTTGCCATTCCCTTCTCCAGTGGACCACATTTTGTCAGAACTCTCCACCATGACCCATCCGTTTTGGGTGGCCCTACATGGCGTGGCTCATAGTTTCCATGAGTTGGACAAGGCTATGATCCATGATATCAGCTTGGTTAGTTTTCTGTGATTGTGGTTTTCATACTGTGCCCTCTGATGGATAAGAGGCTTGTGGAAGCTTCCTGATGGGAGGGACTAGCTATGGAGGAAACTGAGTCTCGCTTTGGTGGGCAAGGCCACGCTCACTTTCAGTTCAGTCTCTCACTAGTGTCGGACTCCTTGCGATCCCATGAACCGCAGCACGTCAGGCCTCCCTGTCCATCACCAACTCCCGGAGCTTATTCAAACTCATGTCCATTGAGTCCGTGATGCCACCCAACCATCTCATCCTCTGTCGTCCCCTTCGCCTCCTGCCCTCAATCTTTCCCAGCATCAGGGTCTTTTCAAATGAGTCAGCTCTTCACATCAGGCGACCAAAGTATTGGAGTTTCAGCTTTAATATCAGTCTTTCCAATGAACATCCAGGACTGATTTCCTTTAGGATGGACTGGTTGGATCTCCTTGCAGTCCAAGGGACTCTCAAGAGTCTTCTCCAACACCACAGTTCAAAAGCATCAATTCTTCGGCGCTCAGCTTTCTTCACAGTCCAAGTCTCACATCCATACATGACCACTGGAAAAACCATAGCCTTGACTAGATGGACCTTTTTGGCAAAGTAATGTCTCTGCTTTTTAATATACTGTCTAGGTTGGTCATAACTTTCCTTCCAAGGAGTAAGCATCTTTTAATTTCATGGCTGCAATCACCATCTGCAGTGATTTTGGAGCCCCCAAAAATACAGTCAGCCACTGTTTCCCCATCTATTTGCCATGAAGTGATGGAACCAGACAGGAAGCAACAGTTAGTACTGGACATGGAACACCAGACTGGTTCCAAATAGGAAAAGGAGTACATCAAGGCTGTATACTGTCACCCTGCTTATTTAACTTCTATGCAGAGTACATCATGAGAAACGCTGGGCTGGAGGAAGCACAAGCTGGAATCAAGATTGCTGGGAGAAATGTCAATAACCTCAGATATGCAGATGACACCACCCTTATGGCAGAAAGTGAAGAGGAACTTAAAAGCCTCTTGATGAAAGTGAAAGAGTAGAGTGAAAAAGTTGGCTTAAAGCTCAACATTCAGAAAACAAAGATCATGGCATCTGGTTCCATCACTTCATGGGAAATAGATGGGGAAATAGTGGAAACAGCGTCAGACTTTATTTTGGGGGGCTCCAAAATCACTGCGGATGGCGACTGCAGCCATGAAATTAAAAGATGCTTGCTCCTGGGAAAGAAAGTTATGACTAACCTAGACAGCATATTAAAAAGCAGAGACGTTACTTTGCCAACAAAGGTCCGTCTAGTCAAGGGTATGGTTTTTCCTGTGGTCACGTATGGACGTGAGAGTTGGACTGTGAAGAAAGCTCAGCACCAAGGAATTGATGCTTTTGAACTGTGGTGTTGGAGAAGATTCTTGAGAGTCCCTTGGACTGCAAGGAGATCCAACCAGTCCATTCTAAAGGAGATCAGTCCTGAGTATTCATTGGAAGGACTGATGCTAAAGTTGAAACTCCAATACTTTGGCCACCTCATGTGAAGAGTTGACTCATTGGAATACTCTGATGCTGGGAGGGATTGGGGGCAGGAGGAGAAGGGGACGGCAGAGGATGAGACGGCTGGATGGCATCACCGACTTGATGGACATGAGTTTAAATGAACTCCAGGAGTTGGTGATGGACAGGGAGGCCTGGCGTGCTGCGATTCATGGGGTTGCAAAGAGTCAGACACGACTGACTGACTGAACTGAACTGATCTGATGGGACTGGATGCCATGATCTTAGTTTTCTGAATGTTGAGTTTTAAGCCAACTTTTTCACTCTCCTCTTTCACTTCCATCAAGAGGCTCTTTAGTTCTTCACTTTCTGCCATAAGGGTGGTGTCATCTGCATATCTGAGATTATTGATATTTCTCCCAGAAACTTTGATTCTAGCTTGTGCTTCACCCAGCCCAGCGGGTGAAGCAGAAATAGATGTTTTTCTGGAAGTCTCTTGCTTTTTCAATGATCCAGCGGATGTTGGCAATTTGATCTCTGGTTCCTCTGCCTTTTCTAAAACGAGCTTGAACATTTGGAAGTTCACAACTGAAAAAAGATGTCTTTTTCATTATAGGGGACTGGAATGCAAAAGTAGGAAATCAAGAAACACCTGGAGTAACAAGCAAATTTGGCCTTGGAGTACAGAATGAAGCAGGGCAAAGGCTAATAGAGTTTTGCCAAGCAACGCACTGGTCATAGCCAACACCCTCTTCCAACAAGACAAGAGAAGACTCTATACATGGACATCACCAGATGGTCAACACCAAAATCAGATTGATTATATTCTTTGAAGCCAAAGATGGAGAATCTCTATACAGTCAGCAAAAACAAGACCAGGAACTGACTGTGGCTCAGATCATGAATTTCTTATTGCCAAATTCAGACTTAAATTGAAGAAAGTAGGGAAAACCACTAGACCACTCAGGTATGATCTAAATCAAATCCCTTATGATTATACAGTGGAAGTGAGAAATAGATTTAAGGGACTAGATCTGATAGATAGAGTGCCTGATGAACTATAGACGGAGGTTCGTGACATAGTACAGGAGACAGGAAGTAAGACCATCTGCAAGAAAAAGAAATGCAAAAAAGCAAAATGGCTGTCTGAGGTAACCTTACAAATAGTGAAAAGAAGAGAAGCAAAAAGCAAAGGAGAAAAGGAAAGATATACCCATTTGAATACAAAGTTCCAAAGAATAGCAAGGAGAGATAAGAAAGCCTTCCTCAACAATCAATGCAAAGAAATAGAGGAAAACTATAGAATTAGAAAGACTAGAGATCTCTTCAAGAAAATTAGAGATACCAAGGGAACATTTCATGCAAAGATGGGCTCAATAAAGGACAGAAATGGTATGGACCTAACAGAAGCAGAAGATATTAAGAAGAGGTGGCAAGAATACACAGAAGAACTGTACACAAAAGATCTTCACGACCCAGATAATCACAATGGTGTGATCACTCACCTAGAGCAAGACATCCTGGACTGTGAAGTCAAGTGGGCCTTAGGAAACATCACTATGAACAAAGCTGGTGGAGGTGATGGAATTCCAGGTGAGCTGTTTCAAATCCTGAAAGATGATGCTGTGAAAGTGCTGCACTCAATATGCCAGCAAATTTGGAAAACTCAGCAGCGGCCACAGGACTGGAAAAGGTCAGTTTTCATTCGAATCCCAAAGAAAGGCAATGCCAAAGAATGCTCAAACTAAGGCCATGCTCAGTAAATCTTTAATCCAGTTTTCTGCTGAGGGACGGGGCTGTGTTCCCTGCCTGTAGCCTGGCCTGAGGCCTGACTGTGGTGGGAGCAATGGCGGCCTCCTCCAAAAGGACGCCTGCTAGTGCTCGTGACTCCAGGACTCTGCAGGCAGTGTCAGTGACCCTGCAGCAGGCTCCTTGGAAGAAAAGCTACAACAAACCTACGCAGCGTGTTAAAAAGCAGAGACATCACTTTGCTGAAGTACAGTCAAGATATGGTTTTTCCAGTAGTCACGTGAGAGTTGTTGGACCATAAAGAAGTCTGAGTGTGGAACAACTGGTGCTTTTGAACTGTGGTGCTGGAGAAGACTCTTGAGAGTCCCTTGAACAGCAAGGAGCTCCAACCAGTCAATCCTAAAGGAAATCAGAACTGAATACTCATTGGAAGGACTGATGCTGAAGCTGAAGCTCCAATACTTTGGCCACCTGATGCGAAGAGCTGACTCATTTGAAAAGACCGTGATGCTGGGAGGGATTGGGGGCAGGAGGAGAAGGGGACGAGAGAGGACAAGATGGTAGGATGGCATCACTGACTCAATGGACGTGAGTTTGAGCAAGCTCCTGGATATGGTGAAGGACAGGGAAGCCTGTGAAACTGCAGTCCACGGTCACAAAGAGTTAAACACGACTGAGCAACTGAACAACCACAAATTAATGCTGGTGCAAAACTGAAAGCACCCGTCAATGTAGGACGTTAATAATAGGGGGGATGGGGTGTGAGGTCACTGAGAGCGCGCTATGTCACCCTCTCAATTTCTCTGTAAGTCTTTAAATTAGGCTATTTTCAAAATCAGGACAAAAACAGCATAGAAAAAGGTGGGAAATATGAAAAAAAAAGTAAGAGGGTATATCAATAATCAAAACACAAATAAATGGACCAGAATTACTAGTTCAAATAATGCAACAGTTTAAATTTTTTAACATCGAAATTCATCCGTGTTTTTTATGAGACACACTCAAGTCATGAAGAGACTGAAAGTAACTAGATGAAGAAAGTTATTATCCCCATAAAATAGTAATGAAAGGCCTTTTAAAATAGTGTCACCAAATGACTTTTTTACGTCAGTCACCTGGGGGACACATCTAAGTTTGTAAACATGTGATAAAACAACCTCAAAATATATACAACTGCAGGGGAACTGTGGGAGAAAGTGGTCAAATGTGCCATTCCAGTAAGAGAGTTCATCACACACACACACACACACACACACACACACACACAAAATGTGTGTCAATGCACTGCAGGAAGTCGGTGGCAGCAAAGATCTTATTTGGCAAGACTGCAACTGCAACTAATTTAGAAGCGTAACAAAAATGAAAACAAGAAAACCAAGATGATTTCCCACATCCTTCAAATATGAAAAATATATGCCTTAAATAACTCAGGTTTCAAAATGAAGTGAGGATAACAGTTAAAAGTGCTTATAATTAATCTCTGGAAGGAGACACAACACACTGTTTAGACTGGTATTTTAGATGGGAATGAGGTCGTTAGTCCTGACAGGGGTGCATGGGAGATATTTCTCTGTATCCGTTTTTATGGCTTTTAAATTCTGATTGGTGTTAACAGTGGCAAAGACTCTGCCTTCCAAGCAGGAGATGTGGGTTTAATCCCTGGATCGGGAAGATCCCCTGGAAAAGGAAATGGCACCCCACTCCAGTATTCTTGCCTGGAAAATTCCATGGACAGGGGAGCCTGGCCGGCTACCGCCCATAGTGTTGCAGAGTCAAACACGACGAAGCCCGCAATATGAATCCACTAATCAAACAAATATGTAACATTTAAATTCTGAAAAATGACTGATAATGAAAATTTTCCTCTTCAAATCCTGAAGGATGAAACTAAAGGAAGTAAGTAGCCTTAACATGCTACTTATTTTTAAAAGGCTACTTTTTAGTGAAATAGGCAACCAATTTAAGAAATTAGCAAGATAGAACAATTTCTCATAAGACTAATGAAGGAAACAAGGAAGAAGGCACAAATAAACAAATGCTAGAGATGAAAAAACAAAGTGTGGCAATGTTATCTAGAAAAAAGAGATAATGACAGTTCAAGAAGGAGATACTACAGACCCATCAGAGATCAAAACGATAACACCACAAAAATATTATGCCAATAACTAGATACGCTAGGTAAAATAGATTCCTGGGATAACAGAAAATGGAGAAACTACCAACTACAATAATCCAATTAAAGAAACTGAAAGAATAGTTAAGAATCTTCTGACAAAGAAAACACTAAGCTCAGATAATTTTATAGGTGAGTTCTAGAAAAATCACCCAGGAGATGTATCATTCTAATTTTTCACAAACTTTTCTAGGGAATAGAAAATGAGAAATATACACTGAAACTATTTCAGAAGTCATAATATTGATACCAAAGGAAGACGGGAATGGGAAGAGAAATAAAAACTATTGGCCGACTCAGTCATGAACCAGATATAAAAATTTTAAATAAATTATTAACAAGCCAAGTCCAGTAATGCATAAAAGTGAAAGACGTCATCACCAAGTTGCAGAGGATGCAAGGGCAGTACATTTATAAAATTCTATAAATACCAATAAGATCAGATTTAGATGAAAAGAAAAATATTCTTGAGCTATAAAAATTTACCAAAACTGACTAGAAAAAAACTGGAAAATATGAATCACCCTATCACCGCTAGAAAAATTTAAATAGTAGTCAAAAATCTTTCCAGAAATAAAATATCAAGCCCAGATGGTTTTATTGGCCAGTTCCTCCAAATATTTAAGAAACAAATAACTCACTCTTCTGCTAATTTTTTGAGAGAATAGAAAAAGAAGAATTATTCAGCAACTCAAACTATGAAGCTAGCATAACATTACTTAAAAACATGTCCAGGTCAATCTCTCTCAGCAGTTATTAGCAAATTGAGTCCAATGATACTAGGTCATTGAACTATTAGATGGGACCTAATGCTCGTTTAGTAACAGACAATAGCCTATAATATGATTTATTCTTTTTATGTATTAAAAGAAAAAGCTTTATGATTATCTTTAATACACAGAAAAACATTTGATGAAACTCTACCATATAAACTCTTAGTAAGATAGGAATAGAAAAGACATTCTTAACCAGACAAAAATATTTACCAAAACCCCAGCAAATTTTAATCATTCTTTACAGTGAAGTTTTAAAATAGCTCTCTTAAAACCAAGGAGAAGCAAAGAATGTCTGCTACCATTACTTGTATTAATAAGTGCATGACAAGAAAAAAAATTAAATGAAAAAAAAACTGTCTTTAATCACAGATATTATAATTGTTGAGGAAAAGGACAATGAACACACAAGTCACTAGAAATAAAGAGAGTTCAGAGAGGCATCTGAACCAAAGATCAAAGTTTAAAAATCGCTTGTAATTTTTACACATCTGAAAAAATGATCAAACACTATTCACAATTATGTATCGCAAACATAAGACGGGCAAAACTCTGACGAAAATGCAATCAGCCTTTTTTGGAGCTGTTAAAGATCTGAATGCGTGAGGCAGGTAACAGTGAAGTGAAGCCTGGCCATCAGCTGTCCCCAGAGTGTCTCCAGCATCAGCGCGAGTCCAAGTGAAGGTCCAAGGGAAGCTTTCCAGCCTTGACAAGTGGAGTCCAAAGTCTGCAGGGGTGAACACAGCACCATGCTACTCCTAAAAAAGAGCAGGTGGTGCGGCAATTCACACTGCTATCAGGACCTAAAACAGTGTTACTGAAACGAACAGGTTGTATTCTCAGAGACCAAGGGGCCACAAAGGAGCTCTGTGCGAAAGGGCTGCCGTGCAGTTCAGCGGGGAAGTGACGGACGGGTTTAAACCCTGTGCTGAGACAACTAGTTATTCAAATGGGGAAGGAAGACGCCATATCCCCACCTTACACGTGTTAGGGACCAAACGACGGGCTCTAGGACCTGAGTCATGTTTACCAGAAAGAGACAGGATATGCGCTCATCCTGCCTGGCCAGTCATGTAACGCCAGCTACTCCTGTAACGGAGACAAAGAACTGCCTGTATATAAGCCGCCAAACTCCTCTGTTCGGGGCTCTTGTCGGATTCCCTTGTGTGGGATGAGACTTGGGCCCTAGCGCGCTAGAGATAAACTCCCCTCTTGCCCTTGCATTACCGTGGTGGACTTGCTCTCTCTCTCGGTCGGTTCGGAGATAGGGGCTCGGAGCATAACACACGACAGACAAAAATAAATTCTCCCCATTCCAAGATACATGTCCAAGAGAGATGACATACATCCCACAAAAATGTGTGCAGGAGGTTCAAAGAAGCATTATTCACAGTGGCCGAAAAGTAGAGAGACGCAAAGTGCCCACCAGTTGATGGGACAGATAAGACCTCGCATCCGAACAACGGGATATCACTCGGCAGTTAAATGAAACTGAGAACTAATACGTGCAACGACATGTAAGAATCTAGAAAACACACTGAAAAAAAAGTGTCAGTCCCAAAAGAGCACGCGCTGTTTGGTTCCACCAGGTGAACTGGCCAGAACAGGCAAATCCAGAGAGACGGGATGTAGGCTGGGTGGCTGCCTGGGGCTGCGGTGTTTGGGGAAAATGGAGAGTGACTGTGACCAGAGCTTTGAGAGGAGGTGATAAAGTGTGACGGCCGCACAGCTCTGAGAACAGACAGACTCCCTGAACCATACACCTTAAATGGGTGAATTGTATAGAATGGAGATTACATCTCAACAAAGGATCATTTTAGAAATCAATGCTTAATGGATTAAGACTAAATGTGAAAGACAAAATCTTTTTAAATATGGGAGATGGCCTTTTTTTTTTTTTTTTTGAACAGCTGCATGGCTCATGGGATCGTAGGTCCCTGATCAGGGATAAAACCTGGGGTACAGCAGTAGGAGCATCAAGTCCCAACCACTGGGTCACCACGGAATTCCACGGGATGCAGCTTTCTACTTCGAGGTAGATGACACCACCCTTATGGCAGAAAGTGAAGAGGAACTAAAAAGCCTCTTGATGAAAGTGAAAGCGGAGAGAGAAAAAGTTGGCTTAAAGCTCAACATTCAGAAAACAAAGATCATGGCATCTGGTCCCATCACTTCATGGGAAATAGATGGGGAAACTGTGGAAACAGTGTCAGACTTTATTTTGGGGGGCTCCAAAATCACTGCAGATGGTGACTGCAGCCATGAAATGAAAAGACGCTTACTTCTTGGAAGGGAAGTTATGACCCACCTAGATAGCATATTCAAAAGCAGAGACATTACTTTGCCGACTAAGGTCCGTCTAGTCAAGGCTATGGTTTTTCCTGTGGTCATGTACGGATGTGAGAGTTGGACTGTGAAGAAGGCTGAGCACCAAAGGATTGATGATTTTGAGCTGTGGTGTTGGAGAAGACTCTTGAGAGTCCCTTGGACTGCAAGGAGATCCAACCAGTCCATTCTGAAGGAGATCAGCCCTGGGATTTCTTTGGAAGGACTGATGCTGAAGCTGAAACGCCAGTACTTTGGCCACCGCATGTGAAGAGGTGACTCATTGGAAAAGACTCTGATGCTGGGAGGGATTGGGGGCAGGAGGAGAAGGGGATGACAGAGGATGAGATGGCTGGATGGCATCACTGACTCGATGGATGTGAGTCTGAGTGAACTCTGGGAGTGGGTGATGGACAGGGAGGCCTGGCGTGCTGCAATTCATGGGGTCGCAAAGAGTCGGACATGACTGAGTGACTGAACTGAACTGAACTGAAGGAAGGGTTTCTTAAGCATAACTCAAAGGGCACTGACTTGAAAAGACTGATAAAATAGATAGAATATAATTAAGAAGCTTCATTCATAAAAAGATACCACGAAGCTAATGAAAAGATTAAGTGGAACCTGGAAGAGGAGATTCATGATGTATGTAATTAACAAAAAAATAATATCCAGGATTTGTAAAGCATATCAGTAAATAAAGAAAAACAATCCTACAGGAAAATGAGGGAAGACATGAACAGGAACTTCCAAAAAAGGCAAAATTTTAATGGTAAACGTAGGAAAAGCATCTTAATTTCTCTATTTTCATGATGCTGGGCACAATAAATATGTCTTTGGATTTAAGCTGACAGATTCAAGGTGAGGTGAGGTGAAGTCACTCAGTCGTGTCTGACTCTTTGCGACCCCGTGGACTGTAACCTACTAGGCTTCTCCGTCCATGGGATTCTCCAGGCAAGAATAGTGGAGTGGGGGTTGCCATTTCCTTCTCCAGGGGATCTTCCCGACCCAGGGATCGAACCCGGGTCTCCCGCATTGGAGGCAGACGCTTTAACCTCTGAGCCACCAGGGAAGCCAAGAAAACATTATTTTAGCTTATGGTCTTTTAAGCTTCTAACATTATTTTATAAATACCGTACGGTTAGATGGCATCACTGACTCAGTGGACAGGAGTTTGAGCAAACTCCAGGAGACAGTGAAGGACAGGGAAGCGGCACAGTCCATGGGGTCGCAAAGAGTTGGACACAATTGAGCAACTAAAAAACAAAAAGTGCAGCAGAATGTTCTCTTTGGTTCTAAAAGCTCCCACAGGAAGTGTGGCATAAAGGCAGTCTGACCTTGTAATAAAACACTTATTCTACAGTTATTAGCCAGAGCAATTAAAAATACAATCACTTGCCCACCTTGCAGTTCAGCAAAAACATTGCCTCTGCAGCTTGTAAAGATGAGAAAGGGGTTTAAATTGCCCCAGATTCCAAAAGAATAGCTTAGCTCTGGAAGGAATTCTATACACAAAATTGAATGTGGTATCGTTGGTCACAGGACATGACTAAATTACATGGACAAAGAGAAGACAGAGCCTAATCTATAGGAAGGGCAGGAAAAAAATTTAATTATTAAAAAAATTTTAGAACAATGAATACTCAGCTTTGGAACACACTCCAAAGGGCTTATGTCAATAAATGAAATATAGTTTTTACCTGCAAAAGAAGAGAGTACTCTGGGTAGAGAATAACAGAAAAACAAGAAATAGGGTGAAAACACAAAAGTAAAGCACTCATTAAACTACGCGCCTATCTTGAGAGAAAACTTCAAAAGGAGAAGCGGGACGGGTAATGAGTCTTATGAGCTGGCAAACACTATGTCTGCATTTGTTGCTTGTGAGTAATGATAATTCTACTAAAAATTCATAACTGATGCTCAAATTTCCAGTTTTACTCTGAAAGAACCACCCAAATCATCTGCTTGAAAATAGGTCTTGAGGAAAGTGAGTGAAAACCCATAGCAACTGGCTTTTGGGTCAAGTTACAATTAAATGGGAAGAAAAGTTCATATCACATTGGCCTATTTTGGAAACTTGCAAACAAAAATGTCCACTACACTTAAAATGACTGCATATGAGCATTTATTTTATAGATTAAATGCATTAATTATGAACAGAAGCACAAAATAAAAATAAGTATACATTTTCTGGACTCAAATGGAATTATAAAAGTGGGAACAGTCCCCTTGACGATCACGACACTACAAAGACACTGTTTCAGGTAGCGCTTTTAATAATCTCATCGTGAGACGGCAAACTAACGTCTAAAAGCGCAAATATGGACGTGTCGTGCACAGCCCACTTGGCGTGCCATCGGGGCTAAGAACAGGAGGGCCTCCCGTCTGGAAGAGGCTGCGTGCTGCACCTAGACGCACTTGAAGCTATTTTTTTGACAGAGTTTCCAGAGCGACAGGTAACCTATTTGGCCTTGGAAAAAGAATAAAATTCAGGCTGAATTCGTCTTTCCTAGAAAACTTCTGTAACGAGTGACATTCAAGTAATTGGAAGGCAGATTTTCAACATTTTCTCCACTTACCATACTTCCCTTCTCCAGGAAAGCAGAGCTTTGACCCTGGTTTTCTGCTGGTTCTGTTTGAGCCTCTCTGTCCAAACATTCTCTATGCAATAAGGTCACAAGAGCCCAAATGTTACATTCAGAAAGCATGATTTAGTGTGCTAACAACCATGTGACTTCACTAAATCAAGCTATTCAGAAATTCGGGCGGCTTAATTGAATACAAGGAAACCTAGACCACGTGAAGCAGGAACACCTGGAGCTCGCACCAGCTCCCGGCAGCGAGACGGGAGCTGGGCCTGGCGGGTCCCCTCGTACGGTCACTATCACTCTGACAGCCATTTCTCCCGATTATGTGTTTAGTGCATTGTGGGTGCTTCATGCAATTCTTTAAATATATGCAGAAACTAAAGTAGAAGAATCACAGACAGGTTTTAAGTCGGTGCCATGTAAGCACAGGACTTCTAGCTCAGGGCTCCTGTCTCCTCACTCACTGCGGAAACAGTGCTGTTGCTCAGGACTCAGTCCTGCCTGGCTCTTTGTGACCCCATGCACTGCAGCAACACAGGCTTCCCTGCCCTTCACTAACTCCCAGAGCTTCTTCAAACTCACACCCACTGAGTCAATGACACCATCCGACCACCTCATCTTCTGTCACCCTCTTGCCCTCAATCTTTCCCAGCATCAGGCTCTTTTCAATGAATCGGCTCTTTGCATCAAGCGACCAAAGTATCAGAGCTTCAGCTTCATCAGCAGTCCTCCCAATGAATATTCAGGATTGATTTCCTTTAGGAGGGACTGGCTTGATCTCCCTACTGTCCAAGGGACTCCCAAAAGTCTTCTCCAGCACCACAGTTCAAAAGCATCAGTTCTTTAGCACTCAGACTTCTTTGTGGTCCAAGTCTCACATCCGTACATGACTACTGGGAAAACCATAGCTTTGACTAGATGGACCTTTGTTGGCAAAGTGATGTCTCTGTTTTTCAATACACTGTCTAGGTTGGTCATAGCTTTTCTTCCAAGGAGCAAGCATCTTTTAATTTCATGGCTGCAGTCACCATCCACAGTGATTCTGGAGCCCAAGAAAATGAAGTCTGACACTGTTTCCCTATTTTCCCCATCTATTTGCCATGAAGTGATACTTCTAGGAATGCTGAAATAAGCTCAAAGTAAGTGTCCTCTTAAAGCCGTGAAGGCGTCAGTGGCGCCCGTCTCCACAGGGCAGCACCTTCAACCTGAAAAGGCAGCCTGGAGATCCAAGGTCAGCCATTGTCAGCCACCCCGCGGCCTCCCGGGCGATGGAGCACCCTGTGCCACGTGTAGGGCAGAGGGTCAGAAGTGAAGGGGTCACCGCGCTCCCTCACCATCCCACCAGGAAAGAATCCTGGACCAGTCCGCTGTCCACACAGGCCCCCCAGGAGCCAGTAAAGAACAACTTATAATAGCCTGAACTTTTTTTGAAAATAGTTTGAACTTTTGTCCATGAGCTGTTAACTTGCTGCTTTTGCTTCTCCATTCATAGAACGAATTCACTTAGTATAAAAAGAAACTGTACGGGTAAAGCGAAAGCAAACAACTAGGAAAAATGACTGACTAAATCCTAGGTTGTATTATTTGTCTCTGCTTATAAACATAACATACATCTTTGTTAATTTTTAAATAATTTACCCTCTCTAGTTTAAAAGTACATTCAAACATTTGTGTGTGTGTGTGTAAGCTGAGCTTTAATTAAAAATGTTGTTCCTAAATATATCCAAGTGTACATTCAAAAGGTATAAATAGTTCTCTAGTAACTAGCGTACACACATTGGAAACAGGATTCAAAACAATATAACATAAAAATAAAGGTTTTAAATGGATTTATAGATTTAGATCACTTTTTTTTTTAAGGACTTATCTTACTAAACATGGGCTTTTGGCTCAGCTGGTAAAGAATCCATCTGCAATGTGGGAGACCTGGGTTCAGTCCCTGGGTTGGGAAGATCCCTGGGAGAAGGAAAAGGCTACTCACTCCAGTCTTCTGGCCTCGAGAATTCCATGGACTATACAGTCCGTGGGGTTGCAAAGAGTCGGACACGACTGAATGACTTTCACTTCACTTGCTAAATATAATGTTAAACTCTTTTCAGCATAATATTCTTGCATCTAGTAAACCTAGACAGTTATGGGACTAAGTTATGCATCTTAAATATTCTAACGGTTAGCCACAAGCACACTGATTGTAACATTTTTAAAAACGAAAGTGAAAGTGAAGTCACTCAGTCGTGTCCAACTGTTTGTGACCCCATGGACCCCTACCAGGCTCCTCCATCCATGATATTTTCCAGGCAAGAGTACTGGAGTGGGTTGCCATTTCTTTCTCCAGGGGATCTTCCTGACCCTGGGATCGAACCCAGGTCTCCCGCATTGCAGGCAGATGCTTTACCATCTGAGCCACCAGGGAAACGAAGGCACAAAAATTACCTAGATCAAGATCATGGATACCTTGTCAAAACCCAAAGGAAAAGCTGCTGTAAGTAAATTTAGAGATGAACATCAACAAGAAAATAAATGTGTTTCAATTTGCTTAACCTTTTCTTTGATAAATATGTGAATTGATTTTCTCCAATAAATAGTCAACATCCAGTGTATTCTAAAATTTATGGCTTTGTTTACAAAACTGCTCCGTTCAGTTTCAGGCAGAGCTCTTCCAAAGCCATTCTGTTATGAAGACATCCGTAGAACCACCTACAAGGCCACTAGTTTGTATCTAAGATTCCCAGGCCTGCTGAACTCCCGGTGGCCGGCCACGTGCTCAGCGAGAGAACAAGATCACCTGTGTGTGAGACACATAAGCTATGAGATCATTTTCCTTTTCATTGACCTAAAAGGTTAACAGCAAGTCCTTTCATCCTCTGCCCCGTCTGCTCCCACTTGCCCAGTGCGCTCGGCGATTGCACTGGGTGGAAAGGGCACACCAAGGGGACTCTCGCAAAGCAGACCTCGCCTCCAGGGCAGGCTCACACTGCCCGGTGGCCAGGCCCGGCGGCCTGACTGACCCTCCTCGTTACTCCGGACCTCGGGTTCTTCAGGCAGGCCTGCTTCAGAATCTGAGATCTTGCTTCCTGACTTCAGGCCTGCTACAAAACTGAGGCTACTCCTCACTCCCCAGATCCCAGTCACAACTGGACTCTTGACTTCGTGTAGCCTCACCCTGCTTATCTCTGTTACCCGTTCTACGACCTGGATTCGTGAAGACCTTTCCCGACCTCTTGACCTGACTTCATTCTCATAAAACTGACCGGCCCGAGTTTCTGCCCTCCTAATAACTTAACCGTTCATATTAACACCTAGCTACCTGGGTTTCTGGTCTGCTTCCTCTGTACCTTCCAGAATATTGAAAACATTAGATTTATTCTCAGGCCATTTATTGAGTCATTTATCCCCCTAAGAAACCAGCAATCCCTAAGAAAGTATTAGGATAAAAAGAAATACCTGCAAAGTGTTGAAAGAGAAATACATGTTGCTATGGATACAGAACTCTATTTATAACCTTAATTTTCTTCTCTGCAGTTCCAAAGCAAAGTAGCCAATAAGGAGGCAGAAACTGAACTGAAAATGTGATCAAAGAAATCAGAAAGTACGTGTTACTTTTGTTAGCAGAAACTGAAAAGTGTTTTTTCTCTCTTCAGTACGAGAGGCCTTGAATGCTGGTATCTGCCACATATCAATTTCCTAAGTCATAGGAAAGAAACTCCCCTAGTTCTGCGTGATGAAGACTGAACGCAGATGGTACAGGGGGTGCTGCTAACGGAGATGCTGTGCGTGACACCAACACTGCGTCTCCACCCTGCATTTCAGAGAGCCGCGGAGTGCGCCTGTGTACAGAGTGCTGTGTGCTTCAGGAGGTTACAGGCAGTGCCGCAGACTTCTTTGGACTCCTTATAATAAATATACAGGTATTATCTTTTCCATAAATGTGATGAAGCCAGTGTTCTACAAGACTGCGTGAAGGTGTCCGCTTTAAGCTCACAAACCTTGCAGCAGCCATCCTGATGGCCCCCTGGCCCCCAGAAATCCTCCTCTGCCCCTTGACACAGGTTAACTGAAGCTTCTCGCACAGAAATGTCGCACAGAGGCTCAGACTCAAGTGATTGCAGCACTTATATGCTTAATCCAGTGACCTCTGTTTATTTTATTTTTCAAACAGTTGCTGCCTGGATCAATAAAAATGATTCAACTAATACGTCAATGCTAAAGAAATCTAAAATAACGCTAGTGGGAAAAAGCCCCCGCTGGAGTCTTCCGAATGGAGTGGTTTCCCGCGCACTGGCGAATTACCCATCTGAAATAACATTATTTTATGACAGTCTGATATTTTGCTTCTCACCTCAAATTTTATTGCATCATGAAATTACATGTCAACAAGATACTTAAGATTTACTGAGAAAGCCTGGCCTCAACCAGTCTTCTGCGTATCTCCACTAATATTTCAGTTTTCCATGCAGTTTCTATTTCTCAGAGCATTCTCGTAAGTCCTTCTACTTAGACTTTATATCTTCAGCTCACTGCAACGCAGACTACTCTACCCTGGGGCCCATCTAGTGACTTTCTACATTGATGAAACTATGCCTGTGTTGTGTGTTTCAATCTGATATCAGAAAAACGCGATCTTAAGTTATTCATCCCAACTATTTCTCCAACTGATGTGTATCCTTGTCTTCTAAATTCTAAAATGTATAAATTTGGCTGCACTAATGATAGAAATACTTCACTGACCACTCTTGTAAGAACACAGTAAACTATGTTACCGTGAGATGTTTTACAGACCCAAGATAAATGCATTCGAGAACATCATCAACAGATTGGAAGTGTCTTCTGACTGACTCCAAACATCTCTGAATAAACGCCTTATGAACTGACAGGCTTCCCCGATGGCTCAGCAGGCAAAGAATCTGCCTGTGATGCAGAAGACATGGGAGACATGGGTTCACTCCCTCGGTCAGGAAGAGCCCCTGGAGGAGGAAATGGCAACTCACTTTTATATTCTTGCCTGAAAAATCCCATGGACAGAGAGGAGCCTGGTGGGCTACAGTCCATGGGGTCGCAAAGAGTTGGACACAACTGAGCGACTGAGCAGGCACACGTGAAATAACTAGTTAAGAATCTGTCCAAACCTTTTGTGAATCTGTTTCAACGCAACACCTCAGAAAGATTTTCATTCAAGAAAACAGAAAAAGAAAAATTAGGCTATTTTAAATAATTAATTTATTTATTTTACTTGGAGAACAATTAGTTTATAATATTGTGATGATTTCTGCCATACATCAGTGTGAATCGGCCACACGTATACACATGCCCCCCCATCTTGAACCCCCTCCCACCTCCCTCCTCACCCTACTGGTCTGGGTTGTCCCAGGGCACTGGCCTTGGGTGCCCTGCTTCACGCACTGAACTTGCACTGGCCATCTATTTTACATTTGGTAATGTAAACTAAAGTGAAAAGCGGAAGTCGCTCAGTCATATCTGACTCTTTGCAACCCCATGGGCTGTAGCCCACCAGGCTCCTCTGTCCATGGAATCCTCCAGGCCAGAATACTGGAGTGGGTAGCCTATCCTTTCTCCAGAGGATCTTTCTGACCCAGGAATCAACCCGGGGTCTCCTGCATCGCAGGCGGATTCTTTAGCAGCTGAGCCACAAGGGAAGAGGTAATGTGCACGTCAATGCTATTCTCTCAAATCATCCCACCCTTGTCTTCTCCCAACAAGTAAGCTTGAAGTGTACATCACAACGGTTTGATCTCTGTAATGATCGTGAAATATACACATATACACACCCTTAATTCATTCACCCGTTGATGGACACAGGTTGTCTCCCTGTCCTGGCTACACTGCTCCAATAGCATGGTGTGCTGATACCTCTGGAGGACAGTGATTTTGTTTCCTCCAGAAATATGCCCAGAAGTGGAATTGCTGGATCACACTGTAGTTCTACTTTTAATTTTCTGACGTGGAGAAAAGGAAACCATTGTGCCCTGTTGGTGAGAATGCAAACTGGTGCAGTCAGGATGGGAAAAGCATATGAAGGTTCCACTAAAAATGAAAAATACAACTTTGCATAAAATAATCAATCTCTTTTTTCTAACAGTTATAGGTGGGGTCGATCAAACATCCACCCAATTCGATGAGCACATCATCACTGCCTAACCTTCACTTAATTATTCTCATAACCTTGATTATCTGAGTTTTTCCCCAAGTTCTACTCTCTGTATTTCTGTTAAGGTTGGTAACCTTTATGTTGCAACTGTCACCATGCATAAACTTTCTATGTGCTTTATATAAATTGATTTCTAAAGCTGTATTTAATAGTCTAATTCTTGTATAAAACAACCAGATAATACATTACTCCCATACCGTGCTTCCAGTGGTTTCAAGCCCTCCCCTCCCTGCCCCAAGGTTTCTATTTCATTTTCTTTTTTCCCCATTCACTCTCTGCTTTTATTGCCTCCTAACACTAAGAATTCCCGTGGATACAGTCTGGATTCCTCCTACCTCACCCCTCTGTTCTGGTCTGGGCTGTGTATTTTCTGGGCTCACTGAGCAACCTTTCTCCACGACTTCCCGCTCTCCCCTCCTGTCTAGATCCAACGGTCTGTGAACCCTTTGCACCTCTTTTGTAATTGCTCCTTTAGTTTACTGAAGCCTCCAAGCAACTTCCAAAGATATGCAGGAGATAAACTCCAAACCTTTGCATGTTTGCAATGGCCTTCCCCAACTTGATTTACTGAATGTTCACTTATGTACAGAAATCTTTTGATTTGAAAAACTTTCCCTTCCATGGTTCTAATGAAGGTATCGTTATATTTAACCACCGGTTAGAGGAAACACAGGGCCTCTCTGGTGGCTCACGTGGCACAGGAGTGCAATGCAAGAGACCCAAGTTTGATCCCTGGGTCAGGGAGATCCCTTGAAGAAGGAAATAGCAACTCATTCCAGTATTCTTGTCTGGGAAATTCCACGGACAGCGGATCCTGGCAGGCCACAATCGATGGGGTCACACAGAGTCAGACACGACTGAGCGACTAACACTTTCACTTTCCATTTTCAGTGAAAATACGATGCCAATCCACCTTGTTCCTGGGCAGACAGATCTTCCCTGGAAGGCTGCACATCTCTTTTACTCCTTCTGCTCTGACAGTTGGTGGGGATGTGTGCAGACGCAGGTTTTTTCACTCATTATGTTGGTACGCATTAGCCTTTTCAATCTGAAGACACGCATCCTTCAGCCTTGTGAATCTGACTGCTGACTACACGGACAATCATCCCTTACTCTGTCTTCTGTTTCTTGAACATTAGCTACCTGCTGAGCATCCTGGCTTAATCTTCTAACTCTAACCCTTAAAAAAATTTTTTTATACTCAGTTTTGTCTCTGCTTTTTATTTTCTCTTGTGCGAAGATTTTTTTCAATGTAAGTTTTGGCAAACAGTTAAAACAATTTTTAATTTTCAGAGCCCTTTTTTATTCCTTTGACTGTTACATTTTCATAGCAGCCTGCTCTTCTTTCATGAGCTTAAGTCTGTATTTGGTGTTTCAGCTTTGCTCTCCTTAAACTTACTTTTTGCTCCTGAAGTACCTGTTTTCCTTGGAGCCATCTAATTGTTAGTCCTTCTCTTTCCTGCCTCAAACACCAGATGATCCAGGGCTGTCTGTTCATACTCAAGACTGAGGAGGTAAAGTGCAGAGCGGAAGCGCCGTGTGTGTCTGGAGCCTGAGTCTGCGTGTTACAGGGCTCACCACGTCTGAGGGTGAGCAAGAGGGGCAGACACGGTTTCCCCAGCATGCACTCAATCAGGCTCTGCCCCAAGGCGCCTGACCCACACTAGCTCCCTGCGCTCCTCCCAGGCGCTCCATGCACTTCCTGAGCCTGGACACAAGTGCTCTCCACCCTGGGATCCTGGTCAAAATAAGCTGTCTACTGCTTGCTTACTTCCAGTGAATCCTGGTCTCACCTCACATGTCTTCTGCTTTGCATCTTTGCATCTCACCTCACATGTCTTTGCCCTTGCCTCTTTGCATCTCTGGGTCCAGGTCTCTCCTGGGTGTCACTAGGAGGGCAGGCTCTCTCCGAGGCTGTGTCAACCTTGCCTGTAGCTAGAAGCCGGGCGTCTCAGCACTGCCCCCACAAGCGTGTCCGAGTCTTGCCTGCTGACGGCCACCCTCGTGCTATCTTTGTTGTGGTGGACTCACACCTTCGTTACTCCATTATTGCCACTTTAAGGCCTGACAAGGGACAGAAAGTAAACTCATGTGGTCTGACTATTTGGGGCTTCTGTGGGTGTGTTTTAAATAAACACAATCCAAACCTTGAGAGTTGCTGTCATGCAGGGAAGACTCTATTGTGTAAAGAAAGATGCATCCGTATTTCTGACCCATTTTCACTGTTTCCATTCAATTCCAGACACTTCCAGTGTCCTGGACCACATCTTTTTGACCTGTCTGAAGGCAGCCCAGTTGAGGCATGCAACTCACACCCAAACCCACCTCAAGTGACCTCTTTGTGGCTCAGTTTTCCATCTCGAGTTTTCTTCAAAACTGGAGAACGCCATTCAGTCCAAGGGCAGGTAAAGCCAGATGTGTGGGTGTAGGAAGGAAGCACAGGAGCAGGCAGGAAGTGCAGGAGCAGGAAGTGCAGAACAGGAAGCCCAAGAGCAGGACGTGCAGGAGCAGGAACAGGAAGTGCAGGAGCAGGAAGCCCAAAAGCAGGAAGTGCCGGAGCAGGAAGTGCAGAACCGGAAGCCCAAGAGCAGGAAGTACAAGAGCAGGAGCAGGAAGTGCAGGAGCAGGAAAGAAATGGAGGAGCAGGAAGTGCTGGAGCAGATGCCCTTCGGGAGCACCCTCCATCACACGGACCCAGAAGTCCACGCATAAATGCTCTGGACCCCCACCCTGTGGCGGGACAATGCGTGGTGTTTTCTGAGAGGTCATCCATGGGATGGAGAATCCCTGCTCCAGTACCGATTCGATCAAAATGGCTCCCATAATTGGATTTTTCCTGTTCCACTCTCCCCATTCCCTCACCTCAGGTTCCTGGAATCTCTTACCTCGATGCTAATTCTCATATCAGGCTCTGTTTCCAGAATAACCTAAACCTCAACAAAGCCAAGCACAACTAAGCTCCTGTAACTGCTCTACTCTGTGATGTGAAATCCCAAGCGGCTGCCTGCACGTCTATTAAGTGTCTAGTGATCCATCATTCCAGTCAATCTCAGTAGCCACTATTTTAAAAAGTACTCGGCATCAAATTATTGTGTTATCAGATATAAATTAGCAAAAAGTCTTAACCAATATTCATTCCTTGAATACAGTAGCTTAGTTATTATATATGGAAGTATTTTTACATCTTTAAGTGAATATTATGATGTATTAAGAATTCCGCTTTCAGTGACCTCTAACCAATTTAGTGAGCTGCCAAGAAGTGGCCTTGAGTAAAACAAAAACTGCAGCGGTACAAAACAAAGTCACTACAGGCGAGCTTGGGAGACATTCATTCGAGAGCTTTCAGTGCGTCTGTCGGAAAGAAAGTAGGTGAGAGAATGGCGAGATGTTTGAGCGTAAGACGAGCCGTGAAGGTCGAGCCGGCGGGGAAGCTCAGCAGAGCTGGGCCTCCACCCGCCCGGCCCCTCTGGGCGCACCTCTACAAAGAAGGTAAAGACGCAACCAGAGGTGACAATGAAGCAAGCTCCTGAGGGTCTGGTACAGGGGCGGGGTCACCCCAACCCGCAGACTGAAGGCGATCTGGGTAAGAAACAAAAAAGATACCTGAAGGAACAACCCAGGGACACCTAGGGCTCCCAGCGTGGATTCTACAAACCCAGTGTAAAGCCCTCTCATCCCAGTATCTCCGGGCCCGGGGGCTCACACAGCTGTCAGCCCAAATGGGCCCCCTCCCAGGACTCACTCCGATTCACTCAGGGAGAGACCACTCAGGTGGGGCGGGTAAAACTCTGTTTACACGACAGGCCCGCCTGCCCGCCGCCCTGTCTGCGGCAGGCTGGACAACAGCGCCTCCTCCCACAGAAGCCTGCCCATGTCCTCACCCTCGGGACCTGAGACCGCAGCGCCGCTGGTGGAACAGGGACACCTGTGGCTGGAGTGTGACGAAGGGCCTGGGGCGGGCCGTTCCCCGGAGCAGGCGTGCGAGCCCGAGGCCGTCACAGTCTCTGCGCGGGAGAGGGAGCGGGGCAGCGCCAGCACCGGGGCGGGGCGGGGCTGAGGGGGCGGGGCTCCGGCGGGCAGGGGCGGGGCCAGCAGCCGGAAAAGGCAAGGGCGCAGGCTCTGCCCCGCCTCCAGAAGGAAACGCCCCGCCCATAGCTCGATCTGAGTCTGCTGACTGATTCTGGGCCCGTCACCCTCAGAGCTGTAAGATAATACATGTCTGTTGTAAGCCACAAAGTTTGTAGTGAGTAATTTGTTACAACAGGCAACTAATACAATATTCATCTGTAGTACGTATGAAGACAAAGCAAGAACCATCAAGTGCAAAAGAAAAGCCGAGAGAAATAAATACAAAAGAGAAATGAAAAGATACACAAGAAAACAACCCTGAAGGAAAGAGATAATTTGGGGAACGGTGCTAAAAAAATTCATAAACATCGGGAGAGGAAATTTTATTACATCTATAAAGTGAAAACAAGAGGCTCTGAAAATAAAGAGGAAAAGTACAAAATGATGTTTTAGAGCTTGAAGACATGATTCTTGAGCATAACGGGAAGGAAATTGGACTTCCCAAAGACTGACTGAAAAGACAAAACGAAGAGCCTGAGAAACTGAGAGTCAGGACAATGTTCAGAACACTTTGATGTGTGGCTGGCTCAAGCCTGACGGTTTCGCTAACAGCCTGGTGAGGCCAGGGGTGGAGGCCGCACCCTGGGCGTGAGGCTGCCACATCCCCTGACCAGGACGAGCTTGGGGACGTTTGTCTCAATCCTTCTATTCCAGCATTGACACCTCCTGACAGTTCAACCTCAGAGTCTCGGCCTCACAAAGGAACAAAACATGTTAGTTCCACGCTCTTCATCTCAGGTGAGAAAGTCTCCGATTGTGGTGAAAACAGAAAGCAGCAACGGGGGTCAGAGGCCATCTGCAGCACAAAGTGACGTGGCTTCACAACGACTGATGTGGTGTCCCTCTGTGTCGTTTTTATGAGAAAGGATGCGGCCAGCTTCATGAACTTCAGAGGCAGAGCAGAAGAAAGGCTCTGCATATGTGTGTGCGTGTGTGTGTGTGTTCTCCCCTTGGCCATCAGACGTAGCTTCAAACAACTGTCTTGTTATTTTACCCCCTTACAAGTTAATATGTTGCCTGGAAAACAGCTAGGGAAGTTCCTGAAAGTGACCTCGGACTGTGTCTCCTCTGCCCTTAATTATAACACCGGTCCCACTGGACGTGGAAGAAAGAACCAGCGCTGGGGGCGGGGGGCGTCCCACAGCAGCCCTGACACAAAGCCCGCACTTGTCCTTGGAGTGGCTACACACAGCAATAGAAACTCGGTTCTCCTCACTGAAGCCCATTTATGGACCAGAGAAACACCCAAGCTGCCTCTGTGAAGTCGCTCAGTCGTGTCCGACTCTTTGAGACCCTGTGGACTGTAGCCCACCAGGCTCCTCCGTCCATGGGATTCTCCAGACAAGAACACTGGAGTGGGTAGCCATTTCCTTCTCCAGGGGATCTTCCCAACCCAGGGATTGAACCCGGGTCTCCCGCATTGCAGGCAGATGCTTTTAACTTCTGAGCCACCAGGGAAGCCCAAGCTGCCTCTAGATACAACCATATCACCTCAGTGATCGCTACCAGAAGGCAGAAAATTAAAGACATTCTTCATACTGACCCCCCCCACACACTTTGGAAGATGTTAATATAAATTATGGAGGACAACATTAAAATATGTAGGAACATTGTTACAGCGCCAGGGAATCAGCAGCATAATTCACTCCTTGGCTGGTTGTGGTGGCTTCCAGCAAACAACTAAATATGTTAATGCTCCTTTATGGATATGGCAGCCTCTGCAGGGAGAAACCATACAGAGATAAGATAACTTTGTATTTACTTTAAAACATTAAAGAAATAATAAAGGATGAATATTTTTACTTTCTGCAGTTGGGAGAAAACGTGACATGAGCAGTGACCAAGGGCCCCGCCTGGGAGATGGGCCGCTGCGTGACCACCGTCCGTCCCCCACCAAGGCAACTAGCACCTCCTTCACGGCTCACACGGCCCCATTTTGCCTCTGACGCTGCGCTTATACTCAGGCTCACTGTCTTTTCCCCCTGAGGACGACGTGTGCCGTTTATTTTTGCATCTTCAACAATGTGCCTAAAAATAAGGTCACCCTCAGTACACGCTGGATCAGTTTAGTTCAGTCATTCAGTCATGTCTGACTCTTTGCAACCCCACGGACTGCAGCACACCAGGCCTCCCCATCCATTACCAACCCCTGGAGTTTACTCAAACTCATGTACATTGAGTCGGTGATGCCATGCAACCGTCTCATCATCTGTCGTCCCCTTCTTTTCCCACCTTCAATCTTTCCCAGCATCAGGGTCTTTTCAAATGAGTCAGTTTTTTGCATCAGGTGGTCAAAGACATGCTGGATAGACATTCTATAATTTTCATCATTATTACCCAAGTGGCAACCGATTCTCTGAAGTCAGCATTATCTGGAGATTTAATAAATATTAGCTGCATATTTTGGGAATCTGAAGGTTATAGAGGACAGGCAAAGCCCAGACCTGGACCAATCTCTGCAACACAGTTGCAGTTATTGACTTGTGTTCATTGGTTCACTAACGAAATATCAGCCCTGGAGCCAGGCCCCCTGGTGGGATGTTCGGATGCAAAGACCAGGTACAGCTCCTCCTCTGGGAGACACAGACTTGAAACAACAATGACGTTACAGTGGCTATGGGCTGATCCTGGACATGTACTTTGTCATTTTATGTTAGAAGCTCTGTGAGAACTCTACTGATCCGTGAAGTGACCTCTGTTAACACATGTTAACATGAAAAAATATGGAAACAGTGACAGACTTTATTTTCTTGGGCTCCAAAATCACTATGGACCGTGGCTGCAGTCATGAAATTAAAAGATGCTTGCTCCTTGGAAGAAAAGCTCTGACCAACCTAGACACCATATTAAAAAGCAGAGACATTACTTTGTCAACAAAGTCCATCTAGTCAGAGCTGTGGTTTTTCCAGTGGTCGTGTGTGGATGTGAGAGAACTGAAAGTGAGAGCTTCCCTTGAGGCTCAGCTGGTAAAGAATCTGCCTGCAATCTGGGAGACCCGGGTTGGGAAGATCCCCTGGAGAAGGGAAAGGCTACCTACTCCAGCGCTCTGGCCTGGAGAATCCCATGGACTGTATAGTCCATGAGGTCGAAAAGAGTTGGACATGACTGAACGACTTTCACTTTCGTTTTCACTTGAGAGTCCCTTGGACTACAAGGAGATCAAATCAGTCCATCCTAAAGGAAATCAGTCCTGAATATTCATTGGAAGGACTGATGCTGAAGCTGAAACTCCAATACTTTGACCACCTGATTTGAAGAACTGATTCTTTGGAAAAGATCCTGATGCTGAGAAAGACTGAAGGCAAGAGGAGAAGGGATAACAGAGGATGAGATGGTTGGATGGCATCACTGACTCAATGGACATGAGTTTGAGCAAGCTCTGGGAGTTGGTGATGAACAGGGAAGCCTGGTGTGCTGCAGTTCAGGGGGTCACAAAGAGTCAGACAAGACTGTGTAACTGAACTGAAACTGAACATACATGTTCGCAAATGTTTGTCAAGGCCATGGTCTGTCCAAGAATCTTTTCAGTAGAGGGTATACAGAAGAATAGATGCTTTCATACTGTGGTGCTGGATAAGACTCTTGGGAGTCCCCTGGACAGCCAAGAGAACAAACCAGTCAATTCTAAAGGAAATCAACACTGAATATTCATTGGAAGGACTGATGCTGAAGCTCCAATACTTTGGCCACTTGATGTGAAGAACTGTCTCATTGGGGAAGACCCTGATGCTGGCAAAGAAGATAGTGACAGAGGAATCTCACCCAACCATCTCAGGCTGGACAGCATCACTGACTCAATGGACATGAGTTTGAGCAAGCTCTGGGAGATAGTGAAGGACAGGGAAGCCTGGCGCGCTGCAGTCCATGGGGTTACAAAGAGTCGGACACGACTTAGCGACTGAATATCAACAGATACAGAAGTGAGGAAAGTGGATATGGGCCTCTTTTTCGGTCCACTGGGTGAACAGACAAAATGTAATAACTATGCAATATAAACTGAGAATAGTGCTTTGAAATTCACAAACAAGATGCTCTAAAGAGAAAGCCTTATTTATATATTTATTTTTCTTACCAGATGCATATTTGATGAATAATTTTGCATTCAGTTCAGTTCAGTCGCTCAGTCGTGTCTGACTCTTTGCGACCCCATGAATGGCAGCACGCCAGGCCTCCCTGTCCATCACCAACTCAAATCACTGCAGATGGTGACTGCAGCCATGAAATTAAAAGACGCTTACTCCTTGGAAGGAAAGTTATGACCAACCTAGATAACATATTCAAAAGCAGAGAAATTACTTTACCAACAAGGGTCTGTCCAGTCAAGGCTATGGTTTTTCCAGTGGTCATGTATGGATGTGAGAGTTGGACTGTGAAGAAGGCTGAGCACCGAAGAATTGATGCTTTTGAACTGTGGTGTTGGAGAAGACTCTTGAGAGTCCCTTGGACTGCAAGGAGATCCAACCAGTCCATTCTGAAGGAGATCAGCCCTGGGATTTCTTTGGAAGGACTGATGCTAAAGCTGAAACTCCAGTACTTTGGCCACCTCATGCGAAGAGTTGACTCATTGGAAAAGACTCTGATGCTGGGAGGGATTGGGAGCAGGAGGAGAAGGGGACGACAGAGGATGAGATGGCTAGATGGCATCACGGACTCGATGGACGTTAGTCTGAGTGAGGTATATAGCAAATTAATTCAGTTATAGCCATATATATATATTTCAAGTTACTTTCCAATATAGGTTATTGAGAGACATTGCATATTCCCTGTTATACAGTAAATTAATGCAAATTAACAGATACAAATAGTAGTTTGTACATGAAAACTGCCTTTTCCATCTGTTAACCCCACACTCCTGATTTATCCCTCCTCCCCCTTGCTTTCCCCTTTGATAATCACAAGGTTGGTTTTTACGTTTGTGAGTCTGTTCCTGTTTCGTATACGGATTCATCCACATTATTTCTACTTCACATATGAGTGACACCATAATATTCATCTTCCTGTAACTTGCTTCACTTGGTATAATGATCTCTAGGTCCGTTCATGTTCCTGCAAATGGCAGTATTTCAGTCTTTCTACAGCCAAGTATTCCACTGAATACATATATACATGTACCATGTCTTGCTTAACTATTTATCTGTTCATAAGCATGTCTTGGCTACTGCAAATAATGCTGCTATGAACACTGGAGTGTGTGTATCTTTCTGAATTTCGGTTTACATCGTTTCCAGATATATGCCCAGAAGTGAAACTGCTAATCACGTGGTAGCTCTACTTTTAGTTTTCGGAGGAACCTCCATACCGTTCTGCATAGTGACTGCACCAATTTACATTCCCACCAACAGAGTAGGAGGGCTCCCTTTTCTCCACATCCATCCGGCACTTATTGTTTGCAGGTGTTTTGATGATGGCCATTCTGACCAGAGTGAGGCAATATCTTATTGTGGTTCTGATCTGCGTCTCCCTGATGACTAGTGATGCTGAGCACCTTTTTAAGCGCCTGTTGGCCATCTTTACATCTTCTTTGGAGAAATGCCTATTTAGGTCTTCTGCCCATTTTCTTTTTGTTGTTGTTGGGTTGCTTGGTTTTGTTATTGAGTTGTATGAGCTCAATAACATATTTTGCATATTTTGCAAAGTAAGCCCTTTTCTCCCATTTCTGTAGGTTGTTTTTGTTTTGTTTCCGGTTTCCTTTGCTGTGCTACAGTTTATAAGTTTAATTAGGTTCCATTTGTTTATTTTTGCTTTTCTTTCCTTTGCCTTGGGAGACTGACCTAAGGAAACACTGCTACAATTTATGTTTGAGAATTTTTTGCCTGTGTCCTCTTCTAGTTTTATGGTCTCATGTCTTGTATTTCAGTTTAACATTTCTAGTTCATTTTTCAACATGGTGTAAGGAGTGTTCTAACTTCACTGATTTACATGAAGCTGTCCAGCTTCCCCAATAACCGCTTATTGGAGAGACTGGTCTCCATTGTATATTCTTGCCCTTCATTGTAGATTAACTGACAATAGGTGTGCTACTTTTTCTGGACTCCGTATTCTGCTCCATTGACCCATATGTCTGTTTTGTGCCAATAACATGATGTTTTGATTACTGTATCTTTGTAGTATTGTCTGACGTCTGAGAGGATTGTGCCTCCAGCTTTGTTCTTTTTTCCTAGGATTGCTTTGGCAATTCTGGGTCTTTTGTGGTTCCACATAAATTTTAGAATTATTTATTCTGTGAAAAATATCATGGGTAATTTGATAGAGATCACATTATCTGTAGATTGCTTTAAATAGTATAGCCATTTGTACAACATTAATTCTTCTAATCCAAGAGTATGGAATATCTTTTCATTCTTTGAGTCATCTTCAGTTTTCTTTATCAATGTTTTATAGTTCTCAGCAGATAAGTTTTTCCCTCTTTGGTTAGGTTTATTCATAGTTTTTTAAATGCAATTTTAACAGGATTGTTTTATTTTCTCTTTCTGATATTTGCGTTTTAGTGTAAAGAAGTGTAAGAGACTTCTGTTTATTGGGGGTTCCTTGGTGGCTCAACGGGTAAAGATTTCGCCTGTAATGCAGGAGACCCCAGTTCGATTCCTGAGTTGGGAAGATCCACTGAAGAAGGGATGGGCCCCCACTCCAGTATTCTTGGGCTTCTCTAGTGGCTCAGCTGGTAAAGAATCTGCCTGCAGTGCGGGAGACCTGGGTTCAATCTCTGGGTTGGGAACATCCCCTGGAGAAGGGAATGGCTACCCACTCCAGTATTCTGGCCTGAAGAACTCCATGGACTCTATAGTCCATGGGGTCACAAAGAGTCGGACCCAACTGAGTGACTTTCACTTTTCTGTATATTAATCTTATATCCTGCTACCTTGCTGAGTCCAATTATTAATTCTAGCAGTTTTTGTGTAGAGTCCTTAGGGTTTTTTATATACAGTATCATGTCATCTGCAAATAATGACAATTTTACCTTTTCCTTTCAATTTGGATAACTTTTTTCTCATCTGATTGCCGTGGTTATACGTTTCAATGGCAAGTTGAACAGAGGTGGTGAGAGTGGGCATCCTTGTCTCATCACAGAATTTAGCAGGAAGGCTTTCCACTTTTGCTGCTGATATCACGTTGGCTGTGTCTGTCATAAATGGCTTTTATTAGGTTGAGATATGTTCCCTCTATAACCCTTTGGTAAGAGTTTTTTTTTTAAATCATAAATGGATGTTGAATTTTATCAAATGTTTTTCTGCATCTCTTGAGATTGTCACGTGGTTTTTGACTTTTCTTTCATTGATATGGTTTATTGCACTGATTGATTTGGGTATGCCAAATCAGCCTAGAAACCCTGGAATGAATCTGACTTGATCATGGTATATGATCCTTGTTTTTGTATTGCTAGACTTGATTTGCTAATATTTTCTTGAGGATTTCTGCATATATATTCATCAAAGATACTGACCTGTAATTTTCTTTTTTTGGTGGTATCTTTGCCTTGTTTTGGTCTCAGGGTGACGGTGGCTTCACAGAAGGCTCTTGGAGTGATCTTGCCTCTTCAGTCTTTTGGGAGAGTTTGAGAAGGAAAGGTGTAAGTTCTTCTTTGTGTGTTTGGTAGAATTTTCCAGTGAAGTCATCCGGACCTGGACTTTTGCTTGCACGGAGTTTTTAAAATTATGTCCATTCCCTGGTGGCTCAGACGGTAAAGTGTCTGCCTACAATGCGGGAGACCAGGGTTCGATCCCTGGGTTGGGAAGATCCCCTGGAGAAGGAAATGGCAACCCACTCCAGTGTTCTTGCCTGGAGAATCACATGGATGGAGGAGCCTGGTGGGCTACAGTCCATGGGGTCGCAAAGAGTCGGACACGACTGAGCGACTTCACTCAGTTTGAGAAGGAAAGGTGTAAGTTCTTCTTTGTGTGTTTGGCAGAATTTTCCAGTGAAGTCATCCAGACCTGGACTTTTGCTTGCACGGAGTTTTTAAACTTACAGATTCTATTTCACTTCTAGAATTTATCTGTTTAAATTATCTACTTCTTGACTCAATTTTGGCAGGTTTTATTTTTTCTTTATTTCTGTGGTATTGTTATTTCCCTCTTATAATTTCTTGTTTTTTTTAATTAGGAGTCCTCTGCTTTCTTCTTGATGACCCTGGCTAGAGGTCTGTTGATTTTGTTTGTGCTCTCGAAAAATTAGCTCTTGGTTTTATTGATCTTTTCTACTATTTTTTAAAATCTCTACCTTATTTATTTTCTCTCTGATTTTTATTATTTCCTTCCTTCTGCTGACTTTGGGCTTTGCTTCTTCTTTTTCTAATTCTTTTAGTGATAGGCTAGGTTGTTTTTTGAAATTTTTCTTGTTTCTTGATGAAGCCCTTTTTAGACAGAGACACTAGGAAAATCCTATTTGAGGCATTATCAACTGGGCTAAGACCTAAAGATTGAGAAGTAGCTAATCATACAAAGGGCCAGAGCAAAAGCCTTCCAGTTCCAATAAACAGTCAAAGTCTGAAGGCTAGAAAAAGTCTGGTATTTTTCAGCAATTAAAAAGAAGCTGATAGCTCAAGTTCAGGTAGCAAGGGGAGGAAGTCTTGGGAAGGTAATAGTAGGGCCAGGTCATGTGGGGCATCGTGGGCCGAGCCACTGAAGGATTTTAAGCAGCGAGGTTTTCTAATACAATATATATTTTGAAGACAACCATTATGGTTGCTGAGTATCAGGAGGAAAGCAAGAGTGTCAGTTAGGAGATAACTGGAGGTCTGGGTGAAAGAAGAGGGGTGGCCTGGACTCAGGCAGTAGAAGAAAGTAAAGGGAATGAATGGATTAGAGATCTGTTTGGGGAGCTGACTCTACAGTATTTACTGATGGGTTAAGAGAAGGGTAAACCATTCAAGGATGACACCCAAGTTCGGACTTGTGCATTCCATTTATATAATAAATGCTAAGATGGGGGTGAAGTGTCAGTTCTGGACATGAGACACTAGAGGCACTCCTAAGCTAAAAGAAGGTGCCAAAAGGCAGCTGGATATCTGAATCCAGCTCTAAGGGAAGAGAAGGGAACTCTGAGGTCATTCGCATATAGCTGCGATTTAAGGCCACTGAAATGCAGATGGTTGCTTAATAGAAGAGTTAAGAGGAAAGAACGGGTGGAACACTACCACAGTGTAAGTTAGAGGAGCTGGTGGGGAAATTAGAAACTTAGATGGAAAAGTGGGAGAATCTAGGTAAAACCAGGACTCACTCAGGAGACACAGACATGATTCAGCAGGGCAGAGCGAAAGGAATGCAGATAGAGACAAAAACTATTAATACACGGTTACAAGCACTGAAGACTGGCTGGCCGTCACATGATGAAAAGGTGGGAAGCGAAAATAGGGTTCCAGAGTGAAAACAATGGTGATTATACTAAGAGAAATCCAACTTATTCCAAGTAACCTGGTAAACTTAGGAATCTGCAGAAATATGTTCAGTTCAGTCACTCAGTCGTGTCCGACTTTGCGACCCCATGAATCGCAGCACGCCAGGCCCCCCTGTCTATCACCAACTCCCGGAGTTCACTCAGACTCATGTCCATTGAGTCAGTGATGCCATCCAGCCATCTCATCCTCTGTCGTCCCCTTCTCCTCCTGCCCTCAGTCCCTCCCAGCATCAGAGTCTTTTCCAATGAGTCAACTCTTCACATGAGGTGGCCAAAGTACTGAAGTTTCAGCTTTAGCATCATTCCTTCCAAAGAAGTCCCAGGGCTGATCTCCTTCAGCATGGACTGGTTGGATCTCCTTGCAGTCCAAGGGACTCTCAAGAGTCTTCTCCAACACCACAGTTCAACAGCATCAATTCTTCGGTGCTCAGCTTTCTTCACAGTCCAACTCTCACATCCATACATGACCACTGGAAAAACCATAGACTTGACTACACGGACCTTAGTCGGCAAAGTAATGTCTCTGCTTTTGAATATACTATCTAGGTTGGTCATAACTTCTCTTCCAAGGAGTAAGCGTCTTTTAATTTCATGGCTGCAGTCACCATCTGCAGTGATTTTGGAGCCCCCCAAAATAAAGTCTGACACTGTTTCCCCATCTATTTCCCATGACGTGATGGGACCAGATGCTATGATCTTTGTTTTCTGAATGTTGAGCTTTAGGCCAATTTTTTCAGTCTCCTCTTTCACTTTCATCAAGAGGCTTTTTAGTTCCTCTTCACTTTCTGCCATAAGGGTGATGTCATCTGCATATCTGAGGTGACTGATATTTCTCCTGGCAATCTTGATTCCAGCTTGTGCTTCTTCCAGTCCAGCATTTCTCATGATGTACTCTGCATAGAAGTTAAATAAGCAGGGGGACAATATACAGCCTTGACGTACTCCTTTTCCTATTTGGAACCAAGTCCGGTTCTAACTGTTGCTTCCTGGCCTGCATACAGATTTTTCAAGAGGCAGGTTAGGTGGTCTGGTATTCCCATCTCTTTCAGAATTTTCCACAGTTTATTGTGATTCTCACAGTCAAAGGCTTTGGCATAGTCAATAAAGCAGAAATAGATGTTTTTCTGGAACTCTCTTGCTTTTTCCATGATCCAGCGGATGTTGGCAATTTGATCTCTGGTTCCTCTGCCTTTTCTAAAACCAGCTTGAACATCAGGGAGTTCACGGTACTTTACTAGCGTGTGAGATGAGTGCAATTGTGCGGTAGTTTGAGCATTCTTTGGCATTGCCTTTCTTTGGAATTGGAATGAAAACTGACCTTTTCCAGTCCTGTGGCCACTGCTGAGTTTTCCAAATTTGCTGGCATATTGAGTGCAGCACTTTCACAGCATCATCTTTCAGGATTTGAAATAGCTCTACTGGAATTCCATCACCTCCACTAGCTTTGTTTGTAGTGATGCTTTCTAAGGTCCACTTGACTTCACATCCCAAGATGTCTGGTTCTAAATGAGTGATCACACCATCGTGATTATCTTGGTCGTGAACATCTTTTTTGTACAGTTCTTCCACATATTCTTGCCACCTCTTCTTAATATCTTCTGCTTCTGTTAGGTCCATACCATTTCTGTCCTTTATCGAGCCCATCTTTGCATGAAATGTTCCCTTGATATCTCTAATTTTCTTGAAGAGATCTCTAGTCTTTCCCATTCTGTTGTTCTCCTCTATTTCTTTGCATTGATCGCTGAAGAAGGCTTTCTTATCTCTTCTTGCTATTCTTTGGAACTCTGCATTGAGATGCTTATATCTTTCCTTTTCTTCTTGGCTTTTTGCTTCTCTTCTTTTCACAGCTATTTGTAAGGCCTCCCCTGACAGCCATTTTACTTTTTTGCATTTCTTTCCCATGGGGATGATCTTGATCCCTGTCTCCTGTACAATGTCACGAACCTCCATCCATAGTTCATCAGGCACTCTATCTATCAGATCTAGTCCCTTAAATCTATTCCTCACTTCCACTGTATAATCATAAGGGATTTGATTTAGGTCATACCTGAATGGTCTTGTGGTTTTCCCTGCTTTCTTCAATTTGAGTCTGAATTTGGTAATAAGGGGTTCATGATCTGAGCCACAGTCTGCTCCTGGTCTTGTTTTTGCTGACTGTATAGAGCTTCTCCATCTTTTGCTGCAGAGAATATAATCAATCTGATTTCGGTGTTGACCATCTGGTGATGTCCATGTGTAGAGTCTTCTCTTGTGTTGTTGGAAGAGGGTGTTTGCTATGACCAGTGCGTTCTCTTGGCAAAACTCCATTAGCCTTTGCCCTGCTTAGGGCGGGGCAAAGTGTACTTCCTGGCAAATCCAATATCAAAGTGCGCCATTCCTTGTTTTCTTCAAAGGAAATGGGAGGCACAACAAGAACATGAAACATTCTAGACTATGAGGTAGACACCATGGCCTGCAGCAAAAGAGGAATTAAGGTGCTGTGCCACTAGCCAGCATCTGCTGCTCAAGAAAAGCTACACAAGTTCAGAATTTCTTCAAACTACAGTTTGGATATTGACTTGTAATTTAAAATAGAAATTATATTTGAAGACAATGAAAAATAATCAGTGCAGAATGATCAAATCTGTACAAGTAAATGGCACTAAACCTTCTAAGTAAATGGAAGAACCATTTTTTTTTTACTCTGAAAAACAGCACATTTCTAATGTAAACCAGTCAATCCTAAAGGAAATAAACCCTGAATATTCACTGGAAGGACTGATACTGAAGCTGAAGCCCCAGTACTTTGGCCACCTGATGTAAAGAGTTGACTCACTGGAAAAGACCCTGATGCTGGGGAAGATTGAAGGCAGGAGGAGAAGAGGGCGACAGAGGATGAGATGGTCAGATGGCATCACCGACTCAATGGACATGAGTCTGAGCAAACTCCGGGAGGCGGTGAAGGACAGGGAGGCCCGGCGTGCTGCAGTCCGTGGCGTCGCAGAGTCGGTCATGACGGAGCGACTGAGCAGCAGTGTAAAACAGGTGACGGGATCTTAAGAAATCTTTCTAAGGATTAAAAGTAAACTTTGCCCTGGATTATTATTAGCAAAAAGTTTTAATCACTTCTTACTTTGAAGTGCACTTAGATCTCTGTTCCAGGTTTGCGATTATCCTAAACTACTTAGCTGGTTACTCAATGACCTGGCTCAAGATAACATTTATCGTTCAGGGGCTTTTACTGAGCAAAGGCAATGTTGGAATCTGCCTTCAGAAAGGATTTTTTTTTTTAGATCAATAATCAGATGAGGGGAAATATTTGAATGCAAACTAAGTCACATCTTCACGTGACGTTGTTCTCTTTCTCTAGTAAAGTGGACAGAGTGAAGCAACCGTACTTCCCTCCCCTGCAATGCACTCGTGCACGTTAGCCTGCGAGAAGAACACGGGGCAGAAGACAGGCTGCTTCTTCAATCCTTCTCGTCAAATCTTAAGCGATACCAATCAGCCAAACATCTCGCTGACAGTCGTGAGGCTGCTGTCTTAATTAACTGGTGATGTTCGTGGACTGAGGACCCAGATGATGAAGCTGTTTATCCATGTGCTGAACTGGCTGGGCCCCCACGAGCCTGTCCCACAGTGACATCTACACTGAACACAAATCAGACGGCGCAGCCTCAAATCTGTGTCGCGGCTCTCGTTTCCAATTCGAGAGCTGTACCGTAATCACAAGCTTCTGTGGATGAAAGGAAGTCAGCTCTCTGAATATTAGCTAATGCCACATTTGCAAGTCCTGAAGAGATCTGTGCCGTTAAAAAAAAAAAATAGATCATTTCGCGTGAACCTATATATATGAATTGCTTTGTTCTGCTCAACTGATAGACGCAGTGCCTGTGCTGGGATTAAACCCTTTTCATCATAAAACCTCATCTGGTTCGGAGTCCAAGTCCATCAAACCTTTTCCCTTTAAAGTCCCGCCTTTGATTCTACATCAATTTATTCAAACCGCAGCTGGGTGGCTGAAAACGAAAGGACAGCCTCATTTAAACCAACCATGTTCCCAACTTGAAAGAAGGGCTATAATTAAAAAAATGGGCATAAAAGAATGGAAATGGGATAATATTTTTTAATGGTAGTTCAAAGGCCGACAGATGTCAGAGCCTTTGAAGACGTCTGTACACTGAGCAAGGAGCTGCTGTAAAGAGCCTGCCTGAGAGGCGAAGCAGCTCTGCGGTGGCTGAAAAAGCCCTTGCAGACACATCCTTGTGTTTTTAATTTGTCAGAGTTTCTGCAGTATTTTCTGATTAATGACACACGATTATAACTGCATAGCAGACATATTTTTATCCTCGGCTAAATGAATCGTTTATCCCACATTCTTTCAGAACTAGATAAGAATAGGGCCCTATCCTAGGAAGCCCCAAACTGTTCCGATCGCTTCACATATTTATGCTAATTTTGTGGGACTGGCCAAACCCAGAGCCAGGACATGTTGCCAGCTTTTGTTCTCCTAATAGTCTGTTGCTGGTAATGCTGCGATGCACATGTGGTCGTCAGAACCCGATTCACTAGTTTCATTCTTTTCATGTACATGGAACAATATGTGCTTGAATAATTAATTTGTGCACCAAGTCATGTCAAACCAAATTAATGTTTAAAAACATTCCTGCACTCAATCTAAACAACCATGGGCTGCCACAGGGTTTCAGAAGAGAAGGAGCTGCTTGGGGGGAAAACTGCAGCCATAACTGCAGTATGATATTAATGCTGCTGAAAAGGGGCTCGAACGCCACGTGGAAAACACTGGGGAGGCTGCGATGGGGGCTCCTGATTGTTCCGACACGTCAGTCTGATTTGTCCTGTGAAATGGCCTCACGGTGCTCAGGGAGGCTTAGCACAAGTCAGTGGTGAACAGCAGCGGGATAAAGGCTTTCCCACGAACAGGCTCGCCTATGATTGCTCTCAGGAACAGGCACAGGGCCGCGAGAGCTCAGAGGCTTTGAAGTCACATGGTCTGGGTTCAAACCCCAGCCCTCCAATGACTCCCCGCACTGCGTGGCCTGCCCTTTCTGTAGAAACTGACATAATACCTGGGTCCTCCAGAAAGTGTCTGAGGCACAAAACACTCTGCTCAATGCTCTTTCTCCAAATAATCAGACACACGAAAACATAAAACTAGGTCCCGTCCAGTTGAAAATGCTTCTTTCTAGACAGACGTGTCTGTGGATCTCACTTGCAGGCCCCTTACGCGGCCAGGACACCCGGCCCTGAGCACACACCTGTCCGCCCCGGAAGCTGACCTCAGCCCGGTCCTGCAAGCCTAAGCTCAGAAGATGAGGCACCAGGGCAGGGGGCGTGGGCAGGCAGGGGGCAGCCGGGAGACAGGACTGAGCAGCACCCCGACCCGTGCGTGGCCCTCACAGGCGGCGTGCCCTGGGTCCCCACGAGGACAGGTGCGTCCCGGCGAGGACAGATGCGTCCCCATGAGGACAGGTGCGTCCCGGCGAGGGGCGGCCTCCTCTCCAGGGCTCCAGCAACCACCTGGGCGCTGCTACTGAGGAGGACGCAGAGCAGGTGAAGCTCCCGGCCCCATCACAGGCCCTGCGCCGTTCCCCCTCCCTAGCTCCAGACGCCGGGTCTCTGGCCCCCTACCAAGGAGGACCCAGAGCAGGTGAAGCTCCCCCCCCATCAGAGGCCCTGCGCTGTCCCCCTCCACCGCTCCAGACGCCGGGTCTCCGGCCCCCGGCCCAGCGATGTCCCAGCAGGCTGTGCTTGTCCTGTGCCCGTTCCTCTCCGGTCCGCCGGGCACGCTCCCCCGTTAGGTCTCCCCCTTCTTCCGCGCGATGGACTCCCCGTTGGCGAGAGCTGTGCGACTAGGAACGACCTTGTGAGAGGACGAGGCTGACCGTCCCCTCCCCCCCTGCTGCTCAGATCTTCCTTTCTCTGGAGGTTTCCTGGCGCCGTCAGGCACACACAGCCTCCTGACACAGACCGTGGTGCGGATCACCAGGTACCCGCTGGGGTAAAGAAACGGGAGACATGGACGGGACGAACCCCAGCTGGGACCAGGGTGCAGGGAGGCCTGCTCAGACTGCTCAGCACGGTGCAAAGCGTTTCCAGGCACTGACCACACCACGCCTTCTGTTCTAATCTGCAGAGTGAATCTCTGTTCACTAACAACGCACACCGTGCAGGCCGTCTCCCTGAGCACGACCTTTTGGATCGCCCCCAGATGCCGTCGTCCCCCCACCCCAGGCTCCATCTCCTTGACACAGGGGTCAGGGCCCCTCTGTCACTTGACTGTTCTTTGCTGGCCTGCTCGAGGCGGCCCTGAGGTCTGTCTGTCTCCTTCCACGCTGGTGTTGTTACGAGGTCCTTGCAGACACGGCGGGTGTGGCAGGCAAGTTGGCAAGGTTTCCAGAGAGCAGCAAGAAGCCAGGAGGGTAAGGATCACCCCCCAGAGGGGCAGCCAAGGGCCCAGAAGGACCCGATTAGCTCACCACCCGGTCAGGGCGTCATCGGCAGAAGGTGCCCTCGTGGAGACTGTGGGCCAGGCACTGTCCTGCAGATGGGCGTGCCCGCATCTCTGCCCCACGCAGCCGGGCCCTGTTCTCAGTGGCTCCTCTGTCCTAGGGTCCCCTCTGGGCTCCCCTCCCCGTCAGGAGGACTCACACGGCCCTGTGTGTCCACAGACGGTGAGCAGGGCGCGCTGCGGTCAACACGCCCCGTCAACCCAGTGCCGGCACGCAGCAGGGGCTCGCAGGTGACTTGACTGACCGCGTGGGGTTCCGGACACGGGGCGAGACCAGCAGAGATGCGAAGCGGTGACTCAGGCTCCCACGCCAGTGGGTGGGCGAGACTTCCATGACCAGCATCTCTGATGCATGTCCAGTAAGAACTCGATCACTGCATCCAGGCTCCTGCTTTATTTGTTATCCATGTGCCAGCGACGTCCAAGTATGTGCTTCTGGAATCTCCACCTGCACGTCCAGCTCGTCGGACGCCTCTCCATCTGGACGATTAAGGTGCAGCCCAGCCCTGGCCTGGCACTGACCCAGCTCCTGCTTTCACTGCTCCCTCATGGCCCTCACGCTCGACGCCTCATCGGGTCAGCTGTGTTGTCCAGCCGCCAAGCCGCGTCTGCCTGCTTGCGACCCCGTGGACTGCAGCACGCCAGGCCTCCCTGTCCCTCACTATCTCCCAGCGTCTGCTCAGTTCACGTCCACTGAGTTGGTGATGCTTTCCGACCTCCACATCTCACCTAGTTAGCTACTCAAACCGAAGCCCTAGAGCAGCCCTCTTTCCCTCACCCCCTACCGTGCCGCCAGTCCACCCTCCTGACTCGAGCGCACGTGGCACAGACACGCAGGACCCTCCACAGCAGCCGCAGGGCCGTTTAGAAGCAGGAGTCAGAGCGTGCCACCTATTGCCCAAAGGAGTCCGCTTGTCTTCCAATCACGTGCAAAGTCAAATCCAACATAAATGGGCATCGTTCCTGTGGCAAGCCCTCCTCAAGTGTCCACCCCATCCCCAGGGCCTGCACAGAACTGCACTCACAAAGCCTTTGCCGAGGAAATGAGTCAAGGTGAAGGCATAAGGAAATGCCACGCACATAATTCTGCCTAATTTTGACAGACAGGAAAACGTATATGGAAGCTAATGTGATTTATAGAATATCCAAGTGTCACAATCACAAAAATAAGTCACAGGTTCCATTTTGTCAGTATCAACACAGAACAGTGAGATTTCCAAAAGCACTCAGGACAGTCAACAATAGTGATTTTCATGAGAAGGTCTGCTCCACTATTCCTCTTTCTGAAGTGACTTTCTTTCTAATTTATTTACTGTTAGTTGAAGGATAACTGCTTTACAGTGTTGTGCTGGTTTCTGCCACACATCAACACGTATCCAGGCTTCTCTGGTAACTCAGCTGGTAAAGAATCTGCCTGCAATGCAAGAGACCCCAGTTCAATTCCCGGGTCAGAAAGATCCCTGGCAAAGGGATAGGTGACCCATCCTGGAATTCCTGGGCTTCCCCGGTGGCTCAGCTGGTAAAGAATCCGCCTGCAATGCAGGAGACCTGGGTTCGATCCCTGGGTTGGGAAGATGCCCTGGAAGAGGGCATGGCAACCCACTCCAGTATTCTTGGCTGGAGAACCCCATGGACAGAGGAGCCTGGCGGGCTCCAGTCCACGGGGTCGCGAAGAGTCGGACACGACTGAGCGACTAAGAACAGCGCGTACACATGTCCCCTCCCTCTGGAACTTCCCTCCCCCCTCCCACCCGTCCTCCCCCCTGCATGGTACAGAGCACCAGCTGTGCTCCCTGAGCCATACAGCAAATTCCCACCGGCTGTTTCACACTTGGTTGTGTATGCTTCTAAGGAGCACCAACTTGACGGCAATAGACTACGATGTCTGCTGCCCGTCACTGAACGAGATGGAGAGGTGAACGTGCCCGAGTCCACCCCTCACTTCTCAGAGTGTGAACCAGCGCTCGGCCATGACTGGCTTCTGGGGGCCGGGACACGCCACACCCCTCACCCCTGGACCTCGGGACTTTTCTCTAACACCAGCTTTGGCAGTAATTTCTGAGTAAACGAAGAACCAACGTTTCCCACCCCCAAGCTCCCCTCATCCTGTGCACACGCCAGTGTCACTTTATCTCGACCTGTTGTGAAATGTGCCCCGAAAGGGAGAGCAATGTTTACACGACAAAAATCAGCTTTTCAGGGAGCATCTGGTGAGCATGCGCATCCTGTGTGTTAAATGACATCTTTGCAAAGAACAAAGTAAATAAGGTCCCACTTGACCCTAGGGGTCTGGAGTTTGCTTCATTAATAAATACTCACTTAAGGAGTAAGCTGAAGATGAATGAATCACCCGTTTAATTTTAACCTTTTTAAGACCTACAACTTTTAAGTCCTTACTGGAAAATTGCCTTGTTTTAAGACACTAGGCCTGGCTGGACCACTGTCTGTGTTCACTGACAGCTCCTCTGTACCACAGAGTAATAATATCAGTGGGATACACACACACACTCACACACACACTCACACACACACACAGTCCACACACACAGTCACACACACACACACACACTCACACACACACAGTCACACACACTCACACACACATACACACTCACACACTCACACACACACTCACTCAACACTCACACACACACACTCACACTCACACACTCACACACACCCTGAAACCACGGCAGCACGGGAGCTGCCCCCACTAACTAGGAAAGAGACCGCAGGCCCAGGCCACATACTTCAGCAAACTTCATTCTCTGAGGACACCATTAACTCATTCTCAAATATTGCCTTCAGGCTTTGACTTCATACCCAAGAAAAAACAAATCCAAATGAAAGGAAAAAATAACACACATTTTCAAACCCTGCAGGTCTAACTGTGTACTGTTTCTTTATGATTTCTTGGGGTCTTTCCCCAACATCTTAGGACACAAATATCCAAAAGTACTCAAGAGGTCGGGTAATAGCTTAAAACAATTGTTAGAACAAGTGATGAAAAATAATTTTCACTAAATTTTAATACTTGTTTCGATGGAAAAATATTGCAAAGTTCCACATTAATCCACCAATTAGGTCTCAATGAAACCACTTTTTATTATCCTAAAGTTTCCTTCTAATGACAATATTTGTCAAAGGTTTCCTTTCCATAAATACTAAAGAAATTTGAAAATAGGCTATTATAATGCTCGCCTCCTCCAACAGGAGTGTACGGTCTCCCAGCAGAAATGTCTGTTACTTTTCTCAGGGAAAAGCTCAGGTGTTAAATATCCTCTGCGCTGCGCGGCCAGGCGCTGACCAGCCAGCCCTGACTGAAGACACAGCAATGGTGCAACGAGCTTCAGTCGGTGGCTCTTCCAACACGTGATGACATCACCACTTGGCCAGTCATTTCCTGCACTCTGCCTTCAAGCTCTCCATCACAAAAAATTATCTCAAATATACAAGCAAAGACATCAGGGATGTCTCTTAGAGAACTGAGTCAGAAACCCAAGGATGACTTTTCCAAGACCTCAAGGATGAGGAATGACTCGTCCACCGTTCCCTCAGTGATTTCACTCACACGGAGGTGAGCAGAAGGAAGGGCAGTGTGCTAAAAATAACCCAATGGGAACGAATTTCCAAATGCGGAATAGCCTTTATTGCTGGAGTATTTTATGTATCAAAAAAAAACCCCAAAACTGAAAACCTTTCATTTTGACCAAAATTACTCTAGAATTCAGTTCAAACTGCATCAACATAAATTGCTTTTGAAGATTCTAAACAAAACACGCTTTCTAATTGCTCCTTGTATTTCTATCAGGAAAGTCTCCAGATTTGAACTTCCTAAACCACCTCGACCTCATTTCTCAGAAGGCTTTGACTAGCTGCTGCCATGTAACAGGATCCTTACCTGGATTCCTTTATGGGAAAAATGCAAACACTGAAGGCTTGCAGATTTAAAAAGCCACTCCACTGAAAGGTATGAATCACATCTAATATTTCAAATTAGTATGTGCGTATAACAGATAATTATCTATAGTAAACCATTCACAACCAATTGCATTTCGCCAGAATTAGATGTAAATTCCTAGGCAACTTTTTATAAGGATTGGTAGGTCCCACCTGAGATGCAAGCCTACTGGATTCTTACACTGGACATACCTTCTTATTGCAGTAATAACGTGGAAACCAAAAGTGAACCCATTTCAAAAAAATAGTCATTTTTCCATCCTACAAGTTCTAAACTTTGTGGGAAGGATTTCTATTCCAAATAAAACGCTAAGAAACGCACATCTCTTCAGAGTCGTACTTGTCTCAGACGGGAGGCGTGGCCACGGCTGTGACTTTGGAGAAAGACTGAAGCCACTGGCTAAGACCCGGCTTGGGTTTACATAGCCTGAGTTCTGGGTAATCAGTGCTTTAAATCTAGCAACCCATTAACAACCCAAAATTGAAAATACCGTGAGAGGATACATGGAATTCAGAGACAGTGCGCTCCGCCATAAGCAGAATGGGCAGGGGCCCTGGCTGTGTGCCCAGCGACGCTTCTAGGCATGTCACCTTGGGCGACTCGCTGTGCTTTTAGAATCTGCCCTCATCAGTAAAGGGAAATACATTTTCTGACCCAGGTAAGAAGGTAAAAACCACTTCCAAACAGGAAGTTTAATCCTCGTGGGGGGCTGGAGGGCTGAATGAGATAATTCAATGGAAAGGACCAAGCAGAGAGCTTGGTGCATAGGAAACACACGATGACTATTTGTTGTTAAGGCCTGTGTTAAAACGCACACGAGCATAAAGATTCAGTGTTGTTCCAGGAGGTACTGCTGACTAGTTACAACTCTGCAGCAGCGCCAAGTGCAGCAAATCATCGAGAGAAATGCAAATAAAGATGCAAGTCCCGGCCTGGGAACAAAGGTCTCAGTGTCTGCCACGCCCGGTGGGGTCACAGGACTCTCTTCCTTTCTCCACGTCCAAGCCTCTCCAGAAATCTAAAACCTTCCTCAGAAGAGGCTGTGAGATGAAGAAAGAGCACTGAATTAAGGTCAAGAAGCTCTGGTTTGCTAACTCTGTGACCTTGGGCAAGATAACGACCTTGGAACCACACAGGTTCTTTATGTATAAAATGAAAATAATTGGCCACGGCCATCTCTTTAGATGACTTCAATCTGAGATGCAGACACTCAGTGTGCTCATAAGCTTCCATCTGTCAGAACACGCCGTGAGTACAGACTGTGCTCCCGTGAAACCACCCACTTTCACCACTGCAGAGCAATCACCTTAAGACCCCCCGCCGTAAATATCTCCAGCACTTAATCACTATTCTTCAGGAACAATTTATATATTTCTTTAAAAATACAATAAGCATAATGAGAACAAAGGACAGATTTTTTTTAAAGCAACCATTAGTGATGCTATAAAGTCATTAACGCAAAAGGAATACTTTACATGTTATTATTTGGAAGGTTTGTCTTGAAAAGGAATATTCTTTATCCAACAGTGGAGCACATGCCGTAGAATGTGGTTTCCATGGTAACTGCCGCATTTTTAAAAATATGCACAGGACTGAAGGTGCACTGTGGAACTCTACGATAAATGGATCTTTCTTAGAGAAATCACTCTCCTTGTCTCAACCTGTCTTTGTTTTTTAAACTTAATATAATTTTCTCCCCAATGAAAACCAAGTTGAATGATTTATATAGTTTAATTATAGGTATATATGCTACTGTTGTGCTTTAAGATGAAAATAATTATAGAATTTTAGAATTCTTATGAAAAAGAAAGCTGGTGATCTCCCAGAAATGTAGCTTTACTTGAAATGGCATCTTTCCCTATTTTCTCCTAATTAAGCACCTAAGAAATAGAATTCTTACACATGGTAACATATACAATAGCACATTAGTGCAAAGATCTTATTAGTCCACAGGCCGCACTCTTAGGCTCCTCACTACTGGACATTAATAAAACGAGATCTTCGCATCAATGCATCTGTTTCTGAATATAAGAAGGACCTTTCCCCTATTTGGAAAATTCTGAATAACCGGAGTTTTTGGCATCAGAAAAAGAATATATCACCCACAGGCTTTTAAACATGGCTTAGTTGGGAAAACCTCTATTTATATCTTAAACAAGCACCTAAAGTTCCTCAGCTATCTTAAATAAAGCATTTCAATAATACTATAAAACTTCATGTAAAAAAAAATGGAAAATTTTAGCATGTGGTTTTACCCCAAGTCTACTAAAAAAGCTTTCTTTTCTTTTTGCAAAATGAAGAGAATTGTTAAAAGCGTTTTCCCACCAGCACCTCTGATGCCTGCATTGAGCATGCTGTCCGCAGCAGAGCACACTTGCTACACGATTAAGCTCAGAGTGCCCCGCCTCTGCCCCGACACATGTGGCGCGTGTATCGGGACCAGCAGTACGTGTGGGCGTGCACGCTGAGCCCTGGGCCCCCCTGAGGTGACTGCGCGTCCCTGAGGAGAAGAGGGGAGCACAGAGGTGGGGTGGCGCGAGGAGCCGCAGCCGCGTTACAGGGCTGGGGGGATGGTTGACGTAATTCGGTTTGTCTGAGCAACCAGCCCAGAGTCCAGTCTGACCCAAAGAAATAAAAATATCTGCTACCCCGGAACAAAGCAGATGATATTAGTGAAGCAGTGCTGATGATGAAACACCACTCTGGTTATGCAGGCAGGGAGTGAACCATTTTAGTGCAGGTACAAATAGCCTGTGCTCCCGAACCAAATTACCCTCTGGTTTATCATTTATTACAGTTTTCCACAGTATCAATTCAGAGGACAGAAGAATTAGCTGTAAGGAAGAGAGCAACACACCTGGAAATTAACATTAGGGCACTGACTTGTAAAGCGTTTTCAATTTCAGCCAAGTTTCTAATTTTAACACCCTAGCGATGTTTTACAAGGGTTTCTGGAATAGTCATGTAGTGACGGTATAGAAGTTTTTAAGCTTGTGACTTAAAATATGCTTTCTTATGATTCATAATATCTACAAAATTGGATATCTCAAAGCAGCTTGTGTTTTTTGATGTTGAGGATAATGACATTATCCATAAATTAAAATGAAAATTTGGCACATTATAATAAACCTGCTAATTACATTTTGTGAAAGTCATTAAAGAATCTTAAGGTTTTCCCACTGGGTTTTTTTCCCGAATGTTTTTACACCTACAGAGCGTCATCAATTATACTGGCCAGTACCTTTTATATTAAGTCCTGTATCTTAAATTTCTCTCAGAACTGAGAGCTAGAAAATAATAAGCTGGAAGGATCTCTTACATTAGATACTGAGGCTTACACGATCCACCACTTTGCCCTCTTCACTGCAGCTCCAGGCAAGCTCTGAGCTAAAACTTGCACTTAGCTGGACCATGTTCTTTAAAAGTATGGATTTTTGATGTGGTTAATATCATTTATTGCTTAATTATTATTTTCAGCTATATTTCACCTGTATAAGGTGTTTATCATAAAATGCTGCCTCAAATCCTTTTTGAAAGTGCTTGGAATACAAAGAAATTAAAATCAAATGTTTTCAACAGAAAAAGTGCCAGCCCCCTCCAAGCCCAGAGACCACATACAGGTTCAAGAATAATGCTCAGAACACACGCCTGTTAAAGTCACCCTTAGAATAATCTTTGAAGAATAATAGCCCATGCTGAATCCACTGCACACATGCACACACCCAGTTTATAAACGACATCTACTGATCTGAAGTTCTTTTCTTTTTCTAACGTGCTACACCCTCAGGGACATACCAGACTGGACACCTTATACAAGGGGGAAGACCGTGCAAATGTAAGTATCACAACATAAAGTAGCCCATTGCTGAAAACCAAAAAAAAATTCTTAATAGAATTATTAAGACATAATTGTTAAAACTGTCTACTATAAATATCTTTGTTGGAAAACTTTTTAAAGTAGAAGAGAGAAAGAGGAAATCTAGAAGGCGCACACTTGAGAATCAGCAACGGCACGTAGCCGCTCACTGAGTCAGTACGGCAAAATCCAGACGTTCTGCCTGTTACGCAGAATTGTTCCTCTTACAACCACGGTTCTCAGTTCAGGGAGTCAAGAAAGACATCAGGATGCCAGGGTCAGGCTAGACCCGCTCCAGGATGTCTGCTCTGCAGCCTGCATGCGGTGGCGCCCAGCGGCCTCTGTGTCACCTGCACCCCTCTCAGGCCTGCACCTCAACAGCCGTCCCCAGAGGGCGACACCCCCTGGGCGGGCCACGAAGGCACTCTGGCTCTGTGGGCTCATGCACACCGTTCACTCCGGCAGCAAACCTCAGAGATCAAGCAACCCTTGAGTGGTTCCAGGTACTAAAAGCACGCCAAGGGATCAAAGAATCCACGTTCTGCTTTCCCTCAATTTCAAGGGCAAACTGCAGAAATTCTTTGACTACACTGCAGTTCAAAAGCAAAACAAGAATCACATGAGGACTACCACGTGAGACAAAGCTCTCCTAAGATGATCGCGACAAAACTGTGCATCACCTTTATATTAAAAAACGTGATGGCATCAAGCAAATCACTCACCAGAGGACCTTCAGTAAGTGGGATCTGGCAAGTGAGAAATAGTTGCTAATGAGGTTGTGAATTTCTGTATGTCTTGACATCTACTGACGTCCCTCAGGGACATACCAGACTGAACATCTTATACGAAGGGGGAAGACAGTGTGCATGTTAGCAAATGTAAGTATCACAACATAAACTAGCCCATCACTGAAAACCAAGGAATTATGATAAAAATATATGCACAGAATAATTAGCTCAATGCACCAAATAAAATGAGAGATGGTAAACTGTCCTCAATGGTATTACTGTATCTTGTCGTTTCTCTATAAAGCAGAAATTGCTAGAGTAACAACACACTGCTAATAATTATAGAGCACCTTCATGAAAGGAGCTCCCGGTTGTCATGGTTCACCTTGAGGCAGATGTCTGTACTTTATAACACTGGTTTTCTTATTAGTACACAACATATTACATGTTCAAAAGGAGCCAAAAGTAGATTTTTTCAGTACATTCATTCAAGAACCTGATGGATGAAAAGCAGGAGACAAAGCTGCAGCGCCGCAAACAGAGAATGCCCTGGCGCTCTCTGGGCTGAGGTTCCAACCTGTCCTTTCTACAAAATGGCCTCCACAGCTGCCGACCTGCACTGAGCAGCCAGCGCCTCCCCGGCACAGACAGAACACCGCGCCGCCGACGTCTGCGGCCGGCCTGCGGCTCCCGCATCAAACCACGAGGTGGCCATTTTGAAAAAGCATCTGCTGTTCCTTAAAACATATGGCACTTTGGGCTTTTTTTGAAATTTATAAATGTAGTTCAGAACCTAAAAGGTATTATACATTATTTAGACCACAATCATGAAAAGATCTATTTGGAAAATTTAGGACGTACCTGAGGAAACCGAATGAATAGCCCCAATAAATAGCCAAAAATGAATACAAGTTGTTAGCATTTTGGTATATATGATTAGATGTTTTAAAATATAGCTTACTGACAAGAGTTTTTTTAAAAAAAAACATGTTCTCTAAAAACAATTTAGTATAGCTTCTGCAGAAAAATCATTTTTCATTTTGATCCAGAATGCATTTAGCCTAAGTTTCCATTGCTCCCTTGCATTCCTGGGACAGCAATTCCAATTATTCCAAGACAGACAGAAAATGTGAGAAATACGGTCATATGCTACAGCGTTTGAGGAGGTCAGATTGATACTTCAATTAGAAGAAATTCAATTGATGACATTGCTATACTCTCCCCATGGCTTAACTGTATCTAATGATTCCAAAATCTCCCTTTTGTTGTCACTGAATGAACCGCACCCTACACATGGTAGATACGACATTCGCAAAACCACAAAGATTCCCTCTAAATTTGGCCTCCGTTTGTGTTGGCTTTCCACAACACCACGAAAATAGTTAGAAGTTGGATAAATTAATGTGTTTCATTGTATCAATTACTCTACCACGAAACAGACCCTACACTGACTCAGAACTCAAACACCTTCTCAAAGGAGATGACGGTGAGGCTTCCTATCACCTTCGAAGGAGGGTGTAAGTGTGAAAACATCGTTAATAAACTAAACTGCATGACTGACCCTCAAAAGGCCAGTGTGTATCCTATGAAGGCTCTCATGAGGTCAGGGCAGAAACACAGCACAGGTTGATTTCGCAGGAACCACCCGCCTATGCTGGTCCCATAGCTGCTACAGTGACCACCTCTTAGTTAACAAAGCCCACAAAGCAGATTCACCTGATTTTCCGAGAAATCCATATTATTGACCAGGAGAAAGCCTGTGCTGAGTATATTCATAGTGCCTCCATCGTTATCCAAAAGCAAAAGACAGCTCAAGGTCAAATGAAAGCGATCAACAGCTCCTATTCTTTGCCTCCTGCCTCCCGCCCTGACTCGAGTTCTAACACCTTACTTAATCAGTAGAATTTGTACGTTCAGATAATTATAAAATTGTTTAAACACATCTTCAAACAAGTAGAATGTCTATCTTGTTTGCTTAAAAATTATATTATTTGGGGAGGAATGTATCTGAAGAGAAGCTTGTGAGGGGTGTGGATAATATGGTGAGATTTCAGTGGGAAAGGGGTATTTAGACCTCGTGGATGATATGGTTTTGTTAGAAGAGAAAATTATCTTTTTATTGTTACCAATTGCTCTTCAATTTTTCTTTAATGAAATTTCACAGCGACCTCCCCAAGAGGACACACTAAGGCCTTTGATTATATATACCCTAAAGAGTGTATCGTACCACAAAGAAACACACCCAATAAGATTTTTTTTTCATCTGAAATTTATAAAGATAATTTTCCATGCTGACAGTGCACATTTCATCCATAAGTTTGAAGAGTCAAATGCTACCACAGCTGGGGGTTATTCTGCCAAATGGCTTCCAACAGGGACTACAGAGATGAGGCTGGGAGGCGTGTGCATGTGCGTGTAGGAGAAAGCGGCAGACCTGGTGGGAAACAGCCCTTCTCTGGAGGCATTTTTATCAATTATCATCTCAGCAATCTAATCAAATATAGAGTCTAAAGGAAAAAAGCAACACTAGGAAGGAAAAGCAAATATTAAAACAGCTGCTTGATTACCTACAGAGATTAAAACAAAAAGCAAGGAGTGAGGCTGATACATTTCCTAGGGATTTGCTAAGGCTGAGGGGAGGGGTAAGGGGCAGATACCTTAAAAAAAAAAATCCATCATGAAAGGAACTGAGACAAGATTATAAAAAAGGGGCCAAGTTATAGCGCGCCATGGGATTTTTAATCTGGCTACCTGTGGTTTCTGTAGTTAAAGCCTTATTCATCCCCCCAAAAAAGGGGGGTGGGGAGAAAACAAAAAAAAAAAAATCACATTTATATGTCGGGTTTGCAAATGATCAAATAGCGTGCACCAACAAGAATAATAAGAAAACATGAAACGCTGATGACTGTTTAAAAATGGATACCCGCTTCATCAAATATCATTGGTAATTACCTGTGAGTCTCGTTTCTTGAACTCTTGGATTTGATTTTCGTGCTCCATGTTGGCAGCGCGGAGCTTGTTCTCCAGGTTTCCGACTTCCCGTTCGTGGTCTCGGACTAGGCTCTCCTTCTCCGCGTTATGCTGCTGTAATAGGTGCGTCTTCTCCTGTTCATGCTCCAGCTTCAGCTCTACTATCTGATTGGACAATGAGGACAGTTCATCAACAGAACATCCTTGTCGTCATGACAACTCATGGACAGCTTAATTTTTCTCCAATTTGCCCAAGTTGAAAATTTTATTTTTTGCGTCATCATTCCCTCACCCTTAAAATACTCTCATTGGGTGGGAGGGGGGTGGATTTTATCTAACCTCCCGATATTCAAGAGTTGGGCATATTCAGTAAATCCTTCTGCAATCTATTGACACAAATGCCTGAACATTGAAAAAAAAATTATGTTGAATGCTAGGTATCTCCTCCCCAAGAATTTGGGTATCACTGACCAGCAACGGTTGAAAATGGTTAACAGTCAGCACGCTTTGCTTTTTGCTTAAATATATACACGTACAAACAGCAATTAAATCGGTCTGTTTTCTTTATGGTTTTCAAATAAAAGATCGAAGCTAAGTACGCATCTGGATTATTGTATATACAGTTGTCTTTCTTAAAATAAAATGATAAATCTCAAAGCTCTATTATCTCGTTGTCAGCCACGGGACACCAACACAAACAGATGTGGTGTGCTCCAGGGGGCACCTGCTGCGCCGCCAGCCCGCGCCATGATTTCATAAAAAGCACGCCATTCTCAGGGTGCTTTCCCAGTCCACTCCACGCTGGAGACGGTGACCTTGGCTGGTCTGAGCCGCGCCCCGCTAGACTGAGTGGCAGCCGGAGACCGAGGGCCTGGTCGCCGCAGCTTTGATACTAATCCTCCGGGCCGCACACAATGGCACCCTACCTGGCCCGCACACTATAGCCGGCCAGGCTGCCTTTGAAGCAGGTGCTGAATGGGGACTGCAGGACGCCAGCTTCCCCAGTGAACTCCAGGCCACACAGCTGCGAGGAACAGTCACTTGGATTTTTCTTCAGTTTTGGTGGATTTCAGGGGGAAAAACTGCTGTTATCGAGAATATGTGGCGTTATATTCGGCGTGAGAATCCATCTTCAAAAAAGCTAACAGTAGGAGCCTGCTCCAAATCAATCTAGTTTCCTGCACTGAATCACCAGACTACCTTATCTTAAAGCTATAGCATTCATTTCTCCAGGCGTGCAGCCTACACCACACTTCAGGAGCTATTTTCTTTGGAGATTTAACACTCTCATCTTCTAATTGCAAATTAAGAAACAGAATGCAGATTAAAAGTGTTTTTAAATGTAGGTTTCAAAACAGTGTTATTATTGTTATTTTTCTTTGAGAGTGGGAAAATAAATGATCAACTCCTGGTCACTCATTCATTTTTTCTACTATTTAGAAGAAAGTGTCCTAATTATTGAATACACATACATATTGAACAAGACAGCATATAAAATAATATGGAAATTTTTTTATTTTGCATCTGAGAACAAAGATGCATGCTAGTGAATTTACATCTTTTAAAAATGACAGATTTTTCTTTCATATTATTCCATTATAGGCAATAAACAGAAAAATATAAGTATTCTCCTTATACACTATGCCAAGTGGAACAGTTTTCTATGATTATTTAAAATAAATGTGCATGGTTGACTCTGTGAGTCACACAACTACAATGTTAATCCCAACAAAAAAGAGAATATAAAATTTTATTGACATTACTGCATCATTTTCAGGCAGCCAAGTATATGAATTATTGAGTTGGGATATTTTTAGAATAGTCTTGGACACAGTATTATTCCTGCTCAGTACTATACTATCAAGCATTATAATAATGAAATTATATATTTTAGTAGAAGATTTAAACATGTAACAAGGAAATCACTTCAGTCACTCAGCCCTGTCAGACTCTTTGCGACCCCATGAATCACAGCACGCCAGGCCTCCCTGTCCGTCACCAACTCCTGGAGTTCACTCAGATTCACGTCCATAGAGTCAGTGATGCCATCCAGCCATCTCATCCTCGGTCGTCCCCTTCTCTTCCTGCCCCCAATCCCTCCCAGCATCAGGGTCTTTTCCAATGAGTCAGCTCTTCACTTGAGGGGGCCAAAGTACTGGAGTTTCAGCTTTAGCATCATTCCTTCCAAAGAACACCCAGGACTGATCTCCTTTAGAATGGACTGGTTGGATCTCCTTGCAGTCCAAGGGACTCTCAAGAGTCTTCTCCAACACCACAGTTCAAAACCATCAATTCTTTGGCGATCAGCCTTCTTCACAGTCCAACTCTCACATCCATACATGACCACTGGAAAAACCATAGCCTTGACTAGACGGACCTTAGTCGGCAAAGTAATGTCTCTGTTTTTGAATATGCTATCTAGGTTGGACATAACTTTCCTTCCAAGGAGTAAGCGTCTTTAATTTCATGGCTGCAGTCACCATCTGCAGTGATTTTGGAGCCCCCCAAAATAAAGTCTGACACTGTTTCCACTCTTTCGCCATCTATTTCCCATGAAGTGTTTGGACCGGATGCCATGATCTTCATTTTCTGAATGCTGAGCTTTAAGCCAACTTTTTCACTCTCCACTTTCAATTTCATCAAGAGGCTTTTTAGTTCCTCTTCACTTTCTGCCATAAGGGTGGTGTCATCTGCATATCTGAGGTTATTGATATTTCTCCTAGCAATCTTGATTCCAGCTTGTGCTTCTTCCAGTCCGGCGTTTCTCATGATGTACTCTGCATAGAAGTTAAATAAGCAGGGTGACAATATACAGCCTTGACGTACTCCTTTTCCTATTTGGAACCAGTCTGTTGTTCCATGTCCAGCTGTAACTGTTGCTTCCTGACCTGCATACAGATTTCTCGAGAGGCAGGTCAGGTGGTCTGGTATTCCCATCTCTTTCAGAATTTTCCACAAGGAAATAGAAGGAGCTAAAAAGTTCTACTCAAATCTGATTCTCAAAAGTCTCAAAAAAAAAAAAAAATGAAGGGAATGGGTGTGATTTAAAATTGATAAAAAGCAAAATATTTAACGATACTCTAAGGAAAAGTAACTGATAGGCCTACAATTAAGGCAGAAGAATAACAGAAGTTTTCCCCCAAGAAAAGACGTGAGACCGGGGCTGGCTGAGGGGGACTAGCAACGGTGCAGCCACGCTCCAGGCTCAATGGCCAGCGCCCCTGCACAGAAACACCGAGCTATCTGAGGAGTTCCAACAGGCGGGACGGGATCCTGCTCATGTTCACATTTCAGTTCATTCATTTTCAAAACCAGGCACAGATGAGAGAGATAAAGGCACCTGAGGCCTAAAGAGAGCTGTTCATAAACTGAACTGTTCAAACAGTCTGCTTTTGTGCCAGGGCCTGCTGCTCAGTGAGGCTGGTCAGTGAGCAACCTCAGGGCTTTCTGAAGCCTTTGCAAGTGAAATAGCTCAGTCCTGACTGCCCAATCCAGTGCTGCCTGACCAACTTCTAGACGTCATAAGCCCTTTGGTTTCCTCACTGTCATCAATTTCAGGCAGGGGGGTCCTCCCTAGATTAACAGTAGAGTCCAGGAGAAAACCCCTAATGTTTCAGGAACATTTAAGGATGATATTCATAATGCATCATCGAGGTGGATTGTGTTAAAATTCAGCCCAGCCCCCAAGTGTAGATACATGTCCTTGGCACGTGGGCACGTCTCAACAGTGAACTGAAGCAGCGTGTCCCTTCACCTGGATCTACTGCACACGTCTAGCTGACCACAGTCATGTTTAATGGAGTTCACAGTAACCAGGAGGTGGCATGGCAGGGACTGTGTGGGGGCTGGGACAGCAGGCGACATCCGCAGGGACGGCAACAAGTCTCAGCAAGGTCTCCGTGTCAGTGCTCCAGGGGGAGGGGGCCCATCATCGAAGACCTCTGTGCTCACTGAGTGATGGGCCTGGAACTGGCTGGGCATGAAAGCAAACTGGCAAGTCATCTGGTAGCCAGTTCTCTGTGATCCTGGACTCAACAGCAGGGGCTGGGTCTGGGAGAGAAAACTGCTGTATTGCGTAGAAATTGCAACGGTGACTCACAAGGAATTATCAAATAGGAGACCAAGAAGGATGGTGCTCCACCCACGATGCACCCCCGCACACTCTGGCAGGGATTCTGAGGCCCCTGAAGGCACAGACCTCGCCCTCAGACTGGATCCTGCCACAGTCTGACCACGGCCTCCTCCCTCCACTGGAGGCACCACACAAGTGCCTGGGGCAGGAGCACAGGCCAGGCCTGAGAGACCGGGCCGGGCGGGCTGGACGGCCAAGGCTCTGAGGGTCTCGAATATGGAACCCTGAGTTCTGGGAACTGTTCGACAGCAAGCTCAGTGCGAGCAAATGCTGCCTGTTGCTGTTCAGTCACTCAGTCGTGTCCAACCCTCTGTGACCTCCTGGACTGCAGCCCGCCAGGCTCCTCTGTCCACGGGATTTCCCAGGCAAGAATCCCGGAGTGGGTTGCCATTTTCTTCTCCAGTACTACCTGAACACCTGTTAGCAATCTTATATTATTAACCTTTAAAAGACAAATGGGATGCAGAAAGTCATTACTTCTCAGTACACGTTACATAGAAGATCAACTGTCCCAGTAATATACCTTCAAGTCAGAAATCCCAAAGCCAGAAGAGCAAGTGACAGACACAACAGAATGACCCGACGCATAAAAAGGAGGAATTACGGTGCAAAATATGAGCTGAAATGAGCTCAAGGTCACCCGACGACAAACCACATCTGCAAGCCTTGGTGTGCGATGAGCTGCAGCTGCAGGAGGTGGGAAGGAACGCCCTCCCTGTGCTTCCTCGAGGAGGAGGAAGGGGAGTTGCCAGCTGGGAGCCCTGCGGAGAGCCGCCCTGCAACACAACCATCTCCCCTCCCGGGTCAAGTGGCTGCAAGCGTGAGAGCCCAGAGCCTGGAGAGCGTCAGAGGTCCCGAGCACAACGTTCCTCTGACTCCAGGGGTCCCCCAGCACCCCGATGGCCGCTGCTCAGCCGCCGCCTCCACCGCTGACGCCGGAGGGCAGAGGCGCGGCCCCGCTCTGCCCCTGCACTGTCTCGGCTGCTGCCCCCGCCCTACTGGCCTGGGCTCATCAAGGCGCAAAGCCCTTCCTGCCACCGCAGGGGCCAGCTGTCGGCCTCCATCCAGCCTCCCGGCCGGCGACGCCCACACAGCTGGGGACCCAGGTGCTCATCTCCGGCCTGCGGCCCAGCTGCGCACAGCATGGGAAGCTGCACCCACCCACCGCCGCGCCCAGGCTGCTCTCGGCATTCTCGCTGTTTCCTCCCTCTGGTGCCCATGGCTAGCTGTCGCTGCGTCCCTAGCTCAGTCCGGGCGCTTCCTCTCTGTGAGTCAGTGTCTGTCACCACTGTTTGTCCACCTGGTCGCTCAGCTGGAAAACCCGAGTCCCCTCTCCTTCACGCGCCATTCCACATCACCAGCAAGCCTCGCCTGTCTAACATCTACAATGAAAGGACACGCTCATGTAGCGGGCCCTGCACTCAGATGCGGTGTTTCGCTGCATCTCCGCGCGGCGGTCATGGCTGCAACCTCACACTTCGTCCTCAGGCTGGGGGGCCGTGGGCTCTCCACCACCAGGGCAGACACCGCCGTGCACACCGCCACATCGAAGCACCACGCCGTGTTTGCACGGAGAGGCTGCTCAGTAAACGTGAATTAAGTGATGGAGGACAGGATTTGAGCTCAGACGTTGAAGGAGCCTGGACAGTGGGATCATCGCTGAGCCATTTCACTACTTAGGAAACGTTTTTCTAGTATCATAGAATAGTTTTTCTATTGTATTCAACTGCAGAAAGCACTCAGTTGCTTCAGTCGTGTCCAACTCTTTGCAACCCCATGGACTGTACCCCACCAGGCTCCCCTGTCCATGGAATTCTCCAGGCAAAATGGCATGAGTGGACTGCCATTTCCTTCTCCAGGGGATCTTCCCAACTCAGGGATCACACCCGAGTCTCCTATGTCTCCTGCATGGGCAGGCGAGTTCTTACCACTGTGCCATCAGGGAAGCCCCTTGTAAAATGAGGTATCCCTAAAGTAAATCATCTTCATGTGACGGTCACTGAAAAAAACCACATTCATCTTTGCCCCCTTCAATCCCACTCGAGGGAAAGGTGCCATTTGTATGAACCTAGACAATAACAATTCCAAGCCAAGAAAAGGTGGGGGAAAAGGGGTGGGGCGTTAGGCACTTCTCACCAACAGCCAACGCGGTTCTGCGAGCTGGGCTCCCAGCACATCACAGTCTGAACGCCAGGATGCCAGGTGCCTGGAGGACCCATCTGAGCTGCACAGCACAGCTGCACACCTGGATCAGGTGGCTGTGGAAGGGAAGAACTGAAAGCCCAGGGTCTGCACTTGTCTTCATCACCACCTAGGAGCCCAGTGACCACAACTGGGGCTCAAAGCTCATTACAAACTTAAAAGAGGATAACCGAGAAAGACGGACTTTTTTAAGAGAGGATGATAAGGTGAGCAATAAGACAGAAAAACAGGGGCATACTAGACATAGAAATTAATAAATTACACAGAAAGCCATTCTGAAGGATTTTTAGGGAGACCTGCACATCCACGGTCAGTAACCTCACCTGAGGCCTCACCTCCCGACAGAAACTCTACTGAGCTGCTGCTGCCAGAGCAGCCCCCCATCACCCGCGCCATTTCAGACAGCTCCCGCCCGCCTTGGCTCCCCTGTCCACCTGATGCCTTCAGTGTCAACAAACAGTGTTCTCTCCTGTCGCAGAGGAAGCCCTCAGGAGTCAGAACACCCTTGCTTTCCGACTGCAGATCACAGACCTCTGTGTCTGATGCCCCCGCCACCGACAGCCGAGGCCCAGCCCTGCCCCCACCCGCGGGTGCCGCCCCCCCGCCCCCCCCCCCCCCCCCGTGCTGGGCCCCCTTCCCTGTCTCTGCCCTCACTTTCTGCTGTGTCCTTTCCCAGTGGAGACTAACAGTCTGATTCAAAACAGGTCCATGTTTTCAGGTTATATCACCTAAAAAATTTCGGTGATATTTACAGAGAAAAACTGGGAACAGCATGCTGTTTCTAGAACATCTCAACTGATCTTCAGATGTCCCAGCTGCACTCTTATCTTCTATAATTCCTGGCTTGTCTTTGCTACCAAAACATTTTGTTCCGAACAGTGGTGTCGTGTAAGGACTGGGCTGTCCAGTGTTTTTAATCATCCTCAACAGTAAGTGTTTATTCTTCCTGGAGAATCTGGCCACTTGTTTATCTGTTGAACTGCATTTCCCTTTAAAGGCTTTGCAGGGAAAAGAGAAGATATAAAATATAAGATTAAAGAATGATATGTTGGAATTGCCAGAAAAAAAAAAAATCTCCACAGTTCAGGAAATCCTAGCATGCCTGCTTTGTTGTTTGTTTCCAACTTGAGTGAGGCTTGTGAAGACAATCAGAATGGTCTCTCTGTTCCAACGGGTCATACAGGAAAGAAACAGGAAATCTTGATGAAAGCTTGGGCTTCGCAGGGTATTTGTGTGAGTGTTTATCCCACGTGTTTGATGTTGTCTCTCCACATCTGCACACTTCATGCCTGCATTTGGGCTGAAATGTTTTAAAATACCACTCTGCTTTTTTCACTTCAGTACAGTTCCTGGCACTGAGCTCTCTACGTGGGAGGGGCTCACGAGTCGCACTGAGTAAGGAAATTGAGGCCCAGAAGGCACCAGTCATTCATTTCCTCTGGATGCGGGCTCCCTCATTATAAAATGTGAGGATTAGACCGGATAAGGGCTTCTAAAACTTTTCCACCAAAGCATCCCTCACAGCGGCGAAGATGAATAGTAACCCCCCGGGATCTGAGGGCTCAGCCTGGAGCAGACTTTGCAAACTGCAAGTTGCTTTGAAATGCCCTGTTTTATCCTACAAAATTCATGAGAACTGTACATTTTACAAAACAGGAAAAGTCTCTGTTTGTTTTAATATGAAAGTTACCTCAATAATAAAACCACTTTGCTTTCCCACCAAATAATCAAGTGAGTCCAACACTGTAAGATGCAGGCATCAGCCCCTCCACCCCAGCACTCACGCACCCCAGGGGTCGCCTACCCAGGCCTGCGAAGCTGGGACTGGTGGTCGGCATGTACATCTCCTTCCAGAATGAAACACTGCACCCACAACACTCAGAACAGTAAGACAAGATGACGGGAAAGTTGTCATCCTTGCACTTGAATGGCGGGCAGAGAAGGCAGGCGGGTGTAGAAAGGTGTGTAGGTAAACGACTCGGAGCTGCCTGCAGTTGTCCAGAGCCACACGGGGGGCCAGGGTCTGATGGAAGGCGCGGACAGTCACCGATGTTGGACCTGGAAGGGACCCTCTGCCCCCAGCACTCAGGACAGTCACCTCCACACACTCAGGAGGGAAACTTACTTTCTCACGAGACAAACGACTGCACATCGGGATAAGCCTTTAGAAAGAACAACCTTGAAACGATTCAAAATGTTCCCACAATACCATTCACCCAGAGGCTCAATTTCTGTCCCTAGACACCCCGGGGGCTCTTATCGTGAACAGCACAACTCAAGTTCACGTCCACGTCCAGCCCTGTCACCTGGTCACTGGGCGGCCCCTCTGGCCAGTAAACTGCCCACATGAGCTCAGTCTCCACGACTGGGAGACAATGGAGCTGCCTCTCAGTGCGACTGTGAGGACGGGAAGGGGCTGGTCTGTGAAGCAGATAGAAGTGGGGCTGGCCTGGTGTGTGTCCTCCTGATGGCACGCTATTACAACTACTGTGGGGCTTTCCTGGTGGCTCAGCTGGTAAAGAATCCTGGAGTCAGTCCCTGGGTCGGGAAGATCCCCTGGAGAAGCGAATGGCTACCCACTCGACTATTCGGGCTTGGAGAATTCCCAGAACTCTATAGCCCATGGGGTCGCACAGAGTTGGACACGACTGAGTGACTTTCACCACACAGACCAACCGTTAAGACTTCCCTATTACAGGCCTGGAATTTAAAAATACATAACATGCAATGCTCCCGAGTCTCATCCTCTCTTGGCAAATATCCTTACTTCTTGAAATACGCCTCTGACCTATCCCCACACATCCTTAGTTCTGGAAACTCTCCTTTGAACATGTTTGCGATTTTCATTATCCTGCTTAAAACGCAGTGACCAGAACTGACCTACTCCTCGAGACCTGATAGGAGGACAATCCAAGGAGACTACCTTTTACCCTCCCCTGCTCCTCCTCCCGAGCTCTTCCTCTCTTTCTGATCACTCAGAGCCGGCCTCCCCCGCACCCCACAGAGGCTCTGGTGACTGGCCTTTGGGCCCCCACACCCCACAGACGCTGTGGTGACTCTGGTCACTCAGAGCGCGCTTCTGCCCCGCACCCCACAGTCGCGCCCACAGTGGGCCACCACCCCCCGCCCCTGCTGCCCAAGGGCCCCGCCCATGGCTGAGTGAAGCCCCGCCCCCGGCCCCGCCCTCCCCACCCCGCCCCACCCCACACCCCCATGGCCCCTCCCACGGCTGAGAAGCCCCGCCCTCCACCCCTGCCCGGCCCTCCAGAGTCTGTTTGGCTTCCCCTTGGGGAACATGGTGGTGCTGGCTCGCGGGGACACGACTCCGTGCCTATCTTTCCTCATAATACACTTCCAGTGTTAAATCGTCAGCGGTTTGGAGTGGTCAGGGGACTACCATTCTGGTTGATAGAATTTTCAGCTTAAAAAGGGGTTTTTAAAAAGTTTGTATATTATCAGGTCAATAAATGTTCTCCTAACACGTCCAAGCTCATAGTCCTGCCTCATAAGTGACTGTGTTACAACCTCACCAGAGCCATGACAGGCTTAGAGAGGTGCACTAGGCCAAAAATAATCCCTGAGTCATGCTTCCGGGGCTTCCTGGGGATGATAACTCTGGCCAATCGGAGGGATGATAACTGGCCAATCAGTAAAGACCAGAAAACTCCTGCAGCCAATAAGCCCTTGCCAACTCTCTGTCTTTGTCCTAAACCTATAAATACTGCTGTAATCCAGGGCTCTGGGCTCTCTTCAAGACTCCACTGCACTGGATGAGACGGGAGCCCTGGCTTGAGCTAGAAATAAAACCCCTTTATGCTTTTGCATTGCTGTGGACGTCTTATTCTCTCAGTTTTGGGGACTCAGACTCTGGGCATAACATCTGGAAGCTTCACTCAGCAAGGGTGCTGATGATTAGCTCACGACACAGGAAGAAGAGGAACAGGCTAAATCTGCACTGACCTCAAAGATCTTTGAGTGGTTTTCCAAAAATTCCTATTATACACTCATCAAACATCTATATAATTTCCTTTTTATGAAAATGAAATAAGAAAGATGGATGCAATAGTGTATGGATTCTATTAATAGTATGAATCCTTTAAATAATTGATCAATTTTCCTTATTAAATATTTTTGACCAAGACTATAAAACACAAAAATCTGGTACAGCTTCAAATCTATGACTCCGAGAAAAGCCTTTGAAGCTTAACAGTCTTTCAAAGGAGTTTATACCAAATTTATTTTTACCCTAAAAAAAGGGACTGTCATGTTAAAAAGACTACCACAGGGTGGAAAGTAGAGCATGTAGAAAAGAATCAACCATCTAAAAAATAATTAACATCATTGTTTGAATATTTCTGTCTGATTTTCAAGACTAAGGATAATTGGGCCGGAAAATGTAAACATTTTTCATGACTCTTAGTAGATGCTACAGAAATTTTTTTGGCCAAGTTAACTTAAAATGCCACTAGCGGTATACAAAAGTGCCAATTTTACAAAACTTTTGTCAACTTTAGATGGTACATCACTTTAATTTGCATTTTTATTAACACCAAGGCTGAAGATATTTCTACATGGTCATTTACTCAATTTACTTCTTATATATCTTTCTTTCCTTTGCCAGTTTATTTATTGGGACATTAAAGATTTTCTTATAATCTGTGCTACTTATTTATATGCTAATTATTTTATTTGTTATAATTCATTAATTTAACAAAGGGAATCACTGTCTATCCTAAGTGTTTTTGCCGTGTAGACGCTGTGCTAGAGGGGGGCGTGTGGCGGAGACGAGCGCACGGCAGCCCCAGGGCCTCAGGCCGACGCACCTGCTGCTCGTATCTCTGCTTGGCGTCCTCCAGCTGCCACAGGAACTCCTTGGACTGCTTCTCACGGAGAGACTTGGACCGAGTCAGGTCTGCTTCCACCTTTTCCATCTGCAGAGTATAAAAATCAAATATCAAACTTTCAAGTGACAAATGGCATCGCATATTTTTGTCAATTGCACATTCATTAAAATGATGGATTTTCAACACCTCACGAATTGTAATGCTGAATTTAAAGATGATAAAATGGTGACAGGTGTGTCCACTTCTCTTGATAGGTTTTAATAGTTTCAAATCAGGGAATTTATCATTGGTATATAGTTGACTAAACTTTACTGTAACAATAATATTGTGGTAGAAATATGATTTTGAACATCCAAATACTTACTCAACACGGTTTTATCAAGGCCTTGCTGTGTGCTGAACGGGAGAAAATATCTGCAAACCATCTATCTGAAAAGGGACTTGCATCTAGAATATATAAAGAAATCTCACAACTCAACAATAAATGGGCATCACTCCACGGGAAATAGATGGGGAAACAGTGGACACAGTGTCAGACTTTATTTTTTTGGGCTCCAAAATCACTGCAGATGGTGACTGCAGCCATGAAATTAAAAGACGCTTACTCCTTGGAAGAAAAGTTATGACCAACCTAGATAGTATATTCAGAAGCAGAGACATTACTTTGCCGACTAAGGTCCGTCTAGTCAAGGCTATGGTTTTTCCAGTGGTCATGTATGGATGTGAGAGTTGGACCGTGAAGAAGGCTGAGCGCCAAAGAATTGATGGTTTTGAACTGTGGTGTTGGAGAAGACTCTTGAGAGTCCCTTGGACTGCAAGGAGATCCAACCAGTCCATTCTGAAGGAGAACAACCCTGGGATTTCTTTGGAAGGAATGATGCTAAAGCTGAAACTCCAGTACTTTGGCCACCTCATGCGAAGAGTTGACTCTCTGGAAAAGACTGTGATGGTGGGAGGGATTGGGGGCAGGAGGAGAAGGGGACGACAGAGGATGAGATGGCTGGATGGCATCACGGACTCGATGGATGTGAGTCTGAGTGAACTCCGGGAGTTGGTGATGGACAGGGAGGCCAGGCGTGCTGCGATTCATGGGGTCGCAAAGAGTCGGACACGACTGAGCGACTGAACTGAACTGAACTGAACTGAACTGAACTGAAATGAACTGCAGTGAAACCCAATTTAATATTGGGCAAAGGGACTGGAAGACATGCCTCCAAAGAAGATACACCGATGGCCAACAAGCACATACAAAGATGCTCAACACCACTGTCATCAGGCAATTTCAAATTAAAATAGCAACCTGCACTTCACGCCCACTAGGATGGCTGTAATCAAAAAGCCAGACGATGACAAGGATTGGTGAAGATGCAGAGAAATCAGATCCCCACAAGCGCTGGTGGGGATATAAAATGATGCAACCACAATGGAAGACAATTTCACAGTTCCTCAAAAGATTAACCATAGAGATGATACAGTGAACCCACATGGATTCCATAAGAACCAGGAATTCCACTCCTAGGTGAGAAATGAAAAACATAATCCATACAAAAAACTTGTATTCAAATGTTCATGGCGTAACTGCCAAAAAGGAGACAACCCAAACGTCCATCAGCTGATGAATGAACAAAATGTGGCATATTCATACAATGAGACATTATTCGGATGAAGTACCAACACACGTTGCAACACGGATGAATCTTGAAAACGGTCTTCAAAGTGAAAGAGAACAGGCAGGAAAGGCCATGTATTGCACTATCCCATTTGTGTTAAATTCTCAGAAGAGTCAAACCCACAGAAACAGAAAGAGGACTAGTGACTGCTAGGGTGACGGGGCTGGGGGTGGGGTTTTTCTCAAGTGCTGATAGCTGCACGGCTCTGTGACTATATCGGAAACCACTGAAGCATACATGTGGCTCGGCAGCTTCCAGATTCAGCGATCAGAGCTCTAAGGTGACCAGCACAGGCTCTCAGGCCCGGGATCAGCTCTGCTGAGGAATGTCTAAGGCAGGCACGGTGGAGGACGTGGGTTTCGGGCATTCTCTGCTCCAGCGGGCGCTCTTCGCGTCAGCCCTCTACCCAGAGGCCTGTGGCTTGGTCCTCGGGAGCCACCCCTGTGGCCTGGATGCCTGGCACCTCCCCAATGGCTGCGGCTACTCACGAGGCAACTCCGCTCCTCTCTGTTGGAAAGCCCTCCACGTGTCTCCCATCCAGCCTTCCCTCTCCAAGGCTGACTCGAGCCTCCTCTCCTGGCGGAGGGGTCTGCTCTCTGATCCACAACTGACAGAAACACCTTCCTCTTACTGAGCTCTGGGAGCAAGGAGATGAAACCGTTCCTTTTCCCAGCACATGGTGCTTTTCTCTAGAGCGCAGGAGTGTTTCAAATTGCAAGCTTCGTTTACTCATCTACACAGTGAGCTCCCAAATAAAAGAAACTATGACTTACAATTCTGTTGTATCTTAGTTATTCATTAATTGCCACGGTGTGCAGAATAAATACATATTAAATTCTCAAGGATGAACGGAGGGCAGACAAAAGCAAAACAGAAAGGAGGCAAGAAAGGTAAATCAAGGAGAGAAGACCTGGTTTATTCAGTGCTTTTAAGACAAATCTTCATATGAAGTTGATTTTTGGTTCTTATTCTACTTTAGCATAGATTGAGTATTACAACTAACAATAATTATTAAAATATTTTAAATGTAATTAAGAGCTTTGTATATGCAACATTTATAAAAATAGGATATCTTCCTTCAAAAAAATTATCTTCTATAATGAAAATAGAAAACAATTTAAAGCACGTGAAAGACCGCTTTCTTATACTGAAACATTGAGAAAAATTCAAAGTGTTACAAGTGTTATTTTATACTGACCGAAAATGCAAGACCCCACTCCATTCTCCTTCCACAATTTAGCCAAAATAAACAAACAAGTCTTGTAAAACACTTGAAGTTTGTGTAGAAACAAGGTTTTCAGTTGCCATAGATACAAAAGATTCTGCTTACTCATACATCATTCCATATTCCATTTAACTTCAAGTGGTTAAAGCTACTCCTTCACTGGGTAAACGGCTTCCAAGAAAGCTAAGTGTAGAACTTGGTGATCAAATTAGGAGCAGAAAAGGGCTCAGGTATGTTTCTGTGAATGTCTAACGTTCACGGGTGATGGAGAGAGGTGTACGCTGGTGTCTTGAGCGTTACTTGAGCTCCACGAAAGAGAACATCTGAGCATCCAGACCTTAAGCAACACCAGCGCTCTGTTCCCCTCGGGTCATGAAACGTTCAGGAACAGGCCGCGGCATCGGCAGCTCAAAGATGTCAGGGCTCGGGTCTCTGCAATTCAGCCTCCTGTGATGGCCCCAGAGTGGTTTCTGCAGTTCAGAACCGCCCCCCTCTCCAAAGGGTGGGGGCGAGGGGACAAGGGTTAAGGGTCCATAGCAGCTGCTGAAAACCCTCTGAAGGGGCTTTCCTGCAAGCTCCTGTCAGGAGCCAGTACAGTACGCTGTTTCCATCTCATTCACTGCGTTAGAAGTTCTCTGCGTTAGAAGCCACACTCCACCTGCAAGGTGAGAGACTGCCGATTTAGAACTGTGTCTAACGTTACCCTAAATAAACTCAGGGCTGTGCTGTATTAGTGAGAGACTAGGAATGGACACTGGACCAGGGTCTAGCGTTTCTGTCAGATGTGCTTGTAAAAAGTCACTGTTCTTTCTCTAGTCAAGTTCTGTTGTGTTGTTAGGGTCTGAGTAATCTGACATATATAATTTAGTAGAAAATTATACAAGTCTATAGACATATACAATTCTGCTGTATTTAATACATATTTAGATAAACTATAAGAAATTGTCCTTCAGATATTGTCAGATATGTATAGATAGATGGATGGACAGACAGATAGGCAGATAAGACAGATACAAATGGCAGCAAGACAGATAAACAATTATCTGCTTGACTAAAGATTCAGTAGAAACTAACATCCTCGACAGAGAAAAGCAGCGGGCGCGTGCCTGGTGCCTCTCCCCTTCTTATCTGTCTGCAGCAGTTCTGCATCAACCCTGGATGCGGATGCTTCATCCAGGGCCTCCTGAGTATGGCAGCATTTACTGACCTGGCCCTTCTTTGCCTGCTGTGCAGCAGTACTTGCTTAGACATGAATCGGGGTGATCATGAAGTGTGTGTCTACTGTCGGTCTCTTTCCCCTAAAACACTGTTCATCTTTGTGCCACAACTGTACTGTATTTATGACTGTAGCTTAATATTAACCTCAGTATTCAGCAGTGTTTATAAGTTCTGGTAGCATAAGGTTGCCATGGTTGCTCTGAGCTGTCTGATTTTTATGTAGATTTTAGAATCAGCTTGCCAGTTTCCCTCACTCACTCCCCTGCCACTGGCACCGCCCTCCCCCACCCTCCCCACCCTGGCAAAAAGCATTGCTAACGTTTTGAGTTGATTCTATAGATTAATCTGGGGAGAACTGACATTTTTACGGGTTTTCCCGATGGCTTAGCTGGTAAAGAACCCACGTACAACGCAGGAGACACAAGTGAGACAGATTCAACCCCTGGGTCGGGAAGTTCCCCTGCAGGAGGAAATGGCAACCCACCCCGGTACTCTTGCCTGGGAAATCCCTTGGACAGAGGAGCCTGGGGGGCCACTGTCTGGGTCGCAAAGAATCGGACAGGGGTGGAGCGACTAAGCGTGCACACACAGTGTGGAATTAGAAGGGGCTAAACCAGGGCAGGATCAACAGGAACGGAGTGAAGAAGATGAAAACATACTTTAGGACATCTTTATAACACTGAGTCTTCAAATCCATACACGAGATCCACCGCCCAATTCGCCCAGGTCTTCCTTGGTAGTAAGTAAAGTTTCACTTATTACTGTATTAAGCATTTAAGGATGAGAGTTAAGGTTTCTTTTAATTATTGTTTGATTTCTTTGTTTAATTTTGTTTTTCAAAACCAAACATTTATCCATAGACTTTGGAGGTTGACATTTGGAACTGATTAACACAATGAGCTCTGTCTGTTAGAATACTTAAATATGCTTTGAGAAGTTTATCTCTGATACCTCATCTCATTTGAAGACAAAATTTTTCAAATGCTGAAAGCAGAGACAGATTTGCCCATTATCATCAGAAAGTAGCTGAGAAAAAATGCTTCTATTTGTATTGGATATTTTTCTACCTTCAAGCTGGTCTAAAAGGACCTTATTTAATTACATGAGCCAGCAGGGCCCTCAAAGGACAGGAGGCCGGACAGTCCGTATGTCGAGTCTTGTCTCTCAGTCTGTTTTGCTATCCATCTATATTTATAAAAGCACAGATGTATTCAGATGACATTCCTCCTTCCTTGTAACTTGAAAATGTCTTCACGAAGCCAACAGCAGCTATGAGATGATGAACTAAACGCAAAATCCTTTAGACTGTAAGACGCTGCTGATCGGTTTCAAACGTACCAGCACCCAGAAGCTACCTCGCTAGTCAAAGGCAGGGTTTCCGAACGGGGTTTTCACAGCAAACCGTGGGTTTTCCAAGTATAAAGCTAATACCTTGTAGCTGATGGCTACAAAGATAAAGGAACAGAATTTAAAGCCAGATATTTAGCAGCAGCAGCCACTTAATGAGAATGTATTTTCAAAAGGAGCAAAATTAACTAGAAAAGTCAAGTGGTTGAGTGGAAGCCCCAGGAGGAAGTGGTGAGCTGACGTTCATTCAGTGGGTTTACAAGATGAAAAAGTTTCACCTCAGAATTTCTGCCAATACTTCAAAAGACATAGCTGTCTTTTTCAGTCATTTATTTGTTTCACAGAGAATAGGTAACTACAGAACCCGATTTCTTTCTAAAAAATTCAATTATATACACATATACAGGAATAATTCTAACAGTAATACATTTTCACAATTAAAATATGTATATTTTGCACAACTAATTGCTGACAGCTAACATATATAATGGATTTCACCACTGGAGTAAAAATTAGGTTATTTAAGCGTCTTAAATGAGATAAAAAGTTCTTCACAGTGAAAAAAACGTGTGAAGCAACTTTTTTAAAAAGTTAAAGTCTGTTCCATTTTCCCTCATGGGCCTCATTTTTCAAACAGCAATTCACTTTCAAAAACAAACTCAAAGCTTTTTTTAATTCAAATTCCCATTGTCCTCCATGTGCAGCACTTTCCAAGTGGAAAAAGATGCCCTGAGCTCTCCTGGCGTCTACACAAAAGACTTCAGTGAGAAAAGAGCAGTTCAAAACAAAAACAAGACAGGAAAATATAGGCTGTGGAAATGTCCAAAAGCAGCGTGGATTCTCCAGCTGATGACTCTGCTGATTGACTTTCTTTGAGAACTTGAGCCACAGCCACACTTTTTAACCAACTGACAATCTGAAGTGGGGGCATCCAATTTCCCATGTTTTGACAGATATATTGTATTTACTGCCTGTTAAAATTCGTTCTGTGAGAACTGTCCAATTTGCTAGTGAGCCTGGCTGTACGGATTCCTTTATAAGTGGGGCTGCTCCATATTATTACACTCACCCCAAAGGTGCTTTCTGTGTTTCAGAAACTCAGCTGCACTTGGCAAAACTATCTGTCACTGCAACCACAGCAGAGCTTTCTTCCAACAGAAAACAAGCAGAGCATTGCCTGCTCGTCTGCTGCCGTCATCACGGTTTACTGAGTCTGAATCCGGAGCCACTGGACAGGCCAGTGAGGACCGCTGCAAGGTCAGTGAGGGTGTGTGGGGGGAAGCGGACCCAGCCGCATGCACCACAGAGGACCCTCCGTCCGACCAGTTAACTGGTCCGCAGAGATGCGATATCTGCAAGGTAGGAACATGCGGACCCTGGAGGCCCAGAAGCGGGAAGCTCAAATAGAGGCACAGAGAACTGGCGAAGGAAGGAGGAAGACAGAAGGTGGCGCTGGCGCAGGGCAGGGCAGCGGGGCGCGAGGGCGGACGCACGGCGGGGCGGCTTCCGCATCCGCTGCTCAGACGCCACCTCTCAGCCCCGGCTGGCCTTGTTTTGCTGCAGTACCGCTTGGTGGCTGGGCAGGGCTCGTCTTCTTTTTTTTTAAATTTCCTCCTAGTTGTTTGTTTGCTCCAGTTAACTTGGAAACAGTAACTAGGGGGTTAGCATCTGGATCTTCAAGATGGTTTGATTTTAAAGGGGACAGTTTTTGCAGAGGAAAGAGGAAGATGGATTTCTAATTTAATGGTTCCTGAGATCACATTCTCTCCAAGGCTTTTCTTTTTTTTTTTTTTTAACATTCTCTCCGACATTTTTGACATCAGTTCAGGTCAGTCGTGTCCGACTCTTTGCAGCTCCACGGACCGCAGCACGCCAGGCCTCCCTGTCCATCACCAACTCCTGGAACTTACTCAAACTCACGTCCATTGAGTCAGTGACGCCATCCAACCATCTCATCCTCTGTCGTCCCCTTCTCCTCCTGCCTTCAATCTTTCCTAGCATCAGGGTCTTTTCCAACGAGTCGGTTCTTTGGATCAGGTGGCCAAAGTATTAGAGCTTCAGCTTCAGCATCAGTCCTTCCAATGAATATTCGGGACTGGTTTCCTTTAGGATGGACTGCTTGGCTCTCCTTGCAGTCCAAGAGACTCTCAAGAGTCTTCTCCAACACCACAGTTCAAAAGCATCAATTCTTCGGCACTCAACTTTCTTTATAGTCCAACTATACATATATCTATTTTTGACATATATTTTCGAGTTTTTGACATATATTTTCTAGTTTTCTAGTTTTTCCGTGCACAGAGGAGCCTGGCTGGCCACAGTTCGCTGGGCTGCAAGAGTCGAACACCACTGAGCACACAGCACTCACAGCACCAGGGGAGCCACCGGGCTTTTCCTTGAAAAAGATTTTTAACTGCTAATTAAATATGCTTACCCGTCATAGGACGATTTGGACTTTCCATCTCTTCTGTGGCCAGTCTAGGTAACTTGCGTCTTCCCAGGAATCCGTCTGTCTCACCTGAGTTTTTGTTGTTCGTTGGCACCAAGTTTTTAAAGTATCACCTTATAATTATCTTGTTTTCTACAAGATCAACAGCAGTGTCCTGTCCTTGTGCATCCCTAGCTTTGGTAATTTGTTTCTCCTCACTTTTTGTATTTTACCCTCAGCTGCTGCTGCTAAGTTGCTTCAGTCGTGTCCGACTCTGTGCGACCCCAGAGACGGCAGCCCACCAGGCTCCCCCGTCCCTGGGATTCTCCAGGCAAGAACACTGGAGTCGGTTGTCATTTCCTTCTCCAATGCAGGAAAGTGAAAAGTGAAAGGGAAGTCGCTCAGTCGTGTCCAACTCTTCACGACCCCATGGACCACAGCCCACCAGGCTCCTCCATCCGTGGGATTTTACCCTCAGCAGTCAAGCTAAATTTGTCAGTGTTGTTCGATCTTTTCAAAGAACCAACTTTTGGCTTCATTGACTTTCTCTATTTTAATGTTTTCCACTTCTTTGCTTTCCGTAAATAAATATATATACTACATACATATGTAAATATCTATGATTTCCTTTATTCTGCTTCCCTGAGCAGAAGCCTGCTTTCCCTGGTCTGGTTTCTTGAGACGGAAACTAGGTTACTGATTTAAGAATGTTCCTCTTGGAGACAGGTGTTACAAGCTCTTCTCTAAGTACCCTGTTAGCTGGATTCTGTACACTTGATACGCCATATTTTCACTTTAATTCAGTTCAAAATAATTTCTAATTTTAAGTAATATCTCCTTTACTCCATGAGTTACTCACAAGTGTCTTATTTAATTTCCAAGCATGCGGTATTCTCCCAGATTTATTATTATTGTTTCTAATTTATTATCATCGGGGTCAAGGAACACATTTTGTGTGATTTTAAGATCTTCTGAGTCCGTTTAAGATTTACTGAGAACTGTTTCATGGCCAAGCATACAGTCTACCCTGAAGAGTGTTCTGTGAGTGCCTGGAGTTACTGGGTGGAGGGGTTTAAATCACCACCAAGTCCAGACACGCTCCTGAGAGGCCCAGCACAACGGACCCAGCACAGCCAAGGATGGAGACGGACTGACACTGGAGCCCACCCACAGAAGAGGAGGCCTCTGCTCTGAAACCAATCAGGCGGGTGCTCTGCCGAAACAAGCTCGCTGGCGTCACCGGGGCGCCCCGGCGGCGCGCAGAGGCCGTTCCCAGCGTCTCCCTCCGGCGGGACGCTGGAGATGCAGCCTTGGCCGCAGGGGTCAGCAGTTCGTCCCTTTGTATCCCCGAGTCACGCTCCATTGTGTGCACCGCGTCTCGACTGTCCTTTCAGCTTTTGAGGGACAGTCGGTGTTCAAGTTTGGGGCTTTTGTGAGTAAAGCTGCTGACACCTTCCGTGTACGAGTCTTCGTCTGGATCCGACTTCGGTTCTCCCGGGTAAGCACCCAGGGGGCGAGCGGCCGACGGCCGTGTGCGTTGAGCATTTCGCGCCGGCAGTGGGACGGCGCCGCGCGAGCCACCTTCACCTTGACCGGGGTCGGCGCCCGCGGCTAACCTTCACAAGGCTAACCCTCCCAGGGGCACGCGGTGGCATCCTGCGCGCTTCTGGTTCGCGTTTCCCTGACGAGTGGAAACACTGAACATCTCTGTGCGCTTCTTAGTGAGTCTCCTCTGAGGCGTCCAGACATTCTGGCTGGTTTTAACTGGGCTGTTTGTCTTCTTACCGTGCTTAGCATTTCTATTTTAGGTATGAGTTCTTGGGAATGTTCGTGAGTCCTTTCTTTTCCCGTTCTCTGTCTTGCCTTAACGTCCTCTTTTTTTTAAACGGTGTTTTTCAAAAAACAAAACTTTTTGGTGAATGTAGCAATTTTGACTGCAATTTAATTTCTGGTTTTACTAATAAGCATTGTGGTAAAAATACGTCCTGTTGAGTTTCAGAAATTTATTGGTTTACTGAGTTCTGTAACTGCTCCATTAGAGTAAGAATTTAATATGTCATATTTAAAGAGTGGGAAGTAGAAATATGGCAGTTTTATAAACTGCTATTTAGATCTCCTTTTGGTTTAGGTTTTGCCCCCCTGAGCAGTCAAGAATGGAGAAAAATTTATTAAAGCACCCCAGGACTATGTCAATTTTTTCATGTATTCCTTATATGTTTTCGTAAGGATTCTTGTCTTTCTCAAGCAAAAGTACATTCCTTTGTCCAGTTCATTGGCTTGTGTTGGTGTTAATTTCTATGACAGTATTACATTTTCTTTTATTCTGAACACAAGTGATAAAATGTTTTCTATATATAACTTCTGTGTAACTTTCAGTTGTCTTTTATAAATAGCATATACTCATTTACGTCAGCTAATCATACCTTTTTATTAGAAACATTTAGCCTGTCACTGTCTATTACTACAGTTACATGCTCTGTCTTACTTTGGACATTTTGCTGTTTCTACCTCTGTTCCTTTGGCAATATCTCAAGTTTTGCTTTAATCTTCTCAACATTTTTATGAGAATGTAGCATCTTGTTAATTTTGTTGATGCCTGTTTACGGCATCTAAAGAGCGTTCTAACCTACATCCCTCATCTCGCGAATAACCTTTGCGTCTCATCTTCTCGTGGTAGAGTGGTGGCCGCCGTGCTCCCCCATCCCAATCCAAGCTTCATGAATTTTATTAATGTGACCTGAGGATCCAGATTATCTGTTGTTATTGAATTTGTGTTTTCTATTCTAGACGCCTTCTGCAGCGAGGTCAGCATTCTATCTCACAACCAGAGGTGTGACAGTCAGTCAATTCTGCTTTTATTTTGTTGATTCCACTGTTCTCGGCTCATCCTTTACTACGATGGTCTCCCTACGTACTGGGTGTCTTCTTGATCTCTGAATTGATACAATTTTTTCCCAGAGAAGAAACAATCAGTATACATTATGTGAACTCTTACTAATAAAATGTTTTTCTGTCGATTTTGGAAGTGAGAAGCTCCTTGGTTATGTATAAAATCGGTCACAGCCTTTCTCCTTCAAAACTCCATTATTTCTCCGATTTCTTTTCCAGTTTCATTCTGCCCAGAAACTTACTGGATGTCCATTTTATTCTTGATGTTCAGTACTTTCCCGAAAGGTATCCAGCTTTAGTTGCATTAATTTTCCTTGACGCATGTGGCGCTTTCATACAGCTCACGGATTCTCATTAAAGGCACTCCTACTCTGAGGTGTTCCCCGCCCCCAGCCCCTGAATTCTACAGTAGACTGTTTTCAAAAGTGTGCTTTTATTCTGTGACTGCTGGATACAAACGCCCTTTTTTTTGTTCTACAAAATGTTTTCACAAGTCCCATATTGTCTGCTTGTTTTTCTCCTGACCCATTATTGGGCAGTTTGTTAATATTGCATCACCAACCCCCAAAGGTGTATTTATTGAGCCAAAGGTGCCTGCCGTGGCTTCAGCTTTTATCGGAAAGTTGTACTGTCAGCCTTGGCACTTTCAAAAGCCCCTTTTTTAGCCTTCTTCAGGGTATACTCAAAACTTCTTGCCAGGGGCCCCCTCCTTCAATATTCTCTGTATTCCTTTAAATGTTAAGCTGATCAAAGAGTTCCCTGCGAGCTCCACTGCACATCTGAGCAGATATGCTCCTCCGGGCCTGGCCTCTGATCACAGCAGGGAGCTGGGAAGAGACGCACGTCCAGGAGCGGGCACCAAACAGCCCTCCTTCCAGCCGCAAACTCTGCCAGGAGTCTGGCTTTCACCCAGGGCAGTGAGTGGGGGTCTCAAACCTTGCTCTCAGGACCCGGGTCCACACAATCCAAATCAAGGAAATAATAAGGAAGCGCAGTTCCAGGCCTGTAAACCCCACAGGGTCTGCCCATGACCTTCCGCAGGGAAGTTCCTACCACCTGTGGGTGCTCGGGCCTCCTGAGGAAGAAAGCGGCAGCTGAAAATGAAATCACAAACAAGTATTGTAACACTCTTAATAATTAAGAAAAACTGGAAATCAGCTAAATGGTCTCAAATAGGGGAGCTGATAAATAAAATATGGTATATTTATATGATATAACACATATGACGTTAAAAGCATTGCACTAAATCAACAGATAGGCCACAGCTATATAAAATTCAGTGTAAATAGACACTTCTCCAAAGAAGACATACGGGTGGCTAACAAACACATGAAAAGATGCTCAACATCACTCATTATTAGAGAAATGCAAAGCAAGACCACAATGAGGTACCACTTCACACCAGTCAGAATGGCTGCGATCCAAAAGTCTGCAAGCAACAAATGCTGGAGAGGATGTGGAGAAAAGGGAACCCTCTTACACTGTCGGTGGGAATGCAAACTAGTACAGCCACTATGGAGAACAGTGTGGAGATTCCTTAAAAAATGGCAAATAGAACTGCCTTATGACCCAGCAATCCCACTGCTGGGCATACACACCGAGGAAACCAGAATAGAAAGAGACACGTGTACCCCAATGTTCATCGGCGCACTGTTTATAATAGCCAGGACATGGAAGCAACCTAGGTGTCCATCAGCAGATGAATGGATAAGAAAGCTGTGGTACATATACACAATGGAGTATTACTCAGCCATTAAAAAGAATACATTTGAATCAGTTCTAATGAGGTGGATGAAACTGGAACCGATTATACAGAGTGAAGTAAGCCAGAAAGAAAAACACCAGTACAGTATACTAGCACATATATATGGAATTTAGGAAGATGGTAATGATAACCCTGTATGCGAGACAGCAAAATAGACACAGATGTGTAGAGCGGACTTTTGGACTCTGTGGGAGAGGGAGAGGGTGGGATGATTTGGGAGAATGGCATTGAAACATGTATACTATCATGTAAGAAATGAATTGCCAGTCTATGTTTGATGCAGGATACAGGATGCTTGGGGCTGGTGCACGGGGATGATCCAGAGAGATGATATGGGGTGGGAGGTGGGAGGGGGGTTCATGTTTGGGAACTCATGTACACCCATGGTGGATTCATGTCAATTTATGGCAAAACCAATACAGTATTGTAAAGTAAAATAAAGTAAAAATTAAAAAAAAAATCAGTGTAAAAGTGCAAACAAGACTGAGACATAAAATCTGTAGTCTTTAACTTTTCAAAAATGGAAGCACAGAAATTATACATATATGTATACATGTACATGCATGTGGTACTTACAGACATTACATGTGCGTATGAAAGTACAAATACACTGAAATGATACACACAACATTAATTATAGTATGAGCTCTCCGGAAAAGACCAGGAGAAGAGAGAAGAACGTGATTAGACTTGAAATGCAAAGTAAAATGAAACTACATCTGTAACATTTTATTTAAATAAACGGTGTTGACAATTGCTGATTCTTCATGATGGGTTCCTAGGTCTCTCTTTCCTTTATTCTTCTATAAATTTTTAAATTTTTCTCATAACTATACAATATACCACTTACATAAGAACCAGAGATAGCCTCTGTCCTCCTGAAATGCCACTTAAAATAATTTGCTGTAACTGACCAATGCAACACTATCTATGGCACGTGAACAGACACAGACGAGGGTAACTTGAGGCCTTGCTCTGGAGAAAACGACCAGTCATGGGGTTTTATCTGTACGCTGACCCGCGTCCCAAAGCCTGGCAGTCTGGCCACGGCCGCGTCTATGGACAGGACTTTGAATGGTTTCTGGCACTGCTTTCCAGAGGAATCGGGGCACTGAGGGGGAGGAGGGCCCTCAGCGCCTCCCACCACGCTCTGCCCACTCCACACCACCAGGAGCAGCTGAGCAGGGTCCCTCCCACGGCCCAGGAAGGCCGCCCCGCGGGGAGGGCAGCGGGGCCCCGCCGGCTCAGCCCCCCTCCAGAGCTCGTCTCAGCCACGAGGAGCGGCCCGTCCTTCCGGGGCTCTGCGGGTGGGGGGTGTCCTCCCCGGCCCTCACCTGAAGCCCCGACCCCGACACGGTGGCCTAAGCCTGGCAGGGCCTTCTGAGCTGGTAAGCACGCCGCTTCCCACAGGAGGCCCGCACGCCCCCGCCCCAGAGGCAGCCTCTCACCTGCTCCTTCATCTCCGCGTAGACCTTCTCTGAGTTCAGCTCCACCTGCCGCTTGAACTCCTCCAGCGCGGCGTCCGCCTGCTGCGCCTGCAGCCTCTGCCCCTCGCTCACCCGGGTCAGCTGCTCCTCCTTCTCCCTGGGAAGGCCACACGGGCCGCAGAGTTAACGCACAACCAGAGAACCGGGTTTGGTCCAAGAACAAGCTTTCATCCTCTCTAAAGTACAGACCAGACTTCTATCTGAAGTATCCGAATGCAAAAGATGACAGGAACACGGCCTGTCTCAGGAAAGAAGGATATGAGCACAGAATGTGCGTTCTGATAAGGGCACACCGGCTTCGAACAACCTCCCTAGAACAAGACTACTCATCACCATGGACCTCCATCACCCGACGGACGGAGCAGTGAGGCGTGGTCCATCCTCACAGCGGAACAGTATTCAGCCTCAAAAAGGCACGAAGCTCTGACGCACCTGCAACAGATCTCGAAAGCACGGCACCGTTACAGCAGCCAGACTCAAGGACACCAGCTTATGCGTCAAATGATTCTGTCTGTGAGAAACATCCAGAACAGAAACCCACAGACACAGAGAAAGCAGGTCAGTGGTCAGCACGGGCTGGGGGACGGGGGGTGGGCAGTGACTGCTCACCACAGGGGGCTGGGGGCGACAGACACACTGGGCTTAGATAGTGGCGATGCCGCACGTCTTTGTGGATAGACTAAAATCTGCTAAACTGTAGACTGTGAAAGGATAAATCTTGCACTATGTGAATAGCATCTCGATTGAAAAAGCACAAGGTACCACAGGAACACCTCTAACACACACATCCGGCAGAAGCTGACCTGCAGGGTGACGGGGCAGGGAGCGCCGTGCCGGCCTGACACAACCTCCTGCCCACAGTGGACTCGCCTAAGAGAACCGTAACGATCACGTCTCTTTGTACCTTGAAATAAAATGAAACAGTCAAGAAGGTCCACCAACAGAAGAGGAATCTCCGCATGCTGACAGAAGAAAGTAAGAGTTGAGGGTATAGAGGCAATGGCACCCCCTCCAGTGCTCTCGCCTGGAGAATCCCAGGGATGGGGGAGCCCGGGGGGCTGCAGTCCATGGGGTCGCACAGAGTCAGACACGACTGAGCGACTTCCCTTTCACTTTTCACTTTCATGCATTGGAGAAGGCAACGGCACCCCACTCCAGTGCTCTCGCCTGGAGAATCCCAGGGATGGGGGAGCCCGGGGGGCTGCTGTCTCTGGGGTCGCACAGAGTTGGACACGACTGAAGTGACTTAGCAGGGTATAAACGTGTGGATGTTAATACTGGCCCCTGCTGAGCTCTGACTGGGTGCCAGGCGCTGTGTAAACGATTTTAACGTGTCTTCTCTCCTTCATTCTCAGGTCCAGCTTGTGTAAGGCCATTTCCACACCCCTAACTCTGCAGAACCGGAAACTGGGGCTGAGAGACTGTTCCCGAGCCCCACGTCACTGATGGGCCAAGCGGGGCTTGCACCCGGCACCCCCTGTGGGGCCCGTGTGCTGGCTGCTCTCTGTGGCTTTCCAGGTGTCCCTGATGCCACTTCCTATGCTCAGGACGTGTCCCCAGAATGAGATAAGTGCCTCATAGAAGCACCCCTACTGGGTCCCATGGCCTGGAAGCAGGTGGTCACTGTGGCGGAGAGCTGCACGAGCACTGGACAGACTTTGCTGCGGCTGGTGGGCCCGGCTGACTGGCAGCGGTCACCCAGAGGCTCCATTCAGACGACTGTGAGGTGGGTGCTGAGGCAGGGGCTGCAGCTGACGGCGAGGGTCCCTACGAGGTCACGAGGTCAGGATGCTCAGGAGCTACTCCTCTGCCATGCCCCCATGCTCCCCACACTTGCGGACCACTCAACAGACTGCACGTTTTCAGAGGGTCACATTTGCAAGCTCAGTCTGTTTCATAATAGAAAAGGAAGTATAGTGGACAATATTTGAAAACTTTCGTTTGTTGATGACTCGGTGATGCCATCCAACCATCTCATCCTCTGTCGTCCTCTTCTCCTCCCGCCTTCAATCTTTCCCAGCATCAGGGTCCTTTCCAATAAGTCAGCTCTTTGCATCAGGTGGCCCAAGTATTGGAGCTTTAGTATCAGTCCTTTCAATAAATATTCAGGACTGATTTCCTTTAGGATGGACTGCTTGGATCTCCTTGCAGTCCAAGGAACTCTCAAGAGTCTTCTCCAGCACCACAGTTTGAAAGCAATTCTTTGGCACTCAGCCTTCCATATGGTCCAACTCTCACATCCATACATGACTATTGGAAAAACAAAAGTTTTGACTGTATGCACTTTGTTGGCAAAGCGATGTCTTTGCTTTTAATATGCTGTCTGGGTTTGTTAAGCTGTCCTTCCAAGGAGCGAGCATCTTTTAATTTTGTGCCTGCAGTCAGTGCTGCTGAGCCGCTTCAGTCGTGTCCGACTCTCTGCAACCCCAGAGACGGCAGCCACCAGGCTCCCCCGTCCCCGGGATTCTCCAGGCAAGAACACTGGAGTGGGCTGCCATTTCCTTCTCCAATGCATGAAAGTGAAAAGTGAAAGTGAAGTTGCTCAGTCGTGTCCGACTCTTAGCGACCCCACGGACTGCAGCCCACCAGGCTCCTCTGTCCACGGGATTCTCCCGGCGAGAGCACTGGGGTGGGCTGCAGTCACTATCCACGTTGATTTTGGAGCCCAAGAAAATAAAACATGATCCTATTTCCACTGTTTCCCCATCTATTTGCCATGAAGTGATGGGACCAGATGCAATGATCTTAGTTTTCTGAATGTTGAGTTTTAGGCCAGCTTTTTCACTCTCCTCTTCCACTTTCATCAAGAGGCTCTTAGTTCCTCTTCACTTTGAAAACTTAAAAAATTTAAAAACCATATAACTTAAAATTATGCACCATTAATTAGCCAGGAGAAAATTTTCACACATTTTTATAAAAATATATGATATGTGGCTGAAATATCAACTTTTTCTATAAATGCTGAAAGTCAGTTGTTTTACATTTTTTGTCCAATAACTCACCTGAGCTACTGTTACTATAAATACTTTCAATTTAATAGGACAAATAATTTCTCTCTTTTATCTCATTTTTAACTACCAAATTTAGTTCATTTACTTTATAATTGACTACAAAAATCAAGTCCAAAGTTTTATTCATGATCAGTTATATACTGAGACCATAATAAAAATGCTATTTGTTAAACATAACCTGGTGCAGGAAGGCACACTGCTTCTGACTGATCGCTTCGAGCCTGACGTCTGATGGCTCTGATGGCAGTACATCCTTCTGTGGACACTCCGCATAAACACACAAACCCCATCCCTCGGCCAGATCCCAGGCACGATAGTGAAGAAACACACGGTGCTGTGCTGAAAACCAGATCAGAAGAAGAAAGTGGACACTCAGTGCCAGGACCCACGGTAGAACAACCTAGTGAAATGTTCTTCAATACGAAGCATCACTGGAATCCTCGTGGACAGAATCACAGACGTCGTAAGAAACTGAATCCTCCAAAAGACAGGCGGTGTTGAGGTTTCCAGGAATCAAATAGGCACGACATCCCGCACCCCGTTTGCCATTCGAGGAAACGCAATCTGGCACCTTCACCAACATGCTATTTGTTACTGTCGTCGTCCCGTCCCTAAGTCACTTCTGACTCTTTTGTGACCCCGTGGACTGTCGCACACCAGGCTCCTCTGTCCATGGGACTTCCCAGGCCAAAATACTGCAGTGGGCTGCCATTGCCTCCTCCAAGGGGTGTCCCCAGCGCAGGGACTGAAGCTGTGTTTCCTGAGCGCCTCCTGCACTGGCAGGTGGGTTCCTCACCACTGAGCCACCAGCGAAGTCCGACATGTTCAGTTCAGTCGCCCAGTCGCGTCCGACCCTTTGCGACCCCATCGGCTGCAGCACACCAGGCTTCCCTGTCCCTCACCAGCTCCCGGAGCTTGCTCAAACTCATGTCCATAGAGTCGGTGATGCCATCCAGCCATCTCATCCTCTGTCACCCCCTTCTCCTCCTGTCTTCAATCTTTCCCAGCATCAGGGTCTTTTCCAGTGAGTCAGTTCTTCACATCAGGTGGCCAAAGTATTGCAGCTTTCAGCTTCAGCATCAGTCCTTCCAATGAATATTCAGGACTGATTTCCCTTAGGATTGACTGGTTGGATCTCCTTGCAGTCCAAGGGACTCTCAAGAGTCTTCTCCAACACCACAGGTCAAAAGCATCAGTTCTTTGGCGCTCAGCTTTCTTTATAGTCCAACTCTCACATCCATACATGACCACTGGAAAAACCATAGGCTTGACTAGACTGTTGTACTGTAACATTAATAATAAATGTCTTTTTACATGTTAAAAAGTATATATAGATAGCAAATGTTGTTTTATATTAAAATATTACTTTCCATTTAATATTAAATAGAAGAGTCAAGGAAATGAGTGAAGCCTCTCAATTCATTTTTAGTCCCACCTCACCTACAAAGCTAATTTAGTGGTGAAGTTAAACACCACAGAAGGCACCACTCAATAAGTCAATATTTCTGCCCAGTGAAACCATGCAAACACATTGAACTCCATTCATACTTTGAAATCTTGTCTTAACATAAGATATCTGTCTTATTTAAATAAAAAGATGATATTCATTTTAATGAGGTATCATTTTAATTTCCATCAAAGTAATGAAATAGAAGTGAAATTTTTCAGCACTTGAAAAAGAGAAGGGTCTGCTCCTCAATAATATAAGAACAGTATTTCCTTTTACCATGATTCCAAATAATGTGCCCTGTAAGAAGCAAAAAAAAAGTGACTTTGAAGATCATTTTTTTCAGTGGAACTAGCTGTGGAGCTGAGTGTAAACGCATCACTCAAATGCCTTAAAGATGTGCCTCCGTGAAGATAAAAAGGTGGGAAGAAAATTTCCTTTTTAACTGATTTATTTATAAAATGCGGTAAATTTTCCTCGTCTGAGTATATAAAGCATAAAGAAGAAAGAAGCTGCATTCTTATACAACCACAAGCCAGTTCAGATTAAAGGATGTTCTGAAGACCATGATTATTCCAAACAGGCAATAAAATGTAGGAGACTAATGGACTACAATTTACTCTTTCTTGAGCTTTGAAAGCTAACATTTATATGTTCAGGCCAACCTTGATTTGAAAATCTTCCCTTTGCACATTTCTGCACCAGCACTTTTGATAATGATGGCAGAGACCCAACATACATTCGCAGGCTTCACATTACAGTAGGCTTCATCTGCTGCCAGCCTGGCCTCTCCACCGGAGGCCCCAAGGAAAGCAAAACAGAACTAAACACTTCCAACAGGCCTGGAAACCGTAGGGGAGCCTCCGCTCCCTCCCCAGCGAGGGTGAAAAACAAGACTTCAAGCAGCCATATCCTCTATGCTCAGGGCTGCTGTTGGCACTTAAGCTGCCGATAGTGAGTCAGTCAGAAACTATGACTTTCAAGGCACTCAAAATAATACCTTTCACTAACCATGAGCAATAAATAGACTTCTTTTGCCTCTTCTTCACGTGACTAAGACCAATGGTCTCTGCTAAATTCTTGTTAAAGATGATAAATGCTGTGCACACTTCTAAACGTTTGACACTCAAGGGTTAGACACAAACACCAGCGACTTGGAAATTAACGGTGGTCTTAATATTGAAAAGCTGGCAATACACCTCAAACTGATCTGCAGATTCAACCCAACCCCTGTCAGAATCCCAGATGATGTCTTGCTGAAATTAATAAGTTGATCCTAAAATTCATATGGAAATACAAAGGACTCAGAACAGGCAAAACTATTCTGAAAAAGAAGGAAGTCGGAGGACTCGCATGTCTATATTTGTAACAATCACTTTGAGGTGCACCAGAAGCTAATGCAACACACTTCAGTAAAAAATAATACAAAATAACAAGTAAATAAAAATAGGTGAAGAATCCTCATAGGTTATTTCTCCAGACAAGATGTATAATTAGCCAAAACACGCATGAATGGACAGGAACTGCAAAGTAAAGTCCCCATGAGGAGCCATTAAACCACGTCCAGGACAGCTGTACTCACAAGACAGAGGGTGACAAGCATTATTTTGTTTTCCATTTACCCTGCTTGGATTTTACTGAGCTTCTTCAATTAGCATAACTTTGTCTTCCATGAAACTGGAAAATTTGGGGCCATGATTTTTTCAAATATTTTTCTGCATTATTACTCTCTTCCCTCTGCTTCTGTGACTCAAATGAAATAGACTTTATATATCGGTATTACCCTGCAAGTGTCTGCAGCTTGTATTTTTTTCAATACATTTTCTCATTGTCCTCAGATTGACTTATTTCTCTTGACTTATCTTCACGTTCTTTTTGTAATCTTCATTCTGGTGTTATATTCAGGCTGCGTTTTAAACCTCAAATGTTGTATTTTCCAGTGTTTTCCTGTTGAAAGTTCTTAGCTTTTCATTCATTACTACCAATTTTTCTTGAAGCTCCTGTGCATAGCTACTTTAAGTTTTGATCCACTGATTCTAGTTTCTAATTTATCCTGGGGTAGTCTCTGTTGCTTACATTTTCTGTTGAGGAGAAGGAAATGGCAACCCACTCCAGTGTTCTTGCCTGGAGAATCCCAGGGATGGCAGAACCTGGTGGGCTGCCGTCTAGGGGGTCGCAAACAGTCAGACACGACTGAAGCGACTTAGCAGCAGCAGCATCCTAATTGAAAGTAATCAGGTCACGTGTTATCCTGATTCTTTGTGTGTCGAGTCATTTTAGCTTCTGTCTTTAAGAGTGATGCCGAGCGGACCCTCTGGAGTCTACTCTTCCCTCTGAACAGCACTGAATGATCATTTTCATTATTTGTTTATAGCGTGGCTGAATTCAAACTACAAACCTTGTCTCCCATGTAAGGAGCAGAAGCTCATCTATAAATCCACTCCGTTAGCCTGACTTGGGCTTTGGAGTCTTGAGGGTCGGGCAGAAACATGCACCAAGAATACGCACCAAGGAGGCAGGCTCCCTTGTCTCTTGGCGTCTCCATCTTGCTTCGCCCGTGGCTGCAACGGCCCGTTCCCTCACCTGGCTCTTCAAGCACCAAGGCAACGAGTGTGTACCCGAGTTCCAGCTGCCCCACGTGGCATCGAAGCTGGCACTGCTGTGCAAGCGGGCAGTCCGCCTGCCCTTCTCCCAGGTGTGCCCTGCCTCCACATCTCCTTCTGCAGATCCACCCTCTGGGTCTGAATGTTACGTCTGAACAGAGTTTATACCTGTGGGGATCAGTTTTACAGGAGCTTACCTGGCCATCTCTTCTTGGTTGTTTTGACTGACTGGTAGATAACCAGTCATTCTTTAGGGGCTCAGCTGTTAACTCTTCAGATAGAATTGCTGCTGCTGCTGCTAAGTCACTTCAGTCGTGTCCAACTCTGTGTGACCCCACAGACGGCAGCCCACCAGGCTCCCCTGTCCCTGGGATTCCCCAGGCAAGAACGCTGGAGGGGGTGGCCATTTCCTTCTCCAATGCATGAAAGTGAAAAGTGAAAGGGAAGTCGCTCAGTGTCCTCCTCTTCACGACCCCATGGACCACAGCCTACCGGGCTCCTCTGTCCATGGGATTTTCCAGGCAAGAGTACTGGAGTGGGGTGCCATCGCCTTCTCCGAGATAGAATTGCTAGCTGCTTCTTACTTTCATCCTTGTTAGCACTTTTTATATGCTGCTACTATAGCATCTCATATAAACTATTAGCTTCCCAGGTGGCGCAGTGGTGCAGAAGGCACTGGCGGACGCAGGAGGTGCCGGAGACTCGAGTCCAGTCCCTGGGTCAGGAAGATCCCCTGGAGGAGGCACGGCAACTCACTCCAGTGTTTTCGCCTGGAGAATCTTAGGTACAGAGAAGCCTGGTGGGCTACAGTCCTTAGGGTTGCAAGAGATGGACACTCACACCTCGGCAAATAAAAAAATGACTGAAATTTTTATGGTAAAATAAGAAAACCCTGGGAAAATGATCCTTGAGAATAGAACAGCTTCAGTGTACAGTGAAGAAAAATCCCTCTAAAATCTTTCACTTTAAACTTCAAATAAATCTCAAATCTAATGTTGCCTCCTTTCATGTTTCCTGTATGTAAGGAAGTACTGATTAGAACTTCTACATATAAATTATGCATAATATATGCAAAGCTACATACGTGCCCATCAATTCACCCTATTTTATAGGCAGTAATGTATCAGTAAATAACAAGGAAACACATGTTCCTCCTATGAAATGACAAAGCCTAAACCCTGTGAGGTAGGTGCAGGACCACTTCTTGTTACTATGGAGAGGAAAAAGGCAGTGTGAACTCATTCAAGCAGAATGATAAGTAAACCAAAGCCAGATCAAAGGAAAAGAGAAGAAAGGCTGAAATGTGAGGCTGAAATATTTATTTCCCTCAAAACACCATCCCTGCCTTGTCCCTGGGCAGTTCAATATTTCAAAGTAGCTGGAAAATATTCTCACTTACATTCATCGCTGTGCACAAGCAGACAAAATTTTAAGGAGGCAAATTCCTCTTTATTTACCAAATATAAGCGTAACATTTATCACTGAGAGAAAATTTTCTGCTTATCTTAAATGATTTCTAGATTATGTGAAATGATTTCAAAGCCACAGTAGACGTTTTCTAGCACTTTACTGAACGATGTTGCTGCAGGCTCTAACAATGTTATTACGTGACCATATTTTCTATGGTTTCGCAAATGAGGGAAGAGTGAACACTGAGTGATTTCTATACTCATTACATTTAGAGTAGTTCATACATTATTATTTTTTGGAGAAGGCAATGACAGCCCACTCCAGTACTCTCGCCTGGAAAATCCCATGCGTGGAGGAGCCTGGTAGGCTGCAGTTCATGGGATCACTAAGAGTCGGACTCGACTGGGTGACTTTACTTTCACTTTTCACTTTAATGCGTTGGAGAAGGAAATGGCACCCCACTCCAGTGTTCTTGCCTGGAGAATCCCAGTGACGAGGGAGCCTGGTGGGCTGCCGTCTATGGGGTCGCACAGAGTCGGACACGACTGAAGCGACTTAGCAGTAGCAGCATACACTATTTCATTTCATTATGTAACTATAAAAAATTATTTTTTTGCAAAATAAAACAATGAAATTTAGAAGAGTTAAGTGTCTACCCAAGTTTATCCTAAATGGCAAAATGAGAAGTTAACCAGCCTATCTGACTTCAAAGTCAAAGTTGTTCCATTACATTAAATCTGTGTGTGTGTGTGTGTATACATATAACACATATATTTAACTAAATCATTGTTAAATATTAATTACCTAGACCCTTACTATAATTTATCTTTATATAACATTAATATTTGCATAACAAATAACTTTTACAACATTTGAAAACTAAAATGTCCATCAAGCATTTACTTAACACTGTATGCCAAGATGTGAGCTTGGTGCTAGAAATACAAAACTGATCAAGACCCTGTCCCTGCTTCCAAAGTGGGAAGAAAGATAAAGGGCACATCATTCTGTAAGACCGTCACTAAGACTGTTAAAGAGGTATTATATACGTGTGTGTGTGTGTGTGCACGTGTGTACACATGTTGTTGCTTAGTCGCTAAGCTGCTGACTCTCTGCGACCCCATGGGCTGTAGCCCGCCAGGCTCCTCTGTCCGCGGGGATTCTCCAGGCAAGAACACTGGACTCAGTTGCCATTTCCTCCTCCAGGGCATCTTTCCAACCCAGGGAACAAGCCTGCGTCTCCTGCACTGGCAGGCAGGTTCTTTACATACATGTTGTATGTTAACCGTATGTATATACATTGTACATGTATTTGTAAAAGACATATTTGCATTTGATATTTATAAATTATCTTTTCCTCCTTACCATCATACTTTCCATGAAAAAACTAAACCTCCATTAGAATTTTCTTTCAAGAGGAAGATGACAGGAGGGGCAAACGATTTCTAAAGATAGGGTTAAAGTCTTCTTCGAGATAAAATCACACGTAGAACTATTTTACTGATTATAAAACACTCTATTGACAGGGCGTAAAAGCATGTTGCCTGGGTGTGTGCTACTTTTAAGATACCCATCTATTTCTAGCTGTCCATCCGGCCTCCCTGACCATCTCTCCCCCTCACACGAAGCTTCTCTGAGGACCCCAGTGCCCGTCCCCATGTGCCTGGTCAGCACAGTCACCTGCTCGTGTCCCACTGATGCGTTAACACCCATTCTGGGCAGGCTCCTGCACAGAGGCCGAGGAGTCACCACGGGGTGAGTCACAGCCAACTCCTGGGCTACGGGGGCTTCCAGTCTAGCAGGGAAAGACTGTGAACTAAGACACTGCTATCGGTGAGCATTCAATGAAATGAGCAAAGGAGAAATATAGGATATTAAGGGTTTGTGCAACAGGGAAAAATAAACCTCACCTAGGAAGTAGGGTCTAAGACAGTGACGTCAAGTCAGCTGAAGGGTGAGAGGACTGGAGAAGGCAGGATGAGGACGTTCCAGAATAAGAGACAAGGAGAAGCTGGGAAAGGGAGAGAAAGGTGGCTGCTGACTCCTGGAAGAGAGCTGGGGTCAGAAGACACATAGGGAACAGAGAAAGGGGCTTGTGGTGATGCTGAGAACTACCTCCACATGCCGAAATTCTAGAGAGAGAATTCCTATAGCTTTACAGAAAAACTACAATGTTCGAAAAATATAGTGGATGAGACTAAAGGCAAGTTATACACTACGAAAGAGAAGATGAGTGAACATGGAAGCTAACCGAAACAAAGCACAGGGAGGGAACCAGAATAATAAAAGGGAAGGAGGGCGGGAGTGACCAGTGCACGGGTGCCGGCAGCCCCTGAAGGAGGACTCCAGAGAGGTGGGTGGGAGGACGTTGGGAGAAACAGCGGCCAAAACCTTTTCAAATTCAGCTAAAATTAAAACCTTACAGAGCTAATATGGCCTAACTGACACTTACGGAGCATTCCATCCAACCACAGCAGAAACATGCTACCTTCAAGGTAGAATACTTAGCGAAAACAGACTTATTTGGGAACAGAGAACAATTCTCAAACATTTCAGAAGGATTCAAGTCATGCAATGCATACTCGCTGATCACAGTGCAATTAAATTTAAATCCTATACAAGAAAGATTTCTATGAAACCCCCAAATAACTGAAAACTACATAACATTCTTCTAGCAAACGTATGGGTCAAAAAAAGAAATAAAATCAGAAGTTAGAAAACATTTTGAACTTAATGAAAACGAACATAAAACATATCAAAATTAAAAAGATGCTTCTAAGGACTGATGCTGAAGCTGAAGTTCAATCCTCAGGCCACCTGATGCGAACAGCTGACTCATTGGAAAGACCCTGATGCTGGAAAGAATGAGGGCAGGAGGAGGGGATGCCAGATAACGAGATGGTTGGATGGCACCAGCGACTCAATGGACGTGAGTTTGAGCAAGCCCCAGGAGATGGTGAAGGACAGGGAGGCCTGCTGTGCTGCAGTCCACGGGGCTGCAGAGAGTCAGACACGACTGAGCAACTAAATCAACAAAGAACTTGAGGTAAGTTTTATAAAATCAAACACTTATATAGAAGAATTTTAAACATACAGATTTCAAATCAAGGGAATCAGCTTTCACCTTAATGAATGAGAAAAAGAACAGTAAATTAAACGTAAAGTGAGAGGGAGAAAAAAAATAATCAGAACAGAAATCAATAAAACAGGAACAGAAAACATTAGACAAAAATCAGTGTAACCAAAATCTGGCTCTCTGAGAAGATGAATAAAACTGATTAAAATGTAGCCAGACTGATCTGGAAAAAGAAACACAAATGAACAATATTATGAATGAAAGGTTATGAAGATCACTAAAGACTGCATATGTATTAAAAGATAAAGAAGGCAATTTTATGAAATAAAGAGAAAACATTTCAATTCATACTTCACAGCATACACAAAATTAAAAACTATAAAACTTTCAAAAGAAAATAGGAGAAAACCTTTGTGTCTTGAGGTCGGGAAAGATTTCTTAGCTATGACACTGAAAGCACAATCCATAAAAGAACAGATAAATAAACTGAATTTCACTGAGATTAAAACCACCTGTTCTTTTGAAGAAACTATTAAAATAATGAAAAGAAAAGCCGCACATTGGGAGAAAATATTCGCAAACCGTCTACCTGTCAAAGCACTTGTATCCAATATGAACAAAAGATTCTCAAAACTCAAGAAAATAATCAATCCAGTTAAAAAATAGGTTAAAGATATGAACAGACACCAAAGTACACAACAAAACAGAGGCGAAAAGGTTTCCAACAGGAGTCTCCAGGGCAATGCAGACGGAAGCCACAGCGACTGCCCTGCACACACCTTCTGGAACTGTGACAACATAAAGACAGACCATGATGCGTTTTGACGAGAATCTGGAGGACCTCGAGGCCTCACACACGCCCGTGGGTGTGAAACAGCACCACCACTTCGGAGAGCAGTACGGCAGTTTCTCAAAGAGGTGACCGTACACCTCCCACGTGATCTAGGCATGGGACTTACAGGTCTTTATCCCTTACAGGGAACAGAATGCAGACGTCTATACAAAGACCTGGACACCGACGTTCACAGACTTTATCTATGGCTTTAGAGCCTTTATCTTAGGCTTTAGCTGTAATGGCCCAAGAGTGAAAACAGTGTAAATGTCCACCAGCAGATACACAGATCAACAAATTACGGTGCATCAATGTAATGGAATGTTTCTCAAAGTATAAAAGAAAGACCTGCTGATACACAGTACAACATGGATAGACCTCATCATCACTAAGTCAAGGGAAAGAGGTAGGACCAACAAGCATACAAACAGTATGCTTCCATTTACTTAAAATTCTAGAAATTATAGTTTAGTGACACTGAAAGAAAGGAGACTCATGGCTGCCGGCACGTGGCGAGGCAAGTGTGGGCAGGAGAGATGACACAGGCCAAGAGGAAACGTGGGGGGATTCTGTGCTCACACAGACATCTTTCTGGGTTGGCAGTTTCACAAGTGAAAACATGTCAAAACATGAATCTGTACACTACATGAAATTACTGTTTCAATTATAACTCGGTGAGACTGTTAAAATAGCCCTTAAATATATGAAAATATGTTTCAGTTCAGTTCAGTAGGCCATGAATCGCAGCACGCCAGGCCTCCCTGTCCATCACCACCTCTCGGAGTTCACTCAAACTCATGTCCATCGAGTCGGTGATGCCATCCAGCCATCTCATCCTCTGTCGTCCCCTTCTCCTCCTGCCCCCAATCCCTCCCAGCATCAGAGTCTTTTCCAATGAGTCAGCTCTTCTCATGAGGTGGCCAAAGTACTGGAGTTTTAGCTTCAGCATCATTCCCTCCAAAGAAATCCCAGGACTGATCTCCTTGCAGTCCAAGGGACTCTCAAGAGTCTTCTCCAACACCACAGTTCAAAAGCATCAATTCTTCGGTGCTGAGCTTTCTTCACAGTCCAACTCTCACATCCATACATGACCACAGGAAAAACCATAGCCTTCACTAGACGGACCTTTGTTGGGAAAGTAATGTCTTTCCTTTTGAATATGCTATCTAGGTTGGTCATAACTTTCCTTCCAAGGAGTAAGTGTCTTTAATTTTATGGCTGCAATCACCATCTGCAGTGATTTTGGAGCCCCCCAAAATAAAGTCAGCCACTGTTTCCCCTGTTTCCCCATCTATTTCCCACAAAGTGATGGGACCAGATGCTATGATCTTCGTTTTCTGAATGTTGAGCTTTGAGCCAACATTTTCACTCTCCTCTTTCACTTTCATCAAGAGGCTTTTTAGCTCCTCTTCACTTTCTGCCATAAGGGTGGTGTCATCTGCATATCTGAGGTGATTGATATTTCCCCTGGCAATCTTGATTCCAGCTTGTGCTTCTTCCAGTCCGGCGTTTCTCATGATGTACTCTGCATAGAAGTTAAATAAGCAGGATGACAATATACAGCCTTGACGTACTCCTTTTCCTGTTTGGAACCAGTCTGTTGTTCCATGTCCAGTTCTAACTGTTGCTTTCTGGCCTGCATACAGATTTCTCAAGAAGCAGGTCAGGTGGTCTGGTATTCCCATCTCTTCCAGAATTTTCCACAGTTTATTGTGATCCACACAGTCAAAGGCTTTGGCATAGTCAATAAAGCAGAAATAGACGTTTTTCTGGAACTCTCTTGCTTTTTCCATGATCCAGCGGATGTTGGCAATTTGATCTCTGGTTCCTCTGCCTTTTCTAAAACCAGCTTAAAGACTGTTAAAATAGCCCTTAAATATATGAAAATATGTTTACTCTCACAAAGAGAAAGCAAATTAAGACAATATGGAGAAACTGCTTATCACCTAGCAGAACTTCAAAAAATTTAAAACAGAACAACACGTTCTACTTGGAAGACTGTAAGTCAAAAGCCATTCTAATATGTAGCCAGTAGATGTTGAATCAGTGCAAACTTCACAAAGGGGACTTTGGCAATACTCAACAAAACTACAAATATGTTTGTCTTTTCACCCAGCATTCTCATTTCTAAAGTTATCCTCAATATAAATTTCAAAGACTACAAAAATATATATCTACTCGGTTATCCTTCTCAGCATCATTCATCATTGCGAACACTGGATACGATCTCCAGGTCCACAGGCAGGACAGCAGTTGCATAAACTAAGCTTCACCTGCACATTAGTATACTGTGCCGATGTAAGAGCAGTGACTGACTTCCAGTTTATAATAAAGGGAAAAAGGAAAGTGTACGAATGAAGAGAAAGTCTAAGAGCTCATTTGTGCAAAATGCACACAGAGAGGCTTGGCCAGAGGCTGAGGAGACCGGCAGTCTGCAGCGAGCCTGGGAGCAGAGCGGAGCTGGGGGACACTGCTCTGCAATCGCGCCTTGCGGTCCAGGTCTGATTCTTAGAGCCATGCTCACGTTCCACTGACTGAAAAGGAAGGAATAAAGCAGGATGGAGGAGGGAAACCCTCAGGTAAAAACCACCATAAAAAACCTGGTCACACTCCAGATGGTTAACAACATAACCACGGAGAGGAGGGGACAGAAGAAACAGCCGGGGTAGCTTCTGAAGACAATACTCGGATCACAAGACTCAGGACAAAGAGACCTCAGAGAAGAATTAAACCATGGCTTTAGGGTTCTTCTTCCCAGAGGTATGGTTTATCAATTCAAAAACCACTTCCTGGAATTCAGGCTTTGAGCTAACAACTTTACAGATATTGGAAGTCAGGTTTCTCTCTGTCAGAGCAGGGAAGAGCACATGAGGAGAGGCTCACCTGCGGCATCTCCCTGGAGCTGGGCTTAGTGTGAATTCATGCCGCTTGTATGTTTAGCTAAATGTAGAAGCAGAGGAAGGTATGTGTGCTGGTGTACATATGTGAATAAACACATCCACGCGTGTGGGTGTATGCACCCCTGTTTCCTATCTCTGCCTGCTGAGGGGGATAAAGGGCATTTCTTTGGAAAGCGGGAAACACACCATGAGGTAAGTTCTGTCTAATAAGAAATCATATTGATGATCATGAACTCATTATACTTGTAAATGGATCACAAGGAAAACAGGACATATAAAAATTTGTAGGATACAGTCTCAGCATTTCTTAAAACAACTTGGAGCCTTAAAAGCAGAAGTTAGAAAAAGAAAAGTGTGTGGCATCTGTTTTGGAATTACAACGCTCACGTTAAAGCGTATACAGTGGGAGTCAGAATTCGGGGCTAATCTGCGATTCCGGCTGTGGGATTCACGCGCATCCTGGTCTGTGTGGTGAATTACTCGGTTACGACTATCAAGAGTCTATTTGCAGAGGGGACAGACAATTCCCCTTGAAGAGAATTCCTCCTAATGAAAATCAGCTATCATTTCAAGGAGGCTAACACAGCCTTTAAAAGAAGTGGTAAAAGCATAAAATGTGAACAAGAAACGCGTGATCACCTCTAGGGAGGGGGAGAGAGAAACCCATGCCGATGACATGTTTTCCTTAATCACAAGATGCCACCTTTTGCTGGAAGTGCGCCTGTGGGCCGCGTCCGATGCGCTGGCCTCTGGTTCCGCCGCCCCCGACTGGCCCAGAGCGTGAGCGCCTCAGTCAGCTCCTCCGGGGCGAGAGGAGGGCTGAGCCGGGCCCACTACACTGCTTCCCCTCCTTCAAATGCCTCAGCTTCTCCCCTGAAATTGCAGATAATAACAACCAACCACACAAAGTTCTTCTGAGGCTACATTAAGGGAATGTGCTTTTAAATCATTTGTTGACCATAAAACATTAAACAAAGTATTGCTATATTGTATTAATATCAATTGCTTGTCAGGATCACATTAATTTAACCACATCCCATTGCTAAAATCAATCTTGATTATGGTAAAACTCAAGAAGCTAAAAAGTACGAGTTTTGCAAACTTAGTTCTTGAAGAAAACATTCAAAAGCCTAAAGATCTCATGTTCCAAATTAAACCTATTGTGTGAAATAGTGTCCCAACCGTCTCTGCCAAGGAGGCCTTCTGACAGTCACATCAGACAGACACTCTCTGAGGCAGCAAGAAGAAAAGCAGAAGTCCACGAAGACGCACCCGCAAAGGAGGACCGAGGCCAGCGGCCTCCTCCTCGGCTGGAAGCAAGGTCGCTGCCGCTTTCTGTCCTCTCTCCGTGCTGCTCATCCTGCCTCTGGGAGGAGGGTCGTGTCAGCACGCCTGCTGACGCTCAGGAATGCTCTCAGTAAAACGGAAACTCTGACTGCTCCCCATCCAAAGTGGTTTCAGATGCTCAAGCAGAAAAGAGAACAGATGGGTCCCCACCGCCACCAGCAGCCATACTTGAGCAAGCTGTTTTCAAGAAGAACAGGACATTCACAGCTTCCCAAAGCACAGTGGTAACTGCGCTCAAGATGGTGCAGTGTTTGTGTCAATGCAAAGCCGAGACCTTCTCAAGTGGCCTGAGAAATGAGAATGTGAAACTCTGGCAGTGCCTTCCACTTGGTGGTTGTGTCCAAGTGCCCAGGCGTGTCCACATGGACCGCAGCACGCCACGCCTCCCTGGTCCTCATCATCTCCCGAAGTTTGCCCAAGTTCACATTCATTGCATTGGTGATGCCATCCAGCCATCCCATTCTCTGCTGTCCCCTTCTCCTCCTGCCTTCAATCTCTCCCAGCATCAGGGTCTTTTCCAGTGAGTCAGCTCTTTGCATCAGGTGGCCAAAGTACTGGAGCTTTAGCTTCAGCATCAGTCCTTCCAATAAATATTCAGGGTTGATTTCCTTTAAGATTGACCGGTTTGATCTCCCTGTAGTCTGAGGGACGTTCAGGAGTCTTTTCTGGCACCATCAGTTCAGTTCAGTCGCTCAGTCATGTCCGACTCTTTGTGACCACATGAATCGCAGCATGCCAGGCCTCCCTGTTCATCACCATCTCCCGGAGTTCACTCAGACTCACGTCCATCGAGTCCGTGATGCCATATAGCCATCTCATCCTGGGTTGTCCCCTTCTCCTCCTGCCCCCAATCCCTCCCAGCATCAGGGTCTTTTCCAATGAGTCAACTCTTCGCATGAGGTGGCCAAAGTACTGGAGTTTCAGCTTTAGCATCATTCCTTCCAAAGAAATCCCAGGGCTGATCTCCTTCAGAATGGACTGGTTGGATCTCCTTGCAGTCCAAGGGACTCTCAAGAGTCTTCTCCAACACCACAGTTCAAAAGCATCAATTCTTCAGTGCTGAGCTTTCTTCACAGTCCAACTCTCACATCCATACATGACCACTGGAAAAACCATAGCCTTGACTAGACGGACCTTACTCGGCAAAGTAATGTCTCTGCTTTTGAATATGCTATCTAGGTTGGTCGTAACTTTCCTTCCAAGGAGTAAGTGTCTTTTCATTTCATGGCAGCAATCACCATCTGCAGTGATTTTGGAGCCCCAAAATATAAAGTCTGACACTGTTTCCACTGTTTCCCCATCTATTTCCCATGAAGTGATGGGACCAGATCCCATGATCTTTGTTTTCTGAATGTTGAGCTTTAAGCCAACTTTTTCACTCTCCTCTTTCACTTTCATCAAGAGGCTTTTTAGTTCCTCTTCACTTTCTGCCATAAGGGTGGTGTCATCTGCATATCTGAGGTGATTGATATTTCTCCTGGCAATCTTGATTCCAGCTTGTGCTTCTTCCAGCCCAGCGTTTCTCATGATGTTCTCTGCATAGAAGTTAAATAAGCAGGGTGACAGCATACAGCCTTGACGTACTCCTTTTCCTATTTGGAACCAGTCTGTTGTTCCATGTCCAGTTCTAACTGTTGCTTCCTGACCTGCATATAGGTTTCTTACTTACTTATTCTTACTTACTTATCCATAATTTCCAACTTCAAACATAATGGCAGAATTTTCAAGAAAACCAAACTATTATATCCCCATTAACTACTTAGAAAATCATTACAATGAGACATGTTAAATATATAATAAACGTATGTTCACATCCCAGCCAAACCTGCAAGGCAAGTGGCTTCCCATCAGGGCTGTGACCAAACTCTGCCGCTGTGCGGCGAGTGTCTCCTCAGTAACAGCTTCAGACCCCACGACCAAGCAAGGCCACAGGATCAGCCCCAATAGAGCAGTCATGGAGCAATTAACTCCCCGGTAAAGAACTTGAAATGTTTCTAATTATAATCACACAGCATCCCTTTACAGAGAAAAGGCCAAATCAAAGAATCAGACATCAAAAGGCCATCAGGTCTTTCAATGCAGACCATTTCCAGACCGGGTTTACTCCACAGAAAACCTCCTCTGGGGCATTTTCACTTTCCACTAGGCATAGAGAGACATGGTTCAAATTACTCAAGGTCTCTTCAAAGTTCCTTGACATTTGTGTATTCCACACCTAACATGAGTAGATTTTATATCAAGCAATAAAAACTAGAGGCTCCAAATGGTAACAACGCCTCCAATTTTCAAATTCTCTTGCTAAATTTCATGACCTCAAACTCGGGGGACTACGGCTTAGGGAAGGAATACAGGAGATGCAGTGAGGAGGTGGAAGCAGGCTTTTCTCGCGGATGGAAATGTCTGGCACTCCCTCATCTTCGTTTATTATGCTCTGACACAATCTTTCTTCCAGAAAGCTGGTCGGTGTGCTTCATCTCATGACTCGGACATGAACATGTTACCAGGTGGACGTTAACTGTGGAGACTATCTGAGGCTGGGGTTGCCCGGGGAAGGAATGGCACCACTGTCGCGGAATTAGTGACAGGGCCCTGGAGGCAGACAAGGCGACGGAGAGTGAGGACAGGGCTTCCCTACGTGCTCCGTGAACGGTGTCGAGAATCTTTAAAATAAGGATAAAAGCTCAGAAGGAGCCGGCTGTGCTCTATTATATTAATAAAGCATATCTCACTGGTGTGAAAAATCAAAGAACACTCATGGCAACAGAGAATATGATGATTTTCTGGAGTTAAAAAAAAACCATTTGGGAGATCTGAGTCAGCCTTTGATTCACTTATTAATTTTGCAGAAAGCTAACAGTGCTGCACAGCTCAGGAGGTCACCCAGCTCACGTGGCGCGCTGTCCTCTTGAAAAAGAGGCAAAGACCACAGAGCAAGCTGAGATCAAGGACTTAAACAAAAAAAATCAAGTTTCAAGGTCACAAAAAGGTCACTACATGTTTAGATTTTAGTCACACAAACTAATCTATAATTGAATCTACACCAAATTACAATAATTGATTCCAAAAATGATGATGCCAACTTGCGAAAAATTGAATTAGGCAAGGATAAAATGGATGGGAAGGTGTATATTACATCTCAAAAAGAATTCTATCAAAAATATGTTAAGAACAGTTTTCTTCTTCATACACAAAGTGACATCTGGCTACCATCTCCTGAATAGACTCTCTCAAATACTTACTAACATAGCTACAAAGAGAAAGTAGAAAAATATTTTAAAAATCCCAATAACAAGAACTGAGATGGAGAAACAAACAACTCAGTGAAAAAACTTGAGAGGAATCTCCAATAAATACAAAGCAAATGGAAGTGGACTGTTAAAAAACAACAACAAAAAGCTATACAGATCCACCTGAGAGCAAAGAAATTGGTCTCAGGAAACAGAAGCTTTGAAAAATGAGGAAGGAAGAAATCTTCCTTCCTTCCTCAGGTCAAAGATTCTGTGTCTAAAAAAAAATAAAATATTTTGGTAGCTGGGATTCCTCCTCAAAAAGGGAGCTACACAGCAACATATATTGATATTTTATACATATCCATTCAGAGTCAGGAACTCCCAGAAGACGTCCAGGCTGCGAGTAAAGGACACATGGTAATGTGCCGCATATAGAAGACTCTAATCTCCATAAAGAAAGTGATGTGGATGGACACAAAAAGAAGAAATCTGAATTCAAAACATACTGAGAACTATGGATTCACATTTGTTCAGAAAAAGCAGATACTCATCATACAGGTTATGAAAAAGTATCTCGTCAGTAAAGCAAAGTTTCTCTAGGCGATATTTTCCCAGAAACTTGGAACTTCACTGGCAGCTGACAAATAACTTCTTTCTACCCAGTTGCATATCTCTAAGAACACGGAAGGCATGCAAGTCAACATGGAGCAGAGAAGACCCACACCCAAACACGCAGCACACTGGCGTCAGATGGCATCCACAAAAGCAGAAACTCATGTGTTTGCTAAATAATTAACTCAAGACCAAACAAAATGTACCCTGTTCAAAGTTGAGGAACAACGCAGACAAACATCAGTTAGAATCTGAAAGCCGCTGCATGAGCTAGGAATAGAACCAGGGGAGAAAACATCCTAGACACACAGAAGAAAAACCTATTCATATAAAATCCAGAAGAAAATGTCAGAAAAACTGTGACATACTGGAAAGATAGGTGACCGTCTAATGGTATAGGGGGTAAAGCCTTAAGAATTTGCTAAGATTTAAAATATCAATAATATTTAAAACAAGGAATGATTAAGATGAAAAGGGATTTAAAAAGAGAAAAATTTAGAGCACAATAAAATTTCATAATAAAAATAAAAGAGAGCAGAAATGTAGGTACAGAAAATTAAATCAATAATGCTATAAACCATCTTAAACACATACTCAGAGTTCAAAAAACTGATGAAAAACAGAGTAAAAAAATCATACATATGAAGGAATGATAAAAGATTTTTTAAGTGGACGTGGAAAGAAGTGTTAAAACAATAACTCAATGAAGATGTTGAACAGAAGACTTGGAGTGTAACAGGCAGCTCTGGGCCAGAGATAAAGACGTGAGCTTTACCAAACGCATGGCACTTGAAGCTACAGAGCTTTACGAAATCACTTAAGAAGCGGGCATACATACAGGAAAAGAGATGGTCTGGGACTGAACCCAGGCAACTTAGAAACATGGAATCCTGGTGGGAAGGAGGACTCAGTTCAAAGGAGATTGAAAAAGAGCCTCCAATCAAGTAGGAAGAAAACCATCGGATGCGTCTGGCGCCATGCAAGCACAGAGAGGACAGAGTTTCAGGAAGAAGAGAAAGCACTTCACGAGAGAGGGCGTCACCCGAGACGAGGACCCAGAAGGCCCCGCCCCTGCAGACACACTGACCGTACAGCCGCGCAGCGTGAGTCACTCTCAAGAAATCCAGAAACTAGCCGAGCAGCTCCTACACACTGCCCGGCTCTGGCAGCAGCGGACCTTAAGGGGCTGCGGTTCTTAACGGGCACAGGAACAGTGGGCCCGCGGTGACACACCCGGGCCATGTCCGGCGGAGCAGGATGCACACTCCTGCCATAAACCTCCCCACTCTCCACCCCCAGCTCCTCCCTGCGGAGCACAGGGTTTGGACTCCACAGACACCCGGAGATCAGGACACAGGAGTCACGGCAGACCACTACAGTCATCAAACCACCAAGGAAGAGAGCACGGAAGGGATAAATGAGCCAAGGGGTTACGGGCAGCCAGAAAGCTGTAAAAACGGCGGCAGCAAACCCCTAACTGTCACTCACTACTTTAAATGTAAATGGATTAAATACTCCAGTGTAAATAAAGATAGAGAGTGGCCATATGAATTAGGATTAAGAAAACAAAACAGACTCAGCTATATGCCGCCTATAACCAAGCCTACAAGAGATTCACCTCAGCTTCAAGTACACACAGTCTGAAAGTAGAGGGATAAAAGGAGATAATCCACAGCAAATGGAAACCAAAATATAGCAGAAGCAGACGTACTTTATCACACAAGAGACCTGAAGCCAACAGCTGTAACAAGAGACAAAGAAGGCCCTTAGATGATGATAAAAGGGTCAACTGACCCGAAGAACGCAGCACTCGTAAATACTCACGCACCTAAGACAGGAGAAAAGAAATACATAGCGCGCACATGTTAACAGACCTGAAGACAGAAACGGACAATAAAATGACAGTAGGGGAACCAACCCTACTTTCACCAACGGGTAGGCCAGCCGGAGAGAAAGCCGATAAGGAGACTTTGCACTTGAACTATGCATTAGATCAGATGCAGCTGAGGGACATTCCACTCAACAGCAGCAAAGCACACATTCTTAAGCGCACACAAAACCTTCTCCAGGATATCACTTGATAAACCATAATGGAACAGACTACAAAGAAGATTGTACACATATGTATAACTGAATCACTTTCCTGTACAGCGTAAATTGACACAACATTGTAAATCAACTATACTTAAAAAACTGAACACGCAGAAACAGAGAAGAACAATAGTCGCCTGGAGCTGAGGGTAGGGGAGATAGGGGGAGATGGGTTAAAAGAGCACAAATTTTAACTTAAAGATAAATAAGGTCTGAGGATATAAAGATAACTGTGGTTGATAACATTGTATTGTATAATTAAAATTTGCTAATAAAGTAGCATTTTTAAAAAAACTTATTAAAACCATTTTTAAAAAATTAAATGGTCAACTTAATAAAAACAAAAACCTTTTGATACCCTGTAATATCCATTCATTTCTAAAAATATAAAGAATTCTTAGGAATGCAAGGGAGTTTCCTTAACCTGAAATAAGGTGTCTATCAAAAACCTTCAACCTAAAACATTGAAAATAAATTCAGCAAAAGTGCCAGATGAAGGAGTTCAGTATTTTAAAAATGTATTGAAGATTTTGGTTCAGCTAGATCCATTACTTAGAAAACATAATTTTAAAAAAGATAAAAATGAATAGAATCTGGAAGGGGATATTCTCATTCTATTAAAGTTCAACATTTAATTTGTATTCATAGCAATTAAAATGATATAACAGATGGTACCTTTAAGTGAAATTATACATTCGTCTTTCTCTATGTGATTTGTTCCACTTGGCATAATACCTTCCAAGTCTATCCATGTTGTAAAAAAAAAAATGGCAAGATTTCCTTCTTTTTATGGCTGAATAATATTCCATTGTGTGTACACACATCTTTCTTGCCTGTTCATCTACTGATGGACAGTTAGGCTGCGTCCACATCTAGGTTATTGTACATAATGCTGTTATGACACCGGGGTGCACATAACGTTTCAGATTATGTTTTGTTTCCTTCAGATAAACACCCAGAAGTGGAGCCGCTGGATCATATCGTAGTTCATTTTTTAATTTTTGAGAAACCTCCATACTGTTTTCCATAGAGGATGTTCCAATTTACAGCCCAGCCAACATTTCCCGAGAGTCCCCTTCAATCCACATCCTCACCACACTTGCTTATTTGCTGTCTTTATGATAACTGCCCTGCTAACAAGTGTGGGGAGATATCTCAGTGCAGCTTTCTAAAAACCAAAACAAACCAACAAAACAGGACAGACAGAAATAGACTTCACAGATAAGAGAACCAACCAGCAGCCGGCAGAGGAGACAGGAGTGAGGGGCTAGATGGAACAGGTGAGGGGATGAAGAGGGACGGGTGCAGCTGTGAGCAGCTGAGTCGTGGGGATGTTGTCAACACCTCGGGGCACACCCTCAGGAATGCGCAGTGACTGCATGGTGACAGATGGCAGAGGCTCAGCGCGGGGACCATTTGCTAAGGTGTTGTTCACGTTCAGTCGCTCAGTCGTGTCTGACTCTTTGCGACCCCATGGACTGCAGCACGCCAGGCCTCCCTGTCCTTCACCACCTGCCGGAGTTCACTCAGACTCATGTCCATCGAGTCAGTGATGCCATCCAGCCATCTCATCCTCTGTCGTCCCCTTCTCCTCCTGCCCCCAGTCCCTCCCAGCATCACAGTCTTTTCCAGTGAGTCAGCTCTTCACATCAGGTGGCCAAAGTATTGGAGCTTCAGCTTCAGCATCAGTCCTTCCAATGAACATTCAGGACTGATCTCCTTTAGGATGGACTGGTTGGATCTCCTTGCTGTCCAAGGGACTCTCAAGAGTCTTCTCCAGCACCACAGTTCAAAAGCATCAATTCTTTGGTGCTTAGATTTCTTTACAGTCCAACTCTCACATCCATACATGACTACTGGAAAAACCATAGCTTTGACTAGACGGACCTTTCTTGGCAAATTGATGTCTCTGCTTTTTAATATGCTACCTAGGTTTGTCATAGCTTTTCTTCCAAGGAGCAAGCGTCATTTAATTTTGTGGCTGCAGTCACCATCTGCAGTGATTTTGGAGTTCAAGAAAATAAAATCTGTCACTGTTTCCATTGTTTCCCCATGTATTTGCCATGAAATGATGGAACTGGATGCCATGATCTTCGTTTTTTGAATGTTGTAATGTATAAAAATATCAAATACTACGTGCTACAGCTGAAACTAATACTCATGTAAATGAATTAACTTCAATAAGATAATAAAATGGCAAAACAGTAGACAGTTCTATTTAATGTGACCATAAGCGATTTTGATTTTTTTATCTGTGCTCTTCTGTAATTTTACAATTCTCTACAGCAAGCATGTACTAGTTTGTGATAAAAATAAAGCTAAAGAACAGATACTTTGAAAAGCTTTCTCAGTGCACAATGTTGGCAACCAGAGTTCACCCTCCAAGGACCTCGGGTGGGTTCACTTGAACGGAAGTCTTCTGTTAACGATGGTAGAAAAAAAAGCATTTCTTTTTTAGATTAGCCTAGAACTCAAGTGGCAGTGACATACAGTAAACTTCTTAAATAACTCAACTATAAAATAATTTACCAATTTCTGGTTATATTTAATCCAGCTTTGACATAATTTAATTTTAGCTATATAAAATCTAAAATGATTTCATACATTTCGAATAATATCTTCCTGCTCTCCAACTCTATATAATATCTAGGTTTTTAGTGGTAACATTATAGGTAAATATGAAAATCTGATATATTTTAATTGAAAATGTACTGTAAACTGTATCTGTTCTTAATTTTAGTAATAATAATAAAAGAAAAAAACTGAATATTCACAAACTTTATCAGCCTTTATATATTCTTCACTATGGGCTCTCCTGGTAGCTCAATCAGTGAAGAAACTGCCTGCAGTGCAGGAGACCCAGGTCCAGTCCCTGGGTCAGCAAGATCCCCTGGAGAAGGAAACAGCAGCCCAGTCCTCTTGCCTGGAAAATCCTATGAACACAGGAGCCTGTTAGGCTACAGTCGATGGGGCACAAAGCGTGGGACATGATTTGGTGACTAAACCACCATGCCTTGGTTTAAACCAACACCACATCTTCTTTAATAAGTACCATAAAAGAAAAAAACTGAAAATTTATAGACTTAATCAGTCTTTAAATTTATATATTCTTGGTTAAAGCCAGCACCATACAGCCTATTTTGATATTGCAGTGGAACCTATTTTTAGTTACTCCTCCAAGAAAACTTAAAAAGTAAAAATCTTGTTTTCTACACAGAATAAAACGTCTTATCCAGGTGACCCTGTAAAGATGTTTCATTCACTTAAAAGGCATAGAAATCTTCAGATGGAGTATCCAAGTTTGCAGGCTTCCTTTAGCTTCTTCCTAGAGGCTCCTGGATTCTTTTTTTTTTTCTATTTTAAAGTATATATCACTATTAATTCTTAGAGGTTTTTTTTAAAAAAAAAAACAAACTTACAAACAAAATGACTAAGCCACAGCTTCTCACTTCAGCGATAAATAAAAATAAATTTGGAATTATACTACTCAGCGGTACTTTAAAATCCCTACACAAGACCGGATTTAACCAAGCTCTCCCTTTCTACCAAAATTGAAACTTCCAGCCTCTGGGGCAAACTGCAAAACTACCTGCCTTGAATGTATCTTTATCCAGATTTTTGCAGTAAGCCTTGTTCAAATGAAAAACAAACTTCATCAGCATGTAGTCCACGTCTCTCAGTAATCACAAGGTTGTTTAGTATCCCATTTAAATCTTCTATAAGATTAGTCTCCAGCAAATAAAAATACAAAAACACTGTCATTATAACTCTGTGGTTTTACTATCTCTACTCTAAGGCATTCTTATTTGAAGATTAATCCCTGTTCCTACTAATATTATAAATGTTGATTTATGACAACACACACACTACCAGAGATAAACGAAGGAGATTTAAAAGAACCTTATAGGAAAGCTTTTCCATCCGCGTTTAAAAATATAACTTCTCTAAAAATATAACTCTAGGGGTAGTTTACCTTCCACTGCAGGGAGAGATTAAGAATCTATGTATCCTGAGAAAGCAAACACTGTTTTTATAAAGCCGTATGTCAGTTTGTTGGAAAAATAACACCCCAAAACTATTTAATAAAAAACAAAACCATAGATAAACCAGGCAAAAGAACAGGTGCTGTTCATTTTTGTATAAGAATAACTTTCAATAAACCAGATGGTGAACATTTGCTGAACATCACTAGCATTGAGAGTTGGCTTCAAAACAGGTCAAATTAAAATATAATTCAAGAACACTGTGAATCATTTCAGAAAACATCAGGGATGTTTTCTAACAGTTCTGTGTGCAAGTGAACCTGTACTTGTGGGTAATGGCACATGAAAATGAAATTATGCACTTTCTATAAAGGCCAATTATCAATAACAGAAATCCTCATGGGATGGAGGAATATCTGTGAAAATCAAGACTGCGGTAAAATCAGCCCTCAGGACGTTTTCACGTTCTTTCCTTGCTCTCATAGCTGCTCAGTTTTAGTCGCCCAGTGCCCAGCTAGCAGGCCCATGAGTCAGATCCCGTGTGTCTTGGAGCCTCCTGAACAGAAGTGACTGTGTTTTCAGAATCAGAGGGTCCACCCTCCACCAGGGTGAAGTAAAAGTGAGCAAAGTCACAGCTCCCCTCTGGTGCCAAACCGACCCGAAGCCCGCCCGCGTCCGTCGGCTCTGCGACGCGGCCACGGCCGTCTAAAGGCGCCCCTCCCGCGCGGCGTCTCACTCGGCACAGCCTGACAACCGGGGGAGGGCGACAGCTGGGGACGAGCGCTCCTCCCGGCACGGGTACCAACGCCCTAAACGCAGACAGCGCTCACGGGGGCGCCGACAGCAGCAGGGACGGACAGGCTGTCACAGGCTCCCTGTGCAGCGCTCTTCCAGACGAGAATGAACCAGAACGCCGACCGGATCTGGCACTTCCACTCCGGTCCACAGGAAGAAGCGGGCACACGCGCAGCCCAGCGTGCACAGCCGCGCTCTTCACAACACCCCAGACCCGGGAACAGCGCAAGCGCCCGTCAGCGGGCGACTGGAGCAGCAAGGCGCGCCGGCGGAGCACGACTCAGCCGCTGAAAGGAACGCGCCTCTGCCGCAGCAGCACGGCAGGAGCTGGAGAACCTTCTGCTTAGCGAAGTCGGGCAGACAAAGACAGGCGCGGTGCGGCCTCGCTTCCGTGCGGAGTCTAACAAATAACGCAGATGACCGTTCATGCAAAAGAGAAGCCGACTTGCAGACACAGAAAACACACCTGTCGCTAGGGAAGGGGAGAAGAGGGAAGGGGAAAATCGGGGCTATGGGACTCACAGATACAAACGACGATGTATAAAGTGGCTAAGCAACAAGGGTACAGGCGCAGCACAGGAACTTACAGCCTTCACCTTATAATAGCTTGTGATGGGGTATAATCTGCAAAAATACAGGTCACTAGGCTGTACATTTGGTTTAGGTCATACCTGAATGGTCTAGCGGTTTTCCCTACTTTCCTCCGCTTAAGTCTGAATTTGGCAATAAGGAGTCCATGATCTGAGCCACAGTCAGCTCCCGGTCTTGTTTTTGCTGACTGTATAGTTCTCCATCTTTGGCTGCAAAGAACATAATCAATCTGATTTCGGTGTTGACCATCTCGTGATGTCCATGTGTAGAGTCTTCCCTTGTGTTGTTAGAAGAGGGTGTTTGCTATGACCAGTGTGTTCTCTTGGCAAAACTCTATTAGCCTTTGCCCTGCTTCATTCCGTATTCCAACGCCAAATTTGCCTGTTACTCCAGGTGTTTCTTGACTTCCTACTTTTGCATTCCAGTCCCCTATAATGAAAAGGACATCTTTTTTAGGTGTTAGTTCTAAAAGGTCTTGTTGGTCTTCATAGAACCATTCAACTTCAGCTTCTTCAGTGTTACTGGTTGGGGCATAGACGTGGATAACTGTGATATTGAATGGTTTGCCTTGAAAACGAACAGATCATTCTGTCATTTTTGAGACTGCATCCAAGTACTGCATTTCGGACTCTTTTGTTGACCGTGATGGCTACTCCATTTCTTCTGAGGGATCCCTGCCCGCAGTAGTAGATATAATGGTCATTTGAGTTAAATTCACCCATTCCAGTCCATTTTAGTTTGCTGATTCCTAGAATGTTGACGTTCACTCTTGCCATCTCCTGTTTGACTACTTCCAATTTGCCTTGATTCATGGGACCTAACATTCCAGGTTCCTATGCAATATTGCTCTTTACAGCACTGGACCTTGTTTCTATCACCAGTCACATCCACAACTGGGTATTGTTTTTGCTTTCGCTCCAACCCTTCATTCTTTCTGAAGTTATTTCTCCACCGATCTCCAGTAGCATGTTGGGCATATTATACAGCAGCATATTATACAGTGGAAGTGAGAAATAGATTTAAGGGCCTAGATCTGATAGACAGAGTGCCTGATGAACTATGGACTGAGGTTTGTGACACTGTACAGGAGACAGGGATCAAGACCATCCCCAAATAGGAACCATGGAAAAGAAATGCAAAAAAAGCAAAATGGCTGTCTGGAGAGGCCTTACAAATAGCTGTGAAAAGAAGAGAAGTGAAAAGCAAAGGACAAAAGGAGAGATATAAGCATCTGAATGCAGAGTTCCAAAGAAGCAAGGAGAGATAAAAAAGGCTTCCTCAACAATCAATGCAAAGAAATAGAGGAAAATAACAGAATGGGAAAGACTAGAGATCTCTTCAAGAAAATTAGAGATACCAAAGGAACATTTCATGCAAAGATGGGCTCACTAAAGGACAGAAATGGTATGGACCTAACAGAAGCAGAAGATATTAAGAAGAGGTGGCAAGAATACACAGAAGAACATACAGAAAAGATCTTCATGACCCAGATAATCACGACGGTGTGATCACTGACCTAGAGCCAGACATCCTGGAATGTGAAGTCAAGTGGGCCTTAAAAAGCATCACTACGAACAAAGCTAGTGGAGCTGATGGAATTCCAGTTGAGCTATATCAAATCCTGAAAGATGATGCTGTGAAAGTGCTGTGCTCAATATGCCAGCAAGTTTGAAAAACTCAGCAGTGGCCACAGGACTGGAAAAGGTCAGTTTTCATTCCAATTCCAAAGAAAGGCAATGCCAAAGAATGCTCAAACTACCACACAATTGCACTTGTTTCACACGCTAGTAAAGTAATGCTCAAAATTCTCCAAGCCAGGCTTCAGCAATATGTGAACTGTGAAATTCCAGATGTTCAAGCTGCTTTTAGAAAAGGCAGAGGAACCAGAGATCAAATTGCCAACATCTGCTGGATCATCGAAAAAGCAAGAGAGTTCCAGGAAAACATCTATTTCTGCTTTATTGACTATGCCAAAGCCTTTGACTGTGTGGATCACAATAAACTGTGGAAAATTCTGAAAGAGATGGGAATACCAGACCACCTGACCTGCCTCTTGAGAAACCTATATGCAGGTCAGGAAGCAAAAGTTAGAACTGGACATGGAACAACAGACTGGTTCCAAATAGAAAAAGGAGTACGTCAAGGCTGTATATTGTCACCCTGCTTATTTAACTTATAATACAGAGTACATCATGAGAAACGCTGGGCTGGAAGAAGCACATGCTGGAATCAAGATTTCCAGGAGAAATATCAATAACCTCAGATATGCAGATGACACCACCATTATGGCAGAAAGTGAAGAGGAACTAAAAAGCCTCTTGAGGAAAGTGAAAGAGGAGAGTGAAAAGGTTGGCTTAAAGCTTAACATTCAGAAAATGAAGATCATGGCATCTGGTCCTATCACTTCATGGCAAATGGATGGGGAAACGGTAGAAACAGTGTCAGACTTCATTTTGGGGGGCTCCAAAATCACTGCAGATGGTGACTGCAGCCATGAAAGTAAAAGACGCTTACTCCTTGGAAGGAGAGTTATGACCAACCTAGATAGCTATTAAAAAGCAGAGATATTACTTTGCCGACTAAGGTCCGTCTAGTCAAGGCTATGGTTTTTCCAGTGGTCATGTATGGATGTGAGAGTTGGACTGTGAAGAAAGCTGAGCGCCGAAGAATTGATGCTTTTGAACTGTGGTGCTGGAGAAGACTCTTGGGAGTCCCTTGGACTGCAAGGAGATCCAACCAGTCCATCCTAAAGGAGATCAGTCCTGGGTGTTCATTGGAAGGACTGATGTTGAAGCTGAAACTCCAATACTTTGGCCACCTGATGCCGAGAGCTGACTCATTGGGAAAGACCCTGATGCTGGGAGGGATTGGGGGCAGGAGGAGAAGTTGGGGACAGAGGATGAGATGGCTGGATGGCATCGCCAACTCGATGGACATGAGTCAGAGTGAACTCCGGGAGCTGGTGATGGACAGGAGGCCTGGCGTGCTGCAATTCATGGGGTCGCAGAGAGTCGGACAGGACTGAGCGATTGAAGTGAACTGAACGAAAGCTGTTAAAAAAAACGTGCCAGGGTAAGATCACCTCTTCTGACGAACTTGTCTGTCCCTCCATAAGATAAAGAGAGAGAAAGCGGTCAGAGCTGGCACACACAGCAGACACTGTTGGTCCTGCAGTAACTGTTCCAAGCCTCCTCACAACCTTACGAGGAAGGGTCACGTGACGGAGGTAAAGACCGAGCAGACAGGTGGAGCCCCAGGCCCAGCATCAGGCTGGTAACCTGAGCTGGAGCCTGGACCCACGAGGGCTGGAGCCAGAGCCCACACTCTTACAGGAAGCTCACGCGCCTCCCACCCGCCTGGAACAGCTCCGGTCAAGGTGGATTTGGAATTTCAAACAGAAACAAGTTCATTTCATTTCATCTCCATTATACTTTACATGGTTACATTACACTTTAATTTCAATTATATATTAATTTCTATTTATACTGTAAGCCATTTCAGTCTGTTTTAGAAATACAGATATTTTATTTGCTGTTTCTTGTAATAAGTTCACTGTATCTCTGTATTATAAACACAGGAAATATTCACTTGCTGAAGTAACCTCTAAAAAAAAAATTACTCATTTATTTTCCTGCCTTCACCATTATGTGAGTGGAATCAGCCCTACAAAGTATCAGTAACATTCTAAAAAAAAAAAGAAATTCTAGATAGAAACCCCAGGATGAAAATAAGACTTTGTATTTAAATCCCTAAGACAGATTTTCTCCAAAAGGAAGAGCCGAGTAGCTTTAAAGCCATTCTATTGGGTCAGCCTCTGGAAGAAAACATTGATTTGCATTCTGCATACAGGAACAGAGAAAAAAATCCCTCAAAGAGGAGAATGGCACACTTTGAACGTCTAGTCGACGGGAAGCAGCAAAGGGAAGCCAGGTGAGCAGCGAGATGAGGCAGGGGCCCTCGGGCGGCCGAGCTCTGCAAGGACGTCGTGGACTCAGAGGGTCAAGCAGACTGCTTCTGGGTTGCCTATAATTCTTCCCCTAACTCCTGAGATAGGGACAGAAACACTGCATTTCCCCCTTATTGCCAAATTTCTACTTTTACAAACAATGCAGGAATCCCAACAATGCATTGCCCACTAGGAGGCAAAACATCTATTTCACACCACTGTAAATAAAACAAGGTCGGGATACCTCACGGGAAGCTAAGCAGGCAAACCTCACCGACAATCCCCCCGGGGTCTCTGTGAAAGCCCCTGGTGCTCTGTCGGCACCAACAGGCAGTGCCCTGCACGATGTACTGACGGACGGAAACAACGGTTTAGTTGAATAAGGGCTTGCTTCCTGTAGGGCCATTCACAACCGGAACATCTGAAGACCTACGTAATATATTCCGGTGAAATCACCACTACTCACTTTCAGTACTAAAAATCTGAAAGTTTAGATATATTAGTGTCAGAGTAGAAATACTTATCGTTACAACTGACAACACAAAAAAAGTTGAAATGGATCAGAATAAATCTGTTTTGAAGCAGTTCTGCATTTTACTGCCACAGAGGACTTTGAAAGAGGTATCAATCAAGAAGATGGCTTCAGAAGGTTTCACGGCTTGCTTTAGAATAGTCAGTTTATACAAGATCTCAGAACAAGGCTCTATTATTTCTACACCACCCACAACTTAGAAATCAAATTTGGTAAACGTACAAATATCTACATGTGTTGTTCATAGCTGTTAACTCCTCCAAAACAAACAAACAAACCATACTTTGGTTAGTCTTTTGAAGAGTTACACCAAATTATTTTGTTGCCTACGGTGATCTTTCATTCATTACTTAGTTTCTCATTTGGTTTAAATATTTATCTTTGAAAAATGAACACATCAATTCATACCATTTACAGTTATAGTTTCAGATACTTTTTAGTTACAAGGGGCTATAAAATATTTTCTGCATCAAAAATGAAATAAAAAGCAAAAAACATGTTTAGGATATGTATTGACTAAAAGCTGTAAGTAGTAGGAGAGTAAACTTAAACTTTCTTTTCTGAAAAACATGGACAAGTAGGCAAATTAAATTAGCTTTAGGAGCTGTATTCACAGTAGGTGCCAACTCCAAATCAGGGTCGCTCTTCACACCAGTGGGGGCTGAAGTGTCACCCGAGCTCTGAATCCAAGACTGAGCTGAACACACGCATCGTGTGTCCAGGAGCCTGATCCCCATGCTACCTCCAGCTCTGACAGCCTCTTCTGTACGCTTCAACACACACAGAGGCAAGCAACCCTACTGAGTAGAGAGGATGGATGGATGGATGCCACCACATTCTAAAACTCAGATTTTTCACCTTTGTGTGTATTTTTATTATGGAAAAAACTGTTAATAATCATGACAAACTTCCGTATCATACGCCTCTCTTCTAGAAAAATGGAACTGTCTCTGGACCCACCGGCTCTAACACTATTCTGGCATTGAAAAGCAGCAGCAGTTGCCCCCAGAATATTCTCCTTCCGGGAAACAGCCAGGTAGTGCTGTTTGCTCTGACATGCAGACCCCGTAACAAACTACTCTCCTCCTTCAGATCAGGTCACTCCCGCTGTGCCAGGTGCTAGATCACTGAGGTCACACAGACACTTAGTGGGAATAAAGACGCTCCTACAAGCGGAATGGAAGACGCAGATCCACGAGGAGCAGCATCAACAATCTGAACTAGCTCTCTTTAGCTCCAAGCGAAACTTCGCATTCTGGTAAACACCTCTGAAGCCTTAGATAGGTTATGTTGCATATTGAAACTATGGAGGCTTCGGAATTTTTCACAGTGAAGATGGAAAGATCGCACTGTGGCACTTACGGCAACAGCTTGACACTTAGCAGCGCTATGGACCCCAACGCCCGCGCCAGACTAGAAGGCTGTTAACAACAGGGTTGCGTCTTGAGCTATAGCTACTACACCTTCCATTTCTTGTCACATGATACTACAAAATATAGACATCGTAGGTACTAAACAAATATTGGTCGATTTACTGTTATTGAAGGAATTATCTCTTTCTTTATGGATACAAAATAAATGCACATAGAAAAAGTGTAAAGAAGTCACAGGAGAGACGAAGTAGAGCAAACGGAAAGGAAACCGCGGAGCCTTGAGCCGATAGAGAAGGTTGTGACTCAGCATTTTACGGAGGAAAACAACGAATTAACGAGGGATCGAGGGAGGACATCTCGTCCACAAGCAGGACGCCCTCGCTGTGCTGGCATTCAAGCTGGCGCACGAGCACGGTCATCCGACAACGCGGAGCGCGCTACAGCTCTCCTCTGAGGCCGCCTGGCCCCCGCCTGGCGACACCGACACCCCGAGAGGCCCGGCACTCAGCTCGCGGGCGCCACCAGGCAGGGGGCGGCGGTGCGACCCCCCAGGGAGAACCTCACACCGCTCTCTGCGACCCTAGACATTCTTTTTGGCCTTTCTCTAAATTATTCCTGCTTGACATTTGGAAAAGCTCAGAAACTGGAACTTGCTGATTCCCTGGGAGTCAGCTAGACACAGTGCGCCCGAGCAAGCTCTCTTCCTAAGTCAGATTCTCGGGCCAAGTGCCCTCCTGACCTTTCTTCCAAGAAAGTCCTCATCACTCAAAGCTCTGCACTGTACCTGCCCAAGGGCTTGAACATCCTCCCAACTGGACTACAACACAGGAAGGAGTTATAGACACTGTCTGAAACACGGTGAGAACGCAACATTTACTGAATACATCAATATTTTCCAGCTAAAAACTACAGGACAGTATCATCCAGTAATAAGGAAGGCCTGATCAACCTAGTAAATGATTGGAAAAGACAAATATATATGTAAACATATTTTAATGTGTATGCTTGGGTGTCATAAAACAAAGCCTTTGCTAAACAATGCCTGTATAATAGTCCATTTTTAAATAGAACAACCGAAACATATCATTATCCAAACTCCTCCAAAAAAATCTACAGAGGAATTGCTAAATGTCCTAAGATCTAAATCTTATTGTTGTTATTGTTATGTTTAATCTGTTTTCATTTAAGAGTAGGAAAGCATCTGAAACCACTAAGCTCTCTTTCTTACATTCCTACCACTTAAAAACAGCTGAATTGATTTTTTTCCTTTAAAAAAAATTTATTGGCTAGTAATAAAATTCTGAAAAGAGAGATTCATGATGGAAAACTGACTCAAACTAAACCACAGCAAGGTTATGATAAAAATAATCATGCTTCGGTTTTAGTCACTTAATTTGGCTCACAGTTTAGAATAAGAGTATTTTTTTAAATTAAATATATTACAATTTTACTCACTTCAAAGCTTCCTCAAATTTATGGATTTTCTTTTGAGCATCTTCTTTTTCCTTGTCGAGCTCACTCTGTAAGTCGTGAATCTGCCACGACAGAGACATGAAATTTACTAAAAGACAAATCAAGTTTCCTCAAAGGAAAAATACAACGAAACAGTAATCTTAAATCCATTTTTAATATAAAATTAGATTTAGATTTTTCAAGATAGAGGCTTGGTTAACCATAATCATTTACCATAAAATTATTTTAATACTATGCTTCTGATAATAACTTTCTGGTCAAAGTTAATCGTTGTTTAAATGCGCCTGTATGTGGCATCCCTGTAAAATAAACTGATATGTAAAAAATTAAAAAAGGGAACTTCTGAATTTGTTTAACATTCCACACATTAACCAAAGGAAAGTAATCTAATGAGATACAGGAGAATACAAAAAATAATGTCTCTATCTGGCTTCCCTGGAGACTCAGATAGTAAAGCATCCGCCTGCAAGGCAGGAGTCCTGGGTTCAATCCCTGGGTCGGGAGGATCCCCTGGAGAAGGGAATGGCTACCCCCTGCAGTATTCTTGCCTGGAGAATCCCTTGGACAGAGGAGCCTGGTGGGGTACAGTCTGTGGGGTCACAAAGAGTCGGACACGACTGAGCAACTAAGCACCCACATATACATTCCCCAAGCACACCCAGGTTATGGTGAACTAGCCGTCTGCTTCCAGAACGATGTGCACAGCCGCCCCCTGAGTCCGGGAAGCCCCCCAGGAGCACCGCTCTCCTAGTGATTGGCAGCCAGGAGGAGGCAGCCACGTGAGCATCTCTGCACCGGAAGCTCCTTGTGAGCACGCGCAGATGTGCACGCCCAGTGTGGGCCCCAGCACGGGCGCCGTGCGGGGACCTGGAATAGGGAAGGGAGCTCTGCTAAGGCTGGAGGGTCCTCACGGGGGCCGCCTGGGTGCAGAGCCCAGCCGGAGGCCACTCAGCCAGTGCGGACACGGGGCACTCTCCTGCTGGCCACGCAGGTGAGGCTGGATGTGCAAGCGGGGGCATGAGAGACAGGAGGGCAGTGAGATCAACACACACCCAGTCACACACACAACCACACAGACACAACCGTACACAACCACACAGTCACACACACAGCCACACACACAACCACACAATCACAGACTCAGTCACACACTCGGTCACACACACAGTCACACACAACCACACACAATCATACAGAACCACACAATCACACACTCGGTCACACACACAGTCACACACAACCACACACACAATCATACAGAACCACAATCACATATCCAGTCACACACAACCACACACAACCATACACAACCACACAATCACACAGTCACAGTCACACACAACCACACACAACCGTACACAACCACACACACAACCATACACAACCAGTCACACAGCCACACACACAACCACACACACAACCATACACAACCACACAATCATACAGTCACAGTCACACACACAACCACACACACAACCATACACAACCACACAATCACACAGTCACAGTCACACAGACAACCACACACACAACCGTACACAACCACACAATCACACACTCGGTCACACACACAGTCACACACAACCACACACACAGTCACACACTTGGTCACACATACAGTCACACAACCACACACACAGTCACACACTCGGTCACACAGTCACACACTCGGTCACACACAGTCACACACAACCACACACACAACCACACACAATCATACAGAAACACACAACCACACACACAGTCACACACTTGGTCACACACACAGTCACACACAACCACACACACAGACACACTTGGTCACACACACACAACCACACACACAGTCACACTCGGTCACACAGTCACACACTCGGTCACACACAGTCACACACAACCACACACAACCACACAATCATACAGAACCACACAACCACACACAGTCACACACTGGGTCACACACAGTCACACACAACCACACACAGTCACACACTCGGTCACACAGTCACACACAACCACACACAGTCACATACTCGGTCACACACAGTCACACACAACCACACACAATCACAGAACCACACAACCACACACACAGTCACACACTTGGTCACACACAGACAACCACACACACAACCACACACATACAGAACCACACAACCACACACACAGTCACACACACAGTCACACACACAACCACACAGTCACGCACACACAACCACACACACAACCATACACAATCACATACACAACCATACACAACCACACAGTCACACAGTCACACACACAACCACACACACACAACTGTACACAATCGCATACACAACCATACACAACCAGTCACACACAACCATACACAATCATACAGAACCACGCAATCACACACCCAGTCACACACACACAACCATACACAACCACACAGTCACACACCCAGTCACACACACAACCACACACAACCACACATAATCATACAGAACCACGCAATCACATACCGTCACACACACACAACCACACACAACCACAGTCACAGTCACACACACACAACCACACACAATCATACAGAACCACACAATCACAGTCACACACAGTCACACGCACAACCACACACACAACCATACACAATCACATACAGAACCATACACAACCAGTCACACACACAACCACACACAACCACACACAATCATACAGAACCACAACCACACACCCAGTCACACACAACCACACACACACAATCATACACAACCACACAATCAGTCACACACACAATCACAAACTTTTTCAGATACTGAAGCAATACTCCTCAAAAATACCTCTATTTAGCTATTTATTCATTTGGACAGAAGCCTATTTAACTCAAAAATCCTTATTCTTTGGCTTTTTCCTATTATGATTCTCTTTCATTTTCCCCTCGGTGTTTTAGTGAAATGGAAAGGTAGGTAGGCAGACAGACAGACAGAAGGTAGACAGACAGGCCAAACCAGCTGCCTGGGAACCCAGAGGCGCGCCTAGAGGGGCCGCTCCTCGGCCGGCGGGAAAGCCCGCGCGGACCGCCGTGCGCGGCGCGCGGACCGCGGGGAGGCCGGCGCCGCCAGCGGCCCACCTCGTCGGCCGACACCCGTCTCCAGGAGCGCCGCTTCCGGGCCCCTCTTCTGAGGGCCCTCCGCGGAGAAGCCCGCGCCGCCGCCGAGCCGCGAGTCCCCGGGTCCCCGTCGGCGCGGTCCACACGCCAGCGGCAGCGGCCTCCTCCCCGGAGTGCGGCGGCCGCTGCCTGACGGGCGGCGCCACCCGGCACCTGGCCCCAACTCCCCGCCTCTAAACCGAGAGCGCCCTGGGAAGCCGGAGCCGGACGGCCTGGGCGGGCGGAGCAGAGCCCGAGTCCACGCACAGGCTTCTGCGCCGGGGGCTGCTCGCGGGGAGCGGCTCCTCGTTTCCCGGCCCAGCGCCCCGCACCACGCGGGGCGCCCACCAGAGGACAGGGCCTGCTGGTCTGGGCGCGTCTGCTCGCCACGGACCACGTTTGCACGAGTGCCCGCGGGCGCTAGGGGCCATGCTGCCGGCCTCTGCCGATGCTCTAGGTAGTGCGGGCGACAGCAGCGACGCGACTGCCAGCCTCTCCTCCGAGGGCCCCACTGGCCGCGGGGAGCATGTCTCGGAGCGGCCGGCTCGCGCTCCGTTCCCGCCTGTACGCTGTGAACACCGAGACGAGCTTCAATCATTTGCACGATGAGAACACAAGCCAGCCAGCCAAGATAAGGCATGTAGTCCCCAACACGAGAGTGTTCTGCAAACACTGACTTAAGGAGCTGGAAGCATCACTGCACATCTACTCCATGGAGGTTTCACTCCCTTGCACCATAAGAATTTAAGGCATCAAAAGAGGCGCGCTCGTATAAACAAGGAAGAGATCTGCTGCAGGTAAGGGAACAGATAGCTACATGGCGGGGACATCAAGGCACGAACAGCGCGCGGAGCCCCGGCAGGTTCACTGGGGGCCCTGGCCGCCCCACCACAGCCACCCTGACCCTCCGCCTCTCACTGGGGCAGACGCAGCACCGTGGGCGCCATGATTCCTGTAAGTCATTTCACCGCGCAGTTTCATTGTTTGAAAAGCTTCACTCAAGACACTTTACCTCCTAAAGAAAACCAGGCCAAGAACTGTTGGAAAACACTCCACAATTTATGTGAAACTATGTAGATTTTACATTATCGTAACCTAATTAAAAGCATGACATACATGCTACACACCATTCCTAGCAACTTTGAACTCCATCAGATCTCATGGTGACAGTGACAATGTGTCGAGGTCAGAAGCAGACATTCCAACAGTTACGAGCAGACACTTCAGTTCTAGCGCACTTTAGAACAGACATGCTTAACATCTGTCTCGTGAACTTCTTTCAGTAAACAGCACCATCTTTTAACTCTCTGATGCCCGCTTGGGAAACAGGTAGTAGGTTATTTGTAGGAGGCAGGTGTTTCCTCGCTTGTAAAATCATTTGGTCTGACCACTTCCTGATTGAACAGATTAGGACACTTCATCAAACAGTCACATTTAGTCTTACTGCCTATTATTTGTTTGATGCTCAGAGACCTTAGAAGCAGGCAACAGCCACCAGAGACCAATAAAGACCGTTAGACAGCGTGTGGGCTTAAGCCAGGGGCGCCTGACGCTCCTCCGCCCTCAAGGCTCGCTGGCCTCTCTCACGCTGCCTTCTTTGTCGGCAGGAGGAAACGATGTCACTCAGGTGGCATTTCCGCCTCCTGAACAGATACTCAGGACTTGGGTTTGTGCGACAGTTACTGAATGCGCACACCTGTAGCACCGTCTAAGAAGCGCCCTGTGCCCCGGTCTCTGCTCTCGGGGCACAGAGGCCGGAGCGAGGCGAGGTTGGTGTCAGCCCTCGGGGGTATTCCGAGGGGGCTCGAGGCAGCGGACCTTCAAGCACTGAGATCACAGGTTTAATCCAGAAAGAAGAACAGATGTCAATGTGAAGGGGCAGATTATGGAATTAAGTGTAAAACAAAAACCAACATGCTGAGCGACATTTTCTTTCAATACAAATACTGTTAGAACGTATGCTGTAGGAACAAAGACACTCCTTTTTCTTTACAGAAGGTGTTATTTTAAATACACACTCATTGGAAAAGACCCTGATGCTGGGAGGGTTTGGGGGCAGGAGGAGAAGGGGACGACAGAGGATGAGATGGCTGGATGGCATCACCGACTCGATGGACATGAGTTTGGGTGAACTCCAGGAGTTGGTGATGGACAGGGAGGCCTGGCGTGCTGTGGTTCATGGGGTCACAAAGAGCTGGACACAACTGAGCGACTGAACTCAACTGAACTAGTTAGTGTTACTTAAAAGTGAGGCCACCTGATAGCTCAGAGACAGGGAAAGCCTGTGGTCACCAAGATGCCTAACTTCGCGACTGCGGTCTGCTCCCTGAAGTGAAGCAGACTAGGATGGGGAGGTGGCTGCCAGGGAGGACTCGATCTTTAACACGGCTTCCTGTGTGTGTCCACCAGGCGGGGGCTGGTCCAAAACCCGAGTTTACTCGGTGGCCGGACGGCCAGAAAGAACAGCGGTAGGAGACTGTCTTCCAGCTCTGTGTCCCCCAGCCCCCAGCCGGACATTGTGAACCAGGTGGCCTCCTCTGGGCACCAGGGCCCCGGGGCCCACAGGGGTGCAGATGCCATCTCCCAGGAGGAGGGCTGCCAGCAGGGTAACAGAGCAGGAGGCCAGGGAGGGGTCCTCGAAGGATAGGGAGCCAGTTACCCGCCCACAGTACCAACAAGGAACTAACAGGTATACCCAAAGGTGTGGATGCCTCAGATGGTGGGCAGTGAGGCTTACAATAATACATGGTCTTCTTTGGGGAAGTCAAATATTAATATTTATGCAGCTGCAAAACTTTAACATGGAAACCAAAAAAAAAAAATTCCTTATTTCAGGAAAAGCAGTATTTCTCCCTCCCGCTCAGATATCATTTTGTAGGCGTGAAATATATTCAATATCTTGCATTGAGTTGTATTAAAACTGCAGGGGGGGAATTTTTTTAGCAATAGGAAAACTTATTACACTTTTAAAGAGCACATACTTAGGTCCATGCACGTCACAAGAAACCCCAGGCCCCTGGAGAGCAAGCTGTGCGGCCTGTCCCCTCACCCGCCTCCACCCAGGACCCAGAGAGGCCGCTCTCCAGGAGGCGCTGAACACACATCCGAGGGCACGGTACACACACATCAGACGTGGCTTCACGGCATTGTAAGAATTTCGTGCCACACAATCTGTCTAATCAGCTGAGGGGGTAACCTTTCTCTCATTTTCCATTATGTGTGTACACATCCATTCTACAAGTGGATGAATTTGGTGGATGTTGGAACTGTAAACGATTACAAAGCAGCAACAAAATCTCTGCTATCACAAGTACAGTTATAGGGCAAGCAACAAATTCAAAACAGAAGCTTGAAAGTCACAGACCCTGTAAACTCTGTCCTTTACGACTGAAGGTGTGAACAGGGTGGACATGAATACAGTTACCACTGATAACAAGGACCCCAGCACGCCTCGGCAGAAACAGTCACTACTCTGAGCCACACGAAATAACGGCTAATCGACTTTTTTTACTAATCAGTTGCAGTGACAATTCTTTCATGGGTTTATATTCTGTGGTTAATCATTTATTTAGAGTTTTATTACACATGTGATACAATAGAAAAAAATAACTCCCATCAGTTCTATCATATTTTTAAACTGGTAAAAACAAAATATAATTTCAAAGGGCTATTATGAGAGGGGAACATGATAATACTCTTCACTCATTGAATAAAACATAGAAGTGGTATTTTAATGTCAATGTAATTAAGAATCAAACTGAAGAAGCTGTTCATAAACATGAAAAATAAAGAAGCAAAATTTGATTACTGGCTAACTGAAATAAACCTAGAAATACAGTCTAGAACACATGGCTTTATAGAAATTAGCATGTACTGTTAAGTGTCTCGTTTGCTATCTAAGTGGCTTATAGCTTCCCACAAAACATATTACCTTTTTTTCAAAGGTGCGTTTTAAGTGACTTCTCTCCATTTGAAACTTATTTTCTTGATCCTGTGAATAATAAATATTTATCTTTATTATACTTAAAATATCTTCTAGGGTCAATAAAATTAGTAATCTAATGAAACAAGTCAATCTCTTTGATGACAAACTGATTTGAGTTTTGCCAATAAGTGAGCCCTACCTGTCCAGTTTTCTAAAGCACAGAGACATGAATAGCTTTCTGTTGGAGGCCATAAAATGTCCATTAACTGAAGATGTTACTACTCTCAAAAGCACTTATGTTACAGTGAGAGAGACACTTTCTGATCCTCAGAATTAGGAGACCACTTAAAAATGATCGGATGAATCAATGTGAAAATAATGTGTTGTATCACAAATCAGGGTTTGGTACTTTTTGACCAAAAGAGAGAGAGGATCTGAAAGGAGGGAAAGAGGGAATTCGCTGGCTGGCTGGTGGTTGGGACGCCGTGCTTCCCGTGCAGGTGGCATGGGGTCCGCCTCTGGTCAGGGAACCGGGATCCTGCACCCACGGGCGCAGCCAAAACCAGACAATGCTCGAGCCAGAGGCGTGGAAGAGAAACAGGAAGAGACAGAGACTACCGGGAACGGCAGGCAGTAATGGAAAGAAGAGGCCATTTCTGAAACAAGTGTATTTAAACAAGGTTCATTCTTCAAACTAATCGCATAAGAGTAGGTTGTCCAAATTAAAACTGCTCTTCCTAACTCATCACATGAGCATTTACTTTTGCTAAAATAAATGATGAGAAATGATAAGTGCAATAAAAGAATCAGAAATGGTTACCTGCATTTCTGAGCTTTTTAACTGACACTCACTTATACATATACACCCAGAAAAGGACAGGTGACTTTTAGCCGTTGTTCTGTTTAACAGCACAGGACTCACCTTGAGCCGCTGCTTCCTCTGAAGTTCTGATTCCTGTAATTGCTGCTTTAATTGACAGACGTTCTGTTCTAGCTCTTTAATCATACCAGACGCCTAAAGAGATTTTAGGGAAATGATAAAAAATGCAATTTTGATTTTTCTATCATCCTACAAACTTCCAGTTGAATAAATTTCCCCTTTTTCTTCCTGAAGTTTCAGTTAGAATTAAACTTGTCTATAAATATGAAATTTACAAAAATTTAAGTTAAAAAATCCTTTAAGTGAAAATATAAATTAAATTCATAGTATTTAAAGTTATAAAAATATAAGACTGATATAAAAAGAATAGGTAAACAGAAAACTTTTTAAACGTTCATTTAAAAACCAAATTCACTGGAATAGTTATTAGGTTGGTACAAAAGTAACTGCAGTTTCTGCACTGGTGTAATTTGTCATTTGATATTGGAACACATTCTAAATAAATGTGATGGTTATGTTATATACATCATTTTAATGCACATTTTTCATTTGATGATTTTTTTTTGCTAATGACTTATTACTTGCTGTTTATTTTATATTTATTTTAAACTACAGAAAAGATGTTAGACAAATAGCAAATTCGAATGATTTTCTTATTTGAGTTCAAAATGAGTCGTAAAGCAGCAGAGACAACTTGCACCATCAACACCACATTTGGCCCGGGAGCTGCTGAAAGGCGTACAGTGCAGCGGCGGCTCAGGAAATCTCACAAAGGGAACAAGAGTCGTGAAGATTAGAGAGCACAGTGGCCGGTCATCGGACGTTGACAACGACAACTGAGAGCCATCATCGAAGCTGATCCTCTTACAACTGCTCAAGAAGCTGCCAAAGAATTCAAGGCCGATCGTTCTTTGGTCATTGGCATTTGAAACAAACTGGAAAGGTGGAAAAGCTTGGTAAGTGGGTCCCCCGTGAGCTGACCACAAGTCAAAACAGTCATAGTTCTGAAGGTCTTCTCTTATTCTATGCAACAATGAACCATTTCTCAATCAGATTGTGATGTGTGATTAAAAGTGGATTTTAATACAACTGGCAATGACCAGCTCAGTGGCTGGACAGAGAAGAAGCTCCGAAGCACTTCCCACAGCCAAACTTGCACTAAAAACCAGTCATGCTTGGTGGCCTGTTGCCGGTTTCATCCACTACAGCTTCCTGAATCCCCGCGAAACATTACATCTGAGAAATACGCCTAGCAAGTTGATGAGATGCCCCCAAAATTGCAATGCCTGCAGCCAGCATTGGTCAGAAAGGGCCCAATTCTCCATGACAATGCCTGACTCCACATCACACAACCACTGCTTCAAAAGTTGAAAGCACCTGCCTCATCTGCCGTTTTCACCTCACCGCTCGCCAGCCGACTACCACTTCCTCAAGCATCTTTTCAACTTTCTGCAAGGAAAATGCTTCCACAACCAGCAGGAGGCAGAAAATCTTTCTAAGAGTTCATCAAATCCCAAAGCATTGATTTTTATGCTTTGATTTTAAAGTTTTTATGCTTTGATTTTAGAGATTTTAAGCATTGATTTTAATAAGAGTAAACAAACTTATTTCTCAATGGGAAAAATGTGTTGATTGTAGTGGTTCCTGGGCTTCCCTGGTGGCTCAGAGGTTGAAGCATCTGCCTGCAATGCAGGAGACCTGGGTTCAATCCTTGGGTCGGAAAGATCCCCTGGAGAAGGAAATGGCAGCCCACTCCAGTATTCTTGCCTGGAGAATCCCATGGATGGAGGAGCCTGGTGGGCTACAGTCCATGGGGTCGCAAAGAGTCTGACACGACTGAGCGACTTCACTTCACTTTTTGGTTCCTATTTTGATCTATAAAGATGTGTTTGAGCCTCGTTATAATGATTTAAAATTCAGTCTGAAACCATGATTATGTTTGCACCAACCTAATAATTCTTGAAATATCAAGTAATTGACCACTTTAGCACTGCAGCTATAGGATTTTCTCTTCATAAATTTCAATTATCTGACACAAAACAGGGTGTGTAGGTTTATATACATGTGTGAGTGCAAGAAAACTAACATATAACCAAGATCTCAAAATATTAATAATATTAATTACTATTGTTATATTCAAAATATTAACTCTATACATTATTAACAATACCACTGATTAATTAATTAATTAATAACATAACAATGTATAGAGTTATTTGAGTTACTCAAATAATAATGTACTGCTACTGCTGCTGCTGCTAAGTCACTTCAGTCGTGTCTGACTCTGTGCGACCCCACAGACGGCAGCCCACCAGGCTCCTCCGTCCCTGGGATTCTCCAGGCAAGAACACTGGAGTGGGTTGCCATTTCCTTCTCCAATGCATGGAAGTGAAAAGTGAAAGGGAAGTCGCTCAGTCGTGTCCGACTCCTAGCGACCTCATGGACTACAGCCTACCAGGCTCCTCCGTCCATGGGATTTTCCAGGCAAGAGTACTGGAGTGGGGTGCCATTGCCTTCTCCGAATAATGTACAGAGTTACTCAAAAATGTTTTTAAAACAACTGAACTCTAGTAATTAGTTTAATTAAAAGGGTTGATTTACAGCAGATTTTAATGTATTAAGGATTTGTGTTGTGCTCTACATTAGACAGTCATCATTAAATTAAGCAAAGGAGACTCATTTACACGCCAGACAGTAAGCTTCCACAGGGCACTTCTGGTTCTGTGCTGAGTGCAGGGAGTGACGGCTCTGGCTGGCTATAGCTACCCGCTCCTACAGTACCTGAGAGGCAGAAAGCGCATGTTCTTTTCTCAGAAGGTTGACGTCAGCATCATACTTGGTCTGTAACAGTTTCAGGTTTTGCTCGTAATCACTGATGAGATGGTCTTTCTCTTTATGCAGTGTGTTGCGCCTGAAAGCAACCAGAGAATAAAATACACTTGCAGTGTATTTATAGTCAACCTCTAAAATGGAATTGTTTAGCCAGTCAAATCCAAGTGCGTTCTCTCTCAATACATCAAATAAGTAAGCACATTTTTATCGAGTGTTCTTAAACAGTATGCTTCTTACGTGCAATGGTACTTAAAAAATTTAACAAACAGCAGCATTAGACTGGAAACCTCCCCAGGTTAAATGCACAAGGTTTTAATTTTACTGGATAACTTACAGAGTTAATGTCAGTTTTTTATAGCCACACCTGAGAGCTGTCTGACCTCAGACAATACCTTGCCTTTACTTCTTGTAATTCATTACATGTTGTCTGGTAACATCTCTCCAGTTCCAGTTTTTCTTGAATTAATTTCTGTTTCTGTAAATTACTGTTCTCCGCTTCTCCAGTCAGCTGCTGGACACGGGACTCCAGTTCTTTGATCATCTGGTTCTAAAAGAATCGTTCATTGTTAAGAAAGCCTCTGACTTTATAACAATTCTGCATCATTAAGTAACCCGAAAAAAATGCAAGGGATTAGAGATAAGAATACAAAAAAAAAAGAGGTACCATAAACCATACTAATAAAAACCAAACTAACCTCTAAATTAACTGTCTATTATTAAAAAAAAAAAAAAAAAAGAGGAGCACTTTCTACATGTTGGCACACTTTCAGCCTCTTATTCGTTCAATGAGTGGGAATTCGTCCACTGAAACAGCACCATTCTGATCCGGGGATATAAGCTTAAGTGCATACATGCTAAGTTGCTTCACTCATATCCAGTTATTTGCAATGCTATGGACCACAGCCCGCCGGGCTCCTCTGTCCATGGGATTCTCTAGCCAAGATTACTGGAGTGGGCTGCCACTTCCTTTTCCAGGGGTCTTTCTGACTCAGGGATTCAACCCACATCTCTTATGTCTACCGTGCGGGCAAGAGGGTTCTTTACCACAAGCGTGACCCAGGAAGCTCACCACTTACCCTGCTGCTGCTGAGTCGCCCCAGTCATGTCCGACCCTGCGACCCCACAGACGGCAGCCCGCCAGGCTCCCCCGTCCCTGGGATTCCCCAGGCAAGAACACTGGAGTGGGTTGCCATTTCCTTCTCCAATGCATGAAAGTGAAAAGTGAAAGGGAAGTTGCTCAGTCATTAGCACCCTCCCAAAAAAGTCTGATAAAATATGTACAAGAGCTACATGTGGTAAATTACAAACCTCTGATGAAAGAATGAGAAAAATCAAAGAACTAGATAAATGGAGAGACAGCCCATGTTCATGGATAGGAAGACTCAGTAATACAATGTTGGTTATTTGCAACTTGATCCATGGATTTAATGCAACATCAATTAAAATCCCAGAAAATTATTTTATGGATATGAATAAACTGCTCTTAAAGTTTACATGGAGAGACAAAAGGCACAAAATACCCAATGAAAAATTGAAAGAGAAGAACAAAGTTGGAAGACTGACACTGCCTACTTCAAGACTTACTATAAGACACAGTAATCAAAGCACTGTGGCCTGTCAAAGGAAAAGACAACCAGATCAACGGAATAGAACAGAGAGGCCAGAAAGAGCCCCCCATAAACACAGCCTGATTTCCGACAAAGGGACAAAAGCAGCGCAACGGAGAAAAGGCAGTGTCTTTACCACATGGTCCTGGAACAACTGGACAACCGACAAAAAAACAAAGGAATCTAGACACATATCTTACAGACTCACTCAGAAGAGATCACAGACCCAAATGCAAAATGCAAAACCACAAAAATCCTAGGAAATCACACAGGGAAAACCTAAATTATCTTAAGTTTGGCAAGACTTTTTAGATACAATATCCAGGCACAATGCATTAAAGAAATAATTGACAAACTGGACTTTATTATGATTAAAATTTTCTATTCCACAAAAGACAGTATGTATTAAGAGAATCAGAACATAAGCCACAGATGGGGAAACAGTATTTGCAAAAGACACATCTGATGAAGGACTGTCATCCAAAATATACAAAGAACTCTTATAACTCAACAATAATAAAATAAAAACCTAATTTAAAAATGGGTTAAAGACTTAGACACCCTACCAGAGAAGATGAACAGCTGATGCATGAGCGCAGGAGAGGCTGTCATACCATGCACCACCATGTATCGCGGAAATGCAGATTGAAACACCAGTGAGACTGCGCCCATCGGAACAATGACGGCAAACGCTGAGGAGGGTTTGGAGCCGCAGGAACTCCACTAACTACCGGCAGGAGCGCAAAGCAGCACATCCAGGCTGGAAGGCAGTTTGGCAGGTTCTTAGAAAACACACTCTTTTCATCCAGTCCAGGAATCATGCTGCTTGGTATTTGCCCAAATGAGTTAAAAGTTTGTGTCCATGTGAAAACCTGCACACAGATGTTTACAGTAGCTTTGTATTCACAACTGGCAAAAAGCAATGAAGACACCCTTCGGGAGGTGAATGGATAAACTGAAGTGCGTGTAGAGGATGGGACGGTATTCAGCACTAAGGGGAAACGAGCTCTCAGACCATGAAGAGGCGCAGAGGAGACCTACGTGCATATTAATAAGCAGAAGAAACCCACTGGGAAGGCCTACATACCGCACGGCTCCAGTGACACGCTTTTCGGGAGACAACTGCCGGGGGCTGGGCGAGGGGAAAGACGAGTAGGTGGAGACGGGAGTTTCAGGGCAGTGGAAATACTACGTCTAATACCAGAATGTTAGGGCCCTCCGTGCCATTGTGCCCTTGCCCAAGGCCACAGAACATATGACACCAAGACTCAACTCTGACCTAAGAGATGGACTCTGGGAGAGGGCACACTCTGGTGGGGGTGTCCGTGGTGGTGGGCTCTGCCTGTCAGCAGAAGGGACAGGGCTTGTGGGGATCTACCTCCCCCTCAATTCTGCTGTGAACAGAACAGCTCTAAAAGCACTAACCCTACAGAAGACAGGCCCGAGAACCGCTCCCTTTTCCACATGATTCGACTCATTTTCTCAGGCGCAAACTGATTTTGGAAATAAATTTTCTGTATAATGTCCATCCTAATTCCAACATGCTGCTGCTGCTAAGTCGCTTCAGTCGTCTCCGACTCTGTGCGACCCCACAGACGGCAGCCCACCAGGCTCCCCCGTCCCTGGGATTCCCCAGGCAAGAACACGAGTGGGTTGCCAAGTCCAACATACAAAGATCAAATTGTCAAAGACTGACTTACCCTGAGAGTCCCTTAGCAATTAATTCAAATAATCTATATGTTTAGCACAGGCGATGGATAATAAGTAAATAGACCAAAATGGGCCAAAACAAGCGGGTTGGCACTGTCTGTGAAGGCCGGCACGAGGTCAGGGAGCCCTGGGGCTGTGCCAAGCAGAACAGTCGCCAAGGGGAGACAAGCACCGGAGGCAAGGAGACGACTCGGGGTGGAGACACGGGAGGGCACCCAGTCGAACTGGAAAGCCCGGGAAAGGGGGACGAGAGAAACAGCAGGAGCAAAGGAACGAAGGATAAGCAGGTTCAACACGAAGACAGGACGGTTCTGACACGAAGCCCCCACACTGAGCGCCTGCGTAACACCTGGTTGGGAAAGCTTGCTTGGTTTCTGGTGCAGTTCAGTTCAGTTCAGTCGCTCAGTCGTGTCCGACTCTTTGCGACCCCATGAATCGCAGCACGCCAGGCCTCCCTGTCCATCACCAACTCCCGGAGTTCACGCAGATTCACGTCCATCGAGTCAGGTTTCTGGTGCAAGGGTGCTATTAAAGACGTCCCTACTGTACAGCCAAGTGTCACGCGAACTGGAAACATGGCTTCTGTTTTAAGATCTGCATTACTGAACAGATACTACCTACGCTGGTACAAACTCTCCGATTCGAGAAGCAAAATGTATGATCACACTTATTCACTTGACTATTTGTATTTACTCTATTTATTTTTAAAAGCATTTTCTTAACAATCAGACAAAATAAAGCAAACATAAAGTATCAATAAACAAAAAGAAAGTTAAAACTTATGTCAGGGGAAACCCTACAGATGTATATGAAATACCTTAACAACATGTCGCCAAAATAACCATTTTTTTTTAAATGAATACAAAGATCTGAGGGGACACAAAAGAGTGGAAACCTCAAAACGGGGCCCAAAGTTGCGTAGATAAAAAGACGCTGATGTCCAGCCATAGTTTTCAGGCTGTAACAAACAGGGGGGAAGGGGGATTCCAGGCTTTTTAACTACAGAATCAGAGAGGAACAGACAGATTACCTTGGGCACAAAGAATCGCCTCCCACACTGTGGCCTCAGATGGGGCGCTCGGAACACGAGGCTGGAGTTTGTGAACGGACATGGCTTGTAGACAGAAGTTACAGTGGGCATTAGGGTAGCAATTCAAGGTCTTGGTCGCGGGGAAGCAAGACAGCCTGCACATGTGGGACACGGACCAAGAGGAGAGCGGGGGGAGCCACCAGCAGGCCGCCGGAAGGACCCGGAATGAGGCAACAATGGCCTGAGCCGTAGCTGTGGAGACAGAAGGGGCGCGGCAGCTCCAAGCAGACTCGCGCAGAGGCGACCAGAGCGCCTGAGCAGAGCACCGCGCGCAGGGAACGCCGGGCAGCAGGGGCCGTGCGTCTTCCAGGGCCCGAGGCGGACGCTCCGCGAGCAGCGGCACACTGGGAATTCAGCGGGAGGCTGTGCAAGGGTGTTATTTCATGAGGAAATGCCGACGTTGTTTTCAGCAACTTAAGTACTAGGAAATTATAGAATATCTGATGGACTTTCAGTTATATAACCGATAGGTAGAATAAGAAATGTTAGAATTTTACATACAAACTTTGTGTGAAACCCTCCAGGAGTCAAAAATTAGAAAGGATTCAGTTAAGTCGCTCAGTTGTGTCCGACTCTTTGCGACCCCATGAATCGCAGCACGCCAGGCCTCCCTGTCCATCACCAACTCCCGGAGTTCACTCAGACTCACGTCCATCGAGTCCATGATGCCATCCAGCCATCTCATCCTCGGTCGTCCCCTTCTCCTCCTGCCCCCAATCCCTCCCAGCATCAGGGTCTTTTCCAATGAGTCAACTCTTCACATGAGGTGGCCAAAGTACTGGAGTTTCAGCTTTAGCATCATTCCTTCCAAAGAAATCCCAGGGCTGATCTCCTTCAGAATGGACTGGTTGGATCTCCTTGCAGTCCAAGGGACTCTCAAGAGTCTTCTCCAACACCACAGTTCAAACGCATCAATTCTTCAGCGCTCAGCCTTTTCACAGTCCAACTCTCACATCCATACATGACCACAGGAAAAACCATAGCCTTGACTAGACGGACCTTAGTCGGCAAAGTAAAGTCTCTGCTTTTGAATATACTATCTAGGTTGGTCATAACTTTCCTTCCAAGGAGTAAGCGTCTTTTAATTTCATGGCTGCAATCACCATCTGCAGTGATTTTGGAGCCCAAAAAATAAAGTCTGACACTGTTTCCACTGTTTCCCCATCTATTTCCCATGAAGTGATGGGACTGGATGCCATGATCTTTGTTTTCTGAATGCTTAGCTTTAGGCCAACTTTTTCACTCTCCACTTTCACTTTCATCAAGAGGCTTTTTAGCTCCTCTTCACTTTCTGCCACAAGGGTGGTGTCATCTGCATATCTGAGGTGATTGATATTTCTCCCGGCAATCTTGATTCCAGCTTGTGTTTCTTCCAGTCCAGCGTTTCTCATTAGTAATCAGCAACTATTTACAGAGTCCAAAGTTCAACTCCCATGGCAAAAGGAACAACATATTTTATTTCAAAAAAATTCTTCTTGAAACGTATATACAAAATGCACAAATCTTAAACATATGTTCTGATAATTTGTCACTTGGAAATAGCCATGAACCAGTGCTGGTGATGTTTCAGTCACTAAGTCACGTCCAACCCTTGCGACCCTATGGAGTGTAGCCTGCCAGGTCCGTGGGATTTCCCAGGTAAGAACACTGGAGTGGGCTGCCGTGTCCTTCTCCAGGGGACCTTCTGCACCCAGGGATCAAACGTGTATCTCCTGCACTGCAAGCGGGTTCTTCACCACTGAGCCACCAGGGAAGCCGCACCGCGAGCCAGGACAGGACACAAGCGTGGGGCTGCTCGGGTGCCGCGCTGCTCATCCTCCGCAGACAGGTAACCACAGGGGCTGCTCCCACAGGGGCTGCTCCGATGCCGCACTGCTCATCCTCCACAAAAAGGTAACCACAGGGACTGCTCCCACAGGGGCTGCTCGGGTGCCGCACTGCTCATCCTCCGCAGAAAGGTAACCACTATTCCGATGTCTATCACAAAAAAAAAAAGCTTTGTCTTTTGCTGAACTTTCTGTAAATAAATTCAGAGAGTATGTACCCTTTCGGGTCAGGCACATCACGTCTGTGAGAGTTGTCATCTGTGACACGGGGTATAGCAGTCTTTCAGTGGTATATTCAGTATTCCATTGTGGAATACTCCTAAAATAATTGATCCATTTCACTGACTGTTGTTTTCAGTGTTCGGTTATTAACAATAATGCTGCTATGAACATTTTCACACATGTTTTACGGTGCACGTATTCACCCATTTCTTTTGGTTGGACATTCTGTAGTGAAAATGCTGAGTCACAGGTGATTTGAAAACTATGATCAGGCAAAAACTTGAAAGTGAACATTTGTAACAGCAAACGTTTATAGCTGCCAAAAGCAGATGCGACCAAGATGTCCTTTGACAGATACATGGATAAACAGTGCTAATCCATATAACTGAATATTATTCAGCAATAGAAAGAAATGAGCTATAAAGCCATAAAAAGACATGAAGAAACCATATGTATATAATTTTTAATGAAAGAAACCAGTCTGAAAAGGCTACATATTGTATGATTCCAATTATATGGCATTTTGGAAGAGAAACTATGCAAAAAACGATGTTTTACAGACAGTCAAGGCGATCGGTGGCTGCCAGAGATCCGGGGAGGCGGGCAAGGGGACCAGGGTGGGGCACGTGAGAGGTCAGGACAGCGGAAATGCTGCGCATGAGACCATGACGGCATATGCGTGGGGATGCATCTGTCAAAACCCACGGAATTCCAAAGCACAAAGGGTGAGCTTTATGCAAACTTACAAAACCAATTTAGTAGTTCAGGGATCCCAGGAAGAAGTACAGGCTGTGAAAAGAGAATCTCGTTATATCACAAATATGTAAAAAACCTCCTTGAAGGGGTGGCAGGAAATGTGAGGACCTGAGCGAGTCTGGAACTCACGGCACCTGAGGCCAGAGGCAACAAGGGCCGCGCGTGCGCCCCATTCTGGTCAGCAGGCGTGGTCCTGTGGGGACACGGATCAACAGTCCTGCTTACACCCACGCCTGAGGACCGAGACCGAACAGGCAGAGAGGGAGTGGAGGAGGGCGGAGGCCAGGCTCCCAGCGCCAGGCTGGGGACTTACGGGCGAGCGGAGGCCAGGCTCCCAGCGCCAGGCTGGGGACTTACGGGCAAGCGGAGGCCAGGCTCCCAGTGCCAGGCTGGGGACTTACGGGCGAGCGGAGGCCAGACTCCCAGCGCCAGCCTGGGGACTTACGGACAAGTGGAGGCCACGCTCCCAGCGCCAGCCTGGGGACTTACAGGCGAGCGGAGGCCAGGCTCCCAGCGCCAGCCTGGGGACTTACGGGCGAGCGGAGGCCAGGCTCCCAGCGCCAGCCTGGGGACTTACGGGCGAGCGGAGAGGGCCAGGCTCCCAGCGCCAGCCTGGGGACTTACGGACAAGTAGAGGCCACGCTCCCAGCGCCAGCCTGGGGACTTACGGGCGAGCGGAGGCCAGGCTCCCAGCGCCAGCCTGGGGACTTACGGACAAGTGGAGGCCACGCTCCCAGCGCCAGACTGGGGACTTACGGGCGAGCGGAGGCCAGGCTCCCAGCGCCAGCCTGGGGACTTACGGACAAGTGGAGGCCACGCTCCCAGCGCCAGCCTGGGGACTTACGGGCGAGCGGAGGCCAGGCTCCCAGCGCCAGCCTGGGGACTTACGGACAAGTGGAGGCCACGCTCCCAGCGCCAGCCTGGGGACTTACGGGCGAGCGGAGGCCAGGCTCCCAGCGCCAGGCTGGGGACTTACGGGCGAACGGAGGCCAGGCTCCCAGCGCCAGCCTGGGGACTTACGGGCGAGCGGAGGCCAGACTCCCAGCGCCAGGCTGGGGACTTACGGGCAAGCGGAGGCCAGGCTCCCAGCGCCAGGCTGGGGACTTACGGGCGAGCGGAGAGGGCCACGCTCCCAGCGCCAGCCTGGGGACTTACGGGCGAGCGGAGGCCAGGCTCCCAGCGCCAGCCTGGGGACTTACGGACAAGTGGAGGCCACGCTCCCAGCGCCAGGCTGGGGACTTATGGGCGAGGGGAGGCCAGGCTCCCAGCGCCAGACTGGGGACTTACGGGCGAGCGGAGGCCACGCTCCCAGCGCCAGGCTGGGGACTTACGGACAAGTGGAGGCCAGGCTCCCAGCGCCAGACTGGGGACTTACGGGCGAGCGGAGGCCACGCTCCCAGCGCCAGGCTGGGGACTTACGGGCGAGCGGAGGCCAGGCTCCCAGTGCCAGCCTGGGGACTTACGGACAAGTGGAGGCCACGCTCCCAGCGCCAGGCTGGGGACTTATGGGCGAGGGGAGGCCAGGCTCCCAGCGCCAGACTGGGGACTTACGGGCGAGCGGAGGCCACGCTCCCAGCGCCAGGCTGGGGACTTACGGACAAGTGGAGGCCACGCTCCCAGTGCCAGGCTGGGGACTTACGGGCGAGCGGAGGCCACGCTCCCAGCGCCAGGCTGGGGACTTACGGGCGAGCGGAGGCCAGACTCCCAGCGCCAGGCTGGGGATTTACGGGCGAGGGGAGGCCAGACTAACCCACGTGGTGAAGGGTTAGAGCTGCAGACCCCATAAGAGAGTGTGTTTCGCTTAACACAGATGCCGTTGGTTACATACACTAAGGCTCATCGATGTGCCTGCACACACAGGCCTGTGTACACACAAACACTCTGGTGAGAGGTCAGGAAAGAAGCGACAGCCCGCAGTCACGAGTGCCCCCAGAAAGCGGACCCCGGGCTCTCACACAGTTCTCCGTGTCCTCCACATTGCACGGGAGGCCAGGGGGGCCCCAGGGCCTCCTGGAGAATCTCCCAGTGGCTGAAGCTTGAGCAACTTAGGTGACAAAATGAAGGAAGATGGGATTTTTATAACCGAGAACATAAACAATATCCACAGTGATAAAAGTAAGTTGTTCAATAAATTAACAAATGAGGGAGACAAGACAGACATCCCTGTAGAGAAACTCCCAATAATTCACAGACTCCCCTCCCTTGAGTAGAGAGAGCACACCCCGCACCCCTCACGCATGGGCTCCTCACGGGAACTGTCTTCCCAAGAGCAGTGTGGGAAGGCCGGAGGATGGCTTCACGGGGAGAACCCAGGACACACCCGTGGCCAGGCGGCCAGGGCTAGTGACGGGGAGAACCCAGCACACACCACTGCAGCCAGGCGGCCAGGGCGGAACCCAGCACACACCACTGCAGCCAGGTGGCCAGGGCGGAACCCAGCACACACCACTGCAGGCCGCACACCTGCGGCCAAGTGAGAGCCCAGCACACACCCACGGCCAGGGCGGAACCCAGCACACACCACTGCAGCCAGGCGGCCAGGGCGGAACCCAGCACACAGCACTGCAGCCAGGCGGCCAGGGCGGAACCCAGCACACACCACTGCAGGCCGCACACCCGCGGCCAAGTGAGAGCCCAGCACACACCCACGGCCAGGGCGGAACCCAGCACACACCACTGCAGCCAGGCGGCCAGGGCAGAACCCAGCACACACCACTGCAGCCAGGCGGCCAGGGCGGAACCCAGCACACACCACTGCAGGCCGCACACCCGCAGCCAAGTGAGAGCCCAGCACACACCCACGGCCAGGGCGGAACCCAGCACACACCACTGCAGCCAGGCGGCCAGGGCGGAACCCGGCACACAGCACTGCAGCCAGGCGGCCAGGGCTGGCGTCCACGGGGTGGCCACGGGTAGCGAGTGCCCCCGAGTGATACGGAGAGCAGCACTCTACCTCCATGACCTACCGCGTCAGCCCACAACCCCATCTTATCACGAGAAGAGCAGGAGGCGGGGCGCCCTGCAGCATTCCTGACCAGGCCTCGCAACTGCCGAGGTCATGAGAGAGAAGGGGCGTCTGAGACACTGTCACAGCCCAAAGGAGCCCAAGGAGGAAACAGCGTGGCGTCTGGAAGAGATCCTGGAGAAGGAGGAGGACACCAGGGAACAGTGAAGGAGAACGGAGCCAGCTGGGGGCTCCGGCTTATTAGGGCGTCCTGCTCATTTCTGCCCATAACAAGTGCACCAGAATGACGTAAGATGTTAGAAAGGGAGAGCTGGGTGTGGGGCACACGGGAACGCTACCATCCTCTCAAACTTCCTGTAAACCTAAAACCCCATAAGATATAAAATCTATCTGTTTAAATGGCAATCCTATTCAAAATAATCAACTGATGCTGTTCAGGATCTTCTTTAACACTGTGATGCTGGAGGAGAAATGCTGATGGCAACTATGAAATGATGGACCCCAGCCATGCTGGAGAGTGACGAGCTGCTCTGATTCACGCTCGCCGCGAACGGTGGTGGCTACCTGTAAGGGGTTAACACAAAGCTTCCCGTGCCTAAGGCCTCTGATACTCTTCAGCTCGACTCGGGTCCATGAACAGAACTTGGAGTGTCAGGGGCTTTGAATGGAAAAACACAGCTCATCTCTATTTCCAGTCCCCTGACTGACCTTCAGCATTTCCCTTCAACTATGAGTGCAGTCAAGCACCAATGAAGTATTAGCAATGCCTGTGAGCAACAGGAATCACAGATAGTTTATAGGCCATCATAGTGTGGCATAGCCTCTAAGACTGTTTCAGTCAGGTCAGCCGCTCAGTCGTGTCTGACTCTCTGCGATGCCACGGACTGCAGCACGCCAGGCTTCCCTGTCCTTCACCAACTCCCGGAGCTTGCTTGAACTCACGTCCATTAGTCGGTGATGCCATCCAACCATCTCATCCTCTGTCACCCCCTTCTCCTTCTGCCTTCAGTCTTTCCCAGCATCAGGGTCTTTTCCGATGAGTCAGTTCTTCACGTCAGGTGACAAAGTACTGGAGTTTCAGCTTCAGCATCAGTCCTTCCCGTGAATATTCAGCACTGACTTCCTTTAGGATGGACTGGTTGGATCTCCTGGCAGTCTAAGGGACTCTCAAGAGTCTTCTCCAGCATCACAGCCCAAAAGCATCAGTTCTTCAGCGCTCAGCTTTCTGATACCGTTTAGCCTCATCATTATCCATAAGTTACAACACTTGTTAGGCCCACTGCTCAATTATGGTATTCATTTCATTCATTTGCAAGCATATGTGTTACTTTATCCTGACTCTGATTTATTAATATTTTGATGCCTGTAACTATAATTCTTTGTCATCTTATATAATTTTATTAAATTGTCAAATACTATTCTGAGAGGGATGCATAAATGTCACAAGATTGCTAGTGGCATCCGTGCTAAAGAGAGGGGCAAAGAATTCCGCTAAGAAAGCCTAAAATCTCAATAAAGCCACTCACAGACTTTGTGTGTCTAGACCCCTGATATGAAGAGAGCCCTACACTTTACAGCTGCCACCTCCCCAAGCATCTAAGGACACTGCTATCATTTTCATATTTATAAGTTCTAACACATCGCTCTAAAAATCCAGGGTTTCCATGTTTAATTGTTAGTTTCATGCAAGGAGACCCCTGCCAATACCAAAAGACATAGGTCTGATCATCTGTACAAATGCCTGCTTACAAAAAAATGGAACAGGGAAAGAAAAAAAGACCCAATTAAAAAAAGGAGAGAGCTTGAAAGAACAAAACACAGGAACTAATTCTCAGTGACAGCCTCGTCTTTCATCTTAAGCCGAGCCTTGAACTCTTCCTTGTTTAATTATTAAATCAGGAGCGGCTCAGCAAGGTCTGTCTAGAGTTGACGACTCTTAAATTCAACTCTGCTGACAGACCCTGTCCATTCGTCTCTATATTTTACTGTTACCTAATGACAAGGTCTGAATGCTAATTTTTAAATTCAACTTTCATTAAAAATAGAAAGCAGTTTCTCTAGCAGTAGCCTCTTGGCCCCAAAGTATGACTTTAGTTTACACCTCAAATTGATAAAAATTAAAAATTCCAATGTGAAAGCTATTACTGTCTTAATGTTGTCGAACTAATGAAAAATAACAGTGCAGTACACATTGTAAGCAATTAATATGTTTCATAAGTTTCAACCCTACAACTACTTAATATATTCACATTTGTGAAAATTTAGGAGGCTGAGATGACAAAAATGTATTTCAGATACAAATTTGGCTTTTGTTCAGGGCCTTGAATATCACCCTTGTGCTGATTCTCCAGAAAACAAACCCTGATCTTGCCAAGGAGAGCTGGTCCACGTCGGCCGTCCCAGCCCCACCAGGGAGCAGCCCCCCCAGCGGCAGTGCTTGCCCTCCGCAGACCCCAGGCCCAGCCGCCTGCCCCCGACACCGCACCCTCGGCCCTGGGTCCCCAGCCCCCGCATCCGTCCTCGGAGCCCATGGTTTGTTCTCTGCACAGAGCCAGACAGACACGTGAGGAGTGACGCTCAGATGGAGCGACTCTGATGTGCTCAATCCAGCTCAAATGCAACAAGATGCCAAATGTTCAGGGAGCTGCATGCTTAGAACAGGCGAACCTTACAATATACTAATTATAATCATACACCAATCAAGCTGTGTTTTCTTTTTTTAAAGCATCAATCACAAGGTTTTCCCTGGTCTGTGCCCTGACACAGTCTCCTTCCTCGCTGCTCTCTGCTCACAGGGCCCCGTCCCTGCTGCCGTCTGCTCTGCGCTGAACTCGGCTGGCGTGTCCCAGCTTTGGGATTTCTGCACTGGCTGTTCCTTCTGCCTGAGATTCCGGAAGACGGCGGGGCAGCACCAGGAGGTACATGCACGGGAAAGCGTGGCCCAGAGATGGCGCCCAGTGAAGACTCAGGCGGTGTCAAGCTTCAGCAAATATTCTTGATTTTTATGTGTTAAGTGTCACTCCAGTGTGGCCAATGTGAGTATTTGGGGTATTATTTGAGCCCTTTGTGTTTTTCATTTTTCTTTAATTCCAAGAAATTAATTTACATTATTTCTTCAAAAAGGCCTATCCCTCCTGCTCCTTGGCCTCCTCCTGCGTCTCTGTCTCCTATATTTCCTTCCCAGCCTCTGCTCCCAGGACACTTTTCCATTCTGATCTCGGTGTTGCTGGTTGTGTTTTAGTCAATAAGTTGTGTCTGATTCTTGCGACCGTGTGGACTAGGAACCTACCAGTCTCCTCCGTCCCTGGGATTCTCCAGGCAAGAACACTGGAGTGGGTTGCCATTTCCTTCTCCAGGGGATGTTCCCGACCCAGGAATTGAACCCATGTCTCCCGCGTTGCAGGCAGGCTCTTTACCAACTGAGCTACAAGGGAAGCCCGTTCTGATCTTGCTGCTGCTGCTGCTCAGTCACTTCAGTCGTGTCCGACTCTGTGCGACCCCAGAGACGGCAGCCCACCAGGCTCCCCCGTCCCTGGGATTCTCCAGGCAAGAACACTGGAGTGGGTTGCCATTTCCTTCTCCAATGCAGAGACGGCAGCTAACCAGGCTCCTCCATCCATTGGATTTTCCAGGCAAGAGTACTGCAGTGGGTTGCCATTTCCTTCTCCAATTCTGATCTTCAGTTCAGTTCAGTTCAGTTCAGTCGCTCAGTCATGTCCGACTCTTTGCGACCCCATGAGTCGCAGCACGCCAGACCTCCCTGTCCATCACCAACTCCCGGAGTTTACCCAAACTCATGTCCATCAAGTCGGTGATGCCATCCAGCCATCTAATCCTCTGTCCTCCACTTCTCCTCCTGCCCCCAATCTCTCCCAGCATCAGTGTCTTTTCCAATGAGTCAGCTCTCTGCATCAGGTGGCCAAAGTATTGGAGTTTCAACTTCAACATCAGTCCTTCCAATGAACACCCAGGACTGATCTCCTTTAGGATGGACTGGTTGGATCTCCTTGCAGTCCAAGGGACTCTAAAGAGTCTTCTCCAACACCACAGTTCAAAAGCATCAATTCTTTGGTGCTGAGCTTTCTTCACAGTCCAACTCTCACATCCATACATGACCAATAGAAAAACCATAGCCTTGACTAGACGGACCTTTGTTGGCAAACTAATGACTCTGGTTTTCAACATGCTGTCTAGGTTGGTCATAACTTTGCTTCCAAGGAGTAAGCGTCTTTTAATTTCATGGCTGCAATCACCATCTGCAGTGATTTTGGAGCCCCCCAAAATGAAGTCTGACACTGTTTCCACTGTTTCCCCATCTATTTGTTATGAAGTGATAGGACCAGATGCCATGATCTTCATTTTCTGAATGCTGAGCTTTAAGCCAACTTTTTCACTCTCCTCTTTCACTTTCATCAAGAGCCTTTTTAGCTCCTCTTCACTTTCTGCCATAAGGGTGGTGTCATCTGTATATCTGAGGTGATTGATGTTTCTCCCGGCAATCTTGATTCCAGCTTGTGTTTCTTCCAGTCCAGCGTTTCTCATGATGTACTCTGCATAGAAGTTACATAAGCAGGGGGACAATATACAGCCTTGATGTACTCCTTTTCCTATTTGGAACCAGTCTGTTATTCCATGTCCAGTTCTCACTGTTGCTTCCTGACCTGCATACAGGTTTCTCAAGAGGCAGGTCAGGTGGTCTGGTATTCCCATCTCTTTCAGAATTTTCCACAGTTCATTGTGATCCACACAGTCAAAGGCTTTGGCGTAGTCAGTAAAGCAGAAACGGATGTTTCCCTGGAGCTCTCTGCTCTTACGCTCATTTAATTTCTTAGTAGATTTCCTTCTGCTGTATTTACTGTACTGTTTCTAATTGCACCTGTTATACTTTTTATTTCAATTATTATTTTTCATATCCAGTATTATCATTTGGAAATATTCTAAAATGGTCAGATGTTACGACCAAGGCTAGAGGAACTCTCTGGTGAACCAGCAGTTAGGACTCTGCCTCCCAGAGCGGGGGCCTGAGCTTGATTCCTGGTCAGGGAAATAGACCCTACATGCTGCAACTAAGGATCCTGCAATCTAAAGGTTTGGCACAGCCAAATACTATAAAGTTTTAGAAGTTTCGTTATGGGACATTTCAAACATACGCAAAAGGAGGAAGAGTCGTATAATAAACCCACTATATTCTTCACCCCAATTCCACATCTAGTTGGTTCCTGAACTGTCCAGCACTCTACCTGCTGAAGCCCCACTGGCATCCCCTCCTCCAGAGGTGACGGCGGGACAGGCCCCGGGCCCTGGAAGATCCACGTGGAACCGTTTGCTGCTTAGGTTCCTTCCAAGCCGGCTCAGGGTTCTGCTTTCTTGACCCGGCTGGCTTGGGGTCAGCCCACCCCTCGCCTGGCCCAACCCCAGACTGTCACCGCTCTCCCCTCCCCTCTGCTGGTCACGGCTGTGTCTGTGGGAGGGGACAGAGGTCCACATCGCGCTCAACCTGCTGTCTTCAAGCCAACACCCACTAACTTCCTGAGCTGAGCACCTCCTTGTGTATATAGGTCTCCTGATTATTGTTCTTGTATGTTACAACTATCTATTGGGCACTTATCACATAACCTAGTCTATGTATATTAAGGTATTTAATATTCCCAGCAACATACACACACTTCACTCCTGCTGTTACCCTGCCTGACGGATGAGGACCCTGAACACTGTATGAGCTGGCACAGCACTCGAGCTGGTAAGGACCTGGAACGGGAGCCTGAGACCTACAGCCCAGCTCCGCATCACCGTGGACGCTGCGTCCCACTCCTTCCGCCCTCTGAAACGGGCCCTTCAGCTAGTCTGGGGTCTCCAAGACACGCCTAGGTAACAGATTCTGGCTCAAACTCCACAGCTTTAAATCCAAGGAGGAACTCTGGACAAGCCAGCTGACGGAGGGGGCTGAGTGGCCAGGGGACCCTGCTCGTGCTGAGGGTTCAGGGTCTCCACGCCACGAGGTCAGATCATGTATCAGGAACAAGGAGGACGAGGGGCACCTGCCTCAGATGTGAGGCCCCGGGTCCAGGTGCCCCTCAGCCCACCTTCCTCAGGCTTCTGTATTTCAGGAAGGCAGCTGAGCCTCTGAAGGGCGGAAGACCCACCCTCTGCAAGCAGAGACTCAGCGAGGGGCTCTGGGGGCCCTCCACACTCCCTAGGAAGACGTGCCTGGCCACCTGTTGTGTACTCTGGTGGTGCCCCTCTGAATCCTCAGGAAAAGGACTCTGGGGTCACCCACGGGGCATCTGTGCCTGGTCCCTCATCAAGACAGAGCAACTGAGAAAGTCTGCCTTCTGCTGGTCACACTGCTCCACCTCCTGACCTGAGTGTCCTCACACGAGCATTCTTCACACGAGCACTCTTCACACGAGCACTCTTCACACGAGCATTACAGCCACACTGCTCCACCTCCTGACCCGAGTGTCCTCACACGAGCATTCTTCACACGAGCACTCTTCACACGAGCACTCTTCACACGAGCATTACAGCCACACTGCTCCACCTCCTGACCCGAGTGTCCTCACACGAGCACTCTTCACACGAGCACTCTTCACACGAGCATTACAGCCACACTGCTCCACCTCCTGACCCGAGTGTCCTCACACGAGCATTCTTCACACGAGCACTCTTCACACGAGCACTCTTCACACGAGCATTACAGCCACACTGCTCCACCTCCTGACCCGAGTGTCCTCACACGAGCACTCTTCACACGAGCACTCTTCACACGAGCATTACAGCCACACTGCTCCACATCCTGACCTGACTGTCTTCAAACGGGCATTACAGCCACACTGCTCCACCTCCAGATCTGACTGTCCTCACAGAATTACAGCTACACTGTTCCACCCTCCAATCTGACTGTCTTCACATGGGCATTACAGCCACACCGCTCCACCTCCTGACCTGTCTTCACATGGGCATTATAACCACACCACTCCACCTCCTGATCTGACTGTCTTCCCACGGGCATTACAGCCACACTGCTCCACCTCCCGATCTGACTGTCCTCACAGAAGAATTACAGCTACACTGTTCCACCTTCCGAGCTGACTGTCTTCCCACGGGCACTACAGCCACACAGCTCCACCTCCTGATCTGACTGTCTTCCCACAGGCATTACTACCACACCGCTCCACCTCCTGATCTGACTGTCTTCCTTTGGGCATTACAGCCACACTGTTCCACCTCCTGACCTGACTGTCTTCCCATGGGCATTACAGCCACACTGCTCCACCTCCTGATCTGACTGTCTTCCCACGGGCATTACACATTTCCAGAAAGCAACCATGTCTTCCTAAAAAGGCTGAAACAAATAAATAAAACAGAAGGTAAAAAAGTAAAGAAACTATCTCCAGGCTGAAAGTCAGTGGAAAAAAAAAAAACAAGAAGAAAGCTTTATAAATGTTTGCAGGGGTGAAAAAGGAGAAAAACTGACAACAATCGATCCCAAGGGAAATCCCACGGCCACTGGAAGAGGCCACACACTGCCACGTGTGAGCCTGAGTCGGGAAGGAAGGCGAGGGGTTTTACCTCCACAACACACTTGCCACGCTCTGCCCGCTCTGGAAGCAGGGATGCATGAGGACAGGGAGATGAAGAGGACAGTTCACAGAGACCAGACAGGGGAAGCAGACGTACTGTGGACTGCATCTGTGCCACGTATTCACCCTCCATTTTGTTCAGCCGCACGTTTGTGTCCTCGAGCAGTTCTTGAATATTTTCAGTGTGTCGCTTCTGAAGTTCAAACTTTTCCTTTTCCATTTCTGCTACAGCGGTGTGGAGCTGCAGAGGGGAAGAATTGACTCTTTCACCACTGTTATAGAATGGACTATTTCGTAATTAAGAAAAAAAGTTTTCCTACATTTCTCTATTTATTTATATGGTGACCTGAACAACAAAAGATATAAAATATTCGAAGTGAAGATTCATGTAAAGAGCATGATTAAGAAACAACTTTTTGTTTACTTCCCTCAATTGAAAATTTTATTGGATAAACAAATATTAAAGGGAATTATCCACCTCAGGCAGAAACAGTAAATAAATCCGATAACAGAATGCATCAGGTAAGCAGCAGCAGGACCAGCCTGACACCAGAAAACAAAGGCATTTATAATATTGTATCAACTAGGATTGCTACCTCTCAGCATTTTCATCTTATTTGCACGAAATCTTGCACAAGAGTAATGTCCAAAATGGTTACCCTTCACCCTGACTCCCAACAAGAAACTATTTTTATCCACTCCGTAAAGGACACTAAGAAGACATGAGGTGGCTTGTGTAAACCAAAGCAGGCTCTCGGGAGAACTGCGTACTCCGTGTCTGTGCACACTGGCCATCTTAGTGGAGACTGTATACACATGCTCAACTGGGTGAAATGCTAAAATATGGATGCAGTTAAGGTGAGGAAACCAGTTTTCAATGAGCAGCCTCTAAGGAAGTGGAAAACCCAGGCGGCAAGCCTCGTGGGCATCTGTCCACCAGTCTTCATAGCCGGGGAATCCGGACTCTGGTTCCTGATGCCCACCCGTCTTCGCGGGTGGGGAATGCGGAATCTAGCCCCTGTCCTCTGCACCCAGCCCAGGCTCACAGATCTGAAGCCTGATGGAGCCCAGAATTACTAGGAATAGTCATTCCAGTGTCTGGCATTTATAGATACATTTAATGAAGTTAAAATAAGTTACAGTTTATATCGTTTTACGGATACTTTAGAGTATTTTCCAATCACTGCTGGCCTGGTTTTAAGAGGACGGTGTCTTGAATGAGGTGTTAAATAATGAAATGTGTACTTGCAGCAGCCAGAAAAAAGCCACGGCAACTTTACAGAAGAGGTGAAAGCGCATGAAGAAGAGCGCTCCGTCTGCCCTCTGGACAGGGGCCCTCCTCGCACGGCCCTGGAGCCACGGCCCCAGGACACAGCCGCCCAGCACCCACTCCAACCACCCCGCAGGGCCCAGGAAAATGCTCGAACTCGACCCACTGGGAGACGGTCAGCAGGAGGAGTTCACCGAAGACCTTCAAGGCCGACTTACTCAAGACAAGTACCGTGTTTCACTTCTTGTGAGTACATTCTGCAATTTCAGCCAATGGCGAAGAGCTCCTAAGCGAAAGCACTGAGTGCCTGTGCGTGCTCAGTCTTGTCTGCCCCCCGCGACCCCACGGGCTGCAGCCCGCAGGCTCCTCTGTCCACGGGACTCTCCAGGCAGGAACAGTGGAGCGGGCTGCCATGCCCTCCTCCAGCGGATCTTCCCCACCCAGGGATTGAGCCCCCATCTCCTGCACTGCAGGCAGCTTCTTCGCTGAGCCACAGGGAAGCCCGAAAGTAGCTACTATGTGTGACTAGGTAAGACTTTTATGAAACATTATAAGTATTTTTTACATTACTCTTGGCCCTGCTAAATTTAATGAAAATGTTTTTCTTAATTAAATGCTCCTCCAAGAATAATCCATCCACAGCTGATTTTGTGTGCACCAAAAACAAGTTTATACTACAACTATTGTGTCATCTTGAGATTTCAGAAAAGAAAGGATCCAGGGGCTTACATCCAAAATTTGAACAATTTAAGTCCCCCAAATTATCCTGCTATTATATCCCTATGAATTCTGCTTAAAGTCTATTAGCTCTGACAAAACTTCACAGCCTTAATTAAATCCAAGAATTGTTAAAAGTAACTTTTCTAAATGAAAACTAGCTTATAAACCATTAAACTTCCAGAAAAAGTATACCAAAACACGACAGCTATTTCTAGGTAGTCTAGAACACTGTTACTTTTTTCAAACTCTTCTTTACGTTTTGTGGACACCATTATTTGATAACTAAGTGGGTTGCGTCAGAGTGTAAGCCTTTCTGTTTCTCCGTCACTATCTCATCTTTTGTAGCTCACCTTTTTCTCCCAGTCGTTATTCAGAGACTCTGCGCTCTGCTCACAGAGCTTTCTCAACTCCGCAATCTGGTTGTCTTTGGTCTCTCTGATAACCTGACCTTCACGGACCAGGGTCTGAACTGTCAAAAAGGACGAAAACGTAATTAAACCAATTCTAGCTGCCACGTAAGAGTCTGCTGGTAAAAAGCAAAGGGCACCAGTTAACAGAGCATCGCATCTTCCTGCAGTCTTCCGTGCTCTCCCCCGAAATCTCTCTGCCTCCCTCTTTTCCACGCCCACCTCCGCAGCCGCGCAGACAGCGCGCACACCGTGCCGGCCTCCGCAGCTCTCCTGCGGGGTGCCCGCCGCCGCTCTGCAGAGGCCCTTTCCCCTGCAGATGCTGCGCCACGACCCTCAGACGTAACTCCCAGTTCCCCGCCCACAAGACAGAGACCCAAAGGCTCCTCAGATCTGACTGCTTTCTGGCCGTATCTTCAGCCACGTCCATGTGTTTCAACTCGTAAACAAACCAACCTATCTATAAATCCACGTCCTTTGGTCCTCTTGCCCAGATGCGCCCACCTATCCACCTGGAGTGCCCTCCTCCCCTGCTGAAATACTATGTGCTCAAATCAGTCTCAGTTCAAGTCACGCCTCCTTTAGGAACCAACCAGTCTCTCCTCCTCTTGCAGGGGCAGAATGACACTCTCCTCGAGGCCCAGGGAACTGCCTAGATTTCTACACTAAGTCCCTTATTGCACTGCATGCTGTAATAGTTTACTTGCTTCTTCACTGAGGAGACAGATATTTCACCTTTTTATCTACAGAGCAAAAGACTGGCACCCAGGCAAGTACCCCAAACGCTGTGTGCTAAGCCCACAGACAAAGAAACCTACCGCTCCAACCTGCCGCTGCTCCTGGGTGCATTAACGTTAACTGGGACGGAAGCAAAACATGCTCTAAGTTACATAAAACATATGCCTTATAAACATTCAAACTTCTATCTTCTTTTTAAAAGTGATTTAAACTGTCATTGATTCGACTGAAAACTGTTCAACATATTCATGTCATCCGGATGCAAAATAAATTCAGTTGTGTATTTGCTTGAAAGTAGTATTTTCTTAGCTTCCTTAATATGCTCTTATTCAGTTACTGGAAGATAGGAAATTTTTCATAAACATTTACATAGAAATTTCTTTCACTTTTATGTCTCAACAATGCAGCTCTAAGTGAGAAGAAGAGTCAAGTTAACCTGATATTGGTGTCAGTCGCTCAGACGCGTCCGACTCTTTGTGACGCCATGGAACAGGCTCCCGTCCTTCACTTTCTCCCGGAGCTTGCTCAAACTCGTGTCCGTTGAGTCAGTGATGCCATCCAGCCGTCTCAACCTCGGCCGCATTCTCCTTCTGCCCTCAGTCATTTCCAGCCTCAGGGTCTTTTCCAGAGAATCTGCTCTTCAGATCAGGTGGCGAAATTATTGGAGCTTCAGTATCAGTCCTTCCAATGAATTCCAATAAAAAAGGTTTTTAACTGTAAGTCACTCAGTTGTGTCCAACTCTTTGTGACCCCATGAAGTATAGCCCTCCAGGCTCCTCTGTCCATGGGATTCTCCAGGCAACAATACTGGAGTGGGTAGCCATTCCCTTCTCCAGGGGATCTTCCCGACCCAGGGATCGAACCCCGGTCTCCTGCAATGCAGGCGGATTCTTTACTGTCTAAGCCACCAGGATTCAGGGTTGATTTCCTTCAAGACTGTTTGATCTCCTTACAGTCCAGAAGACTCTTCTCCAGCACCACAGTTCAAAAGCATCAATTCTTTGGCGTTCAGCCTTCTTTATGGTGCAACTCTTACATCTGTACATGACTAATGGAAAAACCATACCCTTGACTACAAGGACCTTTGTCGGCAAAATGATGTCTCTGCTTTTCAATACACTGTCTACATTTATCATAGCTTTCTTCCCAAGGAGCAAGTGTCTTTTAATTTTGTGGCTGCAAGCACCATCTGCAGTGATTTTGGAGCCCCCCCAAAAAATATCTGTCACTATTTCCACTTTTTCCCCTTCTATTTGCCATGGAGTGATGGGACCAGATGCCATGATCTTATAGTTTTTGGAATGTTAAGTTCTAAGCCAGCTTTCTCACTCCCCTCTTTCACCCTCATCAACAGACTCTTTAGTTCCTCTTTGCTTTCTGCCATCAGGGTGGTATCATCTGAATATCTGAGGTTGTTGACATTTCTTCCAGCAGTCTTGATTCCAGCTTGTGAGTCATCGAGCCCAGCGTTTCACATGACGTGCTCTGCATGAAGTTAAATAAGCAGGTGACAGCATACAGCCTTGACGCCCTACTTTCCCAACGTGGAACCAGTCCATTGCTTCCTGTCTGGTTCTAACTGTTGCTTCTTAACCACCATACAGGAGACAGGAAAGGTGGTCTGGCACTCCCAACTCTAAGAATTTCCCACAGTTTGTTGTGACCTACACAAAGGCTTTACCAGTCAATGAAGCAGAAGTAGATGTTTTTTCTGGAATTTCCTTGCTTTTTCTATGACCTAATGGATGTTGGCAATTTGATCTCTGGTTCCTCTGCCTTTGTTCAACCCAGCTTGTACATCTGGAAGTTCTCGGTTTACATATTACTGAAGCCTAGCTTGAAGGATTTTGAACACAGCCTTGCTAGCATGTGAAATGAGTGCAACTGTATGGCAGTTTGAACATTCTTTGAGTGTTTAAAGTGCCTGGTTTGAATCAGAGTAAAAACAAAAGCCTAGAAATAGATTTTAAATATATGTAGCCACTGATGTTTGGAGCGGTTCCACGACAGACTCTCCACTGTCTTCTTCCTCTTCACTGACATCGGATCATTCACAAATGCTGCAGGGTTTCCTTCTCAGGTTCCCTCTCCCCACTCCCACTGTTATTGAGATATTCTGGGTCCTCATCATCGTACACATGACATCATGGAGGCACAGCGTCCTTGAGTTGAGCAGACTTTATATGCATTACATCTCCAACCGCACTGCCTTATGAGTGAGAGGCTTGCCGATGGGCATGGCAGGTGCTGAGAGCAGGTCTGCTAAGAAGGAAGATCTCGCCCCTCCTCACCTCTCTCTCCCCTCCCTCTCCTCTCTCCCCTCCCTCTCCTCTCTGCCCCTCCCTCTCCTCTCTCCCCCCCTCCCTCTCCTCTCTCTCCCCTCTCTCCTCTCTCCCCCTCCCTCTCCTCTCTGCCCCTCTCTCCTCTCTCTCCTCTCTCCCCCTCCCTCTCCTCTCTGCCCCTCTCTCCTCTCTCTCCCCCCTCTCTCCTCTCTCTGCCCCTCCCTCTCCTCTCTCCCCCCCTCCCTCTCCTCTCTCCCCCTCCCTCTCCTCTCTCCCCCCCTCCCTCTCCTCTCTCCCCCTCCCTCTCCTCTCTGCCCCTCTCTCCTCTCTCTCCCCCCTCTCTCCTCTCTCTCCCCCTCCCTCTCCTCTCTCCCCCTCCCTCTCCTCTCTCCCCCCCTCCCTCTCCTCTCTCCCCCTCTCTCTCCTCTCTCTCCCCTCTCTCCTCTCTCCCCCTCCCTCTCCTCTCTGCCCCTCTCTCCTCTCTCTCCCCTCTCTCCTCTCTCCCCCTCCCTCTCCTCTCTGCCCCTCTCTCCTCTCTCTCCCCCTCCCTCTCCTCTCTCTCCCCTCTCTCCTCTCTCTCCCCTCTCTCCTCTCTCCCCCTCCCTCTCCTCTCTGCCCCTCTCTCCTCTCTCTGCCCCTCTCTCCTCTCTCTCCCCTCTCTCCTCTCTCCCCCTCCCTCTCCTCTCTGCCCCTCTCTCCTCTCTCTCCCCCTCCCTCTCCTCTCTCCCCCCCTCCCTCTCCTCTCTCCCCCTCCCTCTCCTCTCTGCCCCTCTCTCCTCTCTCTCCCCCTCCCTCTCCTCTCTCTCCCCCTCCCTCTCCTCTCTCCCCCTCCCTCTCCTCTCTCCCCCTCCCTCTCCTCTCTCCCCCTCTCTCCTCTCTGCCCCTCTCTCCTCTCTCTCCCCCTCCCTCTCCTCTCTCCCCCCCTCCCTCTCCTCTCTCTCCCCCTCCCTCTCCTCTCCCCCTCCCTCTCCTCTCTCCCCCTCTCTCCTCTCTGCCCCTCTCTCCTCTCTCCCCCCCCCCTCCTCTCTCCCCCTCCCTCTCCTCTCTCCCCCTCTCTCCTCTCTGCCCCTCTCTCCTCTCTCTCCCCCTCCCTCTCCTCTCTCCCCCCCTCCCTCTCCTCTCTCTCCCCCCTCTCTCTCCCCCTCCCTCCATCTTTCTCCCCTCTCTCGTCTCTCCCTTCCCCTCCCTCTCTCTCTCCCCTTCCCTCTCTCTCTCCCTCCTTCTCTCTCTCTCTCCCTCCTCTGCTCCATTCTGCCTCTATTATAACAGACGGGGAATCAGCTTCACCATATTACCAGGCTATTCCACCAAAAACATGCAGTCCTAAAACTCACCTCTCAGAACACATTCCCTGACTCTCCAGCAGCTACAGGATAAACTTGAAATTTCTAAATCTGAAATTCAAGGTCATGCTCATATGGCGCCAAGTCACCTGTCTCAGCCTTTGTCAGTCTCTCTCTTAACATGCGGGTCTCCACTCCAGATAAATGGTTTTGCATCTTCCTTCCCACGGTTTACAAACATCAGCATTCCCACCCCAGTGCCTGGAACTCTCCTCTGCAACTAACTAAATCTTACAAAACTTTTGAAGTTCTTTCCCCCTCCCCAAATATCTCCAACACTCTCCTTATGACTGTCCACTACATTTCAATGTTTTGACCTACTGCTCCTGCTAAGCCGCTTCAGTCGTGTCCAACTCTGTGCGACCCCAGAGACGGCAGCCCACCAGGCTCCCCTGTCCCTGGGATTCTCCAGGCAAGAACACTGGAGTGGGTTGCCATTCCCTTCTCCAATGCATGAACATGAAAAGTGAAAGTGAAGTCGCTCAGTCGTGTCTGACCCTCAGCGACCCCACGGACTGCAGCCTTCCAGGCTCCTCCATCCACGGGATTTTCCAGGCAAGAGTACTGGAGTGGGGTGCCATTGCCTTCTCCGATTTTGACCTACAGTCATGATCATTTTAACACTGGATTTCCTGTTTTCTTTTCCTTCATAGTGAAAGTATAAATGAAGAATACTTTTTAAATGTTCCGTCCATCACAATATAGCATATATTATAGAGCATAAGGCAGACATCTAACGGAATGAATTTTTATTAGACCAAGACAAAGAATTGCTCTAGACTCTCTTGTGAAAGCCAGTAAGTTCTATTCTAAGACTGACCTATGGTCATGCCAGTCCAATGAAGAGAGAGAGGATTAAGAAAGAGTAAGTTACAGACTCGTCTAAACCTTTAATCAAACCAACCACCATTGCTACCACACACACACACACACACACACACACACACGCAGGTTTTTCTTAAGTCATACAGAAGTTCACATCAGCACATCCACAAAGGAAACCTATACAAACTTTCCTATCTCACACTACATTCAGAAATAAACTGAGCCTTACAGCAGCTCTGACATAAAGCAGGAATGTTGTTAAAGGGTTTATGAACGATACACAACATCACCTTTCTTCTCGAGTTTTCTAATAGTCTCTTCAGTTTCATTTTGTTTCTTTTTGTATAAAGTTTTCATTTCTTCTATTTCATTATTCTTTCTTTCTAAAATCTGCAAACAAATTTAAAATATTTTAGTACACTATATTATTTTATGTATGGAACACATAATTTTTTAAAAAGAGCACAATATTCTTTTAAGTCTATCTCAGCTAATCCTGTAAGTGGCTTCCCCCCAAAAAAGATGTAAAAATTATATTTCAGTGCATTGACAAAACATTAAATACACTATAATAATTGATTACTGAAAGAAATATGCTGTTTCAAATTTTCATGTACCAATCCTTAAGGAGACTGTAAATACTAAATTAGCTGATTTTCTAAAACATGACTCACAGATGAAGCTGTCACCGGGTCGCAGAGAGAAGCATCGGAAGCCTGACACGCACACAGGGCAGCCCCTCCCAGCACTGGGCAGGTGCCTGCAGACGAGCACACCCTGAACCTGCACGGGGCCCTCTGTCCCTTCCACACACAACAACAAGCACGCCCAGACACACGGGAGCGCAGGGGGTGACAGCCTTCTTTTACATTTACTTCTGCTCTTGGGAATCAAAAAAGTCAGCTCTAAGCATGTCCAAAATTGTACATTTTACATCATTAATTTATACTCTCAGAAGTTTTTAAATGGATCATTAAATACTTCTAAGTACATCCAATACTTTTAAAAAAAACTGGAGAAAAACCATGTATAGGAAAATTACCAAGCAGGGTAAAGAAATGTCTAACCGAGGGGGAAGAGGAAAACCCAACTGAGGCAGAAGTACGAATATCCACGTCTCTTATGGTTGCGGTATATTCCTCTACACGCAAATTCAGGTTTTGAAAACAGGTTGTCACCACGTCTGACCAAGTTCTTGTACTGCCAGCATCTTCCTTTACCTTTCATTGTTTTGGTCCCACCTCTAAGAACACTGATAAATAAGTAAAGGAGCAGTTTGATTTCCATGTCCATAAAGAAGCAGAACAGGAAAACAGTGTGTGCAAAGAGATAAACAGTTTCAATTTTATTCCTTCCCAATTCCTAACACGTAGAAAATGCCATACATGCAAACTGATGGACATGCTTGCAAAACCTGGCATGAGGCCAAAGATTTTATTTATATTTTACCTGGCATTTCAAACTAGTTGCACTGCTTTCTTTTTTCATGCAGAATTTATTTTAAAAGAGAAATTCCTGGAAAGGATCCTACTATTAAATGTTTTTCTTAGAATAGAGCTTTGCAACGGACATACCAAAAAGCCTATTTCAAACTCTATTACCATCATTTTTCCAAATATATTTCTATATTTATTTATATTACACATCAATATTTTAAATTTTCAATTTAGACATGTATTATGCTCTATTGAAATTACAGAATTATATTACTGAATCTCTAACATATTTATGATAGAGAACTGCTTTTATCTAACCGTTTATACTTAGGTAAAATTCTAGTAAGAAGATAAAGTAATATTTGCCTTTAAAGTCTGAATGGAAAAGGGGAAAGTCAAAGGATTCAATAGTTTTCTCTAATTTTCAATCAGTGGTTTCCCTCTTGTTGCTTTGCAAGAAGGTGAGCCCAGTACACGCCTGACTAAACACTCCTACATTTCCAGCCTTAAGAAAGCGGGGCGGGGCGGGGCGGGGCTGGAAGAAAGCAGGCCACGTGACGCCCCGGGCTCCGCTCCCTCCTTCCAGCTCTGTCACCTGACTCTCGGGCGCAGCACCCCAGGCTTAGCTGTGAAACAGACAATGCCAAGTTTCCATGTGGACCCATTCTCATGAGTTTCAAACTCACATATTAAAATTACGCTTATATGTCACTACATTTTAAAAAGCAATACTAAAATGTAGCTATACAATTATAAGGTATAAAAACTATAGATTGATGACTTTTGCTGTGCCCGTTAAGAAGAAGAATTATACTTTAAAGCACAAATTGAAATACTGGAAGGCATAACTCCCAACGAGCTACTGAAAGGAAGCCAACATTGGCTTCACGGTGCATGCAGGCTACACCAAAGGGAACTAAGTTCAAGAGTTCTTTTTAAATTAGGAAGGAAACTGCAATTGCCAGAAGGCCGAAAGAATATCAGCCCCAAACAAACTCTAGCATTTACAGCTGATGTCCCATTCCAACTGTAATGAGAAGCAATGATAGAACGTAAAGGGCTGTAAGAAGGAATAAAGCAGAACTTGAAGACCATGTAAACCAGAAGGACTCACATAAATACACTTTTCTAAGCAAATGAAGTTTAAAGATCAGCTTTGCTAGGATATCAATTTAGCAAGTCCCATTTATGTTAGACTCTCATAAGCACATAAATATAATAAATGGATGGATGGTCATGAGACCTAGAATATTTCAAATACTCAATTTTAAAAAAATAATGAACCGTACACACCCTACCTTCTGAACATCAGCATCGTGTTTCTGCTGCAGTTTAAGTTTCTCTTCATGATATTTAGCTTCCATCAGCTTTGTTTTCATGTCCAACTTCAAGGAAAATATTTTAAAGATGTTATTAATTTACTTTTCCATTTTTCAAAAGTACACAATTAAAATAAACTCCTGTATGAAAGAGAGCATCATTTTCCACATTCACCTTACAGTCACGAGTCCAGCAATCACACTGCCCACTCTCATACACTGGGTGTACTCTGTGACCACCTCCAAGTTGACTAAAAGTCTTCTGAACAAGCCTCATTCTACAGGCTAAAGAACACAGACTCATCAGCGATGCTCAGCCCACGGCACTCCCCGAAAGGGTCACTGTGAAGTGATATTTTGCCAAATCCCTGGGATTGTGTGGCACAGGCCAGGAGGGTCCTGGGCATTTCTTCCTCTCTTCTCCCCTTGGGGCCCCATTAACGCCACCACCTGGGCTGGGTGGGGGGCTGGCGGGGCAGAGGGGATGCAGGCAACTGCGATGGACATGTTTTCTCAGAAGCGGCTTTCCCTCGACCCTCTCTTTCTTTCTGAAGGATGAGTAACCAAGACCTCAGGTGCAGAGACTGAAGCTGTGAGCTGCGGACGGACAGGCTGCCCACCAGCTGGGTCCCCCACGACATGGCAGAGCAGCACACTGCCCACGTGCCCCACGCTGCCGTACGAGTGCCAAGCAGACTCTCTTCTCTAAACTGCTACACCCTCAGCAACATATAACTTTATTATGAATGCTTCACACACAGAAATATGTATTTTCTACACCTTGTCTTTCTCTCTGAACAATGTCTCATGGAAATCCCTCTAAAAACACTTGCTCTAGTTCTCATTCATTTCTTAAATAGTACCAACTATTCCTTCATGAGGAGAAAATAAAATCTGTTCGCCTACTCTTCTTAATGCACAGTCACCTTCTTCTCGGCCTCCACTACAAACAACACTGCAAGGCATTCCCGTGTATGCACCCAGCACACTTGGATTTCACTCCCTACAGGGTGGGTTCTCAAAAGACATGGCAATGGTTCACATTATCTAGATATATTTTGCCCTCTGTTAAAGGCGAATTCACATTTCTGCTGGAAGAATAGACATTGCACTATGATCCTAATGTGTGTTTCCCTGAAAACTACTGTGTGTTGGCCCCTTGTCACACGTTCCGGTCAGTTCAGTTCAGTCGCTCAGTCGTGTCCGACTCTTTGCGACCCCGTGGACTGCAGCACGCCAGGCTTCCCTGTCCATCACCAACTCTTGGAGCTTGCCCAAACTCATGTCCATCGATGCCATCCAGCCATCTCATCCACCATCGTCCCCTTCTCCTCCTGCCTTCAATCTTTCCCAGGATCAGGGTCTTTTCCAATGAGTCAGTTCTTCGCATCAGGCGGCCAAAGTACTGGAGTTTCAGCTTGAGCATCAGTCCTTCCAATGAATATTCAGGATATAAATACGTCACATCTTTGGGGCCTTCTGAATCTGGTCTTCTATGAAGGCCCTTTCACAGTTTCCACCCACATTCCTGTCTGTGGATCAGTAAAACCTGGTATGCCGGTTTTATTTATTATCTATTAATTTAATGCATGTATATACATTCACAGTCTGTCTCTAATATTTTCCCCAAATCGATTATTTTTCTATTGATTTTTTTCTTATATATTTTTTAATCTTACAAATTCTTTATGTCACTTGAGTCAACTATTTCTATCATTTCTTTTACTCATTCTGAGTTTGGAAAGGCTTTGGGGTAAGAAACACCTGATGTCAAGATTTTTGTTGTTTTGAAACTTTTTGTCTGGGTGTTAATAGGTTAAGTTTCAGGTGCATCCAGAATTTTTATTTTTGTTTTTAGAGGAAAGGACCCAAGTTTACTTTCTTTCAAGTAACTGAAAGGTTGTACCAGCATCATTCATTAAATAAGTCTTTTCTCAATGTATTGACAATGAACTTAGTCACTGTGTTTTTATTTTTAAGGGGATTTAATTTTTTTTCTTGAAATGTTCTTGGTTCTAACTGTGTTGTGTCTGCCTCATAAAAGCAGTTGAAAAGAGCATCCCCCTCTATTATCTCAGAGAATCTGTGTAATATGTAATACTGGAACACAGTTCTTCCTTAAATGTTTCCTTACATAAATGCGTAGTTGTAGAGTGTGTTAATCCCCTTCTTGATACCTGTAGATATTCCTTCTAAGTAAACCAGCACTCACAAGTGCTAAGTTTCCTAAGTTACACGGACTTAGTAAGTGGACACAAGCTTTTCACTATCACAGTAGGTCTGCTGGTCCGTCCTGAACTTGGAACGGCTCTTCTACCATGTCTGATCCTATAACATCGTGCATTACTTGTTTGGAAAACATCAGTTCAATGAGGTGCAGAGATTTCCAAATACTGAACATTTCATTACATACTATCAAAACCTCACACTGGTTAATATTATCACCAATCTCATCGGAAAAGTCTTAGTATTGGAAAGTCCTCAAGCTCACAGTGACTGATACAGGGTTGCCAAAATTCTAATTTGTATTAAAAGGTCAAATTCTATCATTAGCAGTAAATATGGTCAGTTGTTTTGCTTAAAGTGACAGGCTCAATTTGTTCACTTTCCAGAAAATGTCTCCCAATAACCAAGTCTGAATAACCATATTTTGCCTCTCAGTCATTCTATCAAGTGAAAATGACCTCCCATAAGCAGGAGCCACTACAGTTCATCACTGAGGAAGCCCTGGGGTTTTCCTTCGGGTACTCCGACACATGCCTGGATATGCACCCTAAGCCCTCTATACACAGTTCTACTTCGTCACTCAGCTAGCCAGACGGTGTGTATTTGAGTTACAAGAGTTAGTAAAATTAATAATTTTCTACTTGCTTCACTGAGAACATTCTTAAGTAAGATTGGTAATTTTCTCCCTGGGAGCATGTGGCAATGAAGAACACGCCGACTGGGGCCATCTGGTGCCTCTGCCTTGATGTGGGTGAGAACAGAGTTTTACCCAACACTCTGTGTGCAAAGTCAATGCAAATTTAAGTACAGTAAAAAAAAATTTTTTTAATTATTGCAAAAATAATTTTGACCTCATGACCTCATGGATCTTAGGGATCACAGGGTTCACAGCCCACACTCTGAGAACCACTGCCCTGAAGAAACTCATGTGCATAAGTGTCAGGAGACACGCACAAGACTGTTCACAGGGCTACTGTTTGTAAAAGTAAAAAATTAGAATAGATTCATCGACACAATGGCAAGAAAGTGTGGCAGATTCATTTGATAGAAAGTACCGTAAATGAAACCAACTACAGTTGAATGCCTAACAGGAGTGCTACCCACATACTACTGAGTAGAAAAGTTTAGTTTTATTTAAAGGAAGTTTAAAATCCACCAAACAAAAGTATTTTCACTCTTAAGAAGGCAGGCATTGGTAGCAAAGTCAACTTAAAGAGCAAAGGAGGGAAACAACGAGAGCCTGAGGACGGTAGTTATTGTTGGGGAGGTGGACGAGAAGGTGGACGGCAGGCGGCTGGCGTCTCGGTCAGGATCTAACCCTTGCCTGCATGTGGTCCACGATGGTTTTCCTTTGAATAATTATTACATCTTGTAAGACTGTGAGTCTCTGAATGCTCTATTCATAAGAAATGCTTTAAAGTATAAATTCTTTCATTTATTACATCAATGACTGTAGATTTTGTCATTTGGATTTATTTAAATTCTACATTTTACTAGGAGATTTGCTAAAGGAAAAAATGCCTAATTGGCATTACGTGTAAGAAAGAAGCAAGGCAGCCTTTTAGGCAATGGGTGGGAACATTCACTGTGGGTGGAGGTAAAGTTCAAAGGAAATACTCTATTTTATTTCACGAAAAGGGCAATTTCTACCATCTGTTCTCTGAAAACTGATGGTTGCTCTGAAAACTGATCTCCTCTCGTTGTGTTCTCTTCTTTCATTTTCAGTGACAACGGTTTTCCAAATGTCTTAATCTATATCAGAAATCTTTTTTAAGAATACTAAAAAAATAAAAAAAGCAGCACACTGCTTGATGGTGCTCAAGGTCACACAGTCCTGTGATGTGGATATCACAGGAAATGTGTTAACAATTACAAAGGCAGACAAGTCCAAGCATGTTTGTGAATGACAGGCTAAGGTGAAAATAAAGGGTCACAGTCATCAAACATGTCTTCCCATAATGCCAAATACGTTGAACAAAATTTCTAATCTTAAAATAATGTATATGTGTGTTTTTACCAATCAAAAGAAAACTACTACAGTTCTTCAACTCTATTAAAATAATATTGTGAATATTACTCATTTAACATCTAAGGTATTTTCTACACAATTATACACTTAAAATGGAAGTTGCATTTTATAAAGTTTAATTTCCAAAGGCTAATTAAAGATTTCAGAACTCACCAAAGCATCAACAGAATTAAATCATTTATTAAATGCAGACAAACTCTGTAATCTATAGAGAACTTCATGTCACTCAGTTCTTTCCACACTTACTGCATTCTTTAAGCACTCAGCCTCCTAAGTTTTTATTTCATAACATTAAGAACTGATTAATCTAGATTATCATCACTACTCAGAGTAAAACCCTGTGAAATGGACCTGAGATTTAAATACAAAGAAGAGATTTTAAAAGAGACAAAAATATGAATTAATTTTTTCATAATCTTGGAATAAGAAATCTTTTCTACACAATACAAAAGCCTAAAGCCATAGAGAAAAGGCTGATAGAGCCACCTACTGAAAAGAAAACTTCTATACATTTAAAAAAAAGACAGAAATAAATCAAAAGACATACAGAGAAAAACACCTGTGAGATATGTGACAGAGACCTGAGTTCCTTAATATACAAACTGCTGACGAATCACAAGGAAGACAAACAGTCTAACAAAAATAAGGAAAGGCATAATAAAGGACAGTTCACAAAAGCGAAATTAAAAAGACAGTGAAGTGAGTGAAGTCGCTCGGTCGTGTCTGACTCTTTGTGACCCCATGGACTGTAGGCTATCAGGCACCTCCGTCCATGGGATTTTCCAGGCAAGAGTGCTGGAGTGGATTGCCATTGCCCTTTCCAGGGGATCCTCCCGACCCAGGGATCAAACCTGGGTCTCCCGCATTGCAGGCAGACGCTTTACCGTCTGAGCCACCAGGGAGGCCCCAAAAAGACAGCAGACAGGCACAAACATGCCGTTCTCACATCATAAAAGCAATGCAAATATTAAAACAAGATACTACTTTTTGTCTCACAGATAATCAAAAACGTTTATGATTCAGTGCTGCTGATTAAATGGGGAGGCAGACCTGCTCACACACTGTTGGTGCGAGTATAAACAGACGAGACCTACAGCACTCACCCACTTAGAGCACGCAACTGGGTGTCTGTCAGTACACCAGAGAATCACGCAGCGCCGCCCCAGCCCAGCTTAGGGCGCTTTCATCACTCCAGAAAGGAGCACTCACGCCCACTGGCCATCAGCCTCCCTCTCGCCAATGCCTGCAGCCCCAGGCAGACGCAGCATTGTTCTAAGGGCGATCTGTCAATATCAATAAAAAATGGAAACGTGCAATCCTGAGCAACTAGAGTTCACAGAATTTATGGTCTAAGAATAAATGTGCAATACATACAACTGTACACAGGGATATTCTTGAAACACGGCTTGTTGTAGCAAAATATTCTTCATAACCAAATCCCTCGGTAGCAATCTCCAGTAATAAAACATGGGCCATCAATAAAACAAAGCACAGTGCAACTATTTAAGAGGATTAAGCCATGTTACTGATATAAAAATCATCAGAATTATGTTTGAATTTAAAAAGCAAAATGAAACAATATGCAGAGTAGGATCTAGTATATTATTTGTATTTTTAAACTTTTAAAGAGAAAACATATTAAATTTTTATCAATGATTACCTTGAAGAGTGATCAGATGTGAAAATAAATATTACTATTTAATTTTAATATTTACTATTTAATTTTAAAATAAACCTAACTCAAACAAAACTATTTCTTATTTTTACAACATGACCCAGCAACAGTGAAGGCATTTTTGGATGAGAACACACACAAGACACCTCAGGGTTGTCCAACCTGGGTGTGCAAGAGTCTGCTGAATTTCAAAACAGAAAAGCCACCACCCTTGGGCCCACAAGTAAGCGTCTAAGAAAAGTGACTTCAGCCAGGGGACCTAAGACCGTCCTTCTAAAATGACGAAATGCATCACAGCGTAGCTAGGCATTTAAGCGTAGGGAAAAGTCCAAGTTAGAAAACTATCTCTGGAAAACCAGCAAAAATAGTAAAGCAGGATTGATATTTTCTTGTTTTTAACTTTTTTTTTCAAATGGACTTTTAAAATTTTTCCACCTATTCAGGCACCATTCTAGAAAGAGTGGGAGGGAGGTGCACAAATATAATGAGGGTAAAGTAGATGGAAGGAAAGCTGACATGAACGTGTGACCGTTAGAGACTAGGACAGCGCACAGAGGTGAGCGCCGTGCAAGAGCGCAGCGCCTGGAGACGGGCCCTGGACGCCCGGCCCCCGCAGCGCCTGGAGACGGGCCCTGGACGCCCGGCCCCCGCAGCGGCCGGAGCCGGGGCGCCGGGTCTCCCGTCGGGAGGGCAACGAGGCTGCCCATCAGGCAGAGCCGCATCAGGTTCAGCAGAGAGACGCACACGGGGCTCAGGAGCACCGACAAAGCCCGAATAGCTTTCTATTAATGATTAATAGTTTCTATTTCAAAAATGAAAATATTAAAAAAAAAAACTGTGTCCTAAAACTGAAAAAAGCTTTTAAAAATCCATGCTCTGTATTTAAAATATACTTAGTATCTTTATATTTACAAAGGCAATCTAAACTGCCACTTTCCTTAGCATTCAAGTGGCTCCTAATTACCTCCGCCTTTTTACATTCATTCTCAGTTTTGCATATAACACATTCTTTACTTGTATCTTAAAATCACATACAATTTTCATAAGACTTCCAAGTATTAATTTTTATTTAGAGGTTAAATTTTTAATGTTACTATACTTACAGAAATCCATCATTTCAATTTTACCATGTAAGACATAGTTCATTACCCCATACAAATATTTGAATGCATATAAAGATAGAGATATGAGGATACATTTTTTCCAGAATTATTTATATTAGTGAAAACTCAATCTCAATACCTAACAATAGGGATATTAACTGGGGATAATTCTATAATATAGACTATAATCCAGCCATTAAAAATAAATGCTTGGACAGCAAGAAGGTCAAAGCAGTGAGTCCTAAAGGGCATCAGCCCTGAATATTCACTGGAAGGACTGATGCTGAAGCTGAAACGCCAGTGCTTTGGCCACCTGATGCCAACAGCCAAGTCACTGGCAAGATCCTGATGCTGGGAAAGGCTGAAGGCAGACAGAAGAGGGTGAGGTGGCTGGATGGCATCACCAGCTCAATCAACATGAACTGGAGAAAACGAGAGACAGAGAGGACGGGGGCGCTGCAGTCCCCGGGGGCACGAAGAGTCAGACACAGCTTAGCAACCGAACGACAACTTTCTGGAGAAAGCCAGAGAGATAATTCACAATATTTGCTTGTAGCCAAGAATAGGCAGGAATGTGTTCTGATGTTACTGAATTTTACATGTAAAGATGTATGTATCTCATGTTAAACACATATGAGAAATAAAAGAATGGACATCAAAAATAAATAAATGCTTAGGAACAATATTTAGTAGCATAAAATACTCAAGTTATACAAAAAATACTCAAGTTATATCATCTCAATTTTCTAAAGAAAAAATAACATGTATTCTGTAGAATATGTTAAAAAAAGAATCAAAGTCAACACAATGCTACTTTTTCATTTTCATATATTAAATGCATAGGGGATTTTATTTCCTTCTTTACATATGTCTGTATTCTACAAAATTTCTTCCCCCTCTGGGCAATAAAAAACCTTTATTTTTCTTTATTTTATTTAATTTTACAAAATTTATTTAATAAACACCCAAAATTATTTTACAATCACAGATACTACTTCAAAAGAGACTTAAGTTCTCACACTGGAGCAACTCAGCCAGCATATACTCTTAAATATTTTAGAAGAAAAAAAAAAATGACCAAAAATTTTACCCAAAATAGTCAGAAACGACTATGTAACTACACAAAGGGTTATTTTAGGCAAAACATACACTGGGTGTATTTTAAGATATGCTGTAAGTTGATGTTTACATGCAAACTTCTCAATGACCCCACAAATATTTTTACCAGTATACCAAAAAGAAAATCAAAAATGTAAGGGTACCGAAAAAAAAAAAAAGCCATGCACATTTAGAAATGAATCTCTGGTGCAACACAGGATACTTTTAAGTATCCTCTCTTTCAACACGTATGTGGGGAACACTGGTATGCTCAGCCCTAACCCAAGGTGTAACAATAAAGAATAGGAATACTGTGTCACGAAAGACCAGAGAAATTTTCAAAAAGACAGGAGGTAACTATTCCATGGTAAGCAGTCTGAACAGTAAAAGGGAAAATGGTTGGTAATGACTTGGAATGATGTGTAAAAACAAGTGACAATTTCTTAAAAGGAAAGAAGAAATTTCAGAACAAGAATTTCAAAGAAGGTCCATCTGAATGTAAGTATTGTCCTCAAAAAGTTTTTATGGAATGCAACATCTTTCCATTTCAACAGGCTTTTTTAAAAGCGCTAGCAGTGCGGCAAGAAACAAACGCCTGCAGCCCTCCAGTGCGTGCTCTAAAGGGGCCTCTGAATCACTGAGGTCAGCAGCCATCACTCCAGCAGCTGCAGCTGAAAGGCGTGGGGGAAGAACTGGAAGGCTAGCACCGCCGTACGTACACTGCTGACACCGTGCATCAAACTGGTAACGAGTGAGAACCTGCTGCTCAGCACGGGGACCCCGCCTCACTGCTCTGTGGTGACCTAAACGGGAAGGAAACCCAAAAGAGAGGGGCCATGTGTACATGCGCACCTGGGAATCCCTCTGCTCTACAGCAGAAACGAACACGCCCTCCAGAGCAACGATGCTCCAGTGTCAGTGAAAACACAACGGAAGACCTGCCTTTACCTGCACCAGAATTCTATATTTGCACCAAAGGCCTCTTCCTACCAGGCATCTGTTACTCTAACTAGGACCTGAAAACTCGTGTTACACAAAACATGAAAACTGCGTGCATAGATTAGACACGCCAGAAACATCGCGATCCTACCTCTTTCTCATGCATGCGGGAGAGTAACTGGTCATCGTGGAGACTGCTGGATTTTCTCAGGCTGAATTTCGGAGTCATCTGTTGAATGAGGAAGAGCCATTCAATACTTGTTCAGGCCTGGTGTAGCCAAAAGTAAACTCTAAGCTGCCTGAAGTTCATGCCCAAATAACAGAAACACTGGAGGAAAAAAAGTGATTTATTCACTTCCAAGTGACAGGATTAACAAGAGGCTATGCTTTGTAATATGGACTGGCATTACTTTCTGTAAACAACTAAACAATTATTTAAAGACATGTGCCCACAGGGAAAGCGCAGGGCAATTCTCACCTACCAGAGTAACCGGGATGGGCTTCTGTCTCAGGTATCGAGGGTTTTCTATCTGAAATTTTAAAATAAAGACATTAATATTTGAGCATTAATTAAACTATAATGAAAATGGTTTCCATATGTCTTCATGTTTAGCGTGTTTCTTAGAATACGTACTGCATGACATATTTCTAGTGGCCCACTAACAAGTAAAACGTGAAGCGTAAGTGCCTTGGCATACGCAAACACCCGTGAGTGATCCTCGCACAGCCAAGGCCCCAGCCTCCCCCTACTCCTGCTCACCTCACAGTTCACCCCCAGGTCCTGAAGGACTCTCGTCACCTGGACACGGCAGGCCTCCTGTGCCTCTAACGCTGCCCACCCCGCTCCAGTCCCCGTAAGCACGCACCTAGCATCCTTCAAGTCTCAATTTTATCATTAAACCCCCAGGCAGATTTGGAAATCTGAATGACATAAGCATATGAAGACACGCTTAAACTATTTAGGACTATGAAAAATGTAAAGTAATACCACAAGAGATGGTATTTTACAGCCACCAGATAGGCACACATTAAAAATTTGACACACAGTTATAGAAAACAAATGTATGGGTTACCAGGGGGTCCCTGGTGGCTCAGAGGTTAAAGCATCTGCCTGCAATGCGGGAGATCTGAGTTCGATCCCTGGGTGGGGAAGATCCCCTGGAGAAGGAAATGGTAACCACCCACTCCAGTGTTCTTGCCTGGAGAATCCCATGGATGGAGGAGCCTGCTGGGCTACAGTCCACGGGGTCACAAACAGTCGGACACGACTGAGCGACTTCACTTCACTTAGGGGGTCTGGGGGAAAAGGGTAAATCGGGAGACCGGAATTGACATAGGTACACCACTATATATAAACATGTAGCTCGCTTGGTAAAGAATCTGCCTGCAATGCAGGAGACCCAGGCTTGATTCCTGGATCGCAAAGATCCGCTGGAGAAGGAAATGGCAACCCCCTACAGTACTCTCGCCTGCAGAATCCCACGGACAGAGGAGCCTGGCAGGCTACACAGACCACGGGGTCCCAAGGGTCAGACACGACTTAGCAACTAAATCACATCACATATACAAACAGATAAATAATAACAACCTATGATATAGCACAGGGGATTCTCCTCCAGACTCTGCAATGACCCAGATGGGAAAAGAATCTTAAAAAGAGTAGGTACATGTGTAGGTGAAATTGATTCACTTTGCTACACAGCAGAAAGTAATACAACATTGCAAATCACCTAGACAAGAAAAAAAAGTTTAAACAGATCAGTTCAGTTCAGCTGCTGGGTCATGTCCAGCTCTTTGTGACCCCATGGACCACAGCACGACAGGCTTCCCTGTCCATCACCAACTCCTGGAGCTTGCTCAAATTCATGCCCATCAAGTCGGTGATGCCATCCAACCATCTCATCCTCTGTCATCCCCTTCTCCTCCCTCCTTCAATATTTCCCAGCATCAAGGTCTTTTCCAATGAGTCAGTTCTTTGCACCAGATAGCCAAAGTATTGGAGCTTCAGCTTCAGCATCAGCCCTTCCAATATTCAGGACTGATTTCCTTGAGGTCTGACTGACTTGATCTCCTTGCAGTCCATGGAAATCTCAAGAGTCGTCTCCAACACCACAGTTCAAAAGCATCAATTCTTCGGCACTCAGCTTTCCTTATGGTCCAGCTCTCATGTCCATACATGACCACTGGAAAAACCATAGCCTTGACTAGACGGACCTTTGTTGGCAAAGTAATGTCTCTGCTTTTTAACATGCTGTCTAGGTTGGTCATAGTTTTTCTTCCAAGGAGCTAGTGTCTTTTAATTTCATGATTGCAGTCACCATCCACAGTAATTTTGGAGTCCCTCAAAATAAAATCTGTCACTGTTCCCACTGTTTCCCCATCTATTTCCCATGAAGTGATGGGACCAAGTGCCATGATCTTCGTTTTCTGAATGTTGAGTTTTAAGCCAACTTTCTCACTCTCCTCTTTCACTTTCATCAAGAGGCTTTTTAGCTCCTCTTCACTTTCTGCCATAAGGGTGGTGTCATCTGCGTATCTGAGGTTATTGATATTTCTCCTGGCAATCTTGATTCCAGCTTGTGCTTCTTCTAGCCTGGCATTTCACATAATGTCCTCTGCATATAAGTTAAACAAGCAGGGTGACAATATACAGCCTTGATGTACTCCTTTCCCGATTTGGAACCAGTCCATTGTTCCATGTCCAGTTCTAACTGTTGCTTCTTGACCTGCATACAGATTTCTCAGGAGGCAGGTCAGGTGGTCTGGCATTCACATATCTTTAAGAATTTTCCACGTTTGTTGTGATCTACACAGTCAAAGGCTCTGGCGTAGTCAATAAATGAGTTTTTAAATAAATAAATAAGTTTTAAGAAATAAGTTAAAAAACAAAAATTAAAAATTTGATAATAAAAGTGTTGCAAATGTGGGGCCTACTGTTGGGTGTATGACTTAGTACATTTACTTTGGGAAACATTATTAAATAAAGATAATAATAAAGTCTACTTAAATATCATACCAAAGAAAAAGGCATAGTCTTTAGTAAACAGCATGGTACTATATATACACAGCTTTTTGAAAAATAGAGGCAGCCAATTTCCAGCAGGCAGCAAAGTACACTCAATAAATATTTATTGTCCGAAGGTGTATATATATGAAAAGTAAGTAACCATTCTCTATTTTTGGAATGGAGAAAACCAGCATAGAAAGTAAGTCCTTCAAAGACACATGCACATAAAACCCTAATTCATGAAGCAGAATTAAATACAAGGGGAAAAATAAAGGAAGAGAAAAACAGAATTCTCAAAGATGCTCAAGCTCTAATTAAGCTTAAAATTTAAACCCAAAAGCCAAGAAAACCATTTGTGACTTATTTTTACCCAGCTCTACATTTATAAGCAGAGTACAAAATACTGGTTTAGCTAATTACAAAGTAGCCTTTCAACTATGCAGAAATAACTCCTATTTCATCTTCTTCATCTTTAAAAACCATTACACACAGAAGTTAAGGGCTCATCGTGTTATCATAAATTTCCTCTCTCAAGTTGATAAAAAGTCTAATATTTGAAAGCAACGCTGTAAACATGCATAGATCTTCTGTTGTTCTTACTAATTTACAGTACATTGTCTCATAGCCACTTTTAACACGTGATGAGAATTACTCATAGGAGAGCATGTTCTTGAGTCTGTCTGAGGGAAATAAGCAATCTATTTTCTGATTTTATAACAGCAGCCAGATGTGCTTTGAAGCTGAATGTTCCCACTTTGTAATCCACAAGTAACAGGGACTTGCAGAGCTCTGTAAACAGTCTTAACACTGATTTTCTTCACGCTCTTTCAGAAGACTTCTTGTCTTCTCATAATACCTCAAGAAAGGATACCACAATAAGGAATGTCCAAAATGGAAGATAAAAAGAGCTGATGGGAAGCATTAAAGTCTAACAAAATAGTATACAGACAGTAATGCCAAAAATAATTAAGTTCCAATGGCATGAATAAATCACACAACAGAATGTTTCTTGTTCGAAAAACAAGTAGAATCACAATCATAAATAAATAGTAATTTAAACTAGACATGGAAACAGATATCTGAATGCTCTCTCATGAAAACTGCCTTTTGACGCTTTGTTTAGTTTTTTAGCAGGATAACTTTTTTCAAATTATTCAGGATTTGGTCAAACTGACCTCCTTATAGACTAATATCGATCAAAGAGAGGTGTTCCAACGTTTCAGAGAAATAAAAAGACATTTTTTCTGGTATTTCAGCCATCCTAGAGTAAAGGACATTCTAAGGCAATATATTACTAGCAGCACAACCAGAATAACTGTTCTTACAGTCAGAGAACCCATCAGAAGAACGGCCAAACCTCTCTCTGTAGCATAAAATAAATTCAGTCACCAGTGTCACTCATGCTCCAAAACAATGCTCTTACTGTGAGTCGATGTTTTAGAAGCTGAAAAATGTTTTCCACAGAAAAAAATACACTACTACAAATTGGTTTACTCACATTCCAACATTTAATGAGCACAGATAAAATACAGATAAGAGACACCCACCCACCGCCACACGGAGACGCAAACAAGCCAAAGGGCAGAATGGAAACGGACGCGCACCATCATGATTTGGGAGGCAAAAAGCCTGCAGGGCAGCGGTTAGAGAAGAGGCCCCTCAATAACCGAGAGCGTCAGGCGGATGCATAAGGGCGCAAGTCTTTACTTCCTGTCTTACGACAGCGCCTACAATCGCCTCCGGGCGGCATGCAGTTCTAAGCAGAAAAAGTAAAAGGATAGAGGTGCTGAAGACGACGTGGGAGAGCAGCTTCAGGAACTCGACAGCCAAACCCCTTACACAGACACAGAAAGCGTGTCCATGAGACGAAGTCGTGGGGAGGTGAACCACGTGAAAATTTAAACTTCCCGGGACCTCCCCGGTGGCCCAGTGGCTAACACTGCACTCCCAAAGCAGGGCGCTGCAAGCAAGAGTCCGCCTGCCTGAGCCGAAACTCGGAGCCCTGTGCACCCAGATGAACAAATAAAAAATTTTTTTTAAAAATTAGTTCCTGTTCATCAAAGACACCACTAAGAGAATGGGGGAAAGCAACAAAGTGGAAGAAACTGTTTACGAGACTAAATTCCGAAAGGACTCATCGGCCGCAGGGCTAGGGGTGCTGTCCACCCTCCCGCTGACCATCCTGTCCTGCGAGGTCTCCAGGACATGAGTTCTCCAGAACAGAACAGAACAGAACGTTCTCTCGCCCATTCTGCAGAGACCTGACCTCAGGGGGTCACCTAAAGTGTGCCCACTGTTTGCTCCTGGTGGAAGCAAGCCTCCACAGTCAGCACAGAGGCCCCGGTGGGCACGGGCTGGGGGCGGCGACCCGCGCAAGGCCCAAGAGAACCTCCTCCTCCAGATCCCCCAGTCCTCCTCAGGAAAAAAAGAAAAAAGTTTATATAAAGACTGTCGTGAATGAAATGGATATAAGATGGGTTAACAAAGCAAAAAAGCTCCCCCAAAGCTAAAGGTTAAAAAGGCTAAAGAGTAATAATAACAAAAAATAATAATACAGGAGAAAAATTTAACAGCTAGGTTTAGGAAGTAAATCTCTACTTGAGTCATATATTCACAGGGAAAATATTAAAATACTCCTGGGAAAAGAAAGACTATAACTGGGGGAAATGTATTTTTTCAACAAAAACTAGAAAATTCAAAATCTGGAACTTCTAATGCATCCGAAAATAGGTGTTGACAGGCATGCCAGCAACATGAAACAATGAGCCCTTGGTATAGAGCACAAAAATTAACCAGCTATTAACTGATCATTCAGAGGAAGAAAGAAGGAAAAGTCCATCACACATTCTCATACAAAACTAAAATCAAAGCAAAATCTAAGCTTTTTAATACACTGGATATTTAAATTATTCTACTGTGATCAAGAGATATAGCTGAACCTGATTAATGCATCCATATTATAAATATATAAAAATGCGGGACTTTATTTCACAGTTCATACATTCTTTGAACAATAAAAATGTGAAACAAAATCCCAGGCGGCCCTAGTTTTAAGGCAGTACCTCAAAATATTTTAGATTTTTATCTTAATTTTATTATACAAATGAAAAGTTTAATCCTCTGGACAGTTAAATATTCACGAAAAGTACTGCGTGTGCCACGGAACGCACATCAGAAGTTCCGCACGGCCCAGGGCAGAGGCCGTTTCAGAAGGATTCGCAGAACGTCCTTCTCCGCTTCTGCTCTCCAAGGCCTCCTCGCTCCTCTCCCGCACCAGTAACGCAGGACTCGTCCCAGGGGCAGCTTCCCCGACCCCATCAAATTTGGAAATGGTTTTCTTTTGACCCATTCCCCTCTCGTTATCAATGCTATTTCTCTCTTCTCCTTCATGAACATACCTTCCAATGACCCACTCAAATCCCCTCTGACCCTCTGACGGTGGCCCCTGAGTCCCGGTTTGAAGTCTCTAAAGACAGAGCTGCTCCAGGCTCTGGGTGCGGCCACCACGTCCAGCATGTGGCTGCAAAACAGGACTGCAGCCCTGGAAACCACAGAGGTGAAAACTTGAAGCTCCCCGATTACTCTCCAAACGCCAGCAGTCTACGATAAAACGGCGAAACCTTGAAATGATCCCCCCATCAGAAAACCAGGTGGCCGACAGCGAGCCAACCCTCCCATTTTCCTGGAACCAAAGCTTTGGATGCCCTCCTGTTCGGCCCGCCAGGCAGTCACTAGGCATTCTTTATTCTCTTTGAAATGTGTTCCTTTTCCATCTCTCCCATGCTTGGAGTCACGGCAAGGTGGAGCCCCCACACCTGTCTGCTCCCTCTCTCCATTTTGATACACATCCAACACAGCCTTCACACCACCACCCACTCCACCTCCCTAAAGCACTGCCTTCATCAAAGGTCATTATTAGCAAGAAGGGCTTCAGGGTTTTTAGAAAAATGACAGTCCCTGATGTAGGCGAAGAAGTAAACCATGAACAGTCCTGTAGACTTCCGGTTGGAAACAGACTGGGGCACGCCTCACGGAGGGCAGCGCCCAAGGCCTGCCATGACCTGAGGTGAAGGTGAAGGTGAACTCGCTCGGTCGTGCCCGGCTCTCCGCGACCCCGTGGACAGTAACCTCCTAGGCTTCTCCGTCCATGGGATTCTCCAGGCAAGAATGCTGGAGTGGGGTGCCATTTCCTTCTCCAGGGGCTCTTCCCGACCCAGGGATCGAACCTGGGTCTCCCGCACTGGAGGCAGACGCTTTACCCTCTGTGCCGCCAGGGAAGCCAACATAACCTAAGAAAGCAGCCAAATAGGAACAAAAGGGCTCTTTCACGGAATTCTGTTGCAGCTGTTCCTTCTATCAGCAATGAACTGGGAGCAACCTACATATCCAAATACCAGAGTGCTTAAGCGAGGAATGAACCATCCACTCAGAAGAAAATCGGTGCTGCCATCAGTAGTCACGCTGACAAAACTTCTGTGACCCATCCCGAATTTAAAGCAGCGCGTGACAAAACAGCAGTCATAGTACGACCCCAATTCCGTGTGATGTTTGATTTTATAAAAACGTGCAGAAAAAATAGGGAAACGAGATGCCAACACATCTCTCAGCATATCTGACTTTCTGTATTTTCCAAATTACAAATTATTTTTATAGTAATACAGTTGGGTTTTAAAAATGGAGTAAACCCCTTTTCACTTCCTGAAAGCATTAAACAGCGTGTGTGTAAAGTGGAAACGGACTAACCTCAGAGCCAACGACTCTCTCCAATCTACAAGCTCAACTCCTGCTTTAGCATTCAAGCTCCAACAGGCCCCAGCCTGGCAGCTCTGCCCACGCCCCCTGAGTCCCGCCCTGCCCGCCTTTCTTCATGCCTCCTTCAGCCTTAAGTTCCTGGCCCCTTTCCCTCCACCCTCCAAGCACACTGGCACCCCGGCCTCTGCAGATGAAAACTGCTGTCCGCAATGGCGGTTCACGCCTGAAGTCTGCCAGAGAGCTTTCCACCCACGTTTCTGGGTAACTCATTCTGGTATTCAATCATATACTGTCTGAAACTGTATTTAACTGTTTCATGTGCGTATCTCTTGTCTCTCCAACAAGAAAGCCAGCTTGTCGCGCACAGGGACCATTCATGCTTCTCCTTCCCGTCCCCCAGGTCCTTCCCAGCGCTCACCCAGGACTAAGTGTCTAACAATGGTCAGAGTCACTGTTTAGAATTAAATCAGTTCAGGTGTTTCCAAACACAAAATGATTCTGCCACATCAACATACATTCATTAAACAAATGCTTTTTTACCCCAAGATTCCAACTATTAAGGCGAGTTTCCATGTCGCTGTCATCCAAAGAAAGAGTAGATTTTTTCGAATGAATATCCTGGAACACAAAAAAGAAAAAGAAAATAGAATGAAAACAAAAGACAGAATGGAGGAAAGAAGGGCGGGGGAGGGAGGGAGGGAAAAATAACAGGAAAGGCGGGAAGAAGGGCAGGAGGGAGGGAAAAATAACAGAGGAAAGGCGGAAAGAAGGGCGGAGGAGGGAAGAAATAACAGGAAAGGCAGGAAGAAGGGCGGGGGAGGGAGGGAGAAAACAGGACCAAATGCGTGTTGCTCAGCGTCCTGAGTGTCCGCGCGCTCTGGTTAATGCCGCACCACCCTTGGAGGAAACGACTCAGAGGAAAGGGTGCTACAGCTGAGCTAGTTCTCAGTTCCAAGGGATGCCTGTTTATTGCAGCTGCTTAAGGCTATGAGACTCCTTCACAATATACTCACATTAACTAGGTTTCAAAAAAAATCAAAAGAATATTTTAAAAAAATAGTCCAAACTCTTTAGCTTCTTTTACAAAAAGTTTTAATTGAGGTGTACCACAGTAGTTTTAAAGGCAGGAAGGGGAACACTTGAAAAGATGAATTACTTACTCTCGTTAAAATGAGTTAACAGAGAAGTTTGGGTTGATGTCCAAGAAGCTCTTTGTTCTTAAATTATTTCTCATTATACACCGCACAGAAAGAGAAATAAGCCTTGGATTCACATCATGAAAATGTAATCATGGTAATTCTCAACTTTGTTTAAAAATTAAAACTCCATGCTCTTTTCCCTGCTGTATAATTTTTTATATTCCATATTTATCAAATCAGATTAAAATCATAATTAACTGAGGAAAGCCAAAGATCTGTGTCCAGAAATGGACAATGATCTGAAAGCCCAAAAACTTAGGAAGGTAAGTTGATATAAAATAATACTGTATCTGTTACAGTACAGCTAAAAAATTTATTTTATTTAAATTTAATTTGTTGGTATAGCACTTTCACACTTTTAGAAAGCCTTGTGCACATGTACCAAGTCACTCCAGTCGTGTCGAGCTCCTCACAGCCCTATGGACTGTGGCCTGCCAAGCTGCTCTGTCCACGGGGTTCTCCAGGCATGAACACTGGAGTGGGTCACCATTTCCTTCTCCAGAGGATCTTCCCGACCCAGGGATCCAACCAGTGTCTCCCACACCTCCTGCACTGGCAGGAGGGTCCCTTACCACTAGCTCCACCTGGGAAGCTCCTAGAAAACCTCACTGCTGCTGCTGCTGCTGCTAAGTCGCTTCAGTCGTGTCCGACTCTGTGCAACCCCACAGATGGCAGCCCACCAGGCTCCTCTGTCCCTGGGATTCTCCAGGCAAGAATACTGGAGTGGGGTGCCATTTTCTTCTCCGGAGAACCTCATTACTAACAAATCAATCTATCTATGGTCATTTACATTATCTGAAGTAATGAAAAGTACACTAAAGCGTTCTTCATATTTTACTAGTTTGAATCTAGAAATTAACTAGAAACTAATTTAGAAACTAATTAAAAATTTACAAATTTCTATTGAACAAAATGTTGGGTTTACTATTTATACTGTATTAAAATTCATTATTGCCTTTACAGTTGGTCCCTTGCTTTTTGAATGCTTGTGTGTGTGAATGAGAATATCTTTTAAAATGTACCTCCCTTGTTTATTTTGAATGATATGATGATTAATAATAAACTCACAAAAATTTAAAATGTGTTCCTCTTTATATCAAGATGCTTATTAAAGTTCCAAACTGGAGTTTCCCATCACTGGAGAAAACGGAAGGAATTATGTGTAGAACAAACGTACTAAAAAAGTCAAGCATCACGCATGGCTTGCTTGTAAATAAAGGCTCAAAACCCACGGCAAGCAGAATTGTGCAAGGATGGAGGCAAGCAGGCAACATCCTTCTCTTCATGACGCTCACTAGCTCCACGATCAAACAATATCGATGCTGAGTCTACCATGCAAGAGAGGTATTCACATTTCAGGATGTGAACGGTCCACCTTCACCGGGAAATGTCTGCTACTTCACTACAAACCAGTCCCACTTCCCAAGTTTATGACCACTGTGTCTAGTCATTTTTATATATACACAGAGAAAAGGGGAAAAAAATAACCAAAAAATGATGTTTTTCAAAGTTATTGTTCAGTGCCCAGGAAAAATGACAGACGGATGGACACAATGTCCCCGAATGTCAGGGAAAGCAGAAGGAACACGGCAATATGCCCAATACGCCCCTTTCTTTGAAATCAGGATGCCCACCAAAACCATCAGACTGTTTACTGTTTGTCAGGAGTCATAGGAATTTAACAACATGAGACTAAAAATATGCGGAGGTATTTTAAAACAAGAAGAAAACAAACAGAAAAGCAAGAGTGAAATCTGATCTTACACAATCCTTTGGGGTAATAATATGTCCATCTTCTCTGTGGGTTGGACTCATAGACTGTGATCTGGTTTGGAATTTCGCAATGCATTGTTCCCTATTAAGAGACCAAAATAGTCACAGTCAGAACTGGGGGAATTCAGAGGACATGAGGGCATTAAAATCTAGGACTACCATGTTTTTTTTCTTTTGGAAATGAGATGGTTGTTTATATTAACAGTGATATTTCAATAGCAAAGGAAAAAGAAATACAGATAATAACCACTTGTATCTCACATTTTACTTCAATTAGGTCACACAGCAAATAAAATGTCACCTAAATGTCACATGCTTTCTTACAAACAAATGCTGTTGTCAAGTGGGACTATAATAAACCACAGGTATTTCCCCTTTTTCTAAGAGTGGGAAGAGAAAACTTAAAGCATACCCTCTCAAAGAAGATAATTGTTTTAAAAGGTTAGCAAGTCTTGCTGGATTCATGTTTCACATTAAGATGAAGTCTTAAAACACATAAAATAACAAAACTTTCATGTAGCTGAAAGTCTGAAAACTCAAAACCATGTTAGAAACCACAGATAAAGTCCTAAATTTAAAAACACGCCATGTTAATAATTCAGGTAAAATATGATAAGCACAGCATAAATAGGAAAAATGGTTTAAGCTTCCAGATGAATTTGAACAAAAAAGATTTTCCTCCAATATAAAATATCCCAAATAGACAAAGTGCCATTCTCCATATTCTACTTTAGCCTGAAGTCTCCCGTATATTTTTATTCCAGCTACTTCAGCGAAAGCTCCATGATGACAAATATTTGTTCTCTGAATGGCTCCTTCAGGAGACACAAAATGAAAATGAACCATTACTGAATGAATTAAAGTCACTGACTTTCAACTTCTAGCCATATCAGGATTTCCCTCATAAGCTGTGGGTCATACTAAGTGTTTCCAAAAGACAGAATTGTAGTTCAGAAAGACAAGGTTAAAATGAACGTGGGTTTTGGTAGTTAACACGGACAGAATAACACTCCTTAGACTAGTTACTAGGTAATTTAGAATGTCTGAAAAAAGCTGTTTTCAAGAGAGCTGTGGACTTTTTATACCCTTAATCAATAGTCCAGATATCTAAACACTTAAGCATAAATGAGAAAAAGAAACAGGGACATTTTGAGGATAATCTCATCCGTCAGTGCGCCTGAGCTGATAAGCAGCTCTTCAAACTTGGTATGTGGCGAGAGACACCTGCTACGTCACACTAGGGCTCGGCTGCACGCTAGGAACAGACGAAACAATCGTAAAAAGAGCTCTGCTAAACATCTGAAAAAAATGCTTAACTATTGAAAGTAATTCTCACAGAAAACACGCACGAAAAAGAGGCTGAAACACTCCTCTGTTTCTCACACAGGGCGCATGCATAGACCAGCACGCCCTCGCGAGTCGCGGGCACCGTCCTGGACCGCCCCGGCCCTGCCTCCCAGCGAACTTGCCAGGGGAGCGGCGGCGTCCTCGTCCCGCCCTGCCCTGCCCCTTCCAGTCCCCCTGCAGGTGCTGAGCGCGGGGCCAGCGGGGCGGAGCCCAGACGTCCCCACCGCGCCTCCGTGGGCGGCTCCACGCGGTCCCTCCCCGCAGCCCCACCGGCGCTCCAGACGCCCCCGCACCGCCGCGGCCGAGCCCGGCCTCTGAGCCAGAAGCCAGGCGGCTCGGGGGCCCACCGCTCTTCCGCAGGCTTTTCTTCCTCTGCCCCTCTGATCCCTGAGCTGTGTCCAGCCTCATCCATTTCTCCGCCATGGGCTTCCCTGCTCAACTCGGTGGGTACCATTCGTTTCCACATCACAAAGGGAAACTGACCACCAATCTTCACCTCCGGTCCAGCCTGTTCTGCTGGCCCCCAGCCCCGCGACACACACACACTTAACAGCCCTCCTTGCAGTGGAGACTGCGTGCGCTCCACGTCCCCCCTGCAGGCCAAGTGAGGCAGAGAGGCCGCCCACGCCAGCTCCCTGCCGAGGCCGTTGAGCCACGCAAGACGGGCGCCAGTGTCACTGCTGAAACCCACGCAGGACACCAAGCACGGGCTTCCAGTTCTCGCGACGGATAATGACGCCAGATGGAAACACAACTAACTGCTCCTCTGAGCTGCAGCGGTCCCAGAGATGGGGCCGAGGTCACGGAGATGCAGCTGGAGGTCACGGCGAGCAGGGGCGCAGGCGGCAGCGGGCCGCGCTTCGCCCCGCTTACCCTGCAGGTGCAGGCCGCCCCGCAGAGGGGCCGGTCGAGGGGCTCGCGGGGGCGGCCCACAGCGGGCAGGGGCCGCGCCCACAGAGGCGCCAGGCTTCCCGCGGTGGTGCCGGAAGAGGGACCGCTAACGCAGAAAGCCAGACGTCAGCCTGCCAGAGGGGTCCCCGCCCGGAGAGCGCCTCCTTACTCCTCTGAAGCGTGAGAGTGCGGGAAACACAAAGCCTGCCCCGGCCGCTTCTTCCCAAGGCTAACGTTGTGTTAGTCGCTCAGTCATGTCCAATTCTTTGCGACCCCATGGACTGTAGCCCGCCAGACTCTTCTGTCCATGGGAGTTCCCAGGCAAGAATACTGGAGTGGGTAGCCATTTCCTTCTCCAGGGGATCTTCCCGACCCAGGGATTGAACGCGGGTCTCCTGTATTGCAGGCGGATTCTTTACCATCTGAGCCACCAGGGAAAGGTAAAATATGTCAGCAGAAATCCAGAAGCACCCTCCCAGCACCTTTGTTGATTCCAGACACCACAGAATCACAGACTTGTCACTGTAAAGAGATAAGTAATGAGATGTAAGATTTAAAAGTCTAAAAAAGGTCTAATTGAATGTTCTTCTGCTAAAGAAACATAATATACATAGAAAGTTTCTAAAAAGTCTTAATTTGTTCTCTGTGATTCAACTAGACATTTCAGATAGAAAAGGAAATAAACAATCTGTGATCATAAAAATGTGCTTAAAAATAAAAAACATGATTACCAAATTTTAAAACCACAATGTAAGAGAATGACAGATTAAATACAGCATAAAAATCAAACCAGCAAATTAGAAAACTAGTTCAAGAAATATTCTGAGAGAAAAAATAAAGGAATGAATATAATAAGTGAAAATGTAAGAGATAAAAAAGATAAATCCAAAGTTTCTTACATCAAAATAATATAAATTCCAGAAGGCTTAAATATAAACAGAAACTAGGAAAATAGTAATTCAAGAAATAGCAGTGACAATGCCAGTTAAACCTGCGTTTTAACTGGAGAAGAGCCTAAAGGAATAACCTAGGACATTTCTTTTAGCTCAGACAAAAATGCAAAAAAAAAAAAAAAGTACTGCCATGCTATCGCCAAAAAAGACCACAAATAAATGTTGGTGAGGATGTGGAAAAAAGGAAAACCTAATACCCCGTTGATGGGTATGTAAGTTAGTGGAGCCACTACTGAAAACTGTAAGGAAGTTTCTCAAAAAACTAAAAATAGAGCTACCATCAGTTCAGTTCAGTCGCTCAGTCGTGTCCGACTCTTTGCGACCCCATGAATCTCAGCACACCAGGCCTCCCTGTCCATCACCACCTCCCAGGGTTCACTCAAACTCACGTCCATCAAGTCAGTGATGCCATCCAGCCATCTCATCCTCGGTCGTCCCCTTCTCCTCCTGCCCCCAATCCCTCCCAGCATCAAAGTCTTATCCAATGAGTCAACTCTTCGCATGAGGTGGCCAAAGTACTGGAGCTTCAGCTTTAGCATCACTCCTTCCAAAGAAATCCCAGGGTTGATCTCCTTCAGAATGGACTGGTTGGATCTCCTTGCAGTCCAAGGGACTCTCAAGAGTCTTCTCCAACACCACAGTTCAAAAGCATCAATTCTTCGGCACTCAGCTTTCTTCACAGTCCAACTCTCACACCCACACATGACTACTGGAAAAACCATAGCCTTGACTAGATGGACATTTGTTGGCAAAGTAATGTCTCTGCTTTTCAATATGCTATCTAGGTTGGCCATAACTTTTCTTCCTAGGATCAAAGTGTCTTTTAATTTTATGGCTGCAGTCACCATCTGCAGTGATTTTGGAGCCCAAAAAAATAAAGTCTGACACTGTTTCCACTGTTTCCCCATCTATTTCCCATGAAGTGATGGGACCAGATGCCATGATCTTCGTTTTCTGAACTACCATATGATCTAGCAATTTCACTCCTGGGTATATACGCAAAGAAGATGAAACATACTAATTCAAAAAGATATATGCATCCCAATGTCCATCAGTTCAGTTTCAGTTCACTCACTCAGCTGTGTCCAACTCTGCGACCCCTTGGACTGCAGCACACCAGGCCTCCCTGTCCATCAGCAACTCCCGGAGTTTACTCAAACTCATGTCCATTGAGTCAATGATGCCATCCAACCATCTGATCCTGTGTCATCCCCTTCTCCTCCCGCCTTCAAACTTTCCCAGCATCAGGGTCTCTTCAAATGTTCATAGCCCCTGGCAAATGCCATTCAACTTTCTGCCTCTCTGAATTTACACTTCATTCATGTAAGTGGAATCAGACAGGATTCCTCACATTAGGACCGGCTCTTCCGCCCTAGCATAACAACTTCGAAGTTCACCCATGCTGTAACATGGGTCAGAATTCCCTTCTTTTTTAAGGCTCAGTATTACATACCATGTTTTGTCTGTGCACTCCTCCACTGGTGGACTCCTGGGTGCTTCCATCTTCTGCCTGCTGCAAATCATGGTGCTATGCACACACGTGTGCAAATACCTGTGCAGGCCCCTGTTTTCAGTTAGTCAGGATATATGCCCAGAAGTGCGGGTTCTGGATGATATGGTTATTCTAACTTTCTTGATGAACTGCCAATGATGCTCACCTACAGCTACACTATTTTACATTCCCACCCACACTGCACAAGGGCCCAGTGTCTCCACATCCTTGCCAAACACGTAGTTTGCTCCTTTGTTTTGTAGCAGACATCCTAATAGATGCAAGGTTTTGATTTGCATTTCCAGAATGATTAGCGATCATTTCTTTGCAGAAATGTCTGTTCAAGTCCTTTGCTCATTTTTCAATCAGGTTGTTTGTTTTTATTGTTGTTGAATTGTGAGACTCCTTACATATTCAGGATAGCAGTCACCTTTTCAGACAGGTGATTTGTAAATACTTTCTCCCGTTCCATGGGCTGCCCTTTCACTCTGCTGACTGTCCGTTGATGCACAAAAGTTTTTAAGTTGGAGGTAGTCCAACTTATCTAGGGCCTTTGGGGTTGCTGGCTGTGCTTTCGGTACATATCCAATAAATCAATGCCGACTTCACTGTCACGAAGCTTCCTTCGTGTTTTCCTCTAAGAGTTCTGCAGTCTTAGGTTTTGCCTTTAGGTATCTGATCCACTTTGCATTAGATTCTGTATGTGAAAGGGAGAGTTCAGCTGCGCTCTGCTGCACGTGGGCGTCCGGTTTTGCCGCATCATTTGTTGAAAAGACTCCTTTTCCTACCGAACGGTCTTGGCATCCTTGTCAGCATCGCGTGCCCGTGTGCGCGCGGGCGTGCTTCTGGGCTCTCCACCCAATGTGTGCGCAGGCGTGCTTCTGGGCTCTCCATCCCATGCGTGCGCGGGCGTGCTCTGGGCTCTCCACCCCATGTGTGCGCGGGTGTGCTCTGGGCTCTCCACCCCATGCGTGCACGGGCGTGCTTCTGTGCGCGGGTATGCTTCTGGTCTCTCCACCCAATGTGTGCGCAGGCGTGCTTCTGGGTTCTCCACCCCATGCGTGCGTGGGCTGCTTCTGGGCTCCCCACCCCATGCGTGCGCGGGCGTGCTTCTGTGCACGGGTGTGCTTCTGTGCACGGGCGTGCTCTGGGCTCTCCACCCCATGTGTGCGCGGGCATGCATCTGTGCGAGGGCATGCTCTGGACTCTCCACCCCATGCGTGCGCGGGCTGCTTCTGGGCTCTTCATCCCAATGTGTGCACGGGCGTGCTTCTGAGCTCTCCATCCCAATGTGTGCGCGGGCGTGCTTCTGGGCTCTCTACCCCATGCGTGCGCGGGTGTGCTCTGGGCTCTCCACCCCATGCGTGCACGGGCGTGCTTCTGTGCGCGGGCATGCTTCTGGTCTCTCCACCCAATGTGTGCGCAGGCGTGCTTCTGGGTTTTCCACCCCATGCGTGCGCGGGCTGCTTCTGGGCTCCCCACCCCATGCGTGCGCGGGCGTGCTTCTGTGCACGGGCGTGCTCTGGGCTCTCCACCCCATGCGTGCATGGGTGTGCTTCTGTGCATCGGCGTGCTCTGGGCTCTCCACCCCATGCGTGTGTGGGCGTGCTTCTGTGTGCAGACGTGCTCTGGGCTGCCCACCCCATGCGTGCGCGGGCGTGCTTCTGTGCACGGGCGTGCTCTGGACTCTCCACCCCATGCGTGCATGGGCGTGCTTCTGTGCGCAGACGTGCTCTGGGCTCTCGACCCCATGCGTGCGCAGGCGTGCTTCTGTGCACGGGCTGCTTCTGGCCTCTCCACCCAGTCTGCCCACATGGCTGTCTTTATGCCTGTGACGCAACGTTTCCTCTTCTAATTTTATCCGATCATTTATCTGTCCATTCATTCATATATTCCTTCAGTAAATAACTGAGTGAGCAACTGTGTTGCACGGCATAGAGACAGGTCTTAGGAATCCAACTGTGAACAGGGTAGAGTCTCCCCCTCAAGGAGCTTTGTGAAGAGGAACCGCAGGCTGATACCGGAAAACACTCTCCCCTTTACAGCTTGGATAAGGTCATTCTCAGTCTTTGTATCATCTTCATGAAACATGGAGTCATAAGAAGAAAAACACTTTGTTGATTGCTACACATTACCTAAGAATGGTGGCTCCTACATCACCACTGCTGGCAAACTCGGGTGCCTCCTTTACCGAATCTGGGCAGAGTGTATCGAGTGTGAAGGGGATGCTCGCATTTACAGTAGTGTCTGTCCTTTGAGGGCCTCCCCGGTGGCTCGGTGGTAAAGAGTCTGCTGCCTGCAATGCAGGGAATGCAGGCCCGACCCCTGGGTCGGGAAGATTCACTGGAGAAGGAAGCAGCGACCCACTCCAGACTCTTGCCCGGAGAATCCCATGAACAGAGGAGCCTGGCAGGTGGCACACAGTGCAGCCACAAGAGTCGGACGAGATTCAGCAGCTGGAGCAACAACTGTCCTCTGTACAGAGGCTGGCACAGGCACATCTCCTCTTTGCTCCAACAAGTACCTAATGCCAAGCACACCTGCAATTTCCAAAGGCAGTGTGTGCACTCACATATACTTTAGGCGCTCACTCTCCAAGTGATTATAGCATTTCAGTGTAGCCAGGCAACAAACTTTTAATTCAAAAACCACTAGTTATTTTTATTTAAAATGCAAAAAAGAAATGTTCTTTCATTACAAAAGACAAATACAGCTGGCCACAGATCTCACCTCCCATGTTTCCCAGCACAAACACTGGACGTGAACTTTGCCTCCGTGTCCAGGTCGTGCTGTCCTTCGTGCGTCTCAGGCCAGCATCAGCACTGACTGTCCTGCACAGCGGCCCGCACGCCTGGGCTGGGGACTCCATCCTCGCTAGATCCCAAATCACACTGACGCGAAAGCAGCTCAAGAGCACGGTTGTAGCCCTTCTGATGGCTTTTCTCAACTCTAGCAATTCATACAGCCGCTTCCGTCCTCTTTTTCTTTTCCACGCCTCTTCAGTCTGTATTGGGAGATGCAAGCTACTAAGAGCAGGGAAGATTAAAACTGCCTATTGGTGCAGAAAGCGCCCTTGATCCTTGAAGGCAGCTCCACACTGTTCTGGTGACTGTGACCATGCCGTAAGTCTTGAAATTAGAAGATGCTAGAATCCCAGCTTTTTCTTTTCCAACACTGTTCTGCTAGTCACTGTCACTTGAGACTCCATATGAATTTTAGGAAGAATTTTATTTTTTCTGGGAAAAAAAAGCCACTGGAATTTTGATAGGGATTGAATTATATCACTTTGGGTCATACTGTACATCTTAACAATATTAATTCTTCCAACCCATGAACACAGGATGCCTTTCCATTTACCACGGTGTCTTTTTAAATTTCTCTCAACAGTATCTTATAGCTTTTTTTTTTTTAAGTGTATAACTCTTTCGCCTCCTTGGTTAAGTTTATTCCTAATTATTTTATCCTTTTTTATACTATAGCAAATGAAACTTTTTTAAATTTCCTTTTCTGATTCTTCATTGTTAAAAATGCAACTGATTTTTCTGTGTTGGTTTCATTAGTTTTCCACTGAGTTTTCTGCATCTAAGACCACACCACCTGTGAAGAGAGATTCATTTTCTTCTTTTCAGTTCTGATGGCTTTTCTTCCTTTCCCTCGCCTAATTGCTCTGGTTAGTACTTCCGGCACTGCGCCCAACAGCAGCGACGAGCGTGGACGCCCCTGTCTTGTTAGTGCTCTTAAACGCAAAGCTTTGCTTTCACCACCAAGTATGCTATTATTTGTGGGCTTTTCATACATGGCCTTTATTATTTTGAGATAGTTCCCTTCTATTTCCAGTTTGTCAGGTATTTTTATCAAGAAAAGCTGTTAAATTTTGTCACACCTTTTTCTGCATTGATTTCTGAGATGATCGTGTGGCTTTTTTCCATCATTCTCTATTACAATGCCTGTTTCGTTGGTCAAAATTTCCTTGCACTCTAGGAATACATCCCACTTTGTCATGGTGTATACTTCTTTTAATGTGCTGTTGAACTGTTTCCTAGTGTCTTTCTGAGGAATTTTTTCATCAATGCTCACCAGGAATATCGGTCTGTAGTTTTCTTTTCTCATAGTATCTTTGTCTGGCGTTGGTACCACGGTAATGCTAGCCTCACACCATAAGCCTAGAAGTACCCTCTTCTCTTCAGTTTTGGAAGCATTAAGGAGAACGGGTGCTGAGTCTTCTTTAAATGTTTGATCGAATTAAGCAGAGGATGAGATGGTGAGATAGCATCACCAACTCGAGCAAACTCTGGGGAACAGTGAAGGACAGGGGAGCCTGGCACGCTGTAGCCCATGAGGTCGCAAAGACTCGGACACGACTTAGCGCAACAACAGAACTCACCAGTGAAGCTGTCTGGTCCTGCGCTTCTCCCTGGTGGGAGGCTATGAAGACGGCTTCAGTCTCCTTGAGTCCATGCACTACAGTCCATGGGGTTGGAAAAGATCGGACACGACTCGGCGAATTTCACTTTCACTCTCCTTACTAACTGTAGGTCTGTTCAGATTTTCTTCTTCATGATTCAGGCAGGGTAGATTGTGTGTTCTTAGACATTTACCCACTTCATCTAGGCAATCCAATTTGTTGGTTCACAACTGTTTCTTGTACTCGCTTATAATCCTTTTTATTTCTGTAAAATTGGTGCTAATGCCCCTTCTTTCATCTCTGATGTCAGATGAGTCTTTTTTTCTAGACAATTCAGCTACAAGTTTGTCACTTTTGTTAATTAAAAAAAAAAATCTTTATTTCCTTGATTTTCTCTAATGCTTTGCCCAGTATCTATTTTGTTTATTTCTACTCTAATTTTTATCATTTACTTTCTTCTGCTAGCTTCAGTTTATTCTTTTTCTAGAGGAAATGGCAACCCACTCCAGTGTTCTTGCCTGGAGAATCCCAGGGACGGACGAGCCTGGTGGGCTGCCGTCTCTGAGGTCGCACAGAGTCGGACACGACTGACGCGACTTAGCAGCAGCAGCAGCAACATATAAATTTAGATTGCTGATGTTCGATCTTCCTTCTTTTTTCATGTAAGTTTGACAGCTATAAATTCCTCACACAGCAGTTTTTTCTGCATCCCCTAAGTTTTGGTATGTTGTGTTTTCATTTGTCTCAAAATGTTTTGTGATTTTTCCATTTGGTATCTCCTTTGCTTGATTAAGAGTTTGTTATTTGATTCCCACATATTTATGAATTTTCCAGTTTTACTACAGATAGTGATTTCTAGTTTCCATACACACACAGGATTCACAGGAGGCCTACAAAGGTTCTGAGAAAATTATACTAGCAAAATCACTGCTCTTAGACCAAAAAGGACAGAGTAAAAATGAAAAGGGGCCACTGGATCCCCAAAGTTCTTCTGCAAGGAAGCACATTAAGAGAACTGCAGACACATACTAGTTGTCACAAAAAACAAAGGATGATGCAGAAGGCAGAATCAGAAGCCTCCTCCTACTTGGAGGAGCCAAGAGACACAGAATATTATATCCAGCTTTTGAGCTCTAATTAAGGAACTTTCAACATTTGCCCAACTGGGCTTCAGAATTGCTATGGACTCCTTTGTACCTCCTTTTTAGAAATGTCTATAGTGATTATTGTATGCTGGGTGTGTGGGAAGCAGGTAACTATTAGATGTTTCTGCAAAGAAGATATATAAATGGGCACATGAAAAAATGTTCAGCGTCATTAGTCATTAGGGAAATGTCAATCAAAACCATAATGAGATAGATACCACCATATGCTCATTAAAATGACCAAAATCTAAAACACTGACAGTATTAACACTTTAGGATGTGAAGAAGCTGGAATGGTCATGGGGGTAGGGTTTGATTCCCTAAAAAAGTTAAAAACAAACTTACTGCACAACTCATTGCTAGATATCTATACCAAAAAAATGAAAAACAAATGTCCAAGCAAAAATAGGTATATGAAAGTCCACAGTAATGTTTTTCAGAATAGTTAAAAACTAACAATCCAAATATCTATGAACTAGTGAATGGGTAAAGAAATGATTGATTCTCAATCAAAATCTCAACAGGGGCATGTGTATGGGCATTATAAAAACTGGCAAGATAATTCTAAAACTCATATGGGAATACAAAGGACCAAAAAGAACGAAGGAAGTCTCAAAGAAGAGGAAAGCTGGAGTACACGCACTACTCTGTGAAAAATCAAGACTCGTTTTCAAGCTGCAGTAACTAAGGGGGTGAAGTGTCAGTACACAGACAGATGAAGAGGCCAAGGCAGGGGACAGGGGTCCAGAAACCCAAGCAAACAAGATTTCCTGGTTTACAGCAATGGTGTCAACCACAGCAGTGGGGCAAGAATAGCTTTTCTAACTGTTAATGGATCAAATGTCTATCAACTACCCACGGGGGCGTGGGAGAAGGACTCCGACCTCACTTCATACATAGAAACCAGCTCCCTAAGTAGCCCAATCCCAAGGGTTAAATAAGGAAGCATCTAGAAGGTAACAAGGCAAACATTCCCATGCTCTTGGAACAGGCAAGGCAAAAAATCTTAAACAGGACACGAAAAAACACAAATAATATCCCAGATGACTGACTAAAAACAATTTACATTATAATTGAATATTGTTCAACAGAACAAATCAGTGACAGTGGGACAAGATATTTGCCATATACGTGCCAAAGAATTTGTTTATGAATATATAAATAGTTGTAACAGATCTATGGAGAAAAGACTGATAAACCACTTTTATTACAATGTGGACAGAGACAAACTGAACTTCACAAAAGAAGATACCCAAATGGCTATCAAGCATAGAAAATATCAATGTTATATCAAGCATAGAAAAGCCCAATATCATCAGTAATGAGGGAAGATGCAAATTAAAACCCATATCCACTATACTAGAATTTAGGCTAAAGCTGGAGAAGCTGACAAACCAAGAACTGGTAAGGATGTGAGACAGACTTTTAAACCCTCCTGGTGGCAGAGTAAACTGCTACAGACATCATGTAAAACTCTCTGGCAGTATCTACCACACTTACACCTCCAAGTAAATACAGTGTGCTTACGGGCACTAGAAGCCGTGGGAAAGGATGCTCACAGGGTTAACTGTAATCGCCAAAAACTGGAAAAACTCCCAAACACCCAACAACGGGCAAAATGGATCTAGAAATGTGACGTATTCACACAGTAATAAATTAAGAATAACTCACTGCTAAGTGCAACAACATGGATCAATCTCACAGCACAATGCTGAGCAAAAGAAGCTGGAAAAAGTGAGGACACTTCATGAACTGAAAACCAGTCTATGGCCACATACTGCCGAACAGCGATCAGCTTCGGGGGATGATGAACGGCTGGGGAAAGAGAGAGCGCTTTCTGGAGAGCTGGCAATGGTCTCTGTCTTGACCTAGAAGAGGACACACAGATGCAGTCACTCTGTAAAGCTGCATCACACGTCACACTTCAGATCTGTGAGTCTTCATGTCATGTTATACACTGACTTTAAAAGTTTCCTACAAAACAAAGAATGAACTACAGCTATATTTATTAACGTGAATGAATCTGAAAAATATGAGAAGGAAGCAAGCTTCAAAATAATATATACAGTAGGGTTTCACTTACATGCAGTTTAAAAAAGAAGCAAAGAAATAATTAACACAAAATATAAGACACTGGTCTTTCAGGAGATGGGAAGCAGAGGCACCAAGGCAAAGGGTGGCTGAAGGTTTCTGGGACGCAGCAAAGTGCTGCTTCCCGGCCGGGTCAAAAGTATAGGGATGTTTATTTTATAACGGTCTTTAAATCCATTTCCATATAGTTTTTACATACATGCTGTGCTTCGCAGTTGTAAAACATTTTAAGACTAATACAACTACTGTATTATAAGTCAGAAACTAAAGTGAGAACTAACTTTAGACTTCAGATCTTTGCATTCATCTAAGTAGCAATTAATACTGTTACATACCACCTGCAGAAGTCTTCTTACCGCATTGCTAACATCAATGAAACATGCAAATAACTAGCAGCAACTAATACTACAGGGAAGTATGAAATAACACTGAAAATAAGAAAATCGAAATACCTGACAAGGATCTACAGCATATTCATTCCAGTACTTCAAAGGGAACTTTATTAGGGATAAAAAGAAAAACAAAACTAAATTTTAAAAAGTCAGAAGCCTGACAAGACTAAAAACTGACCAGAGATTCACAAACATTTTAAGACTTCGTATTTTTCCCGTTTACTACTTTAGAATAACACACTTGACTTTAAACTCAAAAATAGAAACCATCTTTAGAAGTCAACACATTTAAATCCATGTTTATTAATATATCTCTGGTTTAACAGTACTAACATTCCAGAAAGTATTTTAATTCCCTGTAAATTGTTACACAATACACGTATAAGCTTACTGTCATCCTTTTCTGCTTAAAAGAACATCAAGACTAAATTGTTCAATATTATGATCTCACAAAAAGAAACTTGCTTGTGAAATAAAAAGATACTTATTACAATGCCCCACTCATTAAAAATGTTTAAAAAAGAAGTGACTAAATTTGTCAAAAATCTGACTCAATGAAAAAAATTTTTAAAGCCTAAAAGAAATGCCACGTCATTATTTTCAGAGCCATTCCATCTAAGCTACAAACTGTTGCTGCTTGGCCTTGTCTTGGTAAATACCTAAGAAGGATATTTAATTAGCACATCACTGTTGAAAATTAGTGAACAGTTAAGTGGTCCCATGAGTGTGTGAAACGCACTGCTGGATTGAGGGTCCTAAGAAAGAGGTGAGGCAGTCTTACTCCCGCAGCTCAAGGTTAAACGTGTACCTGACAAGCGTCCATTCTAGCAAAAAGACCAAATCAGTCAGACTTGTTCCATACTAAATGTTCTCTCCAAACAAAAGGATGAAAAAGGCTGGTCCTCCTTTCAGTAAATTAAGGGAATCGATCAATCTTTCTTCCTTCCAAACAGACCAGCTGGGGAAGCTCCTCTGAAACCTTAGGCTGACCAACTGGGACGAACCGCTGACCACGAGTGACCCTCACCAACGAGGGGAGACGCCTGCCCAGAACAGTCTCCCCTGGGCGGAGGCGGCTGAGAGGTGCCCACCCCCAGCGCCCCCTCCCTGCCCGTCTCACCGCCCCCCAGAGAGCAGCTCCCATCCGCCAGGAAGACCAGGTCTCGGCCTCCAAGCCCCACACGCTCTCTGAGTTAATTAAAGCCGAACATTCCATTCCTCGGGGCTACACTGGCCGCCCTTCGTGCGCTTGCCAGCCGCGAGTGGACAGTGGCCGCCACGCGGGCCGGAGCAGCCGCAGACGCGCCTTCTGCACTGCGGCGGGCCACCCGTGATGCACACACAGACGCGAACACGCGTGAGGCACCGCTGCAGCCCGATCTCTGCCTCATCAGCAGGGCGATTCTCAGCTAAAAGGACGCACTGCTGTGAGTAATACTGAAGGGCGCTGCACCATGCGCAACCCTAACCACCCTAGCCGGTGGGCACAAGCAAGCCCAAGGACGGCAAGGCAATGATCAGCTCCCCCATGGATTCATCCAGCAACTCAGCAGCAGGGGCCATTGACAGGTCACTGTCATTTACATATGAAAATGGAGCTGAACAAATTAAGAAGAGTCTGCCTATTATGTTGAGTATACAGACTAAAAATTAAATCCATGTTTTTAAAGCGAACATGTTTCTTTACATGGGTATCAACATGTCCATACGGAAGCACAAGCACATTTTCGTTACTTGATCGCCATCTGCTGGTGACATGTTTAAACTGCAGCTGCAAGCGAAGGGCTGGCTGTCCTGGGAGACACTTTGAAAGGGCACAGAGCCTGCTTTTCGCCACAGTCATTACTGGAAAACCTCATGTTAAAGAGGGCCATTGTAGAACAAATCATATTTTCCATAAGGGCAGGGCTATAATTAGATTCTTCATTCCAGGCTAAAACCTGGCGTGAAATAACCATTAAAGCAAGATGCAGAAATTAGAGTCCCCTATCCTCCTCTGGAAGGACTGATGCTGAAGCTGAAACTCCAGTACTTTGGTCACCTCATGCGAAGAGTTGACTCATTGGAAAAGACTCTGATGCTGGGAGGGACTGGGGGCAGGAGGAGAAGGGGACAACCGAGGATGAGATGGCTGGATGGCATCACTGACTCAATGGACGTGAGTCTGAGTGAACTCCGGGAGTTGGTGATGGACAGGGAGGCCTGGCATGCTGCGATTCATGGGGTCGCAAAGAGTCGGACATGACTGAGCGACTGAACTGAACTGAACTGATCCTCATTTGAGGAGGGCATGGCAACCCACTCCAGAATCCTTGCCTGAAGAATCCCCATGGACAGAGAAGCCTGGTGGGCTACAGTCCACGGGGTCGCAAAGAGCTGGACATGACTGAAGTGACTGAGCATGCATCCTCATTTAAAACAGGATGATTTTTCCCTAAGTCCTTTCTTAAAGGTGTGAACGTATATGCTATTTAAAGGACACGACATGAATTAAAAGATACAACTTTTATTTATACCAAGTTAGCCTAAATCTAATATGAGGAAAGTAACACATGTGCGTAGTCAGTCGGCCACATCTGACTCTTCGCTACCCCGTGGCCCATACCCACCCCCTCCCCCAGGCTCCTCTGTCCATGGGACTCTCCAGGCAAGAACACTGGAGTGGGCTGTCATTTCCTCCTCCAGGGGATCTTCCTGACCTAAGAATCGAACCCGCATCCCTTGTGTCTGCTGCACTGGCAGAGGGCTTTCACCATTGGCGCCACTGGGGAGTGATGCACACCCCCAGAATTGTTAAGCATTCTGGGTCGTGATTCTTTATAAAGTGGCATCTAAAGAAATCTGAACCACTAATGCCTTCTTTTTCAACAACAAAGTCCTCTAAAATGACCAGAACTGTCTTTCTTCCATGCGAAGCAGTGTTTAAAGGTTGGGGTTTATTCGACAGAACTCTTTGCTCTCTCCTAACTCATAACTCTTAACCAAAGTTTCAAGTTAAAAATAATGTGGCATTAAATCACTCTTTTTCATCTTTCTTCACCTCAGGGCCTAACTACACTTTGGTGATAAGCTACCAGACCACATCATACTTGGTTGAAAACTCATAAAAATAATAACCAGCCATTACAAAGAAGCTTCAAAACATCTTCCACAGAACTGTACGAGAAGAATCCAACCTACTGTCTTTGTGTCTGTCTTTGGAATAATGTGCACAAGAAATATATGGAGATGACAAGAACTGAAGCCCGATCCCACATAGGCAGCTTCTAACACCTGGTGTGGGGAAATGTTTAAAACCAGGGCCAGCCACACTGTGTTCCCGCTGTTCCAGAAAAGGGGACTTGCTGAGCCAGCCGAATGAAGACTGCTGCAAAGCCTCTCTCGTTCTCACTTTGTTCATTTCTGATTTCTTTGGCTGTGCTGCATGGCTTACGGGATCTTCATTCTCGGACCAGGGATCGAACCCAGGCCCTGGCACAACGACCCCAAAGCCTCTTCTAAAATACTGTTCCCTCTCTTTATTCTGAGAATGTGCAGGACTCACACTTACAATCAGAACCCTTCTGCACAGCCGTTAATTTCCTTTTCTCAGGAACACGAAATGACTTTTAAATTGAAAATAATTAACGACCAATGGATTTAAGACGACACTTCTGGGAAGATTAGGTCATGAGAGGAGCCGAGCTGACAAGCAAGTCCGAGTGCAGGACCCCGCACCCTGAAGGTGGGGAGCGGCGGCCCCAGCCACAGGCGCCGGGAGGGCTCCCCCACCCTCGCGGCTCTGAGGCCAGCACTGCCGCCTCCCTCTCACAAAGGGTGACACCAGGTTCGGAGAAAGGAAGGAACGTGCCTGAGGACACGCGGCTGCCACGTGTCAGAAGCGATATCTGAACAGAGGCAAACTGCCTCATTGCACTCAGCCCAGAGATGACCACGAGCAAAGGCACGGTCGCCCGAGACTGCCAACAAAGTGCAAGGCAGGGAAGAGGGTTAAGTGAAGTTTCCGTATTTGCTGCAAAAAGTACTCAAGCCTGCACGGTCTACCAGAAAGAACACAGGGTCTGGAACCCTAAGACCTAGATTCCAGTTCTGCATCCATCCCTGGGGAGTTTACTGACCTTCCTGAAGCGGTAACCTCCTCGGTAAACACAAAGGACAACTGGGTCAACCTCACAGAATTCCAGAGGACAAAGTCAGATAACTTACGAAAGACTTCTAGAGCAATATTTAGCGTACAGTAGGTGCTCCATAAACGTACAGCTTGCTTCACTTGGTTCCTGTTTTAACAAATTGGAAATGTAAGTGTAACCCACAAACACTATCTATTGGGAAAACTTCATCCTGTTTTAATCTGTGTATTTGCTGTGCCTGTTCAGATTCATGAACGTGCATCACTAATCTAAATAGTGTGTATGGCTGAGGATTGTAATGAGAGAGTACTCTGGAAGGCAACTTGACACTCCCTATCAAAAAATAAGTGTGGTTATTAAAAGTAACAGACACGTACAAAAAAAGTTTTTAACTCTTCACACCGGATTACCCCACTCCCTAAATGTAAAACAGCTTCGCACATGGCACCCAGAAATATTCCACACACGTGTGCACATACATACCCATATATCCTTTTTAAGAGATACACACACACAAATGGAAGCTTACTACACTTTTATGCACTTTTTTTGGAACTTCACCTCTCTGAGACATCACTCCATACTAGCCCAGGTAGTTTTCTGTACCACTGCACAAGATGTCGACCTACTAATAATCCCACCAACAGCTCATTATATGTGTCACTGTTCCTGGCTACAGAATCAGTAACAGCCCAAATACACACAGGTTCATCATGATACATGTACCGGGATGTCAACTGGGACATACTTTATAATACTAAGGCATCACCGGCAACAGAGACAGGCTAGTCACAGTGAATCCACACTACGGAGTATCATCTGTGCTTGAAAAGATCACACAGGTCACATGGCACAGGATTAAAGCACAGCTAAGTGACAAAAGAACAGGACACGTACCACGAGCAGACCGATGATCTTTAGCTACGCATCTGCGGGCGCGCGTGTGCGCCGAATGCTTCGCTACGCATCTGCGGGCGCGCGTGTGCGCGGAATGCTTCGCTACGCATCTGCGGGCGCGCGTGTGCGCGGAATGCTTAGTTACGCATCTGCGGGCGCGCGTGTGCGCGGAATGCTTAGTTACGCATCTGCGGGCGCGCGTGTGCGCGGAATGCTTCGCTACGCATCTGCGGGTGCGCGTGTGCGCGGAATGATTAGCTACGCATCTGCGGGCGCGCGTGTGCGCGGAATGCTTAGTTACGCATCTGCGGGCGCGCGTGTGCGCGGAATGCTTAGTTACGCATCTGCGGGCGCGCGTGTGCGCGGAATGCTTCGCTACGCATCTGCGGGTGCGCGTGTGCGCGGAATGATTAGCTACGCATCTGCGGGCGCGCGTGTGCGCGGAATGCTTAGTTACGCATCTGCGGGCGCGCGTGTGCGCGGAATGCTTCGTTACGCATCTGCGGGCGCGCGTGTGCGCGGAATGCTTCGCTACGCATCTGCGGGCGCGCGTGTGCGCGGAATGCTTAGTTACGCATCTGCGGGCGCGCGTGTGCGCGGAATGATTAGCTACGCATCTGCGGGCGCGCGTGTGCGCGGAATGACGCGCAACACGTGCTGACGCCGACTACTCTCACGGGGAAGTGGGGTGAGAACACAGAAGAGAACACGTTTCACTCCTCACAGTCCTACACTGAGATTTTTACACGGATGTGCCACGCGTGAGTGCACAACCTTCTAAAATGAGGATGACAGAGTGGCAGTCGTCTACTGCTCCATAACCAACTACCCCCAACAGGGCACTCGGACCACCACCCACCTCCTCCCCGTTTCCCTGGGTCAGCAGCGCGGGCGCGGCCGCACTGGACCCTCTGCTCAGGGCCGCACGAGGCTGCGCGCGGGGTCTGCCCAGGGCCGGGTCCCCGCCTGGACGGAGGAACCCACCTTGCCTGCGGTCACGACTGGCAGTAGCTTCACCTCCTTCCGGCCACAGACTCAGGGCAGCCCGCTCCTCAGCAGCAAGGGAGACAGCAGGCCCTTAGAGCGGGTCTGCACGCAGGGCAGTCTCCAACGCCGCTGGCCACTCGCGGAAGGGACAGCCCATCCCCTCGGCCATATTCCGCAGGTGAGACGCCACTCACAGGTGCGGCCCACGCCCAAGGAGAGGGGACCGTACAAGGCTGTCACCACCCAGAGCAGGATCACGGGGCCATCTGAAGGTCCGTGCACCACAAAGACAGTGAGGGCCTTTACCATCACGCAGTGCTAAGCTCCTGAAAGACGACCCGGAGGCAATTTACACGGATATGACTCACAGCTGTCCAGCTGAACGCAATTACCCAGATTGTACAGGGGAGATCCAAGTCTCCAGTCTCACTAGTAACATTTTGTAAAATCATGCTCCAAACTCAAATATAACTCAGATATTTCACTGTCAATAAAAGAATCAGATATTTGATATAAAAATATAATAAAAGATCTCTAATAATATGGCAATGAAATTTGGAAAGTGGTTTTTCTAAAATAAACTAAGAGTAATAACATAATCTTAAACCAAGAACTATGAAAAAGGAAAGCAAAGGATAAAACCAGGACAGGACTAGCCACACGTTGAAACTGAAGTGAAATGCTAAGTTCACTAGCGGGCAGTGTGTATTTGAGGAGGAAAGCACGAGAATGAGCCTGACGGCGCACAACCGCACCGCGCGGCTGACGCGCCTGGGACGCGGCCGCCCGACACACACCGCGGGAGAATGAAGGCCGGGAGAGGCGCCACCTCTCCTGAACAGGAGTCCTGGCAAAGAGGCTTCAGAGGGCCTCTGCGTCTTTAATAATACGGAAAGGCCAGGACACAAACAGCATAATCTAAAATGCCATGAGAAATACTTCACATACAAAAAGACCTAAGTAAAGCAGGATTTTATAAAGTGATCAAAAAAGAAACACTAAGGGGGAAAACCTTTCAAGATTAAAGAGGTTTTTCAAAGGACAAGTTGAAGTGGTTGTAAAATTTATGAGGCAGCATTAAACTTCAGTTCTAAGTAACAATAAATTATTCACTATAAAAACATCCATGTGTCACATATTACAAGCCTCTTAGACTTTTTTAAACAATTTTGTGCATAACTGATGAGATGTATTAGGTCAACATGAGCAGATTCTAACTTTTTCAGCAGCACAGTATGACCACTCAGAGTAAAGAATCAACTCTAGAAAAGAAATATGAAGACAGACCATCAGTAGATTCTACCACTGCTTACGAGCTGACCAAACACATTATGTATTTGGCCTGAAATTAAGCGTACTGCCTTTAGGTAAAGTAAAAGTTTTATTTTTTAAGTGCCTTTACATATGTAAAATTACAAATATCTAGTAAGTAATATACATGCAAATTAACAATTTTGAACAGATTGAGTTAAAAGCATGTAAGTAAAGATACTGCTATTTGGCCTTAGCCTTAGTGAAGTTCTAACGCTTGGCTAGAAAGACAGTCATCTTTTCCAGTACCTTCATTTTAACAACTTCATCAGAAGGAAGATAAGAAGGCTGGGAAACAAACAGGCATCTCTAGCCTATATCCATACATCTCTTGACTTCTAAAATTTATCCCTCTTTCAAGTTTTTGTAAATAATTTTTAAAATAAATCCTCGTGGGCTATTCTCTCTGCCCCAGCAGATCTGTCTGAAAGAGGCTTTGCACAGATGAAATTCAACGTGCGGCCTAACTACCCACTCCCAGACTCCTGTGCGCATTCATCAAAGACTAAGACGCGGGCACGTGCCCTCAGTGCCTGCCCAGGGCACTGGGAACACTGCGAACATCTGGGAACATCGCCCAGAAAAGAAACACAGCCCCTGCACTGTGAAGCTGCGGATCCAGCCCAAGGACAGGGGAGCGCCTCTGCACATGCAGTGAGCGCAGCAGAGACGCAGAGAGGACGCGTGCGCTGACAAGGCCCCCGCGCTGACCCGGGCCATCAGTGGGGCTCCTCTGAAGGGCTGAGGAGGAATGGAGGATTGCCTGCTGTCTCCATTCATGACTTATTGTACAACAAATAACTGAAGCCTCAAACTCAAGTAAGTTTCATTGAAATGTCATTTTACTGTAAGTGAGCAACAGAGAGAAATGTTCCTTGTTAAAACCGCAGAGATTTTACTATGGTTTCATCGCCCAGCAGAGTTACTGCGTAATATTTGAAGAATAGTATCACCATATTTCCTCCAACTTGATCCCCTATTCTGAGAGAGAAAAGGTCCCATTCACCTGGATCCCCTGGAGGCCCCAAGGGCACCTCCCGTCCTGAACCCTGAGCTTCCCAGGAAGGCCGCTGCCACGGGCCCGTCTGCTCCTTCCTCTTTGCGCTTCTGACACGTGTCCTCATTATATCGCCTCTGTCTGTTCTGCCTCTCCATAGTAACTTATCTCCCCTTTCTAAGAAAAAAACTTCACGTGGACTGGATCTCCTGCTTCACGTCCATCTGCTCTTTCCCACCATAATATGTGAGGTCTGAAAAGCGTAACCAGACTACATCAACTACGAAGATGTTTCAAATTACTAATGAGATTTCTGCACCCTTTAAGGAATAAAGCAAAAAAAAAATTAATAGTAGAAAAGAAAGATTACATTGTTAACCTAATCGAATTCCAAAAACTAAAATTACTAAGGGAATGGTGAGGAGTGAAGCATGAAGCGTGACACACGTCAGTTGACGCTGTCCAGTACGTCAACACTTCAGGGAACAGTGCCAAACGTAAAGCTCAAAATCTGATTAAAGTCCCATTTAAATCTGTTCCTCCAAAAGGCCAAAAGTTATACTACAACAATAACTGTTTTATTGTGTACTCAGAATTCAGAAATTCACTCTTATTTGTACTAAAGATCGTATTTAAGCTTATATCTAGTAAGAAAGCACAGTTTAATGGGGTTTATGTTTGCATTCATTATTCTATTAAATCAAAACAAATATTGTTTGGTGAGGGGAGAGAAGGAGAGAAATTCAAGCATAAGCTTCAAGATGGATATGGAAGATGCTGTATTTTGTTGAAGTCACTGAAATATTCTCAGTTCATGCTTGTCCCAGAGGAAAACAGAGAACTGTGTTACTTACGGACTTTCAATCACCATCTCCCAAGCAATGGGAAGAGATATAAATATTTAATAGATATTCAAAAATCACTTAAAACTGTAATATAATCTTCAATATACATTCAAGGGAAAAGCAACATTGTTATTTTACCTACATGACATTCCTTAATAGCCCTCAACTTCAGCAAAAACATAAAGTAAACTAACTATTTACCATTTTAAAAAAAAAAGGAAACATGGACTGCACTAACCAGCACCAAAGACAAGCTAAATACGAGCCACGCGTGGGACCCCAGGCTCAGGCATACCTGTGGACAGCGGTCGGCGACTGCACCAAAGAATCTTCTCCAGAGGAAAGCTGCCGGGACCCGCCGAACCTGTGCTCGCTGCTCCCCAGCTCGCCCACCACCCAGTCCGGTAATCCATCCGGGCTGGACCCTTTTGCTTGTGCTGGATTTGGTTCATCAAAATAGATGGACTGATTTTTAAAAATTAGAAAAATTATTCTTTCAAAATGTACTATATAATGAAATAATCAGTTAAGATTTCCATCAAGTTTCAAGTTTGATAACAACCTTTTAAATACTCAACTTTAATTATATAAAAACATATTCAACGAAATAGTAAAATACATAAAAATGAATGGCTCACATTTTAGTTACCTGATGTTTAAATTTGATAAATCATAAAATTATATGACAGACACATATGATAATAATGATTTATATTACAAAGGAATATTAGCTTTCTGAAAAGACAATGAAAAGGTCCTTTTTGTGCTCACCTATTTCGTTCTGCGATCATTACTCTGTGGGCATGCACACACATATACACACACACATACAAATCAGTAGGCAGAGAAACCAAAATCAATAAAGATCAGAAACCTCTTCATCATTGGTAATAACAGAGTTGAAGACCTAGAATTTAGTTCTGGCCATGCCACGACCTAGCCGAAAAATCCAAGACAGGTCTCTAGGCTTCTGTGTTATTATTATTGTGTATAAACTAAGGCCCTTTCCTATGATCCCATAATATGAGCGTGAGTGGGAAAACACGGCACAGCACGCTTGTATTCCAGCATCTGAATATGTTTCAGAACATGTTCTCTCTTCAGTCATTAGGAAGAAAGACACCAGCCCATTTATTTCTCCTCATGGAAGACCGGCTTCATGACACATTTCTGAAGGAAACTCTGCATATAAAGTTTGCATTAACTGTAATCCTGCCAATTCTACTCAAAAAATTCTCCAGGGGCTGTTCTCTAGGGAAGGGGACACATGACCCTCTATCCCAAGTCAAACAAGCACAGCTGTTTCTTTTTAATTGAGGAAGTCACTTCAATGCTTAATCAATTGTCAAGTCAAGTAACTACCACCCCAAAGACTCCTGGTCTTAAGGAAACCACGGCCACAGTTTACCGCAGAAAGCAGAGCCTCAGGGTGCTGGCACTCTGCCATGCATAACAGAGATGGCCCTCTAGTGTGCAGCAGGCCTCTTGACTGAACTTTGGTTCAACGGATAAAATAGTCAAATCTTAACATATGCTGCACCAAAGTTCTACAGGGTTTCTCGTTTTTTTAATAAATATGTATCTATCAGCAACCACCAACACCTACAGATTTCTCAAGTATCCAAACACCACATAAACCAAGACCCATCTCACGGTTATGAGGCCCAAGACAGTGAGTACTCAACCAAGCACAAGGGCAGCTGCCTCTGTGACAAACCTGCCTTTTGATAATGAAATCAAAGTACAGAAAATCACTTCTAAACTCTAATGATTGCCATTTTATTAGATTATAAAGAACATTAGAAGTCATTCAATCCAACCTCTCATATGCACTAAGTAAAACATACTCGCTGTCCAGTGGCTGAGCTGTGTCTGACTTTGAGACCCCGTGTGCTGCAGCACACCCGGCTTCCCTCACCGTCACTGTTCTGAAGTTCGGTCAAAATCATGTTAACATCCAGAAAGCTTCAGAAGCTAGAATGTACTGACATCTATACATTATTAGTGTAATCCAGTGAAAACTAATATAACCCAGTGAAATTTAGTGGGACATTAAGGCTTGAAAATTAATTTTAATTTTTAAAGAAATATTGTAGAATACTGTGTGGTGACTGAATCCATTAAGTGCAGTCCCCTCAGAGCCCAGGCTCGAAGCGCCATTCAAGGTGGGAAAAACTGAATCAGGGAGCAAAAAGATTGCGTTCACTAACACCTATGCATGGGGTCGCTAAGAGTCGGACACGAGTGAGCGACTTCACTTTCACTTTTCACTTTCATGCATTGGAGAAGGAAATGGCAACCCACTCCAGTGCTCTTGCCTGGAGGATCCCAGGGACGGGGGAGCCTGGTGGGCTGCCGTCTGTGGGGTCACGCAGAGTCGGACACGACTGAAGCGACTTAGCGGCAGCAGCACCACCTATCTCGGACGTGTAACTTAACAAATGACCCTCGGGTGCTGTGTGAACGGGCCCTCGAGCGCCCCGGCCTGGGCACGGGCAGTAAGGCGCTTGGCGCACGCACACCTACCATGTAGGAAGGCAGGGCTCTGAGGGTCCCCGGCTCCGGGCGCTGCGTGAACGGGCCCTCGAGCACCCCTCGCCGCAGCATGTGCAGCAGGAGCTTGGCGTACAAGTTGCGGTTCTTCCTGCCCGGGATGCCGGTGCCAGTGCCTGAAGGCTCACACAGCTTTCTGATCCAGAGTGCGCACCGCTGCCGTTCTAGACACACACAGGGGCTGTTAGGTTGCATTTCTCAGAGAACACAACATTCCCTTACAGACCCATAAAACACTGCTCTCGTCCAGCACAGGGGCTAGCGGATCTTTTCTGTAAAGCACCAGACAGCGAACATTTCGGTTTTGCAGGCCCAGGTGATCTTCCACACAGTGTCTCCAGTTTGCAAGGAATTGCTCGCACCACGCATCCACCAGGGGTCACGGCTGTTTTCTAATCGGTCTTCACAGAAAAGGCCGCAGGTGGGATGTGGAAAGGGGCTGCAGTCCACCACCCCTGGGCTAGAGTTGAGCTTTATCAGTCGATTAGAGTTCCAGGATTACCATCAGATAAATCTCTGAGACAAAAGTGTTGCTGTAAAATCATCTCTAAAATAATTTTAGTTGTGTTGAAAAATCTTTCTATAATTTTAAAACCACGAGAGAGAAAATGCAAACTTAAGCATTTTAAACTCTATCTAAAATTGAATCTCAAATGTTTTATTTATTAAAGCTGATGATTTTCAGGGTTTTGTGGATGATTTATTCAGGATTTTCTTTTAACCTCTCTAAAACTATTTCAGGGTTATTGTATTTACATATGGTTTTGAAAAATAATTATCCTTTTCAAAACTACCTTAAAAATGTACCACAGTTTAATCCACATAAAATGGCCTATTGACTGCCTCATCTCACCGTGACACAGAACTGTTTTCAGGGCTCACCAAGTCTATTTCAACATTAATCTTTTCTGTCTAACTCAATTTCAGGATTATATATCTAACACAAATCATAAATCTGCTTTAATCTCTTAGTCTCTAAAGGTCATATTCGTTCATTGTTTTACCTACAAACATCCCTGGGGTTGATTTACCACTTTGCTCATGCTGGATTTATCACTCCAGGTATAAGAGCAGTCTCTAAAGAACTTTGTATTTTTAGTTTTGAAAATTATATAATCACAAAAGAAACTTCCTGAAATACCGGGTGTGAAAGTGGCTCAGTCATGTACGACTCTTTGCAACCCCGTATACTGGAATGGGTAGCCTTTCCCTTCTGCAGTGGATCTTCCCGACCCAGGAATTGAAACAGGGTCTCCTGCGTTACAGGTGGATTCTTTACCAGCCAAGCTACCAGGGAAGCGCCAACATCAGGCGTACTTTGTACAAAAAGAAAACAGCAAGTAAAACAGATCAACTTAAGGAAGTGGCTTTTCAAACTGCATTTCTATATGTCCTGGGGCAAACTGAAATCTATTAACATTTAACATTCAAATGAACAGAGCTTAGTGCAACCATTTGGCTAATGAAAACCTCATAAAATAATGGGGGGAAAGGAAGTAGAATTTAGCTGTAATGAGATTGAAGTTATATGAATGGTCAGGTCTTGACAGGGATGTGAGTTTCTGAGCTTTCATTATGAATTAATGGCATAAAAAAGCACCAGGGATGTACCGATATCCACAATGAGTCACAAACCAAAGATTACAATTAATCCCATTCTAGATACCCCAAATCCCTTTTTAAAAGATGAAATATGAACATAGTTTGACTTGGAGTACATTTATAATGAGAGATTTTAATATACATTCATCCTAATCAGCAGATCTAACACAAGAAGGAAAAAACAGTGAATATCAGACGAGAACACAACGTAGAAACACCACTAAATACTAGTCCAACTAACTGTGAACGAGCCAGGGGACAGGAATGCTCCCTGTAAGAACAGCAGAGGAAGAAAAAAGAGGTTACCACCCAAAAAGCAAGAGGAGAGGCCACAGGAAGCCCGTGAAGGGAAGACCGAGCCAAACCCGTGGGCTCGGCGGGCCGCAGGCGACGCCTGCACGGAGGAGGACGCAGGGTGTGGACCCAAACCCTGCACTCCCTCCTCCCCGGGGCGAAGGTCTGTGCTGACTCGGCTCCTCCTTTTGAATGTTAAGCTCACTAGGCATCTCAGAGTTAGAGGGAACCTGGACAAAACTCGGGTAAATGCCCATTTCTTGTCCCCACTCCTAACCCTACACTCAAAAGCTCCAAAAACAGATTTACAGCCAGCCTTAATGGCTGCCATAACTGAGAGAGCTAAAGAGCCTCTTGATGAAAGTGAAAGAGGAGAGTGGAAAAGTTGGCTTAAAGCTAAACGTTCAGAAAACGAAGAGCATGGCCTCCGGTCCCATCACTCCATGGGAAATAGATGGGGAAACAGTGGAAACAGTGTCAGACTTTATTTTGGGGGGCTCCAAAATCACTGCAGATGGTGACTGCAGCCATGAAATTAAAAGACGCTTACTCCTTGGAAGGAAAGTTATGACCCACCTAGATAGCATATTCAAAAGCAGAGACATTACTTTGCCGACTAAGGTCCGTCTAGTCAAGGCTATGGTTTTTCCTGTGGTCATGTATGGATGTGAGAGTTGGACTGTGAAGAAGGCTGAGCGCCGAAGAATTGATGCTTTTGAACTGTGGTGTTGGAGAAGACTCTTGAGAGTCCCTTGGACTGCAAGGAGATTCAGCCAGTCCATCCTAAAGGAGATCAGCCCTGGGATTTCTTTGGAAGGAATGATGCTGAAGCCGAAACTCCAGTACTTTGGCCACCTCATGCGAAGAGTTGACTCATTGGAAAAAACTCTGATGCTGGGAGGGATTGGGGGCAGGAGGAGAAGGGGACGACAGAGGATGAGATGACTGGATGGCGTCACTGACTCAATGGCCGTGAGTCTGAGTGAACTCTGGGAGATGGTAATGGACAGGGAGGCCTGGCGTGCGGCGATTCATGGGGTTGCAAAGAGTTGGACACGACTGAGCGACTGAACTGAACTGAACTCAGAGAAGCTTCCAAGCTCCTCACAGTCTCTTTAACTGCTCTCTGATAAGCCTTAAATTATCTGAAAATCTCTGACTTGAGACAAAAACTCTCAAAGGGTAACAGGTTATGAACTGCAAGCAAGACAGCAACAAAAACTCATTTACAGTTGATTTTATTCAGTCAACCAATAAGCAGGGAAGATTAACAGATTACTTTCTGCTTTAATAAACAAAAGGGTCAGAGACAGGTGGACAGTAAGCTCCTGAAAGGAACCATTTCCATGGGAGGAGGAAAAAGTCCCAGGAAAAAACCGTTCGGCTAACTTGAAAGATTCATGCACTTTAAGCTCCTGACATGGACGGGTAACATGTTAAGACCTTGCCATGGTTCAGGAGGACATCATCATCGCTGAATTTCCATGTTCCCTCGAGCAGCTCAGAGTAAACAGTCCTTTATAAGATGAAAACTGTTATTAAACAAACTCAGTTTTCTTTCCATATTGGAAGTTCACTGGTTTGGCTAAATAATACAAAGAAAAAAATTAATGCTAAGAACCTAATTTTCAAACATAATCTTACCTGACCTATGGGGTAACTTTAGAACAAAAGGCTTCATATCTACCACAAAGTGATCAAATTCTGCATCCAGCTTCTCCCATTTTTCTTCTTCACTTCCCATTTCCATAATTCAGCCTGTAAAATATTTAAAATTAAAACAATAATGTCTGTATGCTGAAAACTACATAACTGTTGGAAGAGATCAAATAAAATTCATTAGTATTGAACACCCCCAAATTGATCTACAGATATGACGCAGTTCCACTAAAATTCCCAGCAGTGTTCCTACAGAAATACACAAGCTGACTCTAAAATTTACATGGAAAGTTAAAGGAATTAGAATAGCAGAAATAATTCTGAAAAAGAACAAGAAGTTTGGAAGACTCACTTTACCTGATTTTAAGAAGCATTATAAACACTGCAAACCTAGGCAGCTTATTAAAAAGCAGAGACATCACTATGCCAACAAAGGTCCGTCTAGTCAAAGCTATGGTTTTTCCAGTAGTCATGTATGGATGTGAGTGCTGGCCTATAAAGAAAGCTGAGCACCGAAGAACTGAGGGTTTTTGAAGTGTGGTGTTGAAGAAGACTCTTGAGAGTCCCTTGGACTGCAAGGAGATCCAACCAGTCCATCCTAAAGATCAGTCCTGAATATTCATTGGAAGGACTGATGCTAAAGCTGAAACTCCAATACTTTGGCCACCTGATGTGAAGAGCTGACTCATTGGAAAAGACCCAGATGCTGGGAAAGATTGAAGGCAGGAGGAGAAGGGGATGACAGAGGATGAGATGGTTGGATGGCATCACCAACTCAATGGACATGAGTTTGAATAAACTCTAGGAGTTGGTGATGAACAGGGAGGCCTGGCATGCTGCAGTCTCTGGGGTCACAAAGAGTTGGACATGACTGAGCAACTGAACTGAAAATTAACTTAAAATAAATCATAGACCTAAGTGTAAAATGTAAAACTATAAAACAAGAAAACACAGGAAAAAAACCTTCATGACTTGAAGTCAGTCAAGGATTTCTGAGATACAACATTAAAAGCACTACCCATAAAAGAAAAAATTGATATATTAGACTTCATCAAAATTAAAAACTTCTGTTCTGCAAAGAAATCTGTTCAGGAGCTGAAAAGACAAGGTACAGACTGGGAGGAAGCACTGCATTTCTCTCAGAAAGGACCTTGTCAAGAACACATAAAGGACTGTAAAACTAAGCCACAAGCAAACAAATAGCCCAATAAAAGTGATCGGCAAAAAAATCAGTTCCTTTACAAAAGAAGATGTACAGCTGACACGTAAGCAGGTGAAGAAGATGCTGTACATCACTAATCAGTAGACAGATGCTAATGAGAACCACAGCGAGACATCACTACCCTCCTATGAGGACAGCTAGACTCAGAAACGCAGACAATACCAAACCTGCTGAGGGCACAGAGCGACAGAACAGCAGCAGCAGCAACGACGGAACAACAGGAACAGAACAACGGGAGCAACAACAACGGGAGCAACAACAGGAACGGGACCCGAGAGCAGCAGCAGCAGGGGCAGAAGAGGCAGACGCGCACGGCTGGCAGGAGCACGGCGCCATGCACCCACTCTGGAAAGCAGACATTTCCTAGCCAGTTAGGCACACAGCATAGGACTCAAAACTCCTAGTCTTAGGCATTTATCCAAATGAAACAGAATCCACATTCACAGGGAAGCCTGAATATACTGTTTATAACAGCTTTCTTCTTCTGTAACCACGGTTTTTTTCTTCTGTAACCAATTCCAAACACTGGAATCCAAACAAGTGTCCCTCCCTTGGGAAATGGATAAACCAACTGTGGTTCATTCACACAATGAAACACAAGGAAAGAAGTGCTGATACACCCGACAGCGTGGGGGAGCTGCGAGTGCGTCAACCCAAGTCGAAGAAGCCATTCTCCAAGGCCACAGACGGCATGACCGTATCCCCCGTGTGACACCCTAGAAAAGGCAGAAACTCCAGGCACAAAGACAAAGTACCGGCACACAGGCTCGCTCACTGGGTTAGCAACGGGATGGGGCAGGGGAGGAAGTCACATGGGTCCTGGAATTGTTCTACATGCTGGCTGTGCAGGCTATAAGAACCTATTCTGGTGCTGCTGCTAAGTCGCTTCAGTCCTGTCCGACCCTGTGCGACCCCATAGACGGCAGCCCACCAGGCTCCCCCGTCCCTGGGATTCTCCAGGCAAGAACACTGGAGTGGGTTGCCATTTCCTTCTCCAATGCACGAAAGTGAAAAGTGAAAGGGAAGTCGCTCAGTCGTGTCTGACTCCTAGCGACCCTGTGGACTGCAGCTTGCCAGGCTCCTGCGTCCATGGGATTTTCCAGGCAAGAGTACTGGAGTGGGGTGCCATTGCCTTCTCCGAAGAACCTATCCTATGTATGTGTAAAAATTAATCAAACTGTATATAGCAAAAAAGCGATTTTTAATGTCCATAAGTGTACAATGTTTAACTCCCATCAAAAACTTAAAATACTGGTCCTCGGATTTCTTCCTGATCAACAGGAAAAACACTGATTATAAACGGGTGAACCCCCAAAGTCAGAAACATAGGTTTTGACAAGACTCCTTAAGTTAAAATCTACTCAAGAGTCCACACATTCCTCTAAGTTCTGAAATGCCTGGGTACTGTCTCTACGCGAGACACGGTTCCCATCTGTCATTCGTTCAAATGACATTGATTCAAATCTGCAAATGGCACCTTTGGAGAAAAGCCCGGCTGCGCCTCTCCGCCCCGCGTCCCACTCCCAACGCCGCCCAGGGCCTCCTCCGGCGCCGGGTCCCAGGGCCTCCTCCGGCGCAGGGTCGGCCCCTCCGCACACGGGCTCCGCACGCAGCCGGTCTGGCCGGAGCTGAGCCAGGCTCCCCTCGCGCGGGACCAGCACGCGGCTCCCACCGACGGCTCTTCCAGCCGCACCCCCAATCGGGCCCCCAGCCGCCCTGCCCGCGTGACCGAGGCTCGGCCGGGCGCCTCAGCAGTCCTGCTCCGCGGCAGCGCCGAGGCCTCCCGGCTCCTCCCCTCCAGGGCCCACCTCCCGCCGGCCGCAGAGGCAGGGCCGCGCCAGGCGCTCCCCCGCGCCTCCCCGCTCCTCTTCCCGACGCGGTGCGCGCCGGCTGCGCGTCTGCGCGGCGCCCTGACTGTCCGCACCGGCCCGCCCGCCCCCGCCGACGACCTCCTCGACCGTGACCGTGAAGAACAAACACCCAGAAACACCTCCAAACCCGCCCGTGCCCCGCTCACCGCCGCGGCCCGAGGACGCCCTCCCGCGTCCCCCCCAGTCCTGCGCCCGGAGCTCAGGCCCTGACCTCCCGCCTCCAGGGCGCGGGCGACCGCTGAGCCCAGACCCAGGCAGGCCGCGCAGGGCGGCGCCTTCCCAGCCCGTCTCTCCCGCCACAGACAGACAGACAGACAGACAGACACACACACACACACAAATACACAGAGACAGACACAACACAGACAGGCACACACAGAGAGACACACACACACACACATACACAGAGACAGACACAACACAGACAGGCACACACACACACATACACAGAGACAGACACAACACAGACAGGCACACACAGAGAGACACACACACACACACACACAGAGACAGACACAACACAGACACACACAGAGACACACACACAAACACAACAGACACAACACAACACACAGACACAAGACAGACACACACACAAATACAGACACACACAGACACAACACAGACACACACAGACACACACACAAACAGACACAACACAGACAGACAGACACACACACAGAGACACACACACAAACACAGAGACAGACACAACACAGGCACACACAGAGACACACACACACAGACACACACACACACAAATACACAGAGACAGACACAACACAGACACACACACACACATACACAGAGACAGACACAACACAGACACACACAGAGACACACACACACACAGACAGACACACACACAGACACAACACAGACACACACACAGAGAGACACACACACACACAAATACACAGAGACAGACACAACACAGACAGGCACACACACACACACACACACAGAGACAGACACAACACAGACACAACACAGACACACACACACAGAGACACACACACACACACAGACAGACACACACACACAGACACAACACAGACACACACAGACACAACACAGACACAACACAACACACAGACACAAGACAGACACACACACAAATACAGACACACACAGACACAACACAGACACACACAGACACACACACAAACAGACACAACACAGACACACACACACAGAGAGACACACACACAAACACAGAGACAGACACAACACAGGCACACACAGAGAGACACACACACACAGACACACACACACACAAATACACAGAGACAGACACAACACAGACAGGCACACACACACACATACACAGAGACAGACACAACACAGACAGGCACACACAGAGAGACACACACACAGACAGACACACACACAAATACAGACACACACAGACACAACACACACACACAAATACACAGAGACAGACACAACACAGACAGACACACACACACACATACACAGAGACAGACACAACACAGACACAACACAGACACACACACACACAGACACACACACACACAGACAGACACACACACAGACACAACACAGACACACACAGACACAACACAGACACAACACAACACACAGACACAAGACAGACACACACAAATACAGACACACACAGACACAACACAGACACACACAGACACACACAAACAGACACAACACAGACAGACACACACACACAGAGAGACACACACACAAACACAGAGACAGACACAACACAGGCACACACAGAGAGACACACACACACAGACACACACACACACAAATACACAGACAGACACAACACAGACAGACACACACACACATACACAGAGACAGACACAACACAGACAGGCACACACAGAGAGACACACACACAGACAGACACACACACAAATACAGACACACACAGACACAACACACACACACACACACAAATACACAGAGACAGACACAACACAGACAGACACACACAGAGAGACACACACACACAAATACACAGAGACAGACACAACACAGAGGCACACACAGAGACACACACACACAGACAGACACACACACACAGACACACACACACACACACATACACAGAGACAGACACAACACAGACAGGCACACACAGAGAGACACACACACACACAGACAGACAGACACACACACAAATACAGACACACAGACACAACACACACACACACACAAATACACAGAGACAGACACAACACAGACAGACACACACACACACACATACACAGAGACAGACACAACACAGACACAACACAGACACACACACACAGAGACACACACACACACACAGACACACACACACAGACACAACACAGACACACACAGACACAACACAGACACAACACAACACACAGACACAAGACAGACACACACACAAATACAGACACACACAGACACAACACAGACACACACAGACACACACACAAACAGACACAACACAGACAGACACACACACACAGAGAGACACACACACAAACACAGAGACAGACACAACACAGGCACACACAGAGAGACACACACACACAGACACACACACACAAATACACAGAGACAGACACAACACAGACAGACACACACACAAATACAGACACACACAGACACAACACACACACACACACACAAATACACAGAGACAGACACAACACAGACAGACACACACACACACATACACAGAGACAGACACAACACAGACACAACACAGACACACACACACAGAGACACACACACACACACAGACAGACACACACACACAGACACAACACAGACACACACAGACACAACACAACACACAGACACAAGACAGACACACACACAAATACAGACACACACAGACACAACACAGACACACACAGACACACACACAAACAGACACAACACAGACAGACACACACACACACAGAGACACACACACAAACACAGAGACAGACACAACACAGGCACACACAGAGAGACACACACACACAGACACACACACACACAAATACACAGAGACAGACACAACACAGACAGACACACACACACACATACACAGAGACAGACACAACACAGACAGGCACACACAGAGAGACACACACACAGACAGACACACACACAAATACAGACACACACAGACACAACACACACACACACACACAAATACACAGAGACAGACACAACACAGACAGACACACACAGAGAGACACACACACACAAATACACAGAGACAGACACAACACAGAGGCACACACAGAGACACACACACACAGACAGACACACACACACACACACACACACACATACACAGAGACAGACACAACACAGACAGGCACACACAGAGAGACACACACACACACACACAGACAGACACACACACAAATACAGACACACAGACACAACACACACACACACACAAATACACAGAGACAGACACAACACAGACAGACAGACAGACACACACACACATACACAGAGACAGACACAACACAGACAGACACACACACACACACACAAATACACAGAGACAGACACAACACAGACAGGCACACACAGAGACACACACACACACACAGACACACACACACAGACACAACACAGACACAACACAACACACAGACACAAGACAGACACACACACAAATACACACACACACAGACACAACACAGACACACACAGACACACACACAGACACAACACAGACAGACAGACACACAGAGAGACACACACACAAACACAGAGACAGACACAACACAGGCACACACAGAGAGACACACACACAGACACACACACACAGACACACACACACACAAATACACAGAGACAGACACAACACAGACACACACACACACACACATACACAGAGACAGACACAACACAGACAGACACACACACACACAGACACACAGACAGACACACACACACAAATACACAGAGACAGACACAACACAGACACACACACACACACACACATACACAGAGACAGACACAACACAGACAGACACACACATACACACACATACACAGAGACAGACACAACACAGACAGGCACACACAGAGAGAGAGACACACACACAGACAGACAGACACACAAATACAGACACACACAGACAACACAGACACACACACACACAACACAGACACAACGCAACACACAGACACAAGACAGACACACACAGACACAGAGAGAGACACACACAGACACACTCACACAGACACACAACACACAGACACACACACAAATACACAGAGACAGACACAGACACACATACACACAGAGACACACACACAGAGACAGACACATACACAGACACACATAGACAGACACACAGACACATCCCAGACACACACAGAGACACACAGACACAACACACAGACACAAGACAGACAGACACACAAATACACAGAGCGAGACACGCACAGACACACAACACACAGAGACACACACACAGACACATACACACAGAGACACACAGACACAACACACAAATACAGAGACACACACACACACACACACAGACACACAGGGCCTAACCAACCACCCACAGATGACCACACCCCACACACACACACACACACGCACGCACACACACACACGGCCTCACTCACCGCCCCACAGATAACCACACCACACACACAGACACACAGGGCCTAACCAACCACCCACGGATGCCCATACCACACACACACACACACGCACACACAGGGCCTCACAAACCGCCCCACGGATGACCACAGCCCACACACACGCGCGGCCCACGGACGCCCACGGACGCCCTTGCCCGGCCAGCGCTGCCCGCCGGTGCGCACTCGCTGAGGCCGGCTCTCCTTAGAGGACCGCTCACCCTCCTCACGGGCTGCCCCGCTGCCCCGAGCCAGGAGATGCGGCTCAGGCGCGCTTCTGAGGCTCGCCCCGCGAGGCCCAGACTCTCCGCTCCATCCGGGTGTGCACAGCTCACAGCTGTGTGGCAGCGCTCAGGGTGCTTTTACGCTTTCTTCACACAACTGCACGCTGTTCACACGTCTCCCACCACCTGAGAGATGCTCCCGGAAGGCAGGACCGCGTCTGACGCATCTCAGTAGGCGCCTAGTACATCGCATGGCGTGTGAAGGAAGCTGAAGAACTGACTGGTAAAAAAAGCTACCTGAAGAAATGAACATCCTTCTCCCGCAGGACAAACAGGCAGACCTCAGGGGCACCGCAGGCTCAATTCCAGACCACGTCACGGTGAAGCGAGTCACCTGAACACGGGGCTTTCCCAGTGCACAAAAAAAGGCCTGGAATGGCCATGGGATTCTTCAGGCATGAACACTGGAGTAGGCTGCCATTCCCTTCTTCAGGGGATCTTTCTGACCCAGGGATGGAACCCAGGTCTCCTGCACGGCAGGTGGATGCTGCACCATCTGAGTCACCAGGGACGCTCCCTCATATAAAAGGTATGTTTACACATCCTGTCGTCTATTGCGTGTTCAATACCATTATGCTAAAAAGGTACATACCTTCATTTTAAAAATACGTTATTGCTAAAAAAAAAAAAAAAAGAAAAAGTACCACTATGCATCGTTTGTGTTCATTTTGGGAGGGTTTCAAATGTTCTGGGAATCACCGAACTGTGACCCAAGGACACGACGTAAGCAGATGCTGTTGGCAAGCAGTGGACTTGTTCCAGGCAGGGCTTCGACAAACCTTCAATTTGTTAAAAACACAGTATCTATGAAGTGTAATAAAGCAAAGTGCCATAAAACAAGATATGTCTGTGGTTGTTTTTTTGTTGTTGTTGTTCCAAGTACTAAATAGTTCTTCTAGAATAGAAACACTATTGCCCTTAATTCTGGTAACCAAAACTGGTCATGGTACCTTCTGCATTACAGTAAAAGAAACATATTTTTGAATTCAAGACTTGGTCACCGTCAATTCTGTTTTATTTAATCACGTTTAATGATTAGCTAGGGCCTCCCAGGTGGCACAGTGGTAAAGAACTTGACTGTCAACGCAGGAGACACAAGGAGACAGAGTTCAATCCCTGGGTCAGGAAGATCCCCCTGGAGGAGGAAATGGCAACCCACTCCAGTATTCCTGCCTGGGAAATCCCATGGACAGAGCCCAGTGCGCCACAGTCCATGGGGTCGCAAAAAGTCAGACACAACTTAGTGACTAAATAAAATGATTGGTTAGTTGGCCTGGGGTTATTTGGCCGGTTGGTTCTGTTTTACATTCCTACAATAACTAGCTGCAAACTTTACATAACTCCGTCAGTAACAGAAAGTATCAACAGAAAGCTGGTAACAAGATACCACTGCCAGATGTTATACTACTATCATTGAGCTGAAAAGCAATTAATCAAATGGATAAACAAACAGATAGAAACATAGAAACCCAGAGTTTTAAGCACAGCTCTGACCCCAAGTACAGTTCCAGGCTTAAACAGTTCACCCTGCCCACACACTCAAACACATGCCTGGGAGAGTCCACCAGTTCAGCTCAGTCACTCAGTCGTGTCAGACTCTTTGTGACCCCGTGGACTGCAGCACGCCAGGCCTCCCTGTCCATCACCAACTCCCAGAGTTTACCCAAACTCATGTCCATTGAGTCAGTGATGCCATCCAACCATCTCATCCTCTTTCGTCCTCTTCTCTTCCCGCCTTCATCTCTCCCAGCATCAGGGTCTTTAGCTATCGCTGAAACAAAGATTCCTATAATCACTAGCTCTCCTGCAATCCTCTGACATAAGCAGGAGATGTCAAAGTTCAGTGTTAGAGGAAATGAAAACTCAACTGTAAAGACTCATGAAATTAAGCATAAGGCTCAGATTCAAACTCTGAAACCATCAGCTCTCAGATTCATTATATCTGTTGGCCATTCAAATATAAATCAGCAATACCTCCAAGAAGTATTTTGGAAAGTAGACAGGCAATCAAATTGCTATAATAATATGCAATACTGGAGGATACATTTTTTAAAAAGCACAGTAAAGAGGGACTTCCCTGGTGGTCCAATGGCTAAGACACTGAGGTCCCAATGCAGGAGGCCCAAGTTCCATTCCTAGTCTGGGAAATAAACCCTACATGCCTCAACGAAGATCCCGCAGGCAGCAACCAAGGACCCAGTGCAGCCAAATAAATATCTTTTAAAAAAGCACAATAAAGAATCAGTGATACTTGGTCAATGCTAAAACTCAGCTTTTTCTAATCCCTTATTTATTCTCCAACAAAATGAAAACAAAATTATTGGTTCAAATCGTCAAAGAATTCTTGCTTCAAACCTTGAAGGAATTACCTCTTACAGGTAGGTTATATCTAGTTAATCCCAGCTAATCAAAAAGTTTTATTATGTATGGCTTATTAGAATTGAAGATTTAAATTATTAGAATTTAAAAAATAAGTAAAGCTATGTCTTTGAGTTAGATTTAAAACACTTAGCATGTGCCTACCAATCACATAAAAAGAAATAAGCTGGATGACTCTTACTTATAGCGGTAATATATTTAGCTCCTGGTCTTTTTTTATACCCGTGTCTCTGCTGACAGCTAGGAAATGGGCTAAGATGTGGTTCTGAGGGTGCTCCAGGTCCTGGGGAAACGCGGCCACACCCCCAAAGAGAGAGACCGCTCACAGGTACCGCCCCGGGCCACGCGAAACACACACACGCCTGCAAGCCGCCTAAAATCAATTCTGCTCAATCAAGTCGTACTTGAAGTGGATGGCGGGGCATTAAGCAAAACTTGAAACCCGTTTACAGGTGCCTGTTTCACCAGCCCGCACCTCCGGGTGTTTGGACAGTTACCAGGCACTGACCGAGCTTCCCACGAAGGAGGGGCATCGCCTCGGAGACCGGGGGACGCCGGGGCCGGCGGCCAGGGAGCCAGGGAGCCAGGGAGCGCCCCCCGCCGCACCCCGACCCCCACGGGGCGGCTGGAGTCCCCGCGTCCGGCCTCTCGACGACGATCAGCGGGCAGGCCGCGCGCAGCGTCCGCAATCGTCCCGGGGAGCCTGGGGTCTGGCCCGGGTCCGCCCTGCGGGCCGGGGGCGGGCGGGCCTCCCCGGAGCCGCCCCCAGAGCGCCCAGGACCCCCGCCCGGCTGCGGAGGGAGTGCTCCCCCCCGGGGAGGGCCTGCGGAGAAGGGAGGGAGGCCAGAGAGCGGGGCGACCCGGCCCAGACCCCGCGGCCGCGCGCCGACGTCTGCGCGCAGGCGCCGCCCGGTCGGGAGCCGGGCCCCGCGTGCGGACCCGCCCCGCCGGCCCCCAGCTTCGTCAGAAGCCCCGGCCCGCGCCGCCCGGTCCCCTCTCCGCACGCGGAGCCGCGGCCGCCGCGCCCGGACGCCCCGGCGGCGCGCGCCAGGGGCCTGGACGGCGGCCGGCCCGGGGCGACCCCTTCCCGCACAAAATTCGGGAAAACCAGAACTGGCGCCCCTACGTGCAAGCTTTCCGACCGGCCGCCGCCGCCGCTGCCTCAAAACGGCTTCAAACCCTTGCGGGCGTCGAGGTCGCCGCCCGCCGTGCAGGCCCGGGCGGGGTCCGCGGGGCGGGGGCGCCCCGCCGCAGGCCACACCCCTCCCCGGCGCTGCCATGGCGACGCCCGGGCCCCGGCGGCCCCGCCCGGCAGGCCGGGGCGGGGACTTCCGCACTCGCGTTTCCCCGCCCCCCTACGCTGGTGGCGTTGTCATGACGACGTCCGGTTCTCTGCGCAGCCTCTAGGCTCGCTTCCAGCCTGGCGGCCCCTAGGCCAATCCCAGGCCGACCCTCGCAGGATGACCAGACCGCTGTCGGGACACTGCTGCCCTCGGGTATCCCGCTCGGATAGGAGCCCGTCACACTTTAGGGGCTGTAGAGAAAGAACAGATAAAGAGCCAAGAAAATGGGGTCGCAGGATATTCACAGAGGGGTGTGCCCGTTATTAGGACAGACGACACTGAATCAGTCTGAAGAAGTGATCTCACAATTCAGAGGCGAATACCGTTGAATTAGACAAGAAAATGAACATTACATTTTTTTTTGGATTCAGAGCTACCCAAGATCTGAAAGAACGTACCCCAAATTCTGAAGACGCTGAAATAAAATGAAAAGACTTTGTGTTTACCATTCTGTGCAGAAAGCAAGATCAAGTGGAAAATGTATTTCTGCTGCCGCAAAAGGTCTCTTCCACCTCGGAGCGATCTCCGTGTTTGCATTGCTATCCTCTGGTTTCCTTTGCCCTTCTATTACATTTCTAGAAAAGCTCGGAACTATATATATATATTTTTTAAAATATCGAGCAGAAACAAAATTTAAATTGTAAAAACACTCATTTAAAAGAAATTCAGTTTACCACTGTTTTTCATGTAATTTCGCAACAGGATTCCTTCTGCAGTATCTTTGCAGTACATGCAGTGTGATGCCAAATCTAACATAAACACAGCTTGAAGCATCTTTTCAATTTTCCATAAAGAAAATAGAAGATTCATTCATTTGTAACTAGTTTCTTTCAAGCTTCCGGAGGGAAATCATACTCTTTCCAAGATGCTTTTTTCAAACCCTCCACTGCAAGTAGCATTTCAGCCTATACCAGTAAATGAATTACTAATAAACTCACAGAAAATGAATTACAAAATAGTTTACAAGCCATTCTACTAACTTACATACTTACCATACAGAGAGATGTAAGCATGTGAATCAATCATTCTCTACATAATGAAATTAAAGATGATTCAAGTCTTGTCAATTTTACTTCCTCAGTTCAGTTCAGTTCAGTTCAGTCGCTTAGTCGTGTCCGACTCTTTGTGACCCCATGAATCGCCGCACGCCAGGCCTCCCTGTCCATTACCATCTCCCAGAGTTCACTCAGACTCACGTCCATTGAGTCGGTGATGCCATCCAGCCATCTCATCCTCTGTCGTCCCCTTCTCCTCCTGCCCCCAATCCCTCCCAGCATCAAAATCTTTTCCAGTGAGTCAACTCTTCGCATGACGTGGCCAAAGTACTGGAGCTTCAGCTTTAGCATCATTCCTTCCAAAGAAATCCCAGGGTTGATCTCCTTCAAAATGGACTGGTTGGATCTCCTTGCAGTCCAAGGGACTCTCAAGAGTCTTCTCCAACAGCACAGTTCAAAAGCATCAATTCTTCAGTGCTCAGCCTTCTTCACAGTCCAACTCTCACATCCATACATGACCACTGGAAAAACCATAGCCTTGACTAGATGGAACTTAGTCGGCAAAGTAATGTCTCTGCAAATCTCCTCAAATCTCCCCCAAAATACCCTTCATTTTGGAAAACATTGACTTAGACATAAAACTATGGAATTCACCACCTTCTTCTCCTCTCTAATGTTCTGAAATCAAGGTTTCAAAAGCTTCCATGTGAACTTATCCCACAATTTGAGGGACTGTAACTAATTAAGCATTGCAAAGCAAACACAAGACACAAAGCAAATATCAGTGACTTTGGATCACTGTTATGGATTATTTCCACTTACTGTCAAGAATAATCAAGAGTCAGTGGAAACAGTGGCTGACTTTATTTTTGAGGGCTCCAAAATCACTGCAGATGGTGACTGCAGCCATGAAATTAAAAGACGCTTACTCCTTGGAAGGAAAGTTATGACCAACCTAGATAGCATATTCAAAAGCAGAGACATCAGTTTGCCAACAAAGGTCCGTCTAGTCAAGGCTATGGTTTTTCCTGTGGTCATGTATGGATGTGAGAGTTGGACTGTGAAGAAAGCTGGGCACTGAAGAATTGATGCTTTCGAAGTGTGGTGTTGGAGAAGACTCTTGAGAGTCCCTTGGACTGCAAGGAGATCCAACCAGTCCATCCTAAAGGAGACCAGTCCTGGGATTTCTTTGGAAGGACTGATGTTGAAGCTGAAACTCCAATACTTGGGCCACCTGATGCGAAGAGCTGACTCATTGGAAAAGACCCTGATGCTGGGAGAGATTGAGGGCAGGAGGAGAAGGGGATGACAGAGGATGAGATGGTTGAATGGCATCACCACCTCAATGGACATGGGTTTGGGTGGACTTCGGGAGTTGGTGATGGACAGTGAGGCCTGGCGTGTTCATGGGGTCGCAAAGAGTCGGACACGACTGAGCCACTGAACTGAACTGAACTATAAAGAGAAACAAAATTTTTCTTTCCAAGCTGAGATTTTGGAGGTTTTGTTTTTAAAGATTTTTTTAATTGGGCCACTTCTAAAGTCTTTATTGAATCTCTTCAGTCAGTGTTGCTTCTGTTATGGTCTGGTTTTTAGGTCATGAGGCATATGGGCTCTTGGGCTCTTGGTCTTTTAGCTCCCCGACCAGGGGTTGAGCCCACACTTTGTGCTTTGGAAGGCAAAGTCTGAACCACTGGACCTCAAGGAAAGTCCTCCATAAGATGAGATTTTTGAATTGAATATTTTTTCAGGTTATAAAAGTTTTGTTGATACTATATGGAAATTGGAAAGGTTTAACAAAGAATATAAAAATTATATGTAATTCTACCATTAATGAATAGCCACTGTTAACAATAGTAAATATGTTCTCAAATCTTACACATATACAGTCATTTTAATATCTACTTATTTTTGCTTCATTTGGATATAACATAATTTACTTAATTATTTTCCAGTGATTGGATATATAAATTATTAGCAATTTTTGACTCTTACAAGTAATAGTGTAATAAACATCTCTTAATATATACATCTTGGTTGAAGTTTCAGCTATCTCCATAAAAGACATTCCTATGGGCGTGAACGAAATTAAAGTTCTTGATCAGTACTGTGTAATTGCTTCCTGGAAGTGTTTGGCAAATTTGCAATTCCACTCAACAGTTCCTAAGAGTGGTTGTCTCACATTAACAATTTTTCTAATCTGTGATAATTGTGTGTATAAAAATAGTATCTCTCTTTAATTTGCATTTTCCACTATGAGAACAGCTGAAATATTTAAGCATCTCTATTAGTCCTTTTTAAAAATTCTTCTACAAAATACCTCTCTAGTCCTTTGCCCATTTTGAGGAGGTGTTTCATATGATACATGTATCTTCTATATTTTAATTTATTGTTTAAATCCCAGCAAATGGCTCTATATACAGTATTATTGTGTAAGTTGTTATCCTAAATAATCAAATTTTAGTCAGTGATTCACCATTTTGTGTTATTAAAAGATCCTCTCAATCATTAGATTGAAATACATGAATGACTCAGCCATCTAAATGGAAAGCAATTTAGATAAATATCAAGAAAGAGCATTATTATTCTTATGTCAAGACATGGCGCAATGGTAAAGAATCCGCCTGCCAAGCAGGAGACCCAGGAGACACAGAAAGACCCCCCTGGAGGAGGAGATGGCAACCCACGCCAGTATTCTTGCTTGGGAAATCCCTTGGACAGAGGAGCCTGGCGGGCCACAGGCCATGGGTTGAAAGAGTCAGACACGACAACTGACGCTCACACACGCGGAGCCCCGTGGAAGTCGAGGAGTCGCGTGGACACGTAGCTCTAGCCAGCACGCACACGACCGGCAACCACCCCTGGGGCACCTCCCAGCCTCACCTAGTCCAAAATCTCCCCACCGCCCTGTTTTGGCACTCCTCCCTAGGCTGGAAAATTTCAGCTTTGGGATTCAGTTATTCCCAGGAAGCCCCTGGGAAATGCACCACTCAACCTCAGCAGTGTGAGCAAGGCAGAAAAGACCCAGTTTGGAAGCATGGCTGTCTAGCTCCATCACTCGTGTAAGCTGGCTGACAGAATTCCGTGGGCTTCCGTTTCTTTACCTTCCTAACGGGGTGCTTGGGAAGATGGACTAAACACGGGTGAGACACGTGGGGCATTTTGCCCTGTGCTTGGCTCAGGAAACGCCAATCTTTTCTTTCAGAACTCATGTACTGTCAGAAGTGGTGGACGTCACTAGGAGGCAGCATTAGCACAGAAAGAACTAGGTATGCCACACACACACACACACACACACACACACACTCACTCATGTAAACACACACACATGCATGCTCACATGCACATATGTGCACAAAAAGCACACAAACATGCCCATGTACACACATACATCACACTCATGCATTGTCACAAAGAACACACAAACAACATACACATTCACACACACACATACACACCAACCACACACTCACACATGCAGACATATACTCACACCCATATGAACACACTCCAAGCTTTTTTCTTCCTTCCTTGCTTTCTTTTTTCTCTTTCTTTTAAATCTTTTATTTTAGTGTAAGGCAGGGAACGAACGACCTTCAGGCTCGTAGCCAGGAAATGTTACCGATGAACACTTGTTATTGAGCTTGGGGGACTCAGAAATGAGAACCTACATACTGAAAGATTGCTCAACGCTTAGAAGTAAGAGAGTTGATTTGCCATAACTCCTTGCATAGATATGTTATCACAGGAAAAAAAAAAAAAAGGAAAGGCCTGGATCCCTTTGCATTTAGAAGTCCATCTGCCATGCTGGAAGAGAAGAGAGCTGGTCGTCGGGAAGCACACGCGGGGGCCTGCTGGCCACACAGCAAGGCCTTGCGGGCCTCGAGCACTCGCGGGGTGCAGTGGGTCTGCAGTCGCTGGGTAAGCGACATCACCTGTGATGGACAAGGCCACTCGCGGCCGTGTTAGAACGGAGGACCAGCCATCTGTGGTAATGGTTTCACTCGGCCTGTGCCAGGCTGCCTGTGTATGGAGGACAGTGTTGCTTTCTGGACTCTGAGCCGGCAGGCGGAGTCACTGGACTCTGAGTGGGGAGCGCACAGCTGAATTCTGACGACGGGCAGCCTGGTGATCTAAGAATTTCAGAAGAAAAACATTTTGAATAGAGAGTGCCCTTACGGAGCTAAATGGATCACATAATCACTAAGTGGGCCACTAATCACCAAGGGGGCTGCGTAATCACTAAGCTGCAACTGGGCAGCTCCCACTGATGGGTTCTTCTAATGCAAATTGCCTCTTCAGACTGAAAAAGAGCAGATTTTTCTTTCTGTAAAAATATCATTAAGTTAGAGGAATCAGTACTGTGGCCTAAGCTCTAAAGTCTACTCTGATTAGTTTTCAAGGACTCAAGCCTACCCAGTGGCCTGAAATGCCTTCCAGTGAAAAAGATTATGCAAAAAGCCATCCACAACAAACTTGCCATATTCCAGGAGGTTTTTTGTTTTTTTTTTTAAATCAAATAGTCTATTAGAAGTTCAACCTGGAGATTCCTTACAAAAAGTTTCAGGAAGACAGATTTGAGAGAACCTATACGGTCAGATAAATACCCAGGAGGGCGTTGTGGCATCGTATGGTAGTTCTATTTTGTTTTCTAAGGAACCTCTATACTGTTCTCCCGGAGAAGGCAATGGCACCCCACTCCAGCACTCTTGCCTGGAAAATCCCATTTACGGAGGAGCCTGGAAGGCTGCAGTCCATGGGGTCGCTGAGGGTCGGACACGACTGAGCGACTTCACTTTCACTTTTCACTTTCATGCATTGGAGAAGGAAATGGCAACCCACTCCAGTATTCTTGCCTGGAGAATCCCAGGGACAGAGGAGCCTAGTGGGCTGCCGTCTGTGGGGTCGCACAGAGTCGGACGCGACTGAAGCGACTCAGCAGCAGCAGCAGCATACTGTTCCCCACGGTGGCATCGCCGGTTCACACTCCCACCAAGAGGGGAGGCGGGCTCCCTTTGCTCGCAGCCGCTCCGTCGCTTATGTTTGTGGTCTCTCTGGGGATGGCCACTCTGGCAGGTGTGAGCTGGTGTCTCCTTGTGGTTTTAATTTGCATTTCTCTGACAATTAATGATGTGGAGCATCTTGTCGTGTGCCCATTGTATATCTTCTTTGAAAAAATGTCTATTCGGGCCTTTTGCCTTTTTTTAAACTGGGTTGTTTTTTGTTTGTTTCAATGTTGAGTTGCCTGAGCTATTTGTATACTTTGGCTATTAAACTCTTCAGTTCGGTTCAGTCGGTCAGTCGTGTCCGACCCTGTGATTCCATGGACTGCAGCACGCCAGGCTTCCCTGTCCATCACCAACTCCTGGAGCTTACTCAAACTGTGTCCATCGAGTCCATGGTGCCATCCAGCCATCTCATCCTCTGTTGTCCCCTTCTCCTCCCGCCTGCAATCTTTCCCAGCATCAGGGCCTTTTCAAATGAGTCAGCTCTTCCCATCACGTGGCCAAAGTATTGGAGCTTCAGCTTCTTATCAAACTGATATATGACTCTTATCAGGCATATAATTAGCAAATATTTTCTCCTATTCAGTGCGTTGTTTTCTTGATTTGTCAGTGGTTTCCTTTACTGTGCAAAAATTTTTAAGTGTAAATACTTCCCATTTGTTTATTTTTATTTAATTTCCTTTGTGTTAAGAGACAGATCCAAGAAAATATTGCTATGATTTACATCATAGGGTGTTCTGCCTACGTTTTCTTCACTAATTGGAAGAGATACATGCATCCCAATGTTCATAGCATCACTACTTACAACGGCCAAGACATGGAAGCAACTTAAGTGTCCATCAACAGATGAATGGATTAAGAAGATGTGGTATATAACGGAATATTGAATATATATATATACATGTATATACCATAACTGGGCTATGCAAGAGGAGCAGTGATAAAAAATCGCCTGCCCATGCAAGAGTCACAGGTTTGATTCCCAGGTCAGGAAGATCCCCTGGGGGAGGAAGTGGTAACCCACCCCAGTATCCTTGCCTAGGAAATCCCATGGACAGAGAGCTTGGTGGGCTACCGTCCACGGGGTCACAGAAGAGCTGGACACAGCTGAGCGACTAAACGACCACAACGATGGGACGTGGAGAGTGTGAATGGCAACCTGGGAAGAGCCACACCGGTTTCTGCAAAGGGAAGAGGTGCAGAAGAGCATCTTGGTGAAGCGGTCAGACCCGCGCCAGGGGAAGGCGAGTCCTGAGGGCCAGGCGTCCGTGAGAAGAGGCCTCGCGGGGAGCCCGAGGTGAAGCGCTGTGATGGGTGTGCAGCGTGGAGCCGGCAGAGGCCAACGGCTCTTTCTGGGACTTTTATAAAAACGAGGGATACAGATGAGAAAAGGAGTGTTTTCTGCCACTATAACAGACAAGGATGTCACAGCCGGCAGGGATCTGGCCTCCATGTGTGAGTTTCCGAGCCCTCAGGGCGCCCGGAGGAGAAGGGTACTTGCGGCCGCAGCTCCCCGTGGGTGAGCGGTGAGGACTCAGGAGCCTGCCCAGAGGGCCGAGGTGCGCACGGAAGCCGCGACTTCAGGGAGTCCAGACGCCTGCGTCTCCCCGCACCCGGGAAAGCTCCAGTTCCTCACCTTGAGATATCTGGCTTTCTTTAATTCACAAAAACACGTTTGACGTCCACACTACCTGCCCCTTGCGGCAAACTTCTGTTTAACCTGACGCCCCTCTCGCCTCCTCGGAGCAGTTCTCTCAGTCACCTGAGATGCTTCAAGTCTCCAGGACTTGAAGTCCTAAAAATTCCCACCAAGTAAAACAGAACTCTCTACTTTAGGTTGTGACTCTTTTAAGTTGACACAGCTGGAGAGCAGTGGCTAGAAAATGATGTGAGCTAACCGCAAGGTTTTCTTTTTTAAGTGATGATATTATTGGAAAAGACCCTGATGCTGGGAAAGATTGAGGGCAGGAGGAGAAGGGGACGACAGAGGATGAGATGGTTGGATGGTGTCATGGACTCAAAGGACATGGGTTTGAGCAGACTCTGGGAGATAGTCGTGACAGAGGAGCCTGGTGTGTTGCAGTCCACGGGGTCACAAAGAGTTGGATAACAGCGACTCAACAACACTATTCTATGTTTGTGTAGACTGCTCCAACAGAAAGGGGGAAAATGGAAGACCATTCATCACGCGGGCAGAATTCTTAGCTAAGAAGACAGAAGATGGGGTCCCGGGTGTGAGGTTTGCCCTGAGATGGGATCTCAGAGGAAGGAGAAAGAGCGCGGAGAACTCGGTACAGACTGCCGAGGTGACAGGCTTGGTCACGCAAAGCCTGAAAGGGGTCTTTCCTATTTTCTTGGTGAAATAAGAGCGGGACGTTGTCTGAGAGGGACGGAGGGCGGCTTGAGCAGGGCTGAGAAGAGACACAGCCGTGGCGGGGAGGCGGGGTGAGAACCAACTAGAGAAATGCGGCAGAATTGCCGGGCACAGCTGAGCTCGTGTGACGTTCGTGTTCATGGATCAAAGCGGGACCTAATAGCATAGTTGTGAAGTTCCTCTTTTTCAGCAACGTTCAGCTGCTCTGGGGCAGGCATAGGGGCACAACTAGAGCCTGGGTGCGGTTTGCCAGCACCTCCTACAGAAGGAGAAAGGGGCACGGAGGTTAAATATGGAGAAACGAGCAACATCAGTGATGGGTCAGAGGCATGTTGGTGGACAAGGAGAGACTTCTAGGCATTATATAAACCAAGCTGTCCGAGTCCAGACCCAGTGAAGGGCTATGCACTTTGTTTATCCTTTACAGTGATACTTCTCAAAAAGGCAGAGTTATCTGGGGACTTGGTTACAAATGCATATTTGGGGGCCAACCTCAGAAATTCCAGTATTTTTTTTCTCCTTTGTGATTATTACCAGGCGATACTGATGCTGGGGTCTATGGACCATTCTAAGAAAATAATTGCATTGCAGTTGTTTTGAGTGAAAGCACTTAAGAGTAGAATTAGGAAGAGGAGAACTGGGTAACCAGGTAATAATTTACACTTTCCATTTCACAGCTGTGTGAGAGCAATGTTCCAAATATTTGGGTTTCTTAATTTGGCCACCAGATGTGAAGAGCTGACTCATTTGAAAAGATCCTGATGCTGGGAAAGATTGAGGTCAGGAGGAGAAGGGGACAAAGAGGATGAGATGGTTGGATGGCATCACCGACTCAATGGACATGAGTTTGAGTAAACTCCAGGAGTTTGGTGATGGACAGGGAGGCCTGGCGTGCTGCAGTCCACGGGGCCGCAAAGAGTCAGACACAACTGATTCACTGAACTGAACTGAACTGATGTGAAGAGCCAACTCACTGGAAAAGACTGATGCTGGGGAAGATTGAGGGCAAGAGGAGAAGGGTGCAGCCGAGGTTGAGATGGTTGGATAGCATCACTGACTCAGTGCACATGAATTTGAGCAAACTCTGGAGACACTGAAGGACAGGGGAGCCTGGCATGCTGTAGTTCAAGGGGTCACAAAGAGTTGGACATAACTTAGCAACTGAACAATAGCAAGCAAAAAAACAGATAACTAAAAGTAAGCTACCATGCGGAATAACACTGCAATGGCTGACACAGTAAATTCAGTCTCTTTATTTTTTCATTTCCATTAGATTCTTGGACAGACACATATGAGCATGACATTTAATTTTCAGTGTGAAAACCAGCTTAGCATGGTTTTATGTCAGATGCATCCGTTTTCCAGAAAGCTAAAGAACTGTGCTCTGTTTGGGGAGAAAAAATAAATAAATACTCTAAAAGAAACAATCATTTCTTAAATTTGTTAAACAGCCAAGCCAAATCAAATACATTTTATAAACGTGTAGAATAAATCTAATTATATAAATGAAAGCATTCCGTGTGAGGTTTAAGTGATTCAAGAAAACATCAGGGAAAAGATAAAGCAATCATTTCCAAGCGAGAAAATGAAAGGTTCTATATAATTCTGACACTCAAGATTAAAAGAAAAAACTGCATCAGCCCTCTATTTATTGCCCAACGTACCCGCAGCACTCAACTGTCTACAGACTATAGGGCAGAGCAGCCTGAAGAAATACATTAACCAGCTCTGTTTGACTTTTTAAAATGTCTGCTAGTACTTTCTCTGCCAATCTGTACTGGGATTACTTGCCAGCTTTAATATGTAACATCGCACCAGGGCTCTGCTGTGTCCTGAACAATAACAATTTATGCAGTGCACTTCTAACTGTTTTAATCAGAGTGAGAAGAACGGTCACGCTTATCATTGAGCACTCCCTGTGTGTCACGTGTGAGATTTCGAGCCATCACTCCGTGTGTGTCATGTGTGAGATTTCGAGCCATCACTCCATGTGTGTCATGTGTGAGATTTCGAGCCATCAAGCCTATGAGGTGGGTATTATTTGCTGGCTCTCATTTCCTCGCTCTCATTTCCTCCTCTGTCTCCAGCTGCCCACTTCTCAGACCTCTCTCTTCCCTAATCTGCTCCCAGCTGTGTCCTCTGCCAGCTGACTCAGGGCTGACGACATTCTAGAAGCCTCTCTAAACCCAGATGCAATCATAGCTTCAGCCTCTGGCTGGCTCCTCCTTTGTGGCAACAAAGGGATTTATTTAGACCTGAAACTAACGGCTTAAATGCTGACCATTGTGCCCCTTTATCTCACACGAACTCAAAGTCCCCTTTCTTTCAACGTTTTGCTCTAATGAACGCTTTTCTCTAATGGGTACTTTTCAAACTCTGCGAACTGTCAAAAGAGGGACAGAAACGTTAGATCTGTACACCAACAACCATTGACTTGAATTACTTTGTAATTTGGGGTGAGTTCATTATCATTTGGGCTCAAGAGGTGGTAGATATTACTGCTCAATATTCCGTTCAGTATCATCATTATTATTCATGCGTAATCTGGAATGATACCCCATGGCATAATTTAACACTCATCAAAGAAAGCCACAATCCTGACTGAGTTTTAAGGAAAAGAGTCGGAAGGGAAACTGGAAATGCCAGATGCAGGCACTGCTTCATCCTGCTGTTTTCTCCCGTCCAGCCCTGCTTTTAAAATCCCAGTGGCCAAACTGACATGGCTTCTTTTAGTCATTATGTGTCAATAGTAAAAGTACAGATTACGATTACTTGACTGCTAAAAAAAATGAAGAAACGCCGTCTGCGGCAACATGGATGGGCCGAGACATGGTCACACTGAGCAAGTCAGACAGAGAAGAAAAAGCATCGTACAACAGCCCTCATGTGTGGAATCCGGAAAGAAACGATACAAAGGAACGTACTCACAAAACAAACAGACTCACAGAGGCAGAGAAGGAACTTACGGTGGCCAGGGGGAAGGGATAGGGAGGAGGGATAGTCAGGGAGTTTGGGATGGACATGTACACACATCTGTGTTTAAAACGGATAACCCACAAGGACCTCCTGTGCCGCACAGGGAACTCTGCTCACTGTTCCGGGGCAGGCTGGATGGGAGTGGAGCTTGGGGCAGGATGGATACAGGTGTATGTATATGGCTGAGTCCCTTCCCTGTTCACCTTAAACTATCACAACATTGTTAATCGGCTATATCCCAATGCAAACTGAAAATTCTTTTTTAAAGTACTGATTATGGCCAGGGCAAGGGAGATGCCAGCTAAACACTCCAGCATTAAACTCACCCTTGAAGCATTTGGGAATTTCAATGGTGCCGTCTATGCACTGGGCATCTTCTGTGTAGCTGCACTTCTTTTCCTTATTCTTGCAGAAGAAAGAAACTTTTTGGCCATGCAGCATTCCATTCTTAAATTTGTTCTGGATAGCTACTCTCTCTCCTTCGTATATCACAGTAGCTTTTTTAACAGGTAACTTACAAGATGCTGAAAGAGACAATATTTGTAGTCAAGACGGGACTTCACTTCCTCTTTCTTAAAGAGAACGCAACATCAGAACCACTGGGTGAGCAGGCCTGAAGCAAAAGGCCCAGAGGAGGAGATTCTGAGAAGGTGCGCGGTGAGAAGCCCCGGCGGCGCTGCCAACTGCGGTTCTCTCTCAACAGGACCGTGAACCGTCATTTCCGAGATCACCCTTTCTTGCCCTGGACTAGCCACGTGAGAGGTCAGAGCAGAAGCACCAGGTGCTCTGCCTCCCTGGTGGTCCAGTGGTTGAGAATCCGCCTTGCAATGCAAGGTCGGTCCCGGGCCGGGGGAGACCCCCACAGGCCCCAGAGCCCGTGCTCAGCTACAAGAGAAGCCCCCGCAGTGAGGAGCCTGGCGCCGCGGCCCCGAGTAGCCCCCGTTCGCTTCTAGTAGCTCCCCCTTCTGGTAGCAGCTAGGGATCGCCCACGCAGCGGCGAGGCCCTCGCACCGCCAGTAAATAAATAAACCGTTTTTTTTAAAAAGCACTTCTCCAGAAACACAGATGGAGAGAGCAAACGTACGGTTCCTGAGGGGGAGGAAGGGGGTGGGAGGAGTCGGGAGACGGGTTGACGCATATGCGCTGCTGGTACTTTGCATAAGATAACTAACGAGAACCTGCTGCACCGCACAGGGCAGGCCACTCAGTGCTCCGTGGCGACCTGATGGGAAGGAAATCCAGGGGAGATGTGTGTCTCCGTGTGGCTGATGCACTTTGCTCCACAGTAGAAACACACAACATTGTAAAGCAACCATACTCCAATAAAATGGTTTTAAAAGACACTGCTGTTGCAGGTAAGCCTCCCCTGCCCACTCAGCTCCCATTCACTGAACGGGCGCACCCACCCCTGCTGGTAACAGCTCACAAGTGCTCCCTTCTCTGAAAAACAGCCTTCAGCCACAGGGAGCCTCCTCTCCCAGGAGAGCGTGTACATCAGCCCGGGGGCAGGGAAGTGGGCAGCCCACAGCCTGTGCAGACTCACAAGGGGATCAAGAGAAGCAAGTCCCCTCGCCTCTCCATGGGACCAGCGGCCCTGTCCAGAGCTCCCCGGGGATTAAACTGAAGTCACTCTAGCTGAGCCCACATCCTGCTTCCAGACCTGGGCTCCACGTCTGCAGCACCGGCATCTCGGGGGACCTGGCAGAAACGCTAGTTCTCAGGTCCCACTCCAGACCCAGCGAAGCAGAGACTGTTTAAACAAGCCCTCCAGGCGCTTCTGACGCACAGTGTCTGGCTCCATCCTACCTGCCTCACTCTCTGTTTCCTGAGGCTCAGAAAATCAGCTGTGTTTGAATCCCTGTCTTAGGCCCTGCTTCGAGGGGACCCCAGCCTAGTCATTCTCCATTTTGCCCAATTTCCTTCCAGCCCACAGCAGCCTGAGCAGAAACTCAGTGCACACCTGCCACTCTCTGCATAAGCACGGCGCGGGCCAGACCAAGGAGCGATGATGCCAAAGGAACCAGCTTCTCAGTGAAAAGATGCCCCGAGTGATGAGCCTTCAGGTGAGAGGTCCTGGCACGGAATCAGGCCAGGTTCAAGCTGAGTAAGTGGGGAAACAGGTGCAAGGGAGGCCCTGAGGCCTAAGACGTGGAGAGAGGAGCTGTGCTTCCTGACTGAGTTTCCAGCCTCGTGTCCCCATACTCATGGTCCATACGATCGCCTGTTGCCCGTGTGTAGTTAATCACCATTTCCAGGAACTCGCTTGACTGTGTGGTGGGTTTTGCCCAGTGAGGAGTCTTGACCAGAACAAAGCGAAGCAGGATGGTCACAGGCCAGGACGTAAAAGCCGCTGTAGGAAGTCCACACGGTCTTCCACCACGTTATCTAGACTTTTACAACAGAAACGCTTGCCTCATGCAGTCAGGAGGGGCCTCCTGGTGGCCCAGTGGTTGCGAACCTGCCTTCCAGTGCAGGGGCCGTGGGCCTGATTCCTGTTCAGGAGACCAAGAGCCCACACGCAGCAGGGCAGCTAAGCCTGCATGCCAAGACTGCGGCGCCCGAGAGCTGACACTGAGACCCGATCAGCCAAAAACAGACAAATGAATGAAGCACATAGGTTTTAAATCTCAAACAGGCTCACTAGGCATGAAGCTTCCCCGTGTTCATGTAGATCCCCGCAGCTGTGAAGCAAGTCTGAGAAACAAAGTGGAAAGTGATTGGAACAGGGACACGGCAAGTAAAGGAGGCTCACTGGATGAATCTGGAGGCGGTTTGAGACCTTACCCATAGCGCATACCTTTACAGCTTGGCTGTGCAGACCAGTTTCCGAATTTGCTGCATTCTACCTCTTCCGGCCCATCCAAGGAGTACGTTTCATGGCAACCAAACGTGGCGGTGTCCTTGTAGAAGAGCACTGGATTTGCAGGGTAGTTCACAAACCCATTGTCTGGTCTTGATGGGAATGGACATCTTACTTCTAAAAAGTTTAAGCAATCAGCCGTGTTAGCATAAGCAGAGCGGGGCCCGGTGATTCCAGAATAGTCACGAGCTCCTCTCTTAAACCAGTGAATCACTGGGTGATTCCTGTGATTTCCTCTTTATCTGATCCCCGTGAGACCCTGGGTATTAAAATAGAAACAACAACACCTTGAACGTAAATTAATGAGTTACCACGTTCTTTGGGCTTTCGTATAATCACAAGGTATTATTTATTGCAAACTTCTTCTGTACACTGTCTAAGATGGTGGGTTTGAATGAAAGAAAAGTCTGTCTCTTTTAATCAACAGACCATGAAATTAAAACACAAAGATTCCCTCCATGCACAGTAGAACACTATTATTTGGATTTTAAATGTTAAGCCTAATTCTCATGATCGCCTTCAGACTATACAAGAAGCCAGCACGAAATACGAAGAGGAAGAGCGATGCTGCTCCCTGGCCTTCTTTGACCGAAATCCACACCCCGCTTTGCCCTTGTTGTTGATCAGTCACTAAGTCTGTCCAACTCTTTGCGACCCCATGGACCGCAGCACACCAGGCTTCCCTGTCCTCACTATCTCCCGGGGCCTGCTCAAGTTTATGTCCATTGAGTCGGTAATGCCACCCAACCATCTCATCTTCTGCTGTCCCTTCTTTATCAAACTGCAGGAAACCAGGCTGGATGGAGGGGCACAGAGCTTCTGGAAGGCAGTCTAATGCGATGGTTCAAGGATACAAAATCCAGGGACTTCCCTAGTCCAGTGGCTAAGCCTCCACGCTCCCGAGTTCCACCCCTGGTCAGGGAACTGGATACCATGTGCTTCTACTAAAAGATCCCACGTGCTGCAGCTAAGACCCAGCACAGCCAAATAAATAAAATGGATTTTTTTAAAAAGAGTACAAAATTCGAAGTTGGACTGCTTGGATCAGTTCTGGTTCTTCCACAAATTGAGTGCAAAGGAATGTATGAGTCTATAATACAACTAAAGAGAAACAGTCCATGGAAGAAAAATTTTTCCCTGTAGAAGAATTCCAGGTAATAAATATCAAAGGACAGATAACACGAGAAAGCCACCATTTTGCAACCACCAGTGCCTCAGCTGACTGAGTCCCGGGTTATCCGACTGCTCAAGAGCGGGTGTTCACATAGCCTCAAACTACCACTCACAGGGTTCGTACTGATTCCAAAGAGGAAGAGATGCTCTTTTCTACCAAGAGAAGAGGGGTGTGCCCCTTGACCACAGGATCGTGTCACAGCCGACAGTGGCTGACTGACACCAGTGCCTCCTGCTGAGAGGGAGAGCATTCTTAAAGAGCGCTGACTTGAGTCTAATCATGAGTAAATAAGCAGCCAACTTCACATTCTGGAAAGTTCTAAAGACAGCCAGCATGCACTCTTCATAAACATCAATGAAAGATGACTGCTAAGGCAGAGAATCATTCCTAACTACAGGACTTGCTGCTGCTGCCAAGTCGGTTCAGTCGTGTCCGACTCTGTGCGACCCCATGGACTGCAGCCCACCAGGCTCCCCCGCCCCCGGGATCCTCCAGCCGAGAGCACTGGAATGGGTTGCCATTTCCTTCTCCAATGCATGAAAGTGAAAAGTGAAAGTGATGTTGCTCAGTCCTGTACGAGTCTTAGTGACCCCATGGACTGCAGCCCACCAGTCTCCCCTGGCCCCGGGATCTTCCAGCCGAGAGCACTGGAGTGGGTTGCCATTTCCTTCTCTGATGCATGAAAGTGAAAAGTGAAAGTGACGTCGCTCAGTCCTGTCCGACTCTGTGTGACCCCATAGACAGCAGCCCACCCGGCTCCCCGTCCCCGGGACCCTCCAAGGCGAGAGCACTGGGGCGGCGCCATTTCCTTCTCCTAAAGGAGACCAAAGCGACGTGACAACTAGACACACGCGTGGTTCACGGTTAGATTTCACACAGAACAAAACGTGTGTGTAGAGGAACTTCTGGATCAGGTGGGGCAATTTGCATATGACATGAATATTGCTAATTGTATATAATTGTTTAAATTATTATCATAATTCCAAATATGTTAAATATCTTGGGCACAGGGATAACATAGGAGAATCTCATTGTCATTAGGACGTTCATGCTGCTGACGTGTTCACGGGTGTGTGTCAAGATGTGTGTAACTTATCATCAGAAGATTCAGGGGAAAAGCATGTCTATAGAACGAAAGGGAGAGAATGTCACAACACGCTGATGGCTGCCGTATCAATGTCAACAGCTGAAAATAAGAAGAAAAAACACCCATGAAGAACCCTCTACTTAGGACTTGGGAGGATTAAACGAGATGACATATGCGTGAACCGCGGGAGACCAGTGCCTAGCCCTGAGCTACATCCCCCGGAAGGTGCTAGGGATTGGGAGTTGTAGGAGCTTCCCTGTGCCACAAGGTGCTTCTGTCGGAATCGTTCAGCAGGCGTCTGTCCTACCCACCACGCGAGAGGGTGACAGTCTTTAGTGTCAGTCCTCGTGTGCCTGATGAATTCTTTAATCCGCCTGCTCATTATGCAGGGGACGAATTCAAAGACGGTGATGGGGCCTCCCTGGCGGTGCAGCGCTGAGGACTGCATGCCCCACTGAGGACTGCATGCCCCACTGAGGACTGCATGCCCCACTGAGGACTGCATGCCCCACTGAGGACTGCATGCCCCGCTGCAGGAGGCATGGGCTCGATCTTTGATTGGGGAAGATCCCACATGCCGCATGGCCAATAAACAAGTAAACGAATATAGCAGTGATGATCCCAATTAAAGGACTAAGAATTTTCATATATATTTTAAAATCAAATATTCTTGTGATTCTTAAATTTAGGTAAAACTACAAAAGCTTATATCAATCTGATTGCAACCCAGTGTTTCACTTTAAATCTCTTGAAAGTAAAATGAAAGCGTTAGTAACTCACTTGTGTCTGACTCTTCTTTGCCTGTAGCCCGCCAGGCTCTTTGCCCGTAACCCGCCAGGCTCCTCTGCCCATGGGATTCTCCAGGCAAGAATACTGGAGTGGGTTGCCATTTCCTCCTCCAGGGGATCTTCCCAATCCAGGGATCTAACCCAGATCTCCTGCATTGCAGGCAGATTCTTTACCATCTGAGCCACCTGGGAAGCCCTAATCTCTTTGGACTTCCCAGGTTAATCCAGGCGTCTCTTCCCCAACCTCACTGTAACATCCAGCTGTCCATGCTCACGCCCCATTCTTCCCTGCCCCTCCTCCTGGCTCCCCTCCTGTGGCATGCCGGCTCTGTCCCCCACGTCCTTCTGCCAGGAGCTCTCCCAGGCTGCTCCAGACTGTCCACGGCATCGCCTCTCATCACCCTGAGCGAGAAGCCAGGTCTCCCTCATCCGGTGCCCTCAGCCCCAGGCACAGGGCAGAGTCCATGGTAAACAGGGTCATTCAGAACCCTCTGGAGAGCGGAATCCACAGTCCTCTTCGTCAGAGAGGCCCTGCGCTCCCATGATTACGTTGCAGCATCGTTGCACTCACCCCTACATTCTGGCAATTTCGTCCAGTTCCCATGTTCCGTGCAGGTGATGGTGTCGCTTCCAAACATCGCGTGGTGTGGCAAGCACGCAAAGACTGCCTTGCTGCCATAGAAGGAGTTGTTCCCAGCCAATGGCTTGTAAACGCTGAGATTTGCAAACTTGGGTATGGGTGGTGGAGGGCAGGTTATAGCTGAAAAAAGAAAGAATTGTCATTTGAATGAAAATAGCTGAGTGATTTAAGTTTTGCCATCGCTGATTTGCCTGTTACAAGACCATGCTGCTTAGATGACCAAACGTCTTAGAACAAAATGCTACCTTGAAGACACTTCTCGGAGTCAGAACTGGTGAAGGACCTCACCGAGCCAGCACCCTGCAATAGGTGCTGATGACAGCGAGTCACTGTGATGCCTGAGTGACCCCGGGGGCTCGTGCAGGTCTGTTTGCTCCCACTGAATACCTCCCGCTTTTGTACTCTCCCAGTGTGGCGCTTGTGCAAGTGGCTTCACGCAGGGACTCAGAAGCGGGTTGTCATCCTGACCTAAGTGATCTAGTTTCAAAGCTAGGCTTAGGGTGTGTCGTTCCGAAGGGGCTGCTTCATCTTCCAGAGTAAGAGACCAGGATGGGGCTTCCCTGGTGGCTCCTGCGTAAAGAATCCGCCTGCCAATGCAGGGGACACTACTTCGTCCCGGATCCAGGAAGCTCCCACGTGCTATGGAGCAATGAAGCCGGTGTGCCCAGCAGCCTGTGGTCTAGACAGAAGCCCCTGCAAATGGAAGCCCACGCACCGCAATCACGTAGCCCCCACTCGCCGCGACAAGAGAAAGGCCTCTGCAACGATCAAGGCCCAGCACAGCCGCGAGAAATCCATCCATGGAATCATTTTAAGAAGACGTCAGGGTGAGCAGTCCCAAAAAGCAGCTCAGGGGGCTGGGACTGAGGGGTTTCAGGGTGTAGATCTTGTGTTGATAAAACCAGGAACATCCCAGGCCAACCAAGCCGTCACCCTCTTAGAGCTGGACCCGGAGACTCACGGGCACAGACAGGAATGTCTGGGCTCCACTTTCCTTCCTCAGTGCATCTCGCAGAACTAGCTCCTTTCAGATAAAACCTGCGGAGGGAAAATTGAACCCATTAAATTACAGAGTCATCCACCCCCGGCACCTCAGATTTATTTCCATCGAGCAGAGCTGCAGATGGATGCTGCTGGCTTCTTTTCCATCCTAGAATACTGTTTTCCAGAGAGGCTTGAACTCCTCTAAGGCTCAGCAAGCCTCCCGGCCTGGGGCTGCAAGGCACTTGCTGAAGCAGGAGGGGGTCCCGTCACCGCTGGGCGTGGAGGCCCACCTTCCCCTCCAGTCCCCAGATGCCTGGTCCCCAACCAGCTCGTCCGGGTAACGGCTTCCAATCCAAGACTCACCTCTTTTTCGGGGATCACAAAAGTGAATCACACCAAGTAATCTCTAATACTCATTTTCTGAGAGCCTGCTGGCCCAAATGTGTAATAACAATGCTGTCTATTAACGTTATAAATGTGCCATTGTCCCTGAAGACAGTGTGTTCAAGATGACTCATCAATAAATTGGTGTTTCAGTTGAAAAGACGGCATTTCTCTTCCACACACAGCATTTCTTAATCTCTAACCATAAAACCAGGATCCTCAGTGAAATTTTGCCTCTTTCTTCCCAGGGAGGTGGTCCTGGTGAGGAGGAGGGCGTTTCTACACCGTCACCCTCAGCCTTCTCCTCAGAATTCTCTTCTGCTGTGTGCTCAGTCATGTCCGACTCTCTGCGACCCCATGGACTGCAGGCCGCCAGGCTCCTCTGTCTATGGGATTTCCCAGACAGGAGTACTGGAGAGGGTTGCCATGTCTTTTTCCAAGGGATTTCTCAACCCCAGGGATCGAACTTGCACCTCCTGCATTAGCAGGCGATCCTTTACCACTGAACCCAGGTCACAGTCCATCAAATTAGCCTAAAGCCCAAGTCTAACTACCAGAATACTTTAACCCCCAAGCCAAGATTTGGCCCAGAGATTATAAAGAATTATCACCCAGCTTCAGTAATTTCAGTGTGCTCCTCATATGAGTAGCTAATCAGGTGCAGAAAAATTAGATGGAGCATCGGCTTCGTATTTCACTGACTGCTCTATTCTCCACCCCACCCCCAACCCCGCTGTGGATTTGTATTCAGTGATCCGTATTCAGCAAGTCCAGCCTAAAGACTAGAAATAAAACAGGGGTCGGCCTTGATGTTCAGCTTAAGGGGTCAGGAAGTCCTTACCCAGTGTGGCAAGAAAAGCTGATCGTGTTGGGATACTCAAACGTTGTATAGCGTACTGTTCCGTTTTCTAAGATCCCAGCAAAAGGACATACTCTGGCTGTGATTTAAAGATAAAAACATCAATTTCTACTTACAGAATTTCCTGTTAAAATGAAAATGTTTAAACTCATTTCTATCTTTTGAGCCAGTGACTCTACTGATAACTATTCTCAGAAGTTAACTCAAAATGATCTGAATGGCGCATGCGCCGAGGCGTCCGTTGCGTTGTTGCTTCTTGTTCTGCTGTTGTTGCCGTTGTTGCTGTTCTTGCGTTGTTGCCGCCATTGTTGTTGCCGTTGTTGTTGCTGTTGTTGCTGTTGCTGCTGCTGTTGCCGTTGTTGCCGTTGTTGTTGCCGTTGTTGCTGTTGCCGCTGCTGTTGCCGTTGTTGCTGTTGCCGCTGCTGTTGCCGTTGTTGCATTGTTGCCGTTGTTGCCGCTGCTGTTGCCGTTGTTGCCGTTGTTGTTGCCGTTGCTGCCGTTGCTGCTGTGGTTGCTGTTGAGGGGGTGGGGCATGCAGCTCGCAGGATCTGAGCTCCCAAACCCGGGAGAGAACCCCTGCCCCCGCAGTGGAAGCGCAGAGCCCGAACCCCTGGCCCGCCAGGGAGGCGTCTGCACCTTATGACTGTTGGTCACAATGAGGAAAACCCAGCCGTCCAAGTGCAACTTTGCTGTGGTTGTTTAGTCACTCGGCTGTGTTCCGGTCGTTCTCGACCCCATGGACTGTAGCCCGCCGGGCAAGAGCACTGGAGTGGGTCGCCGTTTCCCTCTCCAGGGCATCTTCCCGAACCAGGGACTGAACCTGCATCTCTTGAGCTCCTGTGCTGGCAGGGGGGTTCTTTACCGCCGAGCCACCTGGGAAGCCCCGTAATGTTATAGATACATTATGCATAATATTGTCTGTATTCTGTATAGCTCTGATTTAATATAACATGTCTGCATTTTACTAGGAATGTGATTCGTAAAGTCAGATCCACCTCTCTTTCACATCTGCAGTGCCCCCCTCTCCTTGTATCACACCGAGCCTCTTTTCAAAATCACCCCGAGCTAATTCCGGTTGTTGTGGTTAATTCCCAGCTGACCTTTTGTGACCCTACGGACTGCATCAAGCCAGGCTCCCCTGTCCACCACAGTCTCCCAGAGTTTGCTCAGATTTGTGTCCATTGAGTCAACGATGACGTCTAACCAGCTCATCTTCTGCCGCCCTCTCCTCCTGGCTTCTAGCAAACAGCACTGACTGTCCGCAGTCTCTGCTCCCATGAAACCCACCCCCACTGCCCCCCGGCCCCGCGGCTCTGCTGGCCTTCTGCACCCAGAGCTGGACAAGGTCGGTCATCTGCCCACCATGTACAGGATCGGAATGAGCGGAGAATGTGCGGAAGGAGGCCGACTTACGCATGCATTTCAGCGTGTTGATGGGCCACATTCCCGTGAGCGGGCACGTAAACCGCCGGATCCCTCCCCGGGACACATAGCCCGGCCGGCAGGAAAAGACTATCTGCTCCCCAGGCTCATAGGACTGTTTCAGTGGCGCCACCGTGGAAAACGGCAGCTCATCTGGCTTGGGGCAGGCTGAAACAGAACACAAAGCAGCTGGCTGAGAAACCCACATCTGCCTTTTTAAGTTTAGCTGGCCCACACAAATGAATAACGTTTAATGCTACCAAAATACTTACACTGAGTTTTGCTCCAAATACTTGACATATGCCATACCCCAGCTAATCTCCTCTCCAGCTTTTAAAGGAGGTTAGATGTGTTATCCCCATTTCACAGGCCAGTATACTGAGGCTTAAAGGAGCAAAGTATCTCACCAAGGAGTTTAAGCATGGCTCCATCAAACAATAAGCACCAATCCAGTCTCCCCAGCATCCACCCTAAAGAGAATCTAGCTAATCCCTATGGGCCCCTGGCATTTACCAGAGGGTTGGGGACGTGCTCAGTCGTGTGCGACCCGTCGTGACCTGCCAGGCTCCTCTGTCCATGGGATCCTCCAGGCAGGAATACTGGAGTGGGCTGTCATTTCCTCCCCAGGGGGTCTTCCCACCCAGGGATCAGTCCCCCGCCTCCTGCCTTGGCAGGCTCCTTACCACTGTGTCCCCTGGGAAGCCCAGGACTGGAAATTATTTTTTTTTTCAAAAGCCATGTGTACTTACTTCGTCCTGCGATAGCAACATGGCAGAGAAACCCCGACAGCAAGATGAACACTGGGGGGAGCATTGCGGGTGGGTCACGCCGGCGCCGCCAGAGTGGCTTTCCTCTCCCAAAAGGAGAGCTGTAAATACTGAAGTGCTTACATATTAACCATCTGGGGGTGTACTTTTATCTCTGTAAATAGAAGATGAAGGATCATGGTTCGAAAGGAACTCCAAACCTACCTTCTTTAATCATTTACTTTTCATCTTGGTGGGTCTGTGTGAAATCTTCATGGACCGTTTCTGTCTTTACTGCACTTATGCTAATGGTGCAGAGTGGCGCATTCCTCTGAGACCATCCTGGTGGCTCCAGATTGCCCGGCCTCTGGTCCAGGCCGCCTGCTCTCCATCCTTGGTGTGTGTGGTGGTGGCTGGAAAGCCCAGAGCTGCCTTACCTGCTCCAGCCCTGGCCTCGGCATGTAAACTGAGGACCATCACTTACCCTGAGGCTTCCTCTCCCCACCTCTGAAATGACATTCCCGGCCCCAGGTGCCTGGTTCTAAAGAAAGCCTCACAGAGGCTGCTGTTGCTGCTGCTGCTGCTAAGTCGCTTCAGTCCTGTCCAACTCTGTGTGACCCCATAGACGGCAGCCCAGGCTCCCCCGTCCCTGGGATTCTCCAGGCAAGAACACTGGAGTGGGTTGCCATTTCCTTCTCCAATGCATGGAAGTGAAAAGTGAAAGGGAAGTCGCTCAGTCGTGTCTGACTCCTAGCGACCCCATGGACTGCAGCCCACCAGGCTCCTCCGTCCATGGGATTTTCCAGGCAAGAGTACTGGAGTGGGGTGCCATTGCCTTCTCATAGAGGCAGCGGGGATTTTAACTCCTGAAGCCTGAGCTCGGCGTCTTCTCTCACACACCGAGGGCTTCCTCTTCTGCCTTTGGTAACAGGACCCTCCTCGTGTCTGCACTGCGCTCTCACACCAGATCAGCACAAAGTCCTGCTCGTCCATGCTGAAGCCTTCTCTGACCTGTCTCAGCAGACTTCTAGCTCTGTTTGGGGGACTGGAAGATCAATGTAACATTACAAGTGTGGATGCTAAGAAGCTCAGGAGAGCAGGAGAGGACGGGCGGGTGTCAAGTATGCTCTCGAGGGCCCAGAGGGGCCTCAGGACCCTAGTTCTCATGTCGCTCACTCTCAGGGGCCGAATACACACGTGGACAATGGCTAGACAGCATCTAAAAACAGAACGCTGTCCGCGGTTGCCGGAGCAACCGGGTGGAGGTGGGCCCACTAGAGAGAACCAGGTGTGCTGCTGCGGTCAGTCACGTGGGATGTCCGACTCGCCCCCACAAAGCCCTCCTATCAGGGCCTGCTCGAGGCTCTCCGCTTCATCTGCAGGAAAGCTTTGCCGCTCCCTTAACTGATCCTGGGTCTCTGCCAAACTCGATGGCGTCTGACTGCCTTCCGATAGCAAGCTCTGAATAAACAGCTTCGCCTGTTCTCATCTGGGTGACGGTGGTTTATGCCCAAGTCTGGAGTTCCTGCAGACACATCAGTTTGAGACATGTTCTTGGCAGACAGTGACTCTTGAGCGAAGCTAATGAACGTGGTGTTCCGTGGCGAGGAGAGCGGTGTGCTGCCGCCAACATAGAACAAGGCTGGCCCTCCCTCTCTCGTGATGGTCACCATCTTCCCGCTGTTTCACACACACACATGCACACACACGTGCACACACACACACAAGCACACATACAGGCGCACACACTCCAACTTCCTTTTCTTTTTTTCTTTCTCAATTTTTACAGTATTGTGATGGTTTCGGCCGTTGAACAACGTAAAAGCGGCCATTCTTATAAATATATCCCCTCCCCGCCCTGAGCCTCCCTCCCTTCCTGCCTCTAGGTCATCACAGCACCAGGCTGGGCTCCCTGTGTTTTGCAGCAATTTCTCCCCTTCTATCCACTTTCTACCCGATAATCTATCCATACTGATGCCACTGATACAGCCATTGTAGGGAACAGTATGGAGAGTCCTTAGAAAGCTAGGAATAAGGCTACCGTATGACCCAGCAACCCCACTACTGGGCATGTTCCCGGCTACCTCTTCTAAAGAGAAAGACGCTTGTTTTCTAGATCACCCACAGGCTTGGGGTTATTGTGGAGAATTCCTTCAAAGAATGGAGAAGAGGGAAAATGAATGAAAAGGGCCAAGGTCCTGCATAATAAAGAACTGAGGTGGATGGAGGAAGAGAGAGAGAGACCTACAGGCTGGGTATTGGGAAAAGAAAATTTGGAGAAGTTTGAAATTGAGAAGAAAACACTTTTTGGCAGCAGGTGCAAACCAAGTGCTGTGTCTGTGTGCTTCGCCACTCGGTTGTATCGGACCCTGCGACCTCACGGACTGTAACCCACAGACTCCTCTGTCCCTGGGATTCTCCAGGCCAGAATGCTGGAGAGAGTTGCCATGCCCTCCTCCAGGGGATCTTCCCAACCCAGGGATCGAACCCAGGTCTCCCACATTGCATGCGGATTCTCTACCACCTGAGCCACCAGAGAAGCCCCAAACTAAGTGATGAGATTGTTATAAAAATGCTTCTTTGAGTCATTGACAACAGCTCCTATTTGCCAGCTACAGAACTTTGGAAAATGATGCGAAAAACAGTAAGAGCAGGAAAATGAAGAAACCACTAAATCCAAGTTAGTTCAAGAGCTTTGGAGGAGAAGCACGTGGGTTTTTTTTTTTTCAGCTAATAAAAATTTCCTTTCTTTGTAAAATAAAATACAAACATAATGGATGGTAATCTACAATTTATAAATTATAATTATTATTGCTATTAATTCTAAGTGCCTCACCACTTGAACGTGTCAGAATTACAAGATGTTCCAGAATCTGCACAGACACACACACGGGTCTAATGAAAAGCCTTGGGATAAGCCTCAGGATGAGATGCAGTCATCCGTCCTCCAGTCTGTGATGGGTTTTTGCTGTAACTTTAGCACCAGCTGGGTGAGGTGTAGTCACGTCTCTCTTCCTTTCCATATGGTTTAACTCACACCCCAGTGATAACTCAGTAATATAATAACCACAGAGCTGACTGATAATTGATGTTAAATGACATTTTAAAGGCACATTTAAACTTGCCATTAAAGTTTAATTTGGCAGAGCAAATGGAAAGACCATTAAGACAAAAATCCAAGGAATTTTGACAAATCAAGTGCCTGCTTTGTGCTGTTAGGGTTTATAATCATCACCAAAGAGTAGACAGCCCTGGGCTTTAATGTTGCGCGTACGATATAATGTTTTCTTAACCATGAACAAGAATACAGAGCCGCGTAGACACTTGGGTTGAAGAATACAGGACAGTATTTGTTTCACAAGAGACATAGGACCTTGCACTTAAAATTCTTAACGACTTGGGGAGTGCGTGAAATAGGTGAAGGGGATGAAGAAGTACAAACCTCCACTTATGAAATAGCAAGCCATGGGGACACAGCAAAAGCACTGTGGCTGAGAATACTGTAATTACTCTGCACGGGGGCAATCACCTTGTAAGGTGTGCTCGCGTCAAACCAGCATGCAATGTACCCGGAGCTAGCCTGATGTCATATATCAGCTGCATCACAATTGTTCAAAAAGGGGAAAAATTCTGAACGACTTTATGTCCTTTCCTATTCTACTTTGTAATTAACTAGCAAGACCTAGACTCAGAGTCCAAGGTTTTGTAATCCTGAAATCACATTGCATCACATGTTCAAAACCTTTGTTTACTTCACAAGCAGAGACTTTGACCATAACATCAAATATTTAGCAATCGTTTAGATTTTTTAAAAAATTTTGAAAGTTGTCTCTTTCTGGGTTAAGAGTCTAACTACTATTCAGCAATAAGCCCTCAGTAGAAAGATGCAGGTATCTTTGCTTCAGTGATAGCAAAGAGGACCAGGAACTGTGAACACATTCACAAAGAGGCTGAAGGCACTTGTCGCGAGCTTCGTGGGCGTGGCCCCGTGTGTCTAGACATCTTTGGGCAAATTCTGGGATCCCCTGCTTGCAAATTGCTTTCACCTTGTAGCAACTAACATCTTTGTGCGCGTAGGTGCCTGCTCAGTCGCTCAGCCATGCCTGACTCTTTGTGACCCCATGAACTGAAGCCCACCAAGCTCCTCTGTCCATGGGATTCTCCAGGCAAGAATACTGGAGTGGGTTGCCATTTCCTTCTCCAGGGGATCTTCCTGCCCAGGGATGGATCGAACCTGTGTCTCTTGCCTCCTGCACTGGCAGGTGGATTCCTTACCACTGAGCCACCGGGGAAGTCCCAGCTAGTATCTTTATATCCTGCAATTTGTATTTTTATCTAAAGTGGTTATTCTTAATGTTGGATGCACAGTATAATCTCCCAGACTGTTTTCAAAATATAGAAAAATTGAACAGAATTTCTGAGGGGACAGTCCAGGCATTGGGCTTTTTAAAGTCCCAGGTAATTATGACTGCAGTGGGGGTTAAGACCCATTGATTCAGCATGCCAATATTTACCTAAGCTCTACTGATAAGGTTCTACCACATAATCCTCTGTCTTGCCAACATGAGGTTACCTTTTATACTTTCTATAGTGTGTGACTCCTTGATCATCTGTGAGTTACTTCCTAGATTCCACAAATTCAGTTTTTCTTTTGCAAGTATTTCCCAAGCCCTTATTAAGCTGTACTTGGCAGTTGGCATTGGAATCAGAAAAACGCAAGTCTTGACCGTTGTCCACAAGGAATTCACAGTTTTCTAGGACTGAAATACAATGCTACAGAAGAAATGTAGAAGAAAACCCAAGGTACTTATTTTCCCTGGAAGCATCTGCAGGAATTCTACAGAGGGTATTTCCCTCGGGTTATGTCTTAAAGAACCTTGAGCTTGGCAGGTCAGAGGGCAGCAGGTGAGGTGGTAAGGACGCAGTTGTCTGAGCCAGAAAGCGGAAGGAAGCGGACTGTATTCCCGAGAGATATCCCACGGCTGAACACTGCTGGAGCGGATATTTTAGGCAAGGAGTCCTGGAAACGGGGCTGGGGACGGCGTAGGCTCGGGAGGACAGAGGCGTCTCAGACGCTGTGTTTAAGAGTTAGAGCCCAGCTTGATGGCAGCCCAGGGAGGCCCTCAGTCAAGTGTATATTTCAGAGGGACACTGATCACAGTGGAGGAGACAGACGGGGGTGAGGCCAGCGTGGGAGGGAAAGAAATCCCCTGCATGGCTCGCCCTATCCCGTCCTCCGTTCTCACTCTCCAAGCCCACCTTGCTCAACCTTGCGCGTCCCTGGGCAGGAGGCAGGCTTCCGAAACTGGCCACGCCACACCGGCCGTGTCGGCTCTGAAGACCAGCTGCTCTCCTGAGGAGGCTTCGGAGGGAGTCTCTTATTTCCCAGATCCCGGCCTGAGACGCCGGAAGACTGGACTTCTAGCAAAGGACTGAGGCCATCACTCAGGAACCGGTGGGGGTTTCGCTGGAAGGATTCATCAGCCCAGAGGTTCAGGTTTTAAACTCAGCGTGGCAAGTTCCCACACCTGGGATCCAGGGTCTGTGGAGGAGAAGGGGAACCAGAGAAAAGGAGTCTGTTACACGGTTCCTCGCGGGTGACTGTCAAGGAGTGGGGACAAGCCCACCACCTTGTGTGATGTCCTAGGCGGGGCCAGAAGGTTCCCTCAGGGTCCACTCGAGTCTGAGCCCTGCTGACTCTGCGTCTTACTAACCGTGGCCTCCGGGGCGAGTCACAGCTACGGTCAAGTCTCCATCTCTAAACAGGAATGGGGACTTCCCTGGTGGCCCACTGGCTAGGACTCTGAGCGTCCCCTGCAGGTGTCGTGGGATCGATCCCTGGTTGGGGAGCTTAAGATCCCACACATCACGTGGTGCAGCCCGTAAAAACCTACCTCATGTGCCTGTGGTCAGGATTAAATTAGAGCTCACACAGAGTGCTTACAAAACGCCGGCTTAAACTGAGTGCCCGATGAAATCTGGCTCCTGTTAACATTCTTCTTAGCATTGATGTCAATGCCTCAGATGTCTCACAGCAGAGTCCTGGAAATCCCCGTACAGAAGCAAATTTTTTGAGCACGAAGGCACCAAAACACAAGTAGATTTCAGCGAGACTCACTGAGCTGGTCCTCGCGGTCAGAAACCACAGAGCAAGAGACAGAGAGAGAGGACGGCGCGCACCCAGGCCCCGCCGCCAAGCGCGAGCGGCGGTCATCTGCAGCCGGCAAAATGCAGGCATTTTACTTTCTCCCTTTTGTTCAATACGTCAGATTTTTGTGTTATTTTGATTTTACTGATTTTTAAAATCTCATCAATAGATAAGACAGAAAATCTATTTCCACGTTTGGGGAAAAATAAGGCGTGTCTGCATGAAAATCCACACACACGAAAGTGGGGATGCAATTCACGCACGTTTGATAGCCTCCCGGGAGCCATTTACCAAACCGAGACTCAGTGGAGTCCTTACTTCACCCCCTGGTGTCTAGTGGCCCCTAGAAGCCCCAGCCAGTGCCTCCAGAGCTGTCTACTTCGCCCTCAGTCCGGCCCTGATGTGTGGGTTGGGGTTCACCCCCAGCTTCCTCCCTTTCCCCACTTCACACAAAGCCCCAGGTTAGGACAAAAGGCCGTGACATTCCAGAACCCAGAGAAGAGAAGCCTGGGACCCCACACACAGGTGTGACACACTGTGTAGAGAAACACACGGTGAGACACCAGCGTCCACACCAGAACAGCCTCGTTGCTCAAGATGCTAAAAGGGAACGAGGGTGAGCGCACGAGGCCTGAGAAAAAAGTGCTGAAAGTGCATCTGCTGAGGATCCGACGCAGAAGAAAATGAAAAGGCAGCCAGAGGAACCGACACGACACTTAGCATTGACATCAATGCTAAGAAGTTCTCTGATGAGTGCAGATATAAAAAGACCACGCTAAAAAATAAAGACGAGAACGGATGGAAGGAGGGGACTCTTACGTGGAATGAATCCATGTGCAGCACAAACCAAGTCTGCAAACCAGCAGGACCTCAGCTGACCTAAGCACAGGGCGAGTCAGAGTCTGCAAAGACAGCCAAGTCTGGGGGCCAGAAGAGGAAGAGGTTGGTACACACGGAAATTATGTGTATCTTCCTCATAATAAAAGGGATGTTGTATTGTTTGCATGAATCTGGAAAACAAACCTGTGAAGTGAAAGTCGCTGAGTCCTGTCTGACTCTGTGACCCCATGGACTATACAGTCCATGGAATTCTCCAGGCCAGAACACTGGAATGGGTAGCCTTTCCCTTCTCCAGGGACTCGTCCCAACCCAGGGATCGAATCCAGGTCTCTCGCATTGCAGCCAGATTCTTTACCAGCTGAGCCACCAGGGAAGCCCAACAGATATTTAAAAACCCCGTAACGTCTCAGATGCCCCGTGGTTCCCTGGTTACGACTGTGCTCACAATGCAGGAGGCATAGGTTTGGTCCCAGGAGAGAAATCCCAGGACCGATCTCCCTTAGGATGGACTGGCTGGATCTCCTCACAGTCCGAGGGACTCTCAAGAGTCTTCTCCAACACCACAGTTCAAAAGCATCAATTCTTCGGCGCTCTGCCTTCTTCACAGTCCAACTCTCACATCCATACATGACCACAGGAAAAACCATAGCCTTGACTAGACGGAACTTAGTCAGCAAAGTAATGTCTCTGCTTTTGAATATGCTATCTAGGTTGGTCATAACTTTTCTTCCAAGGCGTAAGCGTCTTTTAATTTCATGGCTGCAGTCACCATCTGCAGTGATTTTGGAGCCCCCAAAAATAAAGTCAGCCACTGTTTCCACTGTTTCCCCATCTATTTCCCATGAAGTGATGGGATCAGATGCCATGATCTCAGTTTCTGAATGTTGAGCTTTAAGCCAACTTTTTCACTCTCCTCTTTCACTTTCATCAAGAGGCTTTTAGTTCCTCTTCACTTTCTGCCGTAAGGGTGGTGTCATCAGCATATCTGAGGTGATTGATATTTCTCCCGGCAATCTTGACTCCAGCTTGTGCTTCCTCCAGCCCAGCGTTTCTCATGATGTGCTCTGCATAGAAGTTAAATAAGCAGGATGACAATATACAGCCTTGATGTACTCCTTTTCCTATTTGGAACCAGTCTGTTGTTCCATGTCCAGTTCTAACTGCTGCTTCCTGCCCTTATTGCTATTTGTTCTAAATTTAAATTTTTACAGTGAGTATGGCCTTCCCTGGTAGCTCAGCTGGTGAAGAATCCACCTGCAATGTAGGAGACCCTGGTTCGATTCCTGGGTTGGGAAGATCCTCTAGAAAAGGGGTAGGATACCCACTCCAGTATTCTTGGGCTTCCCTGGTGGTAAGGAATTTGCCAGCAGTGTAGGAGGCCTGGGTTTGATCCCTGGGTTGGGAAGATCCCCTGGAGGAGGGCATGGCAACCCACTCCGATCATCTTACCTGGAGGATCCCCATAGACAGAGGAGCCTGGCGGGCTGCAGTCCATAGTCACAAGGAATCAAGCACGCCTGAGTGACCAAGCACAGCAGAGTGAGTGTGGATGCCCAACAGTGTTGATGTAGATGACCTCTCAAGTAGATCATGGATCTTTAGAAACATCCTTGCAGTATCTCATTATACAACCATCACAAATACATCAAGGCCCTTTATAGACAATTCCCCTGGTCTCCCAGGTAAAAATAAGTCCCACTGACTAGTAACCTGTCTACAGCGTTTATGTTCTCCTTCCGTTTCTACGTGTTCTCATATAAGTTTCTTCAGCACGGAATCCCCTCAGTCATACATTTGCACTGCTCCAAAGCCCTAGAAGCAAGGGTCCTGGCCCCTCACCCAGAAAAACACAGCCTTCTATCCTCAGGTCATTTTATGAAAAGATGATACTTTAGAAAACCTTTCCAGAAGAAAACTATGGAATGTTCTCCTCTATTCGATACTTTCAGTGAATTGGATGAAGAGTAGAAAAATTCCATAAATAGTAAGTTGTTGTTGTCGTACGGCAGAGAGAACGTGGACAGAGCTGATAGCAGATGAAACAACCCATCAGCTGGAAAGCATGGGATATATCTCACAAGACACCTGTAAATCTCAGCGTGTAGGCTGATTAAGTAGGGAACAGAGCCGTTCTAGCTTGAAGAAACTCTAGATGCTTCCACAGACCACAAGCTTAGCCTGATTCAATAGTGACCTGGCTAAAATACCATTGAATTAGACTGTGTTCAACCACACAGACAACTTCACCCTTGGACACAATTGCTTTGTCTGATCAGACCGAAGTCTGGCTGTCTGCAAAGAACACATTGAAAAGTCAGACCTTCTGAAAGATTAAAAAAAAAAAAACAACTCTGAAAGTCATGTAATGGAACAATAATTCAATGAACTGTGGATGTTTACCCTACAGAGAAGAGAAACCTTAGAACACTGTCTCCCAACGTTTCAACAGCCATTACGTGGTAGAAATTTTAGATTGGTTTTCAGTGGTCCCTGAGGGCAGAACTTTGCTTAATGAACAGCACTTATAGAGGAGAAGGCTTCTATGTTTCAAATAAGAGATTTTTCAGCAGTTGGGTGGGTTTATTCAAGAAGGCTGTCATATGACATGTGTCTTTCTCTGGCTAACCTCCTTAATACGATCGTCGCCGGGTGCATCCCGGTTGCTGCAGTTGCCACTGTTTCATTCTTCCTCGTGGCTGAGTAACATTCCATCGTGTGAATATGCCACGTCTTCTTTCTCCATTCATCTGAGGATGGACATTTAGGTTGCTTTCCTACCTTGGCCATTATAAACAGTGCTGCTACGAACACTGGAGTCTGTGTATTTTTAGAATTACGGTTTCCTCCAGGTAGATGCCCAGGAGTGGGACTGCTGGGTCACAGAGTAGCCCTGTTTTTGTTGTTGAGGAACCCCCATGCTGTGGTCCTCAGTGGCTGCGCCAGCTGCCGTTCCCAACAGTGCAGGAGGGTTAGCCTTCTTTCCCCAGCAGCTGCCTGGTATGCCGGTTGTGTGGGTCACTCACGAGCTATTGAGCTGGTGCCCAGTGGTGGGCGTTCACCGTGCTTCTGCTAGAGCACACAGTGGTGCTGGGACGCCCTCTGACACGCTTCTTTGCGCACACGTACATATTCATAAGATGAATTCCTAAAAGAGGAATCACTAGACAGAGGGAGTGTGCCTTTTAAATTTTAATAGATGTTCTCAAACAGTCTTCCGCTGGAATTTGGCAGAGAGGATGGAATTGCCTTTCACTGAGATAGTAGCAATTTCACAGCCACCAATAATGCATGAACACTGGCAGTTTCAACTCGGCTCGGTGGACCTTTCCTTCCGTGAACACCAGATGGCGGAACAGGCCCTGACGTGTCTGCCACGGTGACTCGCAGACAAGCTGCAAAGACCTGAACCCTCGTTTTTGATTCAGACTCAGGGCATGCATGTGGCCAACCGGCGGTGCCTTGCTGAACTGCTGTGGGTAGAGATGTCTTGGTTCATCGGTAATAGCAGATGGCAGCCTGCGCCCTTTCCCCCCTTTACTTGAAAGCACCCTGAAAAGATCCTCATCTTTGGTCCACAGTTCTTCCCCATTACCCAGACACCACCTTTTCTCCAGCCGAATGAAAATGTGCGAAAGGAATAGAGAACACCAGTCAGCAATCCAAACTCTTACAGCGACACTTATGTGTGAAAGTCACTTATTTCGTTCATGTTTCTGCAACAAGGGAGTGTAGGAACATATGTATGTCACAGAAGAATATTTCTTCGAGCAAACAGAAGTGAATAATTAAAGTTGATATATTTACTATGATAAGGCTTCCATTTGGCAGAACACCAGCAAACCAATTTCACAGCAGAAATATTTTTTATTTTTTCCTGAAGAGTGTGTCATTTGAGCAGAATAACTTCAATTAGAGTGGTACCTGCTTGGCAACTGATGAGTACAATTTGAGATGGGAGTTTATATAGATGTACTGTGCTGTGCTTAGCCACTCAGTTGTGTCCGACTGTTTACAACCCCATGGGCTATAGCCCTCCAGGCTGCTCCGTCCATGGGATTCTCCAGGCAAGAATACTGGAGTGGGTCGCCTATCCCTTCTCCAGGGGATCTTCCCCACCCAGGAATTGAACTGGGGTCTCCACACTGCAGGTGGGTTCTTTACCAGCTGAGCTATCAGGGAAGCCCCATTTATATAGATAACTGCCCCAGGCCCCAGCCCACTGCCCACAAATATGGAAAACATACTCACCACCTGTATGTGCCCACCTGTACAACATTCTCTAAACTGCAGGGGAAGATCTTGTAATCAATCCATCATTCCCCTCAAAGGTCACCAGGTAGGAGGTTAATGAAATGGTTTTCCTGAGCTGCCTAGACAGGACCTTTATTGGCACCGTATTATAAGCTCGATTTCTACTCCTCCTGAGCAAATGACAGAGGTTTTATTTGTAAAGTGCCTTAAGAAGAGACACGCCTAGTTTTAGGGACAAAATCATCTAGTTGTAGTAGTTTCCTGGGACACTAAGGTCCTTAAACTGAACAGAAAGACACCCAGCCTGGAAGAAGGAAAGCTAAGACTGGTGACCATCTGCTATGTGCCGTCTACCTCAGACCTAGACTAGGGAGTCACGGCCCAGAGAAGTCAAATGACTTGTTCCAGTGAATGCAACTTGGGCTTCCCAGGTGGCACAGTGGTAAAGAACCTGCCTGTCCATGCAGAAGAGGTGGGTTCATTCCCTGGGGTGGGAAGATCCTCTGGAAAAGGAAATGGCAGCCCACTCCAGTGTTCTGGCCTGGAGAATCCCATGGACAGAGGAGCCTGGTGGGCTACAGTCCATGGGGTCGCAAAGAGTCAGATACGACGGAGCGACTGACAGACACACACACGCACGTATCTGGTTCCACAGCCCACAGCTTCTTCTATTATCCTCTAGAAACTTCTGATAGCAACTATCCTCTAGAAAATTCTGATAGCAATTATCCTCTAGAAACTTCTGATAGCAACTATCCTCTAGAAACTTCTGATAGCAATTATCCTCTAGAAACTTCTGATAGCAACTATCCTCTAGAAACTTCTGGTAGCAACTATCCTCTAGAAACTTCTGGTAGCAACTATCCTCTAGAAACTTCTGATAGCAACTATCCTCTAGAAAATTCTGATAGCAACTATCCTCTAGAAACTTCTGGTAGCAACTATCCTCTAGAAACTTCTGGTAGCAACTATCCTCTAGAAACGTCTGATAGCAACTATCCTCTAGAAACGTCTGGTAGCAACTATCCTCTAGAAACGTCTGATAGCAACTATCCTCTAGAAACGTCTGATAGCAACTATCCTCTAGAAACTTCTGATAGCAACTATCCTCTAGAAACTTCTGATAGCAGTATTGGGGGGCCAAGTGCTCATCTAACCTGAAGCTACTCTTCACACAATTCTAGTAAGCTGGACGGTATGGTTTCTCAGATCTAAGATAAGAAATGAGAGAGATGCTGCTAGGGGCTGACTACAGGGAACCGAAAGCAACAGATGGACCAAGTCTGGAGGAAACAGTGCAAACTATTCAAAAGGAACTGCAGTTCAGTTCAGTCGCTCAGTCGTGTCCGACTCTGTGACCCCATGAATCGCAGCACTCCAGGCCTCCCTGTCCATCACCAGCTCCAGGAGTTCACTCAGACTCACATCCATCAAGTCAGTGATGCCATCCAGCCATCTCGTCCTCGGTCGTCCCCTTCTCCTCCTGCCCCCAATCCCTCCCAGCATCAGAGTCTTTTCCAATGAATCAACTCTTCTCATGAGGTGGCCAAAGTACTGGAGTTTCAGCTTTAGCGTCATTCCATCCAAAGAAATCCCAGGGCTGATCTCCTTCAGAATGGACTGGTTGGATCTCCTTGCAGTCCAAGGGACTCTCAAGAGTCTTCTCCAACACTGCAGTTCAAAAGCATCAATTCTTCGGCCCTCAGCCTTCTTCACAGTTCAACTCTCACATCCATACATGACCACTGGAAAAACCATAGCCTTGACTAGACGGACCTTTGTTGGCAAAGTAATGTCTCTGCTTTTTAATATGCTGTCTAGGTGGGTCATAACTTTCCTTTCAAGGAGTAAGCATCTTTTAATTTCATGGCTGCAATCACCATCTGCAGTGATTTTGGAGCCCAAAAAACAAAGTCTGACACTGTTTCCACTGTTTCCCCATCTATTTCCCATGAAGTGATGGGAACAGATGCCGTGATCTTCATTTTCTGAATGTTGAGCTTTAAGCCAACTTTTTCAATCTCTTCTTTCACTTTCATCAAGAGGCTTTTAGTTCCTCTTCACTTTCTGCCATAAGGGTGGTGTCATCTGTATATCTGAGGTTATTGATATTTCTCCCAGCAATCTTGACTCCAGCTTGTGTTTCTTCCAGCCCAGAGTTTCTCATGATGTACTCTGCATAGAAGTTAAATAAGCAGGGTGACAGCATACAGCCTTGATGTACTCCTTTTCCTATTTGGAACCAGTCTGTTGTTCCATGTCCAGTTCTAACTGTTGCTCCCTGACCTGCATACAGATTTCTCAAGAGGCAGGTTAGGTGGTCTGGTATTCCCATCTCTTTCATAATTTTCCACAGTTTATTGTGATCCACACAGTCAAAGGCTTTGGCATAGTCCATAAAGCAGAAATAGATGTTTTTCTGGAACTCTCTTGCTTTTTCCATGATCCAGTGGATGTTGGCAATTTGATCTCTGGTTCCTCTGCCTTTTCTAAAACTTAGAAAACATTTTTTCGTTGTATCACTTTATGATCAGAGAGAGCTACGCAAGCTAGCTACACAGATGGGGAGTTGAGACCTCCCCGGTGGTCCAGTGGTTAGGACTTGGTGCTTTCTCAGCCGAGGTCTTGCTTCCATCCCTGGTCTGGGGACTAAGACCTCACAGGTCACATGGCGTAGCAAATTGTTTTAAATGTGTGAATGAAATGTTTGCACCTTTTTAAATGTCTCTGGATATGTTCCAGTGTCTCCTAGCTTATAGTCTATGAAAACTTGAATAGAATTTGTACCCTACGGTTGTGTAAATATCGCATAAATCTCATGTTGAGTCGGTCCATGCTACTTTTCAGGTCTACTATATCCATCTACTTTTCTGAATATTCATTCTATTAATTTTTGAGAGTTTGATATTGAAACTCCAACTAAAAACTCACAATTTATCTACTTAAAAATAGTTGCAATGTATAGTGGGACTGTACGTAACTGTGCTGTCCTTTCCAAGTCTTCTGTAAATGTGTTATCATACTTTCATAATTTGAAAAATAAAAAAGAGAGAAAAAATGGGTGAAAATGTGGAAGGTCTGGGGCTCTTGCGTGTAAGGGTCAACACTTCCAAATGGTTTGAACTCGTCATGTCATAATGGTGGGTTGCATGCAGTGAGCTGTGGGGTGCGTTTCTGAGAACTCTGCATAAGAAACAGTTCCAGGGAGAAAGGCTTTCGCTCTTGAGGCACCAAAAGGAGCCAGGTATGGGTCAGTCATGCAATTTTAAAAAATTTTTCTATAAATTTCTGTTTATTTTTAAAATTCTGGTAGAATACGTACACATAACCCGCGCGTCGTCTTGACCACTTTTAAGTGCATAGCCCAGCAGACGTAAGTGCACTCACGTTGCACTGAACTCGTCACCTCCTGAAATTCTTCCACATGGAGTCTTGCGTTTCTCACAGCCACCGTTGCCACAAACCAAGCTGACCTTGGACTCCTGCGCCCGCCTCTCCTGTTGCCCTGGTTTTCTTGCTAAAGGAGCCCTTGCTGCAAGACGTCCCAGCAGAGACCAAGGCTCCGCCTTGAATCTGATACGCAGAGGAGGCCTAACACGCAGATGTAAGTCTCTGAAACGACAGGTGAGAATCCTGAAGGAGCTGACCCATCCCTTCATCCTTCTCTGTCTCTCTCTCTCTCTCACACACACACACACACATACCCAAGAGACTGCTCTAGAAGAGACTGCAAACACCCTCTCAGTCGCCGAGGCAACTGCGGGATCCGTGCCTGAGCAGACTTGCTCGTTGCCGTGGCAACAGTCCTAGCCTGGGCTTGTTTGTTTTGCTCACTGAATTAGTTACAGAAAGACGGTGAGCTAGGCGATCAGCTATCAGAGTCTGGAATTCCAGAGAAATAGGACCAAGGTGTGCAGGTGAGGGTCCTCTCCCCAGGAGCGTCCTACTGGCGCCGAGTAGGCCAGCCAACGGGAAGCCAGCGCTGCTAACAAGTCCAGGATAATTCACAGCTCGGCCGGGGAGTCAGTGAAGTCTCACGGGGGAAAGGGAAGAATGCTTCTGGCTGATGGCGCATCAGTCTGGGCTCCTTACTGGCTCCCCTGTAGTCAGACCGAAGCGGCAGGACAGCGATCCAGGAGCGCCTGATCTGAAGCCCGGCAGCGCTCCGTGGGGCGCGCAGCGGGCGCAGGGGCTCCGGCGTGGGGGGCGCCTGCCTGCGACGCGCTCTCACTCAGCTCCCCAGGACAAGCCTCCCGAAGGCGCGGCTGATAGAGCAGCAGTTCAAGCGGCTCCCTGGCGGTGGGCTCTCCGGGGAACAAGGCTGACTTCTGGGTGGGGAGGGCGGGGATGCGGCGGGAAGGGGTGGACAGGAAGGGGCGCTCGCTCCACCAGCAACTCCTGTTCAAACTGCTCGTTTAAAAGAATTATTAGTTCTCTATCTGTGGCTGCGCGGGGCCTTTGGTGCTGCGCCTGGGCTCTCTCGGGTTGCGGTGCTCAGGCTTCTCTCGCTGTGGAGCGCAGGCTCAGCGCGCGTGGTGCGCCGGCTGCGTTGCTCCTCCCGGACCCGGTATCGTCGTGGCCCACGCCCGCTGCACCACCGTCACAGCCCCACCTGCGGATTAACCCTGGCGCTCAGTCCCCCTGCGCGCCAGGCACGGTGCTCGGTGCGCTCCATACCTCGCGTAATCCTCGCAGTTCTAGGACACTGTATGTCCCCCTTACTCAGATGCAGAAACTGAGGCTCTCGGACGTTAAGCACCTTGCGGCTGCTCTGACATAGAGCTGGGATTCAGACACAGGCACTCTGACTCCAGAACCTGTCTCTGAGCCCCTCGCCCTTGCTTTCAGGACAGAACACCAGTCTTTAGAGGCATTCCAGCTCTGTGGGCGGCTGGACACTGGAACGGAGGCACCTGACTGGCTCTCTTCTGCGGTTAGGAAGTGGGCAGCTTGAGCATCTCTGGCCAGGAGAATGGTCCCCGAGCCTGGCTGAGCTCCAGAATGGCCTGGGAAGATGGTTGGAGAGACAGGTGCCTGGCCCTCTGGCCGAGCCGCCCAACATCCGCTCAGGACCTGGATGAACTTTTATGTTCCTCCGCGAGACTGCAAGGCACTGCAGGTGGGTGCGTCACTGGGCTGGGGACTCGTGGTTGCCTCAGACGCCCAAGTAGTTTAGGTTTTTGCCTGAGGGCAAGGGACACAGTCCTGAGATTGCAGAAGGCCCCCAGGAAGCCAAGAAGAGAGGACCACCGCCCAGCTGGGAGTGATGTTGAGGGAAGCATCAAGGAAGGGACTCAAGCAGCCAGAAGGAGATGACACCAAAGAGCAAGCGGAGGAAAGAGTCCAGGGCTGGAAACCCACATCGGGCTTAGATGGAGCTCTGTCTGGTCAAGAACACGCAGCCCAGCTCGCCGCCAGAGCCAGTTTGCAGAGCTTGCTTCTGTGATGAGGAAACTCCCGCGTTGACTCAGCTGTGCGACGACTGGCTGCCGTGAAGCCTGCAGAGTCGAGGGTGGGAATGTGACGCGCTGACTATGGATTCTGCACCAAGGGTCCCACCACTGTGCACCTCAAAATCGAGTTCCAACCGCTTTGGGCCCCTGCCTAGTGACTGGCAGAAACATCAGCCCTGAGATATCCTGGAGGATCCGTTCTTCCCCTTCTTCATCACGAAACCCCCCAGCGCCTGTGGCTTTAGAAACCTGGGGGTGGAGACTGGGGGCCGAGGCCTTTGTCCAGGATGGCCCCCATCTTCCAAGCCGCTCTTTGGGCTCCAAGATGCTGCGGATAAACCCCGGTCCCTGCTAAGGTAGGGTCCCTGATCCTCAGGCACGGATCACTGCTCTGGAGGGGGGAGCCCTCAAAATATCCCCTGTAAAGGCCCCTTCACTGGTGGGAAAGTGCTGCAGGCCAGGGGCCCCCAGGTGCATAGTCTAAGGGAACAGCACCCCTCTGGCCGTGTCTGCCTCTCACAGGCCCTCCCAGCTGTTCCAGCCTGGTGATTTCTACAGCGTGCCCTGCAATGGGGCTTCCCTGATGGCCAAATAGTGAAGAACCTGCCTGCCGATGCAGGAGACACAAGAGACAAGGGTTTGGTCCCCAGGTCGGGAAGATCCCTGGAGAAGGGAATGGCAACCCACTCCAGTATTCCTGCCTGGAGAACCCCACGGACAGAGGAGCCTGGAGGGCCGCAGTCTATGGGGCCACAGACTCGGACACGACAGCACGGCAATGCACGTGCCTGGCGGGTGTTCCCGCCCAGGAAGAGGAGTGAGCGGGGCCTGCAGAGAACGCTCCTCCTAGGCACTCCCCCCGACCCCCCTGTGACGTCCAGGCTGGATCTTAGGAGGCCAGGACGGCTCCCTTCTCCTGTCACGACTTTCAGCATCTTTGGGGAACAAACAGATTCGCACCCGGCGACAGTGGCCCCGCTGTCGGAGCAACTGCACCGTGATCTGGAGGCCGAGGGAGGGAGGCCGGCCCCCAGCCCCGCCCAGGCCCCCGAGAACAGGCGCTGCTCAAGCAGGCTTTCCTTGCATCACCACCTGGACCTGCTTCATTCTGCTGTTAAGAAAGACTAATCTCGCCTAAAAGCAGTCACATCCACGACATTAAGTCTGGCCCTAGGATCCGAGTCAGGGAACAGCGATCATCTAACATGCCCTGACTCTCCTCCGCTGACTCCAGTCTAGACGTGCATCAGTCAGGGGTGCAAGTAACTGGCAGTGTCCTGGAAGGGTGTCCGGAGCTCATGGACTCTTCAGGCAGCCTGGAGACGAGGCCTAGAAAAGGCTGGACCCCAGAGGTGAGGCCACAGGAAGCCCAGACCATCCACCGTGCCCGCGAAGATCACAACACAACCACCTGGAGCAACCCGTCTCCCCGCAGCACTATTATGGAAGAGTTCTCATCGCCAAATAAGAGTGATGTTCCGCGGACTTACGGTTGATGGGGGGAAAAGCGGGGGGAAAGGACAGTTAGGGAGTTTGGGATCCACACGTACACGCGGCTCTGTCTAAAATGGATAACCAGCAAGGACCGATGCGCAGCTCAGGGAACTCCACTCAGTGCTCTGTGAGCCTGGATGGGAGGGGAGTTTGGGGCAGAATGGGCGCACGTGTATGTAAGGCCGAGCCCCTCTGCTGTCCGCCTAGAACTATCACAACACTGGTAACCACCTATGCCCCCCACCCTAAATTAAAAGTTTCTAAAAAGGCGTAATGTTCTGATGGAAGATGGAAGAAAAGCAAAGTAATGGCACCAGCAGAATAAGACAAAGGCACTCAACAAGGGGGCCCCAGCAAGCAGAGGCGGGGAGAGGACGGGCCCTGTGGGCGAGAGGCTCGTTAACTCCCGCGGCCGCCCCCAGAGGTGTGTGCAGAGGCTGGGAGCGTGCCGGGCTGCCCTGCGTGTGGAGGAGCCCAGGAGGCAGCCGGGCCCGTGTGGCCCCAGCCTCTTCCCTTCCCCGGCTGACCCTGCGCCTGCTCCTCGCGGCCGAGCCGCCATCCCCTGTTGCAGTGGCGGGAGAGCCTTTTTGGCTCCACGCCCTCCTGCATAGGAGACCAGCGGCCTCTCTTTCAGCCCCAGGGACTTCCTCTCTCTGGGAAGTGGCTGGCTCTCCCTTCCCTGGACGGAATGTCATTTCTGAGTGCTTTTCAGCGATTTCAGTGATTGAACGTGGCTCTGAACTTTTCCCTCCTTGATACATCAGCACTAACATAGTCCTCGAGGATGGGGGGCTTGGGGGGCAGCCCTGTTAAAGCCTGCAGGAGGGCAGGATTTCGCTCGGAAGGAGCTGCTGTGGAGCCCTTGGTTAGGGCTGAGCGCGCCTCGGGACCAACGCTGACAGACCAGCCGTACCCGCACTTTCCGGCTGCTCCCGGGGCTGGAAGCGATAAAGCCTTTGCACTTAGGGACTTGGCAGCAAATCAGTCCCCTCATTAAAGGTGTACGGCAAAAGGGACAGACCTGCCTTCCTGTGAGTTTGCAGTAACAGAAAACCATGTTGGCCGCGCTCAGTGGGAGGAGCACCAGCTTTAAGGTCAGAAGACCTGTGTCTGAGGCCGGGCTCGGCCACGGGCCCGCTGTGTGAGTTTCATCGGGTTCCTTAAGTTCTCTCAACCTCAGCGTCCTCTTCTGCAAAACCAGGATTTGGTGACGATCAAGTAAAAGTATACTCATGAGAGTCTGCACAAATACTAGCTTTGGTACTAAGCTGGAAGGTACTATGCCTGGTACTTTGGTACTATCCCTGGAAGGCTTCGCAGGTGGCTCAGCGGTAAAGAACCCGCCTGCCAGTGCAAGACAGGCAAGAGATGCGGGCTCTATCCCCAGGAAGATCCCCCGGAGGAGGACATGGCCACCACTCCAGTGTTCTTAACTGGAAAATCCCTTGGACAGAGGAGCCTGGAGGGCTAGAGTCCACGGGGTCGCAAAAGGTCAGACGCGACTGAGCGAGCACACAACTAGTACTCCTAGAAAGATCACATCGCATTGCAGCTACTTGCACACGAGCTGATATCAGAAGACCAAGCGATCACTAACAGCACGTGTGCCAGAAACCGAGTCATCGGTCTAAGCCTCGAGTTACAGATGCCCGTGCGTGAACAAGAGGAAGGGCACTCGTGAAAACTGCGTGTACAAGCCTCCAGAAGAGCCCCAGTGTTTCCCAGCGGGGGTCCTGGAAGGGCAACCCCCCAACAAGCAGTAGAAGCAGCGCCCGGGAATTTGCTCAAAATGCAGATTCTCAGGCCCCACCTGGCTCGATGAAATCAGAAACTCTGGAGGAGGGCCTCTGTCATCTGAATTTTAACAAGAATAAATGATTATTTTTAAATAAATGTTTTAATTTAATAGAAATTTAGCAAGAGGAATGCTCTTCAGATGGATGAAGTTTGAGGTCTCCTGCTTTAAACACATGACCTCGGTTAGTTGCTACAGCAAGGCAGCTTTACTATTTCCATTTCAGACTTGAGGAAACTGAGGCTCAGGAGGGAAGTAGGATTTGCCCCGATTCACAGGAATTGCCCGACTCCTGCAGGCTCCCCTGCTCCGCTGAGGGTTCGTGTCTAAGATGGCCCGTCCTGTAGATGCCTGAAACCTTGGCACAAACCCCCAGACCAGCCTGTGTGGTGACCACACGCACCAGGGAGATGTGTGACCAGGGAAACGTGGCCAGCGAGGGCTGTGCTCCGTGCCACGGTGACTCACGGAGCCCTGGGGCCCTCTGCTGGGGATGAGGCCGCGCCAGTGACCTCGGCACACCCTCCTGAGGCTTTCCCACTGGGTCCTCGTGCTGCTGCCCACCCGGCCCAGCCCCACCGATGGTGCAGCATCCCGGCCCTGGAGGAGGCGGCAGGGTGCTCCCCCACCCCGGCCTCCCTCAGACTCTCCAGCAAGGGCAGAGACCTGGGCATTTCCATCCTGTCTTGGCTAAGAGGCGCCCCCTTTCAGCCTGACCTTGGCTGGTTCTGAGGGTGGGGTTCTATGTCTGACTCCCGCCCGCCTGCTCCCCCAACTCCCAGCAGCTCTGCAGTCTCTGGACATGTCACCCACCACCGGGACAAGCCAGAGTCATTCCCAAGGTTTTACCCGGAAGCTCTCCTCTGCCCACACCCGCCCCCCTGACCCTGCCCAGCCAGGACACTTATCCCACACCTGCTTTAGGGAAGAGGGAGAATTCCATCAGGCTAAACTCTCTAAGTCCTGGGAAAATGTTTCCTTAATTATCTTAAGTCCCCAGGTTTGAGTGGAAAAGGAGGTTCTGGCCAGGTTCAAGCTGCCAGAAGACTTGCCGGGTGACCTTCCAGGCTGCCTGTCCCCGTGCATAATCCTACCTGCATCTCACTGGACACTTCCGGTTGCCAAGCAGGCTGGGGACGTGGGCTTTCAGCTGGGTGTGTGGCCTCCAGGCCAGGACAGCCCAGAGGGAGAGGCGAGTGGAGTTGGGTCTTCTCCCAGCTTGGTCTTGACCTTGCTAGGGTCCTCACTGGAGAAGACCCTAATGCTGGGAAAGACTGAAGGCAAAAGAAGGGGGTGGCAGAGGATGAAATGGTTGGATGGCATCACCAACACGATGGACACGAATCTGAGCAAACTCCGGGAGATACCGGAGGACAGAGGGGCTGGCATGCTGCAGTCCGTGGGGTCACAGAGAGCTGGACGTGACTTAGTGACTGGCAACGATCGTGCCAGTGCCGCTCATGGACTAAGGAAAGGCCGCGCGGTCCGGCAGTCAAGAGCTTCCTTTGGTTGAAAGGGCAAGCTCAGCAGCCACCTGACAGGCAGTGGAGGGCGCTGAGGACAGTCGACCAGGGTTAAGTATGAGTGGATGGCGGGGAGGTGGACACGCAGGACTCAGACTCCCGCACAGAGACGTCCGAGCCAAGAGAGACGAGAAAGAGAGCGAGCAGAAATCCACACGCAGCCCCAGCTTCTGTTCTGGCTGCGCCCCGTCTTCTCCCAGCTCGGTCTCGACAAGACCTGATAACTGCAAAACTGACAGATCTGAGCTTCGGCGACTCTCTGTTCTTCTTCCTGGGGAAGGTGCTAATGAGGAACGAGATGAGCCTCAGGAGGGAGAAGCAGGTCCTAAAACACGTACCCGCTGAGCCTGGAGCCCGAGGATCATCTCTAGGGCAAAAAAAATGCTGATCCTGACTCTCCTGCTGGTCCTTGCTGCTTCCTTCCTGCCTTTCCTTCCTTCTTTTCATTTTTCCTTTATGATTCTTTCTTTCTTCCGTTCCCACACGTCTTAAGGAGGGCACTTACATTTCTTTTTTTAAAACTTTTTATTTTGTGTTGGAGTATGGGCTTCCCAGCTGGCTCAGCGGTAAAGAACCTGCCTATCAATGCAGGAGATGCAGGAGACTCGGGTTCGATCCCTGGGTAGGGAAGATCCCCTGGAGAAGGGCATGGCAACCCATTCCAGTATTCTGGCCTGGGGAATCCCAGGGACAGAGGAGCCTGGCGGGCTGCAGTCCACGGGGTCGCAGAGTTGGACACAACTACGTGACTGTGCACATATGCACACTGGAACATCCTTCACGTGGTAAGGGAAGCTAAGAGTGATGGCTATATGCTTCTTTACTACTTTCTCATTAAACGGCTCCTCAGTGAACCAAAAACAGCTTATTTGATCAATCAACATGTATTGATCTCTTCCAAGATTGAGTGAATGTGAAAAGACATTATCTGATGTAGTTAGAGAAAGATATCTTCTTTTTTAATGTTATATTTCATATTGGGGTACAGCTGGTTAGCAATATTGTGATAGTTTTCAGGTGAGCAGCAAAGGGACTCAGACCTACACACACACGTATACATTTTCCCTTGTGTGGGCTTCCCTTGTGGCTCAGCTGGTAAAGAATCTGCCCGCAGTGCGGGAGACCTGGGTTGGGAAGATCCCCCGGAGAAGGGAACGGCTACCCACTCCGGTATTCTGGCCTGGGGAATTCCATGGACTGTGTAGCCTATGGGGTCACAAAGACTCAGACATGACAGAGCGACTTTCACTTCACTTCATTCTCCCCCAAACTCCCCTCCCATCCAGGCTGCCACATAACATTGAGCAGAGTTCCCTGTACTGTATAGGACTAGAAAAAGATATCTTAAGCTGTGATACCAGTTAATCTTCCCAAGAGTCTGGTGGAACCAATGGCTGATATTTTTAAAAAGAGAAGAGAGTGGGGCAGTTCCTCGGAAGCATTTGTCTTTCACTTTTTAAAAACTTGGATCCAGACGCTGAGTTGTGCAACATGAATATTTTTCTTTAAAAGGCAAGTATATACAGAGATTATCTCTGGGGGATAGAAGGGAAGGAGGCAGTGGAGAAAAAACATTTCTCTAATATTTGTATTTGACCATGTGTCTCACTGAGCCTTCTCTTAAAAAACAGAAAGTAGCTTAAATGAAAAAAAAAAGAACACCCCCCACAAAAGACGGTCACAAGCAGGAAACATTTTGAAAAACACGTCCCCTTTGCCCAGAGGCACCAGACACTTGCTGTTTCTCTCAAGCTGACCTGCCTGTTGTAAATCCCAGAAGCATCTCCATTATTGCTGCTGTTGTTTAGCCAGTCATGTCTAACTCTTTCGGGACCCCATGGATTGTGGTCCACCAGGCTCCACTGTCCATGGGATTTCCCAGGCAAGAACCGTGGAGTGGGTTGCCATTTCCTCCTCCAGGGGATCTTCCCGACCCAGGGATTGAAGCTGGGTCTCCAACATTGCAGGCAGATTCTTTATGCTCTGAGCTACCAGGGAAGTTTGGTCAGTTTGATAATTCAGTGTTTTCTAGACACTGGTGTAGGTAGAAATGGATACGTGTGTTATTTTATTTATTTTTTTGGCTGCACTGTGCAGCTTATGGGATCTTAGTTCCACAAGCAGGGATTGAACCCTGGGCCCCTGCAGTGAAAGGGCCAAGTCCTAGCCACTGACACCAGGGAATTCTCTAGCTGTAATTTTAAAGAGAGCCTATGTCTGAAAATTCAGCTTCATGAAACAATAAATTAGAAGTGTTGTGAATGATTTTTACTAAATCCTTTTTTTTTAATCTCATAAAGAATTTCCTCAGGTAATGGTTCTGCAAAGTCAGCTTAGTATTTGTTTAAAGATGATTAACTGTTTGACTTGGGAATTACAAGAACTGAAAACCCAAGTGTGAAAGACCATTTATGGGGAATCCGTCAGAAGTGGAGAGAGAGCGTCTTCAAGATTATGAGTCATTGGACAAAAGCAAGCCGGCCCTGAGCTCCCTGCAGATGGGAGCCTTGGTTTCCATCACAAAGCATCAAGCTTTGGGGTCTGTGGTCACTCACACCCTCTCAGTCCAGGTGCTCTGAGCCAAATTGTACCCTCAATCAAAGGGAAAAAGCCGAGCAAATAGACGGTGACTAGGCCGCCTTGAAATATTCCTTTGCTTGTTTGCTTCTTCTTTGAGTGGCGTGTGGAAGTTCCACGTTGAGTCACCACAAGCCGTTTCTGCACCACTAGAGGGAAGGCTGGCTTCTCCCCGAGTCTTTCAGTGTTTGCACCGTCAGCAGCGGCGCTAATCCCTCGTCAGCTCTCCTAAGCTGGAGAAACGATCCTCCGCCACCCTCTAGAGGGCCAACCTGCGAGACCTCCTCTTGTGCAGCCCTGAGTGTGTGAGTCACTCCGTTGTGTCCAGCTCTTTGCAACCCCATGGACTGTATCGCCTGCCAGGCTCCTCTGTCTGTGGGATTCTCCAGGCAAGAATCCTGGAGTGGGTAGTCACGTCCCCCTCCAGGGGATCTTCCCGACCTGGGGGTTGAAGCCACGTCTCCTGCATCGCAGGCAGATTCTTTACCTTCTGAGCCACCAGGGAAGCCTGTGCAGCCGCAGGGCTGGCATGGAAGATGGTGGTGGTGCTGGTCGTGACCACAGCCCACTGGGGGGCGGGTGGAGGGTCAGGGGCCCGGGGGTCCCGCCTCTGCGCTGCCGCTGACCGGCTGCGCAAATTGAGACGTGTGACTCCGTCTCTTCTGGCTCAGCACAGGGTAAACGGGGAGAATATCAACATCCACCTCAAAGGTCGTGGGGACTGGAGGAGCTAACGCTCGCCTGTGAAGAGCTTAAGATAATTCCTGGGACACAGCTGAGCCCGTAGTAAACATTAGATGCGTTTTTATTGTTTCTGTCTTGTTAAACTTTGTAAGTTACTAGGTCACCTTAGGGCAGCTATAGAAGCTGAATTATCTTATTGTCAACGAGAGGTATTTATTAGACAACGTCTGTAAGCTTCAAATTCCGCTTCATCGGTCCAGATGAGCCGAGAAACACCGTGACGTGATGACCTCAGCAGGCGGCCCTGGAGTGCGTGTCTCGCAGAGACCAGCTCTCATCACACGTGCTTTCTGCCTCCACGCAGTTCATGCCTTCAGAACTCCACTAATTTTTTTTCTAAAGCTATGGAGCAGTTTGGTAGGTCAGAGTTTTATCACTGTTGAACCTTCATTTCCATTTCTCTGTGTGTGTGTATGTGTACATATATATATATATGCATGTTTTGAGCTAAATATATATTATTTATATTAGTAATACATTTATATCATATATATTTGTGGTATAGTTAATATATAAATATATTATACTATTAATAAATACATAAATACATCAATATTATTTATGCTAATGAATTTAAAGTATCTATCGTAAATATATTAATATATATTTAGTTGAAATAATTGTTTCATTTTAAAAGAAATTTTTATAGATATATATCATTACTTTTATTTTATTTTGCAACTGATGGGATCTTAGTTCCCAGACCAGGAATCAAACCCGCCCTTGAAATGAAGCACAGAGTCTAACCACTGGATCAAAGCATGTCACCATTACTGACACCTAGTTTCAAAGATAATAGATCAAGATTTGACAACTTCAGTCCAGTTCACTCTGAACACGTGACACTCTTCAGGAAGCAACTCTAGAACTCTTGGAAGTGCAGGTATACACAGCACCCCAGCTACCGCCTCGGGCTTCCTGCTGGTTCCTAGACCTTTGTTAACCTGGAGGGTGGGATGGGTGGGAGGTAGGAGGGACGTTCAACACAGAAGTGAGAGATGTGTGTGCTGCTGCTGCTAAGTCATTTCAGTCGTGTCCAACTCTGCACGACCCCATAGATAGCAGCCCACCAGGCTCTGCCGTCTCTGGGATTCTCCAGGCAAGAACCCTGGAGTGGGCTGCCGTTTCCTCCTCCAGATGTATGTGTGCCTATGGCTGGTTTACGTCGATGTTTGGCAGAAACCAACACAATATTGTAAAGCAGTTACCCTCCAATTAAAAATAAATAAATTTTTTAAAAGGACAGAGAAAAAAATCCCAATGTAAATATGGGTATGAGATAAAGTTATACACAGAACTGTCAATGGGACTTTTTATGACTCTGAGGGTCACCTATGTTATTCTTTTGCCCAGAAAAACATCCAGAAGGATATATTTTTAACATCCATGTTCAATTAGCTAAAATCAGATATAAAAACATAGTTCTTCCTTAAGCTTTTAAAGTTCACGAATGGCTCTCTTTTATTACAGGTCACCTTAGAGATGTGCGAGGAAACGGGTAATGGATAGCAATGAACAGTCGATTCCCTGACAAAGGTCCCCTTAATAGACTTAAGACGCAAGTTTCATAAGAAATTTCAACTTACAAAACTGGTGCTAAATGAGAAGATGGATGTTCCTTAACTCGTCATAATCATTTCATGATACATGTAAGTCAAATCATTGTGTCTCACTGTGTCTCACTCCCCAGTCCTGGTGGCTCAGATGGTAAATAATCCACCTGCCAATGCAGGAGACGGGTTCAGTCCCTGGGTTGGGAAGATCCCCTGTGGGAGGGCATGCGACCCACCCAGTATTCTTGCCTGGAGAATCCCATGGACAGAGAGGCCTGGCGGGCTACACTCTATGGGGCCGCGGAGTCAGGCATGACTGAGCTGCTATGTCAATTATATCCCAATAGAACTGTAAAGGAGAAAGCCTGGTGAGTCTTCAGATTCTCTTAGTGTTTTCATGCTTCTTACAAAGTGAGAGAGATTTCAGCTTAAAATCACAGCCCATACCCCCGGTTCAGTGACACATTTTAAACTAGAATCTGTTAAATCTTCTAATATGCCAAATTCGCTTGAAAACAAATGTACACAGTTTCTAAACTTAACTCACAAATGCAAACCCCTCAGGTTTAATGTCTCAGTGAGAGAGTTAACTCTAGATCTGTGAGGCAAAGGACGTTTGTCCACTGAACAGAAGACACTGGAGCTGACCTGCTATTGGAGATGACCATTTCACTCAGCCAAGGTCATCACCTTGGCTGAGAAGGAGAAGTCTGGAACTGTGGCACCAGGAAGTGACGTTTCTCCTGTAGGCCTGTGGAGCGTGGCTGCTTCTGACCAACAGTCGCTGTCCCACAGACTCCTGCATCGAACAGGCCACGTGGCATTAACACCATGGGAGCCGAAGTCACTTGAGAATCTAAAGGCAGGAAGGCCTCCCTGAACTCTCCTTATCTGTCCAAAAGCAAAGCCTTGCAAAGAACTCAGCTGTCATAAATCCCCTCCCTGGGAGTTTCACAACTTTTATCACTGGAGATGGTATCACTGGGATAAGAGATCACCTAAAGAGACCTTCATTCCATACTCCAAGGCCAAATTTGCCTGTTACTCCAGGTGTTTCTTGACTTCCTACTTTTGCATTCCAGTCCCCTAAAATGAAAAGGACATCTTTTTTGGGTATTAGTTCTAAAAGGTCGTGTAGGTCTTCATAGAACTGTTCAACTTCAGCTTCTTCAGCGTTACTGGTTGGGGCATAGGCTTGGATTACCATGATATTGAATGGTTTGCCTTGGAAACGAACAGAGATCATTCTGTCACTTTTGAGATTGCATCCAAGTACTGCATTTCAGACTCTTTTGTTGACCATGATGGCTACTCCATTCCCTCTAAGGGATTCCTGCCCGCAGTAGTAGATGTAACTGTCATCTGAGTTACATTCACCCATTCCAGTCCATTTCAGTTCCCTGATTCCTAGAATGTCGACGTTCACTCTTGCCATCTCCTGTTTGACCACTTCCAATTTGCCTTAATTCATGGACCTGACATTCCAGCTTCCTATGCAATAATGCTCTTTACAACATTGGACCTTGTTTCTATCACCAGTCACATCCACAACTGGGTATTGTTTTTGCTTTGGCTCCATCCAAGGGAACGCACTGGTCGTAGCAAACACCCTGTTCCAACAACACAAGAGAAGACTCTACACATGGACATCACCAGATGGTCAACACCGAAATCAGATTGATTATATTCTCTGCAGCCAAAGATGGAGAAGCTCTATACAGTCAGCAAAAACAAGACCAGGAGCTGACTGTGGCTCAGATCATGAACCCCTTATTGCCAAATTCAGACTTAAACTGAAGAAAGTAGGGAAAACCACTAGACCATTCAGGTATGAACTAAATCAAATCCCTGATGATTATACAGTGGAAGTGAGAAATGGATTTAAGGGACTAGATCTGATAGATAGAGTGCCTGATGAACTATGGACGGAGGTTCACGACATTGTACAGAAGACAGGGATCAAGACAATCCCCATAGAAAAGAAATGCAAAAAAGCAAAATGGCTGTCTGGGGAGGCCTTACAAATAGCTGTGAAAAGTAGAGAGGCGAAAAGCAAAGGAGAAAAGGAAAGATATAAGCATCTGAATGCAGAGTTCCAGAGAATAGCAAGGAGAGATAAGAAAGCCTTCCTCAGTGATCAATGCAAAGAAATAGAGGAAAAGAACAGAATGGGAAAGACTAGAGATCTCTTCAAAAAGAGCTGTACAAAAAAGATCTTCATGACCCAGATAATCATGATGGTGTGATTACTCATCTAGAGCCAGACATCCTGGAATGTGAACTCAAGTGGGCCTTAAAAAGCATCACTATGAACAAAGCTAGAGGAGGTGATGGAATTCCAGTTGAACTATTTCAAATCCTGAAAGATGATGCTGTGAAAGTGCTGCACTCAATATGCCAGCAAATTTGGAAAACTCAGCAGTGGCCATAGGACTGGAAAAGGTCCGTTTTCATTCCAATCCCAAAGAAAGGCAATGTGAAAGAATGCTCAAACTACTACACAATTGCACTCATCTCACACGCTAGTAAAGTAATGCTCAAAATTCTCCAAGCCAGGCTTCAGCAATATGTGAACTGTGAACTTCCAGATGTTCAAGCTGGTTTTAGAAAAGGCAAAGGAACCAGAGATCAAATTGCCAACATCCGCTGGATCATTGAGAAAGCAAGAGAGTTCCAGAAAAACATCTATTTCTGCTTTATTGGCTATGCCAAAGCCTTTGACTGTGTGGATCACAATAAACTGTGGAAAATTATGAAAGAGATGGGAATACCAGACTACCTGACCTGCCTCTTGAGAAACCTATATGCAGGTCAGGAAGCAACAGTTAGAACTGGACATGGAACAAAAGACTGGTTCCAAATAGGAAAAGGAGTATGTCAAGGCTGTATATTGTCACCCTGCTTATTTAACTTATATGCAGAGTACACCATGAGAAACTCTGGGCTGGATGAAGCACAAGCTGGAATCAAGATTGCCGGGAGAAATATCAATCACCTCAGATATGCAGATGACACCACCCTTATGGCAGAAAGTGAAGAGGAACTAAAGAGCCTCTTGATGAAAGTGAAAGAGGAGAGTGAAAAAGTTGGCTTAAAGCTCAACATTCAGAAAACGAAGATCATGGCTTCTGGTCCCATCACTTCATGGGAAATAGATGGAGAAACAGGGGAAACAGTGTCAGACTTTGTTTTTTTGGGCTCCAAAATCACTGTAGATGGTGACTGTAGCCATGAAATTAAAAGATGCTTACTCCTTGGAAGAAAAGTTATGATCAACCTAGATAGCATATTGAAAAGCAGAGACATTACCTTGCCAACAAAGGTCCGTCTAGTCAAGGCTATGGTTTTTCCAGTGGTCACGTATGGATGTGAGAGTTGGACTGTGAAGAACGCTGAGGGCCGAAGAATTGATGGTTTTGAACTGTGGTGTTGGAGAAGACTCTTGAGAGTCCCTTGGACTACAAGGAGATCCAACCAGTCCATCCTAAAGGAGATCAGCCCTGGGTGTTCATTGGAAGGACTGATGCTAAAGCTGAAACTCCAATACTTTGGCCACCTCATGGCCAAAGCTGACTCATTGGAAAAGACCCTGATGCTGGGAGGGATTGGGGGCAGGAGGAGAAGGGGATGACAGAGGAAGAGATGGCTGGATGGCATCACCGACTCAATGGACATGAGTCTGAGTGAACTCCGGGAGTTGGTGATGGACAGGGAAGCCTGGCGTGCTGCGATTCATGGGGTTGCATAGAGTTGGACACGACTGAGTGACTGAACTGAAAGAGACCTCATCACGAGGATACATATTTCCCGAAGAGGCCATTTATCTTTGATTTTAGATAAGTGCCCTTTGGTCCCCCACTCTCCCCCTATTAAGATGGACTATGAGCCCTCAGTTCTAACCACACCTTTGAGTTACATTATCTCTTTGCTTCTGTGTACGTGAATAAAAATTGGCCTTTTCTCCTGTTGTCTTGCATTAATTTAATTCACATGCCCTGTCACTACTCACCTCAAGAGGGCAGAGGAAAACTTTTTCTTCCCCAACACCTATCAGCCATATTTAGTCAACATAACTATTTGCCGTGTCCATTAAGTATTCCTTTTCCTGGGCTTCCCGTCTAAGTGGCTTAGGTGGTAAAGAATCTGCCTGCAATGCAGGAGACCTGGATTTGATCCCTGGGTTAGGAAGATCCCCTGGAGAAGGGAATGTTTACCCACTCAAGTATTCTTGCCTGGAGAATTGCATAGACAGGGAACTTGGTTGGTAGGCTACAGCCCATGGGGTCAACAAAGACTCTGACATGACTGAGTGACTGAAGTGAACTGAACTGAGCGGCTGACACTTTCCCACTTCACATTCCTTGTCCAGGGTCATGCCCATCATCACACAAATACGATGTTATTTTCCTATAAAGAATGTATTTAGGTCTCTCTGACCACGCTCCTCCACTTAAAAAAAACCCACCAGCCAACTCTTGTTTGCGTCGGTGCCCCGTTCTCAGTGACTTGTTCCTCTTCTCCCCTCTCTGTAAAGCTGCTCCAAGCAAGCTTCGACCAGCTCCCACCTCTGCAGGGAAACTCTGTTCTGCTACTGTTGTTCAGCCACTCAGCCATGTTGGACCCTTTGCAACCCCGTGGACTGCAGCATGCCAGGCCTCCCTGTCCGTCACCATCTCCCAGGGTCCTCTTGGAGGAGGTCACCATCAGCCCTGCCGTAGAACCGCCAGGTGGGCAGCTCGCAAACTGGAGAACAATCATACTAGAGAAGTTCTCGCAGTGATGCGAAGGGTCTGGGCCGGACAACAGATACCCCAACACAGGGATCCAGCAAGGGGACTGGGACCCCCCCGGGGAATCTGACTGTGAAGGTCAGTGGGATTTGATTACAGAATTCCACAGGCTGGGGAGACAGACTCTCGGAGGGCACAAACAAACCCGAGTGTGCACCAGGACCCAGGAGAGAGGAGCAGTGACCCCACTAGGGCTGAGCCAGGCCTGCCTCTGAGCTCCGTCCACTGTGCGCCCCCGATGGCCTGTCCAGCCCCTGAGGGCTGGTGCTTGGTGCAGACGTCCGGGTGTTTCCGAATGCTTCTTCTATCCTTCCTGCTCCTTTGGAGTCATATCCCACAAGGAGATCTGAATGACGTTTGGATGGACTCCAAGGCTTTTGGAGATAGTTCTAAGCCTATAGCAACCACAGGAACAATCGCAGATTGTACAGTTTGCCAAAAAAATTAGGTGTGCGTTCAAAAGAACCAGGCTGTCATCGCTGCGCCGACTCTTGTGAAACACTCCTCCCAAGGGGAAGCTGGCGTTGCACCGCGCCTGCTGATTTCCCTAAGTGAACCTCACAGCACATACCTTGCCACCAGCCTGTCCGGGTTCCGCTGGAATCCCCGCCCTGTGCCCACTGGTGGGAGAAGGGCTGCTTTTACTCTGTGACTGCGTACAGCAGAGAACACCCAAACGACATCGGCATGTTGAAGGTAGTCATGCACGTGCTTCCTAAATGACGGCTGTCCTCACAACAGAGGTGAGCAAGTGGGTGAGCTGCCTTTCCCTTGGTGGGAGTGCCCACAGATTTCCCTCTCCCGCTCAAATCACCGAAGAGAATGTAAGTTACACAAAGGCAGACATATACACTGAACGCCAGATAATACATGAGCATTCCAGGACCCAGCATTCATTGCTGAACAAACGCAGAGGAGTCTAGTAAATCGCCAGCATTTTCCTTCTGCTCAGCCACCCTGGCGCTCAGTCCCAGCCCAACCTACTTTTATTTATTTTTTTTAAGATTAAAAAAACTTTGTTTTCACATGGGTCATTTGTAAAGTCTTCGTTTGTTTAAAATGTTGCCTCTGTTTCGTGTTTTGGTCTTTTGGCTGCTCAGCATGTGGGATCTTATTTCCCTGACCAGGGAAGACCCCCACACACCCCTCCCTGCAGTGGAAGGGGAAATCACAACCTCTGGACCACCAGGGAAGTCCCCTAGCTTACCCTTTAAAACCCTGGGTGCTAGGCTTTTTATGACCAAAATCACAAGAGGAGCTTGGGAAGCCTTACCCTGAAGAGAGAGGTGCAGGGGCTTTTGCCGTAAGTGATGCGAAATGAAGAGCTCAGTGAACCACAAAGGGGACGGGAGGGAGCAGAAGCCCACAGGCTGGGCTCAGGAGGAGCAGCTGGGGGTGTGGGTTCTGAGAGGCTGCTGAGCGCGGGGGTTCAGGGTGAATGTGTGGGGGAGAAGAGGGGGCTGAGAAGTCCGGGTGGGGGTCATGAGTTGGATTTTGATTCAGGTCCATTGAGGGACGAGAGAAACAAGACAGTCTTTCAGCTTACTTCTGCCTGTCGGACAGCACTTCTCTAAAGATTCCGCTCCTCTCTCCTCCCGGGAGACGTCAGCATGGATCTGAGCTCCCAGAGGGCGGAACATGCCTGTTTCCTTTTGTACAGATTCCTGGGTCTCCTGAAGGGCCGGCCACACAGCTGGAGCCCTGGAGAGCTTTGGGGTTGGAAGAACCTTTTTTTTTTTAAATGTGAACCACTTTTAAAGTCTTTATTGAATTTGTTACAACATCACTTCTGCTTTGGTTTTGGTTTTTGTGCACGAGGCCTGCAGGATTTCAGGGCCGCCTGCACCCCTGTGTTGGAAGGTGACATCCAAGCCACTGGACCACCAGCGGAGCCCCTTGCTCGGAACTAAGCTGACTCTCATGCCTCGGGCACAGAGTGGTCCTAGCCCCCAGGGAAGGCAGCTGAATGCCCTGTGAAAGGCCTGCTCATTCTTGCCCCTAGTCTCCCAGTTTGCCTGTTTTTGTTTTAGAGGACTTAGCTATTTAGCTTTAAACGTGTTGACAGTTCTGTTTAATACAGGATTGATTTAAATAAACTGTGTCTGTGCTGTCGCTTCAGTCATGTCCGACTTTTTGTGACCCTACAGACTGTAGCCTGCCAGGCTCTTCTCTCTGCAGGACTCTCCGAGACAGATCACCCCACTTTGCGTTTGTTTCAGACTTCAGGACTTACTGCACATCACCTGGTTTTGTTTATATTTACATACATTTATATGTATGTGTCATCTGGCTAAATTCCTAAGGAAATCCTAGGGTAGTTGCGAGTATCTCCATTTTCAGATGCAGAGAGACTTGGAGAAGCTAATTTACCCCAATGACACAGATCAGTCAGGGCTGAAGCTTGGGTTCCAACACAGGTTTTCTGATCCTCTTTCTGGTTTGTGTCATGTCTGCTGTAGGAAAACTGGGAGAAAGTGGAGGAAAAATGCTTTGTGGAGGAGGCAGAAATCCTGGACACCTAGAAGTGTCCCCGGGCAGTCCACTCAGGAATTCAGCTTCTAGCACTGGACCGGGGCTGCGGAAGAGCTGAGGGTCACTGGCTGGAAACACTTCTCAAACATTCCACATTCAAATCAGTACTGTCTCCACTCCACGCAACAACAAAAAAATTCTGTCAATAAAACTTTTTGTGTTAAAAGTAATAAATGCCTTCTTTTGGTGACATTAGAAATGTGACTTTCAATGCCCTTTCAAAACATGAGTCCTGGGCTGAAGGCTTCTCTTCCTGATCAGAAGAGTGTTTATAATCCAGCCACCCAGAGAGAGTGACTTAAATGAACATTTGCCATGTATGTCCCTGTATACACCTGTGTGTACACGCACAAGCTTATTTAGAGAGTACACACGGGGTGCCCCTGTATATACCTGTGTGTACACAAACAAGCATATTTAGAGCATACAGATGTGGTGCCCCAGTTTTCACCTGTGTGTACACTCACAAGCTTATTTAGAGCATACAGACATGGTGCCCATGTACACCTGTGTGTACATGCACAAGGTTATTTAGAGCATACAGACAGACGTGGTGTGGCTGTATACACCTATGTGTACACATACAAGCTTATTTAGAGCATACAGACATGGTGCCCGTGTACACCTGTGTGTACATGCACAAGGTTATTTAGAGCATACAGACAGACGTGGTGTGGCTGTATACACCTGTGTGTACACATACAAGCTTATTTAGAGCATACAGACGTGGTGCCCCAGTATTCACCTGTGTGTACAGGCACAAGCTTATTTAGAGCATACAGACAGACGTGGTGTGGCTGTATACACCTATGTGTACACACACAAGCTTATTTAGAGTATACAGACGTGGTGTCCCTGTGTACACCTGTGTGTACACGCACAAGCTTATTTAGAGGGTACACATGGGGTGCCCCTGTGTACACCTGTGTGTACACGCACAAGCTTATTTAGAGCATACAGACGTGGTGCCCCTGTGTACACCTGTGTGTACACGCACAAGCTTATTTAGAGGGTACACACGGGGTGCCCCTGTGTACACCTGTGTGTACACGCACAAGCTTATTTAGAGCATACAGACGTGGTGCCCCTGTGTACACCTGTGTGTACACGCACAAGCTTATTTAGAGGGTACACACGGGGTGCCCCTGTGTACACCTGTGTGTACACGCACAAGCTTATTTAGAGCATACAGATTTAGAGCATACAGACGTGGTGCCCCTGTGTACACCTGTGTGTACACGCACAAACTTATTTAGAGGGTACACACGGGGTGCCCCAGTATTCACCTGTGTGTACACGCACAAGCTTATTTAGAGCATACAGATGTGGTGCCCCTGTGTACACGCACAAGCATATTTGGAGCATACAGATGTGGCTGTGCATGTGCGCTCGGTCACTTCGTCATGCCTGACTCTTGCAAGCCCATGCACTGTGGCATGCACTGTGCACTGCGGCCCACCAGGCCCCTCTGTGCATGGAATTCTCCAGGCAAGAATCCTGGAGTGGGTTCCCATTTCCTAGTCCAGGGGCTCTTCCTGACTCAGGGATAGAGCCCACACCTCCTGCACTGGCATGTGGGTTCTCTACCACTGAGCCGCCCGGGAAGCCCAGATATGGGCGTACAGACATCTAGAAAACGGCATCTCCGAATACTGTTTCACATCCTGCTTCCTTCACTTACCAGGGAATCACAGACGTCTTAAGATGCAGCATATTCACTTAGGGCTTGATGATGTTTTTCTTTGATGCTTTCCAAGAGTCTGGTCCAGGCAGCACCTCTGCAAAGAGTGTCAAGCTTACTCCTCAGAGTCAGGGATCACAGAGGAGGGCTCTCACAAACCCCACATTCAGTCTACCGTCCCTGCTCTCCCGCGCCTTCCCCAGGAAACAGCAGACTCTAAACTCATCACTACCACCACCTCTCACTGACACTCCCCCTGCACAGGGGTCTCTCTTTCTGGAAACCCCTCCCTTTTAGTGACCGCATGGACACCCTGCCAGGTGGGCTGCAGGGGCTGAAGCCGAATCTGGTCTCTGTACTGGCCACGGAATTAAATCTCAGAGACAGAGTCTGGGGTGATGTAGGGTAGTTTTATCGCTTTGCCAGGCAGAGGGTGCCACAGTGACCTCATGCCCTCAGAAACGGTGTAAGACCTGGAAGGGGCGGGGGGGGGAGCTTTATAGTAACGGCTCACAGAGGGTGCGATCAGCCTGCAGGCATCCTTCTGATGGACTGTGCTGGGGTGACGAGGAGTCAGAACCACTGTTGCAGAGACAGAGTAAAAAGAGGAAGCAGTTTTCACTTTCCCGATCCTGAGAGCAAAGAAGATAAAGAGAAGACAAAGATAAAGAGGCCTGAACATTCCTAGTTGTTGTTGTTGTTGTTTTTTTTTTTTACTTTAACTGCTAACTCTGCATGTCTGTATCTAGGTTTACTTTTCTGCATTCCTAGTGTTTATCCTTACAACACCTTTCCCCTTGTAGCTGCACATCAGAAAGAAGGCCACAGAGCCACCGGACAGCCAGACCCAACTATCGGGCTACTGATGCTGGCCTGTGACTGTCTTTGAAACAACGCAACATGAAGACATCAAGAGCCAAACACCTTTACTCCTACAGCTGGGCGCCTAAGCCCTTCTGGTCCCCATTTCTTGGTTAAAGGAAAGAGGCTTCATTCAGCCCGAATGACCTTCCCTGAGCTCCAACAGGTAAGTTCAAATAGATGCTGACTAGGGAAGGGAGGGGAGAAGCTAGCTACTGCAAGCCCTATTTTCATGGAAGCCCCTGGGCTCCTCATGGGGGGCACAGTTCTTGAGCCACGAGCCTACCATGTTGCCCTCTCTGCAGCTGAGGATTGAAGCCACCTTTCTATTTCCTCCAAACTTTGTCTCCATATTTTTTCATTCAGCTTTGGTGGGTAGAGAAAGCCAAGATTTGGGCCAGCCACACCATCAACCTTCTGGTTCTAACCGGTCTGGGATCTAAGTGCTTGCAGGCAGCATACGGATAACTTCTCCCACCTGGTGGGGGTTTCCACACCTTCAAACCAGCTCAAAGATAGTGTTCTGGGTAACCCTTGAGGGGGGGGGGGGGGGGGACAGAGACCCTTGCCCCACAGCTGCTCTGCTTCTCCAGGCTTCCTCCCTTGTTTCCACACCCCCTCCCTTCCCTGCTGCTGCTGCTGCTAAGTCGCTTCAGTCGTGTCTGACTCTGTGCGACCCCATAGATGGCAGCCCACCAGGCTCCCCCGTCCCTGGGATTCTCCAGGCAAGAGCACTGGAGTGGGTTGCCATTTCCTTCTCCCCTCCCTTCCCTAGTCAGCATTTATTTGAACTTACCTGTTGGAGCTCAGGGAAGGTCTTTCGGGCTGAATGAAGCCCCTTTCCTTTAACCAAGAAATGGGGACCAGAAGGGCTTAGGCGCCCAGGAGCCCCGCAGGGCCCGGCTGGGTTTCAGGGCCTTGTGTGGCCCACCCCCGCCCCTTGCTGGGGCGGCGCTGCACAGCTCAAGGACCGCCCCCCGCAGGTGCGTCCCGAAGCCGCCCCGCAACTGAGCTCAGCTGTAGGCAACTGATCACGTGCGCTGCCATCACTCAAGTAACCTCAGTTTGTTCTCCCTACTCACAGGGAACAACAGTAATAATGGAGGCAAGAAAGCAAAACTACAGCCCGAAAGAAATGAGAGACTGTCTCTGGTCTCTCCACCCCCGAGAGCGGGCTCCTTTCCCTGCAAGGCCGGCTCGGTTCTTCTCTCGCCTCCCGCTCCCTCTGCTCAGACGTCACTCTCACCTACTACCCCTCCTCCAAGCTCTCCCATCTCTTTCTTCCACCTTTACCTCAGAATTTCAGGGAAACAGAAAGAAGCTTGTCTTCATACAAGGGGTGATGGCCTGTCTTAGATTCAGGTGGTTTTGAGGCAAGAATGTGTGTTTCTTTCTACCGTCAATTACAAGTATTTACAAGTCCCGTGATTTTCCCATGTAACTTACAAGTATTAAGCAATACACGGCCGTGCTTGAGACAGTAATAGTGTTTTGCGGAGAGCTTGTTCTATTTCCCTACATTCCCTGCTTTTCATTCCTTTCCTTGCACCCTTTTTTTGCTTTCTTGAACTGGCGTGCACGCTACTTCACTTCAGTCGCGTTCGACTCTGCGATCCCATGGACTGTAGCCCGCCATGATCCTGTCCCTGAGATTCTCCTGGCAAGAACACGAGTGGGTTGCCACGCCCCCCTCCAGGGGGATCTTCCTGACCCAGGGATGGAACCTGCGTCTCTTGTGCCTCTGGTTCTTGACCACTAGTCCCACCCGGGAAGTCCCGCCCCCTTCCACTCGGGGCCCCACCAAAAGTGGAGAAGTTTCTGACCAGACTAGCCGGCAGGTGCAATGTTCTTAAGCTCCAAGAACATTGGTTGGAAAGATTATGAGTGAGCGCTGGAAGCACACGCCCTTTAAGGGCGGGTCAATCGCTTACCCCTGTCAAAACAAAAGACATTCCTACCAACAGGCGTTCAACTGAGCAATCTTAAAAGAAATGGTAACCCTACTTGGCCTATGTACTCTAAGACAGTATAGATCTTAGGAAAGGTTTCTTCCTTCCTTCCTTCTCTAGTTCTTTTCCTAACTTCTTGAAGAATTACACATATTCCTTTCCATACATGCGTTAACTTCTGATCTGAGCGAATCTGACAATGAAATAAAACAATAATGAAACGTTTCCCTCATGTATTTTAGCATCCTCGGGGCAGAGTTAACGAGTATTCAGCAAGTGACTAGTCGGTACGGCCCCACGCGCGTGCTTCGCCGGTCCGTGCCCAGCCACGCTTTCACGGGGCAGTTTCACTCGGCAGTTTACAAACGAACTGGCTGCGCTCGGCACCTGCCGGTGGTCATCAGCTTTAGGCTGCAAAACCGTGTCTAAATGAAGGCTCTGGGCTGGTAAAGTCAAGAAGACCTGATCACCCACGCTGTAAGCGTGGTACCCAACGGGTAACGGGGTGAACAGCCAGCACAGGTCCTCCAGCCGTGCCCAGACATCAGACGCGTGTACCCGGCGCGGGGCCGCCCGGCTCCGGGGCCGCAGGCGGCACAGCGTGCAGGCCCCGAGGGGCTGAGCCTCGGAGCGGCGCGGGCGGCGGTCCCGGGACGGCGCTGGGTCCTGGAAGGGGGCGCGGCCAGGGGCCGGCCCGGGCCGCGGGGCCGCGCCTGGGGCGGGAGGAGCGGGGCGCGGGAGGGAGGAGCCCGGCAAACCCGGGGGAACGCGAGAGGGCGCTTCCTGGGCGGCTCGGGGGCCGCGGGGCCGCCGCCTCCCTCCGCGCGCGCCCCCGCCCTCCCGTGCGTCCCCGCCCCCTGCGCGCGCCCGCGCCGGCCCTCCCGCGCGCGCCCGGCCCGCGCGCCCCCGCCCGCGCGCCCCCGCGCCGTCGGCCCGGCCGCGCTCGGGCATGCGCGGTGGGCGGGCCGCCCCCGCCGCCCGACTAGGAAGCGCGGGCGCCCGCGCCGCCGTCAGAGCCGAGCGGCCCCAGCGAGCCCGCGGCTCCGCTCCGCTCCGCGCCCGCCCGGCTCCCGGCCGCCCTCGGCCGCCGCCCGCGCCCCCCGCGGCCGGAGGCGGCGAGGGGCCATGGCTGACGTCTTCCCGGCCGCCGAGCCGGCGGCGCCGCAGGACGCGGCCAACCGCTTCGCCCGCAAAGGGGCGCTGAGGCAGAAGAACGTGCACGAGGTGAAGAACCACCGCTTCATCGCGCGCTTCTTCAAGCAGCCCACCTTCTGCAGCCACTGCACCGACTTCATCTGGTGGGTGCGCGCCGCCCCTGGGCCCGCCCGGCGCCGCCCGGAGTCCGCTCCCGGCGGGACCCCGCGCGCGGCGCCGACGTCTCCCCCGGCCGCAGACTCGGAGGGCGGCCCCGGGAGGCTGCCCGGGCCCCGCCGCGCGCGCCGGCCTCTCCCCGGGCCGGGCCCGCGAGCGCGAGGAGCGGCGGCGCACTGTTGAGGCGGGCGCGGGGAGGGCGGCGGCCGGCCGGCCGGCGGGGCGGGCGCGCGGGCGGCCTCTGCAGCGGACCCGGGCCGCGCGGGGCCGCGAGGACACAGGCCTGCCCGGGGCTGCCGGCGGGCTGCGGCCGCCGAGCCCAGGTAACTTCCAGGCAGCGGTGGCGCCCGGGCCGCGCTTTCCGCGCCGCGGCTGCCGGACAAGGCTGCAGGGTCTCCGATCCCGCCAAGCCGGAGGGAATCGCGCGTGTGCTTGTTCCCTGGGGAGACGGTGATGACTTTGACTGACTTTCAAAAGGCTGTGACCCCTCTCCTCCAGTTGTTTTAAGAAAGCTAAAACTAAAGCAGTACAGATGCCTCACTTGGAGAAGCATCAGTCTTTTTCCTCTTACGTTGCCCGACAACCTCCACCCATTCTGTCACTTGCTGCTGTATGCAGGAAGCCCCCGGCCCCCCAAGTCGGAGCCGGCTAGGCCTGCTTCACTCCCCTACCCCGGGGGGAGCGGCGCCGGGTAACTAACTGCCCAGCCGCTGTGTGGCTCCTGGATCCTGTGGGGCTCTTGGGAGAAGGAACGCTGCTTGAATGCATCACACGGGGAAACCGTCTCCAAGGGCGAGTCCCGCACACGTGCTAATTAATAGGTGCTTAACTTCTCCCTTAAGCTCTATCTGAACCCGTCACACCTGGGGGAATCTTTAAGGGAAAGCCCCACAGATGTGCTAATAAGGTGCTTAACGTCTTCGCTTCTTTTTAGAAATCCGCTCCAAAGCACACTTAGGTATAAAGCACAGCCACCTCTCCGAATTATTTCCGAGGTATAGTCAGCGCCTGAAGCGGTTGAGCTCCTAGGTCAATGTAGACAAGACTGCTTAACGCCAGTTCTTGGAGCCTCACGGCAGAGGGATTGCATTTAGTTAAGGCAAGGTCTTCGGCCTCACGTGTCAGCTGTGAAATTCCATTAAAACAGAACAGACTGCCGATTACTTTTGCAGGACGAGGGTGAGGTAGGAAAGAGGCTTGCAACCTAGACATCCAGGCTTGCTGAAGACTTCCCGCTGCCATTTGTTGGCCCCTGTGAACTGATGTGGCCACCAGGCGTAGCACGAAGTGGAAATGAAGACCTTCTTGTCCTCTTCTTCCCCATAGTCAGTACTCTTCTCCACTTGGCTGCAGAGCAACCCCTCGGAAGTTCCGGGAAAATACTCCCCAGCACGGTCTAGCCGTGGTTTTAATTTTTCAATTTTCTTCTCTTCTCTGCTTCCCTGGTTTACAACTCAAATATTCAAGCACTGGTATTTTAAAACTGTTTGCATTTAAATTTTTGGGGGGGGTGGGGAGTGACTAAGTTAATTATAAAGATATGTGAAGTGCTTTGTAAATTTAAAATGCTATGTAAAGCAAGAGATTATGACTCATAACCTTCTGAGAATTTTAATGTAGTTCATCCTAGTTGAAATGGTGTTTGCAATTTAATGTCCATGTCGGAGTTCTCTGCTTAGAGAGTAAATTCTCTACAGTAATTTACAAGAGCAATATAGCTTCTGAATGTGCTTTGAATGCTGTTGGTTCACAGTAAAATCAGATCATCATCTCACATGCAAACGATAGGGATGACACTGTAAAATCTGGCTCCTTTAAGCCAAAATTTAGTGTTAAGAGTGGTGCTACGTGGTGATTTCTAGGTAAATAATACTTCATAACAAATGATGAAGCCACTTGTTTGTTTTTAGGGTGAAAAGATTTTCAGTTGGTCTTTAGGGACCAAATTCAGCCATCTTTGTGGATTTGGTTTTTTAACCATAAAGTTCTTCTTTTTGCTTGAATATTGTAGCCAACAACTTTACAGTCATGTTCTTAAATTAAGTACTGATAAAATGTTAGAAAAAACAAAAACAAAAACCTGGCAAGAACCTTGAATATGTTGAAATGAGTTCAGTGAGACTTTGGAGGCCAGATCTTTTCAAAGTTGACTTGACTGCACTCTGAGCTGTTTAGGCATGTTTTCCTGTCAAATCATTGGGTTTCATGTGCAAACCTTTACCTTTGTAGAATGCTTTGTCATATAACTGGCTTAAGATGTGGTGTCAACAGAAAATAAGAAATTTTTCTTGTTTGTTTTTCAGGGGGTTTGGGAAACAAGGCTTCCAGTGCCAAGGTAAGCTGCCATGTTGGATTTTATTTTCAAGTACAACAAGAAGTAAGCATTCCAGACAAGAACAGTGTTTCCAGTCATCTTTTATTTGATAAAAAAGCAAAAACACATTTAGATGTTTTCAAAATGTGAGGGCTGTAAACTTGGGCCTGGGGGAAGAACACCATTTGGTATTTTCTGGTACTCTGCGTATAGACCTGCCTTTTTCTTCAGGGGAATAAAACCTTCCTGTAACTTTTTTTTTTGCCAAGAACGTTCTTGTCAGAAACTGCTGCCTCTGTGTGGGTGTTCAGAAAAAATGGAGTCGCTTTGTGTTTGTGTGGCTCTTCTTCCTGTTCTGGCTCATCTTCTACCTAGGAACTGGGTTGGACTTCTCACTGTGGGCCATACAGCACCTGGGAAGATGCCTGGGGGTTCTGGTGACGGATTGTCAGCCAGAATCAAGTCTGCGTGTTTTAAAGGCTGCTGCATGGGGCATGTCTCTCCCTCACGTCAGTGTTGTGACAGCATCTGACACTCTTGGCTGCGTCCACAGAAACGCATTTCCTCTCTGAAGGTGCATTTATCTCACACACTCCAAACGCCCAGCTTTTCATACCCTCTGTTTGTTGAAACTTTTTTTTTTTGAATGCTTTATTGCTCGTGAAGGCATCCTAGGTCATTAGCTCGCCTCACTGTCTATATTGTGTTTACTTAGTCCTGGTTACATTTCCCATCTGGGCTTCGGTTTATTAGGGCAAGTGGAAAGTACATTCTAGCCTGGAAAATATTATCCTAACACTGTTTAATATTAAGCGCATTAGAGATACGCAGGGTGTACTCTTTATGACTTTAAAATTGTGCTAGTAAGTTGGTCACGTTTCGAAACCTTCCACGCGCTGGTGAATGTGTTTCTTATATACGTTTTCTACACATTTTTAGCTGCAGCTGTTTTATGGCATTGCCCATCAGCATTCCATTTTTCTTCACGCTGTGCTTAACACCCCTGTTGAATAAACTTATTTGGAGAGTCGCATGGAGTAATCCAGAGAGTCCTTTGAAAAAGAATGAGTGTGTGTCTCAGAGATGGAAGGAAATGTGACTCTTTCCGGTTCTCAGAGTTGTGGATCTGAGCTTCAGAGACAGCATTTGAAGTCTTTGAACATGGAGTTTAAGGATGCAACCTTGTGATTCTGGGCTAATGTGATTTCTTTCTGTTGTCGTTTTTGGTAATGTACTTGGGCGGAGACCTATGGAAACTCATAAGGAAAAGTATTTACTAAATGTCCTAACTAATGCACAAGAGGAAGTGGGTATATGTCATTTAAAAAATGATCATTTTCTACAAAGAATCCAGGTTGACCCCTTTCAGACCTGCAGGTTTTGTTGTTGAAATTGGAGAGCTGGTGTGTTGACCACGGCAGGACCCACATGGGTTCCCGGGAGCGTCGGTGGAGCTTTTAGTGGATAACAGGTCACTGGCCTCGTCAGCATCACCCCCTTTTACCTCAGTTATAATAAAAGCGATGCTTGTAGATTGTACACACACTGTATAAAAATGAAATTGTATCCTTGTTTTCTTTCCCCTCAGGCATAACTTCAGACATCCGTGCATTCACTAAATTACACATACTTTTTAAAAAGATCTGAATTTTCAATCACTCTTATGCATTTTTCCAGCAGCAGGCAGTGGGTGTGGGGAAATGCTTCTCTCTCAGAACATCAGTTCTGCCTTATTTAGTTGCATGTGTGGAAGCATCAAACTGACTCACTTGTCTCTACTGAGGGACGTTTTAATTGTTTCTGAGTTCTTAGGAAATGAGGCTGTCAGTATCCTTGGGCTCTAGTATAGGCATGTCTGCAATAGATACTTAGAAGTGTGTGGATACATTTTAAACTTTAATAAGCACAGCTAAGTTGCTCTCCAGAAAGGTTCCAATTTGTATTTCAGTATCAATGTGAGAGTACCACTTTCTCTTCACTCTTAACCAATGTTGGATAATACAAATAAATCCTCTGCCTTTTTGCTCTGATAGATGAAAGGGGCTTCTTTCAAGTTTCATCTCCTGTGTGAGGTTAAGCACTTTTCCCAACACATTTTAGCCATTTTTTATCTGTCCTGTGAACTTCCTTAACATTTGAAATTGAGGATTTACAAACCAAATTGCAGTAGTGAAGGTGTGCTATTCTGTTTTTTTTTTTTTTTTTTTTTGACTGTGCCACTGAGCTTGCAGGATCTGAGTTCCCCGACCGAGGACGGACCCTGTGCCCCCTGCAGTGTGGAAGCTGGGACTCCCAGGGAAGCCCCTGTGCTTGTCTTTGCTTTGAAGAGTTAGACCAGGTCCCTTTAATGAGCTCCCCTATTGTATCTACACGTTAATTCACAAAAGCCATTTCCAATATAAGTGTATCTGCAGTGAGCTAACTGCTTGTTGCAACCGTCATGTGTCATCTGTATTTGACTCCGGCAGGCCTATACTAACCTGTTATCTTATTGTTGGTTGTAACTTAGATAATATTAGCTTGGGACAGTGGTGTTTTTCAGGTTTTAATTTTAATTTATTTTTAATTGGAGGGTAATTGCTTTGCCGTGTTGGATTGGTTTCTGCCATGCGTATGCAGACCTCCCGGAACCTCCTTCCCACCTCATCCCGCCCCTAGGTTGTCACCGTTGTTTAATTGCCCAGTGGTTACCCAGCGTTTTCCTATTTTGGTGCTCGCCACACTCTCTTTTTAAAAACGTTTTTTTGGCCACACCTCGAAGCTTACAGGATCTTAGCTCCCTGACCAGGGGTCAGCCCTGTGCCCCTGCAGTGGAAGCATGGAGCCCTGACCGGTGGGCCGCCAGGGACGTTTCTCTTGCCTCAGTCTTAACATTTGGTCATTTTAGAATGTGTTTACGTTTTCTCTCAGTGTTCCCTAAGTTAACTTCCTGTTGTCTCAGTTTGACAGACTCGTTCTTATTCAGAAGACGGACTGTTCTCGTCCGTGCCTGGCAGCACACGCCCTGGGGATGGCAGCTGGAGTCTGGGGCTGGCTTGGTGCTCCTTCCCCGTCGCTGAAGGAGGGGCAGTGTCTCTAGCTGCTGGTATGCAGCCTGTTGCTTTGCTCAGTAGATGGCATATTTGCAGCCAAGTTGGCTTCAGCTTGAGAGGGGCAGGCACTCCAAATGAGTCGTGTTCATGGAGTAAGACAGCCTGAAAAGCACGCGCCATCTTCCTAGTGAATGTTAAGTAAGGATTGGAAAATGAAAGAAATAAGTGAGTTTTAATCCTCCAATACTTTGGCCACCTCATGTGAAGAGTTGACTCATTGGAAAAGACTCTGATGCTGGGAGGGATTGGGGGCAGGAGGAGGAGGGGACGACTGAGGATGAGATGGCTGGATGGCATCACTGACCCGATGGACGTGAGTCTGAGTGAACTCTGGGAGTTGGTGATGGACAGGGAGGCCTGGTTTGCTGCGATTCATGGGGTCGCAAAGAGTCGGACACGACTGAGCGACTGAACTGAAGTCCTTACAGCTGGATTTGTTACTGGAGAAGGAGATGGCAACCCACTCCAGCATTCTTGCCCCCGGAAAGCCCATGGACGGAGAATCCTGGCAGGCTACAGTCCGTGGGGCCGCAAAGAGTCGGACACAACTGAGTGCGAACACGCCATCTGAAAAGCGTGCTTTGTATGGATGGTCCCGCTTCTTTCCTTGCCCCAGGATATTAACAGAGCAGGGACTTTCTGCAGGTCTGCGGGGTCATGCCACTTTTCCTTGCTGGACTCTGCTGTCCTTCCCTCGTGGTGCCGGGGAGAGCCCTGAACACGTGTCCCCACACGTGACACAGGAGGCTCCTGTGCTGAGGGTGTGCTGCCTGACGTGGTGGCGCCAGGGCCTGGAGCACGGAGGGGACGTGGTAGATCTGGAAGCCACAGGACCTACTGAAGGTTCTCAGAGGTGAAGACAAGCGTGCTCCTTTGTAGATCCGCCACGGCAGCACTCGAACTTGCCTTTTTGTTTGTTCAGCTTACTGTTCTGTAGGTTGGCTCAGTCTGCTCGGTGCTCGTTTCATGTCTGTGAGGCTAGCGGAGAGCTGGTCCTTGCCTGCTTTTTTCAGAAAAGCAAGGACGACAAGGGCGCTTGTCTGGCCCTGGCCGTTCCGAAGCTGCGCTTGAAGCCTGGAAGGCCTGTGCCCGGCTGGGTGCCGGTCCTGCCCGGCCTGCGTCCCCTAGCAGTGTCCGGGGGCGGGGGAGCCCCAGCGGGTGTCCCCCGCTCGCTCTGCTGGAAGCGGGAAGGAGCCAGCCCCACCTTTCTTGGCCTCCGTCCGAGTCAGGGAGACCCGACTCGGGCCCTAACTACAGTGACAGAAGCTACTTTGCAAACCTGCGTAGTCGGCCTGTCACATCTGGTTAGCCTGCCTCTCCTGTCTTCCCTGCTCTTTCCATCCCTTCCCTCCTGGTGAATGCCACAAGGTAAACTGTCCTGTCACCCAGGCTCTCTGAATACGCCATAGAGTGCGTGGTAAGTCACTTCAGTCATGTTCAACTCAGCAGCCCGCCAGGCTTCTCTGTCCATGGGATTCTCCAGGCAAGAATACTGGACTGGGTTGCCGTTTCTCCTCCAGGGGCCCTTCCCCACCCGACCCAGGGATCCAGCCTGTGTCTCTTGCATCTCCTGCATTGGCAGGTGGGTTCTTTACCACTGGCACCACCTGAGAAGCCCATGCTCCAGAATGGCATCAGAATGAGTCCCTGCGGACGAGCAGGGTGTGTGGGGTCATCCTCAGGGACTTCATTCACTTTCTAGGGCCTGCGATACGGCTCTGAGTCAGTGTGCAATCTCGAGCCACTTCCTGCTAAGAGCACACCAAATACTGAACTTGACCTGTGACCCTGTGGAGCTCTGTATTTTTCCATCGAGGGTTAAAAGTCAGCTTTCCCTATACCTTTCCTGATGACATTCCTTCTTAAAGGCCTGTCTCTGGATCGATATCTCAGCTCACCTGAACAGGATGGTGTCTGATCAATATCCTCTGAGAATGAAAGGTAATGTTTTGAATGAAGGGAAAATAAAAATGGTTCCCCTTTTAGCTGTAGGAGCTGAGGAATTCCAGAAAACCAGGTCTCTCTAAGGGAGGGTGACCTTTAACAGAGAGGGGGGTTGAGTTGGCAACTCTTTAGAAAACGAGGTCTAGTCATTCCCACACAGGCCTCAGAGTTCCGAGAGCCACGCGGCATGGTCAGCAGTGCTGGCATGGGCTGGGGGGCTGAGACCCAGGTGGGGCTGTACCACGAGGCTGACCTCCTCCGACAGTCCCTGTCCTTCCCACGTGCTGGCTTGACTGCCCCTAGACTCTCAGACAGACCACTGATTTTCAAAGTGAAAGCCAGGATTTTCCATTTCAAAACAGGTCAGCATCTCTGGACCCCCGCCCCCCCTTCTCATCTCGTTTGTTGTTGTTTAGTTGCTAAGTTGTGTCCGGTTCACTGTGACCCCATAAACTGTAGCCCCACCAGGCGCCTCTGTCCATGGGATTTTCCAGGCAAGAATACTGGAGTGGGTTGCCATTTCCTCCTCCAGGAGATCTTCTTGGCCCAGGGGTGGAACCTGCGTCTCCTGCATTGTCAGGCGGATTCTTTACCGCTGAGCCACCAGGGAGGCCCTCCCGATTAGCAGCTGTGTGAACTATAGATGAACTCTTGGTTATCTGAGTTCCAAAAAGACCAGTCCGAGTAAGAGCGAGTCTAATTTGAAACTATGGAGGTTTTGCACTGAGGTCAGACTAAAGCCTTATTTCAGCTTCAAAGATGGAATTGCCTGTAACCCCCAAAATGCAGGAAAGTGTGATTGAGGTGGGCAGTTGGAAGGGTTAACAGTTTTTACTTGTTAGAAGCAGAGACACAGGGAAAAAACTGGTGTTGGGGATTCCCGTTTGGTGCAAACTGATTATGAAGTGATTTTTGGTTAATGGCTTTCTGAATCGCTGCTCCTCTTCTCAGTACATTAAGTGAAAGTGCTTGTCTTCACACCGCACCCCCAAGCCGATGCTGAGGCATGTGGAGTGGTTTCTTGCTCCTCCTCGGCAGGAGAAACCTCAAATGTTTATTTGACACGTCCATTTCCTGTAATGTGGCTTACTATCCTGAGTGTTTCACTCTCCTGGATGACTCTCAAATTTAAGTTTTCAGGCACATTAATGCTTAGCACACTCATTTCTTTTTTTTCCCCCCTCCAGAGTGTTTTTTCAAAGTAGCACTCATTGCCTGCAGAGCTTCCCCATCGGTGTGAGCCCGGCTCCTCGCCAGGACGTGGCGTCTCCTCAGTCCTTGCTTTCTCAGGCTCACCTAAGGCTGCTCTTCTTCCTCCCAGCACCCGAGATAAGTGCTTGAGATGTACTTTCCAGGAAGCGTTTTCTCTTGATTCCTCTCCTCTCCCTGCCTGAATTGGCCCAGATGGTGCTCCTCACCTGCGAGTCTTCCCCTGAAGTGCCTCCCAGGCCTTTCCACCCTCCTGCCATGGGGCCCTCCTCCTGGAGCGCAGCTTGTCTGTTTCCTCTGTCCGCCTCGAGGGCAAGGACTGAGTCTGCCTTGCCTGTCTCCAGTGTTTAATGCGGTGCCTGGCACTCAGAGGACACGACGTAAATATTTGCTGAGTGTGAGATTATATAAATATTAAACGGTATGAAGGGTCAGGGTGACTTCTGCCTGCCTGCTGTTTTTTAGAGTCTAGCTTATAGTCCAGAGTCATGTCAGCTGGGAGGAGACCCTGAGGCGGCTGAAGCTAAGTGTCGTCGTTCTCTTGCTCGGTTGTCTGCGACGCTGTGTGACCCCATGTGAGTGGCAGTTCTCCAGGCTTCCCTGCCCTACACTCTCTCCTGGAGTTTGCTGAGACTTGTGCCCATTGAGTTGGTGATGCCATCCAACCATCTCATCCTCTGTCGTCCCCTTCTCCTCCTGCCCTCCATCTTCCCCTGCACCAGGGTCTTTTCCAGTGAGTCAGCTCTTTGCATCAGGTGGCCAAAGGACTGGAGCTTCAGCGTCAGTCCTTCAGTGAATATTCAGGGTTGGTTTCCTATGGATTAACTGGTTTGATCTTGCAGTCCAGGGGATTCTCGAGTTTTCTCCAACACCACAGTTCAACAGCATGCGTTCTTTGGTGGTTACCCTTCTTTATGGTCCAGCTCTCACATCCATACATGACTGCTGGAAAAACCATAGCTTTGACTAGATGGAGCTTTGTTGGCAAAGTGATGTCTCTGCTTTTTAATACGCTGTGTAGGCTTGTCATAGCTAAGAGTGCTTAATCAAAGTATAGAATGGAGAGTTCCAGTTTGTCCCTGTAAGTTCTGTGTAATGTTAAACCTACTGAATTTAGAGTGATAGGAAGAAACCACGCAGTGCGTCTGCCTTCTGCCTGAGAAGTGTCCAGGCGTCCGGGAATCTCCCGCACAAGCTAAACAAGAGTCTCTGGTGGGCCGCAGCTGTGTCCAGCCTCGGGTGCAGGGCGAGACGCTCAACCAGCACCGGTGTGTGTCTGGCAGTCACTGAGATGGTCCTTTGCTTGGGGATTACTAGTAGGCGAAGCCAGATTGTCATGTTCCAGAGGGAGCAGGCGCTCGGCATGACGCTGGTGGTTTTAAACTTCTTGTGCCTGGAAGGATTCTGTGCCCTCGCACGAGGCAGGGTGGGTGGTGGTGTGGGCACCAGGGGAGCCGCTGTCACCGAGTCATGAGCCCTCAGCAGGCGTCAGTCAGTCAAAAGATAAACTCGAGTTAAATGCAGCCACTTGCCGGACAGTCACAAGCTCTTGTCTTAGATCCGTTTGTTCAAAAGCCCCCCGTAAGCACAGGGTGTGATCATTTTGAAATGAGTCCTGATGAATCTGCTGGGCCTGTGGTGGGGTGGAGCTCGGGCGTAGACTCTAACAGTTCTGCAGAGAACATTTTTCAGAGCCAGACGGAAACTTTTTGGTGCCTACAGAGCCTGAATTTATGTGAGGGGAGGAAAGAATGACGCCGTGAAGGGAAACACTGAGACATGCCTGGGTGACATAGAATTAAGACCTGACTGTCCTCCTCTGTCTGTCAGAATTTCCACGGCAAACCCTTCATTTCGAGTCTCTTCCCACCCAGCAAACCTCCTGTTAGACTCTGACCTGAGACATGAGCCTTTCAGGTTGGCATGGCCCTAGCAGTCAGATCCGGTTGAAATTACTACAGCTGCATTAAAAGAAACCCTCTATTAAATTATGCAAAGGGGGAAATGGTTTCTGGAAATAATTTCTACCAGGGATGGAATAGAGGGGAATGATGTGATTAATTGTCAGCACAAGTTAGGAATCATTTAAGACCAAGTTCAGTGAGTAGGATTGCATGAGGGCAGTTCATCTTGGACGGCTTCAGTTCTGTGTTTCTCCCCTTATGCCTACACATCTCTAGTTCTGGCATTTTGGGAAATACAAGATTATTTATTATCTGGGGTAAGTAGGTAGGTAAGAGATAAGGGTGGAAGCACAGGACCTGAAGATGTACTATAAATAAGTTTAGATCCAACTTGTGTAAGAAATGGGATAAGAGAAAGATCTGATCAACAGTGAATTCTGAGCGAAATTTTATTCTAGAGATCTGATACCTATGCGCCAACTCTCCTGTCGGTGAAACTGACTCTTGGAGAGATGCGTCTAGTCTCTCACCCAGCGCTTCTGAAAAGGCCAGGCGCTGTACCCACTGTACAGAAGAGGCCCGGGATTGCCGTGGAAATCCTGACAGACAGAGGAGGACAGTTGCTGACTTGCCTGAAGTCACCGAGTTGGAAGTGGTGGGGCTGGACTCATGCCGGGCAGTGCGCGTTTGGACCCTGTGCTGTCGACCCAGTGACCCGCTGCCCTCAGGTTCCCCCTGCTCTGTCAGACCTCAGTTACAGCCCTCACTGGACAGTGGAGGTGTGGGAGGATGTGTCTTTATTTGTCGTTGTTGAGTTGCTAAGTCCTGTCTGACTCTTTGCAAACCCGTGGGCTGCAGCACGCCAGCCTTTCCTGTCCTTAAGTATCTCCTGGAGTTTGCTCAGATTCATGTCCAGTCAATCAGCGATGCTGTCGAGCCATCTCATCCTCTGTTGCCCCCTTCTTTTGCCTTCAGTCAGTCCTTCCTAGCGTCAGGGTCTTTTCCAGTGAGTCAGCATCTTTATTCCCGCCTGGCAAACCGGTTCATCAGTACCATTTTTCTAGATTCCATATATATGCATTAACATACTATATTTGTTTTTCTTTTCTGAGGCGGGTACTGTTGATAACAGTTGGAAGTGCAGGGTTTTGCAGCCTTGAGATTAGGACTGGAGAATATACACTGAGTTATAATAGACTTATACACGTTAATAAGGTAAATAATAAATAAAACATTCGTAATCTATAAAACCTGTAGCACTTTATGTTTTAAAGACTGCATACTGATTTGTTCAGCCATTGTTCCTGTTCACAATCAGGAGCTACCGCTTCCTTCTCCATGGTGCTAAACTCTGAGAAAGAATTATAACCTTAAGCAGAATCCTTGGGAAAGGACGGTAAAGGGGTGCTTCAGGGCACCCTGATGAGAATGTAAGGTGGGCTTTCTGCCCGATTTCAGATTTGCAAACTAGGGACTCATAGGAGACTGCTGCTGTGATGGCACGTGCTCAGCATGTGGCCCCCCTGCCCGGGGAGCTGGCGTCCCTGCCCGCGTCCACAGGGCTGGGTGCTGGGCAAAGGCTGAGGCCTCCCCACCGTCATCTGGCCTGGAGAGCAGGCTGAGGGAGTGAATGTCTGTTTTACTGCAGAAAGTCCTCAGTGCCTGAAGCTGGACCGTAAGTAGCCAATCCATTTTTTTCATGTTTTCACTCGATTTTCCTTCTGTCACGGTTTTAAATAAAGCATGATTTGTGTTGCTGTTTGTTGTCATTGGAATAAAACGCATAGGTTCAGGAAAGCTACGCTCATGCTTGTAAAGGTTTTCCTTAGTTTGCTTGGATTTGTTTTGAAGTTAAATGAGCTTCAGTGTTTTCCTCCTCTTATTGAATTAATGCCTCCAACTATATGTAACGGCCTTAAAAGGTGGAAATGGGAGATGGTTCCCTTTTAAAACTTTGAAACTTGCAGCTTGATTCTTGACTATTTACAGTGTAGGAAGTAGTTTAAATCATACTTTTTGTTCTCAAAGATGCTTAATGCAGTTATAATCATGAGAAGTCACATATGAATGTTTAACATTAAGAGGCAGGCTTCCCAGGTGGCACTAGTGGTGAAGAATCAGCCTCTCAATGAGGGAGAGTCAAGAGGTCCAACCCTGGGTTGGGAACATCCCCTGGAAGCAAGAATGGCAGCCCACTCCAGCGTTCTTGCCTGGAGAACCCCAGGGACCGGGGAGCCTGGTGGGCTTCCGTCTGTGGGATCGCACAGAGTTGGACACGACTGAAGCGACTTAGCAGCAGCAGCCGCAGCAGCCGGTTTAGAGGGCTGTGATAGTTGGCAGTTTCAGGTGGACAGCGAGGGACCTTAGCCGCAGTGCACGTGTGTCCATTCTCCCCCAGGCGCCCCTCCCCTCCAGGCTTCAGTGTAACAGTGAGCAGAGGCCCCTGTGCGGGACAGAAGGTCCTTGTTGGTCATCCATGTAAAATACAGCAGGTCATACACCTAATTCTGAAACCTTCTGAGGAAATCTAATTCTTTTCCCATGCTGATCACTAAATGACTAAAATGTCTAAAATTGCTTTTGATCCCTAAAGTGATTTTTGTTGCTTTAGTTTGACATTAGTTTCTGCAAATTAGTTTCTGAGTGACTTATTAACATGGGAGCCTCTATCGCTCTTCTGCTCTAACTTCCGGATGACAGTTCAGAAGCAGGCAGGACTGATATTTATTCTCTAGGTCCAAGGTCAGGTTTGGCTCGGGGGCTGATATTTTCCCTTTGTTCGTCTGTGCCACCAAGCATCTCAGCACCCGATGGCTGAGTGGAGTCTGTGCTCATGTGATGCCAATTAACTTGCAAAATCACATTTTATGAAGACTCTGTTGGGCAGGAGCTGGAGCAGCTCATGTTTGAGACTTCTGTGGTCGTCTAAAGTGAGTAATGCCGTGGAGTAATTGTGATAGGCGGCAGAGGCACTGGAGATCAGAGGCCGACTCACTGGGCGAGGTTCTGGGCTTACTGGATTCAGTTATTAGGATGGTGAGAGGTGTGACACACTCTCACGATCAATGAAAGTGTAAACTCAGAATTCATGGCATTGACTTCTGAGCAGGGTGCTTGGGTAACTCGCTTAATGGGGGAGGATTAATTCAAGTCCCAAGTTTTATCCCGAATTCTGAAAATGCATCAACTTCTAGCTTTTGTTTTCCTGTGTGTCCCTGTCATGTCAGGCTTTATTTGAAGTTCTGTATACTTTGTCTGAAACTATGTGGTGACTTAGAATTTAAAAAAAAAAAAATTGCAGTAGATTTGTATCAGATGGGCAAGATTTTAGTCACTAAGAAGGTGGATAGCACTCCTAACCATTAGATTTAATATTATGTATCTGTAATTAAAAACAGGCTTCTGTTTAAATGTAGGTTAATCATCTGACTATGCCAAAGCCTTTGACTGTGGGGATCACAATAAACTGTGGAAAATTTTGAAAGAGATGGGAATACCAGACCACCTGACCTGCCTCTTGAGAAACCTGTATGCAGGTCAGGAAGCAACAGTTAGAACTGGACATGGAACAACAGACTGGTTGCAAATAAGAAAAGGAGTACGTCAAGGCTGTATATTGTCACCCTGCTTATTTAACTTCTATGCAGAGTACATCATGAGAAACGCTGGGCTGGATGAAGCACAAGCTGGAATCAAGATTGCCAGGAGAAATATCAATCACCTCAGATATGCAGATGACACCACCCTTATGGCAGAAAGTGAAGAGGAACTAAAGAGTCTCTTGATGAAAGTGAAAGAGGAGAGTGAAAAAGTTGGCTTAAAGCTCAACGTTCAGAAAATGAAGATCATGGCATCTGGTCCCATCACTTCATGGGAAATAGATGGGGAAACAGTGGAAACAGTGTCAGACTTTATTATTTTGGGCTCCAAAATCACTGCAGATGGTGATTGCAGCCATGAAATTAAAAGACACTTACTCCTTGGAAGGAAAATTATGACCAACCTAGACAGCATATTGAAAAGCAGAGACATTACTTTGCCAACAAAGGTCTATCTAGTCAAGGCTATGGTTTTTCGAGTAGTCATGTATAGATGTGAGAGTTGGACTGTGAAGAAAGCTGAGCACCAAAGAATTGATGGTTTTGAACTGTGGTGTTGGAGAAGACTCTTGAGAGTCCCTTGGACTGCAAGGAGATCCAACCAGTCCGTTCTAAAGGAGATCAGTCCTGGGTGTTCTTTGGAAGGACTGATGCTAAAGCTGAAACTCCAGTACTTTGGCCACCTCATGTGACAAGTTAACTCATTAGAAAAGACTCTGATGCTGGGAGGGATTGGGGGCAGGTGGAGAAGGGGACGACAGAGGATGAGATGGCTGGATGGCATCACCGACTTGATGGATGTGAGTTTGGGTGAACTCCAGGAGATGGTGATGAACAGGGAGGCCCGGTGTGCTGCGATTCATGGGGTCGCCAAGAGTCGGACGCGACTGAGCGACTGAACTGAACTAATCATCTGAGTCCATGTGCATTTATATCCTGATCTTGACCTCCTCGGTGAATTCTGTAGTTATAAGACCAAGAAGAGCCTTGGTCTTGGAATTCAAAGTGGGGAGGGATTGTGGAGGCTGTGTGACTGAGGTCCCTCAACTTAACAGAGGTGGAACCGGCTGGGAGCGTGTCACGCTGTGTGTAAACCCAGCCACAGACTGGCCTCCACGCCCAGCTCGTGCAGTGGTGGTGTGCCCACGGCCGCTTCCTGCTAGCTCATAAACCTTTGTACCCTGTGTCCTCTGCAGTCTGAAACCTTAAGTTCTACGACCAGCGAGTCCCGGTGCTTGTCCAGGAATCTCTGTTAAAGCGGGAGGAAATCTGGAAGTGGAGCCAGTGCTGGATTCCTTTGGGCACTGTGCTCTGAAGCCTGGGAGCTTTATCGAGTGAAGATTGTAATTTATCTTTCATAATTTAGATTGCTAGTCTGGTAATAACGTAAGGACCTAGAGTGGGAAGTACTGTTGCCTGGAGAATCCCGTGGACAGAGGAGCCTGGCGGCTGCAGTCCGTGGGGCAGCAGAGAGCCCGACACAGCTGAGCATGCACGAATAACAAAGGCCAGCGTAAAGCATCGAGAATGCAGAAGGCTCTGTATGGAGGGAGAGTTCACAGGCAGGGAAAACTGCTCTACTTGAAATCACACATTGTTTGACTTTTGTCTTTGTAACTTTAGCTGGTGCTTTGGAAGCAGGCTGCACCCTGAGCTGCTTAGCCTGCCCTTGGTGGTGGTGGTTCACTTGTTCAGTTGTGTCCAACTCCTGCGACACCGTGGACTGCAGCACGCCAGGCCACCCTGTCCTTCACTGTCTCCTGAGAGTTGCTCAAACTCATGTCCATCGAGTCAGGGGTGCCATCCACCCGTCGCACCCCCTGCCTCCCCTTCTCCTGCCCTCAGCTTTTAATCTGACATCGAGATGTTACAGCAGAGCTGACTTCACACTTAAAGTCTGCGTGCAGAAAAGCAGCAGCATTCATCTGTGAGTGTGCAGATTCCAGTGGCCCCCGAGCAAGAAGGGGGGCCGAGTGTAACCATGAAGTTTGTTATTTAGTGGTTTTGTTTTCTGTAGTACGAGTAACTCCGTTGTTAGAATTGAAATCATTTCCCAACAGTGGTACAAATATAGAAGTCAGATATTGGTTTCAGTGTTGACTTGAGCTTCTTATTTTTTTATTTCTTTTTAAAAAATTATTTATTTGGCTGTGAGGGTCTTTCAGTTGCAGCATGTAGGATCTATTTCCCCAACCAGGGGTGGATCCCGGGCCCCCTGCCCTGGGAGCATGGGGTCTTAGCTCCTGGACGTCAGGGGAGTCCTGGCTTGAGGTTCTGATCTTAGAAACACGTAAATTCAGAACATACACAGCGTGATGGAACGGAAACGAAGCACGGGCCTTATGCATACCCTTCTCAGTCTTTTCTAAATCCAGATACAGCATAAGTCTTGTAAATGCTCCATGGAAAATTTTCTTTATGTCCTAGATTTCTAAGTTGCTTTAAAAATGAGCCAAAAATGTTGGTTTCTCCCCCCACCCCCCAGCTTGGTCAGTTTCCCTATCATAGTCTCAGACATCTTTCTTGCTCCAAGAGTCTTTGAACTGGATTTAAAGTTAGGAAATCCTAAGTATGTTATCACTGCTGATTTTATATATATATATATATATATATATATATATATATATGAATACTTTTGAAGATCTGCTAGGACTTACGAGTGGGAAATTTCTAGGCCATCTTTTTTATCCTTTGTGCCTGCTGTTAGATGGGAGTTGTTGCCTGCTTTGAATAATAGCCTTCCTTTTCAAATTCAGCTCTTCTGAGAAAGTCTGTGACTCTGCGGTGGGGCGGTGAGTGTGGACAGTCAGTTCTGCAAGAGTTTCGTCCTCCAAAGTGACCGCTTGTGTGACTTTCAAATCCGTCACAGCTGCGCACCTTTCCTGGTTCTGCTGCGGGATTGTCCACAGCCCCTGTAGTTTGACCTTGAACATTTCAAGTAACTGGAGATGTCTTTACGTCTCTCTTAATCTACAGCTTCCTCTTTCGTCCACGTTTCCTTATCTGGGAGCGTCCTTGGGCTTTGCGACCCGTAGACCTTACTTCACCCTCAAGTGACTGAACTACACTTGGCTCTAATAGGAGTTTTTTTCATCCAGATCCTTAAATCTTTGGAAGAAACGGTTTTCTTTCAAACTTTTGAACTAATTCTAGACACTGGAAAGTTGATAAATGGTAGAGGGAGTATCTCTATCTATCTCGCTTCCCCCAATATTCAGTTCAGTTCAGCTGCTCAGTTGTGTCCGACTCTTTGCGACCCCATGGACTGCAGCACGCCAGGCTTCCCTGTCCATCACCAACTCCTGGAGCTTGCCCAAACTCCTCCAATATTACCATCTCACATAACCGTAGTAGGATTATGAACAGGAAATTCACATTGGTACAATATTAACTGTAGATCTCATTTGAATTTTCACCAGTTTTTCCCCTAATGCCTCTTTCTGTTGTAAGGCCCTCTATAGCAGTGGTCCCATCCTTGGCACCAGGGGCCGGTTTCCCGGAAGCCAGTTTTCCATGGACGGGAGTTGGGGGTGGTTTCAGGATGACTCAGGTGCATCACGGTTACTGTGTGCATTCTCTCCGTTGTTGTTACGTCAGCTCCACCTCAGGTCAGCAGGCATTAGAGCCTGCTATGTAGGAACCCACAGGCGTCTAAGTTTTAGCCTCAGAGGTCAGTCACTTTTTGCTCAGCTTGTGTGGGCGTGTTGTGTCTGGTCACGCATTGGTGCAGCCAGACGTCTTCCTTGATAACAAATCGACCACTCCTTTTTTATTACTCTTGGTTGCACTGGGGCAGGAACGAGCTGGGTGGGGTCTGCTCATGGTCACTGTGGCTGCTAAGTGCTTGTCACTGAGTTCCTATTGTTCTTTTTTGCCAGGAACCTTACCTATAAGCAGAAGCGTAGGAATGGAAGCCCCTGGAGGCCAAGGGTCTCCTGCATCTGCACGGATTTTTCTGGGGAGATGAACTAGGAATTCAGCTTGATCTGGAAAGCCAGCTTGTTCTCTGGGCTGTCACCCAGTGCTTTGTGTGACGCTGGGAATGCTCTGTAATCAGCGTTGTCTTGTTGCGTCATCGTCAGCAATGTCTGCTTGTCGGGCCCTGGAAATGTGGAACCGAATTGTTTGTTGCAATTTATTTTTAAAGTTGAATGTTGTTGTTCAGTCGCTCAGTCTTGTCCGACTCTCTGCGACCCCACGGACTGCAGCACGCCAGGCTTCCCTGTCCTTCACCATCTCCCAGAGTTTGCTCAAACTCATGTCCACTGAGTCAGGGATGCCGCCCAGCCGTCTCATCTTCTGTTCGCCCCGTTCGCCTGCTGCTCTCAGTCTCTCCCAGCATCAGGGTCTTTTCCAGTGAGTTGGCTCTTTGCATCAGGTGGCCAAAGTATTGGAGCGTCAGCATCCTTGCAGTGAATATTCAGAGTTGATTTCCTTCAGGATGGACTGGTTTGATCTCCTTGCTGTTAGTGGCTATGGTAGCAGAGTTCAGCTTTGAAGAATCCTGAGGGAGTAAATCAGATCATACCCTTTTAAGCCTTTCATTGTAGAATAAGATGCAGATGTATTAAGCCCCACAGAAAATGCGTGGTCTAGGGGAGCGCCATACAACCCGAGTTGCTGCAGCCACCCCCTGGGTCAAGCGGATGAGCTCGCTAGTCCTCCCCTTGCCTCATTTCTTCCCCCAAAGGAACTACCGCGGTGACTTTCAGATCATCACTTCTGTGCATTTCTTTCAGTTTTGCTGCGTGGCTGCCCACGGACACTGCAGTCTCATCTTGCACACTTAAAATAACTGGGAATGTCCTTATGTCTCTTTTAATCTACAGCTTGCCCTTTCATACCCCTTTCATTATCTGGGGTGTCCCTGGACTTTGGGACCTACAGACTTCCCCACGGTTGGAATCCTGTTCACTGCATGCCCATAGCGCACCATATGCGTCTGTGCTTTCTGCAAACTGGCACCTGGATCCAGAGGTTCTATTGGATTTGAGTTCAGTTTGGGCCTATAGTTTCAGATGCCTTTTTAAGGTCACATGCATGTTACTCACACATATATTAATGTGGAAAGACCTCAAATGAGGACTTTCTATCAAAGTATCCAAAGCTGAGAAGTGAACGTACGCCAGCTGAACTCGTGGAGTTTTGCGCGGTGTGGTGCACGGCTGGACACGGGGACTGTGTGCTGCTTCTGGGAAGCTGGCTGTCGGGGCTTTCTCTTGAGTGTATGGTGCTCATTACACTTCTGTGCAAATTCTAGTTTTACCCCAGTACTTCTGTGGGCAAGAGGTGTGTGTGTGTGTGTGTGTGTCTGTCTGTCTGTGGGTGGTGGAAATAATTACTAATTGAATTGTTATATAGTCGTTTTCTTGTCTAAACCTCCCCCACACAACTATATACATGGCCTGTTTGTTCCTGATCTCAGTATCCAACAAGGTCAGAATTGGGTTTTATAGTTATTTTTGTGCACGGGAGCGTGTGGGGGCACAGAGAATAAGCCTGTGAGAAGCGAAGTCGGTGTCTTCCTCTTTGGAGAAGAAGACTGTCAGCTCCCAGGTCTGCTGTGGACAGACCCGCGTACAAGCTGCTGATATGGACGAGGGTTTTCCTAAGAGTGAACAGATGCTCTGAGTCGTATCAGGGCGTTTATAGTATAACCAGATAATATGACTTACACACAGAGCACTAAAGAGCATATGAAAAGTCAGCATGTATGAGTTACAGTGTAAAAATTAAGAGCCCTTTCTGTGATAAATGAGCGCTAGACTGGAGGTTACGTAACCTCGGCTTAGATGCGGACTCTCTGGAAAAGACCCTGATGCTGGGAGGGACTGGGGGCAGGAGGAGAAGGGGGCGACCGAGGATGAGGTGGCTGGGTGGCAGCACGGACTCGATGGACGTGAGACTGAGTGAACTCCGGGAGTTGGTGATGGACAGGGAGGCCTGGCGTGCTGCGATTCATGAGGTCGCAAAGAGTCGGACACGACTGAGCGACTGAACTGAACTTGCAGTTGAGGGCAGGGGCTTCCCTAGTGGCTCAGAATCTGCCTGCAATGCAGGAGACCTGGGTTCGGTCCCTGGGTCAGGAAGATCCCCTGGAGGAGGGCATGGCAACCCACTCCAGTGTTCTTGCCTGGAGAATCCCGTGGACAGAGGAGCCTGGTGGCCTACAGTCCGTGCGGTCCCAAAGAGTCAGACACGGCTGAGCGACGGGCCCTTTTCTCTCACTGCACTGGGGGCGTTGGATTCTGCTGAGGGGCAGCAAGCATGCGGCGTTCCTGCCAGCTGCTGTCAGATGATACTGGTCTCTCTCAAGGCCCTCTTTCAGCATCAGGACCCTCAGCCCAGGCTCCGAGCGGCTGTGCAGTGGTGACTGGAGTGGACGGGGGGCCCAACCCCGTGCCAGGCTGCCTGCTTCCTGGCGTCCTGCCAGCGGTGGGCCTGCTGCGGCACCGCCTCCAGCCCAGTGTTTATATGTCCTCTCCGTTAATTATTCCCTGGAAGCACAGTATCTTGGGAGAATAATCTACAGTGCTGCATTTTTTTCTAAAAATATTATCATTGAAATGCTGAAAGTTTCACGCAAAAGAAACCACTGGGTTGGTGGGGACTGGCCTTCAGCCAGGAATCGAGTTGATTTAGGACTGAAAAGAAAGATCTCCTGATACTTCCTCGAGGTTTTTCTTGACTGGCAGCATGTAAAACATTAATTTCCTGGCTTCTGTTGGGTCTGAGTGATTTTCTATTTTCTTTTTTTGCCTGTCTAGCTTGTGTGGATGCCTCACAGGTGGAACCTGGCATTTGAGTTGTGTTTTGCTTTGTGGCATTTTACAGAGTTCTGTGACCCAAACAGTGACTCTGGAGCCCCTTTCTAATCTGGAGAGAAAATAGAGATACTGGGAGAAGAACTTTGCAGTTTACCTTGTAGGAGCCGTAGGCTGAAATAACGGTGCTGTGACCCCAGTGATCTGCATGGAGATCCAACCAGTCCATCCTAAAGGAGATCAGTCCTGGGTGTTCACTGGAAGGACTGATGTTGAAGCTCCAATACTTTGAACACCTGATATATAAAGCTGACTCACTGGAAAAGACCCTGATACTGGGAAAGATTGAAGGCGGGAGGAGAAGGGGATGACGGAGGATGAGATGGTTAGATGGTATCACTGACTCAATGGACTTGAGTTTGAGCAAGCTCTGGGAGTTGGTGATGGACAGGGAGGCCTGGCGTGCTGCGGTCCATGGGGTCACAAAGAGTCGGACATGACTGAGCGACTGAACTGACCCCACTGATGCTTGATGGCAGTGGGATTCAGACTCGTGTGGGAGAGGAGATCTTGATGGACACAAGTCAGGATGCCATATTCCTCAAACTGTTCAGAGCAGCTGAAGGAGAGGGGAGAAGCCCAAAGGGCGGGTAGTTGTGATTTATTATTGTTTTTTGGAAAGCTTGCTTACAATCCTTTGAGCTAGATAGAGCCCTAGGATTACTTTGAGTTTATAGGACTGCATGCCTTTGCGTGCACAAATCCTGTCTGTGCAAAGTTGACCTTTAAAATTTCCATTACTTTCCCCATTCTGTCTCTTGGCCCCCACCCCTAAAGAAGCTGACCTTTGTGAAGTTTTACATCTTATGGTTGATGTTAAGGCCCCGAGACTTACATCTGTGCTGGCTGCCGCCCATCTACTTGTCTAATTATGTATTCCGTACATATTCTCCCCAGGTACTGAGCTAGTTTTCTGGGTGATAGTAACTATGATGACAGTTAAGAGCACGGCCTGCATGTGGCCCAGTGCTGAGCAGTCGGCAGAGAACACTTTTCTTCGGCAACTTTCACAGCCACTGAGGACAGGTGGTTTTCTCAGCTTAAGTATTCCCTGAATCTTACAACTAAGTGACTGGGGTTAGGTTTATATTTGTTTCTTTTTTTGAAGTATTATTTAAAAAATTTTTTTAATTGAAGTATAGTTGACTTACAGTGTTAATACTGCTGTATAGCAAAATGACTCAGTTATACATATGTACACACACATATATACGCACAAAATGACTCAGTTATACATACGTCAGTCGGTCAGTCAGTTCAGTCGCTCAGTCGTGTCCGACTCTTTGCGACCCCATGTATCGCAGCACGCCAGGCCTCCCTGTCCATCACCAACTCCCAGAGTTCACTCAGACTTGTGTTCATCGAGTCAGTGATGCCACCCAGCCATCTCATCCTCTGTCGTCTCCTTCTTCTCCTGCCCCCAATCCCTCCCAGCATCAGTCTTTTCCAATGAGTCAACTCTTCGCATGACGTGGCCAAAGTACTGGAGTTTCAGCTTTAGCATCATTCCTTCCAAAGAAATCCCAGGGCTGATCTCCTTTAGAATGGACTGGTTGGATCTCCTTGCAGTCCAAGGGACTCTCAAGAGTCTTCTCCAACACCACAGTTCAAAAGCATCAATTCTTCAGTGCTCAGCTTTCTTCACAGTCCAACTCTCACATCCATACATGACCGCTGGAAAAACCATAGCCTTGGCTAGATGGACCTTTGTTGGCAAAGTAATGTCTCTGCTTTTGAATATGCCATCTAGGTTGGTCATAACTTTTCTTCCAAGGAGTAAGCGTCTTTTAATTTCATGGCTGCAATCACTTTCTGCAGTGATTTTGGAGCCCCCCAAAATAAAGTCTGACACTGTTTCCACTGTTTCCCCATCTATTTCCCATGAAGTGATGGGACCAGATGCCATGATCTTCGTTTTCTGAATGTTGAGCTTTAAGCCAACTTTTTCACTCTCCTCTTTCACTTTCATCAAGAGGTTCTTTAGTTCCTCTTCACTTTCTGCCATAAGGGTGGTGTCATCTGCATATCTGAGGTGATTGATATTTCTCCTGGCAATCTTGATTCCAGCTTGTGTTTCTTCCAGCCCAGCGTTTCTCACGATGTACTCTGCATAGAAGTTAAATAAGCAGGGTGACAATATACAGCCTTGACCGACTCCTTTTCCTATTTGGAATCAGTCTGTTGTTCCATGTCCAGTTCTAACTATTGCTTCCTGACCTGCATACAGATTTCTCAAGAGGCAGGTCAGGTGGTCTGGTATTCCCATCTCTTTCAAAATTTTCCACAGTTTATTGTGATCCCCACAGTCAAAGGCTTTGGCATAGTCCATAAAGCAGAAATAGATGTTTTTCTGGAACTCTCTTGCTTTTTCCATGATCCAGTGGATGTTGGCAATTTGATCTCTGGTTCCTCTGCCTTTTCTAAAACCACCTTGAACATCTGGAAGTTCACGATTCACGTATTGCTGAAGCCTGGCTTGGAGAATTTTGAGCATTACTTTACTAGCGTGTGAGATGAGTGCAATTGTGCGGTAGTTTGAGCATTCTTTGGCATTGCCTTTCTTTGGGATTGGGATGAAAACTGACCTTTTCCAGTCCTGTGGCCACTGCTGAGTTTTCCAAATTTGCTGGCATATTGAGTGCAGCACTTTCACAGCATCATCTTACACACATATGTATACACAAAATGACTCAGTTATACATACATATATATATATTACATACACGTTCTTTTTTTGGGGGGTGTTATTCACTTTATTCTTTCCATCACATGGATTTTTGTGATATTTCATCCAAAAAGTTTTTTAAAGGTAAATTCTTCATGAGTTTGTTTGTTTCTTTTAAAAAGCCACTTTTACAGCTTGGATCCAGATGTTCTTCCCTCCCCAGGGCCCCCCACCCCTCCTGAATCCATCATAATAAAACGTAGACAGATATCTGTAAGAACATGCTCTTTTAATTTCCTGTCTTACCTCCTGGGGGTTGTATAAAGATGCTGTAAAGCAAGTGCAGTCAAGCCTCGCACACATTCAGATGAGGAGGTTTCACAGGTGCGTGGAGTGGATTTACATTTAAAGCAGCAATGCAGGTGTTTTACCTCCGTGGAGTGCCCTTCTTTCCTGCCCTAACCTGGGTTGGCAGGCAGGTGTGTGATTGCCTGTTTGCTGTGGTGCCTGAGCTGCTGGATCGCTTCTGCGGGACTTGCCCAGAGCCGGGCCGTCTCTGCGCAGCACAGATTCGGCTTTTCTCGGCCTTGGTGTGTGTCCTTGTATCCAGACTCAGATTTGGGGTGTTACTTAAGCGGGCCTCTAATTTCACTATTTGTAGACTTTTTGATACCATTTGAAGGCGAGGTTCTGCTGAAAGTGGCATCAGATGGTTCGTTTGCTCTACTTCTGACAATCAGCTTATTGAAGACTGCTCCTATATTCTTGTGTCCAGACTCTTGACACCTGCTCTAAAGCCGTGTGTCCTCTATGCAGATGTCTTCATCCTTTATTTTCGTTCCTTTCTGCTCTGTCCTTAGGCCACCTCTTACCTCATGTTTTTGCAATGTGAACTCATCAGATAGCTATGTGAATATTAGTATGACAAGTTTGGGGGGGATTTCTCTTAGAACGGGGTGTAAAATTTTAGATGACTACTCTGTGGATACTTAATGTCACTCCATCCACCAGACACATCTCTGAGACTCTGTTCTCATCCCTCTGGCGATGGGCCCGTCATCACGTGGGTGCACAGAGAGGCCACGGGGCCCTGGCCGCGGGTGACCAGGGGCTAACTGAGTCTGGGGTCATCAAAATCTCACCCAGGGAAACGTTTGAACTCTAGAGGGTGCGGGCTATCTAGGTGGAAAAATAAGGAAGGGCCTTCTGAGTAAGAAGCCAGCGCGGGCACAGCCCTGGGGAGGGAGCCCTGCATGTCGTGGGCCCAGGAGGGCCTTCAGGCTCTGCAGGGTCTGCGCGGGACAGAGGAGGCAGGCGGGATCCGCATGGCTGCCGGGCAGGTCTCAGACCAGGTTGAAGATCGCCATTCCTGAGCCTGAAAGCCGTGGCCGAGAAACCAACACAGGTTCTCAGGAGGGAGCTGGCCTCAGCGGTTTCCATGGAAAGGAACTAAACCGAAGCGGGCAGGAGTGGGCGGGGCAGCCTGCCGGGAGGCCCCTCCTCACCTGGGCAGAGTTTGGGGTCCTGCAGCCGGAGGGGTGGTGGAGAGATGTTTCCAGACCTGGGGTCTGTCTGGGAGGTGGCCGCCGCTGGATGTGGGGTGAGGCGGGGGTGGAGGGAGGAGCAGGCTGTAATAGGGACGGTGGTGACGGTCACTGTTGGTGACGAGTTGGAAGGCTCAGCTTTGGGGAAGGTCCCGTGGCCTTGAACCTGCTGAGTGAGCAGGGCTGTTGAGGTTTCCAGAGCGGGGAGAAGACAGTCAGGGTGGTAGCTGGATCCCAGGCCTGGCATGGAGGGGCGGGCGGCGTGGGAGCAGGCATATGAATTGGACGAGTTGGGGGGATAGCGTGCCCAGGGTGGGGGCGCTGGGCTTGGAGCAGGACGAGCGAGGGCCTGCGCTGCAGCGGACTGAGCTCAGCTGTAGGGGGTGAGGGGCTGAGGGGTAGGAGCTCACGGGGCTGGGGCAGGAGCCGCTGGGGTCTTCCTGTCATGGGCGGAGGGTGAGGGAAGGGGGGGCAGATGCTGGGTAGCTCCCGAGGGTTGTTCAGTTTAAACGCCTCCCCTTGGTCTTCCCATGCGTTGTCTTTGAGGTTATGGTTCCCGAGGAGTGTCTCTTTCAACCACTAAGCATTAAAAAATAGTCAGAAACGTTACCCTGCTTTCAGTCTTTAGAAAGATGGGTTGGATGAGTTTAAGTTTTGAACTGTTTCTCATCCAGTGCCCGATCTTCGCTGATCACTGAGCTGGCTCTCGTTGGACCCCTTCTCCCTCCGTCTCTCTTGGGTATTCCTACAGGAGGGGCCATCTGGGGAGCTGAGCTGTTCTCAGAGATGAAAACCAACCTGTGCGTGACTCGGAGAGGGCACCCTGGCCGTCACCCCTCTGTCTGTGTTACTCAGCCAGGACGTTTGTACTTATCAGTGAAAGCACTTAATTTTTTTTTAAGTCATAGGGCTGTAATATCTACTCATCCTATCAAAGAGATAAAACGGATCAGTAGGCAAGCAAGCATTTGTCAGTGTTTGAGGGAGATTTCATTAAGCTAGAATATTCTATTAGAGACGGAACTCCATTTCCGTGTCTTTTGTTAAGAGGGTATCAGTGTGACGGCAGGAACGGGTATTTGGAGGGGCACGTGCTCCAGCGTTAACTAGATTACAGAGTTTCATAAATACACTGAGACGGAATTTAAAACAGCAACAGGGAAAACGACGTGGGGCTCATCTGTGGGTGGGATTCGAGGCCTGCGGCTCTGGGGGACGCGGTCCTGGTTCCGCTTCACTCCTGGGCCTCTGAGGCGGCTGCCGTCTGTCTGTCAGTAACGGCTTCGTAGTTTTCACCCGTGGGACAGCACTTCTGCGCATTAGCGAGGGGAGTGCCTGCGACGCTGCCGGGAGAGGCAGCCCTGGAGGCAGGCTGTGGTTGAGCGCCTGGCGGGCGACAGTCGGCACCTGAGCTCGCGGCTAAGGCGGCCTCCTCCGGGAGGCGGGTCTGGGTGTGCGGCTCTTAGCTGTGTTCAGCCTCGGTCGTTTCGGCTGCGACACCCGTTCCGAGCTTCCCGCTTTCCCCGGGCCCGCCCTCCTGAGCTCAAGCCTCGGCTGGACCCCCCACCTCTGAAGACGCCCGCGTTTATTCCCCGCTCGCGGCCGGGGCCACGTTCTGAACTCGGACACTGCTTGCTCAGGGTCCGTGAGGGTTCATGCCTCAGCAGCACGCCCTTCCCCAAACCTGCGGCTCCACAGATCTGCGGCTCCCGCACTGCACGCGGCAACGAAGGGGCCCCGCCTCCCAGCTTGCAGGGTCCGGGCGTCGAGGCCCCGAGGCCGCCGCCTTCAGAAGGCAGGGCGGCGCCTCCCGGGGGCCTCCGCTTCCGGGCCCGCGGTCATTGGCCAGAGCGAGTCACGTGATTCTGGGGGTGGGGCCTGGGCGATTCTGGCGCGTGTGTGCTGCCCGGGAGGAGAAGCCCTGAGAACCTCCCACTGGTAGAGTGGGAGGGTACAGCCTTTCCTTAATGGAAACTGAGACCCAATGTGAAGGCCACACAATCTGTCTTGTTAAGCAGCTTATTTTTAGAGTTTTTTTCCTTTTATTTGATCAGTACTTTCGTTTTGAATCCAGTGTAGCAAGCCAGTTAAATCTTATTCAGAACATACTAGATGGAGCAAGACAACGCTGGCTCCATTTACGAGGGGACCGTTGCATGCAGCGCGTCTCGCGGTAGATCGCCGGGCTTCTGGTGGCTCCCAGCGCAGTTAGTCCACGCGTTGGTAGTTTTCGAAGCTTTGCTGTGAGGTTGAGGTGGGAGGAGTCTGGGGGACGGACAGCGTTAGCATCCAACAGCCATCCGGGCTGGAGCTCTTCCAGTTTCTGTGAGGTCTGAAATGGGTCCCTTTTTAAGGTTTATTTTTGTTTTTATTATTTTAAATTTAAAAAATTTTTTTACTTTAAAACTTTTTGTTTTTGAATTTTTACCTTTTTATTTAAATTTTTCAGTTTTTTAAAATTAAGTAATTTTTTTTTTACTCTGGCACTTTAAAAAGATCTTTCTGATTTGGGAGTCTGGTCCTTTCCAGGAGACTCAGTTTAGGTAAAATAAAAACTTGCCCTTTCCCCCCCCCCAGACCTTCTTACCCAGCACCTCTGTCCCCTGCATGGAATTAGCTCTGCCAGAGAAGCTGGCATGGAGGAACTAGGTATGCGTCACAAATAACTAACGGCCTGATGGAGAAGCTCACAGACTGTGACAAATGAGGGGCGTCAGATGGGATGGATCCCCTAAGTGCTGGGAGTCCTGTATTCCCAGGAGCCCCATCTGTCCTCCAGGTGGACAGCCAGCCTGCTCTCGATGAAGGCCAGGGATGGGACGCTCCAGGCTGACTGGTGGCGCTGGGCAGGGCGCCCAGTGTGACATGGCCTGGTCATCTTTCTCGTGATGACAGTCTCCGTCGGTTGGGCTCCCCTCGTCTGAGCGAGTTTCTTTCACGTGATGATGTTCTCAGTCGTTCGGGCACCTTTCTAAGGGGTTGAGGAGCGGGGGCCCTTGTTCCTGTTCCCAGCACCCTGTGGGAGCTTGTGGGTGGACAAGAAGGAGCCTGGACTCTGGAAGCAGAGGGAGTGACAGGGATCGAGGTCCGGCCAGTGCAGGCGCCTCTGGGGTCAGCCTCGCCCAGAGGCCGCATGGCCCCCAGCGGGCGTCCCCTCCATGCCCCCACAGGGTAGACAGAGGCAGGTGGTCTTTCCTCCTCCTGGAGGCCGACTCCAGAAACTCCGAGGACGATGCTCTTAATTAAAACCTCGACTTGGTGGCTGGGTGCAGGTTTTCAACATCCCTGGCGCCTGCTTTGCCCGCAGGGTGGAATGGAGCCAGTGTGAGGGCTGCCACGGCCCGGCCTGTGCTGTGCCCAGCTGCCCAGCGTCGCCCTGCCCTCCTGCTTCCCGCCCCCCGTCTGCTCTGCTCTGGGTGTGTCCATGTCGTGGGAAAGCACGAGGCCCCTTGGACCCCAGCTGCAGCCTGTGTGGAGCCAGAGGTCTGGGCGTTTGTGTTCATTGTCCTTCTAAGTTTGACTCTGGGCAGGTCTCCTTTTTTGATCATAAGACTCTAACCAGATCTTCCTTTCACTTCCGCTTCACTTCACAAACTCAGGAATCCTGGCGGGGAGGGAGAGAGGCTGGGGCAGGGGCTAGAGGAGGTTGGGGGGATAAGATGTGGAGGGCCCGGGAGGGGTGCAGGGCGAGGGCCCGGGGAGAGCAGTGTGAGCCATCAGCGCCCCAGAGACCACGTGCCTCTCACGGAACCGCAAGCCTCCGTCTTGATTTTTGTGCACTTGACAAACTAGGAAGCCACCCCTGTGCGTGGAGCGGCCGAGAAGCTTGTCCAAACTCAAAGCACAACCGTGTGAACCGAAGGCTTACACCTGCGTGAACAGGTGGCGACGCCCCATCTCTTCCTAAGATGCCACGACGTTCTTTGTTAAGGGGAAGTACCAGAGAAGTTGGCACTGGCCTTTTGACTTTGGAGGGTTAGGAGCTTGATCCAGTGGAATTCTGGACGAAATCCTGACTGTGAAGCTGTGGCCCATGATTAATGAGTCTTCTGCTTTTACTTGAACCCGAAAGCCAAACTTTTAACTTCTGTTGCTGCACTGTGCCGACACCATGGATACTTGTTATTATAGTTTTTTTGCCTCGAAGTCTTTTTCCTTAGTCCCAGTCGTGACAGGTGGCATGTTCCTGGAGAGGCACTTCTGAGCGTGTGAGCCCCTCTGGCAGGCTGGGTCTTCTTGAGTGAGTCTCCAGGGCGCTTGCACGCTGCTCTGGGTGCCTCGCTTGTCTCCCGCTCAGGGTGCGTCTGGACGCGGCGCCCCCCCCTGGGCTGCAGGGTCTTGGTTGGCATCGCCAGAAAGCGCCGGTCTCCCTTGTCACTGACCACACCTGTCACTCTTCATTTCTGCCTGGCTCCAGACTGCAGACTTCGGTCCAGTTTTCAGAACTGGCTGTTCTGCCTTGCTGTGCAAAAACCCCACTTTGGCAGCAAACATCACTCTGGCTGCAAACATGGTCCACGCTTTGGCGAAGCCGCCTGACATCGCTTCACTGAACTGCTTTCCTCCAGAGGACAGCAGAGGCCGGCCCGGGAGCGCCGGGTGGGCTGTGATCCTCCTTGTATCGGCTTCCTCACTTCCAGATTAGTCTCGTGAGGTGGTAGTTTAGTCACTCACTAAGCCGTGCCTGGCTCTTCTGACCCCACGGACTATAGCTGGCCAAGCTCCTCTATCCATGGGATTTTCCAGGCAGGAATACTGGAGTGAGTTGCCATTTCTTTTCCCAGGGGATCCTCCCTGAAGCAGGGACTGAACCCAGGCCTCCTGCATTGCCGGCAGATTCTGTACCAGCTGAGCCCCCAGGGAAGCCCAGTCTGGTGATGCATCTGCTCAGTAAGTAAACTGAGTTTGCTGAGGATGTACCAGCCCCACTCATCTTAAACTGATGGGTGTGGAGTTGTCCAGAGCTGTCCTCTAGGTTCTAAAAAGAGACATGAATCAAGATTCTATAGTTGCATCTGGACTTGGGCCGCCTTCTGAGGAGGTTATAGTGGGAAGAAGGCAGAAACATTTTGGGAGACGGGACCCTAAGCAAGAAGGAAGGTACTTCTGTAATTTTAACCGGCTCTTCCTGGCAGAGGTTTCATACAGCTGATTCTCAGACCCAGCTGTGTATGGGGAGTAGCTGTAGATAGAGCTCACCAGGCCACTCTGCTGCTGCATTGAAAACGTGCTTCCTGATCACAGGGTGGTTTGTTTAGTCGCCAAGTCCTGTCCAGCCCTTTCTGACCCCACGGACTGCAGCACGCCAGGCTCCTCTGTCCTCCACTCTCTCCTGGGGTTTGCTCAAACTCACGTTCATTGAGTCAATGATGCCATCCAACCATCTCATCTTCTGTTGCCCCTTTCTCTTCCTGCCTTCAATCTTCCCCAGCATCAGGGTCTTTTCCAAGGAGTCAGTTCTTCGCATCAGGTGGCCAAAGTATTGGAGTTTCAGTTTCAGCAGCAGTCCTTCCAATGAATATTCAGGGTTGATTTCCTTTGGATAGACTGATTGATCTCCTTGCAGTCCAAGGGACTCTCAAGAGTCTTCTCCAGCACCGCAGTTTGAAAGCATCAGCTCTTCACAAGGTAGCAGATGGAATGAAGAGGATGTGCTCGTGGCCACCATCCGAGGCCTCTGGTCCAGCCGTGTTTCAGTCTTAGCCTTCTGACGGGTTAACGACTGCAGTGCTGAATCAGGCTCATCTCCGTCTCGCTGGCCTTCCTTAGATGTGTATTGAAGAGTGTGTGCCCGTGTGTTGGAAAGAAACTAGATAGGTTGGGGGTAGATGATCATTTTGATTCTGATAACTCCTGTGCTAAAAGGGGTGGAATAGGTACAGAACTTCCAATGGCTGCTGTTACAGTATCCGCTGAGAGAGGGAATGGCCTGTTCTGGCTGGAGTGTCTGAAGCTGACTTTGCAACGCTTGCTTCTGGAGTCCTAGCCTTCCAGAGAGTTAGTCTCCTGGCAGACTTTCCCGCACGTCTGCCTCGGCGAGCCTGCCCTGGGGGCCCTGCTGTCTGTTCGCCCTTGTTGTTCTTTAGTCACTGAGTCGTGCCCGGCTCTCTTTGACCCCATGGACTGTAGCCCACCAGGCTCCTCTGTCCGTGGAACTTCCCAGGCAAGAATACTGCCGTGGGTTGCCATTTCCTTTTCCGGAGAATCTTCCTGACCCAGGGATCAAACCCATGTCTCTGGTGACAGGGAGATTAACAGGCAGATTCATTACCACTGAGCTGTTACTCTAGTATTTAATTCATCTTTTAAAATCAGGCCTTCTGAAGACAGAGTGGCTGAAAAGGAAAATGGATTCTTTTGTAAAACCCAAGTCTCTTAAGCTTCCACTTGGACTAAAATCCCTTTCATTAACTCAAGGATTTTTTTTTCCTCTTTGCAAACCAAGTTGCTGCTGCTGCTAAGTCACTTCAGTCGTGTCCAACTCTGTGCAACCCCATAGACGGCAGCCCACTGGGCTCCTCCATCCCTGGGATTCTCCAGGCAAGAATACTGGAGTGGGTTACCATTTCCTTCTCCGATGCATGAAAGTGAAAAGTGAAAAGTGAAAGTGAAGTCGCTCAGTCGTACCCGACTCTTAGCGACCCCATGGACTGCAGCCCACTAGCCGCCTCCGTCCATGGGATTTTCCAGACAAGAGTAGGAGTGGGGTGCCATGTCCTTCTCCAAGTTGAAGCTAACTTAAATTTAACTTTAGGTTATGCTAAAAACATTTTCTTATGTGTTTTCTTAGTGTTATTGGAACACTGTTTCTGTAAAGGAACTTTAGTTTCTATTCTAAAACCCAATATTGTTTAGTCATTTACTACTTAAGGGGAGCTTAGAAAGAAATGTAACAGCTGCTTGGAGTCCATTTAAAGAACTCTCAGCTCCAGAATCTTTTTTTCCTTGACACCTTCCTCTTTCCCCTGAAAACCTTTAAATAGAGACTGTTTCCTTTTGCTGCATTTAAAACCCTAAACTCTATTCGATTTCTTCTGGTTGTTGAGGGTGGTGGCCTGTCTCTGAAGGCCAGCAGAAAGGAGAGAAATGCTCTATGGGAGTATTCTGGTGTTAGTGTAGGTCCTCAAATGTGGAAAGTCCCCCCAAAGCAGCAAAATTCCCCCCAAATTAAGACTCCGTCCTGAAATCCGCCCATAACTCTATGAATGTGAGCTTAGTCAGATTTTCAAATGCCTTTATAAAATTATATAACAGAGGTGAAAGTGAGAGATCTGAGTTATAACTTCATTGTATGAGCTAAGCGTGTAAGCCTTACCATTTGATGTCATTTTAATTCTAGGCTTAACAGGAAGGACTGTTGGAGGGTAAAAGTGTGGATTAGTTGGTGTGGATTAGTTCTGTGCCAAACATGCATACTTCTCTCTTTCTGTGAATTGCATTAAAGTCTTCAGGAGGAATGGAAAAAGGGTATTTAAGCCTTACAAACAAGCTGTGCACCATAATATGTTTGTATCAGACGAAAAGCTGTGGCCGTTTGCTTAAGATAATCCCAGCGATGGAAAATAATGACCAGGCCCTCGGGGGAGTGGGTGCGGGTGGGTGATTTGGCCTTCAGCAGCAGTTGGGCGTCAGTGGTGGAGAAACCCACCAGCTAATGCAGCCGTGAGAGACTCGGGTGCGGTCCCTGGTGGGGAAGATCCCCTGGAGGGGGGCATGGCAGCCCACTCCAGCACTCTGGCCTGGAGAATCCCAGGGACAGAGGAACCCGGCAGGCTACAGTCCACGGGGTCGCAAAGAGTTGGACGCGACTGAGAGACCGAGCCCGGCCCAGGGGCCGGGGGCACGCTGGCCTCAGCTCGGCAGCACGAGGCCCTGTTTGGTCCAGCTTGTCAGGTTGTGAGCGTTGCGGGAGCTCAGGCAGGCAGGCCAGCAAAGACTTGCTGTGTCGGCTACACAAACACCGCTCGTTCAGAAGATGAATTTGGACTAAGTGTAACCACGGCTTCTTAGCTTCTTTAGGATGGGAGAAAAATTAGGACATAAACAGGAGGATGTTCAGGATGCTCCGTGGAGGGCGAAGAGAAAGCATCCCCGTCGGGTGCTTGTGTCTGTTTGGAGCAGGCCTGTCTGAACCTGGGCCCCTCAGAAGCCCTTCATTTAAGGCTCATTTCTCTCCATCACTGAGGAAGCCGCTGTGTGCGGTTAGGCCAGAGGCCAGAACTCGGCTCCAGTAACTTGGCAGTTAAGGTATGGGCGCCGGTTACGGTCCCGAGGCTCAGGGGGAGCGTGACAGCTCGGTCGCAGGGTAGGACCCGAGGCAGGCTGTCCACGGCCGGCTCTGTGGGTGTCAGGAGGGCAGGGCGTCTGCCTGGAAGAAGTGGGGTGAGTGGTTATTGGTTTCAACAAGCCCTCGCATGGGTCTCTGCAATTCTTGACTTTTTTTTTTTGGAAAGACAAAAACTGCAAACCTCACAACACCTACTGCATCTCCCCTGTTTGTTGGGGGTCCCGGATCCTTGGAGGCTTGCCAGCTTCCTGCTCCTGGAGGCAGAAGTTTGGGGCTGGTTTCTTCGTGTTACGACTGGGCTTGCTGGCAGCAGGCAGTAAATACTAAGTAGGCTCTTCAGATTCAGTTTCAGTCTATCGGATCCATCACATTTTTTCCTGCGTTTAATGTCAAAGGTGCAGGTTCTGATGGTAGCTGGCAGTTTCTAAGCACTTGACATCTGTTTCGTATGAATTACCCTTTTAGAGGCACAGAGAGAAGTGAGGCATGTTTTGAAACGTGTGCTTTGTGATTCTTGCAACATGGCGAGGAGACGTGTCTTACATTGTGAGTGCTTAATTCTGTCTCCTGGAAAGTTTTGTGGAAGGATATAAATTTAAACGAGTTAAAGTTTTGGATTTTTGACAAGTGCTTACCAGGAAGGAGCTGTTCTGGTGAGACGAGTTAATGGTAATCAAACACAAATAATTAACCAGATGCTTGATTGTGCCAGTGTGATCCTAGTACAACATAATAATGGCTTGGAATTTGAAATTGAACTTGACCTGGTTATCTTCTGAGTATTTATGTCAATGAACATCTTTTTGAATGTTGCCCTAAACATTCATATAGCTTTAAAAAGCTACCTTACATGTCACTACGATGTATTAAGAAAGTGTCTCAGACAGGAAGGCAGCTTGTGAACCTGTGACAGATAGTCTGGTGGATGCCGACAGCTCCTGAACAAGGGTCCACAGTTGCAGGTCGTCTTACGTGGGCCACAGATACAAGAGGAGTGGCTCAGTAGGCTGTAGGCTGCTGTCACGGTTTTGCAGTTAATGATTTCGGCATTGGACAGATATTTTGTGGACCACCTGTGATATGTGGAGTCCTGTGGGTGTAGCCCTGACTAAATCAGATGTGGCCCTACTTGTAAAGAAGTTCTGAAATCCATCCAGTTAAAAGCTGAATCAAACCAAATTAAACAAAACCAAACCAAAGTCAGAGCTGGAGGTACTAGGGGAAGCAGGTGAGCTTCTGAACCCATTTATGTGTTGGTAGAACAGTGACAGGCGATTAAGAGAATTATGAGAACAGGATGGGATGTAAAAGTCATAAAGCAAGGTACTACCTTCCCGCTGGCTCAGTGCATGAGACCCAGGAGATGCAGGTTCGATCCCTGGGTTGGGAGGACCCCCTGGAGGAGGACGTGGGAGCTCCAGCGTTCTTGCCTGGAGAATCCCATGGACCGAGGAGCCTGGTGGGCTACAGTCCAAAGGGTCGCAGAGAGTCGGACACGACTGAGCAGGCAGGCAGGGCTCACATACTAATGTAGATGGAGATGAACGCACGGGTGAAAATGAGGGGAAGCATTGGCGTGCTGGCATCCACATCTCTCAAAGCAGAGTCCACCGGTTCTTCCCTGAACTGAAGCAGTTCCTTAAAAAGACTTCGGTTTCTTAACAGACTTCACCATCTCAAACAGTCACAAGCTTTTGTTTTGCTGTAGGCAAGCAAATTTAACGTCAATAAGAATGAATTCTCATGTTGAATATCATTTTCCTAAAATTATTTCTGTTTGTCAGCCTCCATCCATCCATCCGTGTACAGAGATACCAAGAACGGTTTTTGCCTAGCGTTAATGACAAATCAACTCAAACGCCGACACGTATATTTTTGCGTTTGTCCTCTGCACTGCATACCTTCTTGAATACTTTTTTAATGCCAAAATTTTAAAAGTAGATGGTTTGGATGTTAGGAATACGAATTTTTTTCAAATTTTAATTTCTAAATTAAATACTTCTAAATTAAATTAATGTAATTTTAATTTCTAAAATTGGGGTGACTGGAGCGCAGTACCGTCTGCCATACCGTGCATTGGGTGTGTGTCACGTTATCCACATAGACTTCAGTTTCCCAAGTAACTGAAAATATACATGGGGCTGTTGATGTTGAGACTTTACCCATGTCTCCCTGCCATCGTGTATGTTTTTTTCCACATGACTTTGTTTTTCTCACAGCCATTCTGGGGCCATATAACTCTTTGTTATCAGTCAGAGAGACATCACTTCATTTCAGTGAACAAGTTTGCCTTTTTTTTCATGGAAAGCTATTGAAGAGGTGTGTGTGGGGATGGGGACGATGGTGTGAAGGGTGTTTTCAGTTTACTCACCCGCAGTGTGGAGGTCAGACCGTGGGGACCCCGGTCATGCTGCTGAGGCCATCCTGCCGAAGGGTGGTGGTGGCCAGGACAGAGGAGGGGGCCGCAGGGGCAGGAGTGAGAGCCGGGCTTCAGAGACCACGGGACTCAGGGAGGGTTACACGGGCCAGAGGGTGTGGGAGTGAGAGCCCGGCTTTGGAGACGGACGGGACTCAGGGAGGGTTAGACGGGCCAGAGGGTGTGGGAGTGAGAGCCCGGCTTCAGAGACGACGGGACTCAGTGAGGCTTAGACGGCCACAGCAGGGAGGGAGCATCCACGGTCCACTGGGTGCCCAGCTGGCTCATAGGAGGCTGGCTTGCCCTTCCTGGAGACAAGGCATGTTGGGAAACGAGCTGGGCTCACGTCTGGTTTCTGACACTGGACCAGGTGGCCTTGGCCTTCAGTTCAGATCAATAACAGAACATCTGAGGCATTGTCTTCAGCTTGGCCTGTGAATGTGTCCTGGGGGGCCTGTCCCTCCCTAAGTTAAAAATTGTCAGCGTCTTCTGAGAAGAGGCTCCCTCTGTAACTTAGACTCGGTGGGGCCGTGACTCACTCGGGTTGGGAACCGCTGAGTGTGTCTCATCACTAAGGCCACTCAGTAGTTGCTCGTTGCAGTCTTATGAAGCACAAGGATATGACGGATGGAAATTTCCTGCCCAGCTTTATAGCAGGGAGTTCAAACTTCTAATGCCGCTTTCTCAGGATGTCTTCACTGACTCGTGTCTGAAAACTGCTTTGGCACACTGCTTTGCCTTTTCAGTGGTCACACCTGGTAATCACTAGCATATCCCTGTGCTAGTAACTTACGCTGTGAGATTGGAATTCGCTTTCCCATTTTACAGATGGGAAGCTGAAGCTTAGAAAAGGCAGGTTAGCAGTAGGTAGTGATCGAGCGTCAGGGAGCGTCTGCAGCCTGAGCCGACCTCTTCTGTGGAATGCCCCTGTACAGGGTCATCGTAGGGCTCCCCCTCTTATTCTTCTGATTTGTGTCCTGTCTTCTCTGTAGACAAGACGCCTTTTATTCTCCACAGCAGAACTTCATCAGGAAAGCTCGTACCTCATCTTGTTTTGGAGACCGTGGAATGCTCAGATTCACAGAGTGTCATTCTCAAGTCAGACTTGCTCGGTGTGGCCGTCCTGGCCTCCCACACGAGCTTTTCCAGCCAGCTTGTAGTTTGTGGTGGCGCTGTTCGTTTTTTGTTTTGTTTTTTAGGTGGTGATTGAATTAAACCTTGTGAGCATGTTGACTTTTTGAAGTGGTTACTTAGGCTCAGCTGGTGTGACTAACGGACAGTTATCTTCAGCTTCCTCTGGACCCTTGCTTTAACGACTCAGAGCAGCGTCTGTTTATGTAACCATCACTTGCCTGATCAGCTTTACGAGCAAACGCACGCGGCCTCGGGTGATCTGCGAGGGGCACCTCTGCCTCCCTGAGCGCAGACTGTGGTCTCCCGGTCCCCTCCCTGAGGCTGCCTTCCTACAGCTCCTGGTCAGGGACCGCTCCTTCATCACCAGAAAGAGGAGGCGGTGTCAGAGGGGGTCTGAGCATCCCAGAGTCCTTCTGGTAGTCAATACAGCTCTTCCTCTTATGAATTTTATTTTTATCATGAAATTATAGACAGAAAAATGAGTGAAACAACAGCCTTCAGATGTAGGATGAACTAACTCAACTCCAAAAAAGATAAATGAACAAAAATCAAATGTTTGAAAAGAATTCATCCCACTCCTAGTACATCAGTGCTGTGTTGAGAGGGCCAAGGAGGGCTTGGCTTCGAACAGATGGTTAATTTTATGGAATGAGTGTTCAGGGGGGCAGGCAGAGGAATGCCACTGAGTGTAAGCTGTATTTCTAGCATCATCTAGAAGGGACTTGATCACTGCGTTGTGAGTAGACACCTAAGGACAAGTAGTGGGATTCGTTTCAGTACCAAAATGACAGGCCCTGAGAGAAGAGCAAAGTGTACACTGCAAAGTCGAGCTTTCGAGATCATGTTGTGTCTTATGATACCAGAAACCCATTTTTATTTGGAAACGTTAAATAAGAGCTGATGGTGTGACTCTAATGTAAGCTGTATCGTGGTCATAGTTCCTAAGCTCTGAGGTCTCGGGACTCCTTTACACTAAATTATTGGAAATCCCAAAGGGCTTTTGTTTATCTGGATTTTATCTACCAATATTCACCTTATTACAGATTAAAAATGGGAAGTTTTTAATTGATAATAAAATAGCAATGATAAACCCTTCACATGCAAACATGAGTTACATAATTTTGTGATAAAGAAGTATATTTTTCAAGACAAAATTGAGTGTTACATACTAGAAATTTAACATCTGGTTAATGAAACATGCTTGGACTCTCAGCTCTTTTTGCTTTCAAGCTGTTGATGCCTTTGAAGTATATGTTGAACATATAATAGTAAAAAGGGGGAGTATCCACCTTCTCAGGTAATTGGAGATATCCTTCGTTGATAGTAGGCAAGTGAATCTCTCAGGTGGCTTGCAGTATAGACTATGAAGCTGTATCTGTGTCTGTGGTCTCAGGTATTGAGCAGTTCTTCTAAGTGCTTGTGATCTTCTTTAGTTGGGCCAATACTAACTTCATTTAGTCCTGTGGGTCTTTTAAGTGTTGACACATCATTATAAAACATCAAAAAATTACAGTTAATACCACTGTCCATCTCATCAAAAACCTTTTAGGTCTTAGGAAGCTGCCAGGCTCATGGCAGATGGAAGTCTCCGAAAGTTCTGTTTTTCACTTGAAAGCTTGACTTTTGTCACTGGCGATAAACACTGTCAGTTATTTTCCACGAAGTGACAGCTCACTTCATTTTCATGAAAGCATCTGCCAGATCTCCAAGTCTGAATACCCGTAGTTTGGTAGCTCTTTCAAGTGAGAAGAGCACGCCATAGAAAGAGTGGAGTGTGACAGCCGTCACCCGTGGAGAGCAGCCAGAGCGCTTTAATGCAAGTAGACTGTGAACGTGGGCTTCAGATGCGTCATCGAGGCTTCCTTAAACATGGAACTGGCTTTACAGAGGCTCAGCTTCCCTGGTGGCTCAGATGGTAAAAAATCTGCCTGCCAACACAGGAGACGCGAGTTTGATCCCTGGTTCAGGAAGATTCCCCTGGAGGAGGAAATGGCAACCTGCTCCATATGCCTGGAGAATCCCATGGACAGAGCAGCCTGGCGGGCGACGGTCCACGGTGTAGAAAAGACCTGGGAGCTGGTGGTGGGATGCGGGTCTTGCCTGTCCGCCTGGTGGTTCCTGTTAAGGCACCGGCTGTCTTGTTACCACAAACGCTTTCTCACATTCAGGGCTGATGTCAACACAGGGAAGGAGGGAGATAGGACTTTACTATCATCAGGAGAAGCTTTGTTCTCGTGGACCCTTGGAGGTCAGCGGCCCACACTTTAAGGGTTTGGAGAAGCCGCCGTAAACCCCACGTCACAGACGCTGTAGCAGTGGTCTAGGACATCCACCACTGAGGCTTCCTGTCCCCTGAGAAATCCACACAGGCCCAGGACATCACCACCGTTCTGCTTCTGGCGTCTCCACGGTGACCTGCATCCCTGGCCTGGAGCAGCAGAAGGCCGGCAGCTCCCTGGGGCAGGTCGGATGGCAGAGGGCTGGGCGGCCTGACAGTGGGATAATCCCACGAGTGAATCGCCCACACGTGCGTAACCAGATTGTAAAGTGGGTCTCCCTTTAGTCAGCCGCTTAGCTGAAAAGCAGAAGGACACAGTTAAAAATTACAGGTCTCCAAAATAGACACTTTGTGCGAACTTCTAAGGTAGCATTTAGCTGAGGGTGTATCTGGGGCTGCCTTGAGGATTTTCATAAAGCCTTTGTCTTTGGAATGTAACATTGTTATTAAGGGTGTCAGTAATTTCTTTTCAGAAATGCTCACAGTGCACCAGACCCTGAAAAGGCGTGAAGAGCTAAGGTTGCCTCTCTCAGGAGGATCCGTCCAGTGAACAGTTCCCCTCTTCCTGTGTGCGATTCCAGAGCCCTTAACTCCTCGTGGGCGGTCACCTAATCAGCTCTGAGGATGCCTGTGGCGGTCTGTGTGGAGCAGGTGTTTAATGCTGCCTCCCTCTTGAAGTTTGATGGTAGTTTTCCTCACACGTCCTTTGTTTTTATATTTTTACTGGAGTACACTTGCTTCACAATGGCGTTGATTTCTGCTCTGCAGCACAGGAATCTATTGTTGTTTATGCCCAGTCGCATCGGCTCTTTGTGACCCCGTGGACTGACGTACGCCAGGCCTCCCCGTCCTTCACCCCTTCCCGGAGTTTGCCACCAAGTTCACGTCCATCGAGTCGGTGCTGCCACCCAGCCATCCCATCCTCCGTCACCCCCTTCTCCTCCTGCCCTGGATCTTTCCCAGCATCAGGGGCTTTATAATGAGTCAGCTGTTCTCATCAGGTGACCAAAATTCTGGGACTTCAGCTTCGGCAGCACTCCTTCCAGTGAATATTCAGGGCTGACCTCCTTTAGGATGGACTGGTTGGATCTCCTTGCCGTCCAAGGGACTCTCAGGAGTCTCCTCCAGCACCGCAGTTTGAAGGCATCAGGCCTTCCTTGCTCTGCCATCTTTACAGCCCAGCTCTCATAACTGCCTGACCCTTGGGAAGACCTGAGCCTTGACTATACGGATCTGCGCCGTGCGCACACACCCCTTTGGGGATTTCCTCCCCACGCAGGTCACCACAGAGCCCTGAGTGGAGTCCCCCAGGCTCTCATTAGTTACCTGTTTTATATATGGTGTCAGCAGTGTACATGCGTTGATCCCAATACTTTAACAAGGAAGCGAGTTAACAAGCCTCGGGGCGCTGGGTCTCTGCTGCTCTCCCTGGGTGGTGGGAGCTCTGCCCGAGGCGGTTGGCCTGGGGCTCGCGCTTCCCCGGGAGCCCCGCGTGGGGAGCGGGGCTGGGGGGTTCCGGCTGCACGCCCTCGCCCCCTCCCCTGCTCCGCTGGCCTGCTGGGCGGGGGAGGAGTCACCCTGTGCTCCCAGCTGAGCGGTGGAGCCTCGTCTGTGAACGTGGCGGCCGCGGGGAGGGTTTCCTGGGCCCCCCTGCCCGCCAGCTCCTGGGTTCTCCCACCTTCCTCTCCCACCTTCCGCCGGCTGCTGGCCGTGCAGGGGCCCTGGACGCGCTCTCCGCTCCCGAGGCCTGCCAGCCCTGCTCGCCCACGGCTCTGATTGGTGTTGGGTGTCCCTCTGGCCGCTCGCAGCCCTTATTTTTAGGGCCGTGGTTAATGTCTCCCGTGTGTGAAACGGGAAAGGTGAGCCGCGGCCGCTGGAACTGGAGACGCGGGGTTTTTAGGCCACGCTTCTCCTGTCACGTGGCCCCGGCGGTCTCTTGGGTTACAGAGGTTACAGAAGAAGTGCGCCCCGGGGGCCGGGAGGGGCGGAGCAGCCCCAGCGCTGGAGCCCATCCGTAACTGGAGCCAGGGGCGCCCCGGGGGCCAGGACTCCACTTACAGCCCCTCGGGGCCTCCTCTCTGCTCGGAGCCGGCTCCCTGTGCAGGTGGTCCTGGGGGGCCGTGCATGCCCCCGAAGCGACGTGTCTGTCTGGTCCTGGGGTGGGCTCAGGGGAGGCTGGTGTGCCCTGGGTGGTCTGGCCCGGGCACTGCGACAAGCAGCAGGGCTCCTTCTCAGGCGGGTGCCAGTGGACCTTTAAGATAAGACGAGGGAGGGTAGTTACAGGGGAGACGATATCTCCCCCTTCTTCCTGAAATAAATCAAATGAACCGTGGTGATGGAAAAATGAACCGTGGTGATGGTGGTTAGAACTATTTTCCCCCTTCGGGCGGCCGAGCAGCTGTGTTGGGGCTGGGGTCCCTGCAGTTGGTGAGCACCAGGGTTTGTGTTCTGGGGGCTGGGGTCCCTGCGTTTTCGAGTGTCGGGGTTCTGTGTCCTGGGCCCTCCTCCCCAGCCTGTGGAGCCGACAGCTCGTCCTCCGCAGTCCTTCAGGAGACCCCCTTCTCCTCCCGCCTCAGCGTACACTGCAGCCCCCTGTAGCGGTGGCAGCAGTTCTCTCTTACTCAAGTGTGAATGTCTGACGGCAGGAGCCCAGTGGGAGGTGTCTGCTCTGATGACCCCTGTGTCCCCGGCAAGTGCACGGAGCCCAGGGCTTGGCGGGACCAGGCGCCCCTCATCTGTGGAGCGGGCCACTCAGCTGGGGGTGCGGCCAGCTCACGGGGGGCCTGGGGGCCGGGTGGTGCGAGACTCCTGCCTGAGCCGGGTCGAGCTTTCTCCCAGCTGTATCTGACCCGTGCTCTATGCTTCAAGCCCCTGAGACTCTTCCTGAACTTGAAGATTTGAAAGTAAAGATGTTCACTCAAGGTTTTTAGGTTTTTTTTAAAAATTTATTTTTACTTGCTTTATAATGGTGGGCTGGTTTCTGCCATACATCAGCATGAATCAGTGTGCCCTCCTCCTGGAACCTCTTTGTCGCCTGGCACACCGTCCCACCCCTAGGTTGCCACAGAGTGCCGAGCTGAGCTCCTTGTGTCAGGCGGCAGCTGCCTACCGGCTCCTGCTTTGCAGGTGGGAGTATGTGCATGTCAGGGCTTCTCTATCAAGTCGCCCCACCCTCACCTTTCCCCGCTCTGTCCGCACGGCTGCTCTCTGTGTCTGCGTCTCTTTTCCTGCTCTGAAGATAGGTTCATCAGCACCATTTTCCTGGCTTCTGTATATATGTGTGAGCGCTTTTAGGTTTTAACAGATCACTTAGGGCCTGGACAGTGACTCAGTACTAATCTAAGCTTCCGCGTGTGCATGGGCCCACGTTTTAGAAAGGGCTTTGCTGCTGCTGCTGCTGGTAAGTCACTTCAGTTGTGTCCGACTCTGTGCAACCCCACAGACGGCAGCCTACCAGGCTCCCCCGTCCCTGGGATTCTCCAGGCAAGAACACTGGAGTGGGTTGCCATTTCCTTCTCCAGTGCAGGAAAGTGAAAAGTGAAAGGGAAGTCACTCAGTCGTGTCCGACTCTTAGCGACCCCATGGACTGCAGCCCACCAGGCTCCTCCATCCATGGGATTTTCCAGGCAAGAATACTGGAGTGGGGTGCCATTGCCTTCTCCAAGAAAGGGCTTTGGGGAACTACAAAATTGTTTTGAAACTGGAAACGAATATATTCTAGTACACGTTGCTGAAAAGTCTCCTCAGCTCTTTTCCTGGGGTTATAAATCATCAGATGCTGGCTTTTAAATTATTAAGCATATGACTGTCATATTAGTTACAAAAAGCAAATGCTTACTCAAACCAGTTGAGGTCATCGTGGTGGACTGTGTATATAAGAACACACAGGGCACTTTGGGGCGGGGGCTGCAAGGGGGTGAACTGGACCTGGCTGTTCAGGACCAAGCCTGAGGCTGCCGGGGGCTCACACGCCAGGCCCTCCCCTCCCTGAACTGGCTCGTTCTCTGCGTAGTGGTGAGGCTTTCTGCACTTCCCTGCTCACAGGTTCTAAAGCAGCCCCGTCAGGTCCTGAGAGTGCCAACACCCAAGTTCAAGTGCTGGCGGGCAGGTCTGGGCTTACGTTCCCAGCAGAGAGAGTTTGGTTGGTTGGTCCAGCCTGGTTGCTGCCCACCATGATCCAGTGAATTTGTGCACGGGGAAGGAGTCTGGGAGCCAACAGCTGGGGGGCTGTCCTGAGACCCCAGGGTCTGGGAGCCGCCTCTGGATCCTAGGACAGTCTGGAGTCCAGGCTGCACAGCTCAGAGCCCCCAGGGCTGGTCCCACCTCAGCTCTGCGTCTCTCCCGCGCTCTCCTCTCCCTCTGTGTGTCGGGGCCAGGGGCGCCTTGTGTTCTCCTGGGGCCTGGAGGACCATCCTTGAGTGCGAGATGGGAGCAAGGCATGGGTCGTGCAGACAGCCCAGATGGTCTCTGTCACAGGCTTGCTGAAACTAATTTGGTCCAAGTCGTGGGGCGTCTGTGGACTGCTCTAGAGCACACAACCGGAAAGGAGCGTTGGGAGCAGAAAGCACCTCTGGGCCTTGGGGTGATTTTGAATTTGCGGGAGTTTGGGGAGGAGGCGGGTGGTGCAGGGATGAGGTATGAGGGATGCGCCTCTCCCAGGGGGCATAGCTTTTCCTAGCCGTTTTGTGTTTCAGAACCATTCCTTTGTGGGGCCCTTTGGTAGTCTGGTCTTAATGCCAGGTCTAAATCCGTCAGGTTGTTGTTGGCTGCTGGCTGGCTTTGCCCAGTTGCACCAAGGACAGTTCCAATTTCATGCTGTGCCGTCCAGAGACCTGTTTAACAGGTGGTTACCTGTGACTGCATTAAGCTGATCAAGACCCTGGTTAAAGGGTCATGTCCTGGATCTAACATTTGAAATCCTCTCCATTAAGGATAGCACACGCAGATCTTCACGTTTTGCTGAAGCTTAACCATTTTTGATGACTCACTCTGACCCTAATCTCTATTTTAATTTTTATAATTGCTCTCGGTAACCACCTCTCCGGGCTGTCTGCTGAATGTTATGACCGGTGTCCCTTTCTCTCATGACAGACAGAATCGGGTCATTTGATTCAGGAAGGGAGTTTGTTTTCCCTCTGACTTCTATTATGAAAGCAGTGAGGAATCCCCCAGTAGAAACAGTGTAGGAAATATTTGGAAACGAAGGCCTTAAAGTGGTGTCACGGCCCTGTGGCCCTGGGATTCTGTGGCCCTGGTTGACTGTTTCCAGGGTCTCAAAACGAACGCTGGGCTCTCACCTCAGGCCTTTGCTCCACAATTGCCGGGAGCTCTTCTGTCCACGAGACGGGGCCTGTCACTGTCTTGAGTTAGAAAGCCTAGCACAGACAGGCTCCTTTGTGAGTATCTCCATGAAACTCGACATTAGTTGATATTGAAAATTTCTGTTTTGGGCAAATTTCTTTAAAATTTGTTGTGCAGAAGGAGCTCGTGGCTGGCATGGCAGACACACTCGTGGCCTCTCTCATATTGTATCACTTAATAGGCGCTTCTGGATTCCAGGGTCTTTTGCAGAATGAGAGAGTCCACAGTCATCTGTGAGATAACTTCCGACCCAGCACATCAGAATCAAGTTTGAGAGACTCAGTTTTGTCCTTTCAGGTTCTTAACAGGTAGAATGATAAGTTACATTACCTCTGTCCCCTGCATGCACGCTCTAATGCCTAAGATGGTAGTTGCTTAATAAGTGCTGTTGAATAAAAGAAAAAGAAAAAAAAGAATAGATGGATGGTGAGTGTTCTGAAAATCTTGTGAGATAAACCTGTGTCTGGAGCCAGCCAGAGTCTGACCTGTGTCACCTGGGGTCTGTTTTGGAGATGGAGGATTAGAGCTTCTCATGTTAATTGTAATCTAAAGTTCTCACTCTGCAGGACACTTAGCCACAGAAGGCTGGCCTCTTTCTTTTCCCTGCTCATTTGGCCCAGGACCGCCTACTTGCCTAATCAGTTTAAGCGCTTCCCTCTTAGGCCACTAATCCTATTTCTCCAGCTGAGAAGCGGCAGAGTGATAGCAGTGTGTCCCGTAGCTATTAAGAGATGATACTGCCTTGCGAACAAAGTACTTTTTTTTTCCTCTGCAAAAGGGTGATTAAGCAGAGATTTAATTTTCATCTGTGCCTTGGCTTTTTGTGATGTTTCCTCATCTTCTGGTGAGGTCGGGGGAGGAGCATCATTCTTACTGTGGTGATGATGTGATTTTCAGCATCTTAACAGAATGCTTTTTCTCCTCTGTGCTTGCGCTTCATCAGCCCCTCATGAAATTCTGGTTGCCAGAGAGAGAGGAGACAGCATGAACTGAAGCCATCTTTGGCTTGTAGTCTTTGCTGAAAGATTAATTGGAAATAAGTGCATTTTATGGTATTTGCTAACAATAGGCTCCAAATTCCTACACATCAGATTTTCTCATTGAATGTTCCCCCCCTGCCCCCGGTTTATATATGCAGAGAAAGCTTCATTAAAGCTGAGACCATTCTAATTCAGTTACAAGCAGGCAGTCAACCCCTGCTGAATGTGCTGGTGAAAATCAACATAAGTGCCAATGAGAGGGAGGTGGTGAGGCGCCTCTTGCTGCGTGTAGTTTTAACCAGTAAATACTTAGGATTTTTTGAATTAAGTATTGCAACTGCTTACCCAGTGGTGATGGGGTTCCTTGAGGTATGACTACTTTTGCTCCTGGGTCTTGAATTCCTACCATTACATTTCTGTCCGTGGGATGCACAGGTGTTATTATCATTCTCTGAGCTTTTGTGTGTTTAGAATATTTGTCATCACCATAATCGTGGCTGTCTTCGTCATGTTGAGTCATTCTGTCCTCTGATCCAGCTTCTGAGATTCATTCCTTAAGTTGTCTTAAACATGGAAGACTTTTGCACAATTAAGTTTGTCCATTGCTGATTTACTTAAAATAGCAAGGAATTGGACTCATCCTTTATGTTCAGCTTTAAGGGAAATGATTTAGTGATAATCAGTACTGAATAGTCAATCCTAAAGAAAGTAACTCTGACAATTCATTGGAAGGACTGATGCTGAAGCTCCAATACTTTGGCCACCTGATGCAAAGAACTGACTCATTGGAGAAGACTCTGATGCTGGGAAAGATTGAAGGCAGGAGGAGAAGGGGGTGACAGAGGATGAGATGGCTGGATGGCATCACCGACTCGCTGGACATGAGTCTGAGCAAACTCCGGGAGATAGTGAAGGACTGGGAGGCCTGGTGTGCTGCAGCCCACGGGGTCGCAGAGAGCTGGCCACGACTGAGCGACTGAGCAACAACAGGACCAGACATTCCAGTGACTAAATCTTCTTTCAAATCCCTGCTCAGGGCGAACGGGACAAGTGCTCATGGAGGTGCACCCTGCTGCTCGTGACAACCTATGTTCACAGTATGGTTAGTGACTAAACAGCAATCTCCACGTAAAACCTGGATGGTGATGCTGGGAACCGATCAGATGACAGTTAACTGATTTTCTGCTTTCTTTCTTTTTTTTTTTTTAAGGAATCACATTGTATAAAGAAACAGCATGTAGATACTTTAAAGAGAACAAGACATAGCTAGAAATGAATGCTTTGGTAATCAAAGTAACTCTTCAAATGCATCCTCTTGGGTGTAGAAGTCTCTTCTCCACATTTGGGGGCAGGGCTGCCAGGAGGTGAAAGAGGTCCCGGTTGGCAGCCCCCTGGTACCCCAGTTCCTGAGTGGGGGCTTGGTGGCCACAGAGGGAGGCTCCCCGAGTGGCTGGGAGCACGCCCGAGGCGGCTGTGCACCTGCTCTTGGACAAGCTCACTTGTAGTTAGTTAGATTCTGCTACCATTACACTTAATGCTGTGAGCTATGGATGCAGCCAGGCTTGGTTAGAATAGCAGGGCCGTCCTGATGGCAGAGACAGCAGGGGCGAAAACAAATCCCAGTAAGCAATAACAAAGCCTCGGATTTAGGATGCAGTGTGGTCTTTCTAGAGCATGTGCACCCCTGATTCTTTCTGATAAAGGAAGGCGGCGTGGCTGTAGGACTGTGGGGCCAGAACCAGGCTGAATACTGGGCCTGCTCGTCCGTCCTCTCATCCTTACGGTGGGGCCAGTGCGGCCTGCCTGGTGGGGCCCTGTGCGTGATGGGTGAGAGGGGCCCTCGAGCTGCCGCTGCAGCGCGCTCAGAGTGTGTGCTTGGCGGCTGACGGTCGTGGCCTCACGAGGGAATTGTGCTCAAGGCCCGGAGGACGCCGTGTCACGGGGAGCGTCTGTTACGCTGGCTTGGAGAAGAAGTCCTTGTCCATGGTTCCCTGGAAGCAGACGTGAACGGCAGCATAATGGCAAATAAGTTCCTTGGAGGAGAGACGTTTTTTTCCCCTCATGAACTTGGAAGCAGAGAAAATGGTAACAAAAGCTTGCTGTGTAATGATATTACTTTAAATTAATATGACAATGAGAACCTAATTATCTTGTTTTGCTCTCTACTTCACATAATATAATTTTATAATCCAATCTCTTGAGTGTTTTGAAGGGAAGAAATTTGGTAAAATGTGCTTGTTTATATCAGTGGAGTTCTTTTATTTAAGGACTGAACCTAGATATGTGGGCTTCCCAGGGGCCCCTGGGGGTGAACAATCCACCAGCCAGTGCAGGAAACTGAGAGATGCGGTTCCATCCCGGGGTCAGGAAGACCCGCTGGAGGAGGGCAGGGCGACCCACCCCAGCATTCTTGCCCGGAGAATCCCATGGACAGAGGACCCTGGTGGGCCACAGTCCATGGGGTCGCCGAGAGTCGGACACGACTGAGGTGACTGAGCGTGCGTGAACCCCAGTGTTGTTCCCAGGAAGGCAGAGGCGCTCTCAGCAGCAGTTGGAGGAGCCCTGTCAGTGCGTGCTCTGCGATGCTTTATGTCAGTGGCTGCAGAACGTGTCGGCTCCTTGGGCTGGTCACCTCTGCCTTTGCAGAGCCTGGAATGTTCTTTGCACGTCATGGTGGGTAACTGGTAAACTACACGTCTGCCCAGTTCCTTAAAGAGTTGAGCCTAAAACGACCCTGATGAGGAAAGAATGCAGCCACTTCACTCTCTACAGTGGGATGGGTTTAAGAATTCGTGGGAATGAGTGGCCTTCACTCCTCCACATTCGTAACAGGCACCAGCGCCTTCTTCCTCTTCAAGCCTTTCTGTTTTTGCTTTCCTCTCCAGGGGTGGCACCTTTGCTCTGCTCAGATAAATCCAGAGGCTCCTGGCTGGCTTACTGACTGAATGTGGTCTCCATCCCACTCACACAAAGAGCCGTATGTTTTCATGCAGCAGTCGTGTTCTTGGTTTTCATGGTTGCAAATATTACTTACCTCAGTCTGGGGAGCTGGAAGGAGAGCGAACAGGGTGTGGGAATGAGAGTCCCTTTGTGAAAAGTGAAAGTGTTACTTGCTCAGTTGTGTCCGACTCATTGAGACCCACGGCCTGTGCCCGCCCAGGCTCCTCTGTCCATGGCATTCTCCCTCCAGGCAAGAATACTGGAGTGGGTCATCCTGCCCTTCTCCACGGGGTCTTCCCAAACAGTCTGAGCCACAGGGAAGCCTGAGAGTACCTTCAGCTCTGTTCAGGAAATGTTTCACCTTGAGTAGTGACTTGCTGACAGTCTTGGTCCTCTCTGTGCCTAGGCTGATTGCCTTTTCTCTCAGCTGAGCTCACCTGAAAATGCAAAGCTGTTCGGAAATTTAGTCTAAAAAATGCTTCAATACTTTCCATTCCCAGAATGTGTCCTCTGAGAGCCAGGTAAGTATTACAGCAGGAATTTAGAAGTTAAGGTGGCCCCCGATAAAGAGAGCTTCCCAAACTCTTAATCACGAGCGGTCCACAGACACACCTCACTTTAATTCTTTGAAAATCTGCACTCATCAGAAATGATAAACTTGTTGGTGATTTTTTTAATCTGCCTCACAGATCTTTCTTTAAAAAAATCGTGGTTTCTTAGTATATTTAGAGCTGGCTTTGATCCCCAGAAGCCTGGCTCCCCACACCACGTAGTGACATCAGCCTCTCGCAGCGGCAACACTGGCAGGACTGAGGCCTCGGCTCATCCCTGGAAGAAGCTCCGCCTGGCTTCTGGGTCCTGGCTCTCATTCTTGGCTCAGAGTCATCCGACGAGAAGGCCTGGGTTTATTCCACAGGACACCGTGGGGGTGTAATTGTGTGTACTTGAGCACAGGGGGTGCAAGGGCTGGTTTGAAGGCTGCTAAGGAACAGCTCGGTTTTGTCCCAAATACTAATAACAATTCATTCTAGGCCAACAGCAAAAATACTTCAGATTTTTTAAGCTTCTCTCGTGGAGTTGGGAACAGAGAAGCATTATAGAAATATTTATAGTAGGCACAAACTTGCACATAAACTCAAAGGGTTTTAAGCAAGCATGTTGAAATATTCTTTTAGAGAAGCTGGAGTAAGTGATTATTTCTTGTAGCCTCTGGCTATCTAACTCCTGCTAGACCGTGCACACTGTCCAAATGTCTCTTGTTCAGCCCTATTTTTCCACCCTTAAACTTAACGTTCCCTAGACCCAAATCCGAGCAGTGATGGTCAGGGTGTCTCTGGAGACATTCAGTTTTGAGGGGACAATTCATGTTTTTTTCTGTTTTTTAGTTATGAAAGTATGATAATACATTTACAGGAAACTTGGAAAATACAGAACAAAGTTTCATACAGTTCCTCTATACATTTTTTTTAAAGTAGATGCAGGAAGTTTTAGTTGGAGTTTCCAGCTCACGCTTCTGTGTGGCATTGGGACTGTTCAGTCATCCCTGTGGCAGCAGCTGGAACAGCCCTGAAGCCCTGCTTTCAGAGTGACTGTTCCACCCAGGGGTTGCTGGGCTTGGTTTCCAAGACCCTAAATGGGTTTGGCCTCTTTGGTAATATTTGAGGTTGGAAGGACAGCGTCCATAGCTTTCCAGTCCAGCAAACCTTGAGAGCCTGTCACCTGCTCTGTGGGCGGGTATCGGGTTTGTGGTGGGGCTGGGGCCGGCCCAGTGAGCCCCCCAGTGGCGTGGGAGCCTGCCAACAGTTGGGCTGCAGAGGCTGACAGCCACACCCAACAGCATTGTTGCTGCTCCCAAGAGAGGAGCCCGCTGTCTGTGCGCAGGTCTCGCCAGGGTCTTCTGTGTCTACAGTGGGCATGGCTCATCTGGGCCTTTCTCTCAGCTCTGCTCAGAAGTTGGGGGTGGGACATGGGTCCGAAGAAACCCCAGGGTGGATGGCGGCGGGGCGGGCAGGAGTGAGCGCCTGCTTCTGCAGGAGCCCCAGGCAAGGCGGCAGAGGTCCACGCACCCGGGCATTGCGTGCTGAGTCACTTACTCGTATCCAACTCTCTGTGACCCCATGGACTGGCCAGGCTCCTCTGTCCACTCTCTCCTGGAGCTTGCTCGGACTCATGTCCATCCAGTCGGTGATGCCATCCAACCATCTCATCCTCTGTCACCCCCTTCTCCTCCCGCCCTCAATCTTTCCCAGCATCAGGGTCTTCTCCAGTGAGTCAGCTCTTTGCATCAGGTGGCCAAAGTATTGGAGCTTCAGGATCAGTCCTTCCAATGAATATTCAAGGTTGAATTCCTTTAAGATTGTCTGGTTTGATCTCCTTGCGTCCAAGGACGTTAGCTTGCCCTTAAATAGTGGGGACAGGCAGCCATCCTGTGTGAACACAGCGATCCAGAGAGGGAGGTGGGCGGCCGGGCCTCTGAGTCGTCACCCAGGCCCGTGGGGTCCGGCTCTCGGGACAGTGAGGTCCCCCCCTTGCAGTGCGCAGCTGCTCTGGGGGGGGGGGCGGTCTCCCCACTCTCGGGACAGTAAGTGAGGTCCCCCCCTTGCAGTGCGCAGCTGCTCTGGGGGGGGCGGTCTCCCTGCTCTCGGCACAGTAAGTGAGGTCCCCCCCTTGCAGTGTGCAGCTGCTCTGGAGGGGGGCGGTCTCCCCGCTCTCGGGACAGTAAGTGAGGTCCCCCCCTTGCAGTGCGCAGCTGCTCTCGGCGGGGGGGGGGCGGCCTCCCCGCTCTCGGGACAGTGAGTGAGGTCCCGCCTCTTGCAGCGTGCAGCTGCTCTGGGAGGAGGGGGCTGGTCTCCCCGCTCTGCCGCTCCTGCTGCTGCTTCTGAGTGGAATCACCGCCCCCGTCCCCAGCCTGGCCGATGCCTCGTGGCTCCTTGGGTCAGGGTTCCCTTCCCTCCTCTGCCCAGTGGCCTGTGACCTTCAGGGCTTCAGCTGCTCTTCCGTGTTGGGATTGTCTGGCGTGTGCCTTTGCCAGACACTAAGGGCAGAGAGCGAGCCTCGGCCTGGTGGGTCTGCTGCCTGGTGGGGCTGTGTCTCTCTGGCCCCCGAGCCTGGTGGGTCTGCTGCCTGGTGGGGCTGTGTCTCTCTGGCCCCCGAGCCTGGTGGGTCTGCTGCCTGGTGGGGCTGTGTCTCTCTGGCCCCCGAGCCTGGTGGGTCTGCTGCCTGGTGGGGGCGTGTCTCTCTGGCCCCTGCAGCTGGTGGCGCCTTTCGGGTGTGCAGGGTCCTTACGCAGCTTGTCTTGTTCCATCATGATTGCGTCCTAGACCCCGGGTCTCTTGGAAACGGTTGGGATGCACCGAGTGGTCGTGTATTCTTCCGATCACACCTTGCTTGTCGTGTTTTGCTTCTGCAGATACGTATGTTTTAGCTGAAAAGACACGGCAAGGCTGGCACCAGCCAGTCCCAGGCACGGGGTCAACACTGCCTGACTGCTGTTGTGTGTTTTTCTCAGTCCCGGGATTTCACCGGGTTTCACTACATAGGGCAGTTTCTTCCCATGGCATGGAACCAGTCTTTGAGGAAACGGTGAATAATAATGGTGTGAAATCAAAAAAAGGAAGCAACTGCTTGCCCTTCATTGGTAAAAAAAAAAAAAACCCCAAAACTAGCTGTCTAAATGTAAAAACTTACATTCCACAAGTAGTAAGGCATGACTTAATGAGGCAAACTGTCTGCAATTTAGTGAGCTGTAGCACTCGTTACAGGTAAATTCATTAAGAAGGAACACTGCTTGAATAAAGCCTATTCAATTTCACAGAAAATTAAGGGGCAGCTTCCATGTGCTTTGAGCTGTGTCATGGACAGGTCAGGGACAGGCTCTAAAAAAGATGCTGGGCCCTTGGGAGGAGCAGTTAAGGGTCCGAACAGGGCCAGGTTGATAAACGCCACCAGAGAGGTGACCCCAGGGGGCTCTGGAGCCAGAGGGTAGGACGTGTGGGGCTGCTGTTTGAGCTTGGTCTTGAACTTGAGCGTGGTCTCAGGAAGCACTTGAGGAGGAGGAGCGCTGGGCGGGGGTTGCAGCAGAGGGGGCCAGTGTGAGGAGGTCTCAGAGGCAGGGCTGCGGGGCAGGATGGGGGCAGCGGGCGGGCTGTGCCTGCCGGGGGCCCGGGCGCGTGGCGGGCAGAGGGTTCGCCCGGGTCTGGGGTCGCTCCTCCCCGACTGCCGGTCGCTCTCCCTGCACGCCCGCTGCCTCTCGCCCTCTCTCGTGCCTGCCTTTCCGTCCGTCGTGGTCTTCTGCAGACCTTGACTTATTTTCGACCAACCAACGTGGCTTTTTTTCCCCCTCCTGCTTGCGTGGCTCAGCAGACCCTTTAAAACAATAATTTCTTACTTGCAGTTTATTTCAGAGCTGAGGGATAGAAAGACCGAAGCACGGCGGGTGTTGGAAATGCAGTGGCTTCCTTCGTGCGTGTGTTGCTGACTCTCCGAAGGTCGATCCGTGAGGCTTGTGCAAGAGGCGAGGAGGGGCTCGGCATTTTAAAAGAGGTGTTTATCTTTGCGTCTGGATCTTCCCAGAATAGGCTTGCCTTCACAGAGCACTTTTCTCGAGGCTTCATGGAGGTAGGGCAGACTTTCCGGACAGACCTCACGTCCAGCATCCTGTTGGACGTGAGGTGTCTGTTGAGCGAGACAGCTGGGTTAACAGGTCATGGTGTTAAACAGCCCCATAGGAAGGGGAGAGAAGGAGGGCTTGGAGCCTTGCTGACTCCTTACAGCCTGCAGGACCGGGTGGGAGCAGGTGGCCCCGCCTGGGACTGAGCACCTTGCCTGCGTTATCCCGTTTAATCCCATTTCATCAGAGACACTGTGTGGGTGTGTTGGCTCGGGGGTTCACGCTCTTAACCACGATTCTGCTCTCCCCTCACGTCACTGTTACCCTCTGTGCCCAGCGGATTAGCTCCTGATACCCTCCACGGTACCTCGAATAAGTCTCGTATAATCCTCGATGCCCAATAAATTCTAGAAGGAAGACAATTCTCCTTGACAGAAAATTGATTTTGCTCCGTGTGTGTCCACCGAGCAGAGTTGTGAATGGTTAACATGCCCTGATCATCTCGCACTTATTTGAGTGGAAGTCTGACACTCGTGCCAAAGTCTCGCATGAATGGTAGATGACATGCTGTTTAACAGGGTCTGAGCCCTGGCTCTTCTTTTGTGAACTGAGCGTTGACCGTCACACAGCCTCCACACCCTTTCTGTCTCTATGTGGATGCCTTTGAAGCGGCCAACGCCCCTCTCCCGGGGGCCGAGAGAACTGTGAAGGGGACGTTTGTGACACATGTCTGTATCCCGGCTGGGGCATTTGTGCGCTTTTAAGTCGGCTTTATAATTAAGGTCGTGGTGGCTATAAATTTGCCTCTGAAACCACCTTCACCGATTGGCATTGTCTTCCTACCTATTAAGAGCTCTGCACTTCTTGATTTAGAGTATTACGGGCAACTCTTTTAACGACGGCCTTTTAGATGTTAACCCAGAGGGTCATTTTCATTCATAACGGAGCTGGACAGTCCTTCTGAAGCCAAAAGTTTTACAAGGTCTTCAAAACCTGAAACCTGGATGGCTTTTGGTAGAAAATGTACAGTTGTTTCTGGGTAACCTTCCCTGCTAGGCTTTTCATAGTGACACGCACCTGCCTAGCTTATTAAAAATAAATCGCCTCTGTGTTCTCATCTTCGGGACCTGGGCTGAGGGTGGACGCGGATGCTGCAGTTCCTTTCCTCCAGGGCTAACGCCGGCAGGGACTCTGGGAAGGACCCCCCGACCCTCTGACTGCACAGAGCGTGTGCGTTAGTTGCAGGGAGTTTGTCACAGAAGGTAGTAGCCGTGGGTTTGAGGGGTGAAGGAGCAGGACCGGAGGAGGAGGAGCAGTGTGATGAGCGCCTGGCGGGCCGGCTGCTCTGAGGAGCAAGTGCAGACCACCAGCCTCCTTGAGGGGAGGCAGCGGACGCCCGTAGCTCTGGAGGGCATCTCCGGGAGAGTCTAGAAATTACTGTTTGGGGTTAAGACCAAGTGCCCATGGGGGCTTCCCTGGTGGCTCAGTGGCAGAGAACCCGCCTGCCAATGCAGGAGACACAGGTTCAATCCCTGGGTCGGGAAGATGCCCTGGAGAAGGGATAGGCTGCCCACTCCAGGACTATTGCCTGGGGGCTACGTGAACCCCATGGACAGGGGGCCTGGGGTCTGTAGTCCACGGACAGGGGGCCTGGGGTCTGCAGTCCACGGACAGGGGGCCTGGGGTCTGCAGTCCACGGACAGGGGGCCTGGGGTCTGCAGTCCACGGACAGGGTGCCTGGGGTGCTACGTGGAGTTGCAGAGAGTCAGACATGACTGAGCACAGCGATTGGAGAGACTCCTGCACAGCATCCAGCGTCAGTGCTGAAGAAACGGTTTTCACATCAGAAATTTTAATTAAACCTTCACCTAAACTATTCAGCGATTAGAGAAGTACAGTTGGGATTTTCCTTCCATGTCGGCCTTTACAGAGCAGTGAGCAGCATGTCAGAGTGGGCTGTTCAGGTGCCCCCTGCCCTCCAAAGCTGAACTCTTCTGAGATGCTGCTTTCAGGTGCCAAAAATGAAAGCCTGTACCGCAGACCTCAATGTGCAGACGGTTGGGGAGCCTTCTGTTTTTTCAGGACCACACTGAGTTCACAGCATCTGATTTCTTTAAAGGAGGCAGAGGGTCCCAGTGTTCTCTGTGGAAGTTGATGTCAGGGGAACAGGAAGGAAGAAACGCACTGTTCACAAGCGCCAGGCCCTCGGCCAGGAACTCCTGGGCCTGGAACGTGAGCTGGAAAGAGAGTGGCCGGCCACACTGGCAGAGATGGGGCTTCACGGTGACTTAGAACGCAGGTGAAAGTGACTGGACGCCAGAGCCGCTCGGTAGGAGCAAGGGTGTGGAAGGCATCCATACCTAAACAGCAGTGAGCAGTGAATCCGACATTTGAAGGCTTAGAACTTGGGGTTTTGCTGTTTCAGTGCCTTTCTGAGCTGTGCTCTCAGTCCTGCAGAATCTGTTAGCGAAAGTGTTAGTTGCTTAGTCGTGTCCTGGAGAACCCATGGAACCCCATGAACCTCCTCCGTGGGATTCTCCAGGGAGGAGTGCTGCAGTGGGCCGCCTGTCCGTCTCCAGTAGATTCTGTTAAGCTTTGCCATTCTGAGGGAGTCTGGACCCGGGAGGGGATGGACTCCAGCTCTGTGTTTCTCCCCTGGGTAAGGGGCTTACTTGGATGACGTAAAAGTCATCAGAACGATGAGTTCTCGATTCCTCCAGACCAGGTCGGGGCCTGGGCCACGTCCTCCGTGGCTGCCCGTCACAGCACGAGGCGAAGCCGGAACAGCCTCCCGGGTCAGCGCTGTGAGCGCCGCACTCCAGCTGCGGCACCCACTGTCCGTCCCGGGCCTTTCCGCCAGAGCCTGTGTGGACGGTGGTGAAGCCCATTGGGGTGATTTGTACCTTGTACAGAATCCCAGGACTTAGATTTTTGTAGCTGTTGCAGCATTTTGAAAATTCAGTTCTTAACTATTCCAGGGACTTCTGGCATATTCCATGGTTCTCATTCGTAATAAAGGGATAGAAAGGCCTCTTTATCTCAGGGGAGACACATGTGAACACAGCTTTTTAAAAAGAGGAGGTTCTGGGTAAATACAAAATACGGGCATCATCTTGAGCCTCCCTGGCAGTTCGCTGGTTTTGGAGTGAAGGGGACAAGCGGAGGGCTGGGCCCTGCTCCCTGGGAAAGACCCTGACTCGTCTCACCTGGGAAAGGCCCACAGTCCACAGGTTCCGATCGCCCTCATCTGTCGATTGGGAGAGTTTGTGCAGCTTGGCTTCGAGCCCTCCCTTCTCAGACATCCTTTCTGGTCTGTCCTGGGACCACTGCCCGGCACCTTCTCTGCGGGAGGCTGTGGGAGCGTGGCTGGCAGGCGCTGGGTCAGGGCTGTATTTTTTTGTTTTGCAGTTTAGGTTTGTTTGTTTTCGGAAGTGCAGGGTCAGTGGTGGTGAGCAGGCGCTGGGTCAGGGCTGTATTTTGTTTTATATAGTTTAGGTTTGTTTATTTTTGGATGTGCAGGGTCTCTGCAGCCACGTGGCTTCTCTCCAGTTGTGCTGAGCAGGCGCCGCTCTCCACTCTTGTGGGCCTCTCGCGGTGGCTTCTCTGCTTGTGGGGTGTGGGCTCCAAGGTGCGGGGGCCTCAGTGGTCTCGGCTCCCGAGCTCCAGCGCGCAGGCTCAGGAGTGGGTCACACGGGCTTGGCTGCTCCGGGGCCTATGGGATCTTCCAGGACCAGGGATCGAACCTGTGTCTCCTGCATGGACTGGCAGATTCTTTACCACCGAGCCACCAGGAAAGCCCTGTAATTCAGAAAATAGTTGATAATCTAGCTTTCATGGTTGATCAGAAACTCTGCCCAGGGAAGGCTGAGGTGAATATGAACTGCTGGGGCTTCTTCCCAGACTTGCTCCTCGAGGTTCTGCCTCTTCAGGAGTCGCTGTGATGAGACCCCTGTGACGAGGCGTGGGTGGTCTTGTACTTACGTAAGAAACCTGTGGGGAGGTGGTCCTCCGGTCCCCAGATTCCCGTGCTGTCTGGGGAGGTGGGATGACCCATGGGAGACTGATGCCCGTGCAGGTGGCCCCTCCCCTCCCCTTCCTTTTCAAGTCCCGAAGGCTGGCTGCAGCTGGGTGTCTATTGGATGAAAAGCCATGGATGCCGAGATGAGTGATTAATCAACTTGGGCGTCTTGACCTTGGGGACCTTGCAGTGCCCACTTAGTGTCCGAGTATTTTCCATCTCCACCCCAGTCAGCGCAGTGTAGCTTAACCGTGCCTCGGGCACCTCCCCTCCCTCCTGGGGCCCCACCCAGCCTCCTGGGCCCGTCTGCTCCCATCCGCGCCTCCCCCGCCGGGAGAGCCAGGCAGCTCGTAGGCATCACTGCCTGGCTTTGTTCTTCTTGGCTTTGTTCTCGTCTTATCACCGGTGTGCACATGTAATTCATCACCCAAACCAGGGCCCTGGGGACAGTGAAGGGGCAGCGCTGTTAATAACTGAGCTGGCACAGCAGGTGTGAGTGGGACTGTCCAGGACACGCGGTCGCCCCGCTTGTCACCTGCGCCTGGTCAGAGCGCCGGGATGGTGGGGACAGTCCTTATACCTCCTCATCTGTCAGCGCGACAGTTTCTGAAACAGTGAATGAGATTGTTCAGTGCATGTGGGGCAGGCGTGGTGAGTCCCTGACGGGCTGAGCTTCCAGGCTTCCCAGGCATGCCTGCGAAGTCGGTGCTTTGGAGACTCACTGAATCCTCCTGAGTCCAGGGACCCTTCCTTGTTCACAGAGGAGGATGTGCTGTGTAGAGAAGCTGAGTGTTTGGCTGGAAGTGAATCGTAAGCAGCTGGAGGTAGGGTTCAAACCCAGAGTGCACTCATGCAGGGGCGGGGTGAGGGGCCAGAGAGCAGGGCTGTCTGTCACCCTGGGCGCTTCCCTGAATCTCAGGATCTCAGGCTTCCATGGTGGCTCAACTGGTGGAGAATCCGCCTGCAACGCAGGAGGCGCCAGTTGGATTCCTGGGTCTGGAAGAAAGGGTAGGCTGCCCACTCAGTGCTTGTGCCTGGAGGATCCCAGGGACAGAGGAGCATGGTTCACGGGGCCACGAAGAGTCGGACAGGCGGAGCGGCTCTCACTTCACACTTGCACTTTCAGCTAGAGTCTCAGATAGAAACAAGCTGTTTCTGTTTATTGCCAGCAAAGGACAAATTTGATTATAGGGTTATGGAAGATGAGCACCAAACGAAAGGTACGCTATGCATTCATTCTCTCCAAGTCCCCCCATCTTTGAAGATAGTCACATTTTAATCCCACGAAGAGGTGACCCCTTAGCATCAACGATAAAGTCAGAACTCTCATCTCCTGATCACGCTGCCTGCCCTGCCCTGTAGTCACCAGAAGGTTAGGATTGGAGGGTGAAGAAGATCAGCTCCACGTGAGACCGTTTTTGGAAGGATCTTCCTCCGTGGGAGCTGGTGCTGGGCTTTGAGCCTGGGAGACACAGACTCTGCTGGTGGTGAGGGTGTCGAGCCTGGGAGACACAGACTCTCCTGGTGGTGAGGGCGTTGAGCCTGGGAGACACAGACTCTCCTGGTGGTGAGGGTGCAGCTCTGGACTCAGACTGGCCAGGTTCACGTCCTAGCTCTTCCACCTCTGACTTGGGTCTCAGGCAGATCAAGCTGCCCCCTCTTCCTCTGCTGCTGCTTCTGTGAGGTTCAGATATACCACAAAGCATGCTGATTGTGAAGCAATTAAATCAGTATATGGAGCTCTTAGAATAGGGCCTGCGAAAGAGCAACACTGTAGCCCCTTTATCTGCCATTTATATGTTGCCTTTTAAAAGGCCGCTAGACTGATACAGTAGAACAGAGTTACCATCTAGTGGTCCAGGCCTTTGGGACCGAGGGCAGTACAGCCTAAAAACCAGATGGTGGGTTTCCTCCTTACAGGTGCTTCTGGGGGCACAAGGCAGTCTCTTGAAACTGCCTGCCTGAGGCCAGGCACATAGCAGGTATCTAATACTTTTTGTCAAATTCAGCTGACTTTTCGTTCAGTTGTGGCTGACTCTTGCGACCCCATGGACTCTAGTAGCCCACCAGGCTCCTCTGTCCATGGGATTCTCCAGCAAGAACACTGGGGTGGGTTGCCATTTCCTTCTCCAGGGGATCTTCCCCACCCAGGGCTCGAACTCACACCCCCTGCATTGGCAGATGGATTCTTTTCCACTGAGCCAGCGGGAAGCCCTTTAGAACGCCCAGTGTGTAAACACGGGAGAGAAAGAAGCAACCCGGAGGCTGCAGCTGAAGTGATGAGAATGTGGACGGAGGCTGGGCATCGGGACTCGCTTGTGCATCATTTGAAGGCCCCTGCTGTGTCTGAGGATCTCCTGGAGCCTCGCTTAGAAGCGCAGCCCCAGCCTGAGTTTCTGACCCGGTGGGGCTTGGGGCTGCGCTTCGAGGCAGGTGCTCTGGGGACCAGACTCGGAGAAAAGCTGTATTTAAATTGTACTGGAGTGTAGTTCACAGTGCTGTCTCTGCTGCAGCAAAGTGAAGCAGCTGCGTGTGTACACAGAGCCCCTCTGCTTTGGATTTCCTTCTGGTAGGTCACCCAGAGCACCGCGTGGCATCCCCGGCCTCTGCAGTGGGCTCATCAGTCGTTTTATCCAGAGTCTGTGTGTGTGTTGATCCCGTCTCCCAGCTCACCCTCCCCTCTTTCCCCCTTGGCGTCCATAACGTTTGTTCTCAACATTTGTGTCTTTTTACAGATAAAGGCTGTACTGTTTTTCCAGACTCCACATTTGTGTGTTAATAGACGGCATTTGTTTTTCTGGCTTACTTCACTCTGTGTGACAGTCTCTAGGTCCTTCCACGTCTCTACAAATGACTCAGCTTTGTTCCTTTTTATGGCTGAGCACTGGTGAACTCTTTAAAACAGAAGCAGTGGTACATTTCCAAACAGTTTGAGAGGTGGTAATTTCGGTTATGAAAGAATTTAGGAAAATTTTAGCTGGATCTTTATGTTAGGTATGTTTATTAAGACATTCTGAAATCACTAAATTTTGCTCTAAAAACCCCTCACAGCCCACATGACTTTAGCAGTTGTCTGGACAGTTTCCCTAGGAAGTGAGTTGGGTGGGTGAGCAGCCGTGGCGAAGGGCAGGAAGGGGGATGGGTCAGTTCAGGCTCTCACGCTGAGAAGACAGAGCTACTGATGCAGACCCTGGAAAGGCAGAGGCCTGTCTGCAGTCACGGAAGATGATGGACACGTGGGCGAAGGCAGAGGCAGGTGAAGGGATGTCACGAGGAGCACGACCGCGCTGACGCTCCCTGAAGACTCACTGCTGGGCAGACACTCAGCGCGGACCATCTCCTCCATCCTCGCGCTGAGCCTGTAGTTTGCCATCATCCCTGTTGGCTGGTGGACGCGTGGCCCAGCGGGGACCCAGCTCGGCGAGGTCGCACGCCTGAGAGTGGCCCCATGGCTCGTGTGCCTGAACGCGCGTGTGATTCTGACTCTACACTGATAGGTGCTTTTAAAGGGTCTATAAGGATATACCCCAAAATATCCAGGATACCAAGTGGTGAGAATATGGTTTCATTTTCCCGCTTCTCTATGCTTTATGTTGTTTCTGGCCGTGCCGTGAGGCTTGTGGGATCTCAGTTCCCCAGCCAGGGCCCCCTGCAGTGGAAACTTGGAGTCCCCACCCCTGGACGGCCCAGGAATTCTTCTCTGCTTCTCTTCGTTCTCGTCCCTCTCTCCCCCCAGCCACTCGTTTAGTAACAACACTGACGTAAACCAGCAGTCTCCTGATGCCTTTCTAAATGTGTGGAGCTGGTTATTGGTTATTGTGTTTCCCCGTCGGCAGTTACATGGCGGCCATCACAGAAGGGAACCCAGTTCCTGCTGAAGCTGCAGAGAAGGCGCCGTGGAAGTGTTTCCCTCCCGGCCCCTGGTTTGCAGCATCAAGTGTTTGAGGCCTGAATGTAGGTGAGAAGCCAGATGAAATGGTCCTCAGGTTTTTAGCATCTAATTGGTCAACCAGCCCTCGGTTCAAGGAGAGCAGGGTCACCGGTCGGCACTTCACCTGCAGAGACGGGTATGGACGGGGCTCCGCCTCCCCTCCCACTGGCATGTCAGCCTCGTGCCCTCGACCTTCTCGGGCGGGGCTGCTCTGGCCATCTCGGGGAGGGTGGGCTTTCCTCCTGGGCTTTCTCACCCAGCCCGCCTCCACCGGGCCCTGCAGCGCTCAGCGCTGGACCAGCTTCCTCGCCCCGCGGTCTGTGCCCCGTGATGCCGAGGGTGGCCTCGGCCTCCTGTCGCGGGGGCGCTGAAGGGCTGGGCCTCCAAGGCTGACGGGTTGCTTCTCTGTCCTGGCCCATTGCTCTGAGGGTCGTGCGGATGTGGGCTTGGCTCCCCCATGGTTTCCATGGGGTCAGCCCAGCCTCGGGGACACCCTGCTGTCTGATCTCCTCCTTCCTCCTCTAGCCCCTCCGCCCCACAGCCCTGGCACTAATCAGCTAACAGACGAGTCTCGGTTTAGCCCCTGGGAGCCAGATCTCAGGGTCTGTGGGCGATGGGGTGGACCCCCGCGAGGACATCAGGACCCCACATCTTCCTGAGCGTCCCACCCCCGTGACCCTCACCCTTTCTGGGATGAACCTCCGTTCCTTGGCCCAGCCTCCAGGTGGGCCCTGGCCTTGTTGGGGCAACCGCCCTCGGGTGGAGGGGTCTGTGGGGTTCTATTTCTCCTCTTGCTCTCTGCGCCTCTCAGGAGGCTGAGGCTGAGGAGCAGGAATTGCCCCAGGCCCACCGGTGCGCAAGCTGGTGTGTGTCGAACCCAGGGACACAGGTTCCGCTGTTACCACCGTCACTGATCACTGAGAATGGATAAGAGGGGAAGTCGAGAATCGTTGAGGACACACAGGAGTTTTACATGTTTTAACGTGAAAGCTCTGTTGTTGTTGTTTTTCCTCTGCCACACACGCTGTTTTTAGATAACAGATATTCAGTTCAGTCCAGTTGCTCAGTCGTGTCCGACTCTTTGCGACCCCACGAATCGCAGCACGCCAGGCCTCCCTGTCCATCACCAACTCCCGGAGTTCACCCAAACTCATGTCCATCGAGTCAGTGATGCCATCCAGCCATCTCATCCTCTGTCATCCCCTTCTCCTCCTGCCCCTAATCCCTCCCAGCATCAGGGTCCTTTCTAATAAGTCAGTTCTTCGCATCAGGTGGCCAAAGTATTGGAGCTTCAGCTTCAGCATCAGTCCTTCCAATGAACACCCAGGACTGATCTCCTTTACGATGGACTGGTTGGATCTCCTTGCAGTCCAAGGGACTCTCAAGAGTCTTCTCCAACACCACAGTTCGCATCAATTCTTCGGCGTTACTGGGATGTAATTTGTATGCCACGGGCCTTCCCTGGTGGCTCAGTGGTAAAGAACCTGCTTGGCCATGTAGGTTTGATCCCTGGGTCGGGAAGATCCCTTGGAGGAGGAAATGGCTACCCACTCCAGTCTTCTTGCCTGGGAAATCCCATGGACAGAGGGGCCTGGGGGGGCCACCATCCATGGGGTCGCGAAGAGTCCGACATGGCTTAGGGACTAAACAATTTGTGTGCCATAGAATTTATTCCTTTGAAGTAGACACGTTGCTGGTTCTTAGTCTATTCACAGAGTTGTGCAGCTCTCCGCTCCAAATCTTAGAATGTTCTCACCGTGCCCAGGCCTCACCAGGCCGCTCCCATCCCTGGTGGCCAGGAGTCTGCTTTCTCTTTGGGTCTGCCTACTCTGGACACTTGCTGTGAATGAGCTGAAGCAATAGGTGGCCTTGGGGCCTGGCGTCTCTCACTCAGCATGAAGTTGTCAAGGTCCATCCAGGCGTCGGTGACAAGAGTCAGTTCTTCATTGCTTCTGATTTGTTCAGTTGCTCAGTTGCGTCTGACTCTTTGTGGCCCCATGACCGCAGCACCCCAGCCTCCCTGTCCTTCACCATCTCCATGAGTTTGCTCAAACTCATGTCCATTGAGTCAGGGATGCCATCCAGCCGTCTCATCCTCTGTTGTCCCCTTCTCCTCCTGCCTTCAGTCTTTCCCAGCATCAGGGTCTTTTCCAGTGAGTTGGCTCTTCACATCAGGTGGCCACAGTATTGGCACCTCAGCATCAGTCCTTCCAGTGAATATTCAGGGTTGATTTCCTTTAGGATTGACTGGTTTCATCTCCTTGCAGTCCAAGGGACTCTTAAGAGTCTTCTCCAGCACCACAGTTCAAAATTTCCTTACTACTAGTGCTGCGTGGAAAGCCCCTTCCTTTATATGGCTCAGAAATATTCCACTGTATGAATTACCCCATTTCGTTCACCATTCATCAGTTGGTAGACTCTTGGTGGTTTCTGGTTTTTCACTCTTAGGAGTAACGCTGCTCTGAACATTCACGTACACGTCTTTGTGTAGATGTCTTTTTCATTTCTCCTAGGTATATGCCTGGACTGGGTACATTTGTTGGGTCATGTTAATTCTACGGGTAACATTTCAAGAAACTGCCAGAAAAGCTTCCCAAGGAGATGCCCATTTTACAGTCCTACCAGCAACCCAGGAAGAGTTCCAGCTCCTCCCAAACGCTTGTTGCTTGTCACTTGTCCTCCTGGAGGGTGGGAGGTGGTTTCTCATCAGGCGCTGACCTTCGTTTTCCTGACTAACGGCATTGAGCATCTTTTCATGTGTTCATTGGCTGTGTCTTTGGAGAAATGTCTCTTCCACTTCTTAGGTCATTTGTTTTCTCACTTGTGAGGGTTCCAAAGGCAAAGGTAGAGGCTCTGTTTGATACCTGACCTGCAAACATGTGCGGGTTGTCTCTCCACTTTCTCAGTGGTGTCCTTTGAAGCACAGACGTTTATAATCTCGGTGTCTAGCCTACGCGTGTTTTCCTTGACGCTTATGCTCTTGGTGTCATATCTAGGCAACTATTGCCAAATCTAAAGTTGGGGAGATTTATTCCTGTCTCCTCCTGAGAACTTTATAGAATTAGCTCTACTTAGGGCTTATGCTCCATTTGAGTTAAGTTTTGAGGCTTTTCTAATTTTGTTATTAAAGGTAATCTTTGGTTAGCGATTTTGAGATCTTGTGGATTAAAAAATCGCTTTTACTTTTTTTCTAAAAAGGATGATGATGCTCAGCTGTCCTGCCGCTGAGATTACAAGTCACAGGAAAAGACACTTGCAGGTTCGGTGTTCTGAAGGAAACGGTAAATGCCCCAGCCAGTCTCACATCGTTTCCCCTAAGTCAAGCTGACTGCTGAGACAGGGTCTGTTTCAGGAAGTTTCTGACCCTGACCCCAGGGAGCAGTTCAAGAAGCACACACAGCAGAAATGAGGACGTGAGCAGTCCTGCGGTGGGTGGCTTTTTGGGGAACTGATGAGAATGGTTCTCCGTGTGGGAAAACCCCAAAGCATGTGGCTTGGTTTGCCCATCTGTCTGTGCTGGGCTCAGTCGTGTCCAGCTTTGCGACCTCATGGACTGTAGCCCACCAGGCTCCTCTGTCCATGGGGTTCTCCAGGCAAGAACGCTGGAGTGGGTTCCCATTCCCTTCTCCAGAGGATCTTCCCAACCCAGGGATCAAACCCAGGTCTCCCGCATTGTAGGCGGATTCTTTACCATCTGAGCTGCCAGGGAAGCCCAAGAAGACTGGAGTGGGTAGCCTATCCCCTCTCCAGCAGAGCTTTCTGACTCAGGGTCGAGCTGGGGTCTCCCGCGTTGCAGGCGATTCTTTCCCATCTGCGCTGCCTAGTTACATGCAGTCAGGTGTGAGTGGACCATCGTCTCAATCGGAGAGCAGGTATAGTGTGTCTGCTCTGGTTCCTCGCAATTGCCTTTTTTTAAAAGTGAGGAAATTAATAGTACGCACCTCATGGGGTTGTTGTGAGGATCAGATGAGTTGATAAATTAAAAGGCTTAGAGCCTGATGGTTAGTGAAGACTCATTAAGTGCTTCTTAAATATCCCATTTGTTTTTAATATTTTCAGCATAGTTGGCCATTAGTATAACCTGTACTTCTCACTTGAATGTTAAATGCTCTAACATCTTTGAATTATTGTGTAAATATATGGTAATTATTCTTGCCCACAGTAAAGGGATAATGAATCGTGCTTATGAATAGCTTAATGAGGAGCCCTAGTGTTTCCACCGTTTTCCCAGTTTTTTTGCTTGGTTATAATAACCTGGGCTTCCCTTGTAGCTCAGTCAGTAAAGAAAGAATCTGCCTGCAGTACAGGAGACCGGGGTTCGATCCCTGGGTTGGGAAGATCCCCTGCAGAAGGGAATGGCAACCCACTCCAGTATCCTTGCCTGGAAAATCTCATGGACACAGGAGCCTGGTGGGCTGCAGTCCATGGGGTTGCAAAGAGTCGGGTGACTAACACTTACTTACTTAAAATAACCTAGGTTCAGAACAGCAGCTGTGGATGCAGGCAGCAGGATGGGTAGGTGCCCGGCCACCTGTCCCCGTGTCAGCCTGAGCGATGCCGTGCTCTTCGGCACCAGCGATGGTTAAAGGCAGAGCCAAACAGGCAAGGAGGGCCCTGCTGTGAAATTTATGATTGTTCCTCAATTAAAGAGCAAAAATCTCAATTCTCTACCTAGGTGTCCTTTCTCTTCCAGCCCAGACAAGAAAAACTGTGACTCTTTTAGGGGGACTGTGGGGCTTTTGGAGATGACCTTAGGCGATTAACAGCCATCACACACAGCGTGGTGTGTGTGTGGGGGGGCTTTAGCCTCAGGATCGCCTGCTGTACAGGAGTGGGCAGGGTGGGTTCGGGTGGGCGCCCGTGGAGGGAGCTGAGGCTGAGGAGCCCCCATGACCCACTCGAGCACAGCGGCCGTGCCTTGCCCACGTGCCAGGCCGGTGTTTCCTTTCGCCATCACACGCACATTGTCCATGATTAGGTGCAGTTGATTTGAACTTCATGGGTCCCCTCATACGTGACTTTTTAAAAGAGGAAATATTGCCGTCTACATGACATGTGGTTGGTTAAATTCTTGGATATGGAGGAGCCTGGTAAATGGAAGGTCGTCTAAGTTATTCTGGGATTTTCAGCTGCAGAGGGGGTTGGCAGCTCCCCCCACTCCGTGTTGTTCAAGCTCAGCTGTACAGAGCACATAGTGTACATTATATGGTGTCTACCTTCAAGGTCAAGTCCAGGCAGTGTACATTATATGGTGTCTGCCCCAAGGTCGGCTCCGGGTGGTGTCCATTATGTGTGGTGTCTGCCTTCAAGGTCAGCAGCGCATGGTGTGCACTGTGCCTGGTGTGGAGGTCTTCACGCAGTGTCCCTGATTAGCATGGTCGCCGCAACCCTCCAAACCCTGCACCCGCGCTTGTAGGCATGGCTCTCGCGGTCGCTGTGCCGCGTCTGCTCCGGGGCCGGGCTGCCCTCGCGGTCGCTGTGCCGCGGCTGCTCCGGGCCGGGCTGCCCTCGTGGTCTCTCTGCCGCGGCTGCTCCGGGCCGGGCTGCCCTCGCGGTCGCTGTGCCGCGGCTGCTCCGGGCCGGGCTGCCCTCGTGGTCGCTGTGCCGCGGCTGCTCCGGGCCGGGCTGCCCTCGCGGTCGCTGTGCCGCGGCTGCTCCGGGCCGGGCTGCCCTCGCGGTCGCTGTGCCGCGGCTGCTCCGGGCCGGGCTGCCCTCGTGGTCTCTCTGCCGCGGCTGCTCCGGGCCGGGCTGCCCTCGTGGTCGCTGTGCCGCGGCTGCTCCGGGCCGGGCTGCCCTCGCGGTCGCTGTGCCGCGGCTGCTCCGGGCCGGGCTGCCCTCGTGGTCTCTCTGCCGCGGCTGCTCCGGGCCGGGCTGCCCTCGCGGTCGCTGTGCCGCGGCTGCTCCGGGCCGGGCTGCCCTCGCGGTCGCTGTGCCGCGGCTGCTCCGGGCCGGGCTGCCCTCGCGGTCGCTGTGCCGCGGCTGCTCCGGGCCGGGCTGCCCTCGCGGTCGCTGTGCCGCGGCTGCTCCGGGCCGGGCTGCCCTCGCGGTCGCTGTGCCGCGGCTGCTCCGGGGCCGGGCTGCCCTCGCGGTCGCTGTGCCGCGGCTGCTCCGGGCCGGGCTGCCCTCGTGGTCGCTGTGCCGCGGCTGCTCCGGGCCGGGCTGCGATTGGCTTGCGTCCCGCGCTTGTAGGCGTGGCTTCCGTGGCGCCTCTGTAGCGTCTTCTCGTGGTTGTCTATGATTGACCCGCTTTCTGTGAGTGAGCATTTCAGCTCCATGTCTGTTGCCTTTTGAAAAAAATTTTATTTAAAAGATTAAAAAGATTTGGGGGCTGTGCCACATAGCGTGTGGGGCCTTAGCCCCCCTACCAGGGATGGGACGCACACCCCTGGAACGTGACGTCTGATCCTCTGGGCGCCAGGGGAGTCCCCGTGGTGCCTTTCTCCGCAGAGCTGGGGGGCCTCCTTGCACCAGCAGGCCTTGACTCCTGCTCCCGCAGCTGCTGGCTCTGTGGCTTTGAGCAGGTAGCTCTGCCTGTCTGGTTCTCGGGTGTCCCTTTGATAAGGCAGGAGTGGTAACAGGGCTGCCTCGCAAGAGTGCGCCGAGTGGAACAGCTGTGGGCCACGAGGCCCTCAGCTCGGCCCTGGGGCCTGCAGGGTCCTCGCCGAGTCCCCCTCCGCCTGGGGCTGCAAGCGCGTCAGTGGAGTAGATTCCTCGAGGCAGGCTTGCGGGATTGCGGGTTACGCACGCGTGCAGCTCAGGTTTCCAGGGAGCATCCCAGGTGTCTGCCCAGATGTTGCACGGAGTTACTCTCCCGCCTTCTGCTGTTTAAAAGCCAGAGTTTTTGTTTTTAAGCAGGAGACTCGAGAGCAAGTTAGTCGCTTCGTTGAGCCTGCTCGCTCATCTCTGGTTTTGACTCCGTGGTGACACGTCCTGTAGACGTTGGGGTGGTGACCGCTGCGTCGTGAAGCTCTTCTGTGGAAGCGCTGATGGTGACGGATGCCAGTGGTCTTGGGGGAGAAATTTTCTCCCTCATCGTTGCAGTACAACGTGCTTGCCTGGGAGCGAAGACTCCTCCGTTTCCTGCTCCCTGACGTTTGCAGGCGAGCGGGTCCACCCTGCTGGACCACCTTCGTGGCTGGCTGAGGTCCACTCATGGAGGAGAGAGGAAAGCCGTCCTGGTGGATGTTCCACCTCCTGGGCAGGTCAGATGCTGGCTGATGCTGTGGGGCTGCGGGGAGAGGCGCCGCCTCGCTGGTGAAGCAGCGCGCGGGAAGAGAAATGGAAGTTTCCGCGGGCCGCAGCCCTGCGGCGGGCCTCGTTAGCTGTCCGGGGCATCTCGGGTCTGGCGGCTGACCAGCCATGCTGGGGGGAGAGGGCGGGGCCGCGAGCGGCCTCCTTGAGAGGACGGTACCCTTCTTTTTAAAGAGACTCCTGACCATCCAAGCAAAGGGGCCCTTTGCTTTGACCTTCCTGCAGGGCTTAGGGGTAGGGGTGGGGGTGGGGGGCGGTCACTGGGAGAGTGGCTTCCAGCCGGGGGAGAGCGGAGGCTGTCGTCTGGACCCTCCCTGGCGTTTCCGCTTCTTACTTTTTAACCGCCTGGTTGGGGGCAGGGTCCCAGCTCTGCCCTCTGGACTCTACCTCCATCCCCAGCTGCAGGAGGGCCCCTTTGTGGGGTGATTGTAAGGACTGGAGAGCGTGTGTGTTAGAAACAGGCAGGGTGGTGTCCGGGTCCTCGTGAGCCCTCAGGAACCCGCATCGTCTCTTACTGTCCCACCCAGGTCGCTGCCATCCTGAGTGGGGACGGCTGACCCCGAGTGTGCCTGGCGCCACCCACGGGCGCTGGTCCCGCTCTGGTCCCGTTGACACGTGCGCCCCTCCTCTGCAGATGCTGACCAAGGAGCAAGAGGATTCCGCACCCGCCTCTGGGCCAGGTGGATTCACTGGAAGGTGGTCGTCTGAGTATTTGACGCTAGACCCCAAATTTTCATTTTTAGGCACAGTCTTCACGTTCTTCTGTGAAAGTCAGATGTAAGGAATGACTCGTGGGCTTGTATAATCCAAGTGAAAGTGAGTTGCTTGGCACAGTGCCAGGGCATGAGGGCAGGCCATTTTGTAAGAGGCATTTCCTGTCTCCTGGGACGCTCATAATCGTGATAAATGGTCCTGTTAATAGTTTTGCATTCCTTGCCTCCTTGGGTACAACGGCCAAGACTGGGTCATGAAATGCTCTTCAAGAGAAAGAGCCTGACCCGACAGAGAGCCAGATAGGAGGAGAAGGGAGCACAGTGACACCCACTCGGCTTTTTGTTTTTCAAGAACGCTGCTTTTTATCTTGAGAGAGAAAAGGGCTGATCTGTTTCCACAGATGTTTCTGTGAGTTGTCAACTGAGCCTTCAGAGATTCTGTGGGGGGAGGAGGGGAGATGCTGGGAGCTTTGTTTCCCGCATCTCTGTGTGGTCATGTCGACACGCTCGGTGGCTGATCCCACCCTCGGTCCCATAGAGGTTATGCCTGAGCTGCTGCTTGTTCACGTGACCCGAGTAGAAGCTTCCACGGGCTTCTCCACTGTTGGAAACTGCCAGCATGGCTTGCAAAGCCTTCAGGAGCTTGTTCCCTTGGGGATGAGCAGTCTAAAGTCCTCAAGCAGAGGGAGGGTGTGGGGCGTTGGGAAGGCAGGCTGGGTGCACCTCTGTCCTGAGTTGAGGACCCAGGTCTGCTCGGCAGAGGGGCCTCTGTGGGGTCCGGGAGCTTCTGAGATGAGAGCAGCCCCCCGAGGTGTTCCAGGGGACTCTGTGCCTGGGAGGGAGGGATTTCCTCCTTTCAGATCAGATGGGCGGCCTCCTGCCAGCCCCTGTCAGCAGGGCTTAGAAGCACCACCGACGAGAGCCTGCAGGTGTCCAACGCTCCCCACCCTGCGGCCCACGTCCTGGGCTGCTCGTGACTCCACATCTGTCTCCTGAGGGCAGGGTTTGGGGGCAGCGGGTGGGGGAATGTCAGTGTCCATCTGGTCTTGCTGAGCCCTCACCTTCAGAGGGCTCACCATCCTCGCGTGGATGAATTCTGGATGCTTAGGACACGCTCCACTTGCGCAAGCTTCCAGGTTCATCCCGGCTTGCTGCACAGATGTGCCTGGTGGTGACGCACCCGGGAGGCTCCCCCTTCCTCCTCCCGGTGCTCCCTGGGGTTGAGGACCAGCCGGTTCACAGTTCCATCCCCTGCGTCTGCCGTGGTGCCTGCTGGAGGGGCCTCCACGCTCACAGGGTGAAAACTCCCAGAGCTCTGACTCAGTCACTAAATGGTGTCAGTTAGTCAAATACAGCAGCTCTTTACTTGGCAGCCAGTGACTAAGCTCCCACTGCTGTTGGCTAGTTGCTGAGTTGTGTCCGACTCTCAGCGACCCTGCACTAAGAGCACCCCCATGCTCAGCATGTAGCCCGCCCTGCTCCTCTGTCCGTGGGATTTCCCAGGCAAGAATACTGGAGCGGGCAGCCATTCCCTTCTCCAGGGGGTCTTCCCCACCCAGGGAGCAAACCCGAGTCTCCTGCACTGCAGGCAGATTCTTTAGCACTGAGCCAGCAGGGAAGCCCCACTCCTACAGTCACTTCACCATACATTCTTAATTTTATTCTGAAATGCCAAGTGTTCAGTTGACATGTGGGCTTGCAACGTGGATGGGGCGGGCCCACTTGGCGTCAGGGGGCACCTTTTGAACAGCGCCCCGCGCCCTGAAGGTGAGGAGCGCTTCCCACGACAGACCTGGCTTGTGTGCTGCTGATGTAGCCCGCGCTTCGTGGTCAGTTGCTTCCCTCACGTCAGCTGACTCAGACAGCTGGCTTCACTCGGACGGTCCTGTCTGGGGTCCTGTCCCAGCCCTGGGATGCTCTGAGGACATGCACAGGAGTCCCTCCACGTTCCGGGAGGTGACAGTGGAGAAGAGAGCCCAGCGACCTTCCTGAGAAAGCGCGTAGATCCTGTGTTTTCCCCTGCTCTCCTTACCGGTGAGGAGCTCCGCCAACCTTCAGTTTAACCTGGAAAGTCTCGCACTGGGGAAAATCAGTGCCACTGGCAGCCTATTTTTAGTATCATTTTGGTACAGGTTTAAACAGTTACTTTATTGAATATCGTAGCTATTAATTTCAAACTTAAGAACGTGATTACTCAGTATAGTTTTCGTGCCACCTACTCAGAGCCTTTGGACTGGGTAAAATCCTGCTTGTTGAATGGAATTAAAATAATTTCCATCTCACTTTTTTCTGGTTCAGCTGCAAATCAAGGCCTTGGATCAGAGTTGGTTTATAAAGGCGGTGCTGGAAAACAGCGGGAAGAGCTGTGTGTGAGAGCGCAAGGAGGGGAAGGATGGAGACAGGCCAGGTCTGCTTGCAGACACAAGCAGAGGGTCTGCAAGCCACCTCCCCGCCTGCTGGGTTGTATAGAAAGGTAATATGATCTTTAGAGCTAATCTGAAAAAAGAAACAAGAGCGTAAATAGCTCATAATCCCCTATCTTTTTCCTCTTCCTCCCGAAATCTCTTCTACCACGCTGTTTCACGCAGTTCTTTCTTATATTTGGCGTGATGTTCTCGTTCTTAAATGACTTTCGAGAATATATGACTGCATAGCCTACCTTATGGGCATTCTGTCACCAATTTAACTTTGATTGACCTGCTTGTTATTTTTCATTATAAGTAATGCTGCGATATCTTTCTACATATTTATATGGAAATTAAATATTGCAGTATAGTTGCTGAAAGTGAAACTACTAGGTGAAATAGGCATTTTGGGGACTTTTTCTGGGGGGCTGCTGGATCACCTTCCAGAAACACCACCTGAGGTCACATTCTTTCCTACGGTGTGGGTCTCTCCCCATCCCCGTGCAGCCCAGTCCATGCTGGCGATTACAATTTTCAAGGGGGTTGTTAACTCGATGATAGGTATACCATTTTGATGTAGATTTTTAAAATAAGAAAGAAAGTACACTTAAAGACACTTCTTCTGTTTTTAGCCTCTCTTTCAGAGCCCTCATCCTTGACTGGTGAGGAACAGATGTCTTGCTGAGGGGTGCTGGGTGCATGGCTCACAGCTGGTCGTCCTTGCTTTCTTTCTTAAATAAGGTCTGCTCAGCATGAGAGGGCTTGCATGTGTCCAGGTGCTCTGGACCTTGTGGTAAGCTCAGCAGGTTGTCACGGGGCTGTGACCCCTCGGGGGATTATTCCTGGAGGTTATCACCCCGCTGCAGGGTTGCTGGTCTGGTCAGCCTCCTCAGTTCTGAGACCTTCTGCATGGTCTCTGCACAGTGCAGAAGCTCCAGAAAACACGGTGATGCTGTCTAGACCCCAGAGGCCCGTAGCCTTCCCTCCCCCGGAGCACCTGGTCCCTAGAACACCTTTTCCAGTGACTCTGTAGCAGGCCGGGAAGCCCAGGACCTTCTTTCTGTGGTTAATCCTTATAACAGCGCACATGAGTACTGTTGCCTTCAGCTTACTGATGATACAACTGAAGCTCAGGGTGTTCGGATGATTTTGTTGGAATCACCCAGCTGTGAGTGGGCAGCTAGGAATGGGGATTGCATTGATTCCAAAGTGCAGGCCCAGCATCCTTAAGCTGGGAGGTGAGCAAAGCAGAGATGACGTCAGGGTGACTCTCAGAGCCGTGGAGACGGCAGCTGGGACGACTGACGGCCGCCTGTGGTGGTCTCACCCACGGCGGGCGGGCTCACGCCCGCCTGGCAACACTGTCAGGTCTCTTCGCATGAACAGGGACTCAGGTTGTCTTTAAGATGTCTTAGGGAAACATCAGAGTTGATGTGGGCTGTTTGGGCAGATAAAATGAGAAGTGGATGACAGGGGTTTGCGCGAGGAAGGCACTGCAGTGTGGAGAGATGCCGGGCAGGGCAGGGCAACACCTGAGGAACCGCGGGAGCGCGGACGAGACGGCGGTGCTTCAAGCAACACGGGGAGCCTTCCACTGTTTGGGGAGATGCGTGTCAGTGTCCGGGGTCAAGGAAGAACCACAGGTGTCTGTAGTTACAGAACAGGAAAGGCGGGTGGGTGATGTGGAGGTGGCTGGTGTTAGGCTGCTCGAATGTTCCTTTAACTTGTAGAATCACAGCATAATCTCACCCACTCGTTTAAAACAATCTTGTGTCTTGCTGCTGTTAAAAGCATCCAGAGATTTCAGTGCAGGAAGCAGGCAGTCATTATGTCCGCTTTACAAATGAAACCTGTGCTTTTTCCAAAGACTTAATTTTGTCTGCTCGAGTTTTGTGTGTTCTGGTTCTGCATTCTCTCATGTAGATTCAGATCCAATTCAGAGATGGAACACCCCGGCTGTTCGGCTGTGGAACGCACCAAGGAGCAACGCCATGGGCGCGAGCTGCTGGTTGGACACTGTGTTCATACGATCAACTGGAATTTTCTTATGGCTTTTTGAAGAAAATGATAGTTTTATCACAAATCATAAAAAAAAAAACACCCTCATCATTTCTTTAAAGCAGTAAATGAGATTTGGGGTGTTTGCTTTAAAATTTATCAAATTTTCAACGAGTTCAGTTCGGTCGCTCAGTCGTGTCCAGCTCTTTGTGATCCCATGAACCACAGCACGCCAGGCCTCCCTGTCCATCACCAACTCCCGGAGTTCACTCAGACTCATGTCCATCGAGTCAGTGATGCCATCCAACCATCTCGTCCTCGGTCGTCCCCTTCTCCTCCTGCCCCCAATCCCTCCCAGCATCAGAGTCTTTTCCAATGAGTCAACTCTTCGCATGAGGTGGCCAAAGTACTGGAGTTTCAGCTTCAGCATCAGTCCTTCCAATGAACACCCAGGACTGATCTCCTTTACGATGGATGGGTTGGATCTCCTTGCAGTCCAAGGGACTCTCAAGAGTCTTCTCCAACATCACAGTTCTAAAGCATCAATTCTTTGATGCTCAGCTTTCTTTATAGTCCAACTCTGACATCCATACATGACTACTGGAAAAACCATAGCCTTGACTAGACGGACCTTTGTTGACAAAGTAATGTCTCTGCTTTTTAATATGCTGTCTAGGTTGGTCATTACTTTCCTTCCAAGGAGTAGGTGTCCAGTAGTTCCTTTTCTAATGATAACATAAAGGTGGTTAAGATAGTAGATTTTATATTGAATATTTAGTATTAAGAGTATAGAGTTCAGGGGGCTTCCCAGATGGTGCAGTGGTGAAGAACCCACCTGCCAGTGCAGGAGACGTAAGAGACACGGGTTTGATCCCTGGGTCGGGACGATCCCCTGGAGAAGGAAATGGCAGCCCGCTCCAGTAGTCAGTAGTCTTGCTTGGGAAACGCCATGGACAGAGGAGCCTGGAGGGTACAGTCTGTGGCATTGCAGAGAGTCAGACGCAGCTGAGCACTCAGTTCTACAGTCCAGCAACACTGAGTTCAGCAGATCCTCACAGCTTTTCTGTCTTGCAAAAAGGAAACTCTACCCATTAGATAATGTGCCCTGGCCCCATGTAGCCCCGGTTCCACATTATTCCTGTGAATCTGTTGGCTGTAGATACTCGGAAGTGGAGCCAGTATTTCTTTCTGACTCGTGTGTTCATTTAGGATGATGTCCTCAAGGTGTATCCATGTTGGGTGCACCAAACTTTAAGTCAGTATTAGTCACTCACTCGTGCTCGACTCTGCAACCCTGTGGCCTGTAGTTAAATACTGTTCCTGTGTGTGTATATACCACATTTGGTTAATCCGTCATCTGTGGATGGAACAGCTGGGTGACTTTCACATCCTGGCTATCGTGAACGGTGTTACTGTGAACGTGAGCGTGCAAGCTGTGCCAATGCCTCTCTGAGACTCTGCTCTCGATTCTTTTGCGTTTGCATCCAGAAGAGGAGCTGCTGGGTGAGGGGCAGCTCTGTCTTCCATCCGAGGAAACGCGTGCTGCTTCCCACAGCAGCTGCGCCATCCTGCAGCCGCGCAGCGGGGCACGCGGGTTGCAGAGTCTCTGCCCTGACACTGCGGGTGCTGGTTTCCTTGATAACCATCCTGATGGCTGTGAGGTCAGTCTGATCTGTTACATCAGACTTTGCCTCACAGGTATAAACAAATCAAGTACCGCTTGAGAGCTATCCACATTTGCTCCACTACACTACTCAGAAGGAGAATGTTTAAAACATCCTTGTCTCTTGAGTACTGACTGCAGAAGAGTATTCTAGGCCTTGATACCCTGTCAGTGTTTAAATGGAGTTATTCAGTCCTGTAAACATTGAATCCTGCTGAGTACCAGTTGAGAAGACAAAGACGACCAGGACCCAGACCTTCAAGGGGCTGCTGAGAGGCAGGCAGGCTGTGTGGGGGGCGGTGATAGGGGGCTTTGGGGGGTACAGGCTGTAGCAGGAGCCTGGCAAGGAGGGGGAGGGGGAGAAGGAGGGCTCCTTGCAGATGAGATGGGAGCTCCCCTGCTGGTTGGGAGTGTGCGTGGAGCCCGTGTGGTCGGGCCTCATGCGTGGAGGGCAGCTCCCCCAGGCACTGGGCATCGGTGGAAGGTGGGGGAGACCGCAGGGTGGGCCTGGTGTGTGTCCACAGCTGGGGTTTGACCTGGTCAGAGATGGGAGCCGGGGAAGCGTCCTGGTGTGTGAGCCCTGCTCTGCCAGCAACGAGATCCGTGACAGTTCAGATGAGATGAGGGCTGAACTAGGCCAGTGTTTGAGGGATGATGACAGACGACGGGGTTTGCGAAGCATTTCGTACAGCAGCCGCCATTTGCCATCTGCGTGTAGCTGGTGAGGAGGGGCCCCTGCAGGCCACGCCCAGGTCTTGGTCTTGGGCACATCTTGAGGTCGATGTGTCTCGAGACAGACACACAGTGGTCCCAGGGCATTGCCTGGCCAGGGTCGGGGTGGGGGTGTGCTCCAGGGACCCTTTAGATTCCGATGGTGGCAAAACCTTTCAAAGTGCATGAGGGGCCTCAAGACAGGTTGCAAGGCGGAGCAGTGGGCCGCACCCTCTGAGGGAGCTGGAGAAGGAACCCTCGGTTAGCGGGGGGCCAAGAGGGATGGTGGGGTCACGGGGGCAAAGAAAGTAGGGCTGCCCCCCCAGAAGGAGTGGTCAGCTCCTACAGATGCAGCCGCGTCGGCGGGATTCCGTCTCTGTGGCTGCGGGGCGCTCACTTCAGCTAAATGTCTAGGGAGGCGGTGGAGACCTCGAGTGTGAGGTGTTCTTTAAAGAAGCTCAAGAGGAGAGAGCGCGGACAGGTGGGAAAAGAGGTCGGGAGGCGCTTTTCTGAAAAGAGGAAAGGACTCCAGCGTGTTTTAGTGGAAGGGAAGAGGTCAGCGACCCTTAGGTTGGCCCGTGTGGTGGGGGCTAGCTCCATGTCCACCGCATTCCACAGCTGTCCACGGGTGAGCCCACCCGTTCCCCACCGCAGCCCAGTTTACAGATGAGAAAACTGAGGCAGTAGATTAAGTGGCTCCAGGTGGCAAAGGCAAGGAGGAAGCCCCATCTTATAACCTGCACACATCTCGCTCATGACCGCAGCCCTGAGGGCCTCCTGGTTTTGAGGGAGAAGGCACAGATGAGGCAGAGAAGGGATGAGTAATAGAGCTGGGGTGCAGGAGGCCCCAGACAGGGTGGGCTTCAATCTTTGTGGAATCAGTATTTTTTTTTTTTTTGGAAGAGAAAAATTAAAGATGAAACATTTAATATATGAGAAAGACATTCAGGGAAAATGTTGGAAGTCGGTTAGAGGAGAGTTCCTAAATTTGACGGGCTTGGTGCTGAAGGAAGATGCTGGATGGATCACGTCTGTGATGAGTTTCATGCACAACTTCCCCTCATCAGTGATGTCACTGGCCCCTGTATCAACCTGGAACCCACTGCCCACCTGCCCAGTCGCGTCCTCTGCAGGAACGGTGGTCTTGATTTCTCTCAGCGCGCACAGTGGTATTTATGGGTTGACGGACTTCATAGGATTCGATCTGTGGTCAAGTCCATGGCGCTGCTGTGTTTTTAAGTTCTTGTTTCTGTTGGAGTGTGGCTGATTGACAGTGTCCTCAGCTCCAGGTGCCTGGTAGAGCGTGGCACTGACTTCAGCCGCGTCGTGTCAGGATCCACCGGGGCTTTCTGACGTCTTGTCATGGTGGTCGAGGGCTTCCCAACTAGTGGTAAAGAGCCCGCCTGCCAGTGTAGGGGATGCAAGAGGGGTCCCCTGGAGGAGGAAATAGCAGCCCACTCCCGCATTCCTGCCTGGAGAGTCCCACGGACAGAGGAGCCTGGCGGGCTACAGTCCATGGGGTCGCAGAGTCGGACACATGTGATGCTTGTGGATGGCACTTGCTGAGGAATCCTATTCTGGGAATACCTGAGCCGCTGTGGCCTGGTTTAACACGCCACATTCTAAACGCTAAGACTAGCCCCTCTGAAGCACTTCTGCACTCCAGGTGAGCCTGCAGTGGCGTTATTCCCAACCCTGACCTGGGGAGGAGGAGAAGGAGGTGCTTTATTATTTATTTATAATAATAAAGGATTTATTATTCTACACACCTGCAAACCTGCCTGTGGGATGCTCACCATAGGAGCGAGTCCGTGATGGACGAGTAGAAATCGCAAATTCCATGTTGCATTATAGCTCCCGACTAAGATACTAGCACTATTTATTTATGAGTTTATCCTGTGAACTATAATTCATGTCCTTGGCCAATCAAATGGAAAAATGAATCACTGAGCCGTGTTTTACTTAGAAACCATGAAAGCCATTTAAGCAAACAGTTTTCCAGGCATAAATACCCAGCTCTCTGTGGGAAGGCGAGTGCAGGTGTAGGGGTGCGTTTATGAATGTGCATGCAGTACGTCTTTCAGGGAGCCCAGCGGCCGCCGTAAATCCGTTTGTGAGCCATTCAGACAATAGAACTTTGCAGCATAACGCTAGTTCTCCACAATGATGTTATTAAAAGACATCAGAGGCTGAGATGGAATGCAGGGAGGAGCGGAGCTGTGGGAGTCTGAACAAGCACCGGTCCGCAGTGGACCCAGGAGACTCCCTCGTTGTGTTCTTGGTGCGGGTTGTTGAGCTTTGGCTCCTTGGCAGGGAAGGGGCTGTGTTCCAGAGAGGAGCCCTTCGCTCGTGCTGTGTGATCGAGGGCTTCTGCGGCCTTCCCGGGGTGGCTGCGTACGCCGTGCTGGAGGAATCGTGTAAAGTCAGCTGCATTTTAAGAAGCAGGGCTGCAGGCACGCCCCCCACTTGCTGTTCCCCCTAAATTCAGACCCTTAGCCTCCATCCTTCCATTCCTTCTGTGTGCTCGCCTTTGGAAGGAGAGGGACGGGTGTTACCTGACTCAGCTGTGGTGTCCAGCGTTGGACTTTGAGATGACGTGCCCAGGAGCTTCTGCTTTGTCCTGCTAGAAAAGAAGCCTCTGCAGGCACTCTCTGGCTTGTACAATAGCAGCTTCCAACAACCCTCCCAAGGTAGCTGCTCCCTCGCCTCGACTCCTCCAGCCAAGACCGGAATCCAGAAGGGCTGCCTCTGGTGTATTGCGGCGCTCCACTCCCCGCCGTGCCAGGCGCGGCTGCGTGCTCATCTTGCTCTGTTTGTTTCTTCAGGTTCTGGTTCATCTTTTCCTTGTTTTGGGCACGTCGCCGTTCCCAGGCTGCTGGAGGCTGGCTGCAGCCTGGTCCTTGCAGCACTGACGCTGGAGGGCTGAGCCCTGCCCTCTGTCACCACCCCTGAATTAGCGCTAATTCCTCCAGCACGGCGCACGCAGCCACCCCGGGAAGGCCGCAGAAGCGCTCGATCACACAGCACGAGCAAGCCGGCAGGCCTTCGTCAGGCAGCGGAGACCCCCTTCCTGGAATTTCAGTCCGTCCACTTCTCTCCCATCAGGCTGCAGGGAAGGCAGCGAACCGCGATCGTCCCTGTGATGGTCTTTGGTTACTTTGTCAAAAGGCATCGACACACAGTCTTCAGAGATTTGTGGGAGGCAGCTGTGAGGTGAGGAGTTGCGGAGGGCCTCCGCGCGGCAGCGCCCAGCCCCGAGGTGCCCTCACTGATGGGCCCGGTCTGGCTGCTCACTAACCCTTGCTCTCCCAAGTGGACACAGTGTCGAGTATCGGTTGTCATCCGTAGGTGTTGCCCCTGGACCACCGGTCTCCGCAGTGATTCTCTCTGGATCAGGTCCGGTGGTCCTTTCACAGGGAAAACATCTGCCTGTATTTCAGTATCTTCACGAGATCCTCCAGCATTCACGTTCCATCACCACATATTTAGTAATAACGTGAAAAAAAAACAACCTCTGTAATTGCCATTTGCATTCCACAGTTAGAGCAGACATTTAACGATTTAGTTGACTTTAAAATGTAAATTTAGAAGTTCCTAGTAGGCGGAGCCTATTTCTCTGAGTATTTGTAATCCAGTAATTGAACTTCTGTTCCTTTGCAGGTAAAATTAATCCCCCCCAGTCGGTACTACAGCCTGAATGGGAGAAAGTTGACAGTTCTTGGCAGATGGCCATTCATTGGCACCTTTTCGTTTTAACCTCACAGAGCCAAGCATTCTGGTGAGACAACAGCTGCATTGCTGGGCTCTGCCCGGCTTCCCGTGCCTGTGTGCCTGGGGCAGGGCTTTAGGGCTCCCTGCGTACAAGGGTGATGGCTTATGCACAGGAAGACTGGCATGCATTATCCTCACCTCTCTACCGGGGGAAAAAACGTGGCTTCCTTCCCTTCTCTCCAGCCAGCTGTCAGATTTGAAAGCCTGCCCCAGTTTACGCTGTCATACACTGAGTTAGTGGGTTGAGTGATGAGAGCTGGTAGAAACCCATTAGTGATTGCCAGTTGCCAGACAACCCCCCAAAAAACCTGGCCACAGATATCTAAGAAAGCCAGGATGACAAAGATTTGCCTCTAGGTTTCAGCACATTGAGATATATATATATATATATATATATATATATATATATATATTTTGGCTCATTCTGACTACAGATCTCCCATTAAGAAAGAAACGCAACATTGAATTAAAAATGATTTCTTTATGGGGTATAATCTCTTAACTAGGATGACTTGCTCAGAAAAGCTTGCGTCAGTTACTTTCAGATATTTTGTAAAAATGTCAGCATCTGTACAATGGGGAGAGCACTCGTGAACAAAAGGCTTGTCTGGGTTCCCTCAGGCTGTGGCTGGAATCCCAAATGAAACCGGCTCCCAGGTGGCTAATTATCAGTCTCTCCATCCTGCCAGGAGTCTCTGGCGAGGCTGAGGATGCTGTCCAGACAGCCTCGCGGAGCGTTATAGAGCTTTTCTGGGGTTTTCAGTGTCCTAGAAAAGATGCTGGTGGGTCTGAATCTGTTGTTCTGAAGTTGGATGTGAGTCTGGCAGTTAAAACATCACGTGTGTAAAACAGGTGCGACCCTTTGGATTTCCGCCATTGGTAGGAAAGTGAAAGTGTTAGTCACTCAGTCTTGTCCGATTCTTTGTGACCCCACGGGCTGTAGCCCGCCAGGCTCCTCTGTCCATGGAATTCTCCAGGCAAGAATACAGGAGTGGGTTGCCATGCCCTTCTCTATGGGATTTTCCCAACCCAGGGATCGAACCCGAGTCTCCTGCATTGCGGGCAGACCTTTACTGCCTGAGCCACCAGGGAAGCCCGGAGCCTGAGGCCAGAGGGATCCAAGTAAAGACCCCCTGCCTTCACAAAGCTCACGCGATTCTCAGCCTGCTGGGCCAGGGGGCTGAGCTCCACGAGGGTTTGTCTCGCGTGTGCTTCTGACTGAATTCTTGGCAGCTTCATCTGTAGAAGACACTTCATTTCCAGGAAATCTAATTTCAAGACTAAAAGCCTTTCCCAGGTGACCTCTGGACCGTCTTCCTGGCTTTGAAAATGAAAGCCTGGGAGTTAATGTTTACACTGCTGTGTGGACGCAGCGATGCTCACCTTGTACTTGTCCAGCAGGCGTCCTATTGGGGTTTGAGTTAAATGTATTGATACGACTCTCGATCTTAGGTCGCCTCTCCTCATTTGTACCCTGCCCCTCACCTATTTATTTGAACCCAGACGTGTCCCAGGAATGGTCAGACTGGAAATCAATACAGTTTCCATACACGCATTTAAGGCGGTGTGATTCCGCTACTGGGAACATTTTGCATTTCTTGTTGAAAAAAGTCCTTCGTTGCAGTTAAGTGAGCACATTAGCGGAAGTGTTGCATTTTACCATGCATCAACGGAATTTCACTGTCAGCAGGCCAGTGCTTGCGGCGTTCCTTCTTGAACATCGCAAGCAGCCTTTGAAGACTGTCTTGAATACGGAGGTACACCTGAGTGTGTTTCTTGGGAATTGGTAATGTGTAAACAGCTCGAAGTCATTAGAAACTGAGATTCATTTTGAAATGGGCTGGACGAGGGTTTAAGCATTTATCTAATTTGCTGTCAGAACCACCCACAACACGAAGAAGGTTACGCTCAACTATGCATTATGAAAATCGGCATTGACATTAATTCACTTCCTGGGCCTCTGTTGGGTGGATGGATGATACACAGAATAAGGAAGATTTACTGGAAAACACGGTCTAATCAAAATAGACTGTCAAAGGCAACTATAGGTTGATGATACATTATTTGCAGATAAAATTGAAATTATGCAAAAAGAAAAATATTGAGAAGGAAAAAATTTAAGCTTTATTATTCAGTGTTTCAGAGACCTTCTAGCTATAAGGTTGTGCTGACTGCCTTCCAGTGATTGTTAATTAGTACCTTTGTAATGGAAGGCGATGGCACCCCACTCCAGTACTCTTGCCTGGAAAATCCCATGGACGGAGGAGCCTGGTGGGCTGCAGTCCGTGGGGTCGCTAAGATTCGGACATGACTGAGCGACTTCACTTTCACTTTTCACTTTCTTGCATTGGAGAAGGATATGGCAACCCACTCCAGTATTCTTGCCTGGAGAATCCCAGGGACAGGGGAGCCTGGTGGGCTTCTGTCTATGGGGTCACACAGAGTCAGACACGACTGAAGTGACTTAGCAGCAGCAATGGTATAATTTATTGAAAGCACTGCATTTTAGGGCGGCGTTTTAGACTGAAGGTTGTCAGACATTTTAACATTATAAGTTAAACATTGAAAAGTAGCTTGTGAAAATGAGAAAATACTTATTCTCCGCCAGCTAATTGTGTGAATCAATGATTTAAAGCGCAGCTTGGGTGTTACGGCACCAGATGTGTGTTGGAATGGACCCAACCAAATGAGAATGTTTCCACCTGTAACTTGTTATCCGATTAGGTGTGTCTTGGTTTATCTGGTTTCTTTAAAAAAGAAAATGGTTTTAGACTTCTTACATCCATGTTTAGCATGAATACTCATTTTACCCTCATTGTGATTAGGGCTGAGAAAGAGAAGGTCAGATACAAACCAGTTCATTTGCTTCTTGTTAGTTGGTTTGATGTGGGGGAAGTCTAGCACCTTTGAGATAGTATTTGGCAGTTATCAGAAAACCTTAATTTTTGGCAAGTTTTTGACTTACTACTTAAGGGATGGCTGGAGGAAATTTAGTAGCATTTTTGAGGTCTGCTTGTGAAACGTGGAACATTCATGAAATACGGGGGAGGGGAGTTCCAGCGGCTCCCCTTCAGCAGTCTGAAATGCTTCTCTGGGTCTCAGGGTGCCGTGTGGGAATGCTACATTCAGGCAGGTAGTGCCTTCATCTTGGCATCCTGTGCACAGGGTTCTGTTGATGGAAAGACTAGTGCTCTTTCTGTGGAAGGGAAGCTTCGGAAATGTTTCATGCCTGCCTAAGTGTATCCAGTAGCCCTAGATGGTATATCCTCTCTCTCTCTCTCAGAAATTGTTTATGTCTCACAAAGTTAAATTTTTGAGGATAGGTTCATATTTAGGTGTTTGCTCTAGTGTTCTTTCTGTTTTTTAAGTTTTATATTGGAGTATAATTGAATAGGGCTTCCCTTGTGGCTCAGTTGGTAAAGAATCCGCCTGCAGTGCAGGAGATCTGGGTTCAATCCCTGGATTGGGACGATCCCCTGGAGAAGGGAAAGGCTGCCCACTCCAGTGTTCTGGCCTGGAGAATCCCATGGATTGTATAGTCCATGGGGTCGCAAAGAGTCTGACCCAGCGGAGTCACTTTCACTTTCACGGTTGAATAACAATGCGGTGTTAGTTTCAGGGGTATAGCCAAGTGAGTCAGTTAAACATGTATCTATTCTTTTCCAAATTCTTTCCCACTTAGGTTATTACAGAACATTGAGCGGAATAACCCTAGCCCTAAATAGAGGAAATGAGAGTCCAGATGGAAGTCAGACCCAGTCAGCAGGTCCTGCCGGTCGCTCAGCCCGTCTTCTGTGTCTGTGCATTCGCGCCTTCCATCCCTTCATGTAAGCCCTGGGTACCAGCGGGGCGTCTTCCCTGATGCCGCGCCAGCCTGCCAAGGGCTGCTCTGCGTCTCCTTGGTCCCCTCCACAAAGGCCCACGCTGGACGTGTGAATGCATTTCTGCCTTGGGAGTCTCTTAATTTTGTAGGAGACACCAAGAGAAGTTCTTGTTTTACAAGAATCACCGAGTCACGCACGTCGCCGTTGCTGGGGGACGACTTTTCTTAATTTGAGGGCTCACCGCCATGGTTTAGTCGCTCAGTCGTGCCCGACTCTTGGGACCCCGTGCACCGTGGTCTTCCAGGCGCCTCTGTCCGTGGGATTCTCCAGGCAAGAGTACTGGAGTGTCTTTCTGTGTATGTTGTGATCGTTGCCAAAAGACTTCCCAGGATAATTTAACAACTGGTAAGTGAATCCACAGATGGAGACTCAGAAGTGACTGCTCTGTGACTTTGCCCCTGAACCTTCTCCTGAGCTTCTCACTTGCCTGGTCTGCAGGACGGTTTGCAGTGGCTGAAGCTGCGAAGTGTCCTGGTGCAAGGACGCAGTGCCGCCCCCTTCTCAGAAAGTGGGTGTGTTGACACTCTTGGTTTCTGAGAGTGTTCCTGTGAACTTCATCCCAATTCATTGACGTTCTCGAGTAGCTGAACTCTTGAACTTGAGCAGCAGGTGGCTTCCTCAGATGTGCGTTTGCCTCTGGACTGAGGGTTTCTGGCTTTTCGGCTTAGAGGTGCTGGTCTGTGTGTAGAGTTAGCGTTTTCTGTGTTTGATTGTCGTTGGTCATTTGAGAATCCTGAAATCCTCAAAAACAGGCCAGACTGTTCTTTCAGATACACTTCGACATTTAAGGGTGATTATGTCCTTACTGTAAAAATAGAAAGTGAGAAACCGTCTTGAAGTCCGTTTCGTTTCCTTGCCCACTGGGGCCAGTCATCCTCAAAGCATGGCCTGTGGATCCCTGGGGGTCTTAGCTGTTCAGAGGCTCTACAAGGTCAGGCTTGTCATCTTGGTAACACTAAGCGCTTCTTGCTATTCCGTGGTGTCAGCATTTACCCTGACGGTGAGCGGGCAGTGGTTGGTGGGTGAGACTGCCCTGGACCGCCACCATATGCTTGTGATGGTAAGAGAGCACTTTCCCTGAAGAATGTCCTCCGTGAGGGACTTCCTGGTGGCCCGGTGGTTAAGATGCCACATTGCCAATGTAGGGGGTTCGAGTTTGATCCCTGGTCCAGGAACTAAGATTCCACATGCCACGTGATGTGGCAAGAAGAGTATCTCCAGTGAAGCAGTGCCTGCACGCCCAGTCGCACACGACCCTTTGTGACCCCATGGACTATAGCCCACCAGGCTCGTCTGTCCATGGGATTTTCCAGGCAAGAACACTGCAGTGCGTGGCCATTTCCTTCTCCAGAGGACCTTCCCCACTCAGGGATCGGGCCTGAGTCTCCTGTATCTCCTTGCACTGACAGATGGACTCTTCACCACTGAGCCAGCTGTGAAGCCCCTGTGTCTTGTAGTGAGGTCCATGTAGTCTCTGCTGACTTTAGACTCGGCAACATTTGTGTTTAACCACGATTGAGAAAGATGCTGTCATGAATTTTGGTGCCATTTTCCTTTAGGAAACAGCGAGATGGAGATGCCCCTCCTCCGGATTTTCTTCCTCGGGGAGCAGGGTGTCAGAGTAGCACCAGGTGGACTCTGGGTTGGCTCGCACTTGAAGAGCATGCCCTTTGTAATTCTCTGTGATCCGCCAGAGATTAGAAGCTTGCTGTAAAGTGGCAGGTTACCTATACTTTATCAGCTGTAAATTATTAACTTTTGGCCCAAAGGTATTCCCGAGACTCCTAAGCGATTCATTCAGGAATACCTTTGTCAGAGCTTTTTAAACCAAACCACCTAATTTTCTAAGAGTGTATACTCTTAAAGCATACTCTTTGGTTTCCATAAAGACCAAACATTTTCTTAAACTTCCTGCAACACGAGTTTATCTTCAAAGGAGCAAGACAGCTTTCTGGCCCCACCTCCACCTGCCCCAAGTGGTGGACGGTCTCCGTGGAGGTCAGGCAGCTGTACGTGACGGGCTACCAGCACTGTCAGATCGTGTGTGCCCCCCTGTCCTGGGTGACTCTTTGGGACCAGGGACACAGCGGGCATTCCCTCGATGTTGAGTAAATGAATGGGTGGATGGTGAGAGGCCGCCTTGGTTGTGGCCTTTTCTTAATCACCTGTGAGTATTTGCAAGAACTCGTCCTGACAGAGTCTGCACCCTGGTTAACTGCTCTTACGAGGGCGGGTGACTGAGGATGGAGGCTGCAGGGTCACCACCTCTTGGGCGGCGGCATCCTCTAGCCTGCAGGGTGGGCAGCTGCTATGCGGCCCAGCAGCGAGTGGGCCCAGAAGAGAGGGGCGAGGGTCAGGGCTGAGCAGAACGTGGGGCAGAACAGCATCACGTAGCCCCTGGTGTTCCTGGTGGGTGGGCAGGGGACAAGGGCAGGAGAGACGGGGCGAGTGAGTGAGGGGGAGTTCAGACTGCAGGGGCGGGCTGTGGGGGGCTGGAGGGTGTGGCTGCCTGCTGCGGGCGGACGTGCAGAGCCAGGTGCCCGCTGTGGGCGGACGTGCAGAGCCAGGTGCCTGCTGCGGGTTGACGTGCAGAGCCAGGTGCAACAGTCTGTCACCCCGTCCAGAGTGGCCACGGAGGCTTTTCAGGACTGACCCTGATAATATCAATGGCTGACGAGCACCCATCACGTGCGAGGCGTCATGCAGAGATCAGTCTGTTCGGTCCACCAGACAATTCTGAGCAGGCGCTGTGACTACACTCATCTTACACATGCCGGGAAGTGTAGTCGTTCAGTCGTGTCTGACTCTTTGCGACCCCATGGACTGTAGCCTCCAGACTCCTCTGTCCATGGGATTCTCCAGGCAAGAACGCTGGAGTGGGTAGCCATGCCCTCCTCCAGGAGTCTTCCCAACCCAGGGACTGAACCCGAGTCTCCCGCATTGCAGGCAGATTCTTCACCATCTGAGCCACCAGGGAGGCCCATACAGGCGAGGGAGAGGGTGACAGACCGTTAAACAAGCCGAGTCCTTCCGGGAACGGAGGGCGGGGCCCTGGTCCCGGCTGCGGCCCCGAAGCCTGCCTGTCCTCTTCCTCCCTCCCGCTGGGCAGGGTCCCGGCCCCCACGCAGGGCAGCTGCTGTGGGCGCCAGAACCTTTGCTGTGCTTTGCTCGCGTGGGGTCACCTTCACAGCACCTGAAGAGATCCTGGAACTCCGGCCTTTTTTTTCTTTTAAAACAAAATAAAAAGACTATTGGAAAATTGCCAAACCCACAGTGGAATTTACAGCATCATTGCCTGCCAGGGTAACCATAGAGGCCAGATGCCCCTGAGCCTCACAGCGGCCCGGCTCACGTGCTGCCTTGGGCCCCGTCCTGGAGTCCCTGCCCGGTGGCATCCCTGCCTGGTGGGCAGGCGCGCGGTTTTCACGGTGGCGCCAGTCCCGCGTTGCCTGGTGGCTGCCTCCGTGGCTCACCCTTTTCTGACCCGAGAGGATCGCTTCCGGCCATCCTCACTTGTGGAGTCTTGGCGGTCTCTAACTGCTCAGAGCTCAGGTCTTAAGTCTAACAGGCGGACTCGCAGAGAGCGCCCGGCCCTGGTGAGGAGGGCCCCCTGCCACCAGCACGGCCGCAGGATGGCAGCCACCTGTCGCCTTGCTGCCCAGCCACGCGTGCTCTCTCTCCTGGCTGCCTCTTGGGCAGAGGGTGAAAAACTTGACTTGCTAGAAAAAGAGTGACCTGAACGTGCTACTGAATCCCCATTTTAAATCTTCATTTTTCTGCTGTGCTGAGCCTTGGTTGCTCTGGGGGCTCCTGGAGTCGCGGCGAGTGGGGGCTGCTCGCCAGTCGCCGCGCCCCTGCTCCTCAGCGCGGCGGCTTCTCCTGGTGTGGAGCACGCGCTCCAGGCACTCGGGCTCGGGACTTGGGGCCCGCGGCCTTCGCTGCTCCGTGGCACCGGGGTCCTCCTGGACCAGGATGGAACCTGTGTCTCCTGTATTGCCGGTGGACTCCACGACGGAAGCACCGGGGAAGCCCCACAAACCCCCACATTAACACGACTGCACTCTCCATGGCAGAAGAAGATGTGGGTTAGTTTTTCATCTCTGTTCCCCAGATGCATGCTGAACTGTTGTTTCCATTGTTAATTCTTACACAAGAATATGAGCTGTGCTGACCTGCAGAGACACTGCTCACCTTTCTCTTCCCAAATCATCCTCAGTTGAGCGTGGCCCCCTTCCTGGGGGTGCAGACAGCTCAGCGCAGCCCCTGCGGGCTTTAGCAAGCTTGCGTTTTACCATCTTCTATGGAAGCAGCACCCTCCCCTTTGGAAGGAAGAACTGGAGTGAAGGAAGGGTGAGGCTTGTTGGAGAAGATGGGGGTGGCTTGCTGGTTTCTGTGGGATAAGTTCTAAAAGCCTCCCTACTTGCAACTGAGCCTAGTCTAATCGTCCTGGGAGATGATGGGAGAGTCTTCAGGGCACCTGCCTGCGTGCCTGCTCCTGGTTCTGGGCACTTCTGAGCCAGAGGCTCCCAGTAACCATGTCTCCGTGCTGGCTGAGTGAGCGAGCTGCCCCCGTGTCAGGGACTCTCCCCAAAGCCTGTGAAGACCTGCTTTGTCTACACTTGGCCACGAGTGAGAACCGGCTACACGGAAAGGGACGAGGACGTGTTTGGAGGGTTCCTGACGGGCTGCTGTGCCAGTCCTTAAAATTTGAGACCAGATTTTGGTCAAGTAGACAGGCGGTCTCTCTTGGCCTGAAGCCCTGGAATTCAGCGATGTCATTGTACCCTCCATTCTTGCCTTTCCTGGTACTTCAGAATTCTACACAGAATTTCACAGAATGTCTGAATTTTTCTCTCAAGGAAAATTGACCCTGAAAGAAGGAAGGGCTGGAATGTCTACTGGCTCTTTGATAGCAGGCTCATTTTGTACCAAAATGGAAATATTTGAGGTCCTGAACTAGTAGGTGAATGTCTGATGGTCTCCATCAAAACTTGGCATGATGACTTTCTCCGCAGGATCCAAGAGAACATGGCTTCTCTGCTCTCAGCCCACCCGCAGACCATCTCTGCTTTTACTCAGAAGGGAAGTGACACACAAAGGATATGGTTGAGCAAAGCAGATGGGGAGAGAAAGTCAAGTGGAATTTCATCTGTGCGGGGGTGGGGGGCCTGGGGGGGGCGAGGGGGTGGGGGTCGTCACAAGTTCACAGGCTTTTCTAAGGAAGTACTTCCTTAGAAAGTGTCAAGCTTTCTCCCTCATGAAGGAGCCGCCCTTTCTCTCTCTCAGCTCTGCCGCTGGCTTGCACACACGTGTCAGATGTGGCTGGAGCAAACGCTGGTAGGTGTGCTGAGTGTCTTTCAGCCTCATGGGGCGGGCTGCGGAACCCCTTTTCCTTCTCTCTCCCGCGTATACTCTTGCACTTTCTTCATTGTCTGTAGTTCTGGGTTCCTGAAGTCGGCTTCTGTTTCTGAGCTCAGGGCATGCTACTTGTGGTCGTGAGTCAGAATGTACACAGCACGAGCTTTCTCAGTTTTCTTCATACCAGGACATTCCACCACTGAGAGCATGGAGCGAGCCCTCAGACACTGCAGGTTGCTGCAAACACGCACGTCACACGTGTGAGAAAGGTTGCTGCAAACACGCACGTCACACGTGTGAGAAAGCTGCAGGCATGCCGCGAAGGCATGCTCGTCTCAGGTCAGGGTTAGGGAAAAAGACCGAAAGCCAGCGATTCTTGTCAACTTCAGGGCTTGGCACAAAAGCCCTGAGGCCACGAGCAGACAGGCTCAGCCCAGCCGGTCTCAGCTTGACTGCTTCGTCTTGAGATCCAGGAGCTGTAGGAGCCTCTCGTCAGGTCACTGTTACATACCATGATCCTGTCGTCTTAAACCGGTGGCTGGATTATTTATAACCATCTTAAAATTCACCAGACACAGGTGACATAGTGCTCTGACCTCGCTGGTTTGAAGTGATGCTGCAGAGAAAGAGGTGCTGTTGGAACCCTGGGGTCTGTTAGCAAGGGCACTGGGCATTTATCACGGAATTTCCCTTCGCTCGTCTCACCGAGATGGTGGTGCCTGCCTGAGAGCAGCGAGGGTGTCGTCGCTGTAGTTATCAAGCTGCTTCGTGTTTTTCTGGCCCAGATTCCTGCCTGATGCAGCCTTTCCTCCGCCACAGTCAATAGCTATGCCTGACGTGATTGGGATTCCACACTTAGAGATCTTTGATATATTTGAAATTTATAGGTTTGAAATTTTGATTACTTTTAGTCTTATTTTCCGAATAATCTAGAAACAGTAGATTGACTGATCAAATGAAGACTGTGGAATGAGGATTAAGAAGGGCTCCGATTTCTTCCAGGGATCTTTAGAAGCATCATTTACATTCCGCAATTGCTGACCCAACCCAAGATGGTCCCCTGAGGGCTGCCGCCTGCGAGTCCTGGTCACCCCCGACCCAGGCCCCTCTAGCAGACTGTTGGGGAGGCTTTTAATACCCCCTGGTTTTCTTCCCAGGTAATCCGCAGTGATGATTAGGGTTTGCTTGAATGGCCTACCCCCAGCTGAGAAACAATCATATTATGCAGTGAGAAATATTTAAAGCACATTTAGACTTGCAGAACCTTACACAGACAGCTCTAATCAGGCTGGGAGCGCTTCTCTGGAGCAGAATGCGTTTAAAGAGTCAGTCTTAAGTGCAGGTGATATCCTGTTTTTCAAACACAGCGCGCTGTTCCCTTCCTCTGTGAGCTCTTCTCTAGCTGCAGTGCGCTTTAGCTAATAGAATCAAGTGCTCTGGTTCAAGTTTAAGAGCATAAAAACCCTGTTTATGAACAGTTCTCTTTGACACCTTGTAGCATGATGAGCAGGCAATGGCACCCCACTCCAGTACTCCTGCCTGGAAAATCCCATGGACAGAGGAGCCTGGAAGGCTGCAGTCCATGGGGTCGCTGAGGGTCAGACACGACTGAGCGACTTCACCTTCACTTTTCACTTTCATGCATTGGAGAAGGAAATGGCAACCCACTCCAGTGTTCTTGCCTGGAGAGTCCCAGGGACGGGAGAGCCTGGTGGGCTGCTGTTTATGGGGTCGCACAGAGTTGGACACGACTGAAGTGACTTAGCAGCAGCAGCAGCATGATGATAACTCAAGAGTGGAGGAGGGCTGGGACCTCCTGTGGGGAGGCCAGTGTATCCTCCCCGCCCCGCCTCCAGCGTCTTTGAGAGGAGCATCCTTTTTTGGTCCAGGCCTGTCTCTCTGCTTGCCCTGTGCACCTTCAGCATCTTTTTGATAAGAAGAAACTGCAGGTATTCTCAATATTAGTTGTGATTTTTCGCTTATATAATATAGACTCTCCATATTATACAGAGAGTCTTCTAGAAATTCATTGGTTTATAAAATAATATTTGGAGTAAGAGTTTGTGATAGAGACAAAAGTCTTCTGAATCTCAGAAAGCCCATCTGTGGAAGATTCCTAAGGTCTGAATGTGATTCTTCCTGTGCGTTTCTGTGCCATTTCTATGTGAGAGTCGAGTAAAACGCCATTCGCATATGAACATCCAAGTAACAAGTGTGGCTCCCCTAGCTCATAAAAACCACGCGAACCGTGTGGTTTTGAGTTAATGCCGGCTGCGGCTCGCTGATCAGCGAGGGCCGCTGAGTTCCTCTTCCCTTTCTTGACTAATTTGGGGAAGTGGCTCCTCTGAGCTGCCTCCCCCTCCTCCTCTGCCAGCATCCAGACACGTCGCTTCTCGAGTCAGGGCCGTGGCCCCTGAGCCCGCTCACTGGTGTCCCCCATGGCCCAGGCTGGCTGCGTCCACTTTCTCCCGAGTGTGGTGGTGGTTTCGCCGTCCTGCCCACCCAGGCCAGCGCTTCCCGTCGGGCTGCGTCAGGAGAGTTGCTCTTTGCTTCTTATTATGTGAAGGGAATTTGTCAGCTCCCTGTCAGACCATTATGTGGGTGCTTTTGGTTTCATTGTCGAAGGTGCCAGGGATGGTGCTGGTGTCTCTCACTGCGGAATCGCTTGAAGGCATATTCACAGTACCGTCCCGCACGAGAGAAAGAGTGGAGTTTCTGTGGCTTGATTGCCTGATCCTGAAAGTGAAGTGTTGATGGGGGTGTGGGGGGGGTGGGGCACGAGAGGATGAGATGGTCGGATGGCATCACTGACTCAATGGACGTGAGTTTGAGCAAACTCCAGGAGATAGTGGAAGACAGGGAAGCCTGGCGGGCTGCAGTCCTTGGGGCCACAAAGCGCTGGACACGACTAAGCAGCCGAACAAGCAGCAGCGGCATGGGCGGAGCGGCTGCCTGCAGCTCAGGAAGGCCTTGTCGTTTGCACGCCCAGTGATTCCCGGGAGCACGCCACGGGTGTGCTTGCATGTCACGTGTGCTTTGGAAAGCCCTGAGGTTAGCCCCCATGTGAACAGGATTAACTTGCAGGGGCAGGATGGTCTCCTGAGAAGGACTCTGCGAGGTGCTGTGACTCAGGAGGGAGGGCACACGTGCAGGCCAGGCCTGGTGCCGCTGAGGCGGGTTTTGCTCCTGTGGTGCCTCTGAAGCACCTGTCGTGGCCAAGGCTTCACAGGGGCCCTTTCTGCTGCTGCTGGTTGTTGCCTGTGCGTATCTCTGGAGTTGTGGGAGCCATTTTGTGACCACGAGGACAGCTGCTGATGGCAGAGGGTAGGTGGGTTGAGTGGCTAAATCAGTCAGCCCTGGGGTTTTCCTGCCACAGGCTTTCCTTGTTTTACAAGATAAATACCCTTTATTGTTGGAGGCAGGCAGGCACTGGCAAGCTATGGCCCATGGGCCACCCACAGCCTGTTTTCCCTCGTTTTACAGGAGCGCAGCAGTACCCACACTGCTCCCTATTGTCTGTGGCTGTTTTTGCCTTGTAACTGCAGACTCGACCAGGTGTGAAAAAGGCTTGAGCCATATGTTGTAAAATGGTTACTGTCCAGCCCTTCAGAGAAAACGTTTGCTGACTCCTGGTTCAAGTCTGTTTAAGTTATATTTTGTATTTACCTGAGGCTTTCCTATAAAGATGTCACCTCGTTTTGTGCCTGTGGACTGGAGATCGTTGTGCAGACCAGGGCTTGGTAGGTCAGAAGTGGAGTCCAGACTGCAGACGCGTATTTAAGGGTCAGGAGAGCCTCCTGAGAACCAAGGAGAAAGGAGTTTCCAGGAACTGGGTCGTAGGTCATGTCGCGTTCAGATGGGCTGCGGCGTCAGCACCGTGGCGGCAGCTGCTTAGAAAGAGGAAATGAACGAGAAGGAAGAGCCGGGCTGGGAGACTACTGTCTTAGATGAAGAGATCCGGTCTTTGAAGTGAGATGGATCTTGAGGGTCTCAGATATTGGGTTGGCTGAACAGTTCACTTGGGTTTTTCCATCACATCTTACGGAGGAACCCAGATGAACCTTCTGCCCAACCCAGTACAAGCGATCAAGTTTACTCTGACGGTCCCGGACAAGGAAGGCGCTGAGTGCCGCTCTCACAGCTGCCGCGATGCCTGCTCTGTGGCGCTGGGCACAGAGTGAAGGAGCGAGGCCCTCGGCTTGTGGCTGGCTGATGCCCCCTCGCTTTCGTGAGTGCGCCCATCTCTCCTTCCCGTGGCCAAGGCCAAACTGATGTTACAGGCTTCAGCCCCACGTGCTGGCAGCCGCTGCTCTGAGCTTGATGGTTCTGGTGCCTGAGTGAACGCGGCTCAGGGAAGCTGATGGATGGATTTGACGGCGACCATGTGTAGTCAGCAGTGAACCCACAAGCCTTTGCAGGAAGCAGAGACCGAAGCAGAGGTGTTGAGCTGTCCTGAGAGTGAACAGGAGAGAAGAGGTGTCAGGGAGCCAGCCGGAGCCAGGGCTGATTGATTGGAGCAGTTTTGGGGAGAAAGTGGTTGGCACCATGCCACCCGCGTTCATGGGGGAAACTGCCCAAGGCATTTTTTTTAAAAGTCTATTCCAGAAAAGTCGAGTTGAAAGCTTTGGAGAAGATGGCTCCTCCTTGCAACAGGTATTTAATTTTGATGAAACAGAGGGAGTGAGGGATTCTTAAAGACGGGATGGTAAAATTAGACATCTGCTGAAGCTAGGACCACCTGAAGACGTCTCCAGTGGGGTGCATGCGGTGGTTCCTGCAGGATCTGGGTCGGAGCCTGGTTTCCTGGACGCCAGACTGCAGCCCCCCAAGCGCGTCTGCAGCTGGCAGAGCTGGTCTTACTTGTGCTGGAGCCTCGAGGCCCCGAGGCCGGGCGGGAGGCTGGCCCTTCGTCTGCGCCGCAGCTTTGCTTTCCCCGCGGGTGGCGGCTGCATTGTCTCGTCTCATCCTCAAGGGGCCTGTTGAGGGGTGGGCTGCAGGTGGGAGTGGGGACCAGGCTGGGGGGGACAGTGCTTCCCATTGCAGTCCGTACGGGCCTCATGGTGTGAGGGGACCCAAATAAAAGGAAACTGGGGGCCTGAAATGATGAGTGAAGGGCAGGGGTGCAGGGGTCTGGTCTTGAGGGCCCGTGCTTCAGCTGCTCCTGGAGACGCCTTCGTGGTCTGCAGGGGTGTTTGGTGTCCCCTTTGCTCGGTGAAAGGCAGAACCAGGTGTGTAGCTGCACGTTGTTCACAGGGAGGTGTCCCTGCCCCTGCCGCCCCCCAAGCCCAGCCTGTGACTTCGGAGTCAGACTTGGGCTCCGTGAGGCCTGGACGGGTGGCCTTGGTGGAAATCATGGCAGCTGCTCGTCATAGAGCAATCCCTTAGTTACGGGAATGCCACTACCTCACGGGGTTGTTGCAGAGACTGAGATGCAGTCGCTGCAGCCTCCTGGGCCTTCAGGCCTCCCTAGAACACGGCACCTGTTCAGTTGACGGCCAAGCAGGAAGGTCGTTAGGTAGGAGTCGGTGAGAAGTGACCGTGGAGATTGCTGGCCAGACTGCGATGCTGGCAGGGAAACGTGGGCTCGTCGTCAGGCAGTAGGGGACAGGCATCAGGGTGCTTAAAACCTGAATCGCAAAGGAAGAGAGGGGGGAGAGGTGACAGCGGCTCTGCAGGGCTGGAGGGCCGAGACGGCCGTGTCGCCCGTGTTGGGTGGCGGTCAGGTGGAAGCCGGAGACCGACCCTTAGGGGCTCCCTGGCTCCTCTCAGGAGAGGAGAGGAAGCGCTGGTTCCCAGCCCGGTTCCACCTGCGGTCAGCGGGCAGCGTGGGCTGACTGCACCTCTTGCGTTCCTCATTTGCAAGCCGGAGCCGACGTGGCGTTTGCCTCATCGGGATCCTGAGGACTGACCGAGACGACACACACAGAAGGCCTAGAGCGCCTGGCGTGTAGCGAGTGGCGCTGTCTCATCTTTAGCGCTCGTCACGCTGGAAGGCAGAGCCGTGTGCAGGGCGGCAGGCACAAGGGTGCGCCGTCTAGACTTGGGAGGTGCAGATGCAAGGGTCTCGCTGGTGGATGGACGCGGGGCTTGCTAAGTCGGGGGTGGCTGCGTGGGGTCGGCCGTGGCGCTGTGGGGACCCCCTGGGTCAGCGGGCGGACCGCGGGGACACCAGAGGCACCAGCGAGCCTCTGGGGAGTAGAAGGCAGAGCGAGAGGCTGTTGTCATGGAAACCAAGGAAGGCGAGGAGGGCTTTTTGTGTTTTTTTTTAATGTAAAGTCACGCAGGTCAGAGTCCATTCAGAGGTGACTGAGAGCTGAGGGGAGAGTACACCGCGATCCGGCCTGGCTGTGAAAGATGCTGGATGGGGCTCGCTCGCCGGATGATTTAGAAGCCGGGTGCAGGGACACGTGACCCCTGGTAACTGCGGTGCGAATGAAAGCCCCGCCTCCCCAGGGGAGCAGCGAGCAGCTTAAAGCAAAACCGGGAGAGGCAGGAAAAGAGAAATGGGAGTGAAGGAGGGCTTGCTGCGGGATGCGGGGCGGAAGGGCGCATACACCGAGGAGGAAGGAGGAAGGAGGAAGGGGGTGGGCGGGGAAGGGGCTTCCGCCCACGTGGAGCGCGCTGGGCCGGGAGCGCAGGCCTTGCACACAGGTGTCCCTACGGGAGGAGAAACCTGCTTTACAATCCAGTTTTCTCATTCATCAGGCGGCTGAGCACTGAGAAAGAAGCAGCCCAGAGTCTTAAAGCTTGCATTTTGAGGTGGTGATTTCCCTTAGGAAACCTGAGTTTGGAGACAGTGCACAGACGGGTTTGCTGTCCCCCTGGAGATGCCGTATGGCTGGTGCAGCGCTGAGCAGGACAGATTCAGGAGAGGAAACCCCAGGGCCGCGGGTCAGGGTGCCGTGGACCCTAGAGGCAGACAGGCAGTTCCCTTTAGCGTTTCCTTCTGTCAGCTGCTGGCGCTTAGGCAAGAGCAGGACGTCTCCTTGGCTGACCCGAGCCCACACAGGTGGACGGGTCTCCCTCCCGGACCCTGTTTAGTTTTCTGAAATCCTTTATCTGTGGCTCTTTCTGAGAACTGACCCACCGTCCATAAATGCCTTTTAACAGGTGCTCTTCCTGTTTGTGAATAAATAAATCGGGCGACTTTACAGCCGTACAGTGGGCTTCTCGTGGGCTGCTGCGGCGCCGTTCTGATGGGCTGTCGGGGGTGAGAGGAGTGGAAACAAGTCCCTAAACCCCCGGAGGGGACCGGGAGCGGTGTCCTGAGCAAACGGCTTCTGTGGCCACGCGCCGTGGCTCCTCTTCTCTCGGGGTTTGGAGGATCCGGGGGCCCCGCGGCCAGGAGCCTGATGCCCTGCATTCCTGCAGTCCCTCCATCAGCAAAGCAGCTCTGTGGGCAGAGGGTGAATCTGAGCATTTCAAAGCCCCCGGCCACCGGTGGCTCCAGCATCTCCAGTGGGCACTGCCTGGACCTGTGGGTCCAAGTGCGATCAGGAGCCCATGCCTGTCACTGTCCAAGTGGTCTCTGTCTTTGGCCACAAAAAGCTCAAAAAAGAAGCATTTTAGAAAGGAAATAGGCTGTCTGGAAAACTTTGTCATTCATGGGGAATCTTTCTGAGAACCAGTTACTTCATTTAAACCAAGCCAAGAAGGTGGGGTTTCTAGGGGAACAAAGCCAAGCATTCCATCTCAGTAGTGATGAGAACAGTTATTGGCAGCGGAGAGGGGCATTAGGGAGGACCTCAGTGCATGAAGGCGTCCCAGGCGGCTCAGTGAAAGGATCCGCCTGCCAGTGCGGGAGACACGTTGGCAGGTGGATTCTTCAATTGATAAAAGGTTTTGTCAACGTATTTGCTTTTGACTTAGACAACACGTGCTTGTCAGACACTCTTCTCTTGAGCTCCTGGTGGATGTGGAGGATGGAGAAGGGGCCTCCGCCCCCACAGAATGTAGGGTCTAGCAGGGAGATGGGCCTTCGGTCATAAACCTCAGTATTTAGGCGATCCTGACAGTGGTGAGTGACGTGAAGATGCCTCGGGCTCAAGGTGTTTCCAGTCCATGAGGGGCTGGTGATGGGAGGTGGCAGGCAGGGACGGGGGTGGTGAGAGTTGCTGAGGGGCCACTGGGGGAGGAGGGACATGGCGGCCCCACCCCGAGGACACACCCAGGCGCCGGACTCCCCTGACCCGCGTGCTCTGAAGTCCAGAGTGCAGCCGCTGCTCCGGACTGTGGCCCGACTTCCTCTTTCTCTTCCAAAGTCTGTTTCTGTGTCTCTAAAGGATCTGAAATCCCATCTGTCTGGTGATTTTTTTTTTTAAACCCTTGAAAATGTTTATTTTTATACAGCTTCATGTGGCGTGTGTCTCATCCAGCCAGGATGCTTCTGTTCAGGCGAGTGGCTGGGTCTCCTGCCTGCATCCCCTGGGGAAGTGGAGGTGAGAGTCCGGGAAGGGCCTCCAGAGGCTGAGGCCTCGCTCCTGGGCTGTGCTTTCGCTCGGAGCTTGCTGTCTTTGTTCTCAACACAGTGAGTGTCGTTCAGGTGAAGACAGAACAGCAGGCTCACAAGGAGGTGACCTGGCCCCTGTTACTAAGGGCCGTGCACATTTACACCAAAATAGATGCTAACAGGGAGAAGGCGATGGCACCCCACTCCAGTGTTCTTCCCTGGAGAATCCCAGGGACCGGGGAGCCTGGTGGGCTGCCGTCTATGGGGTCGCACCGAGTCGGACACGACTGAAGCGACTCGGCAGCAGCAGCAGCAGCAGATGCTAACGGTGTGACCGCCGGGTGACACTTTTCTTAGAAGGACCCTGGGCTGACTGTGAACTGCTTGTGGTTTTGCTTTTGGCACACACCGCACCCCACACTTGCAAGTGTAGTAGCCTTTGGTAAATGCTGAGTGGCTAGACGGACAGACAGACCGGCGGACAGGAACATTGTGGAGTACGGTACCGCCCGGTCCCAACAAGTTTACCTGAGTGGCCTCGGCTTTGCCAAGGGACGTCTTTCATGGGACGGCAGTAGGTCGCTGTCTCTTGCTTCTGGGCCTCGTCCTCCAGCCTGCACCCCTGCCCCGGTCCCCCCCCTCCTCTCCGAGTGGTGTTTAAGACGCCAGTCCCACTCCACGCTTAGCTGTTGAGCGGTTTCCCACTGCTTCTGGGACAAACCCCCGACTCTCTGAACGGGCTCCGGGGCCCCGCGTCTTCTGCCCTGCACCCTCTCTCACCTTCCAGGTGAGCCTCTTCTCACCTTCCAGGGGCCCTGGCTGTGCCCTGCGCCCCTGCTGCCCCCTGGGCCTCCTGCTCTTGCCCACTGCTCTCCTGCTTGTGGCTCCTGGCTTCCAGCCAAGACAGCGGTGCTCTCCGAATACTCTCCTTGGAGCCTGGACCGTCTCAGACCCCCGATGTGCTCTCGCGCGGCCCATGCTCCTTGCTCCTCGCGTTCACCGTAGGCGCGATGCTTTCAGAGTCAACGTTGTTCGTGCCTGCCGCGCTAATCTGTAAGCTTGGCCATCTTTTAACTCCTGGACCCCAGCATCTAGCAGAAAACTACCCAGTCATGTTCACTTTTCACATGTGCTTTTACTTTTCTTGTACACACACACACGTTCACACACACTCTTTCCTTGGGGATGACTTCTGAAACAAGGTGGTTACGAGCAGCCCCTGGATCCCTGCTGTCTGAGACCAGTGGCTGCTCGCGTGTGGGGAAACGTGGCATCGAAGGTGCTGACATGGACGTGGCTCAGCTGTGCCCCCATCTCTGGGGGTCATCACCCGTCCGTGTGCCCCCTTCGCAGGGCCGGTCCACAGGGTCCCTCTGGAGCTCACGCGATGCCCGTAGCCCAGCAGCCCAGCCTCAAGCCGTGACCCCCCCTGTCGTTGCAGGTGGAGGGTGAGGGGCGGTGAACTCCAGATTCCTGCCCCCAGCTGGGTGCCTGGGCCGCCCCTTCTGAGCCATGTCCGTGTGGGTCTGCCCGACGCTGTCATGATGCTGGGGTGGGTCACTCGCCCAGTGCCCTTTGACCCAAGTCCCAAAAGTAGTGCATGAGAAGTAACCTGGGGGATGGCTGTGATGGGGTGAGGGGCTCCTGTGACCCCTGGAGAGAAGCCCAGCCTTGGTTCTGGAGACTGACCATTTGGAAGTGGAGATGTGGGACGCACCCCTGTCTGCTCTGGCGGCGGAGAATCCCCTCGCGGGTGGGGCAGGAGGGACTTGACTCTGCACCTCGCCAGACAGGTTCTCCCTTCTCCCGCAGCTGCTCTGATGAGCGGCAGGTAGGGGCGTGTGGGGGTCCTGGAAACTCAGAGGGCGGGCCAAGGTGCGGGTCGTAGAGGCGCTGCGGGGCTTCCTGTTCCCGCCCGGGGCTTCTGATGGGTCTGGGGCTGCCCTCATCTTCCACCCTCCAGTCCTGCCTCGCCTTTCACCCGCCTCGCGGTGGGCGGCCTCTAGCGGCGTGGCTGGGGGTGTTCTGGCCTTCTTACGGTGGGTGGCAGTGATGGTCTCATTCGCTGGAGGGTTTCCGAGAGGCCAGGGCGCAGCCCATCTCCTGTGACCTGCAGGGAACACCTTTCTGGAAGGTCCAGGACCCCATGCTGGTAAACTGGCCGGTTCAGTGGGTCCCTGGTCGGGGTGGGTCTCTGGGAGGAGAGGGTCGCCTTGGGGGCGGGGCTCCACGTGGAGGGCTGGGCTCGCCTTGGGGGCGGGCTCCCGGCTTCTCTGCAGAGCTGGGCTCAGGCTGCACTTTGGGAGGGTTCCCCTGCTGCCTGAGTAGGAGTTCAGCTTGGGCGCTCGAGCTGTGAGTTATTTGTTGAAGGTGTTCCCGCCTCTGAAGCCCTGGTATGCACCTGGTGGAGAGAATAAAGCTTTTGACAGCAAAACATAATTTCCTTCCCTCCGTGTTTCTTTTCTTAGCGGTTTGGAAAAATCCCACTCAGTTCTGACGTCTTCGAGCACCTTCCCCTCCCCTCCCCCCCCCCGGAATGCACGGCGCACGCGCAGTACACATTTGGCGGCCGTGTCCTTGGCGCACGTGCAGTGCACAGGGCGCGTACCACCTCCTGGGCACATGGGCACGCGCAGTGCCCACGGCACACGCCACGTCCTGGGCACATGGGGCACGTGAAGTACACACGGCACACGTCACATACTGGGCACACGTGCAGTGCCCATGGCACACGCTGCGTCCTGGGCACATGGGGCACGCAAAGTGCACACGGCATGCAGCAGCCCGCTCCATGGGGCCCTGAGGTTCTGGTGGCATGAGCTGCCCCTGAATTCGCCACCTGGACTGTGACGTTTCCAGGGTGGGGGGCAGGGCTCCGAATAAAGCCCTTGTCCCCATGATTCCCGGCAAAGTGAGCTCCCTGGGGTCCAGTCCCCATCTGTCCAGGTGCCTCGAGGCTTGAACCCTGACTGGGAAGAGACAGGAGATGCAGAGCCCTGTGCAAGCGCGTCCGACACTAACATCTCCAGGCTGCCCTGCGGCAGCGGGTCTATGCTGATGACCTGGAGCCCAAGCGTCTGGGGTCTTGGCCACGTAGACCAGTGACCCCAAGTGGAAGCTGTCTGGCGGCCTGGGGGAGAGGGAACCCCCCTCACCCGGGCGCAGGCCTGGTTGAAGCCATCCTGGGGGAAGGTCTCTAACTGTGACGCCTCAGAGGACTTCAGCTTCCAGCTGCAGACAGACCCGTTCTGTCCTTCAGTCGCTAGCTAACTCATGCCGACTCTCTGGAACCCCTGCAGAACGCCAGGCTCCCCTGCCCTTCGCCCTTCACTGTGTCCTGGAGCTTGTGGCCTGCAGAGCACTGTGGTAGCAGTGTTTACCTAAAAGTTCTGCCAGACTGTTTCCAAACACGCCTTTGTAGTCCCCAGCCATGAGCGCTCCAGTCTCTCCGCAGTTGCGCCAGCGCTTGCTGTCGTCTTTGCTGGGTGTGAAGTGGTGTCTCACTGTGGCTTGAATTTCCCTCATGACTCACATTTATCATCTTTTTATAAATTTATTGGCCATTTGTATATTTCCTTTGGAGAAAATGTCTATTTAAATACTTTACCCATTTTAAAATTGGTTTCTTGTTGCAGTATAAGAGGCTTCCTATATTTTCTGAATATAAGTCCCTTATTTGGTATATTATTTGCAATAATTTTCATTCTGTGGGTCGTTTGTTCGCTTTATCAATGTCCTTTGAAGGATAAAACTTTTGATGTGTGATTTTTTTTTTCCTTCCATCACTTTTGGTGTCATATCTAAGAAACCCCTGCCTAACCCAAGATGATGAAAGTTCAATGTTTTCTTAGAGTTTTGCAGTTTTAGCTTTTGACATTTCTGACCTGGGTTTTATATGCTGTGAGATGGGGTTGCAATGACATTCTTTCTGGCGGTGGATATCCAGATGTCCAGCACTATTTGTTGGAAAGACTGTTCTTTTGTTTACTGAACTTACTTAAACAAACAGCACTCACCTGCTTCTCCCACCCCCACCTCCTGCTCGGGCAGCCACCAATCCGCTGTTCGTATCTAGGAGCTCAGTGTTTTCATGTCACTTCCACAGATAAGAGACATGTGGCGCTCATTTCTCTGTGGACTTGTTTCACGTAACAAAGGCGGTTGTTCAGTCCCTCAGTCGTGTCCAAGTCTTTGCAGCCCCACGGATTGCAGCTCGCCAGGCTTCCCTGTCCTCCACTGTCTCCTGGAGTTTGCTCAAATGTGTCCCCTGAGTTGGCAATGCCATCCAACCATCCTATCCTCCGCCTCTCTCCTCTTCTCTTGCTTTCAAACTTTCCCAGCATCAGGGCCTTTTCCAGTGAGTTGGCTCTTCGCATCAGGTGGCCAAAGTATTGGAGCTTCAGCTCCAATAACAACAAATGACTCCCTTTTAATTTAAGAGAGTTTGTCATAGAAATAAGTTCCAGAATGGCTTCAATATCAAGCCATCAAAAGATAGGCTAATGAGTCATTAAGAGTGTATTTGGAGGACTAGCTCCCTGAGGAAGTCCTGGTGGGACCCTGAAGATGGTACTGTTTTCCTGTGATTCCTCAGCCATTTTTGAAAAACAAACGTATGTCAAGCGTCAAACAGACCGAGCCCCGAACTCCTTCAAGGTCTCTGAATCCAGTTTGCCCCACCCTTGTTCTTCCCCCAGAGCTCCCGTCTGCGTCCCTGACACCAGGCTGAAGGCGGCAGTGTGTCCATCGTTCAGATTCAGTTCAGCCCAGAGAAGAGGCACGTGGACACGGAGCTGTGGCCTCTGTAAGCAGGATGGCAGGTGTTGAGAGAGAGGGCAGGGGCAAAGATAGGCCGGGATGGGGGCATCCAGGCTTAGGGTGGCGGCTCTTACTGTTGAGGGTGCGTTCCTGTAGCCCGCCGTGTGTCTAGAGGGCCGGCTGCCCTGCCTGTCCGCCTCATTCCAGGACGAGGCCCTGACTCCATTGGCCCTCGTCTTAGGGAGTGTCCTGCATGCCCCGACTGGTCAGCTCCTGTGAGTGCGGAGCTCTGCAAGCAGGATGGATTTACATGAACATGCCCCTCTGACAGAGAGGCTGTATTGATTAGCTGCACATGAAACGGGAGTTAAATTCAAAAACTATAATGAATTGTAAAGAGCTGATGGTTTGTATTGTGTGTTGAACTAAACCTCTGTAATTTTGTGCCGTGCTTGTCTTTCCATCATGTGACCAGCAGCCTCTAAATAAAACCAGATGATTTCCTGCCTAAAAAAAAAAAGGCTCAGATGCCCACTGCCCTGTCTGCTGCATGGGTGCTGGGTCCCGTCCACGGCCTGGGGGCTGGAAGGGAGGCTGCCGTGTCTGCGAGAAGGCTGGGGACACGGAGGGGGTTGGGGCAGGCTGACCCTGGGAGGGGGAGGCCGCGAAGGGGACAGGGAGCTTGGCGCTGGGGAGAGGCCCCCACAGGGGTGTCTCCTCCGGTGCCCTCGCCGTCACCGAGATGGCCCTCAGCCACATGCTTCCCGGGAGCTCTGGCGGGGCGGTGGGGCGGGACGGCTGCTGCCCCCAGTGGTGGGGACCTCGGGGCCTGGGGGCCGTGTGCTCCTGCCCGGGACTGTGTGTGTCTCAGTGAACTGTGCTGCGGTGTTGGTGACAACCGCCAGCTCACGCCACTAGCAAAACATTTTGATTTTTTTCACTTGAGCTATTGAAGAAGACGGTACTGTTTGGAACTGTGACGTGGAGGTTCCCTGCCGAGGGAGACCTCAGAGCTTCGCTGAAAGCAAAGCAGAATGTGACCCACTCTCTGGCTCTCCTCTCACCTTAGAAAGAGAACGTGTCAGGTGCTGAGAGGGGAGGTGGGGGAGGCGCCCGGCTGACTCAGAAGGAGCCGCATGGTGAACCTGTGTCTCCACCTCTGTTCTTCTGCCTTGGATTCCTCACTCCCTTAACCAAGCGGTGTATTGATTCAAAAATGACAAGATTTAGAAAATTAGCCACAGGTATTCATCTTCAGAAGGGACTAGAAGGGGAACATGCCTGGCTGGCAAAGCCACATATTAGATCGCAGGACTTGAGCTCTGTATGTTGGTTTCTTCCATATTTGGTCTCAGTGGAGAGTCTAATGACAGAACATGATAGAAGTTAATATCAGGGAGCAAGCTTTAATTTACAACAATTTTAAAGTACAGAATTAGACATACTTCCTCCCCCCTCCTTGGAACAATATCGGTAAAAGATGCTTTTGTTCATTTGGGCTTGTGTGTTAACGTGCATATCATATATATTTAAAATTCTGTTGTTTCCTAGAATAGCACAATGCACTTTTTTCCTAATTAGGATATGTCCACAGAAGAAAGATGCTTTTGCTTGTCATGTTCTGGCAGCGTTAGAGGTTGGAGCAGGCATTCTTCAGGAGTGGCACTCAGGTCATGTTCTCGTTCGCTTTTCTGCTCCCTGTGGGGCCTGGGCGGTGGTGCCCCATGGGGAAGGGGGGCAGCGGGTGAGGGGGTGAGTGGGGCCTGGAGGAATGGCAGCCCCTGCCCCCAGGGCACAGTCCCCTGTGGACACACACCCCCGTCCCTGGGCATGACCCACTCCGACCTGGACGCATTCCCCCACTCCACCCGGATTCCTGAGCCCCGGACCTCTCAGCCCCGCCAAGGGCGGGCTCTCACGGGGGCCAGGACACAGAAGGCCATGCTGTGGCTCCTGGCAAATACATCTCTGATTCTGCCTTAGCCTCACTGTCCAGGAAGCGGGATGAGAGGACGTCGCTGGGAAGCAGAGCTGACAGGGGCCTCCCGCCTTGCCCCCCATTTATATGAAGTCACTTACGGCCCCTCCACGGGGCCAACATCCTGCTTCACAGTGCCTCCCTTAACATAAAGTCACTTATGGCCCCTCCGCGAGGCCAGCAGCTCGCTTCACCGCCCCATCCCATAATATAAAGTTACTTACGGCCCCTCTGCGGGGCCAGCATCCCGTTTCACTGCTCCCCATTTATATGAAGTCACTTACGGCCCTTGGCACCCCCTCCCATAATATAAAGTCACTTATGGCCCCTCTGCGGGGCCAGCATCCTGCTGCACCGCCCCTCCCTTAACATAAAGCTGCTTGTAGCCCCTCCGTGGGCCCAGCACGTCTCAGATTGGAGGACGGGGCACCAGGCAGCCTCTGTGCCCTCAGGCCTGGCTGCTCTGACCTGCTGGGCACAGCAGAGCCCAGCCTGTCTGAAGCACCTCCGCCTTCCTGCCCCGGCACCTCCAGCACCTGGCGGGGCTTCGCCCGCCTCCCAGCCTGGGCACAGCCGGCCTCCAGGCACTGCCCTTTGGTTTGGGCACCTCTGGGCAGGCTGCTGTGTCTTTGCAAGGGGAGGGGGGATGGAGGAGGCCGGGCAAGGAAGGGGCACCATGGAGGTCATGGGGTGAGGAGGGCTCGCCTGCTGTCTGAGCGCCCCCTGTCTCCTCCAGGAACCTCAGTGTCCCCCGTCAGCTGTGGACACCCCTGCCCACTCCTGTGCCTTTGAGGCCTGCAGGAGGGCCGGGGCAGGCCTGGCTGAAGCAGTGTGCATGAAACGCCCAAGCGGGCCCCAGACTTGGTCTCTGCTGTGGCTGAACCACACTCATGGCTGGGCTTCCTGGGCAGGGGGCCCCTGACACCCCACTGAACCTGGAGGGTGGAGTCCTTTCGCCACCACGCCCAGCCACCTGTGTGTGCGGGGAGGCCCGCGGGGCGGGGGGCGTCCTGTCTGGGGGGCCAAGGATGCCTTCCCCATCACTGCCCCGGAGATGGAGCCGAAAGTTCTTCGACCGCTCAGTCCCCATTGCCTGGGGTCATGGAGGTGGAAACGCCCCAAGTTAGAAACCCCGATGGATCCTGTGGCTCGGGGCAGGGGCTCTGGGGTTGTGGGGTGGGGCGCTGCGCGGCCCCAGGAGGAGACTGGGGACCCCCCCACCCTCCACCCAGTTCTGCGTCCCTCCCTTCTTCTGTGTGCGACCTTGAGACAGCCCAATGGCCCCCCCTCCATGGCCGTCATCTGTTCTGGGTTGAACGGGGTTGAAAGCGGGCCCTGGCTGGGAAGGAGACCCAGTTACACTTCTTCCCACACATCTGGGCTTTTTTCCGCTCAGACCTAATGTTGGTCTCCGTTTCGCCCTAACACACTCAGGTGCAAACACACACGTTTTGGGGTTTCTAGTAGGACCCCTTTAGCTTCAGTGGGAGTCAGAACTCTTGTTTTTTCTGCCCAGAGTCCACAGCAGAGGCATTGCATTTTTTTTTTTTAAATGGTGGGGTGTGATCTCTGAGTTATTTATCAGCCCCAGTTATGGTGAGTATTCATCAGTGTTGGGCATGAACCCAATACTTAGGGACTTCGGTTTCTTTCTGAAAACAGTTCTGCCCCATGCTGTAGTTTCATGATGTGGTTTTAGCAGAATTAATCTGAAATCGGTTTATACAATTTTAAGTAAGTAAATAAAGTCACTCAGTCGTGTCCGACTCTTTGTGACCCCATGGACTGTAGCCTACCAGGGTCCTCCATCCATGGGATTCTCCAGGCAAGAGTACTGGAGTGGGGCGCCATTTCCTTCTCCAGGGGATCTCCCCACCCAGGGATTGAACCCGGGTCTCCCGCGCTCCAGGCGACGCTTCAGCCTCTGAGGCACCAGGGAAGCCCTCATACAGTTTTATTCGGCTGCAAATTGGTCTGTGCTGGGCGGCCAGGCCAACCGTCTGCAGACCCTCACCCTCTGGACCGCCTCTTCACACAGCAGCCACGGCATGCTAAGGCCGGGGTACTCCTCCGTCAGTGTTCCAGCTCCCTGGAGAAGGCGTCTCGGGGTGGGGGGGGTCAGTGTTTCAGCTCCCTGAGGAAGGTGTCTCGGGGGGTCAGTGTTCCAGCTCCCTGGTGAAGGCGTCTCGGGGAGGTCAGCCTCAGGGGTGAGGCCCCGGTGCCAGGTGGTGAGCGCATGGACTCTGGGGCGAAGGACGAACGTTCTTTTTGAAGAAACCAGGTGGCCCTAGTGTGCAAAGCCCGCCTGCCGTGCGGGAGACCTGAGAGATGCGGGTCAGTCCCTGGGCCGGGAAGATCCCCTGCAGGAGGGCATGGCAACCCACTCCGGTATCCTTGCCTGGAGAATCCCAAGGACAGAGGAGCCTGGCGGGCTGCAGTCCGTGGGGTTGCAAAGAGTTGGACAGGACTGAAGCGACTTACATGCACGCATGGATTTTGGTGGTTGGGTTTGGAGGTCGTAGGGTCTGGTCAGGTTTAAGGTTTGGGAGGTGGCCAAGCCCCGAGGCACAGAGAAGCTGGGCGGGGAAGCCCCCTCCATCCCTGCCCGTGACCCTGGGCTGACCTTGCCGGGAACGAGTGGTGGGAGTGGGGAGGGCTCCCAGCAGCTGTGGGGTTTGCCGAGGGAGGCAGGGTTGGGGGCGGGCGGCAGAGGCTGCGGAGCAGCCCCTGGGGCAGCTCTCCACTGGCTGCGGGTGGGACCGCCTGTTCTCAGAGGAGGAACGTCCTCAGCACAGACGATTCAGGGACCGCCTGTTTTCAGCTGCTCCTCTGGAATGTTCTTATTTTTTACCTTCGCAAACTGACTTCATTCACACTATTTGGCAACACAAGACGGATTTTGGAGCCTTGTTCTCTTTGGCAGGAAAAGTTCATTAATTTTAGTCGGCTCCCCACACATTTCACAAATGAGCTTGAAGAAATGAAGTGCCTGTCATTGCCACACAGACACCAGACGTGTTGCCAGGAGTGCGGCGTTTTCAGGGAGGGAGTTTGTTGGTGCCGGCAGGGGAGTGAGTTCCTGGGCACTCAGAGCTGCCAGGGCGACGCTGAGTGCAGGCGCCTGCGGGGCCGTGGGCCTGATCGCCCCAGAGATGCCCTCCTCTCCTCTGTTCTGGAAACAGACGTACAGGCTTGGCACGGTGATGGCCGTCTGGCTGCAACAGGCTTACTGGAAGGCATCCGTGCCCGTGTAGGAAGCGCCTGCGGGGCCTGTGGTTCACTGCGGTCTGGCCTGCGTGGGGTTTTCCTCCACTCGACCCGCAGGGTCCGAGGTGGGCAGAGCCGAGTGCCCCGCCCCCGCCCCCGGCCCCTGTCCTCTGAGTTGGGGGCGGGGAGTGCACACACCTCTCACTCCCAGGCCCCCTGCATGTCAGTGCCCCCCCCGCTCGCTCTCTTTGCCCCTCTGCTGGGTTTGGGTAGTGTCCCCTCAAAATTCACGTCCACTTGAGACCTCACCGGGCTGGGGCTTGGCGGATGTGGTAGGAGAGATCACGCTGGCCCGAGGTGGGTCTGGGGCCGCTGTCCTAGTGAGAAGGCCGGGTGGCCCTGGGCGGGCGCTGCTGTGAGCACACCCTCCGCCTCCGGAAGGCACCGCCCTGCTGGCCCCAGGTGCAGGACTCTGGGCCCCTGGGGTCCTGAGGATGCGTGCCTGCGTGTGGAGCCCCCGGCGCCTGCTGCCCTGTCGGGGCATCCGGGAGGCCCACACCCCCACCCTTGTCCTGTGGCCACCGTTCACACAGAGCTTCCTCCTGTCCCACCCGGCGCGGACACCAGCGGCTTCTGCTGTCCAAGGCTCTGAAGAGGCGGGGGTGCCAGACCCGGACCGTGGGGAGCTCTAGGCCCTGAAGTGCCGCCCATGGGCAGCGGAGGAGGGGGCCTCGGCCTAAGGCCCCAGGTTGTCAACCCGCGGGCAGCCCCCTCCTCTGCTGCCTCGGGTGACAGGGGTGGCTGTTGGGCTCACCGTCATCGTCAGAGGAGAAAGTGAAGGCCAGGAAACCTCTCCCCCCCCACCCCCAGCCCTGGCTTCTGAGACGAGCCAGGTGGAGACTTGGCCTGAGCAGAACGCACCCCCTCCACCCCAGGCTCCGCTGCCAGGACGGACGCCCGCCCGCCTGCTGAGAAGGAGGCATCCTGCAGGGTGACAGCCGACGGGACCTGATCCCAGGGGTGCCGTGGACGCCGGCGGCCTTCAGAGTGGGGCTGGGGGAGCGGCTGGGTGACTTGATGGAAGACGTTTCCTGTCTGGGGTGATGCTGGTGGAGCAGCTTCCTGTTTCACAAGAACTTAAGCAGGAAGGCTACCTTGGGATCCTCTCCACGGCTTATAATCTCACACTGCTTTAGGCGTTTGTCTAAGAGAAGAGCTCTAGGCCGTGTGTTCTGGGCCTGTGTGCACCCAGCAGCCCTATGTGTCCTCTACTGGGGTTAGGACCGTTGCGTTTGGGGTGCAGACTCGGTTTTCTTAGTGGGTGCTTTGTAACCGTGCCCACATGGGAGTCTCAGGCTTTGCGTCTGACGTGTCGGGTCTTGGAGAAACCCCCTCGAGCTGTTGGAGAGAATGATGCTCTCCCCGGGGGCTGGTGATGCTGTGAGGTGGGTCCCCAGCACAGCACCGGGCTGGCCTCGAGCACTCAGCAGGAGTGAGCTGTCATCCCTGGCCAGCTGAGTCACCTCCTGGGCTCTTCTAGACCTCAGACTCCTCTTCACAAAATCAAAGACTGGGGCCTGGTGATTTCACGGATTCCTACTGAATATGAGAACCTCTGTCGCCTCGTATCCACCAGACTGGTTTGGAGAAGCCACCCAGCATAAACAAGACAACCTTTAGAAAGTCGCGAAGGTAGTGATTTCCACACCCAGCTGGCCCGAGAGGAGCGCCCCCAGCTGCTCGGTCGGTGGGGGAGTGCCGATTTCAGTATTCTTTAATTTGAGATATTTTTGAGCCATGAAAGAACCTGTCTCGCAGAATCACACAGTGAGGTGTTTGTTCTTCTGTTAGGATCTTTGTGTGAATGAATCTGCTTTCTGTTTAGGCCACTGGAATCAAGTTACATCTAAGACATTAAGGCTCAAAGAAATTTACAACTTTCTGGAACACAGCCTGGACTCTGGAATTAAGCAGAGTATTAGAAACAGCCTTGGACAGCAAGGAGATCAAAACAGTCCATCCTAAAGGAAATCAACCCTGAATATTCATTGGAAGGTCTGATGCTGAAGCTCCATCTCTTTGGCTAACTGACGTGAAGAGCTGATTCACTGGAAAGGACCCTGATGCAGGGAAAGACTGAAGGCAGGAGGAGAAGTGGGCAACAGGATGAGATGGTTGGATGGCATCACCGACTCAATGGGCATGAGTTTGAGCAGCTCTGGGAGATAGTGAAGGACGGGGAAGCCTGGTGTGCTGCAGTCTGTGGGGTCACAGAGAGTCGGACGGGACTCAGCAGTTGAACAGTGAACAACTAGAAAGAGCCACCGTGGAAACCCCTAGTGGGACATTCTGATGCTGCTACTGGGACTCTCTTCAGGATCCTTTCAGAGTCTTCTGAAAACTTACTGTAAGTTTTCTTAGGTTACTGACTTCCCCAGTTTCTATCAGATTAGAGAAAGAGAGGGGAGAAGGAGGGAAGGAATCTTTGTGAAAAGCCTGCTGTGTGTGTGCCGGGCACCCCACATGGGTTCCCGTGTCCCCATTTCACAGATGGGGAAGCAGAGGCTCTGAGGGGCAAGACTGAAGTCTGCCCAGCCCCGAGGTGGTGGACTTGGGATCTGAGCCCGTTTCCTTGTCTGCAAGGCGTTCCATGCTCAGGGGTGGACGCCTGCATGGTGACAAACGCGGGGCGGCTTCAGGGGATGCTGCCGGGCCCACAGGGGCCTGGAACCTAAGTGGCATGTGGGCACTCACGGGCGACCAGCCTTGTCCTGTGCCTCCTGTTTGAGAAGGGACGGCCCCGCTTCCAGGGCCCCGTCAGACGCCAGCACACACGGCTGCCCCGGGCGCTGAGTCCTGTGTCAGCGGGGCAGCCGCGCGCACGGAACAGGGTGTGCGGCACGGCGGTGCGGGCTGCAACGCGCGTTAGAAACGGTGGTGGCTCCAAGTGACAGCTCTTGGAGGCTGCAGGGAATTTCTGCTTTCTGGAGGACTCCTCCGGTGGAGCACCTTGTCTTCTGGTGGTGCTGGGTGAATGGGGTTTGGCCGTGTTTTATTTTGGTCCTGAGGCTATCTCTGCATCCAGTTCTTCCTCAGGGACATCAGGAGGCCGGGAGGGCAGTGTGGCCGTAGGCTGGGGCGATTCTGCTCAGGTTTACGGTACATCCTGATCTGACTCTCTTCGGGGTGACTTTAAGCTTGACCGGCACTGGGGGCATTGCTGTTTTTGCCTTTGGGTGTGTGAGGACCGCTCTCTGCCTGATCGCCGGCTTGCTTTCTTGCAGTGCGGCTGAGCGTGTGCACACAGCCTGCCGGGCAGTGGTGGTCAGCGTGCCAGGGCCCCGTGCCGGAGCCGTCACCTCTGCGGCTTTGAGTAATCCATCCGCAGTCTCTACGGATGAATCATTCATGAAAGCACGTTTCCATCCTGCTCACTGGATGCAAGCTTTTCTTGCAATGGTGAGGCTGGGGAGACTAAAGCCTTCAAGTGTCTTAGCCCCTCCCTGGGGTTTATCCCAGTTACAGGTTTATGAAATAGAAACACGGATGTACAGTCTTCTCTAAGACTGTCTCAAGATGTCTGTCCTGCAGAAAAGCACATCCGAACACTTCTGGAGGCAAAAGCTCAGCATCTCATCCGTATATAAAAAATAAGTTTCCAACCAGGCTTCCTCCCAAACGCTTCTAGAGGATGTGAAGCAAAAAACTCAACATCTCAGCATCTCATCTGTATATAAAAAATATGTTTCCAACCAGGTTTTCTCCCAGACACTTCTGGAGGACGGGAAGCAAGAGCTCAGCATCTCATCCATATATAAAAATATGTTTCCAACCAGGCTTCCTCCCAAACGCTTCTAGAGGACGTGAAGCAAAAAACTCAACATCTCAGCATCTCATCTGTATATAAAAAATATGTTTCCAACCAGGTTTTCTCCCAGACACTTCTGGAGGACGGGAAGCAAGAGCTCAGCATCTCATCCATATATAAAAATATGTTTCCAACCAGGCTTCCTCCCAAACGCTTCTAGAGGACGTGAAGCAAAAAACTCAACATCTCAGCATCTCATCTGTATATAAAAAATATGTTTCCAACCAGGTTTTCTCCCAGACACTTCTGGAGGACGTGAAGCAAAAAACTCAACATCTCAGCATCTCATCTGTATATAAAAAATATGTTTCCAACCAGGTTTCCTCCCAGACACTTCTGGAGGACATGAAGCAAAAAACTCAACATCTCATCTGTGTATAAAAAACATGTTTCCAACCAGGCTTCCTCCCAAACACTTCTGGAGGACAGGAAGCAAAGAGCTCAGCATCTCATTCGTATATGAAAAATAAGTTTCCAACCAGGCTTCCTCCCAAACGCTTCTGGAGGACATGAAGCAAAAGCTCAGCATCTTATCCGTACATAAAAAATAAGTTTCCAACCAGGCTTCCTCCCAGACACTTCTGGAGGACGTGAAGCAAAAGCTCAGCATCTCATCTGTGTATGAAAAATACGTTTCCAACCAGGTGTCCTCCCGAGTGGTTTCGGTCAGTCTCTGCAGGCATGTATTACCTCGCACATGAAAGTGTAAGCTGACAGCCGCCTGGTAACAGTGGAACATTCCAGCAGGGAGAAACCAGCGTGGCATGGAGCTGCGACGGACACGTTCAGAAAGCCTTCATTCTCTGATGCTCAGAATGGAGAGTGGCCTCATGTTCCAGGGCAGTGATCGCCCTGACTGCTCTTTACGCTCATTTCGTGCTGCGGTAATTGAGGTTCTGAGAGCTCACATGCCAGGCAGCCAGTGAGTGGCAGACGTGATGTGAAACTGTCTGGGGAAATGCATGGAAGATTGACCGGGTGCCCGAGCGCCGAGGCTTATGTTAGGATGCTTGTGTTTCTACTCAGTCATGTCCCACTCTTTTCTACCCCATGGACTGAAGCCCACAAGACTCTTCTGTCCATGGGGTTTCCCCGGCAAGAATACTGGAGTGGGTTGCCATTTCCTCCTTCTCCAGGGGGTCTTCCCGACCCAGGGATCGAACCTGCATCTCCTGCACTGGGAGGCGGGTTCTTTACCCTGAGCCACCAGGAGGCCCTTATACTGGGATTGTAGGCGCTAAAGCATATTGACCCGAGAACCTGTTTGCTCAACGTAGAAGCATTTTGTGGGCATTGTGGGAGCTTGTGAATTAATTGGCAGCCAGAGAGTTAAGAATTAACACCTGCTTAATCTCCAATATGTATCAATGCAAACAGCTCCTACAATTCAGCAACCAAAGAACAACCAACCCAATTGAAAAATGGGCAAAAGACCATAATAGACGTTTCTCTAAAGAAGACACACAGATGACTAGTAGGCACATAAAAAGATGCTCCACATTTGCCAATTGTTAGAGAAATTCCAATCAAAACTACAGTGAGGTGTCGCCTCATATTGGTCAGACTGGCCACCATAAAAAAAAAAAAAGAATCTATGAACAATAAACCCTGGAGAGACTGGAAAAAGGCACCCTCCTCTACTGTTGGTGGGAATGTGAGTTGGTGCAGCCACTGTAGAAAACTAAAAATAGAATGACCTATGACCCAGCAGTTCCGCTCCTGGGCACGTATCCAGAGTTCAGAAAGATGCCTGCCCTCCGTGTTCACAGCAGCGCTGTTCACAGCTTCAGTGTCCCTCAACAGATGAGTGGATAATGATGTGGGACATTCATGTGACGGAATCCTACTCAGCCATTAAGAGGAACAAAGCATGCCATTTGTAGCAACATGGATGCAACTAGAGGTTGTCATAGTAAGTCAGAAAGACAAATATATCACTTATAAGTGGAATAAGGTTTTTCCAGTGGTCATGTATGGATGTGAGAGTTGGACTGTGAAGAAAGCTGAGCACTGAAGAATTGATGCTTTTGAACTGTGGTGCTGGAGAAGACTCTTGAGAGTCCCTTGGACTGCAAGGAGATCCAACCAGTCCATTCTGAAGGAGATCAGCCCTGGGTGTTCACTGGAAGGACTGATGCTAAAGCTGAAACTCCAGTACTTTGGCCACCTCATGCAAAGAGCTGACTCACTGGAAAAGACTCTGATGCTGGGAGGGATTGGGGGCAGGAGGAGAAGGGGACGACAGAGGATGAGATGGCTGGATGGCATCACTGACTTGATGGACATGAGTTTGAGTGAACTCCGGGAGTTGGTGATGGCTAGGGAGGCCTGGCGTGCTGCAATTCATGGGGTTGCAAAGAGTCGGACACGACTGAGCGACTGAACTGAACTGAAAATGTGTCACAAATGAACTTATCTACAAGAACAGACTCAGATGTAGAGAACAGACCTGTGTTTGCCAAGGGGGAGAGGGGGGTGGGAAGAGCTGGGAGTTTGGGGTTAGCAGAGACAAACTCTTAAACACAGGACAGATAATACAATGGATAAGCAACAGGTGCCCCCATACAGCACAGGGGACGATATCTAGTGTGGGATAAACCGTAATGGAGAAGAGTATTAAAATGCGCGTCTGTGTGAGACTGAGCTCCTTTGCTGGACAGCAGAGACTGGCAGTCGTCTTCTGGAGAGAGCGGGCGTGTGGGAAGGGTTCCCAGACGACGGAGGGTGTTTTGTGGGCCCTCACCGAGGTGTTTCAGTCATTCCTGAGCAGTTCCCAGTATTTTTCAACTCTCATTTCATCGCTTTTGAAATGAACCCCTGGCTGTGGACCATGGGTGGCTCCCATGGAGGTCACCCTCTCTGGGCTCGGGAGGCTGGCCGGTGGTGCTGGTGGAGGCTGAGCGGTCCTTGTGGTTTCTGAGACAGTCCCCTGCAAGCAAGGCTGGCTGGCTTTCTCATGAAGCAGCTTCTCCCTGAAAGGACTCAGGGGAGGACATGGGAGGCTGGAGGGCAGCAGCCAGTGTCCCCTGAAGCCACGTGCTGCCGCCTGCTGAGGGCACAGGAAGGCCCGGGCCGCCAGCGTCCACCTCCAGGGATGGGTTGTCCTAGCAGAGCAGCTCCATCTGCCTGATCCTGGAATATCGTTACACAGCGACGCAGGGTGTCTTATTTCTTATAGCCTTACCCGTAGCATCTACAAATGTCTTCATGATCTCTAGTTTGTCTCTTTCTCCAAATAAGACACTCATTAACTGTTTAACTTTACTAAAGCATTTAAACAGTTTTCATGTCCTTTTAAGGAAACTTCTAAGCCAAGATGTGGATCTTCGTTACCAATGATGGCAGCTTTCTTAGAATTGATTTACGGAAACATGGGCACCTTTGCCTACCACCTCCAGTTTCTGCTTTCTGTGTTTCATAGCTTAATTAGGGAAATAAAATGTCATCTTTAAGAAGAAAAATCTCTTACTAAAAGCAGCTCATAGACTGTTGGTACAGCCTAGAAAATAGTAAGCCTAGGGTGTGAAGGAAGAGCTGCACGTATATTCATACACATACATATATCTGTGTATATACACGTGTATACAAGTATTCACTTTTTTAATGAGTCACTGGCAATTGGGAGCACTCATTTTCACAAAGTCAGTTTTGACCTGCAGCCCCGAGCAGGGTGGCCGCCTGGAGCCCGGGGGATGTGCTGGCCGAGTGGCCACCATCCCCCAGCTCCCCGGTGACTTCAGTCCCCTAATCCCTGTGGCTCCCATCGCGTCCCCATCTCAGGCCGAGGAGCAGCATGGATGTCGCTTGGGTGGGTCTCCCAGCCCCCAAGCACAGGTCCTCCTCATGGTTCTTTAAGAAAGAGACGTTGGAAGGGGCGGAATGTGCCAAGGCCTTATGGCCGGGGTCTGGGAAAAGGAGGCCCCAGGATCTGTTAGTTTCCGTGAACTCGGGGGCCTAAGAAGGAGTGGGTGCAGCTTTCTGTCAGGAGGTTAAAGACGGTTCGGAAGGCCCTGCGCCTGGAGGTGGTGGCTAGTGGGTCACAGGTTTGGGAGTGGGCTCTCTTCTTGGTGCTGAGGGGGCAGGGTTTAGGAGGGCCGGGGGAGAGCATAACAAGGTCTGGCTTCCCGCCCCAGGATGAAGCAGAGAAATGAAACCTTGGGGTCACGTGCCAAGGAGGAAATTCCCCTGACACGTGTGAAGGTGCTGGTGCTGGGGGTGAGGACTCGCTATTCAAGGAGTTAGTTACTAGGGTGACCAGGAAAGACAGCGAGGTGTGGAAACCCACGTGGAGCTGCTTGGGTGAGAGAGGAAGTGGGTGATTCCATGCGGACAGTGGCCCTCTGCTCAGGCCCCTCCGGGCCCAGGAGGTCCCTCGAACCTCTGCGTGTCCACCTAGTGAGTCCTGTCGGCTCTGTTTCCAGTAAGACAGAAACACAGCCTTTTCTAAACCCTCCATTGTGTCTGACTTATCTTTGGTTATCTTTATTTTGGGGGGGGGATTTTATCATGTTTGCATGAAGTGTTGCCTGAGTTCTAGAGCCTGAGGATATATTGAATGAATGAACTTGAACCTTATCTTGGATGTAGCCTCTAATTCCTGCAACGTCAGTCTGCCTTTGCCACTGTGGACCTAATATTTCATTTCCCTCATGTTTCTGTGCCACGAGCCGCGCTCCCCAGAGCATAGTTCGTCTTATGCGGGCGGCATCTGTGTGCCTCACAGGGAGCGGCCGACGCCCTCCCTACCAGACAGGCTCTGCGCCCCATCCTGGGGCCGCATACGTGTGTGCACGAGCCAGCACCGTCGCTCCCGTGTGCTGCCCGCACGATGCACGCGTGTCCCGGGCTCATCACGCCATGCGGGCCTGTGTCTGCACGTGACAGATGGCCAGCAGCGAGGTGCCGAGTGGAGCTGGGCTGCAATGCTGTGTCGCCGACAAGACAGTCAAGGAAAGTACCGTCATCACGGAGCAAAACTGGGCTTCTCAGCTCCCCTTGGTTTTAGGGGAGAACGAGTGGGTCTCAAATACTGAGCAGACGGTTTTCTAAGCTTTATGGAGCTGGCGCACAAAACACTGGGAAGCTTTTTTTTTAAAAATTACTTTGGGGGCTGCTGTGCAAGACCCTAGTTTCCCGACCAGAGAGCGAATCCTCACCCCTTGCGGTGGAAGCATGGGCCTCCAGGGAAGCCCCAAAGGCACTTTCTAAAACGGGGTGAAGAGCTGGAAATTGGGTCAGATTTCTTTCCCTACATCCTTTCGTGAAAAGCTCTGGCCAAGTTGGCTTGACCTTCAGGGAGAGGAGGGCTTACCTTCAAGGTCGCCTGACAGCTGTGCGGAGGGGGTGTGGAGCAAACTCAGATTCAGTTTCTTTGGAGGATCTGGACAGGGGGGATGAGGAGGCAGAAGACTCAGAACTGGCTCCATCAGCTTGGTCAATAAAGCTTTGTGTGTTTACAGCCACGGAGGCGACCTCCCGGGAGCCCAGGCTGGAGGCGGAAGCTCCTGGAGGACCCAGGCTTCTCCTCGGTGCCCCGAGCTGTGGTGACAGACCCCAGCCTTGCATGGATGGCCCCGCGTTTGCTCACTGCAGGCACCAGGGTGGAGGTCATCTGAGTCATCATTTATAGCCCAGGAACCCTATCAGCGTTTCTCCAATTTTCTCTTCTTTGTCAAGGGAGCAGAAATCCGTGACAGGGGTCTCCACAGAACTGACCCCATCTTTCCTTCCTGGGTTTGGCGCTCAGTTGCCAAGAAGTGCAGAGTGAGCAGGCTTCAGGGGGAGGCGGGGACGGGCCCAGTCCGTCTGCGGACGCCCTCCCACCAGGCTCCTTCCTGCGCCGGGGCTTCTGGGCAGAGGCCCGGCTCCTTGGGGTCCTGTGCAGACCCCAGACGGTAGCGTCAGTGGAGAAGGACAGGTTCCACGTGCGGTGCCCGAGTCAGTTTTCAGACGCTGGTGCCCTCCGAAGAGGCAGCACCTCCTCCGCCGCCGTCCACAGACCCTGACGCCGACGGGCCTGGCGGGCGGGAGTGGGTGCGGGAGCACACTCGGCTGGCTCAGGCCCGGCTTCTCCCCCGGGCCCCCGCACGTCCCTGCCACCCCCGCCCTTCCAGTAAGCACGCGCCCCTCTGAGCAGGCGATCTTCGCCGGTCTTGCCGATCAAAGCCAAGTGCGATGGTCGGAAAATCAGAGCCTTAGCGTGGCCATAGCCGCACCCCCCCCCCGAGCACGCAGGGGCTCCGGTTGTGGGAGATGACCAGCCCCCAAGGGTGCGGGCCTGGGGGACGCTCGGAGCCGCGGACCAGCCCCCGGGGTGGGAGTCTGCCTCCGCGCGGGCTGGCGGTGGCTGCGCCGCGCTTCCTGTGCTGTCTCCTCTTCCGCGATAAAGGCGCTGCGCGGCCGCTTCCCTCACTCGCCGAGCCTGTTCACGGGTGAGCCCCGCGGTCTAGCCGGGAGGCCCCTCTGCAGCCGCGCGCCTGCCGTGCAGCAGGCGTCCTCAGAACCGCGGGTGACTTCGCTCGTTTCCGGGCGTGCCTGCGCGCACACGCGGACGAGACCCTGGGCCGCGTGGCTCTCGGCCCCTCTGCCCGGGGAGCCTGCCTCCCACGGGCGTGGCCGGCGGGGAGGCGGTCTACTGAGGGTCTGGTGATGCTGAGGGAAGCGGGGCTCCGGGGGACCGTGTGCTTAGGCAGCAGATCTGGCTGGCAAGGACCGGGTTCACGCCCCACCTTAGCTTCAAGACGTGCCCTTGAAATTGTCGCATGCCGAAAGTAAGACCCTTCACCCCCACCAGAGAGCCCCCCGTTGATATTTTGACTGCGCCAGTTCATTTCCTTCAGCCTCGGTGGTCAGTAGTGACATAGGGTTATGGCAGGAGACGGCCTTAGCGGGTTTAGCATTTCAGGCGGATTCGCAGACTGTGAAACCGCTCTGGAATCCCGGGGGAGGACGCTGCCCGATGGTGCTGGGGTTGGAGAGGCCCGTGTGCTGGACGACACACACCAGAAACCGCGGGAGAACATGTTTCAGACATCCACAGACAGAACCATCTCAAGATAACTCGGAACAAAGGCTCCGCCCAGAAAATCTGGGGAGAAGCACCTCAAAGAGCAAACCGTGAGAAAAGTATTTCAGATTTGGAAATAAGACTTAACGGGACGCAGGGCCCTCCAGGGTTGTTTGGGGCTCTGCTGAGCCAGGCCAGCCAAGGACTGTTTATTTCAGGGCTTTCCTGGGGGGCCAGTGGTAAAGAACCTGCCCGCAATGCAGGGGACATGGCTGGGTCCCTGGGTCAGGAAGGTCCCCTAGGGAAGGAAATGGCCCCCCACTCCAGTGTTCTTGTCTGGAAAATCCCCTGGACAGGGGACCGTGGTGGCTGCAGTCCATGAGGTTGCAAAGAGTCAGCTATGACGGAGCAACTAAACAACGTTAGCTTTTTAAGATAACAGTTCTCATCACAGGGTAGAGTTCTTTCGTATTCGTGTGAGATGAGGAATGTTGGCTAATTCTGTCATTCCTTCTGTTGTATACCTTAAACTTACGTGCTATTCTATATCAATCGTCTCGCAATAAAACTGAAAGAAAAATAGTTTTTAAACAAGCAGAAAAAAAGATGATTCACAGCACACAGGCGTTCGAGCTCACGTGACATGCGGTCTCGGATATTCTGTGAGGCCCACGGTGCAGGGGTTTCTACTGTTTTCAGAGTTGTGCAAACACCAACTCAGTCCAGTTTACGTTTTCGCCCCCCGAAGGCCTGTGAGCAGTGACTCCCTCCCGTTCTCTAAGACAGCGGTGCCTCTCTTTGTTGCTGCTGTTCAGTTGTGTCCGATTCTTCACAACCCCATGGACTGCAGCACGCCAGGCTTCCCTGTTCTTTGCCATCTCCCCTAGTGCTCAAACTCAGGTTCATTGAGTTGGTGATGCCATCCAACCATCCTCTGTTACCCCCTTCTCTTGCATTCAATATTTGCCAGCAGCGGGGTCTTTTCCAATGAGTTGGCTCTTTGCATCAGATAGCCAAAGTATCGGAGCTTCAGTTTCAGCATCAGTCCTTCCAGTGAATATTCAGGGTGGATTTCCTCTAGGATGGACTGGTCGATCGCTTTGGTGCCTTTCTTGGTGGGCTCCACGGCCCCTCAGCACTGAGCTGAGTGGTGCGTGGCTGTTGAGCTGTGTCCGTTATCTCTTGCAGCCAGCTCTCCTCCTACTTGGCACTGTGTTTGGATGGCTGCCCATTTCAGGAAGTTTATGAGGCCCTGGAGCGTGGTAGCAGGTGGCTGGACTCTCAGCTTTGTCCCGGCTTTCACCTCTTACAGGCAATGCTGTTATAGACCCTCTGCGCCACACGTTTTTGTGTGTATCTGATGCGTGTATTTTTAAAAAGGGAATTGCTGGTGTATGAAACCGAAAGGCTCTAAGCCGATGACATTGATCTGGTTGTTCTGCTTTTTTGGTGTTTGGATTCTTGTTTCTGCTTCTGTCCTTGAGCATTTCAGAGTTGGGTGTTCTCATTTCCATATAGACCCCTGAGGTTGAGCACCCAGCACCATAACTCACGGAATTGTGTTAAATAAATACCTGCTAGGCTCACAACGTAACAAAACAAGTTTGATTCTAAATATATGCTTCCTAATTTTCTCTTACAATGATTCAAAAAGCACTTCAGAATCTTGCACCTTGTTACTCTGAATATCATCTTTAAAGTCACATTTTTATAAATTTAGTTGGTAGTTGAAGAATTAGAAAAAATGTAGATGAACAGAAGGGGGAGAGTGACATCAAGTCTCCCCAGGCGCCATCCTTTCACCAGTTCTCTCTGTCTTTGTAGACCCTTCTGCCTGCAGACACGTGTACAACATTTAAAGTCTGTGAGTGGCTCTACGTCACAATTAATTCTGGATAACGACTCACTGTGTTTTAAAACTTATTTTGCCTTATATTTTCTGGCATCCAATTTAGAAATGTAATACTCATTTTGTAAGGTGGATTTTTTTTTTTTTTTAAATTTTCTTGCTCTTTCTCTGCCCAAAGTCTTCATTTATATGAAAACTTTCCTGGTTCCTTTGTGGCAAGTCCTTCCCTTGAGCTCTCTCACCAGTTACCCATGGGCTTAGGAATCCCTGGGACGCCTTCACATTCCCTTTTGGGACACTTCTGGCCTCATTACTTAGTAATTAATGACATGTTCCATATCTCTGATGCTTTATTCATTCCCAACATACTTGATAAAAGAGAGGTAATTCATGTATTTCGGCTCCTTGTGAATTGTTGTCCAAGATAAACCAAGGGAAATACTTGGGTAGAAGTTTACACATTAATGTGGACTGGCTTTGTCACATAAGCTCCATGCAATCTCGAGAAAATGAAAGCGATTTATTTAGGGAAACTTTCTACATGTGTTTACCTCTAAGAACTAAAAACTGCTGCTAGCTTGTGGGCACCTTCTAATTTCAGAAGTAGCATACTGTGTTTGCCTTTGTTGTGGCCTGCATTTCTAACTGAACTTTAATATGCTCTTTTCATTCAGAGGCAGTTCTTACTCCATTTCCAACATTGATTGAAACCAAAGCCAAACCAGACATTAAATACGAAACACTTTTTCCATAACTTTACCCACAGGAGCTTTGTAATTACATGTCATGCCTAAATCAAATTTTTAAAAAAGCACTGGATCCCGAAATTAGAGTGTTTACTAAGGGATTTGGAACAACTTCATAATTTTTTCTGTGAACCATGACCAAAAGTAGTTATTTTCTTGGTTGATATGAATCGCATTCCTTTCCATCAGGACTTGAGTTTTCCTCTGACCACCGACCTGCCTCCACCGTTGACGTGCAGCAGCCCACGCCTGTTTTAATCATTCCCACTCAGTGAGGGACGCCCCCTGGCCTTTTGTCTTCCCCGAACGTGACCTTTTGTCAGAGGCTTTGGCAGGTGCTCACGGACCACGCTGGGAAGACTTGACTTCACCTACTTCCTGATCTTGAAGTTACCTGTTTATGACTCTGCTTTCCAAACCAGGCTAGAAGCTCTTGAGGCGACCTGAGTCTCATTGATCTCTCCCATCACCGGGGCCCACACCCCACATGGGATGCAGCTGCGGCTCAGCAAATCGTTGACCAGAGTTTAAGCTGGAAGCGTCTGTCCAGCCTCTGTTTCTTTACGGCCTGCTCTGCCGCTAATTCCTCTATTTCATTTTTTAAGTTTTATTTTGTTTAAATTATTGCAGTATAGTTTATTAACAGTATGCTGTGCTGTGCTCTGTCGTGTCCGACTCTTCGAGACCCCGTGGACTGCAGCACGCCAGGCTTCCCTGTCCTTCACCATCTCCTGGAGTTTTCGAAAACTCATGTCCATTGAGTCGGTGGTGCCATCCAACCGTCTCATCCTCTGTCGTCCCCTTCTCCTCCTGCCCTCAGTCTTTCCCAGCATCAGGGTCTTTTCCAATGAGTCAGCTCTTTGCATCAGGTGGTCAAAATATTGGCGCATCAGCATCAGTCCTTCCAGTGAAGATTCAGGATTGGTTTCCTTTAGGAGTGACTGGTTTGATCTCCTTGTAGTCCAGGGGACTCTCGAGTCTTCTCCTGCACCACGGTTTGAAAGCATCAGTTCTTTGGCGCTCAGCCTTCTTTGCGATCCAGCTCTCAGGCTGTTGAAAGCTCTCTTTGTGAGGCACTCCCACCTTAGAGATTTTAGGCTCCAGGCTCTGCTGGCTTCTCTCCGGGGCTCGTCTCTGGTCTTCCGCTGAGTCCTCTTCCCGACACTCGAGCACATCATCTTCCTTGAAACTGCCTTCAGGATTTTCTCAGGTGGCTTCCGGCGTCGCTTGCAGACAGAGGCCTGTGAACTGTGCTTTATTAAACCCCAAGTCCTTCCATGCCTGCCAGCCTTCCTGGCTTTTCCTCGGAACTTCACGGGTATTTGTGGAAGGAGTGGCCACATGAGCAAACATGCAACTTTATTTTGAAAGTCAGTGGATATAGATTATGAAATTTACGAACTCCAGAAAGATAGACACAGCTCTTGTCTTTACCCCGACCTTCAGCTTGTAACCGAGTGGCTTGTTTACTGAACAAATATGTGCTGAAGATGTTGACTGTTCGTGAGGCTGCTAGGATAGCAGGACTTTGACTTGAGGTTGAGTCTGTAGCCTGGGATTAAAGGAGAGACAAGTTGAGGCTGGGGAGAGTATAACTTCATCACTCACCTCCCCGACTCCACCCAGAAAAAGCTCCCAGGGGGCACAGTTTGGAAACTACAGCAGTGGAGTCTTTCTGAGCTCTCCACAGCGCTGTTGTTCTCGGCTACCCAGTGATGTTTACAGCCTTTTAAATTGGTGATAATCTTCATGGAGGTGAATGTAAAGGTGACTTCCCTGAACTCTTGGTCCCTTGAGGAAGACAACTGTTTGTTTTCTGGGTGGCTTAATATTTGTGTAGGAACACGTGTTATATCATCAGTAAAGACTGAGAAAGTGCTTTACAGAATCAGCAAACATCAAGCAAATAGAGTCATTGTTATGCTTTTTATTGCAAATACCAGCTAATATATAAAGCAGGACATATAAAAAAAGTGTCCGACTTTTTGTGACTCCATGGACTATAGCCTGCAAGGCTCCTCTGTCCTTGGGATTCTCCAGGCAAGAATACTGGAGTGGGCTGCCATTTCCTCCTCCAGGGGATTTTCCCGACCCAGGTGTCGAACCTGCGTCTCTGGCACCTGCATTGGCTTTGAAAATGTTCTACATCAAAAATAAATAAAGACAAAGGTAAAAGCTGTTCAATAGCATAAAACATACCTGGTCTTTGCATTATAATTGAAGGAGAGAAAAAAGCGGGAGATAAAGGGAGGAGGAGGTGGGGACAGAGAATACGACAGGCGCCTCCTCCTTTCTCGTCCCTCTTCTTAACTAGCCTCTGTGCTCCCGAAAGGCGACCTGTGTGCCTTGTCCACCTTGGGGAGTAGGGGTGGGCAGTAGGCGCTTTAGAAATGTTCGCTGAGGAATGGAATGGACAAGTGAAGTTATTGTAAGTTTGTAAGTTATTACAAGACTGAATAAGCCTTGTGCAGACACACTGAGAAAAACACGTATTTGGCCGAAGAGACAGAGAAAAGGCGAGATCCGTGGGTTACACTTCCTGATGCTCAGTCCCACTGCAGCGAGAGTCAGGCTCATCCCTGCCGAGTGCTCCAGGGCAGATGGAACGCAGTTGTGAGATGGAGGTGTCGTCTGCACTGTAGGAGTCCCTTCTTCATCTGCACTGAGAATTGAAGCCTGATTCCTGAGTGTTTTTACTGCCCTCCATCCTTCCAGAATCCTGGACCTGCAGCTCCTTTTCCTGCCTTTCTTGGAAAGATTTGGGGTGACCTTAAGCAAGTGGCATGCGTTTTGCCTCTTAGAGCCTCCTGGTGTCGTTACAGCAGGCAGGCCCCCTGGTCTGCTCCACTCATTCCCACCACCTTCTGGTAGGACTCTTTCAGCTGCTAGTGGAGAAAGCTAGGTTCCACTGGGCATTAGCAGTAAAAAGCATGTACTGAGGAGCTTCTGTATTCAGGTGCATTAAATTAGGCCATATGTATGAAGGGCAGCTGTATATGAAGAAAATGAAAATTTTAGAGTATTTGCCACTATGTTGTAAAATATTTATTTATTTGGCTGCACCGGGTCTTCACCGCAGGTGGGCTCTCTCAGCTGTGGTGCGCGGGCCCTAGTTCTCTGCCTGAGGTGGAACCCGGGGCCCCTGACTCGCAGCACAGTCTTAGCCACCCAACCACCAGGGAAGTCTCAAGAGAATGAAAAATTTAAGGGCATTTGATGGATCATTTGTTGTTGTTGAGATGCTAAGTCTTATCTGACTCTTTGCGACCCCGTGGACTGCAGCACGGCAGTCTCCTCTGTCCCTCAGTGTCTCCTGGAGCTTGCTCAGACTCATGTCCATTGAGTCGATGATGCCATCCAGCCATCTCATCCTCTGTCACCCCCTTCTCCTGCCCTCAGTTTTTCCCGGCATCAGAGTCTTTTCCAGTGAGTTGGCTCTTCACATCAGGTGACCAAGGTATTGTGGGCAAGAATCTCTTAGAAGAAACGGAGTAGGCCTCATAGTCAGCAGAAGAGTCAGAAATGCAGGACTCGGTGCAATCTGAAGAGCAGCAGAATGACCTCCGTTGATGGATCATAGACGTGTGATATGGAAGCTGAACGCCAGCCTGGCAGACCCGCTTCTCTGCCTGCCTGCCTCTCCCCCTTGGTCTTCTCTGCTCTGTTTCACCCCAGGGCTCACCTCTTGGCTTCAGCGTGGCCACACACTTGGCCTAGATTCTCTGGCCAAGAACACGAGGGCCAGTCCCTCAGCTCTTTCTTCAAAATACATCTCAGCTCCAAGCAGGGAGTGACACAAAGGAGGAAGCATCTGAGGGACTTGGTGATAGAAAGCTGAGGAGGAGGTTATGGGCGATTCCTCTGGGGAAGGGAGGAAATATCGAATATTACTCGGGAGAATGTGCACAAAGCCTTGGGCAGAACCAGCGTGCTCGCTGCAGATGGCTGCTCACACTGTGTGACAGAGTGCATTGATTTGGCTTGTCTTCATACAACTTTAACACGTATCACACAAGAAGACCGTTTTCACTGTTACAAACCTGAAACCAATAATTTTCTTTTAACACACGAACAGAATATAGGCTCAGTTTTCCGTTACTTTCCCCTCAAGGCTGAAAGCAGCTCGCTCGCCTTAGAGGTCTTCCTTTCACTGTGTTCTGATGTGACGTTACCTTTCATTAATCCCTTCCAGCTAAGCGAGATTTAATTAAAACCATCTCACATGACGGAAGCCATTCATGTATTTAAAAAAGGAGCTCTCAGAAGGTTGGCTGCCTGTCTTCCGCTCTAAATGAAGTCTAACTATTAAATTTAGTAGGCTCCTTTTTTGAATTGCAGGTTTGTTACATAATGGCTTTTACCCCATTAATTTTGGACAACGGGACTTTTATGCACATGTTCCATTTTACGTGACTATGAGCTGAAGTTGAAATGATACGGACTTAAGAATTGAGGGTGAAAGGAAATTATTGTTTAAACCAAATGGAAGGTGATACCTAAGTGTGTGTTTTCTCCCCTCAACAAGCCTGTGATCCATGTGATGTATAAACAGGGATGACCCTGTTTTACATGTAAAGAGGTGGCAGACGGTCCCGAGGATTGGGTGGAGAGCCAGGCTCTGGGGGTGAGGCCCTGGTTTCCATTGCTGGTGCTGATGCTGACTGTTTGCACAGAGATGAGACGGTCGGAGGAGCCCATTTCTAATCCTCTGAGATCGTGTGAGTCCTTGGCTCTGAAAACTCAATTTTTGCCGCGTCTCCCCTCTAATCTGGTGTGGACTTTATGTAGAACCTAATGAAATGGAAGTAAATACTTCCTTGGTTTTGCAGCTGCGTCCACTGGGAACAAAAAGAAGCCGTGAACCTACATAAGCAAGACTCCATGTCTGTGCTTATTCACACCTTATTCACACCTTATTTACACCTTATTCACACCATATTTACACCTTATTCACACCTTATTCACACCTTCATGAATCTCGCTCCAGGTTGATGCTTAATTTAAATTATATTGTGGTGAGCCTGGCATGCTACAGTCCATGGGGTCGCAAAGCATCAGACATGACTTAGCGACTCAACAACGACAAGCTATGTGTAACTTAAAACTTACGCGTTTAACCATGTTTACATGTACCGCTCAGTGGATTCAGTATACACACAAGATTGTACAACTGTCACTACCAAGCACTTCCAAAACCTTTTATCTTTCCAAACAAACTGTGGGCTTGAATGGAGAGGGTCTCCCTGCTCCCTCTCCCTCATCAGCGCACCGCCCCAGGGTCGGGGGCAGGCCCCCTTTCTTTATCTCCTCTCTGTCTGAGTCCTTGAACCCGCCTGGATCACTCAGTGGGCAGAGCTCTCTGGGGGCTTTTGCCGCCCTTTCAGATTACGTTGCTCAGTGCAGGCCTGATTCCAGGACACGACTGGACTGGGGTTCCAGGTGTATCGTCTGTGCAGCTCCTGCTGGAGAGCTGAGCGCACTGGCGGGCTCAGCCGTTCGGCCGCAGGGGCCTGGTCCGCAGGGGTCTGGTCCGCAGGGGCCTGGTCCGCAGGGGTTTATCAGCTGTCACCTGGACCAGAGGAGGCACTCGAAGGCTGGCGCGCTGAGCAGGGACTTGGCATGCCCCGTGTCCGCTCAGCGTGTCCGTAATGAACCGTGGAGAGGACACAGGCCCTGTGGCCCTTGTCTTCCTCATTTCACGAGTGGAGCCAAGCCCGTGTTGGGAGAGCGGCTGACGGGCCTGGTCTGAGCGTCCGCGCTGCGGTCCGTCCGTCCTCAGGAGCCTGCGATGGGGCGCTGCGCCGGACACGGCCGGGAGGCTGGGGCGGTGAGGGCCGGGGGCACCTCCGCGGGGTCTCGCCCGCCCAGGCCCTCCTCCCGCCCCCATGAGGCCCACAGCCCCTCAGCCGGGCTTCCCTGTCCTGAAGGGGGGGCTTCGCTGACCGTCCACCTTCCTGGGGCGGCTCCCTAAGTGCCCTGTTCTGCCTGCTCGTGCCCAGCCTGAGGGCTTTGCTTTTTAAGATACACTTTTGCATTGACGTTGTATTATGACCGCCTTAAAGCTGCTTAAAAAGAAAGCGGGCGTCCTTTATGCTGCTTCTCTGACACGTACACCCACAGCTTCACGCTCTGGGTTTCACACACACATGCACGCACGCACGCACACACTTTTGACCCACCCATGTATCTGCATTCACTTTTATAGACTTACTGACTCTGCTTAGAGCTCCTTCTCCAGGCAGGCGTGTGCCTGGCACCATGTGCAGACCCCGCGTCTCCTTCATCACCTTTTCCTCTCCCATGCACCAGTGTGAGGTGGGCGGGGGGTGCAGGGTCCCGCAAACCTTAGTTTGGCTCCTGGCTCCTCTGCACGGAGGGGTGACTGTCCAGAAGACCCGTGTCCGTCTGCCCTGTCCATCACTCCGTCCGTCCGTCTCTCCCACCCACTCTCCTGTCTGCAAACATCATGAGCTTATACAGACTAGACCCCAGAGGTCCGTGCAATGCTTTCCCGTCCGTAAAACGCAGACGTCGGAGCATGTTAAGCAGCGGTGTGAGGGTTCGGTGAGATAATTAAGGCAGGCGGCGTGACCCGGCGAGTGGCCCGTGGCAGGAGGCTGACAAGCGGTGCCTGTGGTCAGCCGGCAGGTCCTCTTCGGTGTCCCTGGCATCTCACGCTTCCGTCTCTCACAGGCTGAACAGTGATGGCCATCACTTTCAATCCTAGACTACCTAGGACGCCCCCCTCCCCGGTCCTTAGGACCCTGACCTGTCTCAGCGAACCCTTCCCGTCACCGCCATCGGCCCGTCAGAAGCTGAGGAAGGGCTTTCGTCACTCGGGTTCAGACCCTTCAGTGGCTGCTCGTGTTGCACACAAACGTCCTGAACGTCCCCACCAGGCCTCTAAGCGCCTCCTTGATCTGGGGGTCTTGGCTCTCAGCAGAGCTGCCGCCCTCTCCCTCCCTCTTCAGTGGGCCCTGCCTCCTGATGCGTGTGCAGGAAGGTGAAGCATCCTCAGCAGCGGAAGAAGAGAGCCAGTGTCTGGGGAGGTCTCGCTTGCCTTCTACATAGGACTCACCCAGGATTTCTGAGCAAATGTTGTTTTTTAGCTGAAAGTGAAAGTGTTAGTCACTCAGCCGTGTCCAGCGCTTTGCGACCCCATGGACTATAGCCCTCCAGGCTCCTCTGTCTACGGAATTCTCCAGGCAAGAATATGGAGTGGCAGCCACTATGGAGAACAGTGTGGAGATCCCTGTAAAAACTGGAAATAGAACAGCTGCACAACCCAGCAATCCCACTGCTGGGCATTCACACCGAGGAAACCCGAATCGAAAGAGACACGCGTGCCCCAGTGTTCATTGCGGCTCTGTTTACAATAGCCAGGACATGGAAGCAACCTAGATGTCCATCGGCAGACAAATGGATAAGAAAGCTGTGGTACATATACACAATGGAGTGTTCAGTTCAGTCGCTCAGTCGTGTCCGACTCTTTGCGACCCCATGAATTGCAGCACGCCAGGCCTCCCTGTCCATCACCAACTCCGGGAGTTCACTCAGACTCACGTCCATCGAGTCAGCAATGCCATCCAGCCATCTCATCTTCGGCCGTCCCTTTCTCCTCCTGCCCCCAATCCCTCCCAGCATCAGAGTCTTTTCCAATGAGTCATCTCTTCGCATGAGGTGGCCAAAGTATTGGAGTTTCCGCTTCAGCATCATTCCTTCCAAAGAAATCCCAGGGCTGATCTCCTTCAGAATGGACTGGTTGGATCTCCTTGCAGTCCAAGGGACTCTCAAGAGTCTTCTCCAACACCACAGTTCAAAAGCATCAATCCTTCGGCACTCAGCCTTCTTCACAGTCCAACTCTCACATCCGTACCTGACCATTGGAAAAACCATAGCCTTGACTAGACGGACCTTTGTTGGCAAAGGAATGTCTCTGTTTTTGAATATGCTATCTAGGTTGGTCATAACTTTCATTCCAAGGAGTAAGCGTCTTTTAATTTCATGGCTGCAATCACCATCTGCAGTGATTTTGGAGCCCCCAAAAATAAAGTCCCACTGTTTCCTGTTTCCCCATCTATTTCCCATGAAGTGATGGGACCAGATGCCATGATCTTCGTTTTCTGAATGTTGAGCTTTAAGCCAACTTTTTCACTCTCTTCTTTCACTTTCATCAAGAGGCTTTTTAGCTCCTCTTCACTTTCTGCCATAAGGGTGGTGTCATCTGCATATCTGAGGTTATTGATATTTCTCCTGGCAATCTTGATTTCAGCTTGTGCTTCTTCCAGTCCAGCGTTTCTCATGATGTACTCTGCATATAAGTTAAATAAGCAGGGTGACAATATACAGCCTTGACGTACTCCTTTTCCTATTTGGAACCAGTCTCTTGTTCCGGGTCCAGTTCTAACTGTTGCTTCCTGACCTGCATACAGATTTCTCAAGAGGAAGGTCAGTAATGGAATATTACTCAGCCATTAAAAAGAACGTATTTGAATCAGTTCTAATGAGGTGGATGAACCTGGAGCCTACTATACACAGAGTGAAGTAAGTCAGAAAGAAAAACACCAACACAGTATATTAACGCATATATATGGAATTTAGAAAGATGGTAATGATGACCCTATATGCGAGACACCACAAGAGACACCGACGTAAAGAACAGTCTTTTGGACTCTGTGGGAGAAGGCGAGGGTGGGATGATTTGGGAGAATGGCACTGAAACATGTATATTACCAAATATACGTGAAACAGATCGCCAGTCCAGGTTCAGTGCATGAGACGGGACACTCAAAGCTGGTGCTCGGGGACAACCCAGAGGGATGGGATCGGGAGCGAGGTGGGAGGGGGTTCACGATGGGAAACACATGTATACTCATGGCTGATTCATGTCAATGTATGGTGAAACCACTACAATATTGTAAAGTAATTAGCCTAAAAAAAAACAAAAACAAAAACAGAAGAAACAAAGGATACTGGAGTGGGTTACCATTCCCTTCTCCAGGGGATCTTCCCGAGCCAGGGCTGGAACCCAGGTTTCCTGCGTTGCCGGGGGTCTTTACTGTCGGGGCCTCCAGGGACGCCCAGCTTATTGTTCAGCAGAAAACAAGGAGCCGTGGGCTGTGCGCTGTGCAGCTGCTGCTGCACGGTCAGCGGGAGGGCAGCCTGGGACTTCTGCTTATATTCTGTGTGTCCTCCATGGTAAACCTTCCATAAAAACCTGACTTACTAGCTTCTGTAACTCATGCTTCTTTTATTGATTCATCTTCAGGGAGACTTATGAAAGCCCTGTTGTTTGGAAAATGCTTGCTGCGTAGTGGTTTGGTATATCTGTGGGTGACGCCCCCCAGCTGGTAGATTCAAGAGAGAGGTGCTTTGCAACTCTTCTCCGCTTCAAAGGGCTGTTTTCCATAGATCTGGTTTGTGTCTTAAGGAGTTCTTGAAGCTCAGAATTCTGCCTCGGAAGTTCTTGGTGATACCCACGTATCATTTGTAATAAGTTATTCTCCTTATATCTTACTCACGGGGTCTGACGTCTATCCATGTTTACACACCTGTGTGTGTCGGTGGGGGGGGGGATGGGGCGGGGGAGGGGAGTGCAGAGTGCTTTCCATGTAGCTTCCTGGTTTATACCTCGAGAGAAGGGTCTTACCACCCTTGGTCCTCTTCCCTCAGCTTTAGAGGAGACAAGTTAAGCTTTAGGTCTCCTGTGCCGTGTCCGTGCTGGCATTTTGTGGTTCTGTTATCCGGGAATCCAAGCAATACCAAATGAGGCCAAGTCTCCCATGAAATGCTGTCTGATTGCTGTTTATGAGAGTCTGTCTGTAGTGAAGTTAACTTGACTTCTGACAGCAGGTAGCCCTGTTTGGAGGACGCAGCTTTGTGTATTCAATCCACGCTTCTAATTTTAATTTTCTTTTCTCTCCACCAGTTTGCTGTTTTGTGGTTCACAAGAGGTGCCATGAATTTGTTACTTTTTCTTGTCCGGGGGCGGATAAAGGACCCGACACGGATGTAAGTAGCCTGGAGACTATTATTTTATTTTGATGAATGTTTCTGAACAGAGTGTTTTTAACTGTGATTTTCTGTGGACGAATGTCTCTGGGCTGAGTATCTTAAATGCCTGCACTTCTATTGTGAGCCTGGAGACTATTGTTTTATTTTGCTGAATGTTTCTGCACAGAGTGTTTCTGACTATGGACGGGTGTCTCTGGGCTGAGTGTCTTTAATGCCTGCACTTCTGCTGTGTGGGCACAACTGTTAATGGGAAGACTAGCCAGTTCGTTTTGTGTGACGCTGAGCTCAGTCCTGTGAGCCCTGGCGGGATTACCCGGGGCTCAGAGAACTTCCCGTTATCGTGTTCATTCTCTTCGGCTCTGGGCAGCCACGTGGGCTAAATCCAGCAAATTTATTGCCGTGGCTTCCACAGACACAGGGCAGGTCTTTTTGGAAAGTGAGCTCCCCTGAGCGTGAGCCGCCCTCGCTCACTGCTGATGGTCGGCGACCCGGCTGGGCTGCCGCCGCTCTTGGCCGACATCGTAGGCAGTTCCTTCTTGGCTTCACGGGCTTCTTGCTGCCTTTTCATCAGGAGTTGCAGATGCTCCTGTTGGCTTGAATAATACAGCATCCATTTCACTGGACAGATGACCCCTGAAGCTGCCCAGCTGTGGACATCTGTGAACTCATGGGCCTGGGCCCTAGCTCTGGCTGTGGCCTCCCTTGTTCACGGAAAAGCTGGATCAGTGGAGGGGAGGGGGAGTTTGGAGGCAGGGGAATTACCCATTGCTGAAAAGGCATCGTGTGGAGCAGAGTCTGAGCTGTGACAGGCAGTCATAACTGTATCCGGAAAAGGAGCTGCCAGGAGGCGGGGACAGTGGGCATATCCGGGCGGCGTGGGCAGACCTCTGAGGCCACTGCCGCATAAACCGTGTGCTGTGAGCGCTTGCTCCAGCTGCCCTGGCTGGTGCTTCGCTTTGTTTGTTTCGAGCGTTAGAAGTGGGTTATTTTGCTGGAGAGAGACTACAGAGGGAGAATAGACGTTAGAGGCCAGGAGAGAGAACTCTGAGGACGTCCATCCCACAGATGGGACGAGAGAGGAAGGTTGGGTGGGGACCAAGAAGGTGAGAGGCCGGGTGCACGGTTCCCTAAAGGAGCCTCCCTGGTGACTCAGACAGTAAAGAATCTGCCTGCAATGCAGGAGACCCGGGTTCAGTCCCTGGGTCGGGAAGATCCCCTGGAGAAGGGCATGGCAACCCACTCCAGTGTTCTTGCTTGGAGAATCCCATGGACAGGGGAGCCAGGCAGGCTACAGTCTGTAGAGTCACAAAGAATCAGACATGGCTGAGCTACTAACAGAGAGGCTGTCGGCCGACTCCGGTCCCGCCTGTGATTCTGCTCCGAGTCCTCTGTTGGCCTCAGATGGTAACACGCACAGGCTTGCCCAGGACGGACTCTAATACCTGAGAAAGCCTCAGCCGTTGCTGGGGTTGCCTGCGAATTGTCTTCAGCAGCTCATTTCATGCTCAGAATTTTGTTCTGTTTTGGCTGATCTCAGGCCACCCCTTCCGAGCTGGAGCCAGGTGCCGAGCGTCAGCAGGGGGCTCTCCGCCACGGGGATGCCACAGCAGGCGCACTGGCAGTCTGACCCACTGAGCTCCAGTGCTCCTCATCTGTGTGCGTGTTGAGTTGACTCACGTTTTTATAGCCTCAAAATTTAGCTATGAGTTGTTGTTGCTGTTTTTTTAATCCGAGAGAAAAGAAGTGTGTGAGCTATTAAAAAGGTGCAGAAGGAATTGGCCCATCCTGCCGTCCAGTCCAGAAGGCTTACAAGTTCTTTTCCGATGGGCAGTGTTGCCTTTAGCCTTGACATTCAGAGACCTGCGACTGGGGCTTCCTGTCTGCATGTCGATCATACCGATCTCCAAACTGCCCAGACTGACTCTATAGAAGGACTGGGGCTTTCTGTCTGCGTGCGGGATGGTTTACCGATCATACCGATCTCCAAACTGCCCAGACTGACTCTATAGAAGGACTGGGGCTTCCTGTCTGCGTGAGGGATGGTTTACTGATCATACCGATCTCCAAACTGCCCAGACTGACTCTATAGAAGGACTGGGGCTTCCTGTCTGCATGCGGGATGGTTTACCGATCATACCGATCTCCAAACTGCCCAGACCGAACTCACTAGAGAAGGACTTGGAAGCACGTGAAGGTGTCAGGACATACAGCTGAGCTGAGGATGGAGGATATGTTTTAAGATCGTGGGGTTAGAGAGCTGGAAGGGGTAAGGTAGCTACACCTGCAGTGTGGGAGACCCACGTTCGACCCCTGGGTGGGGAAGACCCCCTGGAGGAGGGCCTGGCAACCTGCTCCAGGATTCTTGCCTGGAGAAACAGAGGAGCCTGGTGGACCACAGTCCTCAGGGCTGGACACGACTGAGTGCAAGCCGCGCAAGGGGTGTTAGAGACTTTTCTGGATTAACCTTACTTTATCCACGTGGCGACTGAGGACTATCGAGGAAAGAAAATGAAATGACCGGGGGCGGCCTCCGGTTGCCCCTGGAACACAGGTGGGTTTGTGGTGATCCGTTTCAGGGTCCTGGAGGGAAGGAGAGGGGACCCTGGCCTGTCGTCCTGTGGTCAGTGAGCACCCTGGCAACCTGCTGCCTGGTGTGGTCATTGAAAGTCTGCTCCAGTGTTTAGAAAAGCTCAGAAGGGCATGAAAAAGACCAGATCAGAGGATGGGAGCACTGCGACAGTGAAATCTAATTTGAGAGCAGCTGCTGTTGCTGCTAAGTCGCTTCAGTCGTCCGACTCTGTGCGACCCCAGAGACAGCAGCCCACCAGGCTCCCCCGTCCCTGGGACTTGCCAGGCAAGAACACTGGAGTGGGTTGCCATTTCCTTCTTCAATGCATGAAAGTGAAAAGTGAAAGTGAAGTCACTCAGTCATGCCTGACTCTGCGACCCCATGGACTGTAGCCTGCCAGGCTCCTCCAAACATTTTTCCTCCCAGAAATTTTTTAAAAATTAGGTTTTTTTTCACATACCACAGTGAATGCTTAAGACACCCAGTATCTGTGGGTTTGTGGTTTGAGCTCAGCAGACCCCGGAGCATTCAGAGAGGAGGGGACAGAAGTCACAGACTCTGTGGACCCCCAGATGCTGCACTTCCTGTGCCGCCTTCCAGATGAAAGGAGCGGGACAGACTGGAAACAGCCTCACGGTACCTGGATCACAGGAGCCAGATGGGAAGGGAGACTGGCGCCCCTGTTTAAATTGCTATGCATTTATGTGTTCATTTTTTTCTGGCCGTGCCGGGTCTCCGGTGGCGCGCAGGCTTTCCCCGCGGTGCTGAGGGGTGGGGGGTGGGGTCCCTCTCTAGCTGAGGCGCTCCGGCTTCTCACGCTGCAGAGCGCGGGCTGCTGGGCGTGCAGGCTTCAGGAGTCGCTGTACGTGGGCTCAGCACTGGTGGCTCCCGGGCTCTCCAGCACAGACTCAGTAGTCGTGGAACACGGGCTTAGTTGCTCTGCGGTATGCTGAATCTTCCTGGATCAGGGATCAAGCCTGTGTCTCCTACACTGGCAGGCGGATTCTTTACTACTGAGCCACCAGGGCGGCCCCAATATTCTTCTGAGCACAGGTAATCCTCAAGTCCGAAGGAGCAGCCTGGTGGAAAGGCTGCAGAAGTGCCGGGAACCCTGAGGAGAAAGGGTTTCTGGGTTCAGTGGAGGGACCCCCTGGAAACCCTCAGGCCAGTCTCCCAGCTTCCCCAACCCCTGTGGACAGGCAGCGTTCTCTGGTCAGAAATTCACTCCCATCTTATTTACAGAGAAAAGTCATGATTTCTGAGACTTTCAGCATAAGCCTCTGCAGCCCAAGGAGAGATGAAAAGGAAAGATTTTCAAAGACCCTGATGCTGGGGGGTAACCTGGTCACTGGTGCTGCTGGGGGTCCGGCCTCGCGGCTGGATGTGGGGACGTGGGCTCTCATCCGGGGCTCCGAGCAAGCAGAGCGCCCCTCTCTGGCGCCGCAGGGCCGTGTGGAGCCGCTGCAGGGTTTGGGTTTGCAGGTGTGTGCCCACAGCGCCCAGCACCCCTGCCCCGCGTCCAGGGTTTCATAAGGGGATGAAGAAATAAGGCAAAACGGGTCCATGTTTAGAAATAGCTCCTTACCTCTCTTGGCCCAAGTTAAGACGGGAGCCCAGCCTTGGGCAGGTGGCGGGGGGACTGTCACCTCCGTCAGCTTTGGGGAGCGAGCCCCCTGACGCTGTCCTTCTGAAGGGACCCGGGCGCCCGCGTTTCTGCAGCTGCCCCGGCGCCCGCCCTGGGTCTCCCGTCCTTGCTCTGCCTGGGAGGGGTTGAGGCCCGCTGGGCCGGCCGGCGCCTCCTCAGACCCCTCCCCTCCACCCGCAGCCCCTCTGTGCTTCAGTGCGGAGCCCCTCTGCTCCTCCTGACTTGTGTCTGCTTCTGAAGCCCCTCTGGGTGTGTGCACGCGCGTGAGTGTTAGCTCACCGAATCCTGCTTTTCCACACGTTGCTTTCTCTGTGCCTCCAGTGAGGAAAGCTGCGAAGCGTCCCTGTCAGACGTCCCTGTCACACCAGTCTCAGCCCTTCTAGGAAGGTCACGACCAGATCGCCCCTTCAGTCTGGAAAGAGCAGGGAGAGGAAAATCCTACGTGATGAGATTAAAACATACAGATGCTCAGAGCTCTTGAGACACGAGCCTTGCAGGGCTTCCTGTGGGTTAGGTCTGTGGACACTGGGGAACGCGTGTGTGGGCGTGGGCAGCGGCCTGTGAAGGTTTCAAGCCCTGGGGGGTTGCCAGCGCCCTGGTGTTCTGTTGGCATTTTTGCTTAGCAGTCTCACCAGTGCCCCAGCCTGTCCGGGGAGAAAGGATTCCTATAGGCTTCACGCTTCTTATATCTGAGCCCAACAACTGAGTCGAATTCAGGGGATTTAAAAATAATATCCTGGGTCATTCCTGAAGTTCCCCTGGGGGAGCCCCCAGCAGGCAGGTGGCCACGGGGGTCAGCCGGGCCCTAGGATGTTTGCCAAGGCACCTGAGAGGAAATGAACGACCTTGTTAAAAGGCGGCAAACTTCTGATCTGGGTGCCCCTGCAAGTCTGAAGACTGTCAACCAAGCCATTTGAAGAAGCCGACAGCATCGACTGTAAATGACTGACTCAGAACCAAACGTGGGAACCAGCACATAGTTCAGTTCAGTTCAGTTGCTCAGTCGTGTCCGACTCTTTGCAACCCTGTGGACTGCAGAATGCCAAGCCTCCCTGTCTATCACCAACGCCCAGAGTTCACCCAAACTCATGTCCGTGATGCCATCCAACCATCTCATCCTCTGTCGTCCCCTTCTCCTCCTGCCCTCAATCTTTCCCAGCATCAGGGTCTTTTCAAATGAGTCAGCTCTTCGCATCAGGAGGCCAAAGTATTGGAGGTTCAGCTTCAGCATCAGTCCTTCCAAAGAACATCCAGGACTGATCTCCTTTAGGATGGACTGGTTGGATCTCCTTGCAGTCCAAGGGACTCTCAAGAGTCTTCTCCAACACCACAGTTCAAAAGCATCAATTCTTCGGTGCTCAGCCTTCTTCACAGTTCAACTCTCACATCCGTACCTGACCATTGGAAAAACCATAGCTTTGACTAGACGGACCTTTGTTGGCAAAGTAATGTCTCTGCTTTTGAATATGCTGTCTAGGTTGATCATAACTTTTCTTCCAAGGAGCAAGCATCTTTTAATTTCATGGCTGCAATCACCATCTGCAGTGATTTTGGAGCCCCCCAAAAATAAAGTCTGTCACTGTTTCCATTGTTTCCCCATCTATTTGCCATGAAGTGATGGGACCAGATGCCATGATCTTCGTTTTCTGAATGTTGAGCTTTAAGCCAACTGTTTCACTCTCCTCTTTCACTTTCATCAAGAGGCTTTTTAGTTCCTCTTCACTTTCTGCCATAAGGGTGGTGTCATCTGCATATCTGAGGTTATTGATATTTCTCCCCGAAATCATGATTCCAGCTTGTGCTTCATTCAGCCCAGCATTTCTCATGATGTACTCTGCATATAAGTTAAATAAGCAGGGTGACAATATACAGCCTTGACGTCCTCCTTTTCGTATTTGGAACCAGTCTGTTGTTCCATGTCCAGTTCTAACTGTTGCTGGAGCCACAGGTGTCCATGCATCCTGGGCAGGAAACCGCCTGCTCTACCTTCTGACAGCCATGTGCCTTCTCTTGTTCTCAGGCTCTCCTCTGTGTCTTAGAAACCGAGCAAAGGAAAAAATGCCACTAAATTGTTTAAAATTCAACCTTTCAAAGCTGCATTTATAACAAAACTCAAAACATGTAAAATAAATCTAGAAAGAAATTCAATTAGAAGATCTGTTTTCTCACAGTGTGCTTTTACATATAATAGGGGAAAAAAGACAATTGTGTGAACAAACCCCTGTTACAACCCAAACATTTGTTGTATTCCTGAACAAAGTAAAGTGTAATGTGTAAAAGGTGGGAGTGCTGAAAAGTGGCGTTTAAAATTCAGCAGAGTGAGGTAAGAGAGCCTCGGAGTGGAAATTGACCCTGGCCCTGCCAAGTCAACCTTTGTGAAGAAGACTGTGGTTTTCTTAGTCATCTATATGGAGTTTGAACTTGGTGATCTTTAAACTTGTCTTCAGTCCTAAGTAATATTCGGTCACTAAATGTTTATTGATGGTTCACTGGTAAAGACTTTACGCGGGATGTGGGTTTGATCCCTGATCCAGGAAGATCCTCTTGAGAAGGAAATGGCAACCCACTCTAGTTTTTTTTTTTTTTTTGCCTGGGAAATCCCATGGACAGAAGAGCCTGCATGCTGCAGTCCATGGGATCACAAAGAATTGGACATGACTTATCGGCTAGACAGCAGCAAATGTCTACAGAGGGCTTCAAGCTTTGCGATAGAAAGGTGGCGGACAGGTCTCACCATCCTGCTCATCCTCTCTGGTGGAAAGGATGTGGATCCTCACACTCTAAGGTTGCCGGCAACGCTGCTGGTAGTGGCAGACATAAGATGCTGTTGAGGGTGAGTGGAGGGGAATGCGCGTCTGATGAGGGGAGGCTTTCGGAAGGTGGTGACGTTTTTAAGACTTATTTCAATTGTTTTCAAAATGTTCTTTTAAAAACCAATATACCAGTATTTTCCATTGTCTCCTGCTGGCTTAAGGGAGGTGCGTGCATGCTCAGTTGCGTCTGACTCTTTGTGACGCCATGGGCTGCAGTCCACCAGGCTCCTCTGTCCAAGGATTCTCTAAGCAGAAATATCGGAGCGGATTGCCAGGCCCTTCTCCAGGGGATCCTCCTGACTCAGGGATCAAATGCGCGTCTTCTGTGTCTCCTGCATTGGCAGGCAGGTCCTTTACCCACTGCGCCATCTGGGAAGCCATGGAGTTGCATCTCTCGCCCAGTGCGGCTCCGTGTAAACTCAGGTGACATGAGAGCATGCGTCAGGGGGCCCCGTGTGTTTTGCGGGTCCTGGTGGGTCCCTCAGGTGGGTCCCTACCTGTGGGCCAAGGCCTCAGTAGTCCTGCGACCACACTCAGTGCTCGCCCGCGGCTCCCGCCCCTCATGCTCCGCATCCCTCACACCGGGTCCCGCCCCTCAACCCAGGTCCCGCCCCTCATGCCTGGTCCCGCCCCTCACACCTAGTCCCGCCCCTCAGTCCAGGTCCCGCCCCTCACACCTGGGTCCCGCCCCTCAGCCCAGGTCCTGCCCCTCACCTGGTCCCAACCCTCACACTGAGTCCTGCCCCTCTCACCGGGTCCCGCCCCTCAACCGAGGTCCCGCCCCTCACGCTCTGCACCCCTAACACCAGGTCCCGCCCCTCACACCGGGTCCCGCCCCTCACACCAAGTCCCGCCCCTCACACCGAGTCCTGCCCCTCACACCGGGTCCCGCCCCTCACGCTCTGCACCTCTAACACCGGGTCCCGCCCATCACACTGGGTCCTGCCCCTCAACCTGGGTCCCACCCCTCACACCCAGGTTCTGCCCCTCACAGTGGGTCCCGCCCCTCACACCCAGGTCCCGCCCCTCACACCTGGGTCCCGCCCCTCAGCCCAGGTCCCGCCCCTCACACCTGGTCCCAACCCTCACACTGAGTCCTGCCCCTCTCACCGGGTCCCGCCCCTCAACCGAGGTCCCGCCCCTCACGCTCGGCACCCCTAACACCAGGTCCCGCCCCTCACACCGGGTCCCGCCCCTCACACCGGGTCCCGCCCCTCACACCAAGTCCCGCCCCTCACACCGAGTCCCGCCCCTCACACCGAGTCCCGCCCCTCACACCCAGCCCCGCCCCTCACACCCAGCCCCGCCCCTCACACCCAGGTTCTGCCCCTCACACTGGGTCCCGCCCCTCGCGCTGGGTCCCGCCCCTCAACCGAGGTCCCGCCCCTCACGCTCTGCACCCCTAACACCAGGTCCCGCCCCTCACACCGGGTCCCGCCCCTCACACCAAGTCCCGCCCCTCACACCGAGTCCTGCCCCTCACACCAGGCCCCGCCCCTCATACCCAGGTTCTGCCCCTCACAGTGGGTCCTGCCCCTCACACCTGGGTCCCGCCCCTCAGCCCAGGTCCCGCCCCTCACACCGAGTCCCGCCCCTCATACCGGCCCCGCCCCTCACACCCAGCCCCGCCCCTCACACCCAGGTTCTGCCCCTCACACTGGGTCCCGCCCCTCACGCTGGGTCCCGCCCCTCACGCTGGGTCCCGCCCCTCAACCCGGGCCCCGCCCCTCATGCTCTGGGTTCACCTGGGAATGGCGCCTCAGGTTCCGCGCTGCGACCGGAAACCTGGAAGAGGATTATTCAGGGTTGCAAGCCCAGCCCGAGCTCCTGTGCTAATTCTGCTGCTCAGTGGGTGGATTTTACGAACCAGACGCCCAGCAGCAGAAGCATTTCCTGCAAGGGAAGGGACTCCTGCTACTTTGGCGCCAAATTAATTGAGTTCCGGAGTAAAAATAGCCTCTGAGACTTGCTTCTCCAGCTGCAGTTCCGACGACGCGCTGAAGGCGCGGCGGGTGGGGGGACGTCCGTTCTCTGGACGCCCCAGTGAGAAGAGGGTGTGCGTGGTGACAACGAAGTGCCTCGTGGGGGAGTCAGGGGGCCAGGAGGCCTGTTCTCGAGGGGCCTCCAGGAGGGCCTGTCGACTTAGTGTAGTGGCTGAAGCTGCCTCTTCTCGGATGCCTCTGGGAACCTCTGGGATTCCACTCTCAGAATGACACACCGGCCAGCAGCTCATCACAGTCTCCCCGCCTGAGAGTGAGGTGTGGTTGTTTAGGGGCTGCAGCAAAAAGACTCAGATGTAGAGAACAGACGTGGGCTTCCCTGGTGGCTAAGACAGTAAAGAGTCTACCTGCAGTGTGGGAGACCCTGGTTTGATTCCTGGGTCGGGAAGGTCCCCAGGAGAAGGGAATGGCAACCGCTCCAGTATTCTTGCCTGGAGAACCCCATGGACAGAGCAGACTTGGGGGCTACAGTCCACGGAGTCGCAAGAGTCAGACAAGAGTGAGCGACTCACGCATGCGCCTGAGATGTTGGCAGTGGGCGCTGTCACCAGGGAGGCCCGCAGCGCCCTCCAGTGAGCAGCAGAGCACGGCTGGGAACAGGCGAGCCTGGAGCCACGTGGAGCCTGGTTCAGGTTCTCCTCAAGAAGGTGAAGGTGGGGCTTCCAGGACACTGGGTTCTGGCAGCTTCATCGCAGTTGGCTCTCCCTGAGCTGAACGCCCGCCCCGAGAGCTCTCTGGCTCGCACCAGAGCTGGTTCCTGGGTTTTAATGAGTCACTTTTCAGAAGCTGAGGTAGGAGTCCCATTCAATTAGCTAATCCCTTCCTCACCTTGGCTCTGCTTTCTGCTTTTGCTGTTGATGAATTTCCAGCGGGAGATTCAGTTCGGTTCAGTGTAGTCGCTCAGCCGTGTCCGACTCTTTGCGACCCCAAGGACGGCAACACGCCAGGCTTCCCTGTCCATCACCAGCTCCCAGAGCTGGCTCAAACTCATGTCCATCGAGTCAGTGATGCCATCCAACCATCTCATCCTCTGTCGTCCTCTTCTCCTGGCGAGAGATTCGGGAAGCGTCTGTGGACAGAAAGAAGGGCGTTTTCTCTGGACAGGAGAGGAGGGAAGATTACCGAGGATTCTCTAGGCGTTGTCACTGTGACATTTCTTTATTGACAGTGAGAGCAAGGGTCCAAAACAGTACCAGTCATCGCACTGACTTTTAGTAGGAATTCTGCCTAGACCTTGAACGGTGGCGCACAGGGGCATGTGTGTGTATGTACGTGTGCATGCATGCACAGGTTTCACACAGAGATTTCTTCTGCAGAACTAGGTCGTGCAGCTGTGGAGGCTGGCAGCCATTTAAGTGTTAATCTCATCCCAGACACCCTCCCAGGACACCAGGGTAAGGTCTGGCCACATCCCTGGGCAGCCCATGGTCCAGTGACGTTGGCACGCAGCGTGAACCATCGCAGGGGTCAGGAAGAAGAGTGTGGGTCCGGGGAGGGGTGAGTCACGCGGGCATTACCTCAGCAGTTTACCACAGGAAGACTTCTTGCGCTCACACTGTAACATTTTTTTCCCTAAACCTTATCCATTTCTGTATCCTTAGTGTCTCATATGATTTCTGACTCACAGGTGATCGTGAACATGCGTTGAGTGAATGGAAGAACAAATTAAGTCTCTGATCCCAAAATAGAAAAGAATTTTTTCAGCTCAAGTAGGAAATCTGTAGAACGTTTCATAAGATTCTCTCAGAATCAATACCAGCCACTTCCTGATTTTAGTCTTCAGGAAGTGAATTTCCCGCAAAAAGATTTTTTTTTTTTTAATGTATGGAGGGAATTCTTCCGCACTATGCTTGCTAACTGTGTCAGCAGAATTTTGTTTTATCTATTTATTTTGGATTTTTTGGCCATGCCAAGTAGCATGCAGGATCTTAGTTCCCCAGCCAGGGACTGAACCCGGGCTCCCTGCGGTGGAAGCACAGAGTCTTAACCACTGGACCACCAGGGAAATCCCTGTGACTCGAGTTTTTTACCTTAATGAACATATTTATATATATATATATATATATTTTTTTTTTTGGCTAAATGTTGGCGTGGCAAACAACCCGCTAAAGGAAACGCTTGTTTTGTCAGCTGCATGTTTCAGATTTATGGTCCTTGAAGTATTTGCTGATTCTACAGTTAATCTGGAGAGGTTTCTAAGCTCACAGTTCAAGAGGAAGAGAAATGATGAGCTGAGGACACCAGCTGAGGGGTCAGGAACCTTTGATTTCTTTCCAGTTTGAAATCAGTTATGTGTCTATGACATGCCTTGCCACGCCAGGATAAATAATCCATGCAGAAGCCACAGAGGCTGCTCTTCATCCTCAGGAGAAAGCTGTACTGTTTTGATGTGGCTGCTGAAAGAATGTTTTGAATTGCACAGGCTATAAATTGTTTTGTAGCAGTTGAGGGTGTGTTTTTTGTCCCTTGTCATAAACCTGCCTAAGACAAATACCACTGCAAAGGTAACGCATACCTTGCTTGCTGTCTGCAACCTCAAGTTCCTAGCCTGCTCCCCCCCACCTCTTTTTCACGGCAGGAAGCTTTGTGGAGTTAACATGGGGTAGAAATTTTATACTTAAAAATGATATTTTCTGGGCAGGAGGGTGATTTTCGGTTTTCAGATGTGAAGCTGCATCATGACTCATTTGTTCTAAAGCAGGTCGTTCTCCCGTTACTAAAATTAATCACAAAAGACCAGGGAGGCTTGAACACTCAGAGTTCACACAGTGGGCCTTAAAATTAGAAAGGGAGGCTCGTTTCATCTGCACTTGCTGAGTGTGGGTGATGTACCGGGGGTTAGGGAATTCATATGAATCAGGGTTTTTTTTCAGTACAAATCTGTAATTTAGAGTAACCTAGGGCACAGAGCCGGAAGTGAGGAAGAAAGGTGGCAAGTAGAAAGCATAAAAAGGGACCGTGTCCACGTCTGAGGCAGACCTTCCTGCAGGCCCACACGCCCGCACGCCCGCCGGCTGCTTGCAGCTCTGTGCTCTGGCTCCACTGTATTCCTAGGCACCAAACACCCGGGCACCCGCGAGCCCAGCGACGGGAGTCTGGGGACTCAGCCTCTGAGAGTCGTGCACTGGGCCCGGGGGCGTCGTGTTTGGCCCCTCATTTCTGCCCGCCTCCTGGGCTTTGTCGCCCACAGCAGCCCTGCTGGGGTTTTGCGTGTATCATGCAGATCACCTCCTTCCGTTGCCCTGTCCACTCCCTGCAATGGACTTCCGTGACCATTACCGAGAAATAGAAATGAGATACAGACTTCTGACTTTGGACACCGAGGCCTGGGGTGGTTGTGGCCTGCTTCCTGTCCTGCCCAGACAGGACAGGCTGACACGCTCGTTTGCACCTGAGGGCTTCAGTGCTGATGGATTCTTGTGGGGCCGCTCACGCCTGGGTCGTTGCCGTGCTTGCTGCTGCCATTCAGGTCTCTGCTCAGGCAGCACGTGCAGAGGCACCTTCAGATCCCACCCTGCCCGCACCATCCCCGCTCACCTGTCCTCCTGATGTGCTTCTGGTCGTCCTCGTCGCCCCTGGTGGTTGTTGCTCCGTCGATAAGTCATGTCCAGCTCTTTGCGGCCCCGTGGGCTGCAGTGCCGCAGGCTTCCGTGCCCTTCACTGTCTCCCAGAGTCTGCTCAGATCCATGTCCATTGAGTCGGTGATGCCATCCAACCACCTTGTCCTCTGCTGCCTCCTCCTCTCCTTGCTTTGATTCTTTTCTAATGAATTGCCTCTTCGCATGAGGTGGCCAAAGTATTGGAGCTTCAGCTTCAGCATCAGTCCTTCCAGTGAACACCCAGGACTGATCTCCTTTAGGATGGACTGGTTGGATCTCCTTGCGGTCCAAGGGACTCCCAAGAGTCTTCTCCAGCACCACAGTTCTAAAGCATCAGTTCTTCGGTGCTCAGCCTTCTTTGCATCACCCTGGACACCGTCTTATTCTGCTTGTGATCTGATTGTTGTGTCTCTTCCACCAGCGTGAAGCACCCAAGAGCGTGGCTGCTCTGCCGGTCACTCTCGCACTTGACCTAGAACAGCATCTGGCAGGTAGCAAGTCCTCAGGTAATGTTTCTTGCTCAGATGAATGAAAGTATATTATTTTCACAAGAGACATGACAAAATCTTACACGTTTTTTTTTTTTTTTTGCTTCCTCCCACTGAAAGGAAAAGTCGTAGGATCGATGGAGACTCTTCCTTGTCTGTGGCTGTGAAAGTGAAAGCGTTAGCCACTCAGTGCCGGTCGGCTCTTTGCGTCCTCGTGAACTGTAGTCTGCCAGGCTCCTTTGTTCATGGAATTCTCCAGGCAAGAATAGTGGAGTGGGTAACCATTCCCTTCTCTAGAGGATCTTCCCAACTCAGGGGTCGAACCCAGGGTACTGCAGGCAGGTTCTTTACCATCTGAGCCGCCAGGGAAGCTCTCTCTGTGGCTGTAATGCCATCCGTATGGTGACCAACTGGCTAGGTGAGCCTAAAGATTGCTGGGTGGCTGGACGTCTGCATGCCCACCCCCCAGCCAAAAAAGCATGTTCTCCATAATCTTCACATTAAGGCTACGTAGTCTGAAAATTCATTAGAAACTAAATTGTAAAAGTCAGTCTTCCTGAAGCAGAATACCTGTTTAACCACCAGACTCTGAATGTCAGCCATTCTGGGTAGGTGCAGTAGGTCTTGGATTTAAAGCCTTGAGAATGATTTATATCTAAGACGATTTTTTTTTTTTTAATGTGGACCATTTTATAAAGCTTTTATTGAATTTGTTACAGTATTGCTTCTGTTTTATAGTTTGGTTTCTTTTGGTTCTGAGACATGTGGGATCTTCGTTCCCTGACCACAGGTTGAACCTCACCTGAGCATCTCCTGCCCACACCTCCTGCATCTCCTAGGACCTGAGGGCATCTCTTAGGGTCTCAGCACCACACTTGGCATCTCTTCTCTCAGAAGATTTCCCCGACCACGCCTTCTCCCTCCACGGCCTGCCCCCTTGCCCCCTCCGCGGCTCCTCTGGGTCCCCGCCCCGCACAGCCCCCGCTGGGGACGGTCATGACCCTGTGCGGTCAGTCAGTGTCTCCACCGCTGCTGTCCGTGGCTGCCCTTGAAGCCAAAGCCCACCGTCTGGCTCCCTGTCCTCGGCGCTTACCCAGAACCCCGCGGTCTAGCTGGCTCTCAGATGTGTTAAATTAGCAAGTCAGTGAGCAGAGGTTCCTGAGATTCTGCTCGAGTCGGCCTTGACTTCATGGAGAAGTGCCGTTTGACTTTGTTGACACCGATGCTGTTCTCAGAGGTGGTGGGCCAGCTGGGTAGCATCGTGGATGGTCATTGAGGATGGTGGGGGACAAACGGTTCTCCGTGCAGGTGCCACCTGGTTTAGCAGTCTGACTTCCGTGCTCGTGGCGAGGCTGAGTTGCCTGCGAGCTGTGTTCCCAGAGCGCATCGTGTGTTCAGGCTCAGGGGTGTGGGTTCCGCTCTCCATCTCTGCTGACGATCACAGGGTGGACCACGCAGCAGCTGGGGTGCTTAGAGTGAGCTCAGAGGCTGCCAGGTCCCCTCTTGTGTATTGAAATGGAATAAGCAGAGGAGAAGGAGGCAGGTTTAAAAATAACTTAGTACGCACGTAGGTGAAATCACCTTATCTCCCAGCAGGTGAGGGAAAAATAGGTCCCGATTCTGGCTGTTCTGGGATATTTTTAGTATGAGAAGACTCTTTCTTTGATCAATGAAGGAAAAATCATGGTAGGAAAAGAAATTAGGCGGGGAGAAAGCTGCTGAAGCCGTGTTATTTTATTTGTACGTCATCCGTGAAAGAAAAGCAAACACGAGCAGAGGCTGATCTCAAGAACAATAGACAAATACACTTTTCTTCTCACATGTTCGTTTATAATATGATTTAGTTATAATACACATCACTGTGAGTTATTTTCAGTGTGAGGCTCGACAAATCATCTGAAGGGCCTGCTAAAACTCATATCTTGTAAAACACTTCCCGTTTTAATTTTATTTGGGAGAAATTATGGGGTTGGGGAGTTTATTAATTTTTAGCTTTTAAATGAATACAATTTATTTTTCATAGCATTTGGATTATCGGCATCTCCCTGTTATTGCCACCAGAAAGGTTTGATCTCTCCCTACTAGAATCTTCTAAAGGAAATTGATGAACGTAGTAACCTAATTTTGGACCTCCTGAAATTTGGCAGATGGATGGTATTTATAGTGTTCTGAATCTTCCTATTGGACATTTAAAAATAGTCACATCATTAGAGAATATGTTCAAGAAGGAAAAGATTTTAACCCCAAATCTAATGCCTGGATTATTGTTTCCAGTCTCAAACTGGATATGCGTCTGGTAGCAGTTTCCAAAGGGCCTCTGTATTCTCTTCCTTCTCTTTCCTGTGTGACGCTGTTGTTGTCATGGAAACAGACCTTGGGGCTGCTTTGCTATACAGTGTGAGGGACTCCCTGCTACAGAGTCACTGCGGGTGACATCGTCACCACAGAGCCTTGAGTAGACGGTGTGCTACGGTGCGCGTCGCAGGCAACACGGAGCTCCGTGTTCTTGGAGCTTGCTCTAGAGAAGGCACAGCTGTGCCACTCACCAGGCACAGACACCAGCCTCCTGAGCCTCAGGAGCCTTGGCGAAGCGGCAGGCACCCGCGATGTCCACTACGGGTGTGCGTTGTGTCTGGTTCAGGCCGGTCATGACTGAACCTTCAGTTAGGGGCCTCTTGTTGAGAAAAGAGGATTTGGGAGGTTTGAGTGGTCCAGGAAATGAACAAGCCAAAAGTTAAAAGCATTGTTGGAAAGTCCCAAATTCCTAACAGAAATTCCCCAAACCGATTAGAGGTAGAAATTGGCTCCTGAGACGAGAGTCGGCTGTGCCTGATTGAATGCTTGGTGGCTCCCAGGCTGCGAGGGGGCCCAGCCGGGTGTCAGGAGGTGGTGTGTTCACACTGCATGGGGCTGTGTAGATGGCGGTGGGGGGGAAGTGCTTGACGGACGGCAGACCACCACGCGCTGGGAGTTTGTGTCTTGCCTTCTCACTCACCAGTGAGTACCACCACCTCCCTGGGCCTGAGGGTCCCCCTCACCTCTCCATCAGTGATGCTGCCGTCAGGGGCCCCACAGTTGGACCGGGCTCTGATGGCAGAGGCCCTTGTGTGTGGTGCCCGCTCGTCCGCCAGGCCCGTCACTGTTTCCCAGGGTAGGGCTTCTGTCCCACCTGTCTCTCAGCATCACCTGGGAACTTGTTAGAAATGCAAGCCAGACGCAGTCATCCCTCCCTGCCCCCGCCACCCGCAGATGCTCCCGTGTATAAAATGGCACAGTGTTTGCATGTAAGCTATGTCCGTGTTACCCCTTCACTTTAAATCATCTCTGGATTACTTGTCATACCTAATGCAATGTAAATGCTATGTAAATAGTTGTAAATGCAATGTAAATGTTGTATAAATAGTTGCCGTTGCGTGGCAAATTCAAGTTTTACCCTGTGGAAGTCACTGGAAATTTTGTTTCCCTATTATTTCCGATCCATGGTTGCTTAACTCTGTGGACACAGAGCCTGCAGGTGAGGCAGGCTGACAGGGCTCAGGTGCCGAAGGTGCGCTGAATCGGCAGGTCGGGGAAAGGGGCCCAGAGATCTGTGGGCTGTCTAGTGACGTGCTCTGCCCGAGAGGCACCCAGCCTAAGACATGTTTCTGGGGATGAGTTGACTGTGGACATGATTCAGGACAGTTCACGTTGCCATGTAAGCTTCTTGGTCACAGAGCTCGCCCACAACACTGTTTAAAGAAGGGCACTGAATAAGGTGGCTTTGCATTTCTGAGCTCTTGGAAGGACAGGATAACAGAATGAAAAAAAAAAAATCGTTATGTGTTTATCTCACTGTCAAAGAGTAGGTCGGATTCAACTTGTCAAAGTTCATGCCACTAGCAAGCATGCTCCTTGTAAACTTCAGGTGTCCGGGTTGACATTTATAAACACGCCTTTTGCCTGGGCTTTGGAAACAATGGACCACACCTGAGTGCTAGCGCCCCGCGTCCTTATTCCCGACTGACTGTTGGGCTCCCCCGAGCCTCCCTGCAGCAAAGCAGGACACGCCAGGCGGCCCCAGCCCCACTTGCGGCGCTGTTCCGCACACACGCAGCTCCTGGTCTGCCGTTCCCAATTTCGCGGCTTTTAAAAGTCCTGCTACAGAGTTTGTCTTCTTTTTAACAGCAATGATTTAAAAGTCTCAAACCAGGGCATCACTGGTGTGGTGGGAAGCCAGGGCCGGGGGTGGGGAGCTTAATTTATAAGATGCTTCAGACACCATGTGACATGAAAAAGTTGCCTTTGGGGACCTGCCCACCCCATACAAACCAAATTGTAGCTTCAGCTTATTTTGATTGAAAAATTGCCCCTTTCCAAAGAAAAGTCCTAAAAATGTTTGACATTTGCAGGGTTTCTGCAGCAGTCGGCAGTTTCTCTAGCAAGTGTATTCACAGACATTGAAAGAATTTGTCAATTGCTAACTCATGTTTTTATATAGTGTGGGAATAACGGCGTATTGTAGTGATGGGCATAGACAGTGGAATGGTGATCAAGTTAGAATTCTCATTTTTTAGTCTTTAAACATATTTTCAGCTTTCAGATATAAACTCATCTATAAGGATAATAGGCGTGTGCAACCACAGAATTTTCTCTAATTTCTCGATTGCTTCACACTTAACTTTTCTTGATAAGTACTGTCTCTAGGATCTCAAAATATAGTATCAATGGCAAGATGAGGTTCAACTTCTCTTCCCCCCTCTGGAAAATTGGAATGTGATTTCCCCCCTTTTTTGGTTAATTGGGACGGCTAAAAGTAAGCTTCTGATTATGCAGGGATGAGTCTAGTCTGGCTCAATCTGCATCCTTTAGGAAGTCCTAAGTTAGAAAACTGCTGAAAAGAAGGACAGTCTGAGACAGATTTAGGTTTCTTGTATGGAATGAAGCCCTCTCAGCTTCACAGATTGATACTATGTGCGTAAGAAGAGAAACAGGGTCAAGAATTGTTTCAGTCCTTTACTCTGTGAAAGAGGAGAACGTCGCTCCCTTAGGAGACAGGGAGACCTGGTTTCTGCTTTTAGATCAGTCGTGAAAATACTGGACGTTCTTTGAAATAAGATATTCAAGTGGAAAAGAATTGAGGAACTCAAATTAGCTCCGAAAGAACCCGTCTTTCCACCCATGGCCCCTTTAGCTCCTGTGCCGTCTCTCGTTCCCCCCTGGCCCACGTTTCAGTCCCATCCTGCATGCCTGGGACACGGGGTCTTTCGCGTGGTCTGGACCAGGAAGTCCTCACGGTGTCCACGGGGTACCCAGGAGGGCACCCTCCGGGCGGAGGCAGACCGGAGCCCCAGGGAGGAGCCTGGGCCCCGAGCCTGGGGGTGCTGGGCGCCGGGACAGCGTGGCCCGGGCCGAGCCCGTGAGCCAGGCGTGCGGGACGGGAGCCTGCGCTAGCCCCCGCCTCCTGGCTTGGTTTTTTTTCATTGCTTGCAACTTCTGTGTTTATTTCCTCTCAGTGCTCCTGAGCCGCGTCTCTGAGTCTGTCTCAGCTCTACTGGGCAGAAGGGAGTTCCTGCTGTCAGTGGGGCCAGAAGGAGAGAGCAGCGAGGGGGAGAGGCCACCTGAGCGGGAGGGAGGGGAGCCCTGAGCACGGTGAGGCGCGAGGCTGCCTGGGAGCTGATGCCTGGGACCCCCTGCTGCTGCTAGTCGCTCAGCCGTGTCTCACTCTTTGTGACCCCGTGGATGGCAGCCCGCCAGGCTTCCCTGTCCTTCACTGTCTCCCAGAGCTTGCTCAGACTCAGGTCCATTGACTTGATGATGCCATCCAACCATCTCACTCTCTGCCGCCTCCTCCTCCTCCCGTCCTCAACCTTTCCCAACATCAGGGTCTTTTCCAGGGAGTTGACTCTTTGCATCAGGTGGCCAAAGTATTGCAGCTTCAGCTTCAGAATCAGTCCGTCCCAGGTGTTATATTTTTCTCTTACAGAGAGGCTGAATTAGTCCCCTGCAGGTGGTTTGTGCTGAACCCCATCTTTGTAGAGAGAGGAGGGGCCGTCTGCTCACGGTGAGCTGGCAGGGTGCTGAGGGCGTTTTCCCATGCCCGGCTTACTGGGTACCGCAGTGAAAGCCATGGCGTCTCTCCTGAGCTTGGGCAAAGCGGAGTGAGACCGTGTGGCTGGTCTGTCATTGGTGACACGTGGCGTGTGTGGGTGACTCCCTGAAGGAGAAAGGCCTCCAGAGCAGGGCTAGAGCGACGTTCACCCCGAGACCTGCCGTGGACCTGCTCCCTCCCGGGCTGCGCTGCCAGCACGGCCTCGGCTCCCCTGGGAGAGCGGTCTGGTGTGCTCTGGTTTCCATCAGCACCCAGAGACGGGTGGGCAGTCCAGAGGGAGGGGCCGAGTCCGGGCGAGAGGCAGCCCCCCGCCGAACGCACTGCCCGAGCCCTCGCCGTCGCTGTGGTTTCTGGCTGTCTCTGTCGGTCTGCAGAGTGTAGGGCAGAGACCCCGAGTTTGGATGCACACCTGGATTGCGGGGCTGCTCCTGGCCCCACTCCAGACCCAGGCAGGTCTTCGCCGGGAAGGACCAGGTCTAAGGAAGCATAAACTTGAGAGCCTAGCACTCCTGGTGGTGAGCCTCAGCCCCACTCACCCTCACTAGTTGTGTGACCTTGAGCAGGTCAATGAACGCCTCCAAACCACTGCTCCTTTATCTGTGTGCAGAAGGCAATGAGTCATCCTCATGTGTGGAGTTCCAGCATGAACTCACTGAAATAACGCATGTAAGAGGCTTATTAGCTCATCTCCCGTCACGTAGTAATGATTCAGTAAATATTAGCTGTTATGGTGTTAACCAAAATGTATGTCGATGCTCAGGCCTGTGGAGTGTGCAAAGGAATTAGGGAGAACACACTTGCTCCTCTGACAAATATTTGATGCACACGGATGAGAAAAGCAAATGCCCTTGGGTTCGGGTGAGCTTTGGATGAAGGGGGGACTCGGGATGAAGTTCAGGCTGCTGGAAGATGCTGGAAGGAGAGAGTCTGGACCGGGGTGGGGTCTTGGGGGGTGGCAGGGACTTGGGTGATATTTCAGAGTGAGTGTGGCAGGGGCTTGTAACCAACAGAACTGCCTGATGACATCAACGTGTCTAATACAAGACTCTGACTAATTGCTATTTTTAGTTGCGTGTATTCAAAAGCTTGTTTACACCGCTGAAAACTGTCAGCTGGGTTTAGTGCAGGAGCTTAAAGCTCAGTGAACTCTGAGTTCTTGGCCCCTGTCTGCCCCCAGCTAGCTTCTGAAGCCCCAGCTTCCTGGGCTGTGGGGAAGAGGGAAGGGGCGGCCGGTGGACCAGGCAGCCGTCAGGGGTCTTGCGGCTCCAACTTGAGCCATCTTTCAACAAAGGTGTTTGCCGCACTTCCTCTCTGAGGCGTTTATAGTGTGGCGTTGCTTTCCTTGCTGGCACTATGGACCATCCACTGTGCGGCGTATGCCTCTGCCCGAGTTCCCATCAGCTCCCTCCAGTTGCTCACCGCCAGCATCCATGCAAATTGCTTTTGTTGTCAAAATGGAAAGTTGTAAACGTGTATGTGTCTACTAATATAGACACTAGTCTATCTGCTGTTTGTGTGAACGACGTAGTCTTTGGAAGGTTGGCTTTGGGGAATGACTGCGTGTTTGAAATCATCCACTTAGAGAGGAGCTTTTGAGCAGAACCGCCTGAGCTGTGGCGGGCAGGTGTGCAGGTGTGTGTGTGGTGAGGAGAGACGAGCACGGTGAGAGTGATGCTCCGGGTGTGGGCAGGAGGAGGCGCCTGGGCCTGGGGCCCTGCTTTGTGTGGGTGCAGATGGCGAGGGAGGGTCTGAGTGACCTGCTTGGAGTCTGGACAGACGTGATCTCAGTGACCAGAGGCTTGTCTCTGCCTGGAGTGCTGCCGACAGGGGTGACCCGGTAACGTCCATGCACAGTGGGAACCAGGCTTTTGTCTCCATCAGCTTAAGAGGAGAACGGCAGTGCCGTGCCGCGCGCCCCCCGCTTTTCCACAGAACAAAGTATGCTCTGCTTCGTCTTCTCGTTTGATTCAGAAGAACGTCTGGGGGTATTTTGTTCACAATTGCTTTATAAGTACCAGTTTATTTAATGCCCTTGTTAATCATGCTTCCTGTATATAAACAGTTGACGTCGGGTGGTTCCATATTGCTTGAGCAATGATGACAAGCCCTGTGTTTTATGAAGTAGCCTGAAAATTATATACCACTGGGCCGGAAAACTTCTGGAAATCGCCTGTGTTAACTATGTTGCTGTGTAGACATCTATCCTGATGTACAGATGGAAGCAGCTATGCCCTGCTCTAAGGAAATACCTGGAACATTTACTAATAATGAAATTAGTTGAGCAAGTTTAAACTAAACATATATCTGAGATATATAACTATATACCTGAACTATATGCTGCTGCTGCTGCTAAGTCGCTTCAGTCGTGTCTGACTCTGTGCGACCCCATAGACGACAGCCCACCAGGCTCCCCGTCCCTGGGATTCTCCAGGCAAGAACACTGGAGTGGGTTGCCATTTCCTTCTCCAATGCATGAAAGTGAAAATGAAGTCACTCAGTTGCATCCGACTCTTTGCGACCCCATGGACTGCAGCCCACCAGGCTCCCCTGTCCCTGGGATTCTCCAGGCAAGAGTACTGGAGTGGGGTGCCATTGCCTTCTCCATAGATACACACACACACACACACACACACACACACACACACACACCCTCCCACCCACTCACCCACACCCACACACCCACACACACACCCACCCCCTAATGCTGGAAAAAGATTGAAGGCCAAAGGAGAAGGCAGTGGCAGAGGATGAGATGGTTGGATGGCATCACCGACTCAATGGACATGAGTTTGAGCCAGCTCCAGGAGAGAGTGAAGGACAGAGGAGCCTGGCGTGCTGCAGTCCATGGGGTCACAGAGAGTCGGACACGACTCAAATGACTGAGCAACAACATGCACACACACACGCACACACACACATAAAAATACACACACACACATATAAATATACACACACATGACTTAATGACTAAACATACACACACACGTATAAATACACACATACACACACACGCATAAATATACACGCACATATAACGTGTGTGTGTGTTTCAATCAGCAAATTGTTCCAAGGCTTTATATGGGGGTGACTTCTGTGGCAGTGATTAGCGGGTTTGAAGCACAGTGGCCCTTCGCTTTCTGATTGGTGTGCTATCCATGTTAACTTGCTGGGTCACCTAACAGACCTCCTCAGATGTCAGTGGCTCTCACACCACCCTGTGTTACCGTTTAGGTAGCCTGCAGGTCATAAGAGCTCTGGTGAGGTCCCGGGCTCAGCTGGCGCCCTGCCTTCCCGTGCTGCGGCCCCGGTCCAGGCGGTGCACACGCCTCTCTTGCTCCTCCCAGCTGGCGTCACCCCAGGGCTGGCAGAAGCCCGAGAAGAACAGCCCCCAGTTTGCTTCCTGTGGACGTGAAACAGGCAGGTTGGCATTTGTGCCTCATTCTGTTGGACCCAGACTTCCCCATGCTCAGCTGGCGAAGACTCTGCCTGCCATGCGGGAGACCCAGGTTCAGTCCCTCGGGTGGGGAGATCCCCTGGAGAAGGGAAGGGCTGCCCACTCCAGTATTCTGGCCTGGAGAACTCCATGGAGGGTATAGTCCCTGGGGTAGCAAAGAGTTGGACACGACTGAGCGACTTTCACTTTGTTGGACCAAGCAAGGCACTTGACTGAGCCCAGAGTCAGGAGGCCAGGAGACACACTTGGCCTTTACGGGAGGAATTCCAGAGTCACGTGAGAGAGAGCAGGGACACCGGAGGAGTGGAGAGTGGGGTCGGTAACGAAATCCCCCGCCTCGTGCGCTTAGTCGCTCGGTCGTGTCTCCCTCTTGGCCACCCCGTGGACTGTAGCCACCAGGCTCCTCTGTCCTTGGGATTCTCCAGGTGGGAATACTGGAGTGGGTTGCCATTCCCTTCTCCAGAGGACCTTCCCCACCCAGGGATCGGACCAGGTTCGCCTGCACTGCAGGTGATTCTTTACCACCACGCCACCAGGGAAGCCCGTACTGCTTCATCTGAGGCTTAAAACCAGCCAAGACTTGGGGCTTCCCTGACCGGTGGTCCAGTGGCTAAGGTTGGACCCCATGCAGGGGACTCCAGTGTGACACCTGGTCTGGGAACTCGATCTCACGTTCTGCAGCAAAGACTTGGCACAACCAAGTAAATAGATACCTTTAAAAAACCACAGCCACGGCTTGCTGAAGGTGAGGACAAAGGTGGGTGCGATCAGCAAGGCTGAGGAAGCGACTTGGGGACAGTTTCATCTTTGCGTGAAGATTCCTGTCCTCCTCCCGCACCACGGGTTGCAGACCACAGCTGGATGGGCCGGACCCCAGCCTGTGCTCTGAACGTCTCACGGGCACGCGGCGGTGCTGTGCGTGGCTTGTGTATAGCCGTGAGTTGTGTGTGGCTGCCCTGGCCCTCTAGCAAGAGTCGACAGGGTGAGCCTGACTCGTGAATGGCCCGCGGAGCCGAAAGTCCTCGCTCTCTGGCCCTTTACAAGGAGCAAGCCTGCTGACCACACCCTGTGCTGCGTGGCTGGACAGTTGGTGTGAGCAGATTCACTCGTAGCCTCCCCCCACGCCCCCTCCCCGCCCCAGCATCTTTTAGGATTTTCAGTGTGTGTTGCACTCTGATTCCTGTTTCCGTAAAGCAGGGACATCAGGTAGTCCTGGCTGTGGAGTCCAATACCGTTTGCATCTGCGAGCTCTAATCCTTGCCCTGGAGCTCACGAGTGGCCACATTGAGACCAGAGGGCTCTGATGAGGGGGCGTGGCTGCTCCTGCCTTTCCTGTCCCTGCTTTGTGGCTCTAGAGGTCATTCGTGAGGCTGGACAATAGGGTGATTGTGCCTGTTCTGCTGAAAGACAGTCCGATTGTCTTTTGTGTGGAATGCAGTGCAGACCGAAGCACTCTTCCCGGGGGCACTGCAGACCTTTGTGCTCCAGGCCCCCCGCATCAGCATCTCTCCATGCTGCGTTCTATTTTCCTCACTCCTTTTTCTGAAAATTAATAAAATTATTTTTTGTAAAATATTACAAAGAACATTTAAAAGGGAAAACTGTTCATGATATTAAACCCATCACCCCTCACCATGGGCTTTCCTCATAGTTCTGTCGGTAAAGAATCTGCCTGCAATGCAGGAGACCCAGGTTCGATTCCTGGGTCGGGAAGGTCCCCTGGAGAAGGAAATGGCAGCCCACTCCAGTGTTCTTGCCTGGAGAATCCCACGGACTAGGAGCCCGGCGGGTACAGTCCACGGGGTCGCAAGAGCTGGACACAACTTAGCGACTAAACCGCCACTACCACCCCTGGCCTTATACTTATAGTGGGTTTTCTCAACTAGATGAAACTGTATATGGTTTAAAAACAGTCTTGATGACTATATGGATACATGGGAAGGTTTGTAACACAGCGCTTCATACAGGAAGATATATTGGGACGTCCCTGGTGGCCCAGTGGAAGGAGACCTCCCAATGCAGGGGACACAGGTGCAGCCCCTGGTTGGGGAACTAAGACCCCGAATGCCCCGGGGTAGCCGGGCCTGTGCACTGCAGCCGACACCCAGCCCCCCAAAAGGTGATGCGACGTCGCTGCGGACACCTCATTGGACCTGGGTGATAAACGCGTGTCTCTATGCAAGAGACAGTGATGACCCCCGGAAGGTACCCGCATCCTCATACCCAGTACCTGCGAAGGATGCCTTACCCGTGCAGGCACGTCTGCAGAATGTGCTCTGCAGACGCGGTTGAGACGTGGTTACTGTGTTGAGATGGAGAGGTGGCCCTGCAGGCCAGTTATCTAGGAGGCCGGTTATCTAGGCAGAGAATTATGAGGGTGAAACAAGAGAGCCGAAGTCAGAAAAGGATAACGAAGCAGAGGGAGGGTGCGCTGCTCTGAGAGTGAGGAGGGGCCGCGAGCCGTGGCGCGTGTGGCCCTCGAGGCTGGAAAGAGCAAGGGTGCAGCGGCCCCCAGAAGGAGCGCAGCCCTGCCCCCACCTGGGCTGTAGCCCTGGAGGACTCACTTTGGACCACTGACCCCCCGGCTGCCACCTAATAGCTCTGTGTTTCCTGGGGTCCCTGACCTCCGGGATCTACTGCCCGGTCATCTGAGGTGGAACTGGTGTAATAATAATAGAGAAAAATTCCCAATAATGTGACGCACTTCTACCCCTGCAACCCCTGTTCGTGGAAGAGCTGTCTCCCACCAGACTGGTCCCTGGTGCCAGAAGGGCTGGGGCCCACTGGCTGTTCTAAGCCGAGTCTTTGGTGCTTGTGTTACAGAAGGAGTGGAAAGCTGACGCAGCCTCCCCAGCTGCAGAGAAGATGCTCCCAAAGTTGCAAAGATGTGATATTTCCACGGCTAGCGCATTTCGATTCAGCTATTAGCGGGTTTGTTTTGGTTGTGTGGTTAAGACTGAGAGGCAGTGAGTGATTTTTAAATGTTAGAGGAGGGTAAGTGGTAGAATTTGAAGTTCAAAATCAGATTATATCCAAACCTCGGAAGACTGGTACCTCTTTTGGGTTCTGCTGTCTCGGGGTGGGAGAGACTCCAGCCTTCACGAGGAAGCCCTCTCTTTCATTTCTGTGAACCTCCATCTGGTTTTCAGCAGACGTTCTTTGAGCTGAAATGTTACCTTTGGTAACCGTGGGCATCCCTGTGATTGGACTTACCTGGTGGTGCAGTGGTACAGAACCTGCCTCCCAATGCAGAAGATGCGGGTTTTATCCCTGGATCGGGAAGATCCCCTGGAGAAGGAAATGGCAACCCACTCCAGCATTCTTGCCTGGAGAATCCTATGGACAGAGGAGCCTGGTGGGCTACAGTCCATGGGGCGCAAAAAGTTAGAAATGACTGACCACACACACACGGACACACGCAAACCACACTTCACCACCTGTCTCTCCAGCCGCTTACACGGGACTCGCACTTTGCCTGGTGGAGAGAGCTCACCAGGGATCAGGTTTGCTGACACTGTCTTTGAGCATTAAGAGGCATCTGTTGACCCCGTGGCCGTCAGGCCAGCGACTCTAGCCTCCTGCCAGCCCCTGGTGGAGTGAGCAGCTGCTGCGGCTGGAGGGACCGGCGATAGCACGCGCAGGCGGGTGGGCGGGCGGGCGGCTGCTGCAGCCTGCCTCCTCAGGGCCCGGAGCCGCCGCCGCCCCAGCTCGGGCCTCTGACAGGCAGGAGGCGCCTGGCCGGCCACTCCATCCCGGCCGGCTCGTTCCCGGGGCCCTCGCTGCTCCCGCTTCTGCTTGTTGTCTCAAGAAGAAAGGCAGAGTCCCGGGGTCTCGGGCGTTGTGAGACCACCGGGCCCCCTGGCCCACCCCCTTGGTGGAAAAGGGCCCGCACGGCGGGGCGGCAGTCACCCAGGCCAGGTCCCCCGGGTCCCGACCCGCCCTCCGCTCTGTAACATGCCTGTGTCTGGAATGATGTCCTTCCCGGAAGGTGTTGGTGGTCGGTGCCCCGGTCTTCTGCCCCCTCCCCGCCACTGTTGCTCACTGTCTGTCCCCTCCTCCGGGATGGCCGGTCTCTGCATTCATATAGGCTCCTGATTTCCGTTTCCCACCTGGGCTTGGCTCCTTGCCTTTAAAGTTCTCGTTTTTAAAGTCTTGCCTGTGTCCCACTGTCCAAATCCCGGCATTTCTTTCCTGCAGTCCCCTCGGCCTGTCACCTGTCTCAGCCCTGGACACAGTGCCGTGTCGAGGTCTCGAGAAAGTGACGTCTGAGAGACACGAGCTCTTCCTCCAGCGGCTGGAACCTTCTTGGCCACCTCTGGCTAATTCGTCCATTGTGTACGTGGCCGGGCCTCCCCATCAAGGAAGGCACATTCACGGCAGAGCCACGGGAGACGCGTGGGTTGGAAAATGAAACCCCTGCGGAGAGGCTTTATGAGGCTGCAGTGTGTGTTAGACTTCAGCGTCTGGGCGGAGGAGGGCGATGCGGACTGCGGTGCCTGGACGCTGTCGGGACGGCCTCTAACACGTTAGCTTGGCGTCGGGAGGCCTGGCCACAGTGGCTCACCCACTTCTGGTTCCGTGACCTCGAGCTGGCTGCTTGGCCCCGTGAGCTGTAGGGTGGGGGCGCAGCCGCTGTCACCCCAGGGCGGAGCTCAGGGGCTGCTGCACTCACGTCCAGGTACGGGACCTGCAGAGGGCTGTCGTGGAGTTCAAAGGGCAGACACGCGTGTGCCGGTGTGGGGCTTGCCCACAGCGACACATCAGAGTCCGGTAAAGAGGGCGTTTGGTGCGATCAAGTGCTTTCTCCACCAGGTTCCCTGCTGGTCTCAGGAGCTGGTGTCACCATGAAGGGGGTTAGTGCTTTTCTGGATATGAGGAGATGCAAGGATGGGGATCATGAAACAAGATCTTAACTGTTGGAAGGCCTGTTGCCCCAGTTTCCCTGGAGCTCAGAGCTCCACCCTGAATGCCCCACGGGCGTGTGAGGGCAGGATCTACAGCAGCGCAGGCAGACGGCAAATGCCCCCGTCGCCGTTCAGTTGCTGGCAGATGCTCCTGGCGAGTGCCAGTCTGCAGTTGACCGTATACCTGTGTCCATCCTCCCCCAGACTCCCCTCCCATCCCTAACACTGAGCAGAGTTTCCTGCACTGCACAGTAGGTCCTTGCTAGTTACTCATTTTAAATGTAGCAGTGTGTACGATCCCTTTTAGAAAAACTGCTACCAGATGGGCCAGTGCAATTTTGCAGTGTGGAAGCTATGCCCCTTAACTTCCTGGAAAAATTACTGAGAAGGTGCACAGCTCCTCGTCTGGGGCTTAGGTAGCCTTCACCTTCCCATCAGTTAGTCCCTGAGTATGCAAATGGGCCACATTTCCAGGTAGAAGGCATCTGGTGTCGCGCCCCTTTGGTGGTGTTTTTATTGGGCATGGGAGTAAGGTCTTCTTGCCAGGATTTTCCTTGTCACTTGCGGTTAGTCAGTGTAGGTGCTGGCCTGTTAATTTCGAGTAATATAGGCATTATTGGCGTGCTGTTCAATCGCTAAGTCATGTTTGACTCTTTGCAAACCCGTGGACTGCAGCACACCAGGCTTCCCTGTCTTCCACTGTCTTCCGGAGTTTGCTCATGTCTGTTGAGTCGGTGATGCCATCTGGCCATCTCACCCTCTGTTGCCCCCTTTTCCTCTCACCTGCACTCTTTCCCAGCATCAGGGTCTTTTCTAATGAGTTGGCTCTTCTCATCAGGTGGCCAAAGTATTGGAGCTTCAGCATCAGTCCTTCCAGTGAATGTTCAGGGTTGACTCCCTTTAGGATTGACTGGTTGGATCTCCTTGCTGTCCAGGGGGCTCTCAAGAGTCTTCTCCAACACCGCAGTTCAAAAGCATCGGTTCAGTGCTCACCCTTCTCTGCTGGGATGTACACCCCTAGTTTTTGTCTTCCCATTTCCCTGGGACTCAGACAAGGTTGCCTGTTTTCACCCTGGTCTTATGGATGGGAAATGAGTTAAGAAATGCTCATTACCTCTGAGGAGTTGAGAGGGAACTGGGAGGGTTCGATCCCTGGATTGGAAGATCCTCTGGAGGAGGAAATGGCAATCTACTCTAGTATTCCTGCTTGGGAAATCCCATGGACAGAGGAGGCTGGTGGGCTACAGCCCTAGGGTCACAAAGAGTTGGGCACAGCTGAAGTTAAGTAACAAATAGGCCCAAAGCATCTGGTATAATGTCCAGCAAGATAGTAAGTGGTCACGATTATTTTTATTTTTCAGTCTCATCCTTGTGACAGTACTTTCTGGTTCAATAATGGTAATCAACATTTGGAGCTTGAGCATGAACTTTCATAGGTTGGGATGGAAACCCCAGCAAAGCAGAATTCTCCATTTTGCCAGAAAGCATTCAAGTTAGCAAATTACTGGACGGGGTGGTATGCCTGGGGGACCCCAGGAGGCCAGGTCTAGGGGGAGCTGGGCAGCCGTCTCTGCCCCCAGTGTTCTTGTTCCGGGTCCTGAGTCCGAGGCCTCGTTGTAGGCCCAGCCGCATCAGAGATTAGACTTTATCCTTATCGTCCAAGGACCATGACGAGCCCACCCGCTCTTCAACGCTCAGCTGATTCACGCATAGGTAAATGTGCTAAAGAAATTTTTATTGGAGGCGGTTTTGTGTTTGGACGTCATGGTATTTCTGCCCAGCAGCCTCAGAGCTTCACTGTTGGCTTTTGGGTTTTTCCCTTAACGCTCTCTGCCTTCTTTTAAAAATCTCCTTTGCTCTCTTCAGAGCATCAGGCTGGGTGTGGGGTGTGGGGCGTGGGCTGTGTGTGTATAAATAATTGCTGTAAGTGGAGAATATCTTTCTGTCCTGTGAGTAACAGTCAAATGGTGTAGCAAGAAAGACTGAATATTTAATTTGTGGATTATTCCTACATTTCCCCTTCTCAAGCCTGATAACTGTGTAACTGAGTTTAAGGTTTGAATCCCAGTAAGAATGGCTCACCTTCCATGAGGGCTTTCCATCAGCCTTGTGCCCTCAGATGGGTCGTTAATTCAGAGGGCATGCGTCCCCCTGTCCTGGGGCCCCCAGCTCACTCAGATGCAACGTGCGGTCTTCAGCCACGCCATCAGAGGAGAGTGAAAAGCATAACACGGGTTAGAAGAGGCCACTCACTGAGAGATAGGAGTCCTCACAACCTGAGGGATGTGAAAGTAATTTTTAAAATTCGAGGTAAACATATCTGCCCCTGGCCGAATCTCAGAGAGCCTCAGCCAACACTGCTCCTGTGTTGCCGGGAAGGCCGAGTTCTCCCCACCGGCTGCCCCAGGCCAGCAAACTTCAGCAAGTGTCTGTCGCAGCTTGAATGCTGCTATTTAAGAGCTGATGAGGAGGCAGCTTAGAGGAAACCTCAAAAATAAATACTCTGATTCATCACTGTTGTTCAGGCTTTCCAGCCGTCAGAGCTGGCCCAGGGCTTCTGAGACAAAGGGTGACATTCAGCCCAAGTCAGGAGCCCCAGCGTGGCAAGGGGGCAGCAGGGGGCAGCTGGGAGGACAGGGTGTGGTCGTTCTGCCTTCTGGGGGGATGAGTAAGCTGCAGACTGGAGATGCTGTCTGCCCGGAGCAGGGCTTGGCTCAGGACCAGCCCAGAGCAACGGCTTGGGAGCTGCTGGGTGAGGGCTTCGGAGAGAGCCAGATCTGGCGGGGCCTCTCCTGGGGGCAGGGCCTTGCAGACCTGGGGGCTCCAGCACTTTGCTAGGACAGCCGGGGTGGCAGGGAAGCCAGCTGACGCAGAGAGAGCTCAGCCTGTAGGGTCGCCTCGGTCCTGCCTCCATCGCCCGGCTCCTGCATCTCTGCCTGCATCTCCTCTCCGTCTGGAAGGGAGCAGTGGCGAGCCTCCCCGTGGAGATGAAGATGAGGCCCTGGGCCAGTGCAGGGACCACATGGCGGTCATGAGTGCAGTGTCGGATGCTCACACGTGTGCACCTGTGTACGTGTGCAGTGTCTGATGCTCACACGTGTGCACCCGTGTACATGTGCAGTGTCTGATGCTCACACGTGTGCACCCGTGTACGTGTGCAGTGTCGGATGCTCACACGTGTGCACCCGTGTACGTGTGCAGTGTCGGATGCTCACGCGTGTGCACCCTTGTACGTCTCTGAGCCTCCGTTCCCCAGCCCCCACCCCGAGGTGAATAACCAGATAAGACCAGTTTAGGGAGACTCCACAGAGGTAGGAAGTGGCTGTGTCTTGTTGAGCCTCGCGTGTCTGTACGTGTGCGTGTGTGTGTGCGTATCTGTGTGTGCGCCTGTTTCCTCTGACCATCACAGGGCTGGGCAGGGACTCTTGTCACAGGGAAGGCAAAGTTCTCAACCGACTCTCAGAGAGGCCTGGCTTGCTCCTTGCAACAGCTCTGATAAGGTTCGATGAACCAAGATGGGGAAGTGAGGTTTATTTTTTTTAAGCAGATTTTAATCTGCCGTTGCTGTCTTTGCAGAGATAACCCAGAGTCAAGCGCATATGACTGTTCAGTGAGATGGCTCAGCTCACAGTGCTTCTGCCAACCCTCCCCCACCGATCCGATGGCGCTCCTATCTCCCCGGTTCTGAAAAAGCACTGGTGACCCTCCACACATCAAGGAAACCAAAGGATTCTGGAGGCTCAGCTCCCTCATAAGTACCCCACCCCCCACACACACACGCTCTGTGGCTTAAATTTATTTCTACAACAGACATAGAGCAGTAAACTGGGAATCCAAGGCAGTTTTCCCTCCTGGACTTGGATGTGGGAGGAAAGGTCGTCCCCACCTTCCAAACAGAGGCAGGCGCAGAGGCCGCTGCGCTCCTGAGGCTGGAGTGCCTTGTGCAAAGCGGGGCTCCTTCCCCCCACCACTTGGCCCCGCAGCCGTGTGGGTCCCCACCAGCCTGCAGCAGACAAGAGCCACACAAGGAGGGAAGCAGTTATGCTGAAAGTCAAGTAAAAACATCACCCCTTCGTACCACGTCTGCTGTTCTGGGGGTCACAGAACAAACACGTAAAAAGGTGTGTAATCGTGTGGTTTATGAGCAGTCCCGGGTGTTCACTGGAAGGACTGATGTTGAAGCTGAAGCTCCAATACTTTGGCCACCTTATGCGAAGAGCCCACTCATTTGAAAAGACCCTGATGCTTGGAAAGATTGAGGGCAGGAGGAGAAGGGGATGACAGGGTGAGATGGTTGGATGGCATCACTGACACAATGGACATGAGTTTGGGTGAACTCTGGGAGTTGGTGATGGTCAGAGAGGCCTGGCGTGCTGCGGTTCATGGGGTTGCAAGGAGTCAGACACGACTGAGCGACTGAACTGAGCGGATGTTTCTTTCTGAGCCTAAAGATTCCCATCTGCGTGTGCTCCTCAGTTATCAGTTAAATGTCAGCGTCCTAAGTCCGCCTGAGCCTTCGACACACTGTTAGGTCACACAGCAGATTTTTACAGATAGTTTGACCACATTTGTTCTGCATGAGGCTGCTAACCTGCCATGTGGAGCCCCATGGGGGGAGTTCAGTGTCAGGCATTGACAGAGGCCCTCAGCTCTTGCTGCAGTTACTTTGGGGACTGTATGAAGACATGCGGCGGGGGCAGTTATTTCATGCTTTTGAAACTTACAAGTTAATGTTTAAAGATATTATGCAGAGTGGACCAAACCAAAGAACTTCCTAGGTGGCCTTTTGGTAAAGAACCCGCCTGCGAATGCAGGAGACGTGAGAAGCCTGGGTCTGATCCCTGGGTCAGGAAGGTCCCCTGGAGGAAGAGTGGCACCCCACGCCAGTACTCTTGCCTGGGAAACCCCACGGACAGAGGAGCCTGGCGGGCTAAGCCGCTGGGGTCGCAAAGAGTCGGACACGACTGACGTGGCACAGGATGGAGCCGAACATTTGTTTTTTTCTAACCTTAAAATCATAGAGAGATTATGAGACTGTTCTCCATCAGCATGAAAAACGGGCTCTTTTGTTTCTCTCTTCGTCTGCCTGGGATTTCCACACTGTGTTTTGCAGTCAGTTCACTGAGGTCGTGGATGTCAGCATCAGACTGGCAGGAGTTCTGGGCCAGTTTCTATGGGCACCCATGGGTGGTCCTTGGCCTGAAGAGTTTTCTGTGTGTGGATGAGAGATGGACAACTGGTAAACCTCAGGCAGGCCAGTACTAAAGCTGGGGCGTGGAGATCCCCGATGAACATCACTGAGCACGCGAGGGGAGAGCGGGGGGGGGGGGGGGGGGGAGGGTTATTTATGCCCAAGGAAGCCCCTTGGGAAAATGCTCCAGTTAAACCCCCAGGGGCAGGGCAGAGCCCTCGCCGCGCAGCATGCTTGCCTGCTCAGCGGTGTCCCGCGCTGACCCCACGGCCTGCAGCCCGCCAGGCTCCTCGGTCCATGGGGTTCTCCAGGAAAAACACTGGAGCAGGTTGTCATTCCCCTCTCCGGGCGATCTTCCCAACCCAGGGATCGGACCGAACTCGGGCCTCCTGCCGCTTCTGCATTGCAGGCGGATTCTTTACCCACTGAGCCACCTGGCAGAGCCTTAGAAATTTCGGAGACTATTCAGGAACCGCAAGCTGAGCGGGATTCCCCCGAAGAGGCCTATGGCCAGAGATGAAAGCTGGGAAAATACGTGGGAGCAGACTGTAGAGAGCGGATCCTCACCTGCGGCTGTGTGCTAAGTGTTGTTTGTTTGCCTTGAAAAAAATACCATCATGCTATTAAATGATAAAGCACCGATTAACATGCACTTTTGTTTTCTCAAATTAAAATCACGTTTTATCTGGCAGGCCATTTCATTCTGGAGTGTGCATCTAATTTTCTTAGGATGGGGGTAGCATTTTAAAGACAGAATTTGATGAGTCAATGAGGCCTTTTCAAATAAATTACTGTACTTGGAAAATGTGATCTTTATGAGATATAATACCTTGGAGTTACAGCTAAAGAGTCGATTATTGTTTCGTGTCCACGCATCCAATTAAAGTTGAATCAGACTGTTATTTTCATGTACTCTCGGAAGCTGCACACTTGCATGATGCCTGCTCTGGTTTATAGTCAGTAAAATATTTAGCAGAGTGTAGTTGAGTTAGCAGCTTCCCGGCGTAGTTGAGTTCTCCTGACGTATCATAAACTTTGCCTCCTAAACGGTCATCGGCTTCTTTCCTGTGATGGCAGATGTCTTTGGTGCATGAAGCCAGAGAAATTTGTGTAAAATATAACTGGGGGAGGGAGCTTCCTTACAACAGTTCACAGGTACCAATTGAAAGCTCACTGGAAAGACCCTGATGCTGGGAAAGAGTGAGGGCAGGAGGAGAAGCGGGTGACAGAGGCTGAGGCGGCTGGATGGCATCACCGACACACTGGGCGTGAGTCTGAGCAAGCTCCGGGAGGCGGTGAAGGACAGGGAGGCCTGGCGCGCTGCAGTCCATGGGGTCGCTGAGAGTCTGGCATGACTGAACAACAGCAACAGGCCACTTTTAAGCAGGAAGGGAGCAGAGACCACAGCTTTCATGCGATTGATACGCAGCGTTTGTGCGGGCTCCCCTGGAGGTGGTGCTGACCCGAATTATCTCAAGCGGCAGGAATGCAGACCACGGGCCAGTGAGAGAGAGATGAGGATTTTCCACTGCAAAGTTCTGTCCCTTGACTACAAGAAAGAAATACTGGATTGTCTCCTGTGTTGCCATTTCCCCCACCGCCTCTCGTTGGCAGTGAGCAGGGTCTGTTCCTTCTTGGTGGCGATACAGAGAATTCATTCTGAGCACAAACAAAAAGCCAAAGGGGGTTGTGAAATCCAGAAGGAAGGACGTTCGTGGCAGTGAACGCCCGCTCTCCTGACCCACCACCATCCTCTCCCCGAATTAAACTCCTCTGAAACCCCCTCCATGTTTCTCTTTAGAGAGACTCTTTGGACCTCGGGTCTCCACTGGAACAGCCTGGAAGGTTACCCCAGCTTCCCTTCGGGGTATTTTCAGCATCTCGGACGCGCTTCTGACCTGCACCGGGTTTCTGCCCTTTCTTCCTGGGGAGAGTAGCAGCCGAGAGGGGAGAAGAGGTCACGGGGGTCACGGGGTTGAAACTGTGGCCTGACACCACCATCTGGTCCCGACCTGAGAGTCTCCTTGGAAGCTGATGTCCTTGGATGTACACTGTTGATTCTCCTGACAGTTGAAAATTCCATCTCGGCCTCAGGAAGCCTCCAGGAACAGGAAAGGGAAGGGGGAGAGGTTTGTGCAGGGGGTGGGGGCCCCTCAGCCCTGTCAGCCTGCACGGTGCAGGCAAAGGAGCCCTGGGCATCAGCCCCTCGCGCAACGGACAGACAGGTCTGGCCCTGGCGGTGTTTTGTTTCATCTTTGTTGTTCGCCATGGAATTTTTCTTTGCATCAATTTTTATTTATTTTTTGCTCACACTCTGTAGCAAGTAGGATCTTAGTTCCCTGACCAGGGATCAAAACTGCACCCTCAGAATTTTTTCCTTTTTTCCTTTATTGAAATGTATCTTCCATGTTATAAAATGCCCAGACCTTAAGTGTAAAGAGTGATGAGTTCTGAAAAGTACGCAGGAGTTTAAAATTGCAATAACGTGGGCCTCGGGGTTCTTCAAAGGCCAAATGCTGTAGGTCTGTGTTAACACTGAATGTCTGAGTCATCTGTGCTGCCTAACAAGTCACCCCAAGGCTTAGTGGCTTCAAGTAACAGTGTTTGTGACCTCAGGGTTTCACAGGGCAGGAGCCCAGTGGCAGTGTAACTGGGCAGGTGCCTCTCAGGGACCACGGCTCCCGAGTCGGCTGGGGCCTCCTCCTCCCAGGGCTGGGCCGGCGAGGCTCTGAGCGCACTGGGCCCGCGACTGCTGGCGGGGACAGAGAACCTCAGTCCCTCGCCTCACGGGCTTCTCGCTCGTTTCCCCAAATCCTGCCGTGTCAGGAGAGCAGGAAACGCCAGCAAGATTTCGGTCCGTCTTCTGTAAGCCAGTCACAGAGGTCCACTAGTGAGGAGCCGCCGCTGAGCCCAGCCCCGCTCACCCTCCAGGCGGGAGTCAAGGCCAGCTGGGCGGGGAGCGGGGAGCCCCCGGGGCTGGGTCGAAGCCGCCCGTCACCGGGCTGAATGAAACGTGCCCCTCAGGTCTCTGATCCCAGGCGCGTCTTTTTGGTGGGACATCTGAACATAGAGAGCTATAGAAAAAGCCCAAATTCCATAAAAACCTGATGAGTGATTTTAAATCATGAACTACCCTCAGATGTGGTTCCGTCAAAGAACTGTCTGGGAACAACATGGAACACTCAGGAGCGCTGATGGCAGCGGGCAGAGTCATCTGTCACCTCCCGACCCCCGCCTTTCCTCTGCGTGTCTCCTGGGCGCCCCACTTGATTTAGAAGTTTTTCCTAAATCCTTGGGAGGGAGCTGGGAAGAGCGTGCTTGACTGGGTCTCCCTGTGACATCTTATGGGAAAGCCCGAGCCCAGTGACTTCAGACTGTCCTTCGGGGAAGGGTGTCCCCTCCAGATGCTATTTAACTTTAAAACGTATGTGAAATCCAAGAAGAATTCATCAATTATTTCGCTTGTCAGACCTTGGCAGTGAACGCTACTAATTATTTTTTTGTTCCCGTCGTTAAATACAGAGCCTTCCCGTTCATTTTGCCAAAAGAATTTTCAGTTCTCCACCACTTTCTCCTAAAAGAAGACGTTCAGTGAGAAGGCAGGCTTGGCTCAGCTCCGCCCAGGCCAGCCGTCCAAGGCGAGGCCCGCTTTGGGGCTGGGCGGTTGCTCCAAGGCCACCTTCAGGCGTTGAGTTTCTGTTTACTGCCTGGAAGCATTCCGTTTTGAATACATTTGAGTCTTTTGCTGAAGGCCCTTTAAAAATTCAAGATTTAGTTTTTATCACCAGAAAACGTTGATTAAATACGCGTCTGCACCCGGAGCCATGTACGGTGAGTTTAACGTCTGTGCTCCGAGGTCTGGGGAGGATCCCTTAAATTTTTTTTGTAAAGTCAAGGCGACAGTGTTCCTGGGCATTGGGTGGCAGAAGCTATCCAGTTGCATTTTAGCCCATAATACATTATTTAAAGAGATGGTTGAAGAGTCAACGCCTAGAGCCACAGGAATGGAAATGTTTAGCCCGGGGAAGAGGGTGCGAAGGTCTCAAAGCTGTCTTTCTGTGAGTGTGCTCAGTCGTGTCCGATTCTTTGTGACCCCGTGGACTGGGGCCCACCAGGCTCCTCTGTCCAGGGAATTTTCCAGGCAACAATACTGGAGCGGGCTGCCATCGCCTACTCCAGGGATATTCCTGACGCAGGGGGCAGGCCTGTGTGTCTCTCGAGCCTCCTGCAACAGCAGGCGGATTCTTTACCACTAGCACCACCTGGGGCGCCCCAAAGCTCTCTCTAGACATTTGAGCTGCGATGGGTATGGATGGGGTCTGCTTGGCTGCTCCCTAGGGAAGCACCACGTGTGACCAGGGTGGGGACACGGAGACCAGTCTGAGTGACCACAGGACCAGACCTGCCAGCAGCCTGGAAGCTGGACTCGGCCGTCTCACAAGGTTGTCAGCCTCTGGTCTCCAGGAACACTCAAACGCTGAGTGGTTTCCTTCCCACTCTGCTGCAGGGGATTGGCTCGCTGGCTGGAAATGGGTCGGGGAGAACTCTTGGTGCCAGTCCCTCGGTCCTGTCCGACTCTTTGTGACCCCATGGACTGTAGCCCATCAGGCTCCTCTGTCCATGGGATTCCCCAGGCAAGAAACTGGAGCGGGTTGCCATGCCCTCCTCCAGGGGATCTTTCCGACCCGGGGATCCAGCCTGGGTCTCCCACACTGCAGGCAGACTCTTTACCATATGAGCCGCCAGGGAAGGGGTAGAATGTTATCTACAGGATTTCCAATATTTTCCAAGAGACTTGGGTGAGGACATAATGAATAATTCAGAGATTCCTCTCTGTGAAGCAAGTTGCATACAGACAGACAACTTGGTACAAATTGCAATTCTAAACTCATTAGTAAAATATTCTCTTCATGCACTCTACTTAAAGTGCCGATCACTGCTTGACACTTCTGAGCTCACTGATGGTCCCGCAGTTACCCTTTGAAATGGGTGCAAACTCCACACACAAAAAAACCCGGAAAAACAGAATGATGTACCTGGTCTAATGGATTATTTAAGCCTTAAAAGTAAGAGGAGTGCATTAGGATTTTCAAATGCACAATTTCAGTATAATTGTTGAGGTGACTGCTCTTTCAGGCACTGACGCATAGCTCCCGTTTCACGCGGGGCTGGGGTTTTTCTGAACAGTTTTAACAAAGGGCCAGTGCGTCTTTTGGGGTCTTTTGTAGCAGAGCCCACAGAGTTCTTCAGCAGACACAGTGGTGTTTCTCCCCAGACCATCAGAATGTGGAGAACTGTTTTCCCAGTGTTTTTCCACTGCTTTCCCTAATGGATGGAGGGAGACCCACCCACCTCGGTAGATTTTCTGCAGGCCTGTGAGGTGGGAGTTAGCCAAGGAACGGCATTTGAGTTCATGTTCAAACAGATGCCGTAAGAGGCCAGTCTGGGGACTTCCCTGGCGGTCCGTGGGCACGACTCCTCATCCCTGGGGAAGGGGTGGTGGGGAGAATTGGGAGGTTGGGACTGACACTCAGACACTATTGATACTGTGCATAAGGTAAAGCACTAACGAGAAACGACTGGAGAGCGCGGGCAACTCCACTCAGTACTCCGTGGTGCCCTAAATGGGAAGGAAATTCAACAGTAGAGGGACTCACGTGTACGTGTGGCTGATTCGTTCTGCTGTACACTAGAAACGAGCACAGCAAAAGTAGAGGGTGTGCATGTATCAGTTCCGTTCAGTTCAGTCGCTCAGTCGTGTCCGACTCTTTGCAACCCCATGCACGGCAGCACGCCAGGCCTCCCTGTCCATCACCAACTCCTGCACTCAGACTCGTGTCCATTGAGTCGGTGATGCCATCCAGCCATCTCATCCTCTGTCATCCCCTTCTCCTCCCACCTTCAATCTTGCCCAGCATCAGGGTCTTTCCAAATGAGTCAGCTCTTCACATCAGGTGGCCGAAGTATTGGAGTTTCAGCTTCAGCATCAGTCCTTCCAATGAACATTCAGGACTGATTTCCTTTAGGATGGACTGGTTGGATCTCCTTGCAGTCCAAGGGACTCCCAAGAGTGTTCTCCAACACCACAGTTCAAAAGCATCAATTCTTCGGTGCTCAGCTTTCTTTATAGTCCAACTCTCATATCCATACATGACCACTGGAAAAACCATAGCTTTGACTAGATGGACCTTTGTTGGCAAAGTAACGTCTCTGCTTTTTAATATGCTATCTAGGTTGGTCATAACTTTCCTTCCAAGGAGTAAGCGTCTTTTAATTTTATGGCTGCAGTCACCATCTGCAGTGATTTTGGAGCCCCAGAAAATAAAGTCTGACAGTGTTTCCACTGTTTCCCCATCTACTTGCCATGAAGTGATGGGACCAGATGCCATGATCTTCGTTTTCTGAATGTTGAGTTTTAAGCCAACTTTTTCACTCTCCTCTTTCACTTTCATCAAGAGGCTTTTTAGTTCCTCTTCACTTTCTGCCATAAGGGTGGTGTCATCTGCATATCTGAGGTTATCAATATTTCTCCTGGCAATCTTGATTCCAGATTGTGCTTCATCCAGCCCAGCGTTTCTCATGGTGTACTCTGCATGTAAGTTAAATAAGCAGGGTGACATTATACAGCCTTGACGTCCTCTTTTTCCTATTTGGAACCAGTCTGTTGTTCCCTGTCCAGTTCTAACTGTTGCTTCCTGACCTACATACAGATTTCTCAGGCAGGTCAGGTGGTCCAATATTCCCATCTCTTCACGAATTTTCCAGAGTTTGTTGTGGTCCACACAGTCAAAGGCTTTGGCATAGTCAATAAAGCAGTAGTTTCTCTGGAACTCTCTAGCTTTTTTGATGATCCAGCAGATGTTGGCAATTTGATCTCTGGTTCCTCTGCCTTTTCTAAATCCAGCCTGAACATCTGGAAGTTCACATTTCACGTACTATTGAAGCCTGGCTTGGAGAAGTCTGAGCATTACTTTACTAGCCTGTGAGATGAGTGCAGTTGTTTGGCAGTCTGAGCGTTCTTTGGCGTCGCCTTTTCTGGGAACGTATGTACACAAATGGCTGACTCACTCTGCTCTGCAGTAGAAACTAACACATTGTCAACCTTCACGCTCCCAGTGTAGGGCACAGGTTCGATCCCTGGTCATGGAACTGAGATCCTGAGTGCTCGCGATGTGGTCAGAAAAAACAGAGCGCAGCCTGGATGCTGGTCTGTGCGCCCGTGATGTGCCAGACCATCCCACTCTGCTGTTCCTACGGTCCCAGCACCTGCGCTCTGTGGGTGTCTCATCTTTCTCACTTGCAGTCAGAAAGGATGGGGTCCCGTGGCCCATCTGAGCAGGCGAGGCCCCCGACCCCATGTGGTCTGAGTGCCTCGGCGGGCACGAGCGTCCGCCAGTGTCCGGGGCCTCAGGGTGCAGCTACAGACTCTGCATAAAGGCCCCGGCTGCCGGACCCTGAGATGTTCAGGGACTTCACAGCCCTCGCCCAGGACAGCTGCGCACCCAGCGTCCCTGGGAACACGGCAGGGCCCTCCCTGCTGGCTTCAGAGCCCAGGCGCATGGCTGTGCGTTTGGCTGGCACTGCGTTCAGGCCCCAGGTGTTTTATCTGACAGCAGCTGCGTGTCGGGCACCACGAAGATGGTGAAGGGCATGAACAGACGTTCCCTTCCTGAGGCCATGGTCCAGGTCAGGGGTCCCCAGTCTCCGGGAGCAGATGTAGCAATGACCCAGAAATGAAGTGCACAGTAAACGTAATATGCTTGAGCCGTCCCGAAACCACCCTCCACGCCCACTGTCTGTGGATGAATCGTTGTCCACACCACCGGGCCCTGGTGCCAAAGGGCTGGGTACGGCTGATCCATGGCGAGACGGCAGTGAAGACGTCTGCACACAAACACACTGGAGGGCGTTGTGCCGCCTGCACTGGTGGGAGGGAGAGGGCCTTCGTCCTGGGGTGGGGGTGCAGCTCTGCTGGGGCTGGGCCTTCACTCCCACTTGGGGGTGTGGGTCGGGGTGGGACGTGAGAGGAGCAGGGGGGTGACTGGTGAGGGTAAAGGCCCCCCCAGTGATGGCAGCGGAGTTCCAGGTGGTCCCTTGGAGGTCCTGACAGGGGTGGCTCCGGCTGGACCCACGCTCCATCAACGTCCACAGCTTCTTACTAGAGGCAGGTGGATGGGCCCCTGCAGATGGGCGAGGCGGGGCAGTGCCGGGAAGCCGGGCACCGGGACAGACTCAGTGCTGGAGCGGCTCCCTGCCCCCTTAACCTCACCCCTAAACTGCGCCATCCCTCCGGGTTCTGGGGGACCAGCTCACCGCCCTCACTCTGGACCCGTTACAGCTCTTGTACTGGACGCCTTGGGCCAAGGAGCCCTGGAGTCAGGCTGTCTGTGGGGGCGGATCCATAGCAGCCCCGCCTTAGAGCGAAGGAAGCTGAGCTCAGAGAGGAGGGGGTGATTCAGCCCAGACCCGCGCACAGAGAAGCCCTGGGCAGAAGCGCCCTTACCTTCTTTTCCTGAGAATTTTGTGTTGATGCTTTTGGAAATCTTCGTGAACTCCTTCTTGCATCTATTATTTTAAAAATCCTTTTGGAATTAATTTAGTTAAGGATTAAGCCAGTTAGAACCCCAGGACTGTTTCAAGTAAACAGCTTAACAGTGAAATGTTGGTGGAACCCGGCTCATTCCCCTGAGCGCGGGCGCGGTAATTGGGCTCCGGTCTCTCCATGAGAAGGCGAGCAGCTTCAGGTCTAAGGAGTCCTGGCCGCTGGGCCAGAGAGATTTGGGGACTCGCTGTGGACGGCGTTTCTCTAATAATCCCTAGACTGTAGGATGGCCCGAGGAGCCCGGGGGCGCGGAGCTGGGGGCTCTGGCAGAGGGCGGGGGGGGGGGGGGGGGGGGGGTGTCACAGTGAATGACCCCCGTTCAGATCAGGAGGGAAGGTTTAATTTAGGGCCTTGGCTGTTCTTCTTCGAGGAGGATGTGCCCCCCAAACACAGCAAATAGGTCGTTTGCTCTTGAAGAGCCGGAAGGCAGGCGCGGGCAGGGCTGCTTCCGCCTCCGGAGACGCGAAGCGCAGGGCGTTTTGAATGCCCAGGAGAGGTGCGTGGTGGTAAATCCAGGATGTAGAGAAAGGGTCGGAGGCCTTGGCTGGGCCCGGAGGCAGTCGAGAAAATGAGCCAATGAGAATGCAATTTAAAATGTAAAATCCAAACGGAAATTGATGCCGTGTCTGTGAAATGTTGGGAACATTTCCATAGTCGTTGCTCGTCAGGCTCAGGGAAATATAAAAAGCTGTCTGTGTTTCAGGCCTGTCAGGGTATTCTTTTTTTTTTTTTTCTTTTTGAGGCATATTTGGTGTTTGCAGAAGCTTCCCCAAGTTGTGAAGCAGCTCAGTGTAGTGGGGAGACTGGGCGAGTGCCCTGTGTGACCCTGGGCATGTCACCCAACCTCCCAGAATCCTTGTTTACACATCTGTGAAATGGGAGCCACAGCATGAGTCCACCTGCTGCGTGGAAATGCTGAGGGTCCGAGGAGATGCTGTACAGAATGGTGGTTTGCAGGCTGTGTCCCTCCATTCAGAGGAAGTCCGAACCTCCTCCCAGCTCTGGGTTTTAAGTTCAGGCTATACGTTCAGATCACTTTGTAGGATTTAAAAGTATGCTGGGCCACCTCTGGTGGTTTTCTTTCATCTGGTCTGGGTTGGTGCCAGGCCTTGAGGCTTTCAAAGCACGTAGGTAATTCTTCTGTGCAGCTTGGCTGAGAAGCTGGGGCCTGACAGGAAGTGGGTTTGGGGGCTGGATGGCCTGGGCCTTGGAGGGGGTCCGTCATAGGTCGGCAGAGATTGTCGGCTGTCACCCCACAGGATTCTGCCTTCTCCTCTGCTCAGCTCCACCCCTTTCAGATCTTCCCTGCAGGTTATCTTATTGAAATATGGATTCAGGACTTTCCCGGTGGTCAAGCAGTTAAAGACCTGTCTGCCAGTGCAGGGGACCTGGGTTCAGTCCCTGGTCCGGGAGGATCCCGCGTGCTGTGGAGCAGCTGAGCCCGGGCCCTCCAGGCTGAGCTCTGCATCGAGAGAAGCCTCCCCTCGGGGAAGCCCGCCCACAGCTGGGGAGCAGCCCCCGCTCGCCGCAGTGCAGAAAGCCCACGTGCACCAGCGAAGACCCAGCACAGCCAAGAATTTTTTTGAAAAAAGGAACTATGGGTTCAGCCAAAGCTTTACGGTTTCAAAGTCCTAACAAGGCAACTGCCTGAGAAGTGGGCCTGTGGGGAGCAAGAGCTACTGTTTCCCTCAAAACGCATCGTTTTAAACGGTTCCGAAGCCTGTTAAATTGGTCTGGTGAGGTTAGTCTGATGTAGCAGGAGCAGGGTAGATGTTCACAAAGGATTGTTTTCACACGCTTTTTAATTCAGTCAGGAGATCTCGTGTTTACCAACCGAGTCAGAGTTTAAATTCTTGAGTACAGAATTCATTAGCCCGTTTTGATGAAGAAATCCAGGTTCCTTGTCGGTGTGTTGGCTGAACTCAAAGAGCTCAGTGCTGCTTTAAGTTATAAACGTCACACTGCAACAGGCAGAGGAGAGCCACGTGTCACCCTTGAAGCAGGGGAACAGCTTTAATTGTGTGACCGAGAATGTACGTTTCCTAATCAGAAGAGAGGCAATCCTCGACTTCGTAGTATCATTCGGGATGTGTCATTTCCACACCCAGGGATGATGCCTCTCTCAAAAAAAGGTGCATAAGCAACTCCATATCTGAGTGTATAGCGAAGAGAAGAGAATCGTACTGAGTGAAATAAGACGGAGAAATATCACATGAAATCCTTTATGTGTGGAATCTAAAAATAAATAATGCAAATGTATTGATAAACTGGTATTTATATTGCAAAACTAAAAAGAACAGAACCAGGGTCTTGGAAAGATGTTTGCACACCGTATTCTTGGCAGCGTCAGTGACAGCAGACACGAGGTGGGAGCAGCCCATTAACAGACGGATGGAGAAATGAGATGCGGTCCGTCCCCGTGGTGGAGTGGTGTTTAACCTTAAAAAGGAAGCGAGTTCTGGGGCCTCCCTGGTGGCTCAGTGGTTAAGGCTCCGAGCTTCCGTTGCAGGGGTCTGGGTTTGATCCCTCGCTGAGGAACTCAGAGCCCACACGTCTCAGGTGCAGCCAAATAATGGGCCAATTTGACACATGCTGTAACACAGAGGAACCCTGAAGATGTCGTGCCAAGTGAAAAGCCAGTCACAAAAGGACAAATAGTGTATGATTTCATTTCCCGGAGGTCCCCGGAGGAGTCAGATCCGTAGACAAAAAGTTGAGCAGTGAGGCCTGGGGGCCTAGGGGAGAGGGCCGTGAAAACTTCACGTGAACTTGTTGTTAGAGTTTCAGTTGGGGGTGATGACAGCGTTCGGGGAGTGGATGGAAGCGATGGTTGCACAGCGTACTTAATGCCACTGTGCTGATCACTTTAAAATGGTTTCAATGGTTATATGTTTTACCACAGTAAAGAAAAAAAATCACCAGGAAAACAACGGTGAAGGAGCAGGTGTGTCTTCAGGTCTTCTCTGCCTGGTTCAGGAAGGCTCAGCCCTGGAGGTGTTGGCAAACCCCGCAGCGTTTTGGTCAGCCTGGCAGCCCGGTGCTGCCTCTTGCTTAAAGGTGTGCAAGAGAGGTAGCCATTTCTCAGATACATCCAGGGCAACCTGGGAGGGACCCAGCACGTGATGGAGATGATGGAGACGGACAGAAGGAAAGCCGCCACTGGCCCAGGCCACCCCTCCCCAGCGAGGCACCCAGTATTCTTCCAGGGCCCACGAGTCTTTTGTGTCCACCAGCTGGTGTTCTCAGATACTCCAGCGCACGCGACATACATTTTTAAAACTTAGTATATGTTCCGTCCTGTGAGAAATGCTCTAAATGGAACAACCTTAAAAGGTTTATTGCCTGCTAAGTCACTTCAGTTGTGTCTGACTCTCTGTGACCCCATGGGCTGTAGCCCGCCAGGCTTCTCTGTCCATGGGATTCTCCAGGCAAGAACACTGGAGTGGGTTGCCATGCCCTCCTCCAGGGGACCTTCCCGACCCCGAGATCGAACCCGCATCTCTTAGTCTCCTGCATTAGCAGGACTGACCCACCTGGGAAGCCCCAGCATCAGCCCTGCTTTGGAGGTGACCACAGTGAGGACAGAGAATAGCACACGGCTGGGAACAAACCGGGAGGCAGAACTTGCCTGGGATTCAGCTGCCTGCAAGTCAGGCGGGCGGTGCTGTGTCCGTCGTGGATGCATGGTCTCTGGGGCGGAGTGAGTGCCCATGAGTCAGCTCAGGGAGGCTTTAACAGAGGGACTCTTTTCCCCTTTGGTTCAGGATGGAATGATGATTTCCCCATGGTTTCTGGTGAGTCTACCCGCTGTAGTAGCTGCTTCATACTGTACGCGTGTTGAAAGCTGATCGGCTATTGTAGGGGCAGCGTTCTCGGGTTTACAGAAGAGTTGGAAGGCGGTTTCCATACTACCACCCCCTCGCACTGTCTGCTCCATTCCCAACCCCCCGCATGGCGTGGTGTCTGTTATGATTGAGCCAGTGTTGACATGTCATTATTATGGTGACTGAAGCTCGCAGTGCACACTAGGGCTCCCCCCTTGTGTTGTGTCTATCAGCCTGCGGGCTGCGACGGCAGGTGACTCGCGTGTGTCCGCCATCCCTGTCCCACAGAGAGCTCCGCTGCCCGGGAGTCCGCGGAGCACCTGCTCCTCTCCCTCCCCTCAACCCCGGGAGTCGGTGGTCTTGCTATTGTCTCCATAGCTTCGCCTCTTCTGGAAAGTCTCATGGTTGGAGTCAGACAGTCATCGCCTTTCCAGACTGGCTTCTTTCACCTCACTGTAGTTCAGTCACTGAGTCGTGTCCAACTCTTCGAGGCCCCGTGGACTGCAGCACTCCAGGGCTCCCTGGCCTTCACCATCTCCCAGAGTTTGCTTAAATTCACGTCCATTGAGTTGGTGATGTCGTCCAACCATTTTATCCTCTGTTGCCCCTTCTTCTGCACCCAGTCTTTCCCAGCATCAGGGTATTTTCCAGTGAATTTGCTCTTCACATCAGGTGGTCAGGGTATTGGAGCTTCAGCATCAGTCCTTCCAGTGAGTATTCAGGGTCGACGTCCTTTAGGATTGACGGGTTTGACCTCCTTGCAGTCCGACGGGCTTGACTTGACATTCCTGAATTCCGTTATATCCAGACCTGAATGTGCTAAACCCACGGAGCTGTGCGTCTTTGTCTCTTTAAGCCCCTAACTCAGCTCAAGTCCTCAAGCAGGGCTTGGCTTGGAGGAGTGTGGTAGACAAGCATTATTTTTCTAGCAGACCTGCTCAGTGCAGACGTAACATGAGCCACATTGATAAGTTAAATTATTCTAGTAGGCACATTTCAAAAATAAGAAACCGGTGCAATGTTAATATACTTCATTTAATCCAGTGTATTTAAAAACCTGTCGTTTCCTCGATGATCACTGTTAAGCTGTTAATGACACTTCGCGTTCGTGTTTATGGGACGTCTTTAAAATCTAATGTGTATTTTTCACAGACATCACATGCATCTCCTTTCACACCACCCACACTGCAAGTGCCTCAGCATCGCGGGACCCGCAGCTCCCAAACTGGCCGGCACAGCCCCAGAGTCTGGATTCTTCAGACCCAAGTCAATAGGGCAAAAAGAATGCTATTTTTCATGGCCCTTCTCAGCTCAGGACATCAAGGGTAAAATCTGTAGGAAACCAAATTTTTTTTTTTTTAATTTGAAAGCAACCAAAATGTCCTTCGGTGGGTGACTGGATAAACTGTGACCCATCCAGACGTGGATTATTAGTGAGTGATAAAAAGAAAGAGCTCTCAAGTGGTGATAGAAAGAGCTGTCAGCCGTGAAAAGACAGGGAGGAGCCTACAGATGTGAGAGTCAGACCATAGAGAAGGCTGAGCCCCGAGGAACTGCTGCTTTCCGATTGTGGTGCTGGCAAGGACTCGAGTCCCTCAGCTGACAACCGTCTTCTCTTGTGAGTGGGAGTCCACATTGTACCTGGCGTGTAACACGGGCAAAAGGCAAGCCTTTCTGCTGCTGTAGGTCAGTGTCGAGGAGGAAGGAGGCTGACGCTGAACTCCTGTCCTCATCCCCTCTGTGCAGTGCGAAAAATTCAGGGTGCACGTGGGCAGCTCCTTCCTCAGAATATGGAATGTCAGTTTTGAGCACACAGGAGAGGGCACTGTGGTGACTAAAAGACCAGGTGGGCAGGACCTGGTGCAGCCTCAGGCCAACTTCCAGAAAGGTCCAGAGTGGCTATGGCTGGGATGGCGCAGGAGATTGACCCCTGCTGGTGAGGTACCAGATTGAGGATGTGAAGAGAGGCCGCTGTTGGTCCCTGAGAGGGCAAAGGTCCTGCCAGGCCACCCGCGGCTCTGCCCCCAGGCTGCGCCTTACACCAGCTCTCTCCGTGCAGCTGCCAGGATGCTCTGGGGGATTCTATGCTTAGTTGCTCAGTCGTGGCTGGCTGCAACCCCGTGGACCGTAGCCCGCCAGGCTCCTCTGTGGGATTTTCCAGGCCAGAATACTGGAGTGGGTTCCCATGCCCTCCTTGAGGGGATCTTCCTGACCCAGGGATTGAACCCAGATCTCCCACATTGCTGGCGGATTCTTCACCAGCTGAGCCACTAGTTGGACCTGGCAGTTGATAGATTTTTGCTTCCTCCCCTTCCCCAACCCAGGACCTGACTGCCCCCTCTCGCTGCCCTGCCCTCTGTTCCTCAAGGTTTCAGGGAAATGGAAAGTGGCTCCTCTGTAACAGCACATAAAGGGTGGGATCAAAGGTTTCCCCAGAACTAGACACGTGATACCTTGATGCCAAGGTACGCCGTGAGTTGGAAAGTTTCAGTGTGATGTTCATCTCAGAAATATTTGAAACGCTTCATATCTTAGAAATGAGCATCAGATGGGATGAAGTCCAAAGGTCTGAGTTCATGCCTTGATGATGAGATAGCAGAGTCTTAGTGAGCCAGTGGATGGGGAAGGTGAGAAGTGACGAGTCACTGAGGACTGTTGTCTGTGTGTTTCCTGGAAAAAATTACCAATAGAACGTGCAGAAGCACTAAACGTGAAGGAAAAGGGCTGTATGTGAAAAGAGAAGGGCTTTCCTGGTGGCTCAGAGGGTAAAGAACCCGCCCGCTGTACAGGAGACCCGGGTCCAATCCCTGGGTCAGGAAGATCCCCTGAAGAAGGAAATGGCAGTCAGCTCCAGTATTCTTACCTGGGAAATCCATAGAGACAGGAGTCCATGGGGTCACTAAGAGTCAGTCACGATGGAGTGACTAACACTTTCACTCACTTTCAGAAAATAGAAATGCAGTCTCCTTTTCCGTAGAGGTCAGCATTTTCCCCTCTGGGCTCCTGAGCTTGTTCTGGGTGATGCTGTTGAGTGTTGCAGGTGAGAAAGGAACCTGTGGTTTAAGGAACGGGAGTCTGGCTCTCACTCAGAAATGCACGTTTTTTGAGGGCATCAGAGACCAGGAAGGCTTGCCCTGCAGAAGTCTGATCATCTTTAACTTAGCCAGCCAGTCACTGCTCCCCGAGACACAAGGCTTTTTGGAATAGCTTTTGGGAAGTTAATGAAGTAGGGATGTTATTAAAATGAAATTTAAGAAATGGACTTTGAGATACACGAGGAGTTCCTTGTGGTACAAAATGACGTTATAATCTCTTCATTTTGAGATGATTTAAAAATCATTTCCTCATGCTCTGTTGTCTAAACTTAGCAGCCAGGGAAATGAACACCTTTGTATGAAGTGGCAGAAGTGAGAACAAAGCTTTTCCTCCATCTTTGGGCTTCTGCTTCCATGTCGCAACAGGACTTGTGCAAGGATATTTAGGTGAAAACGTGGGGTTTTTGAGAGTTTTTTCTGTGTATGCTTAAGGTCAGCATGCTCATGGATGTGTCTTCAACTGCTGAGCGGGGCGAGAGGGAAGGTGGGTGGTCTTTGTGTTAATTGAGGCTGGGACAATATAAAATCCATCTATAAAAAGTGTCCTGCTCCACTGAGTCCCAGTGAACACAAAACCCAATTCCAGATAGATGGTAAGTCTAATTTTAAACCTGAAGGCTCTAGAAAATGAAATGGCAGAGAAGAATACGTGTTTAAACAGAGGAGAGAACGCACCAGCCAGAAAGAGGAGAAGATGGACATGCTGGAGCACATTGAGACCAAGAGGGTCTCTTCACTAAGGCACTGAGGGGGGAAGGCAAGGCGGGGATGAGGGACGTGGTGCACACACTGAAGGGCTTGCGTCCAGAGCGAAAGAATCCCTACAGAGCAGCCACGAGAAGGCAGCCCGTGGGAAAACCGGCAGCGAACCTGCCTATTTTGTACAGGAAGGTGCAGAATTGCACAGTAAACAGGGGAAAATGTGAGACCTCAGTAATCATCAGGGGCGTGGAGATCTGAAGCTGTAACAAGATAGCTGTACCTCTCATAAGAAAGAAAATAGAACACACCCAGTCCTGGACTGGGGCAGCCGCTATGGAAACCCGTCAGTAACAATCCTGGGACCCAGCAGTTCCGCTCCGAGAGGCCTGCCCAGAGGAAACAGGCGCCCACCTGTCCCAAACACCAGGTGTTGGACACAGTGTCCTGAGCCGGAAACAGCCCAGCTGCTCCTCCCGGGCAGTGCCCTGTGTCTGCGTTGCCCTGCAGCGCAGCCATGTGTAACATTGTGTGAAAACCCTGCTGCGTGTGATAGAAATGTGGTTTTCTGACTCCATATATGTTGTTTGCCTGGTCACTCAGGTGGCAAAGAACCTGCCTGGAATGCTGGAGACCTGGGTTCGATCCCTGGGTGGGGAAGATCCCCTGGAGAAGAGCATGGCAACCCCCTCCAGTATTCTTGCCTGGAGGATCTCGTGAACAGAGGAACCTGGCGGGCTATAGTCCATGGGGTCCCAAAGAGCAACTAACGCTTTCACTTCCACATGTTGGGTTGGCCTGAAAGTTTGTTCGGGATTTTCTATAACAGCTTACAGAAAAACAGAACAAATTTTTTGGCCAGCTCAATATATAAAGTTGAATAAAAGGCAAAACTCATCAATACTGCTTTTGGGGGAGGGTGGCTGCCTGGAAGAGGCCCTGGGGTTCTGACTGTTGGTCGGGCTGTGCACACACCAGGAGGGGCTCACAGGACAGGGCATTGGGATGCGATCACACCAGGAGGGGCTCACGGAACGTGGGGTATGATCACACCAGGAGGGGCTCACAGGACAGGGCATTGGGGTGTGATCACACCAGGAGGAGCTCACAGGACAGGGTGTCGGGCTGTGCACACACCAGGAGGGGCTCACAGAATGTGGCGGGGTGTGATCACACCAGGAGGGGCTCCAGGACAGGGCGGGGTGTGATCACACCAGGAGGGGCTCACGGGACAGGGCATCGGGCTGTGCACACTCCAGGAGGGGCTCCCGGACTGGGCGGGGTGTGCACACTCCAGGAGGGGCTCACGGGACGGGGCGGGGCGTGGGCCGTGTCGTGTGCGCGCGGCGAACGTGCTGTGCGTGTTATAGGTTTGTTTCAGCAACGCCCTCACACTGGGGGCCTTGTGCTTGCCTTTGTTGCGGAGTCTGACTCTGTGACTGGAAGCCCCTCTGTCCATGGACGACCCTGGAGTCGGTTGCCATTTTCCACGCCGGGGATCTTCCCGACCCAGACTTCTTAGTGTCTCAGGAAAGAGAGCGAGACTGCGGCATTGCCGAAACACTCGGTCGAGAAAGACCGCTCAGTTCTTCTTTCAGGCTCCCCGCCATCCTTTTCCATTTGGGGCACATTTCTTCTTGTTAATAAAATTATACGCATGTCTTAATAGAGCCACTTGGTTGGAGCTGAGGACTTAGTTTATAAAGCTTCCCACCAGAATGGTGGGAACTGAATTTTCGCCACGATCGACATCCCACTGAAGCCAGCGGGATGGGCCCTGGGCTGGAAGCCGGGAGCCCTGGTCCTAGTTTCAGCCTCGGCCCTGCCGGGGAGCGGGCCGCTCTCCCCGGTGCCCGCCCCCCACCTCCGACGGTGACCGTCAAGCTGCCCGTGGCCGTCGCGCCGTCTCTGAGGCTGCGGGGGAGAAGCGAGGGGAGCCCGTGCGGCTCGTAAACTGAGACAGTGGAGACAGGCGTCTGCTGCGTGGTCCACGCGTCCTGGTGCGCTGCTAGCCACACGCACGTGTTTCTTAAATTTCCTTTAACGGCTGTAGACACATGAGGTGTGAAAATCAAAGCACAGTCAGAAACAGCCCGTGCCACGGAGGTATTCTGGAGAAATTTTAGTGTGTAGTGTGCTCTTGTCCCTAGACCCTATCACATTGCACATTGCGGGCACTCATTTCTGTGTTTTCATGGTGTTGGCAGGCCACGCGCGGTGGCTGGATATACAGGAGAGGAGCTACTTCAGGAAGTTTGGGGGCTCTTTTATATTTCTTTTCCTTTTTTTGGCCACATCTCACAGCTTACAGGATCTCGGTTTCTTTCCTGTGTACCCGCTCAGTCACTTCAGTCGTGTCTGACTCGTTGCAATCCCAGGGACTGCGGCCCGCCAGGCTCCTCTGTCCGTGGGATCCTCCAGGCAAGAGCGCCGGCGTGGGTCACCATGCTCTCTCCAGTGGAGACCCAGGGATCGAACCTGCGTCTCTTGCATGTCCTGCATTGCAGATGGACTCTTTACTGCGGCACCTCCCGGGGAGCCCGCACTTCCTTGACCAGGGGTCAAACGTGGGCCTTGGCAGTGACCGTGCAGAGTCCTGGGCCACCAGGGAACTCCCTTTTTCTAAAGTAATTTTTGTCAGTATATATAGATATGTTTAGGACTTCCCAAGTTTGGGTAAACTCCGGGAGTTGGTGATGGACAGGGAGCCCTGCCGTGCTGCGGTTCACGGGGTCACAAAGAGTCGGACACGACTGCGCGACTGAACTGAACTGACTGAACTGAAGGACTTCCCAGGTGGCTCAGTGGTGAAGAATCCACCTGCAATGCAGGAGACGCGGAAGACTCTGGCTCAAGCCTGGAGCAGGAAGATCCCCTGGAGGAGAGCGTGGCAACCCACTCCAGTGTTCTTGCCTGCAGACTCTCAGGCTCAGAGGAGCCTGGCTGGCTGCAGTCCATGGGGTCGCAGAGTCAGACACGACTGAAACAGCTAAGCAGCTGAAGTGACAGGACACACACACACACACACACACACACACTCTCACACTCTCACACACACACACGCACACATGGATATGTTTAAATTTAATTATTTGCCTGCTAACAAATCATTAAGCCACATTAGGAGAGAAGTTTCACACTGCATAATCAGTTTAACTCTTATCACCGATGCTTAGAATGTTCTTTTCGATGGAAGAAAAAGCTAATTTGGAACCTTTAGTCAAATAAATTGATCAGAAGAAATATATCTAACTGAGGAGAAGAAAACCCACAGCTTAATCAACTTCATTTTAATTGAACAACCTTCCTGAGTGAATTCTTTGAAAACTGTTGCTCTCAGAAAATAGACTATTGATCCAGGCCAGGGGGTTAGAATTGTTGTTTAGCAGCAGACGTATATTCCTGCAAATAAACCCTTCTGCTGACCATTTATATATATGACAGATAAAGGGAGGTCGCTGGGTTTGGCGCAGGGAGTCAGGGGGCAGGTCTGCTTGACTGAATGGAAAGCTGGGGCAGCCATCTCTTCGTGCTACGGCGTGGGGCCTGTTCATCCCGTGCGCTGGGGCAAGGTGCCCATGTCCGCGGGGAGCGGGCTCTTCAGCACTGATGGGGATGTAAGCCGAGGGAAGTCAGGGCTCGTGGTCCAGCCTTCTGCGATCCTGGACTCAGCTAAACCCCTAATACCTCTCAGTGTGATAGATTAACCTCCAGTTGAATTTATAGTTTTCAGAACAAACATTGTGCTTCGAGTATCTTTGAAAAATATGAATAATAACTTCAGGAAAACACCCAGCATGAAGCAAGTCTCTCGAAATTCTGACCTGAAGTGTAGCCTTTCCTCCTCACCATGCTGAAAGAGCTTTTGAGGACTGCTGGCTTTAAAAGGTACACAGTTGTTTTTCTGAGTTTGGGGAAGGAAAACCCTGTTCTGTCTGCAGAGGAACTTTTCCATGAATCTCTCAAGACATTTTATAGGGGAACACTTGGCTTAAGAGTTGAACCAATGGTGTAACTGGGAAATGAGAAGGTCATTAAAGCACCCACATGCCAGCCTTCTTCCGAGGTGAGCTCACCAGTTGTCAGGTGGCACCACAGCCCTGCCATCGGCAGATGAGTCCTTGCTTCTGAAATGCCCTGGCGTTATACGAGTGGAAGATGAGGCATTTTGAACCAGTAAAGAGAGAACAAACTTGGAATCTCAGACTGTATCTCTAGTACCCCCAAGAACTCCTGATCTTTTCCCCTTCTGCTGAAATTGGAGACACTTAGGTCATCAATCTATTAGAACAGAAAGAAAAAAGGAGTATCTAAATACAACCTTCTTTTCTCCCTCTCAGTCTGAAAAGTGTCTTTTTTTTTTTTTGATGGTGCTCATTACAGAAAATTCTAACAATGTCAAACGTGAAGAATAAATAAAAAGTAACTCAAACTTCAGGGGATGGGTTATTAGAAAAATGTTTATGAGCATTTATAACAAAAAAAATAACTCTCCTCTTTGACTTTATGCTTTGCTAATGTTAGCCTCCTAGGTAGTATTTTTCATTTAAAAGGGCCGTGGCTGCCCACCAGCACATACACCCCGCTCACAGAGGTATCCACCTTCTCAGAAGATGAAATACCACTTGTAAGTAAACATCTAGAGAAACAGACTCGAGGGTAGGAAAGAATGTGAAGTAAGACCCTCTTCATTAAACTAATGAAATCACAGTGCCCTGGGTCGATAGGGAGATGAAATACACCTTGCATCTTGTCTGTGGCCTGTGAGTTCACAATGCCTTTTTGGAGATGAATTTGGCAAAATGTAGGGGCTTCCTGGTGGCTCTGATGGTAAACACTCTGCCTGCACTGCAGAAGATAGGAGCTCCATCCCTGGGTTGGGAAGATCCCCTGGAGAAGGGAACGGCTACCCTACTGCCATACTCTTGCCTGGAGAATCCTATGGACCGAGGAGCCTGGCGGGCCACAGTGCATAGGGTTGCAAAGAGTCAGCCACAACTGAGTGCCCACAACACATCATCCAATAGCTGAAAGTGAACGTCGCTCAGTCGTGTCTGACTCTCTGTGACCCCATGGACCGCAGCACGCCAGGCCTCCCTGTCCATCACCAACTCCCAGAGTTCACCCAAACTCATGTCCATTGTGTCAGTGATGCCATCCAACCATCTCACCCTCTGTCGTCCCCTTCTCCTCCTGCCTTCAATCTTTCCCAGCATCAGGGTCTTTTCTAATGAGTTGGCTCTTTGCATCCGGTGGCCAAAGTATTGGAGTTTCAGCTTCAGCATCAGTCCTTCCAATGAATATTCAGGACTGATTTCCTTTAGGATGGACTGGTTGGATCTTCTTGCAGTCCAAGGGACTCTCAAGAGTGTTCTCCAGCACCACAGTTCAAAAGCATCAATTCTTCAGTGCTCAGCTTTCTTTATGGTCCAACTCTCACATCCGTACATGACTACTGGAAAAACCATAGCTTTGTCTCGACAGACCTTTGTCCAAAGGTGGCTAGGAAGACTGTGTCACAACACGGAAAATCACTCGCAGCCCAGTGTTGACGCTAGGACGCCAGTCTCACGCGTCATTGCTGCGCCTGATAAAGGATGTTTGCATTGGGGGATGACTAGCATTCCTTTTCAGTTACAGCACCAGCTTCTGTGGTGACTGACAAGGTGCAAAACAGCTTGGATTCCAGCCTCATGGAGTTAATTTCAAGCATGAGAAAGACTTAAGCCCCTGCTTAAGATGAAGGGAGAGCTGGAGTGATTTAGGGCCACTCTCTAATTTGAAATAAAGGCCTTTTGAAGTGCCAAAGCCTGTGGCCCTCCACTCCTCATGTAATTTGCTCCCTATTGATTTTTGCAGGGTGCTTGAGGACCTTTTTCACGCTGAAATTTCATTTCTGCTGTTCACAGGACAAGGGAAATTTGATATCCATGTACAACTTGACCAGGCTCGAAATCTCATTTTATTTGCCGAGCTTGTCGTGTACAAATGAGCAGATTGCGGCCTCAGGAGGGCAGGCAGTGGGGCTGGGCTCCGGGCCTGGAGGTGGTCGCGAAGCGAGGGGGGTGGCGCCGGGGAGGCGCCTTCCTGCTCTCATTTCTGTCCCCGCACACCTGGGGACTGTTCCTCTGCAGAGAGCAGTGGCTCATGGTCTCGGCAGTCAGAGGGTTTAAAGGACAGTGAAAGGCCCTTGGGCCCAGAGCACCCGGCCGTCAGCGCCCCAGAGACCAGGGCGGCGGGGGGGCCGGGGCGGCCGCCGGGGCGGGGGCCGGGGCGGGGGTGGTTGCTTCTGCATCCTCGGCGCCATCATCAGGGCCTTCGCTGAATCCGGCTGGAGACCCCATCCCCCACCACCCCCGTGATGTCCTGGCCTGCCTTCAGCGAGCATCCTGTTGGGTGGGTTCAGCCAAGCCCCACTCCCTCCTGCGTGATGGTCCTTCTTGGAAGTTTTCCACCCGTGACCCTCGCCTGCTCTTCGGCTGAGTCGCACTCCCCCTTGTTGTTCAGAGTTGACCCCGGTCCCCACCCTCCCGCACAGCAGCGGCCCCGCCCACTGCCGTGGCCCCGGGCGCCCGCTGTACCAGTTCAGGCATCATGAATGACTCTGAGCTTAGACCTTGAATGAAGTCAATTCCTTGTGGGGAACCCCGGTCTGTGATTAAAGCTAAAATTTCCATTTCCTTAATAGAAGACGGAGCAGCCGCACATCCTTGAGGAGCCAAAAGGTTTCCTGACGGCCGGCCAGTCCACCCCAGCCGTGTTCCCACTCTGATTGCTGGGACCGCAGGGCTCTGCTGTGCTTGGGGAGCCAGCAGGGTGGGGTGGGCAGGGGCTGACCTTCCTGTCTCTCCCTGTGGGCCTTCGTACCCCGGTCGTGCGCAGAGACCACAGGGCAGTGTGTGGGCTGGGACCCCCCAGGGCTCCCTGCCTTCTCGGCCCCTCAAAGGTCTGAGAACAAACACATCAGCTTCTGCAGAGCCACGTGTGCGATGCCACCCACTTACGTATATTTATATAAGCTTCCACTGACCTTCTGGACTTCCCCGGTGGCTCAGCTGGTAAAGAATCCGCCAGCAATGCAGGAGACCTGGGTTCGATCCCTGGATTGGGATGATCCCCTGGAGAAGGGAAAGGCTTCCCACTCCAGTACTCAGGCCTGGGGAATTCCATGGACTGTATAGTCCATAGGGTTGCAAAGAGTCGGACACAACTGAGCAACTTTCACTCCTGATCTTCAGAACCAAGCGTTTCATGTGCGTGCAGCTCAGTGGGTTTTCAGCAGCGGACCCCACCCGTGCAGCTGCTTCAGCCCTCCAGTCTGTCCCCCTGCAGGAAGGCGGTGGCGCTCCTCACCCACGGGCTGGACCAGCTCTGCCTGTTTGAACTTCATACGGACGGACTCACACGGTTTGCAGGACAACGTACATCTTGGGTGAAATTTGGGGTGTTGATTTTTTCTGTAATTCTCAGCTTATCACGCGTTCCTGGAAATAAGTGGGAAGTTCTGCTGCGTCCTCTAACCTCTATGGTCCGAGGCGGATGCAGCTGCCGGCGAGACCCAAAGCCCAGAGGCTCCAATCAGAGAGGCTTATGGGCCCTGAACCGTAGCACTCACATGACGTTCTCTTTTCACAACATATTGTTCCGGCTTTGTTCCCTGTTAACCATATGTGAGAGGGAATCGCGCTATAGCTTTTTTCGATTCATTTATTTCTAATTGGAGGATATTGCTTCACAGTATTGTGTTGGTTTCTGCCGTACATCAGCTTGACTCAGCCAGAGGCTCTAAGTGCTTAGGTGCGTTCTGGGCCAAGCTGATCACATCCATTTAGATGGCTCAGGCGCCGTGGTGTCGGAGCCCTGGCCCCATCCTCTGTGTCTCTGGGTGAGCTGTATTCCTGGGTCTGTTTCGTCTTCTGTGGAATGGAGATGGCGATAGTCAGGAGGGGTGCCCAAAGACAGCTGACATTCTCAGATGTCGGACACCGGGTGAGCTAGCCATGTGTTAGGTGAAAGATCTGGGGGGACGCCTCGTGAGTACTGGTACATGGTTTGACAATTTCCTGTCCTACCTCATTGTTTTACTTATTTTTATTTATTATTTTTTAAATTTTATTGGAGTTTATTTGATTTAAAATGTTGTGTTAGTTTCAGGTACACAGCAAAGGGATTCCGTCATATTTATATAAAACTGGAGGTGAGGGTTCAGACTGGTCTCTGACAGAAGTGTGGGAGCTGGTTTTCCCATTTTATGTGTGTGTGTGCGTGTTGCTGTTAAGTTGCTCAGTCGTGTCTGACTCTTTGAGACCCCGTGGACTGTAGCCTGCCAGGCTCCTCTCTCCATGGGATTCTCCAGGCAAGAATCCTGGAGTGGGTGCCATTTCCTTCTCCAGGGGATCTTGCCGACCCAGGGATCAAACCCGCGTCTCCTGCGTTGGCAGGCGGGTTCTTCACCACTGGGAAGCCCCCATATATGTCTCCATTCTTCTCCAGATTATTTGCCGGTAGAGGTCGTTGCACAGTGCTGAGCAGCAGGTCCTGCTGGTTATCTGCTTTGTACGTAGCGGTGTGCCTGTGCTCACCCCAAGCTCGTAATTTTTACCCCCCACCACCTTTACTGTTTGCTAACCATAAGTTTGTTTTTGATATCTGTAAGTCTATTTCTGTTTTGTAAATAAGTTCATTTATATCATTTTTTAAAAGTAGATTCCACTTGTGAGTGAAACTTTTATTTTTAATGGCTCCAGACACCGAATCCTGATCTTTTTCTGTCTTGGGGACTCATAAACACAGCAAGTTGTTTGGGATGAGGGTGGATGAGAAGGTGTTGAGTCTCTGCAGAATGAATGCATTCCCATGAGCCTCAAGGTGACACCAGAAGGAAGTCACAGTTAATGGTTAGTTTCCTTCAGGGAAACATTCTTACAGAATTATAGTGCTGGTCTTGCATATCCTTGATGGAAATCAAACAACTCCCGGGTTAACATTTAGTTAAATGAGCCCCATTCCCGCCCCCCCAAAAAAAATCACTTTGCCTGGTTAGGAGCAGAGGAAATTACTTTAATTGAGAGGTAGTTATTTTCAATGAGAAATAATTCTATTAAGGTGGTAGGATTCTAGGTGATGAGTATTTTTCATTCTTTTTTTAAAAAATGGATTTGCCTTTTTTAAAGGGAAAGGAAAAAGAAAAAAAAAAAAAAGCCCAGAGCTATTATAGTCTCTCCTCCAAAATAAGTTATTGTAACTCTGAGATTGCAGAGGTATGCGTCATCAAATTAAGACCCACAGCCTAAAGCCTCGAGTTAGGTAAGAGTTTTCCAGGAAGCTGGTGATGCATATTCTAAGCGTGCTGGCATTTCGTACTGCTAACCTCTATGGCTGGTTTGGGGTTGAGTTCAAAGCAGAAGTCTGTGGGTGGGCAGAAAGGAGAAGGCACTGTGTTTGGGCCCCGTCTCCCGCCACGTCTTCCTGCCCACTCGGTTCTGGCCTGGCGTCAAGCAGACCTGCCAGGTGAATTGGCCACTGGTTTCCTAGGACGGCTGTAAAATGTCACTGCCAACCGCGCAGCCTAGAAAGGAACAGAACCGCATTCTCCTTCAGCTCTGGAGGCCGGGGGTCCAGAATCAAGGTGTCAGCTGGGCCAGGCCCCCTGCAGAGGCTGTATGGGGGCAGGGGGGATGGGGGAACGGGAGCGTGGGGGGGACGGGGGCGTGGAGGGGATGGGGGGACGGGGACGAGGAGGGACGGGGTTGCAGGGGGATGGTGGGGGAGGCACGGGGGCTTCCTCCCTCCTCTCCCCGCCCGCTTAGCTCCTGCTGTTTCTGTGCTGTGGAGCATCACTCCAGTCTCTGCCTCTGTCCTCATGCCTCCTTCTCCCCTGGGGCCCTGTCAGAGCCTTCTCTTCTTTCCGAGAACAGCCCGCATTGGGTTTAGGGGCCCCTATGATGTCCTTAAACTTTCGGAAATGGCAACCCACTCCAGCGTTCTTGCTTGGAGAGTCCCAGGGACAGGGGAGCCTGGTGGGCTGCCGTCTATGGGGTCGCACAGAGTTGGACAAGACTGACGCGACTCAGCAGCAGCAGCAGCAGCAAGGTCCTTCAGCTCGCCTGCAGAGACCTTTTTCCAGCAGGTCTCGGCTCCCGGTGCTGGAGGTGAGGGCCCAGACTGGCCTCTGAAAAAGCGTGAGAGCCTTGGTGGGGAACGCGCCCCGCCCTTGGCCCTCTGCTCCTGTGAGCTGGAGGATGTGCTAACCCCCTGGGTTTCGAGCGGCTCGTGGGGCTCAGTGTGGAACTTCCAGCAGAGCTCACGCTGGAGTCTGGACTCAGGCTCTCCTGAACCTCAGCGCGAGCTCTCTTGTCCTTGGACAGATTACATTTCACTCCTGATCTGTTGGGTGAATCCAGACAGATGGGCTGGTCAACCTTTCTAGGGGGCGCAGGCTGTTGTAGGATCCAGTAAATTAACGCAGGCTTTGGGCCGGCACCTGCCACGTGCTTGTGGTGTGCTTGCTGTGGCCCTAAGCCTGAGATCGAGCCGGCAGAGGAGACTCCAGGAGCCGCCGGATATCAACCGCAGGCCCCCCGCAGGGTCCACAGTGGGTGCGGCCTCTGCTGGCCTGTCCCCGCTGCCTTTGTGCCTGAAGTGTGAGAGTGCCCACCAGCAGGTACGCTGAGTTCTCTCCATCAACAGCTTTCTCACGAGAGATGGTTCTCAGCTGACCGTCAAGTCCCCAGAGGCCGTTGGAGTAAATGTGGGCTTTCACAGGTGGGAATGGCGGTGCCTTTCGAGTGCCTTTTAAGAGGAGACTCTCTGGGCATCTCTTCAGGCCTGACTCCCTTCATGTAACAGGTGCCCTCTGGGTCCTGGGTGGCGGCTGAGGTCGTGGTGCCCGTGTGGGGACCCTGGCAGCAGAGGGTGAAACAGCTGCACAGATGCCCCCAGGAGCTGTGGTGCCCGCGGCAGGGCCATGGAGCGGGGCGGTGTCCCTGTGCAGGGAGGTGGCCGGCAAAGCTTCCCTCTCTGGGCCCACCTCCCCTCCCCGCTGAGGTCCAGGGACACTCAGCTGCCCCTCACGGTCCCCAGGTCCCCCTCGATGCTCCGCGTCACTCTCTGTGACACCGTCTTGTTTCAGGGCGTTGGGGTGGGGTGGGGGGTCACCAGCCACATCAGAGTTGATGAGACGGCGGTTCTTGGTGGGCCTGTCTCCACGGCGTTTATCACCGTTCCCGGCACATCGTGAGCACTCAGCCAGCACTGAGTCAGCCAGTGAGCATCACAGCCGTAGCGTCTCCTGTTGTGAAGACGAGGCATGAGAGGAACAGGGAAACGTTCAGGGCATCAAGCCGGATATCTACGGCAGACGGCGAACAGACAAGAATGAGCGCGGTGAAGGTGCTGGAGCAGAGGGCTGTGTGTCTCTCCATTCAGCACCAGTTTGCTTTAACTGCATCGATCAGACCCAGACCGAGCCTGGTGTTCCAGCGCCAGCTCTGTTATCCAGCGTGTGTGTTCTCGAAATGTTTCCTCCTCTTTAGCAGCTGTATATGCGTTCGTCTGTAAAGATACATGTGTGCACATGTGTACGCATCAATGTATGAGCACAGTCATCACTTTGTGAGATCAGTTAATAGTAATGAGGTTCTGATCTCTTCTTTCTTTCCCACCCAGATTTTTCCAAGCATGTATTGGCCTTAGTTGAAAAAAAGAAAAAAAGATGCTGAATTTAACTGTTGTTTAATCTGCTACTTATCAATGATAAGTGAAAGATTGCTCAATAAATCATTTGCAATAAACTCATCAGTAATTTGGGAGAAAAGTGAATTTTAGACACTCATTGTATACCATGCATGAAAATAAACTTAAGAGAGATGGAAGGTTAAATATAACAAAGCCGAACCAAGGAAAAACCTGGAGACAGTAGAACTGAAGAAGGCTAGTGAAGACCTCATGCAAATTTAAGGACTCCAGGAGACCAATTGGCAAAAGAATTAAAAAAGGAAGCCCACAATAGAGGGAATATAATTAACAAACAAATAGAAAATGTTCTGACAAAGATAGTAAAGTTAAAAACAGGAAATATCATTACTCACATATTTAATTAGCAAAAAGCTCTTTAAAAGGCGAGTTATCCGTTGCTGGTGGACGCTGCGTCATCAGCGCGTCTCCGTGTTTCAGGCTGCATCATAAACTCTTAGCTAGCACAGAGCGATATATATCAAGATCTCTGAAAATCTTGTGGCTTTACTACTTCTAGAAATCTAAGAACAGAAATACAGGGCTTTATATGCATGGATATGTCCGCTGGTGTTAACTACCAGCAATAAAGCATAATGACACAAATTAGGATTCAAGTATGCATTCATTTGAAATTTATTCTAGAGTCATGTAACATGTCTAAAGTCATATTAAATGAAAAAGTAAGATTTTAACATATGTATAACTTAGAGACGCGTTTTAAACTGTTGAGAAGAAACATGCTGGAGTGACGCGGTGGTCGAGCGGTGGGGGTTGGGATTCTTGAAATTTTTTTTCTTCATTTCTGACTTTATAATGCAGTTAGTTTTTAAAAAGCATTTAGAAAGCACTTTTATAAACAGACTTTGCATTTCTAGGAGCTGTGTTCCTTAGGCCAGCAGTCCCCAGTCTCTTTGGCACCAGGGACCGTTGTGGAAGGCAGGTTTCCATGGACGGGGCTGCAGGGGGTGGCGTCTTGATGACTGGAGTGCGTGGCTTTCACTGCGCACTTCTTGTCCTCGCATCAGCGCCGCCTCAGGTCGTCACGTTGGATCCCGGTCGGCTGGCGGTTTTGACCATTTTCACCTGTTCCCCGGTCATTACATGACTCCTGGAGAGACGTCTGTTCAGAGCCTCAGCCCATGCTATACTTGGGCTGTTTATGTTTTGCTTGTGAAGTTGAAAGAGTGCAGTACTTACTGTGTTTTAAGCACATGTCTCCACGTGAATAGAAAATGGATGAATAAATAGAAAATGTTTTAAACACCAAAGAGACACGAGGACAGAGTGCTGGGCCTGTCGTTCGTGTGACGGAGTTTCAGGAAGCATTTCCTGGTTGGAGAGACCTGACACTGATTGTATCAATACAGTAGATATAACACAGATGGGATTCTGAGCCCTTTTATAGCCTGTTAGGGTAGGTGCTGAGTCTCTGAGGGGAACGCTGAGTTAGTGGGGTGACCGATTTACTTCGAGAACATTTTGAGATTTGTGAATTTTTCGTAAAAGTGTTATATAAATTTGAAACTCATATGTGCAGTTGAGACTATTTCACTGATTCTCTTAGGGGTTTTTTGGAAACTAAGTTATATGAAAGCTCAAGAGATAAGTGTCTCATTTGTGGTATTGTGAATTTTTCCAGGGGAAAAAAACTCTTTTTTTTTTGTTGCAAACAGTTGCAGGAAAGTATTGTTTCTGTCTTTAAATTATCATAATTGCGTTTCTTCATCTCAGGCTTGTAAAACTATAGAGGATGTATGAAGTCATGTTTATTCATTTGGTATTTTGAACATAACTATCCTAAACTTGATTATGTTAATTTCAGAAGAATAGAGCATGAAGTTTAGAATTAGGCAAATATACAGAAGTTTCAATTGTGTACAAGGATTGCTTATAGTTCCAGGATAAAATCAAATCTTGTCCCAAAATCTAATTAGTGGCTGTTTGTTAGTATATTTGATGTATGCATTTTCTCACCTCAGTAACAGATGGAATTCAGCCTTGGTTCCTGGAGTTCTCAGCCAGTGTCCTGGAATCTGGTGTACTCTCTAGAGTTGAGTCCATTGGTCAGGGGCAGAACTAAAGGTCAGCTGCATAGCAGTCTACAGGAGAGAGGGATGGAGCGGGAAAGGGAACGAGGGGGAAAGAGAGGGGAGAGAGAGGCGGGGAGGGGGAGAGGGAGAGAGAGAGGGAGGGAGGGGGAGAGACGGGAGGGAGCGGGGAGAGAGAGGGAGGGAGGGGACAGAGACAGGGGGAGAGAGGGAGGGGGAGAAGGAGGGAGGGGGAGAGAGAGGCGGGGAGGGGGAGAGACGGGAGGGAGCGGGGAGAGAGAGGGAGAGAGAGGGGAAGGGGGAGAGAGGCTGGGAGGGGAGAGGGAGGGGGAGGGAGGGGAGAGTGGGGGAGAGGGGAGGAGGGGGAGAGAGGCCGGGAGGGGAGAGAGGGAAAGAGAGAGGGAGGGGAGAGAGAGGGGAGGAGGGGGAGAGAGGGCGAGGAGGGAGGAGGGCTGTTTCTCACGCCGACGCGGCCTCCGCATCTTCCTCTCGTTGCTCGGTGCTCCCTGATGCTCTGAATCTGTGTGCAGGCCCCCCATTTCCTGGGGGTGCTGTGGCGCGTTACCACAAACCGGTAGCTTAAAATGACCTAGGTGTGCTCTCAGGGTCCCGAGGTTGGAAGTCCACGTCGAAGGTGGCAGAGCCGTGCTCCCAGTGAAGGCTCTCCCTCGTCTGTCCAGTTTCCGAGCTCCCCGGCCGTCCTCAGCGTGTAGCTGCCCCCCGCCTGCACCCCGTCTCTTGTCTCCATCCTCGCATGGCTGCCTCCTGACCGTGTGTGCCTGCCTGTCTCTCCTCTTCTTATAAGGCCACCAGTCATTGGATGTAGGTCCTACCCTAACCCAGGGTGACCTCACCTTAACTAATGACATCTGCAAACACCCAGTTTCCAAATCAGGTCTCATTCTGAGGATCTGGGTAGAATGTCATTGGGTTGCTATATTCAACCTAGAATACAAACCTAGCCACTTCATTATTTAGGTATGACTCTTTAACTGATTGCAGGTTTCCATGTATGTTACCCCCCAAACAAAATAATCTGATAAGATATATTTTAGATATTTCTAAGATAGCATATTGAAAAGCAGAGACATTACTTTGCCAACAAAGGTCCATCTAGTCAAGGCTATGGTTTTTCCAGTAGTCACGTATGGATGTGAGAGTTGGACTGTGAAGAAGGCTGAGTGCCGAAGAATTGATGCTTTTGAACTGTGGTGTTGGAGAAGACTCCTGAGAGTCCCTTGGACTGCCAGGAGATCCAACCAGTCCATTCTAAAGGAGATCAGCCTTGGGTGTTCTTTGGAAGGACTGATGCTAAAGCTGAAACTCCAATACTTTGGCCACCTGATATGAAGATTTGACTCATTGGAAAAGACTCTGATGCTGGGAGGGATTGGGGGCAGGAGGAGAAGGGGATGACAGAGGATGAGATGGCTGGATGGCATTGCTGACTCGAGGGACGTGAGTCTGAGTGAACTCCGGGAGTTGGTGATGGACAGGGAGGCCTGGCGTGCTGCGATTCATGGGGTCGCAAAGAGTCAGACACGACTGAGCGACTGAACTGAACTGAACTGAAGATATCTCTTAGAAGTTGGGGTGGCAGTGGTGGTATGTATCTGTGCATTTCAAGAAGAGCTTTTGAGAAATCCAGATGGGAGATGGTGTCTTACGGTCTTTACTGCTTCGCAGGCACCTTCACCTGTGTTACCTCATTTAATTAGTTCACGTGAAGTGAGACTCGCTCAGTCGTGTCCGACTCTTTGTGACCCCATGGACTGTATAGTCCATGGAATTCTCCAGGCCAGAATACTGGAAAGGGTAGCCTTTTCCTTCTCCAGGGGATCTTCCCAACCCAGGGATTGGATCCAGGTCTCCTGCATTGCAGGCAGATTCCTTACCAGCACCTTCTTTTTATTCCAGCTTCTCATATAATTTCAGTTTACTAAATTTGTTGGCAGGATCTTAAAAATGTTACCACGTCTTACTTGTTACCATATTTATGTCTATCTCATGCCACATACTAGCTCTTACTTGGCTGTTTAAGGGCTGGTTTGGCACAGTCTTAAGCTACTTGAACCTCCGTTTCCTCGTCTGTAAAAAGGAAGCAGTGATTCATAGTTACCTTGTGCAACGTTGCGAAGTGAAAGTTGCTCAGGCGTGTCTGACTCTTCGCAGCCAGAATGCTGGAGTGGGTTGTCATGCCATCCTCCAGGGGATCTTCCCAACCCAGGGATCCTTTACCAGCTGAGCCACCAGAGAGGCCAAGAGCAGTGGCCTGGGTAGCCTATCCCTTCTCCAGCGGATCTTCCCAACCCAGGAGTCGACCCGGGGTCTCCTGCGTTGCAGGCAGGTCCTGTACCGACTGAGCTGTCGTTGCAGTGGCTGAGAAGCTCCGCGGCTGTCACGCATGAAGGGCCCTGCAACGTCGCTTCCTTTTACTGGGCTTCTCCTTCTCTGGCTTTTTTGGAGGTGTCTGCATGCTCCTTTGGTCATTATTGCCAGAGAGGCTTTAGGGGCAGATGTTCAGCAGACGTCCCGTCTCTGTGTAAAGATGTTGTTATTCATGGGTGTACCGTTACGAATTGTGTGCAGCTGTGTACAATAGAAAATCTCAAATGACAGCAGATTAAATAAGAGCACTTGTTTCCTTTCCACGTGAACCGAATACAGAGGGGGTAGGCAGGGTTTATGGAGCATTTCTACAGAACAAGGTCTCTCTGCTATGCCGTCCGAGCCCATGGCTGCCGTGCATAGTCCCCTCGGCCCCAGAATGGCTGCTGAAGCTCCAGCCCTCGGGTTGGTGTTCCATGCCACCCAAAGGGCCAAAAGGGCACCTCTCTTTAAGCAGCTTTTCAGGAAGTCCATGTAACCCTTCGCCTGTATCTAATTTGTCTCATGACCACACTAATGCTGGAAAAATGCTTCCTTCAGTATGGATCTCAGTGTGCCCAGCTAAAATGGGGAATTCTGTGACCAAGGCGGGAAGAAGCTGGTGTTCAGCTGGTAACCGGCATTGTCTGGTGTCTGTAATCATGGGATTATGGTCTCCAGGGCACTGGGGTCAGAGGGTCTGATCTGGGAAGTGAGCCATGTGTGGAGCCCTGTTTCCAGGTATAAACATCCTGCTTTAGAACAACAGCCTTGCGTATGGTTTTTCAAACAGCCCGTGCTTAAGTATAGAGCCGCCTGTGAATAAGGCACAGCGGCCGCTTCCGTCCACCTCCGTGGCTCACACCCAGGCTGGGCCGGAGCTGCCGCACGCACAGCGCCTCTGCCCGCAGCCACCAAAGCCCGTCCGCATGTTGATGGAGACCACTGGCTAGAAGGTGCACGTTAAAGACACGTTTGCTCTGAGCCATCGCCACACAGCTCATTAACTAATTAGTTGCAACTGTGGTGAAACCCTGATGCTGGGGAAAATTGAAGGCAGGAGAAGGGGACAGCAGAGGATGAGCTGGTTGGATGGCATCATTGACTCAATGGACATGAATTTGAACAAGCTCCGGGAGATAGTGAGGGGCAGGGAAGCCTGGCGTGCTGCAGTCCATGGGGGCACAAAGAGTCGGACGTGACTTAGCAAGTGAACACCAACAACAACGAGTGATATAAGCTTGTATTCCAGAGAGATCGATCTGGAGAAGAGCCAAGTGGCTGGTAGTTTAGGCAGGAGCGGGGCAGGGGTTGGGGGGTTGTGAAGGGTCTCTCAGGGCCCGAGGAAGTAACCAGGGGCTTTGAAGGGAGGACCACAGTCAGCCTCAGTCCAGGAGCAGGAATTCCAGCCTCCCTGTAGCTGGCTGGGGGCTCGAGTGAGACGGGAACACAGGCCTGCACAGCTTATGATATAAAACATTTTTTGAATTAAGTTTCCTCATTTATCATTCTGATTAACACAGAACATTTATAAACCACAGCCTCTGGAAAAGTGGCACAAAATGCATTACACCGTGTTCCCCTCAGCCTCTTCCTGATGAAATATACGAGGAGCCCGAGATCAAAGGCACAGACGTCCCGGCGCCGTCTCATCTCAGGGCCTGATGGGGCAGGGGTCGGCCTGGGGCCGCCCGCGCCCTCCCATGCCTGTCAGCCTGCCTGGTGTGGGCTTGCTTCCTCCTGTGCGCATCTGGTCCTCGGGTCTGTTCCTCTCCCGGCTCCTGGGCTGGCTCCTAGGCCCGTCTTTGTTCTTCAGAAGGGCTTGGTCCATCTGTCACCAGAAGCCTCATGTCATTATCTGACTTACACCAGCGTCGCCGATGTCCCCGGGGCGGGCTGGGGGGTTACAGGACCACGGAGATCAGAACAGCAGATTTGATGGTGAACCGGGGGACAGGCCAAGGTTTGTCCCTAAGGCGCCTGCTGCCTCCGTTTGGGTGACTTATGCGTGGATTGGCCTGGAGCTGCCAGCACAGGCCGTCTGCCTCCAGCTTCCAAAAAGTGCAGCGGAGGTGTTAGTCACTCAGCCTTGCAACCCTCGGGACTGTAGCCAGGTCCTCTGTCCATGGACCTCTCCAGGCGAGAGTACTGGAATGGGTAGCCACTCCCGGCTCTGGGGGGTCTTCGTGATCCAAGGGTCGACCCTGCGTCTCCTGCACTGGCAGGTGGATTCTTTAGCATCGAGCCGCCAGGGAAGCTCACTTTCTGGACACTGCGTGTCTGCTTCCCTCGAGGACATGGGCTGAGCTAGTGACAGCACCCCCACTGAACAGCTCGAGAGAGGGCACAGCTGGAGAGACCAGAGCCAACACTGCAGGTGTGGACGCTTCCTGCCTCTTCCCTGCGCTCCTTCGGTCCATCTGTCCATCATCTTGATTCTGTCTTATTTCTAGAACCTTATTTCTAGACTCTCCCTCAGAAATGGGCAAGGAAGGGAAGCCATATGAGTGAAGCTGGTCCCGTGGAGCACAGTTAGCCCCCACTATCACACACCCTTCCCTCGGGGGCTGAGAAAGGAAGGCTTCGGCAGTTTTCCAGGACACGTGTTCCTAGTCGGTCGGAGGACGGAGGGTGGGGAGAGCAGCTTTGCAGAATGGCTGATGTTGTGCTTCTCACCAAGGTGGCCACAGCCGGGCGCCTCTGACGACGGCTGCACTGTGGACGCCAGATCAGGGTGATGCAGGGAAGCAGACGGGGCTCCCTCCGTCACCACCGCTCCCCAGCCCACCGGCCCTCGACTCCGCGGGCAGCACCCTTCCCGGGGCCGCAGGTCTGAGGACGCCAGCTGTGTGGGAGAAGCGTCAGCGCTTCTAACCAGCAAGTGGCAGCTGGCGGCCGCAAGCAGGCCTGTCGGTTTTCCCTTTCCCCGGGAGGAAGGGACGGGTGAATGCCTGGCACTTTCACGTGGCCTGCTTTCCCCGTGGGAAGTTTTTAAAAACACCCATTAAGGCTGGTTTGTATGTGCGACGACGCAGGGTGTAACGCAGCCCTCAAATGAGTGTCATTATCTTCCTCTGTGAGCTGAGAGCCCTCTGGGGATGGCCTGCCAGCCAGGTCCTCCAGCCTCGGGCGTGGGCAGAGCCCCGCCCTCCTCTCCCCTGCTCAGCCTCTCCCGGCAAAACCTCACCGAGCAGAGGTTCTAAGACGTGTTCAGAGGCCCTGTGAAACCTTGAGAAGGGAAGGAAGGAACTCGGGAGTGAAGCCACCCTAAGATGCGGATTTTTCTTAACCCTTTCCTAAGCCCATTCTCATGAAGTGATGGGACCAGATGCCATGATCTTCGTTTTCTGAATGTTGAGCTTTAAGCCAACTTTTTCACTCTCCTCTTTCACTTTCATCAAGAGGCTTTTTGGCTCCTCTTCACTTTCTGCCATAAGGGTGGTGTCATCTGCATATCTGAGGTTATTGATATTTCTCCCGGCAATCTTGATTCCAGCTTGTGCTTCTTCCAGCCCAGATTTCTCATGATGTACTCTGCGTATAAGTTAAATAAGCAGGGTGACAATATACATCCTTGACGTACTCCTTTTCCTGTTTGGAACCAGTCTGTTGTTCCATGTCCAGTTCTAACTGTTGCTTCCTGACCTGCATATAGGTTTCTCAAGAGGCAGGTCAGGTGGTCTGGTATTCCCATCTCTTTCAGAATTTTCCACAGTTTATTGTGATCCACACAGTCAAAGGCTTTGGCATAATCAATAAAGCAGAAATAGATGTTTTTCTGGAACTCTTGCTTTTTCAAAGATCCAGTGGATGTTGGCAATTTGATCTCTGGTTCCTCTGCCTTTTCTAAAACCACCTTGAACATCTGGAAGTTCACAGTTCATGTATTGCTGAAGCCTGGTTTGGAGAATTTTGAGCATTACTTTACTAGCTGGGGAAACAGTGGAAACAGTGTCAGACTTTATTTGGGGGGGGGCTCCAAAATCACTGCAGATGGTGACTGCAGCCATGAAATTAAAAGACGCTTACTCCTTGGAAGGAAAGTTATAACCAACCTAGATAGCGGATTGAAAAGCAGAGACATTACTTTGCCAACAAAGGTCTGTCTAGTCAAAGCTATGGTTTTTCCTGTGGTCATGTATGGACGTGAGAGTTGGACTGTGAAGAAGGCTGAGCGCCGAAGAATTGATGCTTTTGAACTGTGGTGTTGGAGAAGACTCTTGAGAGTCCCTTGGACTGCAAGGAGATCCAACCAGTCCATTCTGAAGGAGATCAGCCCTGGGTGTTCTTTGGAGGGAATGATGCTAAAGCTGAAGCTCCAGTACTTTGGCCACCTCATGCGAAGAGTTGACTCATTGGAAAAGACTCTGATGCTGGGAGGGATTGGGGGCAGGAGGAGAAGGGGACGACCGAGGATGAGATGGCTGGATGGCATCACTGACTCGATGGACATGAGTCTGGGTGAACTCCGGGAGTTGGCGATGGACAGGGAGGCCTGGCGTGCTGCGATTCATGGGGTCGCAAAGAGTTGGACATGACTGAGTGACTGGACTGAAGCCCATTCTGAGGTTATAACGTGAGGGAGGCGGCTACATGTAGATGTGGGTAGCTGTTCCTTAGAGACAGCCCAAAATATTGAAGAAAACAGCCTTGTTTTTTGGTAATTAAAAAAATTTTCCAGTCAGCCAGACTGTCACACGCTCCCTTCAGTGGCCACAGAGGTCGTTGAGAACAGACTCGTGAACTCGTGTCTCCCAGAGCCGAGTGTGCCGCCTCCCGGGAGCGCCAAGTCAGCCCGTCCCGAGACGGCAGCAGGAGAGACAAGACACCACCCGTCCCGCTTGTCCCTGACTCGCGAGAGCTTGATGAGATGGGGAGAAGCTGGGGAGCCGCTTGGCCAGTCTCTGGACGGCCCCTCTTCACTGCGGCCTGGCTTTCTGAGACAGTGAAAAACCCCGCTCCCTTGTAAGAGAGTTTCCAGGGTCCTCCGCCTTCGAAGGAACTGCATCGTGTCTGGTTGTGAGGTTGCCGTCCCACCTCCAGGCAGGGAGTAACCGTCTGTCCAGGAACTGGAAGTTCCATAGGGAGAACTCAGGCTGATCTTGCTGTTCAGGAAGGGTGGCTTCTTCCTCCCTGAAACTTTAGATGGATTGAACTGTCCAGTAAGCGAAATCTGTGGCTGCAGTCTTCAGACCTAACAGAGCCAAGTCAAGAAATGCCTGAGTGCTTGAGGCCCACGAGCTGGCGTTTTCTTGGTGATGACTTTGCGGTCCAGGTGTGTGTTTAAACTGCTGATCCTCAGCTGTGTTCCCTGAATTAAAACTTGGCAAAGATTTGAAACTAAGTTCAGAGTCCAGGTCAAGAAAAAGTTCTCTAAAAATCCACTTAATGAGAGTCACCACACTGCGTCGGCTTGTTGTTGCTCAGTCGGTCAGTATGTCGGCAGCGTGAACACGGAGTGGCTGTGGACGGAAGCCCCTGAGACCTGATGGAGGCAGGAAGCCCGGCCTCGGGCAGGGGCGTGAGGCGAGTGTCCAAGGGCCAGCTCAAGGGCGGTGTCCAGCCCCTGAGTCACAGGCCAGCTTGTCTGGTGACTCTGCCCTCGCGATGCTTTGGAGGAGGAGCAGGAGAAAGGATGTTCATTGGAAGGACTGAAGCTGATGCTCCAGTATCTTGACCACCTGATGCAAAGCGCTGACTCCTTGGAAAAGGCCCTGATGCTGGGAAAGACTGAAGGCAGAAGGAGAAGGTGGTGACGGGATGAGATGGTTGGATGGCATCACCGACTCAGTGGACGTGGGTGTGGGCAGACTCTGGGAGACAGTGGAGGACAGGGAGGCCTGGCGTGCCGCAGTCCATGGGGTCACAAAGAGCCAGACGCGACTGGGAGCCTGGGCAACAGGAGAAAGGGGCGTGTGCTTGAGCTCGTCTCTAGGAAGGTGTTCTCTGAGTCCTGGCCCCCTGTGGCTGTTCAAATCTAAACGGATTAAGACAAACAAAAGTTCAGGTCCTCAGTGGAGGCACTGCATTTCAGGTGCTCGCACAGAGCTGGCGGCTAGCTCAGTGGGCACTGCGGTGGGTCCCCTGGGCTGATGGACAGACCCCGTCTCCTTGTCCATGATGAGGAAGTCTCCCGGGGTGAGGGGTGTGCTTCCCTGTAGAAATGTCTCTGTGCACAGAACATGCCGTCTTCTGAGCACCGATCAGATTCTTTGTGAAACGGCACCGGTTTGGCTGTCGAAGGCCGTGGGCTTGATCAAGAATAACAGAAAAATCGCCTTCCGGAACAAACGGAATGTTCGAATTGCACATGTCGTTGAGGCTGAATAAAATCCAAGCCTGTTTTAACTTCTCTGGAGTAGCTGATGGTGAAGGCGAGGGTCCCCCCGGCTCTGAAATGCGGCTTTGTGGGAGCTGCACCGGCAGGCTTCCCGTCCGCTCCCGCAGTGACGATGGGGACAGCCGTCAGGTCTCCTCTGCCCTCCCTTCCCTGATGTCACGCTGTTCCCCTCTGGTGGGGTTCAGGGGTATCTGCCTGCCACTCCAGGAGTGGAAAGGGGATCTGCAGGCTGAACCTGGATGGTGTCCCTGCACTTTCCTGCACCGTGTGTTCACAGGCACCGGTGGCAGCGTGTCAATAGCAGTGAAACTGAAAGTGACCTGAATGTGTAGGAACTGAGGGTTGGCTACGGCAGAAATGGTGCAGCCTTAGGATGAAATACCATGCCGTGAAACGTGAGATTGCTTTGTAGTTAATAACATCGAAAAATGTTTGATAGGAATGGATTAAAAAAAGTAAAAAAAGACCAGTCTGTTTATATGATTCTTAAGAAAACAGGCAAATCCACACACTGTCATTTTTGAATGAAGCATACCCCAAGTATATAATTTTCCTTTCTATTTTATTTTAACTAATGATTTTATTTACATAAGTGAACATGTAGATAAACAATTGAAAATTAATAATGGTGACTAATAGTATTTTATGATAAGCTGCACATTAAGAAAAAAATAAGGTTGTAAGCAGAGAGCTTGCCAGACATGAGGAAGTGAGCATGGACCGTCACTTGGAGAGGACGGCCTCTCGGGAGGTGACGGCCTCTCGGGAGGTGGCTGTTGGGAGCACCGAGCAGCGTGGGCGAGGAGGCCGAGGCTGCAGGGGGAGGACATGCTCCCCCCTGCCTGCCCCCTTTGGACTCCGCAGACGGGAAAGAGGCGGGAATGCAGTTTCTGCCTCCTCTGTGTTTCATCAGTCGAACAAACACCAGCTGCTTGGGGATCTTCCAGTCTGAAAGGGAGATCCGAAACCCAGCCTTCCTGCAAGTAACACTGGGCCTTTTCGAGTCCCTGACAAAAATCGACGTGGCGTCCCTCTCCGCCCGTCGTCCACCTCCACCACGTCCTGCGTGTAGGAGCATCCCACCCCATCTCAAGCATTGGGCGCGGCTCCTCGTGCGAACATCAACCCACTTCTGTCTTTGCTAAATGAAACAAGACTCTGGAGTCAAATGTGTCTCCGTGTGTCTCTGATCTGTTCTCAGTCCTCTAAACTTGGCCATGAATGTTTTTTCAGGAGACAGCCGCTGAGAGCTGGCAAGGGCTCACAGAATTAAGATGCTTCTTGGGCTCTAGTCTGATTCCCCCTCAGACTGAGGCACTGGTGCTAACGAAATCCTTTATCAGAACAAATATTGTTTGGTGCTTTGAAAAATGCTGTGAAGGTTTATCTCTTAGAGAACAGGTGGCGCTTGCCAGCGGTTAGGGTCGGGGAGGGATGGCTCTGGGGGCAGATGGTGCAGGGGCTTCCTTGTGGGGCTGGAGTCCTTCGATGTCATAAGCGCGAGTGTCACTACAGAACTGCACACACACAAGTGAGTCCGTGTAAACACTGGTGAAATCCACACAGCAGCTTTGTCCCGGCACCCACTTCTGGGCTTTGATCCTGTTCCTGCAGTTTCGTAAGGACACCTGTCACTGGAGGGAGGCTTCCCAGGTGGCGAGTGGTAAAGAACCCACCAACCAGTGCCGGAGACACAGGAGCCGGGGGTTGTAAGACAGACAAATATAACAGTCGATTTTTTTCCTTAGGGAGTCAGGTTGACTTTAGGAAAGGAAAACGAATGCTGTATCCTTGGAGAAGCACCCTTGAGCTCCCGAGTAGAGTATCAGCCCAGAGGCGCAGGAATGTGGGGGGCTGTGCTCTTGCCCCCACCGCTTGCCCTGTCCTGTAGGAGGATGAGGGGCCCACCAGCCTTGCTGAGCGCGTCCTGCTCTAAAATAGAACCGAGGGTCTTCTGTCTCTGGTGCTGGTTAGCTTTTCATCTTAATGAAACCCCAGGCTTCTCAGGTGGCCCTAGTGGTAAACCCACCTGCCAATGCAGGAGACGTAAGAGGGGTGAGTTCGATCCCTGGGTCGGGAAGATCCCCTGGAGGAGGGCACGGCAACCCACTCTAGTATTCTTGCCTGGAGAATCCCACGGACAGAGGAGCCTGGAGGGTATAGCCCACGGGGTCCCAGAGTCAGACACGACTGGCGTGAGTGAGCACACACGCTCGAGGCCCCATTTTATTCTGACGAATAACACTCACATCTACAGTTGGCCCACTTTGTCAAACTCAGCTTGGCTGGCAGAAAGATTCTTGCGGGTTCTTTGCCCAGCTATGCAAGATTCCGTCATCATTAAATGTGAAGAGGCAGGCTCTTTAAAAAAACGCTATATAAATCTCTAGCAGCAAGGCTAAATAAGCCATACTTTACTTATATTAGGGAATGCTTAAATCAAGTGAGTTAGGTCTCTCTGTAACGACGTGGACAGGTCTTCAAGATGTATTGTCTGAGGAAAAGAGCAAGCCACCAAGGGAAGCATAAAAAATAATGACGTCCACGTGAAAACCGGGTAGTAATTAAGCCTCAGAGAGAGAACAGTCAAACCTCCCTCCCCTCGATAGATGCACAAGTAGCTTGCCTCTGGGGAAGCGAGGAGATAGACCAGCTTCAGCGGTAACAGTGAGAGAGCCTTTAAACGCTGTCTACAAGGTTTGGGTTTTAGAAGTGAGCTCATACATTATCTGTGTCATCCGAATTGCCACGGACCCAGCTGAATTTATTTGGCGATAGTTCAGCCGGTTCACGAGCCCACTCGAGGGAGAGCTGTTGTGTCCGGTGATGAAGGGGCTTGTCTGCAGCGTCTCCAGTCCAGCAGCCACACGGGATCACTGTGCGGCACGGGGTCCTCCAGCCACCAGCAAAACGGAAGTCTTAATTAAAAGCTATAACATAACCAGCATCTCCTTATTTGTGATAGCCTCATACGTCGCCATCATCCCAGGAAAGCCTGACATATATAGACATTCATTAATCACAGTTTTCAAATTCCGAGAGAATCTTTGATGGTTTAGTTTGAAATTCTGACATTAAAATAAGATGCTTTAAATATGCAAGTATTCAAACCACAAAAGTGAAAGTGTCAGTCGCTCAGTCACATCCAACTCTACAATCCATGTCCCCCAAGGCCCCTCTGTCCCTGGGATTCTCCAGGCAAGTGTTCTGGAGTGGGTTGCCGTGCCCTCCTCCAGGGCACCTTCCCGACCTCAGTGATGGCTGCTTCCATCCTCTGAGAAAGCTGCGGGGCATTCACGCCAGGGTGACCTCCTGCCAAAAGCCTGCCATCATTTCACTCACAAGATTAAAAGGGCTTTTGAAGGGATGTCCATTCGAATATAAACATTTTCATCAGAAAGCATCATTGATTGCCTTCCTCCTGGGGAAGGAGGGCTTCTAACTCCTCTAGAGGTTTCACATTGCACATTGCTACATGAGTCTCCATCCTGGAAGCCTGCAATTTAAAACTCATCTGGAATACGCCTTCTGGATGCTTACAGATAATTCAAGAAGCTGTCCCGGAAATGCAAGGCTCATCAGCCTCAAAATACCGTGCACTGGAGACCCACGGGTTTACTTTGGATGTATTGCAATGTGATGGTGATGACTTTGAAAAATCCTGGTAGAAATGCTGAGAAATTTTCCGATGATGTTGCTACATTATAAAACTAAGATAGGAAAAGCAGGCTAGTAGATGCTTCCAATAGAACTTGAAATTCTCCTGTGTCATTTTTTCCTAAGAGGTCTAGGCTAGACTTTGTCGGTGACTATGAGCATTGGTTTAGTCAAAAACGTTTCTTCTCCCCCAAAGGTGTAGACGACAGAGCATCTGAGCGGAGCGTTTCCCACATTCATTATAAGATAATGTCAGGCTTGTGACATATGACAGCGGGTTTCACACTCCACTTAATGAGAGGTTGCCAGTGCCTGGAGAAATAAAAAGTAAGATTTGCACGTATTGCACGAGATGAAAAAAATGTTGCCAGCCTGGGGGTAGTGCCGCTTTGGTGTGTAGACCAGCCGCGTGTCTGTGGCATCGAGCCGCGTGTCTGCGGCATCGAGCGTGGCCGGACTTCCCATCACTTCTGTGTGGGTAACTGTGGGCATCCCCAGTGAGCAGGGCAGAAAGTGTGCTCTGTTCAAGACCTGCAGGTCCGTCTCACACGTGTGTGTCGGCGGTTCACTGCATGTGAGATGAGAAATGACTTTAGAGGGTGCGGAGACAGATTTCCGCCTACAGGTGGCCTCGCCATCCCAGGAGAACCCATTGTGTCTGCCTCTCTTCTCCTCTTGCTTTGGCTTCCAGGAAGCCGAGAGACAATGTCAATACTTAACTGCCAGCCTTGGTTCTGGCCCAGTGGCAAACTCAGCCCTGTGCTTCAGGAAGTCCCTTTTATGACCAATGAGCATGTTACGGTTGGAAGTCGCCCTCCCTTGCATTCGTCCTGACATCTCTCAGATTGCAAAGCCCGTCCTCATTTGTTCCCTAAGTCCCACTTCCTGCCTAGGACACGGGCGTGTTTCTGCCTCGTAAATGAGCGCCATGACTTCCCGAGGCTGCTGAGCTGGTGTCGAGGCTGGGTTCAGAGCCCTGCAGAGGCTCCGACAGCAGAGGCGTCGGGTGTGAGGAGGCTCCCACACTCGGGGTGGTCACCAGGCAGGAGGCGGTGTTGCTGTCAGCTGTCCTGCGTCGCAGGCCCGGTCCTTGGCTGCGCGTGGATTCTAGGGTGTGAGGACTCCTGGCCTCCTCCCGCCGTGTCCAGGAAGGCACCCCCCCCCCCCCTCCCGCACCTTCCCAGGTGAGAGCCTGGAGGAGGAAGCCCGGGTCTCCCTGAAAAATGAAGTGAGTCCCCGTGCGCCACGCCAACAGAGATTGATGTGACGGCCGGCTGGCCGGACAGCTGCCTGGGGCCGCCGTGCACCCGGGCTCGGGGCCCGCGTGGGAGCTGCCAGCCTGGGTTTATCTCTCGCCGATGGTTGACGCCATCCTTCTGTGGGGACGACGGGCTCTCCTTCCCCCTGGCCTCCACGCTGCCCTCCACATGGTGGCACACAGCCTGTACTGGCCGTCCTGGGAACTTTGGATTAGCGCTGATGCCAGCCTGTGCCCGTGATATTCGGTCCAGCGTCCTGGGATGTTGGGAGAACTGGTAAGAGGTGAAGCCCCCACTTCAGACCACGTTCTCAGCTGCTCCTGGCCAGGAAAGTAAGCCCCCGAGGAAGGTGTTGATTTCTCTGATCCTGAGAGACATTTCCAAGTAACTAGTGCCCTGCCTCAGGCACAGACACACACGTGCGCCTGGAATGTCTCAGGCACTGGCCCAGCATTTGTGGGGAAGCCTTCTACAGCAGGGGCTCCCCGGCGTCACGTGCCTGCCGGCCTCAGGCTCACCCGCAGGGCGTGGCGAAGCCTGTCCCTGGAGTTTAATTCAGCTGGTCTGGGGAGGGGCTCCACGATTTAGTTTCTAACAAGTTTCGGGTCACGATGACGCCACATAGAGACTGTACTCCAGACGGCACCACCCTAAAGGAGAGACGGGGCACTTGTCCTGTACGGGCCAATTTGTGTTTTAGCCTTTGTGGGTCGTTAGGGTTCTGTTACTTAACTCGGCCATTATAGCTACAGAGAAGATGTCAAGGAATGAGCGCAGCTGTGTTCCAGTAAAACTTTATTTATAAAATCAGTGGTGTTCTTGCTTCAAAAAAAATGTGTTGCGAATATTTAAAAAAAAATTTTTTTTTTAATGTTAGGAGCCAGAGCCTCGTTCTGAGTGAATTTCTGAAAGCTCTCAGATGGGAACCAGTGTTAAAGTCTTGGCCGTTGGTCAAATCTTAAGACTTTGAAGATCACTAGCGTGTGTGTGTGTGTCTGTGTGTGTGTGTGTGTGTGTCTGTGTGTGTGTGTGTGTGTCCGTGTCCCGGGGACATGCACGCCGTGTTGTCTGAACCGCTCTGCTTGCCTGGGGCACCTCAATCCCCTTGGTGGCTCTGGCTCCAGACACGGTGGTTCTGGTGGAAAGCCCGACGTGTGCAGGTCATACCTGGAAAGAGAGGAGGTGCAGGTGTCTGGTGCCCGGCCCAGAACAGGAGCCCCGCCGTCACGGGACATCAGAGGACGGGGCCCAGGCGGGTGGCCTGGGCCGTTGCCGTGGGGACGGGAGGGGCAGGCCTGGGCCTGGCTTGGCCCGAGACGCGGTCCTCGCGTGACTGACGGTCTGTGCGCCGCTTCTCCCTGCAGGACCCGAGGAGCAAGCACAAGTTCAAGATCCACACGTATGGCAGCCCCACCTTCTGCGATCACTGCGGGTCCCTGCTCTACGGCCTCATCCACCAGGGGATGAAGTGTGACAGTGAGTATGCTTTCTGTTCTTGCAGCGGCCCCCGGGGCCAGCAGGGCCCTGTGATGCTCAGGAAGCTTTCAGAAAATTGGTAGATGTCATTCAGATATGGACTCAATTACAAAAGTATAGAATCCCTCCACTGGCGAGGTTCTAGTTTATCATATGACTTCCCTGCCTAATTATGGACCCGAAAAAGCACCCGATTTCATGCAGTTGGTGCTGGCCCCAGTTTTTCATGGTAGGAATCTCTAATCACTGTTAAATGCAGGCTGGTCAAACCCCCAAGCAAATGCCACGTGCTGAAAGGAGACACCCCACCCCCAGATTCCACGTTTGGTTCAGCTTCAAGATGAGCTGAGCACCCACAGTCATTATCCGCCCGTGTCTCCAATTAGTGGGTGGACTGTGGAAAAATCCAGTGGGCTCTCCTTGGAGCCAAAACCACAGTGAAAATAAGAACAGGATCTCGCTTTAAGTTCCCTCGTCTTGTGCAATTATGGGCAGATCAGATCCTACCAGACCAGTGAGAGATGAAATCCCGGAAGACACCCACCCTCCCCCTTCTCCCTTCTTGTTCTGTGTGTTTGTGCCAACTGCAGGAGGGGAGAAAGACATCTGTTTTTTCCATGGAAACTCTTTGCTTCGATTAATCTCATGTGATGAGATTGCCCCAGGCTATTTATTTGTTTCAGTAAGATTTCACGTTTAGGGCGGGAGAAGGTAATTAGAGACGGTAATGACGAGCCTGTTTTTTTAGTAGACGAGGAAGAGTTTGGGCACAGTCGGCATGTTGTCACCCGATAATGCTGCTGCTGTGGCCCAAAGCCTCATCTGTCCCCACACGGAGCAAAGACACGCGCCTGCGTTGTCTTCCCTCAGTGTCCGTGGTAACCCTTCACGGATACAGGGGCCAGCCGCGTAACTCTCGGGAAGGGATCCGTGTCCAAGAGAACCCGTGTGGTTGAAACCCACGTCGCTCAGGGTCAACTGTACATAGAAGGCAAGCTGTGTGAACTTTATGGAGGAGGCGAGTAGCTTCTCAGAACGCAGGCTGCACCCTCCCGAGCCCTGGACCCTAACAGCCGTGAGAAACCCCTGTGGTCAGGTGGTTTCCTGTGCGTCCAAAGATTGTCGGATTCCAAAGAGGCCGCTTTCCGGATTAGTGTGGATTCTAAGTGCGTTTGTAAACACACTTTTGACTGTTGTAAAACTTGGAGCAAAAGTGAATACTCGGCTGTGTTAGGCACTCGACGTAACAAGTTGAAGGTGCCCTTGAGACTGATGCCCACTGACTCCGGGGGCAGAACAAGCCACGTGTCTCCCGCCGCACCCTCGTCCGTGTGGGCCAGGACCGTGACCCGTGCCCTTAAACAGTGGTGCCAGTTTAAGGGGTACCCTTCTGCTCTTCTGGGTGGACCAGCACTGGGGGTGCTGCCAACTTTAACACAGGCCAGGAGTGAATGCATCCTCGAGGCTGAGCTGAGTCTCCAGCGAGCATCCCCAGCAGCTCAGCTCAGAGTTGTGTTAGGATCAGAGGATGTTAATGGCTACCCAGGAATGTCCTAACAGTGAATAAATGGTATAGATTTGAATTTGTTAGCCAAATGTATTCTAATAAAAGGGCTTCCCCGGTGGCTCGGTGGTAAAGAATCCATCTGCCTGCCCATGCAGGAGATGTAAGTAAGATGCGGGTTCAGTCCCTGGGTCGGGAAGACCCCCTGGAGGAGGAAATAACAGTCCCCGCCAGCATTCTTGCCTGGAGGATCCCATGGACGGAGGAGCCTGGCGGGCTGCATCCTTGGGGTCACAGAATCAGACACGACTAAAACTTAGCACACACGCATGCTAATCAAATCACATGCCCCTGGTTTATATGTTAGGGTTCTGCTTCAGATTCTGTTTATGGACTGTGTTCCCACCTGAAGCAGTGTGTCGCATTGTGTCTTTAACTCTTTTCCTTGGAGTCCGAGGGGCTCCGGGCTGCTGTGAGGGGCTCCGGGCTGCTGCGAGGGGCTCTGGGCTGCTGTCTGTGTCTCCGGGCTGCTGCGAGGGGCTCTGGGCTGCTGTCTGTGTCTCTGGGCTGCTGTCTGTGTCTCTGGGCTGCTGTGAGGGGCTCTGGGCTGCTGTGAGGGGCTCTGGGCTGCTGTGAGGGGCTCCGGGCTGCTGCGAGTTGCTCCAGGCTGCTGTGAGGGGCTCCAGGCTGCTGCGAGGGGCTCTGGGCTGCTGTCTGTGTCTCCGGGCTGCTGCGAGGGGCTCTGGGCTGCTGCGAGGGGCTCTGGGCTGCTGTCTGTGTCTCTGGGCTGCTGCGAGGGGCTCCAGGCTGCTGCGAGGGGCTCTGGGCTGCTGTCTGTGTCTCTGGGCTGCTGTGAGGGGCTCCGGGCTGCTGTCTGTGTCTCTGGGCTGCTGCAAGGGGCTCTGGGCTGCTGTGAGGGGCTCTGGGCTGCTGCGAGGGGCTCTGGGCTGCTGTCTGTGCTCCGTGCTGGAGCAGGAGGAGTGTGAGCCGGTGATCGGGGGCCAGACCCCTCCCCTGACGTGCACGGTGGAGACCCCCTCTCCGCATGCTCCTACACCCTGTAGCGTGATGGTGCTGTGGGCATCCCTGCTTGGTGGGTAGTCAGCTGCCCCCTGCAGGCTCACCTCGCAGCAGGCAGAGCAGAAGCAGGCGCTTCCCGGGACGCACCAGCTCCGAGTGATGCGGCTGACACAGGACGTAGCCTGGGTTCTTTCTCCGCCGCCCTCCTGGGCCCACAGCCATCCCAGAGGTGCTGGCCTTTACTCCTTCAAGTTCCACCCAAGTGAGGTGGTCAGCGCGGCTCATAGCACAGCTTCTCGAGAGCCTGTGTGGCTGAGGCCTGCGCTTCACGATGCTTCTTGCTGTTTAGTTCATCGTGTTAAACGGGCTTCCCTGGTGGCTCAGCTGGTAAAGAACCCACCTGCCAGTGCAGAAGATGCAAGAGCTGAGGGTTCAATTCCTGGGTCGGGAGGATCTGCTGGAGGAGGAAATGGCAACCCACTCTAGTATTCTTGCCTGGAGAGTCCCATGGACCGAGGGGTTAAGCACTCAAAACGAGAGTGGCAAGAAGGCTCCACCTTGAAGTGACAGAAGAGCCTTGTGGTGCCCCCGGGGGATTCCTGAGGGTTCCAGGGGCCACCTGCTCCTTCCGGAAGCCTGAGGTATGGGGCCAGTGGAGCAGGAACGCCTACGCAGAATCTCATGTCTGTGCTCCGTGCACAGGACTCTTTTCAGGGTGTCTTTAGTCCTCCCCGTCTCGCCCACGTAACGTCAGCTGGTGAGGAATGCTTTATCGAGCCAGGCGTGTATTTGTTTTACGCAGAATAATATTTAAGTATTTGAAGATAGGTTTAAAATATCAATCACAGGTTCTTCTAAAAACAACAACAACAAACAAAAGCAATGCACGTAAGCCTCCTTGGGGATGAAGAGTTCGCTGAGGAAAAGAACGTGAATATCGTATCCTCAGCCCCGCAGATTCTCAGGAAGGCATAAGAGATTCTTTGGCAGAAAGAATCCCGTTTAAAATGTGTGCATTGCTTGCCTCTGTGTGCATAAAGTATTCATTAGTCCCTGTTTGTACGCATTCACCTGCCTGGATTTTGTTTGCTGTTAACGTTGTAGGCACGTTCGGGAGGCCAGGCGGAGGTGGTCTGCTTCAGTTGCGGCTGGACAGGCATGGATGGCGTATTTCAGGGACGTGTCACTCACAGGAGCCTGTGCTGTGAGGGACAGCTGCTAGCGGTTCTTTATGTCACTGACGCTCGACAGCAGGGTGTCGAGTTAGAGGGTGGCTCAGTTCCGCTTCTCTTCACGCAACCAAAACACAGAGGCGGGGGTGGTTCCAGGCCACACGCAGCCTCATGCTTTGCTTTCTTGACTCGCAGCCTGTGATATGAACGTGCACAAGCAGTGTGTGATCAACGTGCCCAGCCTCTGTGGGATGGACCACACGGAGAAGAGGGGCCGCATCTACCTGAAGGCCGAGGTCACGGATGAAAAGCTGCACGTCACAGGTAAGGCACCTCCCCGGCGGTGCGGCTGGGCTGCCCGCAGGCCTTCAGACCAGGGGAGGCCGGCCCCGAGGCCGGGCTGGACGCAGAGCCGCTGGCTCACGCGCACCCGCCTCCCGGATTCGCAGGCACTCGGCGTCCAGCGCGTCACGAGCGCTGTGTGGAGAAGGGCTCTGAGGGCATGGCTGCCCCCCTGGGGATGGATGGGCTGCCAGAAGCCGTGGCACAAGGTGCTCTGGTGAAGGTGCAGCCTGGGTGGGGGCAGGTGCAGGGTGGCCCAGGTGTTCCGGGGCGTCAGGCCGTGATGATAACAGCAGCGCTTTGGGGCGTTTACACTCCTCTGCTGTGCGTGGGGTGCTGAGAAATGCATGCAGGCTAATTTACTACGTTTCACAACTGCCCAATCACTAGCGTCATTTTCCAGAGGAGGAAACCGAGGCCCCGGGAGACAGGGTCCTGCAGAGTCACAGTGTGAGTGGGGATCCCAGGCCCTGTGCTTCCAGCCATCACCCTCCCGCAGCGGTTACCCACGAGGGCCCGGCCGCGGTGGCTCCACGTCCGCGTCCCTGGCCGGGCGCCCCCCTCGGGCCATGTCTGGGTGGGCGCTGTCGCAGCACAGCTTCTCCTCTGGGCTCCCGCGAAATCCACGCTCGGCCGAGGGGCCTCAGGGTGACCGGACGTGTCTGCCGCGATGCCCACTGAGCTGAGTTAGGGTGGAAGCCCCAGATGGCAGCCACTTTTGCTCCTTGTTCTGGGCCCACCGTGTCCCACCTGATGGACACGCCCTCCTCCCGGACAAGGACATCCACTCTCATGAGATCAGACTCGTGGGACTCATGGGACTCTCCTGGGACCGTGTTCCCACTTGTATTTAGGAATTCTAGGCTATCACAGAAGCGGAAGAGCCGACTGACTCTTACTGTAAATAACAGATCTTATAGAAAGAAAAAAGGCTCGGAGGGTCTGTTGAAGGAAGAGCTGGGTGGGGGAGGCTGTCCCAGAGAGAGCTCACTTTGGGGAACTTGCTCACGTGTTTTCTTTGAAAACTAATCAAGTTTTCTACTCCGTGCTGTCCTGTCAGATAAGAATTCAGGGAAAATCAGAGGGTCTCAAGGTGTTGCAAGGGGAGGGTCCCTCGCTTTGCCACCGGGTGACCTCATGAAATGAACCCCATGCAGCTGATGACCAGCATGGGGTCGTGTGTCAAGTCCCCATGGCAGACACGGGCTCCCTGTGACTCTGTGTCTCAGAGAAGTTCCTTTATTTGCTCAGAACCTCCCGACCTGCATCCTTGCACATGGGGCTGCGATGCTCACCTGCGTTCCCTCTGGTTGGACTGATGCTGCGGGGTTTGGGGGAATCCACTCTGACTGATGGCCGGGCCCCTGGGCCCAGAGCAGGCGGACCCTGGGGGCTGGTGCACAAGCCGGTCCACACCGTTGCAGCCCCTCACTGACCTCTCTCTCTTTTCTACTAAGGTTCCTCCATTGTCAAAGTCACGTAGGGGGCAGGGAGCATAGAGCTTCAGAGAAAATCACATAAAACAGAGGCTCACCGAGTGGTAAGGGATGGAGCCGAGTAAGGGAGAGCGCCTGTCCTTTGCCCTGAAAGCCCGGTGGTGCCCCCCGCCCCACAGGTGAGCAGGCAGACCTCAGCCGGGAGAGTCCCGGCCCCGCCTCAGGCAGGACCACCTGGCCATGGGTTGCTCCCAGTCCCAGTGCTTCTGAACACAGACCCCAGGCGGGGCACGCTAGACTGGCCGCATCATTCCCAGGCTGCTGCCCGAGGGGCCTGGCCCCGCCGAGCCTCAGGAGTGGCACCGGGGCCCTGCTGAGGTGGCTCAAGTACCCGGTGCGGGAGAAAGACCCACCGGGGCCCCGCTGGGGCAGCTCACAGTACCCGGTGCGGGAGAAAGACCCACCGGGGCCCCGCTGGGGCGGCTCACAGTACCCGGTGCGGGAGAAAGACCCACCGGGGCCCCGCTGGGGCGGCTCACAGTACCCGGTGCGGGAGAAAGACCCACCGGGGCCCCGCTGGGGCGGCTCACAGTACCCGGTGCGGGAGAAAGACCCACCGGGGCCCCGCTGGGGCGGCTCACAGTACCCGGTGCGGGAGAAAGACCCACCGGGGCCCCGCTGGGGCGGCTCACAGTACCCGGTGCGGGAGAAAGACCCACCGGGGCCCCGCTGGGGCAGCTCACAGTACCCGGTGCGGGAGAAAGACCCACCGGGGCCCCGCTGGGGCAGCTCATAGTACCTGGTGCAGGAGAAAGACCCAGCTCACAGGGACGACAAGGCGAGCCTCCTGGGGCTCGGGCTGATCACGCCGTCGCCGCCTGCAGTTGAACTTGACTGTGGAATCGTCTCGGGGGAGACACCCGCACTGGGTCAGAGACTCCTCACGCATGAAAGCCAGCCAGGGGCGCCTCCGGCTGTAGTCCGGGCCCATCGCTGGAGGCCTGGTCCGCTTGTTTGTGCAGAGAATTGCTCCGCTCTAGGACCGTGAACTCAGCGGCTCCTTAATACTAACAGCAACAGCAGCTCAGTGACCAAGCACATCCCCCCAGAGGGGCACCTTTGAAGCACTTCACCGGAGTGACTTGTTTAAACCTGTGCAGAAATTTATTATCCTTATAGAGGATGAAACCGAGGCACGAAGAAATTAACTTCCCCGAAGTCACACAGATCGTCAGTCTAATGGAAGCCTGTTTAATGGATAGAAGTAGAGATATTTTAATGACGTTACCAGGAAGGATTGGAATCTCGTCTTAGCTAAGGCTGCTGTAATGATACCATGCACTGAATTTCTTGTGGTTCTGGACGACAGGAAATACAAAATCAAGGTGTCTAGTGACCGTTTCTGGACAGAACCGTCTTGCTGGCATGGAGCGGCTGCCTCCTGGCTGTGTCTTAGGGAACAGGGGAGAGAGAGGAGGTTGAGAGTGGGCAGCGGGCAGCGGAGGAGGGCGCCGTGCTGTGGAGGCTTCGGGGCACCGTTCCCACCCTGAGGGCTCCTCACAACCGCTTCACCCCAGGGCCCCGTCCCTGCACCATCCCCAGGGGGTTAGGGCCTCAGCGTACAAACCTGGGGGCACAAACATTCCATCCACAGCAAATCTGATTTAAAAACACAGTAGTTATTTGTGTGCAGGAAATTCAGTCCTAAATATAGAATGCCAAACTGAGGGAAATAACTAATTAGTAATCATTTCTTTAAAATTTGTAGAGTAATTTTAGATGTTCAGAATCAGAATTAGCCTGGCTTCAAGGAGAACGGAAGTATAAATAATAAATAGTGACTAGCGGCACTTGGAGAAGGCGATGGCACCCCACCCCAGTGCTCCTGCCTGGAAGATCCCATGGATGGAGGAGCCTGGTGGGCTGCGGTCCATGGGGTCGCGAAGAGTCGGACACGACTGAGTGAGTTCCCTTTCACTTTCCACTTTCATGCATTGGAGAAGGAAACGGCCACCCACTCCAGTGTTCTTTCCTGGAGAATCCCAGGGACCAGGGAGCCTGGTGGGCTGCAGTCCATGAGGTCGCAAAGAATCGGACATGACTGAGCGACTTAGCAGCAGCAGCAGCGGCACTTGCGGTACCAAAAACAAGTCACAAAAGCCAATAGCACAGAGTTCCCTACGTCCTTCACCCAGCAGCTCCCAAGCCATAGCTCGAGTATCAAAGCAGTCACATTTTTAATAGTACCTGATAAATTTGTGAGCCACAGGTTAGTCAATGGAAATGTTTTAAAGAGTCAGATATCGTGTATTAACACATGTGTATGAAATCTGGAGAAACGGTACTGATGAACCTACTCGTAAGGTAGGCATAGACACAGACACAGAGGCGAGGCTTGTGGGTGCAGCGGGGGAAGAAGAGGGTGGGGTGAAGGGAGCGAGCAGCCCTGAAGCATCGACACGCCGTGTGTGAGACAGGCAGCCAGCGGGGAGCTGCTGGACACACGGGGAGCTCGGCGCGGTGCCCTGGGTAGCGCCGGGTAGGGGCGGGATGCGGGCGGAAGGAACTCAGGAGGCGGCGGTGGATGTGCCCTGACAACGCGCTCACGTGGTTGCGCAGCAGAGACCGACGCAACGCTGTGAGCGCCTGCACGCCAGCAAGAAAACCAGAGCCGAGGAGAAGAGATCCGACTTCCCGTCCAGGACAGGAGGAGCCCAGACGGGCGCTTCAGGGGCGCCCCCGCCCCTCGCGTCACCGGCGCGGACCCCTCCCCACGCGGCAGACCCGGCCCCAGGGTCGCGGCAGGCGGTTTCGGCAGCACAGCTGCCGTCCTGCGTCCTGCCTGGGCCCCTGCTGTCCGCAGGCCTGGACCTTCCTCCGTGCTGAGCCTTACAGCCCCGCTTCGCGGACAGCCGCAGCGCGCAGCCACCGAGCGCCGAGCTCAGAGCTCAGAGGGGCCGGAAGCTGCGGGGACGAGGCGGGGAGTGGCAGCGCTGGAGCTTGAGCCCAGGTCTGACTCCCGAACCCAGAGGCGGAGGCCCTCCCACGTCTCTCATCAATTAAAGAGTCTCTGGGATAAACAGCAAACCCGTAAATATTTGCTCAGCCCACATCAGCACCCCGCAGGTTCTCCGAGGTGACGGAAGGTCTAAACGTGGGACTGACATCCAGGGGAGAAACGGGTACCGCGTGGAGCAATTCACGGACGAGCCACGTCCACATGTAACTAAGTGCTCAGTTTCAGGGGTGCTGGGCGGTCGCTGTTGAGAGGTGCTGGAGAGACTAAGGGGAGGGGGAGGGAGAGACCCCTGGAGGAGGCCGAAGGACCGGGGTGTTTGAGAGGCCAGAGGGAAGAGCGCGGGGGCGGGCGAGGGGAGGTGAAGGGATTAGCCCGTCTTGGCTTTTCCAGGGGTCGCACGCCGATGTGAGAGCTGGACCAGCAAGAAGGCTGAGTGCCAAAGAATTGATGCTTTTGAACTGTGGTGTTGGAGAAGACTCTTGAGAGTCCCTTGGACTGCAAGGGGATCCAACCAGTCCATCCTAAGGGAAGTCAACCCTGAACATTCATTGGAAGGACTGATGCTGAAGCTGAAGCTCCAGTTCTTCGGCCACCTGATGTGAAGAACTGACTCACTGGAAAAGACCCTGATGCTGGGAAAGATTGAAGGCAGAAGGGGAAGGGGATGACAGAGGATGAGATGGTTGGATGGCATTGTCGACTCAACAGACATGAGTTTGAGCAAGCTGTGGGAGATGGTGAAGGACAGGGAAGCCTGGTGTGCTGCAGTCCATGGGGTCTGTCCTCAGTGAGAACACAGACATCAACGACAACCCATGACGAGCCAAGCTTACGGTGCACATACGAGTGGCCTCCTGGGCCGTGCTCTTAAACCGTAGGCCCTCGTGTCAATTGTTAGAGTAGCTCCGTTTCCATTTGACCTATGCAGACTCACCCAGTTTGAAAATAATTCCCAAAGTAAAATAGAAACTCCCAAGGGACTACTGGGATGGAAATTGCCCTTTGGAAATCAGAGATCAGGGTCCTTTAGAGATTGGTGCAGTATTTATGGGAAAGGCGTCAGCTTCCTGGTGTATTTTTACTTCTTGCCTTTGGGCGATGGTGCAATGTTATCTGAACAGTGTCGTTTTTTTTCTTTTAATATGTGATTTTAATAGGTTTCCTACATTCCTGTGTGCTTTTTAGTTGGTTTGGAGGAGTGGTAAAGAAAAAAAAATATCCCTCATGGGAACGAATTTTCAATTTAATGTTGTAAATAAATGGAAAAAACATCGTAGGCTTTACAGCTGTTTCAGGAACACATCTCCCCGAATAGACTGTCCTGCAGAAGAGTCTGATTTTCTCAGATACTTTGTTAGTTCCACGTGGAGATGGAGGTTCTAATTGTGCTCCAGGGGAGGGGGAGAGCTTCCTGCAGGTGTGAGGATGTGAGGCTTCTGGCGGCTGCTAGGTTGCATCCTCTGAGAACCTTCTAGAACTGTGTGGGGACCTGCCATCAGGTTGTTGATTTAAGTAATCACGTTCTATATATGCCATGTGTCCTCCCACCGTTCAGTAGCGCAGCTGGGGCACCTGGGGCAGTGAATGTCAGCTCTGCATAACAATCACTCTGATCAACCGTTTGTCACCCATTCATGAGCCATGCGTCAGGCTCTCTGCCAGGCCCCCGGGGATGCTGAGATGAGGAAGACGTAGAGCTTATTGTGGGATGTGTGGTCTTGGGGGGAGGTGGCATTTAGACAAGGAATAGAATGACAGGGACGTGCCTGTAAGCACAGAGGCCCTTGGGGCAGTCCCTCGCCTGCTCCCAGGAAGCTGCAGGTGGCTTCCCAGAGGCCCCGGAAGGACTGGTGGAAAAGGCCACCGCGTGAAGATGCGGGCCGTGATCGGCTGGGGGTGTGCAGGGCTCGACCCCGGCCCGGGTGTCAGGGAGTCCAGCGTGCTCGGCCTCGAGGGGAATTCCTTTCTGTCTTCCTGGGCTTAGGGCTACAGTCACTACCGTTTAGCGTGCACGGTTCTCAGGCATCACAGAGCAAGAGCTCCAAGTTAAATGCTTCTTTCTCAAACAGGAACGTTTACGGTGCAGGTGGCTCTTTTTTTCACAAGGACAGAACATCAGTCTCCTCCCCTGAACTCCAGGAGTGACCCCAAGGTTCACGGTGACCCTCGACTTTGTGGATGCCGGGGACGGGGTTCGGGCGGGCGGCCCATCTGTCGCCTGGAGGCTCTGTGCAGGAACTTTCCACAGCGGCCGGAAGGCCTGTGGGGTGGGACTGCCCGCCTGGGGCTGCCAACAGGGAGGAGCCGCACCAGCCGCTCGCTGAAAGGAAAAGGCATCGGCTGGAGGTCATTTCTCTTAAATAAAAGCTCAGGATTAAATGCAGCTCGGGGGCACAGGAGGGGACAGGGCCCATGTGGCTGGTCCTGGTTTGGGCTGGGAGGGCAGGCTCAGGCAGCTGCTTCTTCGGGTGTGTCCAGATTGACCATCGTCAGTGAGCTGTTAATACCTTTGATCACCCAGTTACCGTGTTTCCATCAGATCCCCCCACTTCTCAGTAACTTTCAACATTTGTGATTAATAAGGCATCTAGGTGTTGTGTCTGATGACCAGCAGCCTTTCACCGACGGTTTTAGCATCGAGGATGAACTTAATCAGTTTTCATGTTGGTGGAGAGGATGCTGAAGGGTTCTCGAGTGAGTCTCAGTCTTGGAAGAACCCACCTCGGCTGGGCCAGTGCTTGACCTCCAGGCACCCCTCTGCGCAGGCAGACGGGATCGATCTCGAGGCTGAAAGCATCTAGGGCCCGCGTGTCCCAGAAGGTGCTCGCACGTTGCCCGGCTCAGACGCGTGTGCTTCCAGGCGGCGGCCGGTGTCTTCTCAGTGGGTTCCTTTCCTCTGTGTTCTCCCCCGACTGGACATTCCCGCGTCCCGGGTGCCCCATGCCCGTGTGACCCCGCCAGCAGCTGGTAGCTCCCCTCCCCAGGCGTATCCCTTCCGCCCCCTCCACCCCTGACACTCAGAGTTCTCCTGAGGAGAAGAGCTGTGTGCCCTCTCCCAGGGGCAGGCTGGCTCCACCCGCGCACCTCCGTTGGCTGTTGATGGGCTGTTCCAGGTGCCCGTGCAGGAGATTCTAGAGACGTGGGTGCAATCCCTGGACCAGGAAGATCCGCTGGAGGAGGAAATGGCAATCCACTCCAGTTTCCTTTTCTGGGAAACCCCACGGACAGAGGGGCCTAGTGGGCTACAGTCCACAGGGTCAGAGAATGTTCCAGGACTGAGCGCACACAGGTGTGGGTGGTTCACCCCGCTCCATCAGGAGCATCTCTCATACTCGGCGTGGTTGCCTCTGTGAAGCCCCTCCGAGCAATTCATGCTTTGCCTAAGATGGGCTGCTTTCTCCTCATGCCCTCAAACCCGTCTGCCACGTGGCTGTGTGTTTGTTGATGCTTACGTGCTCATCTCCCCCCGCCAGACCATCAGCCTTTGAGCTCAGAGATGGCATCTTGTCTCCTGTCTGCAGTGCCTTGAATTTGTGCCTGAGATGTGTTGAGTGAATGATGATGGTGACGGAATGGTCCAGTGGGCACAGCATTGAGGAAAGCGACCCGGCTTTTCTCTGGCTGTGCCGGGTCTCCGCTGTGGTGCACAGGCTTCTGTGGCTGTGGCCTTAGCTGCCCTGCAGCCCGAGAGAGCTTAGTTCCCAACTGCAGCCCCTGCACTGGAAGACGGCTTCTTTACCCCGAACCAGCGGGGAAGCCCCAGAGAGGACTCAGGGTTACACTGTGCTCCCGCATCTGAAATCTAAGCGAGTCTTACCGTCTTAGCCTTCCGTCTGAATCACATGGAAGGGATTCCGTTTTAGCCTATTTCATATAGCCATGTGACTTCTGGGATCCTTCAGAGAAACATACGTCCACCAAGAAGAGGTCAATCTTCTCCAAGAGACGCGCCATTGCTTACAGCCTGACCGTGGTCCTAGTCCTGACCTCCCACAGTGGCAGAGCTAACCGTCCAGTGTCCACCAGCTGCCGGGTGCTTCCTGTGGACAGTCCCTCCTGCAGGCCTCCCTGGGCAGTGCCTCAGACCCAGCTTTCCACGCTGAGCACTCTGGGTGCTTGTGGGCAGCATCACGGCCAGGCTGGGGCAAGGGTCGCCAGTGTCGTTTCCTTAAGGCACCGTTTGCCTCTGTCGTAAGCAGCCCGGCCTCCAAGCTCAGAGTGACGTGGCTTCTTTCTCCTGCTGAGACGACCCCCAGTCCTCTTACAGGATCCTTTGTCGGAGCCTCAGCCCTCCTTCCGCTTCGACTCCAGTGACTCCCGCCACAAAGAAGCATTTTTAAAGGTGGGGTTTGAATGCCTGCATCCCCAGGAAGAGGAGACAGATCCCTGCATCCCCAGGAAGAGAGACAGATCATTTGTGCGGCCTCTCTCAAGACCACCCCTGTAGCGTACAGGGACATTGACACTGACTGAGCTGGTCATTCTTGTGTGGGATTTTAACTGCTTCTAATTACAGGATTAGCATTTAAGCACAAGATTAATTGCCATGAAATTATTGTGAGCAACTTGATCATCTTCTACAAAGTAAATGCCTTAGCCAAGTGAGGAGTCTCTTAGAGGCTTGAAAATGGTGTCGTTTTAATCACTTCCACTGAAATGTTCTTTTAATTCGGATGGGCAGAGATGTTATGAGGATCAGGATGGGAGAGGAATGTCCCTTCTGGTTCTGCACCAGAAGGTTGGGAAACTTCAATACCCTGTGCTGAGGAGTCATTTGGCTCCCCTCTGGAAATGTCCCCAAATGTGGAGACTTCTCCTCTCTTGATTCAGTGAATCTTCATGAGTGGGTGGTGGGAGTGCTCCACCAAGAAGCTCGAAGAGGCAGATCCTGTCTTTGGCCCAATATTAGCCTATTCTGAAGAGCCCACGTTTCCCCACGTGTCCTGATGGACTCTGCAGGCAGCGGTGTGCGTGTGCTCCAGGCATCGGCATCGAAATGGGGCTGAGAAACCTGAGTGTGTGCAGCTCAACTTCCAGGCACCTTCCTCCGCTGGGAAAGAACGCAGATTACCTGAGAAGGCTGAGATTTGGCTCCTGGGGTTGTCCTAAAACATCCCTGTAGAATAGCGCGGGGCAGGGCCACCTGCGGGAAGCTCGCTCCCAGAGCGCCCGTGGACCCGCCTTCCCGAGAAGAACAGCGCCTGTGGCTGCCACCCACCCTCTGGGGCAATTAGCTCAGGGTTTATGGTTAATTAAAGACAGTCAGGGTCCCTTTTAAAATCAAAGCAGGCATTCTTTCCCCAGAATAATGAAGCGAGAACAGATGCAAGGCAAACTTCCTATAGAAGTTTTCGAGGTGGGTTGCTGAACGTGGGGAAAGTCATGGAGAGGAAGTGTGGCTTCACCAGCTTAGACCCGCTGGGCCGGGATGTCATGGAAGGAAACGCAGGCTTTGCTGAATAGCCGGGGTGGGGTGGGGGTGGGGGGGTCGGGGGTCTCTTGTTCTGGAAAACTCGCTCACTGGCAGCTCTTCCCCTTGGGGAAATCTCTCTGCAGCTGGGCGTCCACGGGCTGGGACTAGGGCTGCAGGACACGGGCATCGTTTCGGCTGTCCCCTCGCATCTCACGGGCAGCCTGGGCGACCACACACAGGGGAGCCCAGAAGCCCAGAGGGAGCGTGTGCCAATGGGTTCCCGTCAGCCTGTGCAGCCTCGCGACCTCCTACTCACACGCCGCCTCCCCACCCGACCCCAGACGCCCCCTCAGCCCCCGCCCCGAGAGATGGGGACCCTTGGTGATGCTCGGAACCTCAAGCTCCTGAAGGATTACAGTTTGTTTTTGAAAAAAGAAAAATTCCTCGGCATACATCAAATGAGTAACACTCCATTAAGGAAGGATACAGGAACTTATGTTTCTAGGATCATAAAGGTTATCTGATGCAAAGAGCTGACTCACTGGTAAAGACCCTGATGCTGGGAAAGATTGAGGGCTGGAGGTGAAGGGGACGACACAGAGTGGGATGGTTGGATGGCATCACTGACTCAACGGACATGAGTTCGAGCAGGCTCAAGGAGACGGTGAAGGACTGGGAAGCCTGGTGTGCTGCAGTCCACAGGGTCGCAAAGCACTGGACCCGACTCAGCGGCTGAACAACAGTAGGAACGACTCCAGCCAAGTCTGAGCAGCAGACGCCTTCAAGGGATGTCTTGTTTGCAGTGGTGGACGTTCCCACTAACAGAAGTACTTGGGTCGAAGAGGAGAGGAGGGTCCCCCCATCCACCCCCACGGCCCGGGCAGAGGCTCCGAGGAGCAGAGTTTGAAAGGCACGGACGTGGTCCAGCCCTTTTCTGTTATGTTTATAAAAATCAAGGCTTAGAGAGGGAGTGGGACTATTCGGTGGGGTTTTGGGTTGTGACGGACAAAACTCAATTCCAACCCACTCTTAGAAAGCAGAGATTTCCCCCCGAGAAATTGGGTCTCTTGCGTAGCTCGTAGGCGGGGGCGCCCTGGGGCCCCGGGGACGCCGGAGGCAGAGGCGGGCTCCGCTCACCCGTCCTTCTCCAGCTGCTTCTGTCTTTTTCACGGCAAGCTAGGCTGCTTCCGCTCTGCGGGAGGCGTGGCCCCGTGTCTGCCTCTGACAGCTCCGTCTCTCCTGCGGCGTCCAGCGTGAATCCGCGGGGCCCAGGGAAGGCTGTGTTGGCTCATGGTAGGTTAAGTGCCCCCTCTGCTCCCTGGACCCTGGCTGCCGGGCGGGGCTTATCAGAGGGCAGTTGATGTGTGTGGGAAAGGGGGTGATGCTGAGCAAACAGAACGACAGGTAGCGCCACACTTCATCAGCCAGGGTCGTGCAGAAGGGTGGTCGGGGGTGGGATGGGGGTGAGAACAGGGTCTTCGGCTTTGAGGCCTTTTCCTTTGATCTTGTTGCCTGTGTGTGAAATCACTGAAGAGCAGAGACGATGTCTAGGCTTCAATATGAAACCTGTTCATGACTCACAAGTCCCTTTGGAACAAATGAACGTATTCCCAGCCTGGCTGGTCTCCAGGGACAGTCAAGGATAAAGAAAATGTTTGGACTCAGCCATGTTTGTCCAACCCCGCCACCCGGCACATTGATCACCCCTTTTATTCAGCAGCCATGGAGCAGCGTGGAGAAGGCGGTGGCGCCTCCAGTCCTCTCAGACACGACGGAGCGCCTTCCCTGTCCCTTTTCTCTTTCATGCATTGGAGAAGGCGGTGGCGCCCACTCCAGTCCTCTTGGCTGGAGAACCTCAGGGACGGGGGAGCCTGGTGGGCTGCAGTCCATGGGGTTGCACAGAGTCGGACACGACTGAGCGACTTCACTTTCACTTTTCTCTTTCATGCATTGGAGAAGGAAATGGCAGCCCACTCCAGTGTTCTTGCCTGGAGAATCCCAGGGACAGGGGAGCCTGGTGGGCTGCCGTCTATGGGGTTGCACAGAGTCGGACACAACTGAAGCGACTTAGCAGCAGCAGCAGCATAGAGCAGCGCTCCGGGCCGTGTGTCCGAGGTCCTGATGGAGAGGAGATCCTGTGATGCTGGTACCTTCTGAATCGGCCGCCTTAGGATGCAGGACGAGTGGCCCAGGAAGCATGGAGACCTGTGCTTGGGGCTGAGACCCGAACGAAGCCCCCTCGCCCGCACTGTGGGCTGCTTGGCAGCACGGTCTGCAGGCCGAGTGGCTCTCCAGGTCCTGGCGGCTCTGCCCCTCTCACCCCCGCAGCTTTGCTTTCATGGAGAGTTCCAGCTGCGAGAGCAACAGCTGGAGACATGCTAACAATGCCTCCGTGTCTTAGCTTCTCTCCGAGAAACACCAAGCTACCTGGCTTCCCTCCAGCCGGGGAAAGAAAAACGAGGCACATTTTCCCTGCGAGTCAGCCCATCAGGCTCCCCCCATGGTCAGGAAAAGGACGTGTCCCCTGCTTGGTGTGTAAACCGTGGCGACTTCCCTCGGGCAGCAGTTGCCCTCACCTGGCCCTCCCCGAGCCCTTAGACCTCAGATGCCCACCTCCTAGAGCCCCGTGGGGGGCAGACCCTTCCCGCCTACGTCTCTGGACTGAGGGCGCTGGCTCTCTGGCCTCCCGCCCGCTTAACCTCCGCGTGCCTCACTGCTGTGCGGAGGTGGTGGTGGTGGAGGCGCTACGGCTCGGTGGTGTGTGAAGAGCTTGGCTATTTTGCCAGATTAAAAGTTTTCCATCCAAGATCCTTGGCCCCTAGTCTTGCCTTTTTTTCGGAATTAATTTAGCCTCAATTAGGCTCGATGCATGTGGTCGCCTTGGGAAGTTCCAAAGTGTTGACAGATGGGCTAAGTTAGAGAATGATCCCAAAGGTAGTGAGAGCATCCGGGGTTGTTTTTTCAACTGTGGTGGAGGCGACCAGAGGCTCTGCCGGGTGAAAAGCTCACAGCCCTGACCTGGGGAGTCTAGCTAATGTTTATCTTCGGCTTCGTATTCTCAGATTAAAGACCGCTGTGGTAGCACAGACGGAAGGGCCTCAGGGAGACGGCTCGTTGCTAAGGCCTTTGTCTCCTAAGGCTCTTGTGTTCCAGAGGCAAATACTGGTCCGAGCTCCCCAGTAGCACCTGAGGGACACGTCCCTGAGGGCATCATTTTGAGACCATTTCTGGGAACCAGGAGTGTGTGGGAGCGTCATCAATCCCTCCAGTGATGGGATCACCCTGTGGACAGCAAGGCCCTCTCCTTCTGGCAGGACCATCGCTGGCCAAGCAGGTGTCACGGGTGATGCTCAGCATCGAATTCCTGATGGGGGAGCCCTGCAAAGGCCTCCTGAACATGGGGCTCCCCCAGATGAGCCAGCAAGAGCAAATCCTGCTCAGAGCCTTGGGTAAAGGTGACGGAGAGGAGGCTGGTTTCGCTGGGCCTGGTCTCTCGCGGGTTCGGCTGCTTCAGGGTGAAGAGAGAGACAGGAGCAATAAATGCCCCCGTCTCTGCCGCACTGGTGTGGGTGCTTATGGTTCTATTAGCAGCTGCCTGGGAGCCAGGCCTGACTTAATTTAATTTAATCTCCTCGGTTATTTTCAGCTCAGCTCAGTCTATTTTCAGCCCAGATGGAGGGGAAGTCATCAGATGGAGGGGGTGGCTGGGGAAGGGGCGGGGGGCTGCCTTCCATGCCTTCCAACCCAGTGGCTCAGGCTTGACCCCTCCTTTCGAGGAGGCGGGTCCCCGATCAGGTTCTGGTCCTCATCGAGTTCCTCTCTGAGCCATCACCTTGTTGTTCTGAGTAACCGTGAACACTGAGAATAAGGGACGGAAATTTACCCGGTGACCAGGGAAAGGGCAGCTGAAGAGGAATCGCCCTCAGTGCCCCCGAACGCCCAAGGCTGTGTCACAACGTGCTGGAAATCTCCAGCAGTTTAAGTGCAGGCTGGGGCTCCTCTGGCAGCCCAGTGGTTACCACTCTGGGCTCCCAATGCAGAGGGCACGGGTTCAATCCCTGGTCAGGGAACTAGATGCCACATGGCAAAAAAAAAAAAAAAGAAAAAAATACAGGCTTGTTGCAAGGATTAGCAGAGTCGAATATGACAGGAGAAAAGGCCTCTGATCAACAGAGCAGAAGCCACGTGACTGAATGGAGAAAAGATGGCTCATTTCAGAATGTGGTTCGGAGAGTTGTCTAAACATTTGGAAGAAAAAAATTAGGAAAACTCACACTGTACACCAAAAGAAATTTCCAATGGATTTAAAAGTTAAATATATTAAAAAAAAGAAAAAGACAGGATAATTGAAGAAAACTTAAGTGAAATTTGGCTTATCTCAGGAAAGCCAAGGATTTTCTGAATGTGAAAGAAACGGAAGGAGTAAAAAAGGAAATGCCTGACAGACTTAGCATGAAGCCTTGAGCTCTGTGTTGCTGGAAGCATGGGGAGAGGGACTCCCTGGCTAGAGGGAGTTTGCAGCACACGGGACAGAGGGCCTTTGCCATTCCTTCACGTCTGAAGCGCTCCTGTGACCTGGTAGGAAAATGCTTTACCACCCTATAGGGAGCTTGGACAAGGACAAAATCAAAGGAAAAGAAGCTCTAACATAGCAGGGGCAAAATAGTCAAGCCTCAAAAATGATCAAGGAAGCCACAATTCCAAGGTTATTTTTAAGTTTTATCCCCACACCCTTCATAGAGCTTTGATATGACTTCTCGGGGAGTAATTTGGCAATGCACATCGGAGTCGTGAACGGTTTTACCCCCTCCGGTCCACTGCTAATAATAACATGTATCCTGAGGGAAAACAGAATTTCAGATGGATGTTGACGCGGGAAGATGATCCGTTGCCACGTGATTTACACAAAGGGGAAGAATTTTAATCTACGTAGATGGCCTGAAACAGGGAATTGATAAAATAGATTATGAGATAGCTAGAAAATGGGATGCCAGCCCTCTATCATGTTTTCAAAACATACCTTGTTGTGTCCTAAAGGCAGGTTCCTAAACTGCGCTCTTAGGGAATTCCCTGGCGGTCCCCCGGTGAGGACTCCATGCTTTCACTGCCGAGGGCCCAGGTTCAATCCCTGGTCAGGGAACTAAGATCCTATAAGCCGTGTGGTGTGGCCAAAAAAAAAATTAAAAACCAAAACAAAACAAACAAAAAACCCCTCTGTTCCTAGACACGAACTCTATAAAAATAAATATTCCGGTGTAGATAAATGCAGAGCAAAGTGCCTGGCGGTAATAGCAGCTCTCTTACAGCAGAAGCTTAGGTGCTTTTCCTTTTCTTCTTAATACCTTTATGTTTTTAGTTTTTGAATGATGAGTATATCCATTCCTCTCATAATAAGAAAAAGAAGTCTGTCTTAAGAGCTTCTTGTTGTTTATACAGAATCGTGTGGGCTCCCATAACCTGAAAAATATTATTGCTCCAACAACCAGATTCCATTTCCTCTTGCAACTTTAAGGTCATAGAACTTTAATAGAAATTGTTATTTCCCACTCACTGGAAGAGGAAAAGCAGTGAAAAATTTATGATTCTTGTCCAAGGACCAAAAGTTGCTTTTTCTCACCTCAGACCAAATTCTTGTAAGTTCTCTTTCATTCATTTAGCAGGATTTCGGTGGTAGAGTTGCTGACTCAGGTTTTTTTCTGGTCTGGGGATGGCACTGGATTTCCTGGGACAGAAATTACATTCTTATCATCAGAGCATGGGCCTCGCCGGTGAGGCAGAGGGCTAACTGCATCGGCCCTGGCTCTGGAGAGGGGCGGGGAGGGCTGAGCGGGTGGACGTTCCTGCTGCTTTTTCCCTCACCTTCGTCTTTGGCCGTAAAGAAGCAAAGATGACGAAATGTACGGGCAGCATATTCTTAGCACGCACATGTGACCAAGTGGCTTCAGTCGTGTCCAGCCCTTGCGACCCCATTGTAGCCCACCAGGGTCCTCTGTCCACAGGATTCTGAGGCAAGAGCACTGCAGTGGGTTGCCATTTCCTCCTCCAAGAGATCTTTCCGACCCAGAGATCAACCCCAGTCTCCTGCATTGCAGGCGGGTTCTTCTACCACTGAGCCACAGGACGTGGAGATCAAATCCAGAATGCTGGAGGTATCAGTGCAGACGGTGTCAGCAGACAGCACGTGTGATTGGATCCGATGGAGCAAGAGACAGCCTCAGGGGCCCAGGCTGTTCTGAGTCCTGGTCCATCGTTACTGAGTCAAAAATCGCTCCTTGTGGCCAATGCCACCTTGCATTTTATTCCCGAAATCCAGAGAAGTTCTGTACGGGACTTCCCTTCCCCAAGTGAGAGGGGTCCATTCCAGCTTGTTTCCCCTGAAAGCTGGGACCGTGTCACGTCCTTTAAACCTCTGTGGGCCCAGTGACCCTTCCTTCCGAGCAGTTAACATTTTCTAAAACATACCGCCTGCTTTGGACCCGACTTTATTCTCCACTGAGGAGGCCTGTGAGGCTTTTCCTTGTCCGAGAGTCCCTCCGAATGGACACTTTATGAACTGCAGCCGGAGACGCGGCGTCCACTAGCTCTCCAGGCAGCTGCAGTTTCTCAGCCGAGAGAATCGCTGGGTCTCTCGCGGGTCTGGGCCAGGTGCGGAGAGACGCCCGCCAGGTGGGGCCTGGAGCTGCCCCTGCTGTCAGGTTGCCCCGAGTCTCTAGACTTGAAGCTCCAGTGGGCCGGGCGAGTGGGGAGGGGAGGTTGGAGATGATGGGGTCTGGCACCAAGGTCCAGGCTGCAGCCCCGGAAGGGCTGGGGAAGGGGCAGGTCCCTGCTGGCCAAGGACGGGGCAGGGTGAACCCAGATAGGTGGAGGGCGTGGAGGCTCGGGGGTCAGGACGCAGGTCACGAGCCGCAGTCGGCCACAGGGGTTCAGAGTCATCAGTATCAGAGCGGGGGCTCCCCAGTGGGGGCTGAGTGTTGGGGCCCAGGCAAGTACCGAGCACACTGTGCTGGGTGCGGTCAACTGTTTGACACGCTCAGTGATCAGCCCGTCGGGGCCAGGCCGCGTCCCTGGGTGCGTGTGGAACCGAGCATGGGGTGTCCCCAGAACCAAGACAGAACGTTTCAGTAACAGAGCACACAGCCCATTGCCCTCGTTTCTAGGTTGGGTGCCTCCAAGATACGACGTCACTCAAGCCTCAGAAATTCTCTCTGTTCTAAAGTCACAGTGATGTGACTTAGCATCTCCTGGGCCACCCGCTGGTGACCAGACCTGTGAGCCCCCGTCCTCAGCTCCCTGCCACCTCTAGCTCCATCGCTCCTTCCGCCAGATCGAGCCTGGCCCCTTGGGGTGCCCACACGCTCATGGAGAACTGGGGGCCCAGTGGGCAACCCTCCCCTCAAAGGCCTCCCGTCTAGGAGCTGCCCTGGCCGGTCTTCACTGCCCGTCGCAGGGGCCGCCCTAGACCCCTGCCCACCCGCAGGGGGACACTCCCTCCTGCGTAGACGCTGGTCCTGAAGGGCGTGGAGAAAGGAGGGTCCCTCCGTCCTTGAGGGCCGGGCGCTGAAGGCACACAGCCCGGGGCCCGCAGGCGCCCAAAGGTTGTCATAGAAACCGCAGACCTGTGCTCCAGGAGCTTGTGGCTTAAAGAGGAGGAGGACTCTGCCCAGAGTGCCCTCAGGGGCCGTGTCGCCCGGCAGTGTGGACACCTGTGGGTGCTGGGAGGGGACCCAGGTGCTTTGCCCTCTGTGCCCGGGCCTGGTGCCAGTCGAGGCGTCCTGGGCCCTGCCTACCAGGTGACCTTCTGAGCCACCCGCTGGCCTGGAGCCTGGCTGGTTCTGACCCTTCCCGGGCCCAAACTCACCCGTCCACCCCTCCTGCGACCCCCACGCTGGCCAGGGCTCGTTTCTCTGATGGCTGGAGAGGCTTGACTCAGAACCAGCCCCCCTCGGCGCCATGCCCACTGCTAGACAGCTTGGCCGCCCCGACAGTGTCTCGTGCCAGGGACACTGGGTGAACCCTCCCTTTCCGGAAGCAGCCTGCGTCCCCCACCGGCTGCATTGCGGGAGTCCTGGCTCATGGAGCAGAACCCCCTCCCCTAGGACGCGGCTCCTCCTCTCGCGACACCCTCAGAGGAGCTAAAGGCGCGGCGGGGACAGGCCTTGGGGACATGGCGTCCTCCCGGCCCACGTGGGGAGGCCCATTTGGGGCGGTGAGGGCCCAGCCCCAGGAGCTCTGAGAGTCATCTTGTTTGGCCCAAGGGTCTTGGCCTACGTGGTGAAGGGACGAAGCCAGAGGAGGGCGGACGTTCCCGGTTGATATCAGGCGGACCCTCGGTCCCGTCCGTCACATGCGTCCTGATGGGAGAGGTGTGGTGGGGGGTCTGACACACAGGAGAGGCGGCCTGGGGGCTGAGCAGAGGCTGGAGAGACGTGGCCGCCAGCCCGGTGAGGCTGCGGGATGCAGGGCAGGTTCTTCCCTGGAGCCTCTGGCCAGAACGTGGTCCTGCCAGCACTTTGAGGTTTTCTTTTTTCACTTTTAGTTTTATTTTTTTAACACCAAAACTGTTCTGTATTGGGGTTTGGCCGATCAACAGTATGATAGCTTCCAATGCACAGTCAGGGACTCAACCATCCAACTCCCCTCCCATCCAGGCTGGCAGACAGCGTGGAGCAGAGTTCCCTCTGCTGTATAGCAGGTTTTCCAACACCTTGATTTTATCCCGGTAATTCTGACATTGGCCTCCAGACCTGTGGGAATAAATCTCTGTTATTTTAAGCCACTGAGTTTGTAGTCACGTGTCCCAGCAGCCACAGGAAGCTGATCCTGCTGGACCCACAGGACAAGGACACCTGCAGGAGAAGCTGGAGGTCATCCCTGCCCTCCTCCAAGGCAAGACGTTCTTCCCCGCACCCCACTCACTGTGGGGCGGGGCGGGGTTGGAGGAGCCTGCCCTGCCACCGGACCTCAACCTCTTATGGACCAGAGCTCCCCTCTCACCCCATTCACCGTGTTTCTCCAGCATGAGGCTGGTGGATGCTTATTGGGCTGAAAAAAAGAAAATGAAAATACAGCCCACCCGCCAGGCTCTCATGGTGCACACGAGGGATATTTCAAGGGTTATTGGCATGGGCGGGGGGGGGGGGGGTGGCCACCGAACACGATTTGGACGCGCGTCATCCTGCTTTGTTGAATGTCATTCACCCTCATTCCAGGATTTGTTTTTGTGATCTTAAAAACATCTCTGCCTTTGAGCACAGTTACCCAGCTCGCGGCACACCCACGGCAGCTGTCTCTCCTCCCTGTGTTTTCCTGTTGCTGTTTGTCCTAGAATTAGCATCGCACACAAAGCTTCACTCCTGCGTGTGTGTGGGCACAGCGCCCATGGCCTCCTGGGCCAGGAGCAATGGATGCTCTCGGGCCCGAGTCTTGTTGACGTGTCATCTCATGGGGTCCGGGCACCAGCCTGTCGCTTCTTAGGCTGATATCAGCCGGTCCCTGAGGCCCTGCCGTAGAGATTACTTGGCAACCAGAACACCCCAACCACTGAATGATTTTAGAATCGCACCCCTGAGAAAGAAGGCTGAGCGCTGAATAACTGATGCTTTTGAACTGTGGTGTTGGAGAAGACTCTTGAGAGTCCCTTGGACTGCAAGGAGATCCAACCAGTCCATCCTAAAGGAGATCAGTCCTGGGTGTTCATTGGAAGGACTGATGCTGAAGCTGACACTCCAGTACTCTGGCCACGTGATGTGAAGAGCTGGCTCATTTGAAAAGACCCTGATGCTGGGAAAGATTGGGGGCAGGCGGAGAAGGGGACAGCAGGATGAGATGGTTGGATGGCATCACCGACTCGATGGACACGGGTTTGGGTGGACTCTGGGGGTTGATGATGGACAGGGAGGCCTGGCGTGCTGCGGTACATGGGGTCGTAAAGAGCCGGACACGACTGAGCGACTGGACTGAACTGGACTGAACTGGCCACCGCACTCACCTCTCAGTCGGGTGGAGTGAGCGCTTCAGCCCCTCCCGTTCTCCACGGGAGCGCTTCGTTTTTAAGCCCGAATTTGTCGTCTCTTGTGATACTCGGGTTGCTTTTCAGGCGAGCAGACCTCCTGTAGACCTGGGTCACGCTTCCCCGGCGGTCAGGGCCCCTGGAGCCTCCTGTCTCAGCGAAGACCGTGCTCGGGCGGCGGCCGAGGCGGGGACTCCCGTCCAGGGCGCCGCGCGAGCTCGCGTCCTGCCGTCCGTTCTTCTCTGCCGCCTCCAAGCCGCCGAAGGCAGAGGGCGCTGTGTCTGCGTGCCTCCGTCTCCTCCTCCGGCCCTCCTTGCGCGGGAGATGCGGCCCTGCGGGCTGACCTGCAGGAAGCGCCGGCGGCTCGCGAGCTGCGGCTCCCAGCGCTCGGGGTGGCAGGACGGAGGTGTGTCTGGGAAGCGCGTCACGGCGCGGCCGGGCCGGGCGCCTGCTTCTGTCCTGTGCGCCCTCGGCTGCGCGAGGTCAGGTGCTGTCTCACGGGAGAGTGGCTGGAGGGGCCGGTGGAGCGTGAGGGACACGCGGCCGGCTGCTCTGTGGCGGTCACTCTGGGCCGGCCCGCCGCGCCTCGGACGCTGAGCAGGTCACTAGAGCGTGGCCACACGGTCACCTTCCCGTGCGACGGCTTCTGGGCAAGGGCGGTGCCAGCCCTTGGCGGGTCTGCAGGCACCCACGCAGCGCCGTCTCTGCCCTCTGCCCTCGGGGCCCCACCTGAACACCTGGTGTTTTTAGCTCCTTTCACCTGTCCTCCCCCCCACCGCCCACCGCCCACACCGGCACCGTCTTCTGAAATTCTTCTAAATGTCTCCTTTGACGGTCACACTAACCGTCTGTTGATGGGCTGGAGAGTGGATCTTGCCAGCTTCCCCACAGTACCACCTGGAAGCCCCCTCCCTCCGCCCAGTTGTGACTCGGTGGGTGAAGCCAAGGCCGCCGTCCAGGGGCCGTGCTGTGAGAGCTGCTGGGCTGAGAGTCTGGCCCCAGGGAGATGTGTCCCTGTGGCGTCCAGCTGACTGGGGGCCCCAGAGCTTTTAGCTGCGCTGAGCAGGAGAGTGAGGAAGGCCCCCGGGCATGGTGGACGTGGCCGTGGTCCCTTCTTGTCAGACCGACGGGTGATTGACAGGTGTCGGCGTCGGCCCTCCCGCACAGGCGCCTCCATCAGCTGCTCCGCGGAGCTGCCCCTCTGCGGGCAACGCGGCCTTGTCTCCACTTTAGTTTCCATTTGCTTCTCCATCTCGAGTGGGCACTGGGGCCACCCAGGGTCTTGGGAAAGGTCTGAGTCTTCCCCCTGGGTCAGCCCCCCTCCCATGCGGTCCTCATGCACAGCGGGTTAGAAGCCACCAGCCTCTACAGAGGAAAGAGATGACTTCTTGTAGGGTTCCAGTGCCGCCGTGTGTGGGCTAGCCTGCTGGCTGCTCAGGCGGGAGGCCGACCAGCTCTCCTGGCTTGGGGGGTGGGGAGGGTGTTAGGATGCAGGTTCTGCTTCCTCAGGTTTGGGCGGCAACCCTGGTGTCACAGATGCTGCTGGACCAGGCCAGCGCTGAGTCTCCAGGCTTGACCGCTGGGTCCCCCAGGCCCACTGCCCGTGGTGGGCGGTGGCAGCGGGCAGCTTCTCTCGTGGCGAGGGTCAGAGCCTCCTCCCCCGCTTCAGCACCGTCGTGACGTCTCTCGATTGACCGGGTCCTGATGCGGGTCGCTCCACAGTGTGGGCAGTTCTCCTTTTGCAACCTGGGATCTTTCTTCTTCTCTCTTTGCAGTACGAGACGCGAAAAACCTAATCCCTATGGATCCGAATGGGCTTTCAGATCCCTATGTGAAGCTGAAGCTTATTCCTGACCCCAAGAACGAGAGCAAACAAAAAACCAAGACCATCCGCTCCACGCTGAACCCCCAGTGGAATGAGACCTTCACGTTGTGAGTTGAACCCCTCTTCCTGATGTATTTCCTCCTTCACATTATGAGCAGGAATGAGCTGGGCTTATTATAAACGTCTTTAAACATCCATTCATCCCTAAGCCTTTCTCCCACGGCTGCTGGCGACGTAGCTGTGGTCACCCTTGGTTGATGGGTAGAAACTCAGTTTACCAAGACTTATACGTAATACCCCAAGTTACCATCAGTAACTCCTGTACAAAAAATTCTCTCACATTTCAGATGTAAGAGCAAGCCCTCTTGGTTGACTTCGGTTTTTGGGGGGGTGGTTAGAGGAGGCTGTAGATAAGAGTTTGAACAATAGTTTTTAAAACAAGGAATAAGTGAGTAGCCATCGAAGCTGATGTTGCCACTGAAATGGGAAGGTTATCTTTCCATCTAAGCAGGGAAGACTTTCTGGGGAAGGCGACATTTAATGTGGGCCTGAAAGGAGTGGAAAGATTTTGGAGACAGAGATGGGAGGGGGGAGAGAAGGGAGGAAAGGTTGGGGAGTGGAGGCCTGAGTAAGTCAGGAGCAAGAAGGCTGTGAGCACAGCTGAGCACAAGCAAGGGGCCCTCTCTGCGAATGAGGACACAGGAAGCGCTTGTCTGTCACACCCAGACGTAGCTGTCTAGGGTAGAGACCAGAGGCTGTCCGGCCTGCTCTGGGAGGGGCTGGACCGTAAATGGGTTAGGCCTCATGGGTCATCCAGTCTCTGTTGCAGGTACTGTTCTGGATTCTGACCTGCCATAGCCAAATGTGTCCAGACAAATAGCCATGACTATTTCAATAAAACTTTATTTACACACACAAGCAGTGGGCCTGACTTGCTCACGGCTCATGGCTTGCTAACCTCTTGTCGAGAGCTTTGGTTCCCGAGGGGCTGGCACTTTGTTGATGATGGAGAGCCACAGGAAGAGAACTGAATATGCTGTTTCCTTAATCTCAGATTCAGACCTCGAGCCTGTGGTATCACCCCTTAAACCACAGTCAAGATAACCCCTGCGTACGTGTTCTTTGACAGCAAATTAAAACCTTCTGATAAAGACCGGCGGCTGTCCGTGGAGATCTGGGACTGGGATCGAACTACACGGAACGACTTCATGGGGTCCCTTTCCTTTGGGGTCTCGGAGCTGATGAAGATGCCGGCCAGCGGATGGTGAGGAAGGCTGAGTGTGTCTGTGTGAACCAAAAGTTAATTGTCTCAAAACATTAGTGCTCTCAGAGATTCAGAAGACGAGCGGGCTTAAGTCCAGAGGGACCACTGTGTGTGAAGTTTCCTGGGTCCTGGCTCCCCAGTGAACGCATTTCAGAACCAGCTGGACTGGAGCCTGGGAGTGGGGGTGGTGTTGCACCTGGTCTTGCCGGCACGGTCTCACCCTCCTCTGCCCCGTGTCTCTGAAGGTACAAGCTGCTGAACCAAGAGGAGGGTGAGTACTACAACGTGCCGATCCCCGAAGGCGACGAGGAAGGCAACGTGGAGCTCAGGCAGAAATTCGAGGTGAGACAGCAGCGTGAGCGAACCATCTTTCTGTTCAGAAAGTCTCACTTCAGGAAGGGCCAGATTGCTGTGGTCACTGGGCTGGAAGGCAAAAGTCATTTGAATGTTAATCTTTGTCCTTATCTAAAGGCATAGATGTTGCGTCATCGCCTTGCTTTGCAGGCTGTTGACACTCTGGCTGTTATCCTTAGAGCACGGAGACTGGGAACAGCCCTGCAGAGAGGGGCTGGTTCCTGCGCAGGGAGCCGGTCTGGCATCAGCGGGGAGATGGGCAGGCCCGAGGCTTCTCCAGGCGGCAGCGTCCTTGGGTGTGACTGGCGGGCCAGCATCTTCCTTTTCTCTGCAGATCTCTAGGAAGGGAGCTCCTTCTCCACACCCCGGTGCGCGCCGCCTTCTGCCCCGGTGGTGTCCTCTGAGAGAGGTGTCCTTCCTCTCTTCCCTCCTCCCCTGTTCACCCCTGCTTCTCTCTCCTCACCTGACGTCTCAGCTCTTAATGCAGTTTCTGTTCCAAGCACCTGCCTTACGCTCCATTTCTTGCCATTTCTTGCCATTTCCCCAGTCACCTGTGTGTTGGTTGTTCGAAGGACCCATGTAGTAGCCGACTGTCTCTGCACCAGGCTCACAGGGGCTTCCCTGGGGGCTCAGACGGTAAAGAATCCGCCTGCAGTGCAGGAGACAGGGGTCGATCCCTGGATCAGGAAGATTCCCTGGAGGAGGGCATGGCGGCCCACTCCAGTATTCTTGGACTTCCCTGGTGGCTCAGACAGTAAAAAATACGCCTGCAGTGCAGGAGACTCGGGTGTGATCCCTGGGTCAGGAAGATCCCCTGGAGGAGGGCATGGCAGCCCACTCCAGTATTCTCGCCTGGAGAATCCCGTGGACAGAGGAGTCTGGCGGGCTGCCGTCCACGGGGTCGCAGAGAGTCGGACACGACTGAGCATCCGAGCAGTCACACACACCTTGACTCGTTAGCTGTGAAGCTTCCCCTTCCTCGGGCAGCTCCCAGGCCCTAGAGATGTTCCGATGTGCACGCACATGCGGGCACAGAGACCCTGCACGGCCGGCGCCCTTGGGTCCCTCCTCCTGCTGTTGTTTCTTCTCCCAAATATATTCCGTCCCAAAGAAGCGTACAGGTCATACCTGCCGGTTGGAATGGGTTCTGAAGGATGTAAAACACAGAATGTTCACAGTGGTGTGGCACTGCTGTCATTGTTCAGTTGCTCGGTCGCGTCCGACTCTGCGACCCCGGGGACTGCAACACGCCAGGCTCCTCTGTCCCTCACTGTCTCCAGGAGCTTGCTCAAATTCAGGTGCGTTGAGTTGATGATGCCCCCTTCTCCCCGCTACCTCAATCTTTCCCAGCATCACGGCCTTTTCCAGTGAGTCTGTTCTTCACATCAGGTGGCCAAAGTATTGGAGCTTTAGCTTCAGCATCAGTCCTTCCAGTGAATATTCAGGGTCGATTTCCTTTAAGATGGACTGGTTGCATCTCCTTGCAGTCCAGGCGACTCTCAAGAGTCTTCTCCAGCACCACAGTTCTAAAGCATCAGTTCTGCTGGGTTCAGCCTTCTTTGTGGTCCCACTGATCACTGACATCTGGTTAGGAGGCTGCTGACGGCAGGCACTTGCGGGCAGGGCCTGGGCGCCATCGGGAGCGTGGAGGACGGGGTCTGGAGGGCACTCTGTGGGCTGTGGGTCTGGAGGCCCACACACCACTGGCAGGACCGCCCCAGAGACGGCAGATGCCTGGGGATCACAGGTGTGTCGGCTTCTGTTAATCCTGGGGAAACATTTTGAGATTATCCTTGTTACAGATGAACAAAATGTGATCCAGTTATGACGAGAGTTAAGGCGTTTAATCACTGCCCTTGAGACTCAGTTGCCAGGTTGTCTGTGGAAAGAAAGCAGGCATTCTCTGTTTATTGCTGTTGAAACTGGATTTTCCAAAAGCCTCCATTGTCTTTGAAGACGTTAGCTAATTCAGGATATTCTTCAGATGGGGGGAGAAAATGGTTCATTGGAGACCCCCAACAAAGTGTAGCTGTGTGTTGGTTTGATCAGGCCTGCCGGTGTTACCATGGAAACCTGAGTACTTTCCGATGACCTTTTGGACACAAAACAGAAAATCTGTGTGCCTCATTATGGACTCTGCTTTCTTCCCCCAGAGGGCTTTCTTAATTACTTCCTGAGCTGTGTGATGTTCCGGGAGGGGTGGATCTGTAAAGTGCACATCAGTGGGAAGAGATTTGTTTTCCTCTTTGTGCTTCAGCTCTTAGAGGCAGAGCCTTAAACTGAAATGGGATGAGGCTCAGTGTTGGAAATCATTTTCTCACCCCTGTTCGAGCATCGTCAACAGGGATTAACGCTGCTCCTCAGCAGAGCAGACCCGAGGGCAGACTGAAGGACGCTGCACAGAATTTCTAACATTCTGGGTGGGGGGAGCGCACGCGTTTATGTGACTGCACCGCGGCGTGTTTTCAGGGGTGCGCCGTGGGCTGCACCCGTCTCAGAACTCACCTGTGCCCTGTGCTAAAGGCCCTCCCCTGTGTCTCAGGCTCGCCAACCCCCGCCCCGAACCTTACATCACCCTCCAGCCCTGTGCCCCCTTGCTGGGCACACCTGTCCGTGTGTTATCTCCACATGGATCCAGAGAGGAGCCTCGGGTCCTGCTGTGAAGGCTTTGGACTCTAAACTTCAGGCCCCACGAGGAATCCATGTCTCCCGGTCACTTGCCCGCATCGGGGAGGGTGCCTGAGCTCGTGTCTGGGGGGGAAGCTGTCGGGGCTGTCTGCTCTGTAGCCCAGGGCCTGCCTCCGTTTACACAGCCAGGTGCCCCGAGCACTTGGGCGAACAAACCAATTCGTGCGATGAGCGTGGTCACGCCTGGAGATGAACCAGCTCCTTTCTCAGAAAAGGGGAATTCTGGAAATTTCCATGCAGTGAACGCTGCATCTCCTCAGTGCCAAGTACCACCTGTGGGGATAGAGGCTTTAGACGGGGGCTCCCCTGCTGGCCCAGTGGCTAAGAATCTGCCTGCCAGTGTGGGGGACCCGGGTCAGTCCCTGGTCCGGGAGGATCCCACGTGCTGTGGAGCAGCTGAGCCCGGGCCCTCCAGCCTGTGCTTTGCAGCGAGAGAAGCCTCCCCCAGAGACAGCCCGCCCACAGCTGGGGAGCAGCCCCCGCTCGCTGGAACCAGAGAAAGTTCTCAAGCAAAGACCCAGCACAGACAAAAATGAATGAAATTTCTTTTTTAAAAAAGACAGACTTCAGACTGGCTCCCAAGGACACAGCGAGCATGAACGGGTTGGAACCTGCCCCTGACCCCCCAGCGCGCGCAGGTGACATCCTGGCCTCACAGGAGGCAAGCAGGCCTCCTCCCAGCCCCCACCCCGCAGCTGACCCAGCTGGGCAGGGCTGACTGTGGCCTCGGCAGGGTTCTTACTGGCGCCCAGCCCTCGCCCTCGGGAGGCCAACCCATCCTCCCTGCTGAGGAGGCGTGGCTCGCTCGGCGGGGGCGGGGCCTCGGGGGCTGCAGGACACAGGCCCAGGAGCCTGAGGCCAGGAGCTTGGGGCTTGGCTTCGCTTCCAGTGATGGCTTTTGTTTCCACGGATGAGGCCTCCTTTCCACTGAAGACCTGGGCCTCGGTTGTGCCCCTTCCCTGGGCATCAGTGCAACAGATGCGGCCGCAGAGCCTCGGACCAGGAGCTCAGCGAGTTCAGCAGCTGGCGTGCCTTCAGCAGTCATTGAAAACCAGCTCGCTGGCGTTTGGGCTGCTACTCTGACCTTGTCCACCTGGAGTAGGGGTGTGCGTCCTCCTGATCCCCACCCCGATCTGGGCTGCGGTCCAGGCAGGTTCCCTCCAGACTCTGGGACTGGCTGAGTCACTGCATAAGCCTTTCCTTTGATTTTTTTTAAAGCAATTTGGGCTGTTTTGTTATATCCAAGCTTGGAACAGCTTAGAGTTCTTTCTGGGTCCATTTAAGTCTAAGAATAACTGCCCAGTGACTGCATGGCAACTGTATAGAAGCTTCTCTGCTGGAGCATTTTTGCCTCCTATTCCAGGCGGAGGTGGGAGGTTCAGTTCAGTTCAGGTTAGTTACTCAGTCCTGTCCGACTGTTTGCAACCCCATGGACCACAGCACGCCAGGCCTCCCTGTCCATCACCAACCCCCCGAGTTCACCCAAATTCATGTCCATGGAGTCTGTGATGCCATCCACCATCTCATCCTCTGTCGTCCCCTTCTCCTCCTGCCCTCAATCTTTCCCAGCATCAGGGTCTTTTCAAATGAGTCAGTTCTTCGCATCAAATGGCCAAAGTATTGAAGCTTCAGCTTTAGCATCAGTCCTTCCAATGAACACCCAGGACTGATCTCCTTTAGGATGGACTGGTTGGATCTCCTTGCAGTCCAAGGGACTCTCAAGAGTCTTCTCCAACACCACAGTTCAAAAGCATCAATTCTTCGGCGCTCAGCTTTCTTCACAGTCCAACTCTCACATCCATACATGACTACTGGAAAAACCATAGCCTTCACTAGATGGACCTTTGTTGACAAAGTAATGTCTCTGCTTTTTAATATGCTGTCTAGGTTGGTCATAACTTTCCTTCCAAGGAGTAAGCGTCTTTTAATTTCATGGCTGCAATCACCATCTGCAGTGATTTTGGAGCCCAAATAATAAAGTCTGACACTATTTCCTCTGTTTCCCCATCTATTTCCCATGAAGTGATGGGACCAGATCTTTGTTTTCTGAATGTTGAGCTTTAAGCCAACTTTTCACTCTCCTCCTTCACTGTCATCAAGAGGCTTTTTAGCTCCTCTTCACTTTCTGCCATAAGGGTGGTGTCATCTGCCTATCTGAGGTTATTGATATTTCTCCCGGCAATCTTGATTCTAGCTTGTGCTTCTTCCAGCCCAGCATTTCTCGTGATATACTCTGCGTATAAGTTAAATAAGCAGGGTGACAATATACAGCCTTGACGTACTCCTTTTCGTATCTGGAACCAGTCTGTTGTTCCATGTCCAGTTCTAACTGTTGCTTCCTGACCTGCATACGGATTTCTCAAGAGGCAAGTCAGATGGTCTGGTATTCCCATCTCTTTCAGAAATTTCCACAGTTTATTGTGACCCACACAGTCAAAGGCTTTGGCATAGTCCATAAAGCAGAAATAGATGTTTTCCTGGAACTCTCTTGCTTTTTCCATGATCCAGCAGATGTTGGCAATTTGATCTCTGGTTCCTCTGCCTTTTCTAAAACCAGCTTGACCATCTGGAAGTTCACGATTCACACATTGCTGAAGCCTGGCTTGGAGAATTTTGAGCATTACTTTACTAGCGTGTGAGATGAATGCAATTGTGCGGTAGCTTGAGCATTCTTTGGCATTGCCTTTCTTTGGGATTGGAATGAAAACTCAGCTTTTCAAGTCCTGTGGCCACTGCTGCGTTTTCCAAATTTGCTGGCATATTGAGTGCAGCACTTTCACAGCATCATCTTTCAGGATTTGAAACAGCTCCACTGGAATTCCATCACCTCCACTAGCTTTGTTCATAGTGATGCTTTCCAAGGCCCACTTGGCTTCACATTCCAGGATGTCTGGCTTTGGTGAGTCATCACACCATTGTGATTATCTTGGTCATGAAGATCTTTTTTGTACAGTTCTTCCGTGTATTCTTGCCACCTCTTCTTAATATCTCTGCTTCTGTTAGGTCCATACCATTTCTGTCCTTTATCGAGCCCATCTTTGCATGAAATGTTCCCTTGGTATCTCTAATTTTCTTGAAGAGATCTCTAGTCTTTCCCATTCTGTTGTTTTCTTCTATTTCTTTGCACTGATCACTGAGGAAGGCTTTCTTATCTCTCCTTGCTATTCTTTGGAACTCTTCATTCAGATGCTTATATCTTTCGTTTTCTCCTTTGCTTTTTGCTTCTCTTCTTTTCACAGCTGTTTGTAAGGCCTCCCCAGACAGCCGTTTTGCTTTTTTGCATTTCTTTTCCATGGGGATGATCTTGATCCCTGTCTCCTGTACAATGTCACGAACCTCATTCCATAGTTCATCAGGCACTCTATCTATCAGATCTAGGCCCTTAAATCTATTTCTCACTTCCACTGTATAATCATAAGGGATTTGATTTAGGTCATACCCGAATGGTCTAGCGGTTTTCCCCACTTTCTTCAATTTAAGTCTGAATTTGGCAATAAGGAGTTCATGATCTGAGCCACAGTCAGCTCCCGGTCTTGTTTTTGCTGACTGTATAGAGCTTCTCCATCTTTGGCTGCAAAAGAATATAATCAATCTGATTTCAGTGTTGGCCATCTGGTGATTCCATGTGTAGAGTCTTCTCTTGTGTTGTTGGAAGAGGGTATTTGCTATGACCGATGCGTTCTCTTGGCAAAACTCTGTTAGCCTTTGCCCTGCTTCATTCTGTACTCCAAGGCCAAATTTGCCTGTTACTCCAGGTGTTTCTTGACTTCCTACGTTTGCATTCCTGTCCCCTATAATGAGAAGGACATCTTTTTGGGATGTTAGTTCTAAAAGGTCTTGTTGGTCTTCATAGAACCATTCAACTTCAGCTTCTTCAGTGTTCCTGGTTGGGGCATAGACGTGGATTACTGTGATATTGAATGGTTTGCCTTGGAAACGAACAGAGAGGTCAGTAAGTCAGTTCAGTCGCTCAGTCGTGTCCGACTCTTTGCGACCCCATGAATTGCAGCACACCAGGCCTCCCTGTCCATCACCAACTCCCGGAGTTCACCCAAACTCATCTCCATCAAGTCGGTGATGCCATACAGCCATCTCATCCTCTGTCGTCCCCTTCTCCTCCTGCCCTCAATCCCTCCCAGCATCAGGGTCTTTTCCAGTGAGTCAACTCTTCACATCAGGTGGCCAAAGTATTGGAGTTTCTGCTTTAGCAAATCAGTCCTTCCAATAAACGCCCAGAACTGATCTCTTTTAGAATGGACTGGTTGGATCTCCTTGCAGTCCAAGGGACTCTCAAGAGTCTTCTCCAACACCACAGTTCAAAAGCATCAATTCTTCGGTGCCCAGCTATTTTTTATAGTCCAACTCTCATGTCCATACACGACCACTGGAAAAACCATAGCTTTGACTAGATGGACCTTTGTTAGCAAAGTAACATCTCTGCTTTTTAATATGCTATCTAGGTTGGTCATAACTTTCCTTCCAAGGAGTAAGTGTCTTTTAATTTCATGGCTGCAATCACCATCTGCAGTGATTTTGGAGCCCAAATAATAAAGTCTGACACTGTTTCCCCTGTTTCCCCATCTATTTCCCATGAAGTGATGGGACCAGATGTCATGATCTTCGTTTTCTGAATGTTGAGCTTTAAGCCAACATTTCACTCTCCTCTTTTACTTTCATCAAGAGGCTTTTTAGTTCCTCTTCACTTTCTGCCATAAGGGTGGTGTCATCTGCATATCTGAGGTTGTTGATGTTTCTCCCGGCAATCTTGATTCCAGCTTGTGTTTCTTCCAGCCCAGCGTTTCTCATGATGTACTCTGCATATAAGTTAAATAAGAAGGGTGACAATATACAGCCTTGACATACTCCTTTTCATATCTGGAACCAGTCTGTTGTTCCATGTCCAGTTCTAACTGTTGCTTCCTGACCTGCATACAGATTTCTCAAGAGGCAGGTCAGTGGTCTGGTATGCCCATCTCTTTCAGAATTTTCCACAGTTTATTGTGATCCACACAGTCAAAGGCTTTGGCATAGTCAATAAAGCAGAAATATATGTTTTTCTGGAACTCTCTTGCTTTTTCAATGATCTAGCAGATATTAGGACCCTTCTAAAGCCATGCCATGTTCATCTCAAGGCATCTCAGCCAATCTGGAGACCTCGGTGCCTCAAGGTCTCAAGCAGAGACATGCCGCTCCATCAGGAAGGTCCAGGAGACAGACTCAGGCTTACGTTTCCTCCACGGTTATTCCAACACCAGGATCTCAGCAAGGACAGTTTTGTTTCTCTTGCCCCCTTCAACCTGGATGTGGATTAAGATCTCTAGTCTAAAATAGAGCTTTTGGGGGTTGGAATAAAATGACCTGTTTTGCAAATGACTATAAGGAGACCTGTAATTGCAGATGTACAGGGCCGTGATTATAAGATGCACAGACGACAGTCGGTCCAGACCTGTCGGAGTGATGTGATGCTCACACGCTGCCCAGTATCCTGTCCTAGTGGGCAAAGCCTTCTGAGCACAAAGCATCATCCTTTCGTCTCTGCTGTCCTCTCTGCTCAGCAACAGGGCTGTTGTGACCCTTGCAGGCTGTGGACTTCCAGCTCAGAGAAGCAGCCCCCTCACATTTTCTCCCAGCAGCTGACCGCCCGCCACCACCACCCCGTGTGAACTTGAAGAACTAACCCCATGGCTGCCTGCATAGAATTCTCTGTTAAGATGGTCTCCCTTGTTTTGCTCGCACTAGTACTTGAAAAAGTCAAGTTATCCAATCATGATGGGTTAATTTAGGGAGAAGTTCAAGGTGAACAGAAGTACTGGTTAGCTGGCATTCGGTCAGCCAGAACTCGGCTAATCAGCTGCTTAACAGGTTTGTTTTTTGCCAGTAACCTTGGGCTCTTCAAGATACTGAGGAGCCTTCTGAATCATCAAGAAGTACATTTTGTTACACACAGTTCTGGTGGTAAGTGGGTGTGGTTTTACTTTCTTTTACGAATAGCAGCTATCTGTGCATAAAGTGACTGGTAACTGGCTATCGGGGCTTCTCCTGGGGCTTTCCAGGCGGCTCAGTGGTAAAGAATCTGCCTGCCAATGCAGGGGACGCAGGAGACCCAAGTTCGATCCCTGGGTCGGGAAGATACCCTGGTGGAGGAAATGGCAACCCCCTCCAGTGTTCTCGCCTGGAGAATCCCATGGGCAGAGGAGCCTGGCGGGCTACAGTCCATGGGGTCACACAGAGTCAGACACGAGTTAGCAACTAAACAGCAACTGTCTGTTCCTACACAGTCACTCAGTTAACCAGGGCTCCTCCGGCCCGGCACCCGCCCTGTGGGTCGGTGGAAGGCAGAAGGAGCCGTGAGCATCTGAGTGTCAGGGAGCTGTTGCCATGAGCCCTGTCGGGCCACAGACGCCAGAGGAGGAAGGCAGAGGGTCTTGGCCCCTGGTTTGACACAGTTCGTTGGGGGAAAGGCTGGTCCCTAGGCCTGCAGCCGGGAGCCCTGAGCGCTGCCCCCGTACCCCCCACACACCCCTCCCCCTCCAGCCGGCCCTGTCTGTGCCCGTGACCCCCTCCCCCATCCCCCCGGCCCCGTCTGTGACCCCCATCACCCCACCCCGTCTGTGCCCATGACCGCCTCCCCCATTCCCCCGGCCCCGTCTGTGACCCCTGTCCCACCGGCTCCATTCCCCCCGGCCCCGTCTGTGACCCCCCATCCCCCCGCCCCGTCTGGAGCTGTGACCCCGTCCCCCATCCCCCCAGGCCCCGTCTGTGACCCCCCCGTCCCCCAGCCCCGTCTGTGCCCGTGACCCCCTCCCCCATCCCCCCCGGCCCCGTCTGTGACCCCCCGTCCCCCCGGCCCTATCCCCCCCGGCCCCGTCTGTGCCCATTACCGCCTCCCCCATCCCCCCTGCCCTGTCTGTGCCCCCCGTCCCCCCGCCCCGTCTGTGCCCATGACCGCCTCCCCCATCCCCCCTGCCCTGTCTGTGCCCCCCGTCCCCCCGCCCCGTCTGTGCCCGTGACCCCCTCCCCCATCCCCCCCGGCCCCGTCTGTGACCCCTGTCCCCCCGGCCCTACCCCCCCTGGCCCCGTCTGTGCCCCCCGTCCCCCCGGACCCGTCTGTGCCCATGACCCCCTCCCCCGTCCCCCTCGCCCCGTCTGTGCCCATGACCCCCTCCCCCATCCCCCCGGCCCCGTCTGTCCCCCTCGCCCCGTCTGTGCCCATGACCCCCTCCCCCGTCCCCCCGCCCCGTCTGTGACCCCTGTCCCCCTGGCTCCATCCCCCCCGGCCCCGTCTGTGACCCCCCATCCCCCCGCCCCGTCTGCGGCTGTGACTCCGTCCCCCATCCCCCCAGGCCCCGTCTGTGACCCCCCCCGTCCCCCCGCCCCGTCTGTGCCCGTGACCCCCTCCCCCATCCCCCCCGGCCCCGTCTGTGACCCCTGTCCCCCCGGCCCTACCCCCCCCGGCCCCGTCTGTGCCCCCCGTCCCCCCGGACCCGTCTGTGCCCATGACCCCCTCCCCCGTCCCCCTCGCCCCGTCTGTGCCCATGACCCCCTCCCCCGTCCCCCTCGCCCCGTCTGTGCCCATGACCCCCTCCCCCGTCCCCCTCGCCCCGTCTGTGCCCATGACCCCCTCCCCCGTCCCCCCGCCCCGGCTGTGCCCCCCGTCCCCCCGCCCCGGCTGCAGCCGTGACCCCTCGCGGTGCCGCCCCCGGGCGCCTGGCCCTCCTCTTCCTCACCTCGCAGCTCCCGCTCCCGTCCCCCGGGGTGCCGCGTGCGCCCCGTAGAGGCGGTGGGTCCTCCGCCCTGTCCTTCCGCCGAGCCGTCCACAGGAGCCGTCACCCGGGTTCCTGTGTCCCCACGCCCGAGGCCCCGCCGCGCCCCCGCTCTGAGGGACGCGCGGTGTGTCCTGTCCAAGCGGCCACGGCCCCCAGCGAGGACACGCTCCCGCGTGACCCGGCGCACGCCCGCCCTCCCCGTTCCCGATCAGGGGCCTTTGGGCTTCCACCCGGGAGACCGCGGCCTCGCCTGTGAGTGACTCCAGACGCGTTCTGGCCAGTCTGGAAGGCAGCGCGTGGCGGGGAGGAGTGCGTCTTCAGGCTGACGGCATGTTTCCCTTCGTTCCTGTTAATGTGTGTCTCTGATCACACCTCCAGACCCAGTTCACCCTGGCTGAGGCACACACCTCTGTCAGCAGGCAGCCGGCGCGGTGTGCGCCGGCCGGCAAGACCGCTGTAAATATGTCACAGGCGGAGTCATCCAGTTCTGATCTTAACACCTGGCTTAATACCACTCCTGTTTCAGTTTTTTCCGCATTTCTTCCCAAGTCACTTCATTGTGTAACCTCATCAGCCGTTCTGTTCCCGAAGGATTCAAGGGGACTTTGCAACTTGCATGTAAATTATTTTAAAAATCTGGTCTATTGTCATTTCTGACAACACCGCTGCCTTTGGGAGGAGCTGGTTAGGGGCCACAGACCAGCTGTGTTCTCAGTGGATTGCTCTCATTAGTAATTAATCTCAGCCTGAGATGGTTACAGCATATTCATATCCGAAGCGAGTGAAAAATGTGAATGCTCAGACACCTGGGAACAAAATTCGCAAGGAAAGATCACATTCCCTACACTAAGCAAGAACCAACAGTCTTTCAAACGCGCCGCACGGAAGAAACACCCAACAAATGGTGCAGTTCAGCTTCTCGTCTCCAGAAGGCGTCCCTGACACTACAGGTGTGCCCCCCGAAGGGGCTTCAAAGAATTAGTGACCCGGTGACTGGAAATGGGGAAGGGAAAGTACTCTTTGAGGTTTCAGAAGCCTGAAGGGTGTGGCAATGGCTAGGTCCTCGGTGTCAGCACACCCACTGTGGGCGGCTGGGTCCCCGCTGTCCCCGGGGTCCCCGCGACCCCCTACTCCTCTCTGCAGCCCCTGAGGAGGGCTCTTCTTCCGGAGCTGCAGCCGTGCAGCAGCTACTGATCAAACGAGGTGGGGGGGGGGGGGAGATCCCGGCACAGGAGGCATTTGAGTCCATTTGACGGATGAAGAAACTGAGGCCCGGGAGGGGTCTGCCGTGCCGGAGCTGGTCCTCCCAGCCACATTCCCCCCAAGTCCCGTCAGCCTGTTACCACGGGGCAAGGCAGGGAGCGGGGGGCGCGCAGAAAACTGCCCAGAACAGCGCAGCTGAGCTGGGCTTGAAAGCAGGTGTCCCAGCTGAGCTATAATTAGATCCCTCCTTTTTGAAAACTGGTGCAATTTAAAAAACGCTCAGTGAAGATAGGGTGAAATCAACGATTATGGAAATTTTGTGCTAAATTTAATTGCAGTCAGCCCCGCTTTCAGAATGCTTGCTGCTGTCAATTAGAGGCATTTTAGAAAAAATTTAAATTGAGTAATTGAGCAAACATATTCAGCCTTCTGGGGGAAGGATCATATTTTTTCTGTCTTTCCCTCCATGCTCATCAGGTTTCAAACGTCTGCCCAGGTTCCTCGGGGCGCAGGAAGGGTGGGGATGACCTCACCCACCCACCTGTCCTGCAGCCGCTGACGAGGGTGAGAAGCGCCTGGAACTTTCCCAGGGGTCTGAGCTTTATTGCCAGCCATGGTTTGGGTTTTCGTTCTTGTTTTTCAGGAGCTCCCACCCTGTGATCACTTAGCACACGTTGAATTTCCCTGGGGGTGGCCGTTTCGCTGAATTCTGCCCTCACGTGACTCATCGTTCCATTATTTCCCAGACACAGTGGGTCTCGGGGGCTGCACCTGGCCCCCTCGGCCCTCCCAGCCTCCCTGGCATCCGTGGTTTGCAGAGTCTGGGCCCAGTCAGAGGTCTGGGGAGAGTCAGGACACAGAGACAGCTAGCCGTGGTTGGGGCTTGTCTCCTGAAATCACGCCCTTGGCAATTCTAGGACACACTCTGGTGTCTGCACTGTGCCAGGGTGGCAGGCATGAGGCCAGGCTCTCACACGAGAGACGAGTCACCTTCTGTGAAGGCAGAGCTGGGAAGGTAGCGTTTGCATCTTGTTTTTGCCATTTTGCAGTATTTACAGGAACTTCACTTCTGTGGGCCATTCTAGTGAACCTGGGCGTATTCCTAGACTTGGCCAAGAATCCAGGCAGAACGCGGGCATCGTTGTCACACTGAGTGCAGTAAGTCAGACAGGGAAGGAGGAACAGCATGTGGCATCCCTTATACGCAGAGTCTGAGAAGAAGTTCTGTGAATGAGCTTATTCACAAAACAGAGAGAGACTCACAGACTTAGAGATGGACCTTCTGGTTGCTGGGGGAGGATGGGGAAGGACAGTTAGGGAGTTTGGGGTGGATGGATGTGTCTGTTAGTCGCTCAGTCGTGTCCAGCTCTCTCGCGACTCCACGGACCATAGCCCGCCAGGCTCCTCTGTCATGGGATTCTGCAGGCAAGACTCCTGGAGTGGGTGCCACCTCCTCCTCCAGGGGATCCTCCCGACCCAGGGATCCAACCCTCTCACGCCTCCTCTCTTGGTGGCCGGGTTCTTTACCACTAGCGCCACCTGGGAAACGCTTTGTGATTGTTCCGTCGCCCAGTCGTGTCTGACTCTTGGCAACCCCATAAATGGCAGCACGTCAGGCTTCCCTGTCCTTCAGTGTCCCCTGGAGCTTGTCCATTGAGTCGGTGATGTCATCCGACCATCCCATCCTCTGTCGCCCCTGCCCTAAGCTGTGTTTAAAAGGATAGCTAACAAGGACCTACTGTACGGCACGGAGAACAGTTTTGCAGCGAGCCTGGATGCGAGGAGCAGAACGGATACACGTGTGTGTGTGGCTGGGTCCCTTTGCTGTCCCCTCGAAACTATCACAACATTGTTCATCACCTACACTCCAATGCAAAACAAAAAGTTTTTAAAAATAACATAAAAAAAAAAATTGCAATCGGTCCAGAAAATAAGTACCACAAGAGGGCAGTAAAGATTTGCAAGTAAAAGATTTCCCCAGCCGCACCAGAAGAGAGCCACGGGCTCTACTGCGCCTCTGCACTTCCTGCTGGACGCAAGACGGGCTTCCCGCTTTGACTGTGGGGACCCGTCTTGGTCCTGGGGGAGATGCCCATGGTCCAGCGGTTCCCGCAGTCTCCTCTGGCAGGAGCCCAGCTCACTTCATACCTACTCTGCTTTCCTAGGACAGAGAACTCCCCGTTTCTAGGCAATATTGCCAGCGGTCGGGAAACTCATTTCCTTTGCTGATGTAAGAAACGCCTCGGGAAGAAAGAGCCACCCCTATGGACCGTTGATCAGGGCCTTTATTGGGCGGTCGCTCTCGGGCAGAACTCCCGGGGGCGGGTGAGCAAGGAAGCGAAGGGAGTCTGCGAGGTATGAGGGGTGGGGAAGGGTTTTATAGCCCGGGCCGGGCTCCCATATAAGAAAGCGCGGGCTCAGCGGTGATTGGTGTCCAAGGGCTCCATGTCGGCCCCTGATTGGACGGCTTTGGCTGTCAGCCCGCCTCCGGGGCTTGTCTGCAGCACACTGCCGGGACATGTCCCGACGTGCCCGGGCATGCCTCAACACGCCCGACCTTGCCCGACCTTTCAGCTGCCACTGAGCTTGTCTGGCTCTGACCCTGCCGGCTCTGACTTAAGCCTGCCCCATGGCCATCCCAACGGGGAGCGTTTTAGCAGGAAAAGGCTTTGCTCTTTGTTGTTTAGCCACTGAGTCGTGTCGGACTCTCTGTGACCCCATGGACTGCAGCCCGCCAGGCTCCTCTGTCCTTGGGATTCTCCAGGCAAGAACACTGGAGAGGGTGGCCATGCCCTCCTCCAGGGGATCTTCCCGACCCTGGGATCGACCTGCATCTCCTGCATTGGCAGGTGGATTCTTTACCACTGAGCCTCTAGAAAAGGATACAAGTTTCAAAAAATTACCAAGTGCCCCAGATCCTCTCCAATGACGTGCCGTGGCCTTGAGCTCCCGTTAGGCCGGCATCAGGCAGACGTGTGCCCTCAGCTCCCTGGTGAGAGAAAGACGGGCTCTCTCCAGAAGGAAAAACTTGGACAGGGTGAAGTTTCTGGTCCCAGAAGCTCGCGTATGGAAGTCTGGACTCTCGGCCACTGGGCAGGACAGACCCAGTGGTCGTTCCGGGACCTCTGGAGTGGCGGGAGCAGCACACTCTTAACTGCTGGACTGAGCCGGCCTGCGGCGGGTGTCGGCGTCGGCGCGTGGATCTGGGAGATGGGGGAAAGCAGGTTGCCTGCAGGAAAGCATCACAGCCAGTACTGAGGCAGGGACGCTTGGGTCCAGAAGAACCAGGGGCTCCGTATTTCCCACAACGGCCCGAGTGCTAATGCGTCATGGGTCCGCGTGTCTCCCGAGAGAGTGGCTGAGTTGCCATGACAACGGACGCCTGCCAGTGGCCGGCGAATTCAGCAGGAGCGACAGCCGGTGTGGATGTGTCCATAAAAACATTTCTCATCAAGAAGATGACCTCGTGTGGTTTCCCATAAATTTTTGCTCTCCCGAGTAAGTTCTTCACTCACCACACCGTTTGGCTGCCGAACAGCTTTTTCCTGTGCTGGTCTTGAAAGAGGCTCGGTAGGGACTTAATTCAGGGGCATCTGAGGCTCTTCACTGTCACCATTCTGCCAGCTTGGCGAGGACAGAGGGAGGCTGTGTTTAAATCCAGCTGCAAATAAGGAATGATTTCAGAACCTGCGTTACGTGGGGCGAAAGGAGGCAGACAAGAGCCCCAGGCCAGATTCTGGCTGCTGTTTCTGTAAGTAAAGCTTTACTGGCGCACAGGCACACAAGCTCACCTGTTCACTCACAAAGTTCTCACGCTCCCTATGCGTGCTAAGTCACTTCAGCCGTCTCTGACTCTTTGTGACCCCAGGGACTGTAGCCTGCCAGGCTCCTCTGTCCCTGGGATTCTCCAGGCAAGAACACTGGAGAGGGCTGCCATTTCCTCCTCCAGGGGACCCTCCCGACGCCGGGATTGAACCCGGGTCTCACACCTCCTGCACTGCCGGTGGGATTCCTCACCACCGTCACCGCCTGAGAAGCGGCATCACGCACAAGTGATACGAAACCAGCTGAGTTCTCATCGCGTTGCTCTGGGAGCAGTGAATGTGTCGCCTAGAAGTAGGCCGTTGATCGGGCCCTGGGTTCTGCGCGGCCGAGCTCTTTCTGCCCCCCGGTGCCTGGTTGACGGAGCAGCACCAGACGCCGTCAGCCTTGCGTTTCAGGGCTGACCGGATGCGCAGAGCAGACACAGCACGTTTTTATTGCAGAAGCAGGATCGTCGCGTGGACGTCCGGTTACTCGTCTGCCCCAGACGGCGTCGGCCTGCCTGCCTTCGGACTCTCAGCACTAGGAAGAGCCTTCTGCTGTCGGGGTCCTCTCTCTCTGCGTGGCAGACATCTGTGATAAATGTTTGTTGTTCAGTTGCTCAGCCGTGTCCGAGTCTTTTAACCCCATGGACTGCAGCCCACCAGGCTCCCCTGCCCAGGCGAGAATACTGGAGTGGGCTGCCATTTCCTCCTCCAGGGGATCTTCCTGACCCAGGGATCCAACCCACGTGTCTTGTGTCTCCTCTATTGGTAGGCGGATTCTTTATCCCTAGCGCCACCTGGGGAGCTCACGTCTCCTGCATCAGCAGGCAGGTTCTTTTACTGATCACGCCACCTGAGAAGCCCACGATCCCTATAAAAGGTTGTTTTGATCAGAGAAAAGGGCCACCTCACAGCCCAGCATGTGATGAGCATGGTCAGGCTTCACTTCATGCTTCCTTTAACCAAAATGCTAGCGCAGACCTCACGCCAAGTGCGGCACTTGGGCTGGGTCTGCAGGGACGGGTGGAGGCTCGTCCTGCGAAGGCACAGCCGCCCCGCAGAGCCAGGTGTGAGCAGCCCACTGAGTGGTGGGGCGTGGACGATTCCTTGAGAGCTTTCTCGGCTACTAAAGGAAACACGTCAGATCCCACATTCCCCGGAAGAGCACAGCACCGACGTCCCGGTGGTCTGGTCGTGCCCAAAATCTCCCGAAAGCTTCTTCACCTCCTGCCATCTCTGTGGGAGCCGAGTTAACTTGAGGGGTGTTAACCGAGTGACCAGTGGGTAAAGCCCCTCTGGGGAACTCACAGGTCACGACCCAGGATCTGTCGGGTGCAGAGAGCACCGCGGGCTCCGTGGGAAACCAGATGCTCTTACAGGTCACCATTTTTCAGGAGTCCAGCTCTTTACCTGAAAAAGAAACCTCTGTTCTTCCTGTGCCTTTTAACACAGCAGTGAGTCACCCCACAGCCTGCCGTGAAGGCGTCTTCCTCCCGGGAACACGCTCTCCCTCTTGCTGCGGGTGCAAGTTTCCTTTCTGCAAATCTTAGATTGGAAAATCTACAAATAAGGAAAGAATCAGCACACAGTTAATTATGTTTATTTCTTTTGTGATGTTAGTTAAAGATACAAAGAGTTTCTCGTGATGGGTGAGGGCAGCTTCTGCTTCATTTGTGAATGTCGCCCTTGGGCTGAGGGCAGCCTTGAAGGCAGGAAGAGACGCCTCGTGGCCCCACTTCCTTTCCTCACCCGTCTCCCCTCCCGCCGCCCGCCCAGCAGCGGCACCCAGCCTAGTCAGAGTCCCCTGTCACTTTTGTCCCTGAGGAAATGGCTGACTGTTTTCACATGTGTGTTATTGTTTAGAAAGCCAAGCTTGGCCCCGCCGGCAACAAAGTCATCAGTCCCTCCGAGGACAGGAGACAGCCTTCCAACAACCTGGACAGGGTGAAGCTCACCGACTTCAACTTTCTCATGGTGCTGGGCAAAGGCAGCTTTGGCAAGGTGAGCGGCCGCATCCGAGCCGGGTGGGGCTTCCGTGGAGGACGTGGGGCCGGTCGGTCCAAGTCTCCCTGAGGACTCCGGGGCAGCGCTCTAGGTGTCCCGCCACGTTCTCAGGGGCTCCCACTTCAGCGCCTTAAAAGCGACTTATCCAAAAAGCCAGACAGGGCTCCCTGTGCCACCGTTTCAGGGTTCAGGATGGAGTCGGCACCCCACAATGGTGGCTGAATAGTTTTCACGGCTGAAAATTAAATGTTGGCTTTTGTAGTAAATGTGAGAGCTGAGAGGCCGGACCAGACGTCCTCCCTGCCCACCCTGCGCCTGCCTTTCTGGGCCCAGCTCTCATGGCGGAGCCAGGGGCTGGCTCCAACCCTCCCCCTTCCTTCTGGATTTGGGTCCCGACTTCCTAGCTTGTGAGGAGCATGTAAAGGTCAGTCAGGCGTCTGCTCTGAGGGTGCTCCCGAGATGAGGGTGCTCCCGAGATGAGGGTGCTCCCGAGATGACGACGGTGCTCCCGAAGTACCTGCTGATGCGGAGGATGTCAAGCATCATTTTCAGCGGCCGCAATGGCGCCCTCGTGTGGCTACGGCCCACACAGCATGTATGTCATGGTGGCCTAGAAGCTATCAGTCCAGTCCAGTCGCTCAGTCATGTCCGATTCTTTGAAACCCCGTGGACTGCAGCACGCCAGGCTTCCCTGTCCTTCACCATCTCCCAGGGCTTTCTCAAACTATATGCTGGAGGGATTTAACGTGCAGCAGTCTATGGGGCTGCAAAGATTTGGACACGGCTGACGACTAACACACACGCGCACACACACACACCACATGCACACACACACCACACGCACACACACGCACACACAGACACACCACACGCACGCACGCGCACACACGCACGCGCAGACACCACACACACACCACACGCACGCACACACGCACGTGCACACACAGACACACCACACACGCACACACGCACGCGCACACACAGACACCACACGCACACACACGCACCGCACACGCACACAGACACACCACACGCACACACACCACACGCACACACGCACGCGCACACACACGCGCACACACAGACACCACACATACACACGCGCACACGCACGCACACACACACACACAGACACACCACACGCACGCGCACACGCGCACACACGCACGCGCACAGACACCACACGCACACGCACGCGCACATGCACGTGCACACAGACACCACACGCACGTGCACACACAGACACCACACGCGCACACACACGCACGCACACAGACACACCACACACACAGACACACCACACGCAGACACACAGGCATGCGCACACAGACACCACACGCACACACACACACAGGCACGTGCACACACACCACACACACACACACATGCACACACAGACACACCACACACGCACATGCACACAGACACACCACACGCACATGCACACACACCACACGCACACACACACGCATGCACGCACACGCACGCGCACACAGACACACCACACACGCACGCGCGCACAGACACCACACGCACGCACGCACACGCACGCGCACCCACAGACACACCACACACACACACCACACGCACACACAGGCACGTGCACACACAGACACACACACCACACACACACGCACACTGCAGCGTTTGGGAACCGGCGCCTGAAGGCAGCTTCTTTTTTGTCAGCGAGCCTGTTGGGCCTGGCCTGGTGCTCCAGGGGTTGAGACTTCACCTTCCAGCACAGGGGCTGCAGGTTCAATCCCTGGTCGGGGAACTAAGATCCCACATGCCTCTTTGCCAAAAAACCAAAAGCAGAAAATAGAAGCAACATTGTAACAGATTCAATAAAGACTTTAAAAATGAGCCACATCAAAAAAAATCTTTAAAAATAATTGACGGGTCTGTACACACAGTTCTGGCACCCCCCGTGCCGTGTGCCCGGATGTTCAGGTTGCCCTCCATCTGCCTGCAGGTGATGCTGGCTGACCGGAAGGGGACCGAGGAGCTGTACGCCATCAAGATCCTGAAGAAGGACGTGGTCATCCAGGACGACGACGTGGAATGCACCATGGTGGAGAAGCGGGTGCTGGCTCTGCTGGACAAGCCGCCGTTCCTGACACAGCTGCACTCCTGCTTCCAGACAGTGGTGAGGGTCCTGGGGCCTGCCCCCCGCCCCCGCCACAGGGTCCTCACGCCACGTCCCCAGCCTTCCTCCCGGGAGAAGACGTTAGCCCACGTCCGCCTCTCCCAAGCAGACTGGGAGCCCCTGGGGAATTCAGGGCATCCCCTACTTATAGACTTGGCATTAATTCCATTTGATTCTGTGAATGCTTCTACCAAAGGTTTTCCTAACGCACGCCAGGCAATGTGTTAAGGCTTAGAGATATGAAACGGCAATTCACAGTCCTGGCTCGTTAAATCCTGGTACAGCTACCGAATTGCCATCAGAGCGTCAGGAGACCCATGTCCTGGAAGAGGATGTTCTTGGGTAATGCTCACTCAGGGGTGGCAGTCTGGCCTGTTTTGTGTGGATGGTCCCTGAGCTCTAAGAGAGGCTTTATAAAAAGAATATTATTTTGTAACACAAGAAAATTAGATGATTTCAAGATCCATAAGTGGTTTTCTCAGGACATAGCCTGCCCCTTCACTAACCTGGCATCGGGGGCTTTTGACTACAAAGGCACAGCTGAGTAGTTGCAAGACACACACAAAGCCTGAAACATTTCCTGTCTGGCCCTTTGCAGAAAACGTTTGCAGAGCCCTGTCACACAGGTTTACTAAAGAGAGGACAAAATAATTTCCACTAATCAGCCAAGTCTGGGGCATGGTGCTGGCAGGTAACCTCCAAGAAATACAAACCCTTGGATGTTCATATTTATGTGTGTGTATACTGTACGCCGCACCGTAGTGAGGCGTTCCCAAAGGCAAGCTCTCCACGCCTCAGCGGCTGTCCTCCTGAACATGTGGCTCGGTGACCCGCAGGGCCGCAGCGTGCGGCCCGGAGTGGATGGCGGGGCCGCAGAGCCAGTCCCGGCCACCAGGGGGGGACTGGTCCGTCTCCCAGCAGCTCCCAGTAGCGTCCGGAAGAGAATCGAGCAATACGCAAAGGAGAGGGACGGGCCCCAGCCGGGATCCTGTCACCCCGGTTCCACTGCTTAAGCTCTGGAAAGCTGCAAAGCAGAGAAATGAAATTAAAGTTCATGACAGGAAGGCGAGGGGTTGAGGCGCCCAGCGCCCTTTCCTGGCTGTTAGCCCCAGCTCTGTCATTTTTTCCTCCTGTGCACCGCTTTAGTGTTCAGTAACCTCTGTGAAATGGTGGTGTTTCCTGCAAGAGACAGAGGCCAGCGCTTCCTCGTGCTGCGCTGCTAGCTCCCTCCTAAAGCCCCTCCACCTCCCATCTGCCCCGGTGTAAGGTCCTCATAAAGGCGCAGACTCTCGGAGCTCTGTGCTGTGTGCTGCGCCGGCCAACACGCAGCGTGTCAGCGACGGAGAGTCAGAAACAGCATTTGGGCGAACGTGGATGCAGAACACCCATCGGCCTCCGCACACGCAGCCCCACCCCACGGCAGGCGACCCTGAGCTCTACGGGGTACAAGCCCCCCAACCCACGAGGTCTGCTCTCAGACACTGGGCAAACGCACCACCGTCCATCACTGCACTGCCAGCCACTGGCTAAAGAACTGGCCCCTGTGGACTCCACGCCAGCCCCACCTTGGAAATGAATTCTTTGTGTAGGAGAGAAGGGAGGAAGGTGTGAGGCCGTTTCCACCATTGGGAGCATCTGTAACCAGGGGGGTGGACAGGGCAACTGAGAGCTGAGGTTTCAGGGCCATGTCCCGAGGTCCTCACACACAGGGCTTTTTGCTAATTCTTTCTTGCGGGGAGAAAACTGCGACGGGCTCCGCCGGGCAGACGTGCCGGCGCGGCCCGCGTTTCCCCAGCGAGAAAGCAGACCGCGGGCTGGAGCGGGGCCGCCGGCCGCGGGGGAGCCCGCTCACCGCTCGCTCCTCGGCCCCCAGGACCGGCTCTACTTCGTCATGGAGTACGTCAACGGCGGGGACCTCATGTACCACATCCAGCAGGTCGGGAGGTTCAAGGAGCCGCAAGCAGTGTGAGTAGCTCGCTGAGTGCTCTCAGCGCGCTGGGCTCTGGAAGTGGGGCTCCGCCCAGCTCGGGGCGAAGCTCCGCTGCCTCCCCGGGTCCGCCTGCGCGTCCCACGGAGACGGAGACTTCTGTTCCCCTCCCATCCCTGGGAGCTGCGGGTGCCCCGACCCCTGAGTCACTCCCTCAGGAGCTGAGCAGCGGAAGGGGCTCTGGGTGCTGCGCCCAGCAGAGCGAGGGCCTGGCTAGGAGCGAGAGAGCCTGGGGGGCCTCGGGGGCCTGACAGCATCGGGGGGCTCCCGGCCAGAGGAGACGGGGGGTGGGGGGCTGGTGTAGCAGGTGCGGACAGCCTGCAGAAAGAGCGGAGCGGAGCGGCCTTGGAGCCCCAGGGGCATCAGTGTCCTGGAGAGGCCGAGGTGACGCCCCCGTAGGCTTGGGACGGGCTGCCGTCCAGGAGGAGGTCGGGGGAGGTTTCAGTGGGGTGCCCGCACCTCGAGGCCGGGAGGCAGGAATCCGCGCCGTCAGGGAGACGCGGGCTCCAGGGAAGACGGAGAATCTAGAGGCGGAGCCCTGACCACCTGGAGAATCAGCCCGTATTCCAGGGCCAGGAAGTCACGGGTAACTCAGAGAGGCAAAGCCCTTTCACCCCCAGTGGAGATTTGTTGTGCCAGGAACCCCAGTTAATCACCTGAGCAAACGTCCATCCGGCTCCAGCGTTGGTTCAGTCTAAACAATAAACCCGAGCCGCTCTGGCCCACGTGGGGTGAGCCGGCCTCGGGAGACCCACCTGAGGCAGAGCAGGGCGTTCTTGCGGGCTCGCTCCAAACAAGGGCAGGGCTGCTGGTTTCTGCTTTTATTTTTCCTTTCCGTTTTCAGAAAGCCGTCCCCTGATCCCGTCTCTTATGTTGTTGGTTACAAAGCATTAAAACAAGCCAATGGCAGAGCTGAGCCTAACCACTCAGGGCTGTCGGAGCCAAGGGCAGAACAGCCTCCCTCCATCCAGAAACCACGGGCGTCCCTCTTAGTACCTTCAATTGTATCTGTGTTGCTGGAACGTTTCATATTTAAAAAAAAAAAAAAAAAACAGAAAAACAGGAGAAAGCCACAGGAAAGTCACCCGTGACCCCTGCTCTCCTCCCCACCTCCCGCCGGCACTCAGAGACGGCCCCCTGTTGAGAGTGTGGCCCTTGTCATCAGGGGCCCTTCCTCCGCTCCTGTAGACACACTCGTGTAAACACGTGTGCTTACTGAAGCCTCACGAGAGTGCTGTTTGCACAGGCAGAGTCTTGTGGCTTTTCAGGCTTCAGGAACTAAACACAAGCAGATTTTAAAACCTCCTTCAGCGTTTCTCTGGAGTTTCAGACATTGATCCGTTAGCAACTCTGAAGCGACGGCTGTGACTCCTCCCTATCCTGAATTATTTAAAGGGTGCACCAGGCATGAACTGTGGCCTGGGCCCCACTCCCCCAGCGCCTGGAGTGAGGCTGTGGGGGTGAGTAAGCCATTCCCAGAGTTCAGCTCACACTGACCTTTGTCTTCCAGGGCAGACGTGTGTTTTCAAACGCTAACGTATTCTGTCCTTACGGGGAAAATGGGAATTTGCTTCCATCTACTGTAGCCTGACAGAACCACCTAGCAGACAGCCACTCTTAAAAGATTGTGCTCAAAATTTCTTTTAAGCGATAAATTACCTGTCCACCTGCCCCAGACAAGAAGGGCTTGTTTTCAGACAGGTAATAAACCTGCTCTGCTGATTTTATCAGCTGTGTCGTCCCTTGGGGAAGCTGGGGTCATAAAACCGCAGAAGGTTGGAGCTGCCTGTAGGGCAGTGCTAGCCTCTGGCGGTCAGGGTCCCCCCTTCCTGTGCCATTTTGATGCCTGATCTTGAGCACAGAAAGTATCCAGGAGGCCGGAGGGAACAAGCCGGACGCCTGACAGACATTTTCTGTTGCAGGTTCTATGCAGCAGAGATTTCCATCGGGCTGTTCTTCCTTCATAAAAGAGGAATCATTTATCGGTGTGTATCAAGGCCCTGTGCCTGCAGCACAGAGGAGGCTTTGCTGGCCCTCTGGACTCCATGGGTGTGTGATTCTGTTGGGGGGAGAGGGGGTGTCAACATGGAGAGGACAATCCCCCCCACCCCATCATGGAGACCTGCTGGGACCGACCATTCTCTGCAGCCTCCGGGCAAATGTGGACCAGCTTCTGGTTTCTGGATCTCAGAGACGGCATATTTCATTTCTGCTTCTGCAAGAAAATGAGCTTTTCTCCCCTGCTGGCTCCCTCCTCTGCCGGCTCCCTCCTCTGCCTTTCATGTGGCGTGAGGGTCGGGGACCGCGCAGGCTGAGTTTCTGCTAGTGATGCTCAGCAGAGGAGCGCAGGGGGAGCTGGGGTGGGCGGGGAGAGGGGGCCCGACAGATCCGGTTCCTGCCGTTGCTGGTTACGGTGAAGGCAGGACGTCGGCCGGCAGGACACCGCAGAATGGGGGGCTGAGTGCACCTGCGGTGGTTCTGAGCCTGCGGTTTGCACCCGGTGGGGAGCCTGAGCCCTCTGGGTGGGACACTAACCAGCCGGGGAGCGCGGGCCCTCGGAGCTGCTCAGCTGAGTCTCCGGTGATTCGCCTGCTGTCAAGGTGGGAATCACTGGCGCCGTCACTCAGTCTGGTTTATTAAGTATCTGCTGTGCCCTAGGTGGGCTTCACAGGTGGTGCTAGTGGTGAGGAACCCGCCTGCCAACGCAGGAGGCGTGGAGACACGGGTGTGATCCCTGGGTCGGGAAGGTCCCCTGGAGGACGGCATGGCAGCCCACTCCAGTGTTCCTGCCTGGAGAAGCCCATGGACAGAGGAGCCTGTCCATGGTGGGCTACAGTCCGTGGGGTCACACAGGGTTGGACAGGACTGAGGCGCTTTGGCATGCACACAAGTACCCTGGGCACTGCGCTGGGCTCTGGAGATGGAAGATCGCTAAGTGGCAGGTCCCGCCCCAGCTCTCCCAGGCCTGTAGTAAGGAGGCGGAGCGAAGTGGTTGCGAGCGGAGGGACGCTGATGGTGCCTGCTTCCTTGCAGGGACCTGAAGTTAGACAACGTCATGCTGGACTCGGAAGGACACATCAAGATCGCGGACTTCGGGATGTGCAAGGAGCACATGATGGACGGCGTCACGACCAGGACCTTCTGTGGGACCCCCGACTACATCGCCCCGGAGGTAGGCCCCTCACTCTCCGTGAAACGCAGCCGCTCGTGGGGTGTGGATGGGATCCGGCATCACCCATCAGTGTGTGAGGAGCAAATACAGAAAAAGAAAGCATGAGAGCTCCATGCACACAGTAAGGACACGTCTTGCTTCACGGCACTTTTGTCTGTTACACGTGTGTGTGAGGTGTGTGTGTGGTAAAATGCATTTCTTCCAGTCACAGGCAAAGGAATGTGAGAACCACTGCGGGGTGGGGAAGGAGGGACCTTGCTTGGGAGAGGCTCCGGGTGGAAACACGGGCTCAGGGGTGGTTGCAATGATGGGATTTTAGCAAAACCAGAGAGATTGAACGTTTTGTTTTTTTGCTGAAGTGTAGTTGCTCTATAACGTCTTGTTGGTTTCAGGCGTTCAGCACAGTGATTCGCTATCATGAGGACACATCCACGTTCTTTTCCGCTATAGGTTATCATGAGACCCTGAGTGTGGCTCCCTGTGCTCTGTAGTAGGCCCTTGTTGATTATCTGCTTTGTATACAATGGTGTGTAGCCATTAATCCCGAGCTTCTAATTCGTCCCTGCCCCCCTTTCCCTTTTGGTGACCACCAGTTTGTTGTCTGTGTCAGAAAACCAGAGTGATTAGCCCATCAGACACCATGCTGTTTCATAGGTAGTACTTGGTTCTCCAAAGGTGACCCAGTGTTAAAGAACCCGCCTGCCTATGCAGGAGATGCAGGTTCCATCCCTGGGTCAGAAGATCCCCTGGAGAAGGGAATGGCAGCCTAGTCCAGTGTCCTTGCCTGGAGAATCCCACGGACAGAGGAGCCTGGCGGGCTGCGGCCCATGGGGTGGCAAAGAGTCAGACACAGCTGAGCGGCGAAACAACAGCAGCAGGTGCCCTCAGCAGCACACGGATGTGGGTGCTGGAGCCTCCCAGGACGGGCATGCCCGAGGTCTGGCGGAGTGGCTGCAGGACTTGTGTGTTGACGACAGGGGCCGTGCTGCTCTGGCTTTGTCATAACACACGGAGCAGTTTTCTTCCTATATTAGGAAGCTCCCTACATGCCAGTGACTGGGTGGGTAGCCCACTTTCTGCCCTGCGGACAGCACAGTCCCTTCCCCACTGAGCTCCGGCATGGAGAAGCTGATGAATTCCAAGTTAAGGCCGACCTTCAGCTCTTTGTAGAGGTCTCATGTTAGCTGTTGGTGACGTTGTGGTATTTATTCAACATGCTGCCTCGCGCGTTTATCTTTGAAGCAGTGGTGAGAGCAAGACATGAGCTTGGAGATCCAACCGATGTGAGCACCAATCCAGACTTTATTATTTGTAGGCTGTGGGAGCTCAAGCAAGTTACCTGACCTCTCCAAGCCTGTTTCTGCAGTGGCAAGTCAGGGACAATACTGTGCTCCCTGCAGAGTTGCTCTGAGAACTAAAGGTGCCTGGTACAGTGTTTGTTCCTGGAACCCTCTGTTACAGCCATTATTCCAATATGGAAGCTAAATTTTATTCCTTTGTGAGGGCTTTTTTTTTTGTTTTGGCTTGTTATATTCCTAGTGTAGAAACATAAGCTTAGAATATTTACTTAAAAACTTAAATTCTGAATTACATGTCCAGTTATTCTCGTGATCCTTAATCTGCCTAACCTCTTTACCTGCAAAGAACTCACACTTTAGTTTCTCCAGGTATATCGTGAGTTTAAATATTTTTCAAATATGAAGGATAAAGAGATGGTACAGAAAAAATACGCCCTCTGGATGCAGTATTTATTCTGGAGGCTTCTCCTGGCTGACATGGATTAAACAGGCTATTATTGTGAGCTGCGCCAGCTCCAAGTACCACCCACCAGATGCTGCTAAAGCTTGATGGCAGGGAACAGCAGCAGTTTGAGGAATCAAGGTGGCTTTGAGCTTCATCTCCGTGAAGACCAGGTCTCTGCTGATCAAATAGATTCTCATGTTCGGTAATGCCTCAGCCATCTGATATCACCGGGGATGAGAGCATTCCACATAGATGAAATTGCCCAAATAATTAAAGTTTGTTGTCTTTTTTCCCAAGGTTCCTCATTGTATTAATTTTATATAGCTGCTATATCACTACCAGCTTAGTGGATTACAGCAATACAAATCTATTCTCTTACAGCTCTACAGGTCAGGAGTCAAAATTGGTCTCATCAGGTTACTGTGGAATTGCTGACAGGGTGACTGTCTCCTTTTCTGGCCTTTGGAGCTGGTCCTCGGCTCGTGGTTCCCTCCTCCGCCGTCTATGCTGACAGCATCGCATCTCGGAATCTCCCTCTGTCTCTTCCAGCCCCAGCCCTCCAGCCTCCCTCTCATCAGGACCGTTGGGGTTTCATGGGCTTCACCCAAATACTCCAGAGTCATCTTCCCATCTCAGAATCTATAACTTATCCACAGCTGCAAAATTTCTTTTACTAAGTGGAAGTAGCGTCTTTACAGATTCTGGGGGTAAGGATCTCTGAAGGAAGGGAGTGTGGTTCAGCCCACCGCCTCTCCCTAAGTGATACCTCCTTCCTCCACCTGAGTGTGCTGCTAACGTATCGTGGTAACGCTGAGCTTTTGTAAGCTCGAACTCTTCGGTGTGTATGTTTATTTAGTGCTGTGCAGCGTGCCCACATGTCAGTTGACGTCTCCAGCACCCTGTCCAGGTACAGATCGGCTGGCCACCACAGCAGGCCCCCCGTGGTCCTTCCATAACCACGCCCACACACTTCCTGCACCCCACCCACCCCTGACCCCTGGCAGCCACTCTTCTGCCTTCTGTTGCAAAATTTTGTCATTTCAAGAATGTTATAGGATGGAGTCTTACAGTCACCTTTTCAGACTGGCTTTTTCCTCTAAGCACTTTCTAGAAGCACAGTGATTATTTTGGAACACTGCTTGTACCACTTGGTCAAGTTACTTAAACACCCCAGGCTTTAGTCTCCACCTGTGAAGGGGCGTGATAATTTCCACCTCATGAGGTTGTCTGTAGCTGGAAAGTTGTTGCTCCTGGCATTGATTTTGTTCACTTAACTCACATTGGATTGTAAGCCTCTTGCTGTCTTCCTGCTCACTTACTTGGGACAACCTAGACTAGGTTGACTTGGGAAAGACACTTTGAACTGAGCTTGATTGCCATTTAAGAGATCACACCTGTATGGTGCTGGCCATGTCATGCTCAGAACTTGAGAACATGCTGTCAGAGGGAGGGATGCTAGGAACATCCCTCAGAGAGAGGAATGCTGGGAATATCCTTCTGAGAGAGGAATTCTGGGAGTATCCATCAGAGAGAGAGAAGCTAGGAACATCCATCGGAGAGAGGAATGCTGGGAACATCCATCAGAGAGGGGAATTCTGGGAATGTGACATCAGAGGAGGAATTCTGGGAACATCAGAGAGAGGGATGCTGGGAACATCCATGAGAGAGGGGAATTCTGGGAATACTTTCAGTGGGAGGGATGCTCGTAACAAGGTGTCAGAGAGGGACTCTGGGAACATGATTTAAGAGAGATGGAGGCTGGGAACACCCATTGGAGAAAAGGATGCTGGGAACAAGCTGTCAGGGATTTGTGGGAAACCAGCTCGGGGCCCCTTGCTACACCCAGGATCACGTGTCTGGCCCAGATTCCCTCAGGTCCCGTCAGCCATTCCTCTCCTTGTTCCCACTGTGCAGGGGATGATGAAGGGGCGCCCGCCATTTCTGCAGTGTCCCCTGTGTGCTGGGCCCTTCTCTCCTTTCTCCTCCTCGTGACAAACCCCACCGACAAACAGAACCACAGGCCCGTATTTCAGACGAGGTGACCGAGGTGGTAAATGATGGTCTGAGGTGACATTACTACAAACTGCCGGAGTCCAGCTGCTGCCCCTGGCTCTGGCTATCTCCACCATGGGAAGCTGCTCGAACCCGCGCAGTTTGCGCCTCCAGAGAGCACCCTGCAGGCCTGCTGTGGGCCTTCCCCGGGAAGTGCTCCCCCTTTACGGGGGAAGAGGTGACGCAGATGGGACCAGGCCTACACCCGGTTTCCACTTGACTCTCATTGAGGAATAAGCCGCACTCCGTAGGCAGCTCTGTCAGGAATGGCTGCAGGTTGCTGTGCCTTTTGCTAGCATTTTCTTTCTGTGTGTCCAGGAATTGGAATATTTCGCTCAAGGAATCATTGCAGGGTATAGAAAAGACCATCTAGGTTCAAAGTCTGTGAATTGCTCAGAGGTGAAAATAATCCTGTCCTCTGTGTAAACCTTCCTGTCAGGCAAAGGCCAAGTGATTATCTTAGGTGGCACTTTCCTTAACAGGCAAAGCGGAGGCTTAAATATTTGTGACTGTTTGTTCAGAACCCTTGAAATGGTTTTTGTAACATCTCCTTAAGCAGTGAAGATGAGCAAAGGCAGAAAATGTCACTGACACACATTTGCAGCCGAGGTGGACACCCACGGAAGGGGCCCAAATCAGAAACTAGCTCCTGAAGCTGATGTTACAGCGACTCTCTGCTTTGCCATAGAAAGGACCCTTCGAGGTCAGCTAGAGAGTCCCCGAGGCTTCATCTGGACCTCATCCCCCTCCTGAAATTCAGCTATCCTGGCCTGGGAGATCCAGTCAGAGTCAAGGGCTTGCTGGCAGCCGACTAGACCCGAGCCCCGTCGGCTCTGGCCTGGGAGAGAGCCAGGCAGCGTCTGCGGGCCCCCAGCTGCAGTGGGGAAGAAGCCTCTGGAAGGTGCACCCCGCGGAACCTCACAGCCTGGTGGGGCAGGGGCGTGTAGGCCCCCCCCCCCAGAGGGCGTCACCCACAACTCAGAGACCCTCTTCTCCGGACCAAGCCCTCGGAACACAGCGTCTGCCTGTCACACTTGACACACGACTTGGGGGAGGCAGTGGTGGGGTTTGGAGCCGAGACACTGAGCACAAAGCCTGTGTGTCCTCTGCACGGAACTGCACCATCTCCAGAGAGAAGGAAACGCCCGAGGGAGAGCCGCCAGGTGATACGGACCCCGTGGATGCCTGAGGGGCTCAGTCACGACCAGACCCTTTCTTCTCTAAGGCAGTAAGTCAGGATGGTGCCCAGCTACAGACCCGGGCAGACCCCTGCCCCCCGCCAGGAGCCGGGCTGAGCCTGCAGCTCGGAGCCCCTCCCCTCGGGCACGCTCCCCGCTAGGGCCCCGTGGAGGCGGGGCTGCCCGAGGGTCGGACACGGAAGCTGTTCCAAGTGGGCCGCTGCCAGGAGAGCTCAGAGCCGGAGGAGCCCGTGTTCCCCTGGGCGACGACAGACGGGCCGCGGGCGCTAGGGGCCGGATGGTTTCCCGTCCTGGGGCCTGCCTGTGGGGCTACTGAGAGCTGCCGGAAGTCTCCGCTGTTTATGAAATACGTCCGATTCTTCTCTCCCTCCCTCCACCTGGGCCGGCCTTCCCCTCCTGAAGCCTTAGCTCAGATGTCACCTGTGGGAGGTCGCCTTTCCCAGCCACCCTGGCCCAGGTGGCAAACCTCCTGCTCCCCCAGCCCCACCCCTGGCCCCTTTGGTGGCACACGTCACCCTCTGATGGACCACATCCCGTGCTCACGCATTTACTTATTTGTCTCCAACTGAGCTCCATGCGGCAGGACCCTTGGCTGCTGTTCTCTGAGGAGTCCCTACCCCTGCCTGGGAGACTGGAGCTGCCGTGGCCCACGGGACGGGTGTGGGGTGATCACGGGGAACAGAGCAGAGACAGTCGCCTCGCGGCTCCCCTCATCCATGACTGGGGACCCCCGAGGGTCTGAAGGTGGACGGGAAGTCAGCCCAGGAACCCAGATGGCCCAAGAGGCCAGAATACCCTCCTCCCTGGAGATGCCTCCTGGTTTCTGGGAAGAGGTCGCAGAGGGAGGGAGTGAAAAGAGGATCTGAAAGGCAAATGAACAAGGACCTCATCCGGTGCACACAGGCGGGCAGCCAGGCAGTAAGCTAGCGCCTGCCAGGCGGGAAGAAACGGGGAAGAGACACAAGCCAGTGCGGCGTGCAGCGGCTGCTCTGAGGTCGGGCTTGTGAGCGCAGGGCGCGTGGCCTCGGAGAAAGCCCTTGATTAAGGAAGAGAAGGATAAACCAGAAGGCGCTTCTTGCCATCAAAGGCCGATTTCCCTCCGTGGCGGGTCACGGTCCACCGACTCCAGCAGCCCGTGAAGCAGCTGCCTGCCTGCCTCCCTCCCGAGGTGGAGCGGCTAAAGAGCCCTGGCCAGGCACTTTGGAAGGGAGGGGGATCTTCCTTAAACTGCACACTTGTCTCAGGTCTTTAGAGGAGTGATGTTGCTTGTATTACCGCACATGTTCTATCGTCCGCCCGCGGTTCTTTGTCTCGTAGTTTTCCTGGCATCAGAGCTGAATGGGTTTACCAGTTCTCTGGAGCCTTGGGCCCCTCCTGTGATGTTGTCCCTGAGCCCCTTCCTGCTGCCCAGCTCCCTCCCCTCCCCCACGCTCCCCTCCCCCACGCTCCCTCCCCCTCTCTTCCTGCCCTCCCCTCCCCCTCCCCCTCCCTCTCCTCTCTCCCTCCCTCCCCTCTCCCTCGGCCTCCCCTCCCCCTCCCATGCTTCCTCCCCTCCCCCTCCCACGCTCCCCCAGAGAAGACATGCTCCCTGCAGATCAGCCACGCTGGATGGATGCCCTGCTGAGTGGAGACGCATTGACCTCCTTGACGTCAGTCTAATCTGCAAACTCGGTGCTGTTGGCCCTATTTTCCAGATGATGAACCAGAGGGGCAGAGGTCTGTTTATTTCCCCGTGGCCTCAAGTCCTCCGCCGGCCGACCTGGGCTCTGCACCGGGGCTCCTCAGTCCCCCCACAGCGGCCGCAGTCCCGGCCGGAGGCCACCTGGGGATGGACACCTGCTCCCATCCAGACCTGGCCGTGTCCTGCGAGCCTCCGTCCGGGCCCGGCCGTGTCCTCCGAGCTGGATGCGCTGACACATCCTGACTCTGGGACCCTGTGGCTGCGTCCCTTGGCCCTTCCGTTGAAGATTTGTTTAAGTCTTTTTAAAATGGGGCCAAGAGCACGGAATTCCTTTTCCCCTTTTATGCGGCAAATCTGCCCCGGGCCGTGGGGAGGAGCAGGCGGGCGTCTGGCCGCGCGCGGTGTTCCCGCTGCGGGGCCTGGACTGCACTCCTGAACCTGTCCCCTCCTTCGTTCTGACGACAGTCCTGGGGGTGAGAGGCACAGTGCCTGTTCTGCAGACAAAGAAAAGGCGAGCTGGCCTGTAGGGGCTTGCAGACCACAGGCGGCAGGGCAGGCTCCAGGGCGCCCTCCCCGAAGGGCTGCCTGTGTCCCTCACGCCTCAGTGTACTCTGAGGGTGCCGCACGCATCCGTAAGGACTCCCTGGACTGTGAAACTCTGAAAAAGCCTCTATTCTGGCTGATGAAGATCTTACTGGCACATAATGTGTTCCTAATGCCTAGTTCGTTCTGTCGCTGCACAAGTGATCGTCTTGTTCAGGCGCGCCAGGAGCAGTGTGAACTGCACCGTGCTCGGCAGAGGAGGCCTGAGATAATGAGGGGTTGGGGGTCCAACAGGGTCGCCGAGCAGTGAGTCGGGCCCCCCACCTGCCGCCCCGGGGGAGACCAGTGACCAGGCTGCTGTGGCTGAGCTCGAGAGCCCCTCATGAGGCCAAGGCTGACGGCCGTGCATTGATTCTGCACTGATTCGGCTCTGCTGTCTCGTAGCCCCACGCAGACAGGATGTCTCCGAGAAGGGAAGAGTTCTGTTTGATTTTGTGACTTTTTTTCATGGTCGTTGAGTCAGCCCTCGCTATAGTTCTGCTCTTTTAAGCACTCAGGGTGACGTCTGTAAAATGGGAATCGTCACAGTGCCGTTTTCAAAGCGCCACTTCGAGGACTAGGTTTTGCCCATAGTAAGCTTGGCCTCCAGGAAGGGCTTCGTACGGTTGTGTCTCTTATTTGGCGGTTGTTTCAGTGATCTGCTGCTGTGTAACCACCCCAAGACTTAAGGGCTTGAAACGACAACTGAGTCAGCACTGGGAGTCTTCGAGTCAGGACTCAGCAGGAACGTGCCGGCCGGCGCGGCCCGCCAGGCTCTGGAGGGTCCATGGGGGCCCTGGGCTCTGGCTCTTGGACAAGGCCCCCCGGGTCCTCTTATGTGTGGTCTGCCCTGCGTGAGATTTCTCCTCCTCCGGTGGCTTATTCAGAGCTTCAGAGGACCTCAATGAGGCCCCTTAAGCTGCACCTAGAACTCAGTTGCTGTGTCTTCCCCCCACGTTCTCTGGGTCAGAGCATGTTCACAGGCAGCTCTGTATCTAGGGGAGACGCGTAAGTGCTGGATCCTGGTAGAGGTGAGGCCTGTCCCCCTGCAGAGGCCGTCCAGGATCGTGGGGGGCGTCCCCTGCACAGCTGGCCTTGAGCTCCGTGTCGGAGAACCCTCAGCACGCTCCCTGAAGGGGGTAGGTCTCAAAGGCGCCCAGGACTCAGGCAGGAGGCCCCCGCTCTGGTTACCCAACTGGGATCAGCAAGTGTTTTCTGCTAAGAGCTAGAGAGAAAATGTTTTGGGTTTTGCCTTCATCTAAATTTTAGATTTCGCCAATTTGAGCAACTGTTCCTGCCAAAAGGCTCAAAGACTGATCATCTTTTTAACATTTTTCCATTTACATTTAAACAATTTAAAACCGTGCTCAGCTCCCAGGCTGCACACGGAGGGCTCGCTGGATTTGGGCTGCGTGCAGGCCGAGGTAGACCGTCCCCTCCCTTCCAGCGCCCTCCTCAGCCTCCTCAGTTGGAGTCCCTACAGCTCTGGGGTCCGCAGGGCCAGGAGGACCCTCCACCCGCTCTGAGAATCCCTCCCAGGGTGGAGCCCTGGGTCTTCCCCAGCTCCTCCATGTCCCTGCTTCTGAGCCCGCCAGGCCCTGGCTGCCCCCGTGGATATGGGAGATGCGTCCGGTGCACGGTGGCTTAGGTGGGGTTAAAACTCAGCCTCTGTCACTGTATCATATTCTCAGTGCATCTCGCTGTGAGGAGGTTCTTGAAAATTTCACGTTGGGAGAAGAGAAAGAGTCTGAAGGTGTCCCGTTCTTTTGACGCAACAGACAATGTGGAAGTCGGTTTGGCATGGGGCTGAGGAGGCTGCAGGGCCCAGGGCAGCTGGGATGGTGCTTCTCCAGCCCTGGTTGTTCCACGGTCAGCTTCCTGCCGTATCCCTTGACGAGCAAATGTTACAGAGGAGCTGGAGGGAGATTGGCCAAAGTCAGAGCTTAGAGCTTTACTACAGAGCCTTGGAATGGGGGTGCTTTCTCCCCGGGTAGCTGTGCTTGACGCCTCATCCGAGGACCGCTGACGGCCTGCTAGAGCACATTCCAGAACCAGCCACACCAGGTGTGTGGGCGCGGGGTCTTCCCACCAGATCAGAAGTCTGACGGTTTATTCAGAATTTTACGGGTGCCTCCTTCAGTGTCAGCACAGCCCCTGCGGAAGACAGTTCGGCAGTTTCTTACAAAGCTAAACATAGTTTTCGCCGTACGGTCCTGCCTTCTTGCTCCTAAGTGTTTACCCAGGCGAACTGAAAACGTGTGCCTGCACAACAGCCCGCAGACACGTGTTTACAGCAGCTTTAGTTGTAGCAACCAAACCCTGGGTGCTGGCGAGACGCCCTCCCGCAGGTGAGTGAGTAGATAAACTGGCACGTCTGGATGGTGGGATGTTATTCAGCGCTCAGGAGAGCAGCTCTCAAGGCCTGAAAAAGCCCGGGCGAGCCTCAGAACACACGACGAAGTGGCGGAAGCCAGCCTGAGGACACTGCTCAAGCTCGGCTCTCGCGTCCGGAAGAGGCGAAACTAGAAGACCGTGGAGAAGATGGGCCGTCGCCACGGTCGGCGCGGGCCGGGGCGCAGAGGGGTCTGAGGGCGCGGAGACTCGAGTACAGCCGTGGCACTCGCCACGGTGCGTTTTCAAAGCCCGGTGAGACGCACAGGCCGAGAGAGAGCCCTGGCGTAAACCCGGGGTCCCGGTAGAGGCCGGCTCGGGGGACAGCGAGGTGCGGATGCAGGTCCGTCGGCTGTAGCAAAGGAACCACGTGGTCCAGGTCGCGGAGGCCAAGGCCAGGCGTCCCGGGTGCAAGTCCCAGCCTTGCCCTGACCGGCTGCTCACCCGCTGGACTAGGCCGCCTGACCCGTCTGTCCCTCCTCCTTCATCTTTGAAACGGGCTGCTCCTACTGCCGGCGCCTCACGAGGGCTCCCCGTGCCGAAAGAGAGGAGGCCCCGGCCCTTGGTCAAAGTCCTGATTGTTGCTCCTCTCAACTGCGTCTGAAGCCGCACACGCTGCCCCGGATTCCACGAAGGCCCTTCCGTGTCGGCCCAGGGCGGGGGGGTGGTCCTGGAGCGACATCCTTCCAGCTGCTGCCGGCCTGTGGCCTCCTAAGAGACCAGGGCTGCCCCCTGCCCCTGCCCAGGGTTCTGAGCCCAGGCTGGCAGAAAGCCGTTCATACCCTGCTTACAAGACAGGCAACATCCCGATGCCCCCAAACACGTGGCTCGAGGGGCTATGGTAACGGTCACGATGACAGACAGCCGTGGAGCTGGTGACCGGGCCCCGGGGCCGCCTCTGCCTCCCGTGTGCCGCTGGGAGGCTGCCGGCTCCAGCCTTCCTGCGAGCCTGCCTCTCCTGTCGTGAGTTTCCTGCGACGGGAACCATGTCGCCAGGGCAGCCCCTCGTGGGGTCTGCAGGGCACCGGGCGTCTCCTGGGCTGGGCTGTGCTCCAAGTGCCAGAGACGGTGCATCCGTCTCCGTTGGGGACAGACCCAAGGCAGCCTCCCGCCCGCGCTGCAGTCCCTGAGCAACGGCCTTCGCCCAGAGCTGGCTTCCGGGGTGGGTGGGAGCAGGGGCACCGGACTGGATGGTGGGAGCCGGTAGGACTCAGACAGTCTGGACCAGCCCTGTCAGATGGAATAAAATGCAAGCCAGAGCTGCCTTGAGGCAGCCACGTGTCTGAAAAAAGAAAGAGGGGAAGTTAATTCTAATATATCTTATTGAACCCAGTATATCCAAAGTGAACAATTCTCCACGGGCTATTCTGCATTTGGGGATTTTGCACCCAGAGGTGCATCTCCGTCTCACTGCTGCTTCTCAGAGGCTCGGAGCCGCACGTGGCTGAGTAGCTGCTCAGTGGGGGCCAGTGCGGGTCTCCCCTAGGCCTGTGCTCCTAGGTGCTCGGCTCTTTCGCGGGCTCCGTCTCTAGCAGGTTCCCCTTTGCAGAGAGGTGGAGATGTTTGTTAATAGCAGCTCACTGGGGGAAAAGTCTGCATCTTGCTAAATGGGGGTGTGTGGCGCTGAGGTCACCGCCTCTCTGGCAACTCAGACCTTAGAGCCGTCTCATCCCATCCCGGGCAAAGCCGGCGTGATGGACTCTCAGGGTCCCCAGGAGGAAATGCTCCTGCTAACCCCTAAGGCTGTCCCGTTACTAACACCCGCAGGTGCTGTGGGGTTCAGAGTGGCCTTGGGCGCTCCGAGCAGGGCTGACCAAGGCCGTTGTCTCAGAGGACGCAGCGGGCTTTTCAGCACCAGTCAGGAGAGCTTAACTCTGTGGACATGGACCGCAAGGAGCAAGTCAGTACAAGAGTCAGAACAAACAGCATTGAAAGCTTCAAGCGGCCTTTAGGGTGTGTGGGTCATTCTGGCCAGAGTCAGAGTTCCGCACCCTGGACTTCTGACAATTACCTGAACTCGGGGGCACCTTCCAGCCCGCGAGCAGGCGGGCCTGGATGGTGAGATGCTTGGATGTGTATGGAAGTGGAGTCCGAGGTAAAGCTGGTTCCCTACCCAGGCCGCACTTCAGCCTCATGGGTCACACAGCAGTGTGGGGCCTCCGCATAGCCTGTGTTCAAAATAAACAAAAACTGAAATAGATAGACAGCAGTTTTCCTATACAGCTAAGAGAGCCATATTTAACATCCTATAATAACCTAAATGGAAAAGAATTTTTAAAAACATATATACGTGTGTGTGTGTCTCTGTGTGTGTGTGTGTGTAGTCTTCCCTGGTGGCTCAGATGGTTAAAAACCCGCCGTTTGATATCTGGGTCAGGAAGATCCCCGGAGGAAGGCATAGCAACTGACTCCAGTATTCTTGCCTGGAGAATCCCATGGACAGAGGAACCTGGTGGGCTACAGTCCACGGGGTCACAAAAGAGTCGGACACGACTGAGTGGCTTAGCACAAACACATGCATATATATGTGACAGAATCACTTTGCTTTATACCGGAAGCTAACACAATATTGTAAGTCAACTGCCCTTCTATTAAAAATTCTTAAAAACACTAAAATACTGATTAATGAGAACAGATTGAGGGCCTCTCTTTAATATAGTTACAAGAACAAATTTTACTCAAGGGCTTTTGAAATATAGTTACAACAACTGGAATGATGATTTTGAATTTTGTTAAACTAATCCTCAGAGCCCTTTGATTCATATTTTATTAATCCCAGTGTAGTGTGAGTGGTTCCGTGTATTTGAAAGCCATAAATTGTAGTTTTAAAACAAATGTGTCAATATTCAGAGCACAACTTATTATCTGTTTGGTTTCGGGCAAGTTTCATAAGCGTTGTGCATCTCGGTTCTGTCCCCTGAAGTCTGAGAATAGCAGTCGTTGCTGGCTCCCTGGGCCACACTCGGTGTGCAGTGTGACACGCTAGGAGCTGGGCGAGCGAGCCCTCCTCTCCCAGACAGCATCTGTGGCCGTCTGCTCGCTCAGGTCAGGCCGTCGGGGACTGGCAGGACTCCAGCATTCCATGTCATTAGGGAATAAACTAGGGACACGTTTTTGGTAGGGTTTTTTGTGCTTTTCATGTTTGTGCTGTCTGAGGTTTCAGACAAGAACAGTCTCCAAGGGAAACTAAGGGCTCTCTGCAGGTCCCTCTGGCTCCCCTTGTCTTGCCGAGGAAACGAGCTCTGAGGCTACCACATCCGAACATGCGCCCCGTTCCCACCCACACGGAGCCAGGAACACATCCTCCTCACGCCCCAGCGAGAAATAGTAACTCGTTAAAAGAGCGGGGTGGACAGACATACAGGAAATTAGCTGATGTCCCAGGACATTGCTTAGACATAGGGGAAACATAGCCTAGGGTATGCCAGGGTCCCCTAGGACGCCCCAGAGTTCCCTAGGGCATCCCAGGGTCCTGTAGGGCATCCCAGGGTCCTCTAGGGCATCCCAGAGTCCTCTAGGGCATCCCAGAGTCCTGTAGGGCATCCCAGAGTCCTCTAGGGCATCCCAGGGTCCTGTAGGGCATCCCAGAGTCCTCTAGGGCCTCCCAGGGTCCTCTAAGGCGCCCCAGGGTCCCCTAGGGCATCCCAGGGTCCTCTAGGGCATCCCAGAGTCCTCTAGGGCATCCCAGAGTCCTGTAGGGCATCCCAGAGTCCTCTAGGGTGCCCCAGGGTCCTGTAGGGCATCCCAGAGTCCTCTAGGGCGCCCCAGGGTCCTGTAGGGCATCCCAGGGTCCTGTAGGGCATCCCAGAGTCCTGTAGGGCATCCCAGGGTCCTCTAAGGCATCCCAGAGTCCTGTAGGGCATCCCAGGGTCCTCTAGGGCCTCCCAGGGTCCTGTAGGGCATCCCAGGGTCCTCTAGGGCATCCCAGAGTCCTGTAGGGCATCCCAGAGTCCTCTAGGGCATCCCAGAGTCCTGTAGGGCATCCCAGAGTCCTGTAGGGCATCCCAGAGTCCTCTAGGGCATCCCAGAGTCCTGTAGGGCATCCCAGGGTCCTCTAAGGCACCCCAGGGTCCTCTAAGGCGCCCCAGGGTCCCCTAGGGCATCCCAGGGTCCTCTAGGGCGCCCCAGGGTCCTCTAGGGCCTCCCAGGGTCCTGTAAGGCGCCCCAGGGTCCTCTAGGGCCTCCCAGGGTCCTGTAAGGCGCCCCAGGGTCCTCTAGGGCATCCCAGAGTCCTCTAGGGCATCCCAGGGTCCTGTAAGGCGCCCCAGGGTCCTCTAGGGCATCCCAGGGTCCTCTAAGGCACCCCAGGGTCCTCTAAGGCGCCCCAGGGTCCCCTAGGGCATCCCAGGGTCCTCTAGGGCGCCCCAGGGTCCTCTAGGGCCTCCCAGGGTCCTGTAAGGCGCCCCAGGGTCCTCTAGGGCCTCCCAGGGTCCTGTAAGGCGCCCCAGGGTCCTCTAGGGCATCCCAGAGTCCTCTAGGGCATCCCAGGGTCCTGTAAGGCGCCCCAGGGTCCTCTAGGGCATCCCAGGGTCCTCTAGGGCGCCCCAGGGTCCTCTAGGGCGCCCCAGGGTCCTCTAGGGCCTCCCAGGGTCCAGTTTGTCTGCAGAGCTGCAGGTGGTTGTACTGAGCACCTGTCGGAACCCTCCACCCAAGTCCTGGGGCGCCAGCACGGTCAGCAACGTGTGTGCTCAGGCCCACAGCCTACCTGCGAGGCAGTGTCTCTTAGAAATCCGAGTCAGTACTACCCCCTTTCCCAGGGTGGGGTAGGGGGCCTAGAGCGTGAGGGGGATGTGTTCCTGGCTCCGTGTGGGTGGGAACGGGGCGCATGTTCGGATGTGGTAGCCTCAGAGCTCGTTTCCTCGGCAAGACAAGGGGAGCCAGAGGGACCTGCAGAGAGCCCTTAGTTTCCCTTGGAGACTGTTCTTGTCTGAAACCTCAGACAGCACAGACATGAAAAGCCTGCACATCTGAGAGTCTCCAGGGGGTAGAGGGGCGAGCAGGGGACAAGGTCTCTGGGCCCATCACCAGCTGCAGCCGGTGGGTTCATTTTACTCAAGTATTTAAACCAGATCTAAGATGCCACGTGTCATGTTACACCCACAGACACATCTCTGAGGCACATGGGCCTTGCATACGTCTCACTTCTAACTGAAGGACACTTTGTAACTAACCCTCAGACCTTGTAGCCAGGGAACAACGTTAGCAACAATCCTCTAACATCATCCAATCTCAAGACTGTAGTTTAGTTTTACTAACTTCTTTTTACAGTTGGTTTGAATCAAGATTCAGACAAGGTCCAGCTTGTACGTTTGCCCTTATCTCTCCCTGGGCAATTCATTGTACTTTCATAGAAGTCAGCGAGGCCGAACCTCCAGTTGAGAAAAGGAAGACTAGGCTCCTCTGCCCGTTTGACCCAGGTCAGATCACCAAGGGCACCGCTGCCCGAGTGCCTCTTTCTATAATCCCTGGTGGCGACAAGCATCGTCGCCACCTCGTGTGGAGAACAGAGTGTAAACGCCTGCACGCTTGCCTTCCCTGTTCGCTCACTGAATGCAGGTGATGTGTTTGCCTTCTCACAGATAATCGCCTATCAGCCGTATGGGAAGTCCGTGGACTGGTGGGCCTATGGCGTCCTGTTGTACGAGATGTTGGCCGGGCAGGTGAGTTTCGCGTTTTCACGTTCATGTGCGGCCGCGTGGCGTGACAGCTGCAGGTCTGTCAGGCCAAGGTCGTGGGACGCGGCCGATTCCGGTCGTACTTCCCTGATCCTGGTGAGAGCGGGGGAACTGGTGCCAAGCTCATCTTCTGATCGTAAAAGCCCTGTTGGCGGGGTGCAGACGGCGCACCTTTCTCGTCACCCACTGAAGCCCCCGCGCGGTGCAGACGGCAGTCGCCTGCTGTGCTTCCGTGTCTCAGCCGGGGCCGGGGTGAGGTACATGGTTCTCCAGAAAGCACCAGCTGCTGCATGTGCGGAGACAGTCATCGTCAAAGGAAGATGTTAGTTAAACCCAAAGAGGTGTTTCAATAGCTTCTCCGTCTGCCCTTCTCTCTCCCTGGGCAATTCATTGTACTTTTCATAGAAGTCAGCGAGGCCGAACCTCCAGTTGAGAAAAGGAAGACTAGGCTCCTCTTGCCCGTGTGACCCAGGTCAGATCACCAAGGGCACTGCTGCACGAGTCCCTCTTTCTAAGGTGTGGCTTCCTGTCCATGTCACTAGGCTCAGGACACGAGCCGCCATTGGCAGACAACCCCCCCAAACCTCAGTGGGTTAGCAGCAACAGGGGCACGTCCGTCTCGGGGGCTCGGGGCAGGCCTGTGGGTGGGGAGCTCAGCCCGTGGTCATCCACGGACCACGCTGCTCCCGGCTGTGGCTCCGCCGTCTAGGGCCTCAGGTTCCACCGCGGCCTCCTCCTTACCCAGCTGGCCGGTGGAGAGAGGGGGACAGAGTGTTGAGGGGCCTGGAGCCCACATGCATCCCTCCTGCCTGTGCTGTGCTGGCCACGGGCCCCCGAGAGGCAGAGGGCCGGCCACGCGCTCGGCGTGGGGCTGCGGGGCTGGGGAGCCCCAGGCACGTCTCAGCCATTTCTGCCAATGATCCTGTCCCGGGCAGCTTCCAGTGACCTCTCAGCCTTCCAGGGGCTTCCCTGGTGGCTCAGCTGGTAAAGAATCCCTCCTGGGTTCGATCCCTGGGTTGGGAAGATCCCCTGGAGAAGGGAAAGCCTTCCCACCCAGTAGTCTGGCCTGGAGAGTTCCATGGACTCTGTAGTCCACAGGGTCACAAAGAGTCAGACACGACTGAACGATTTTCTCTCTCCCGTCAGCCTCCAAGTGTGCCGAGGAGTTTGCCCTCCGTAGCTAAGAGCCTTCGTAGGAGAAAATGTAAATAAATACCCCCAAAGAAGTCTCTGAATCTTTGTTCTTGGGAAAGAGTCACCCTTTCTGACAAGTCACCTCCATCAACTCACTTATTATCCCTTCAGTGCGGATGTATTAAATGTGCCTGGTGAGGGTTCTGAGCAGCACACAGACCTGACCTTCAGGAAGCCTGCAGTCTAGAGAGAGACCGTAGATGAGGAGCGTTTGCCGCTCAGCGTTGGCAGGGACTGGCTCCCGGACCCCACAGACCGTCGGGTTCCTGGGGTGACTGGCTCCCCGACCCCACAGACAGCCGGTTCCTGGGGGGACTGGCTCCCCAAGCCCGCAGACAGCTGGTTCCTGGGGGGGACTGGCTCCCGGACCCCGCAGACCGCTGGGTTCCTGGGGTGACTGGCTCCCCGACCCCGCAGACAGCCGGTTCCTGGGGTGACTGGCTCCCCGACCCCACAGACAGCCGGTTCCTAGGGGGACTGGCTCCCCGACCCTGCAGACAGCCGGTTCCTAGGGGGACTGGCTCCCCAAGCCCGCAGACAGCCGGTTCCTGGGGTGACTGGCTCCCCGACCCCGCAGATTGCCGGTTCCTGGGAGGACTGGCTCCCCGACCCCGCAGATGGCCAGTTCCTGGGGGGACTGGCTCCCCGACCCCGCAGATAGCCGCGTTCCTGGGGTGACTGGCTCCCCGACCCTGCAGACAGCCGGTTCCTGGGGGGACTGGCTCCCCAAGCCCGCAGACAGCTGGTTCCTAGGGGGACTGGCTCCCCGACCCCGCAGACAGCTGGTTCCTGGGGTGACTGGCTCCCCGACCCCGCAGATTGCCGGTTCCTGGGAGGACTGGCTCCCCGAACCCGCAGATCACCGGTTCCTGGGGGGACTGGCTCCCCAACCCCGCACACCGCCGGGTCCTGGGGGGACTGGCTCCCCGACCCCGCAGACTGCTGGGTTCCTGGGGTGACTGGGGGTGACTGGCTCCCCGACCCCGCAGACCTCCGGGTCCTGGAGGCCCGAGTGCTGGAGTAGACGGTGCAGTGTCTGCGCAAGCTGGGTGTGTCCTGTGTTACTCAGTGCACCCGACACGGTGCACTGTGTACGTGGTTGTAAATACGGTATCAACGGTCTGTGTTTGCTGAAAACCAGTGCACTGTAAGTGCTGCGTATGTAGCTGTAAATACGGCATCAGTGCTCTTTAAGTGTTTGCTGGTGTGTGGCAAATCCAAGTTTCCCTTTTCCTGTATTCATGTATTTTTGGCCATCCTGCATGGCTTGTGGGATATTAGTGTCCCAGCAGGGATCAGACCCGGGTGCTGGCGGTGAAGGCAGGTCCTAGCCACGGGATGGCCGGGGAATCCTGGGTTTTGCTTTTTAAAATGTTTTGGACTTTTGTTTCACTTTCGACCTACGGTTGGTTGACTGTACTAGCAATAAACTCAGAAGAAGGGTAGCAAACCAGGAGAGGAACATACAGGCTTGGAGGAGGGAAGTCTGGAACGTCAGCTAGGGTGGCCAGGGAGGACCTAATGGAGAAGATGAAGTTAGGACTGCAAGGAAGGGAGGGGTGTCCACGAGCATTCCAGGCTGGGCAACAGCAAGCAGAGGCCCTGGGGCGCAGGTGTTCGGCGATGCTGGAGAGACACCAGGACGCCGCGCAGGTGGCTGGAGTGGAGTGAGGAGGACCCTAGGGCAGAGCGGGGAGGGCGCCTGGCCCAGGGCCTGGGGGTCAGGCGACCGCTGGCTTCCCGCTGGGCTGGGAGACCCCACCCCCCGCCCGGGGCCTCTCCTGCTTTGATTGCGCCGTACATCTCAGAGACACTAAAACAGTCTTTTAAGTATTAAGAAATAAGAGGTTCTACCTATATTGGGTCATTATTTCTCAGTGATGTTAACACTTGGTATTAAGAAAGGGGCTTGTGTATTATTTATTTAGGTTTTCTCCCCTCAAGGAAACATTCTTTTTAAGATTAAATACCTCAGTTGGTAAACACAGAAAAGCCAGTTCCACAGCAGCATTGTCAGCGAGACAGCCGCTGGCAAAGCTCAAGTTTGCCTCCATCCAGCTAATTTCCGGAGAAGGCAGTGGCAACCCACTCTAGTACTCTTGCCTAGAGAATCCCAGGGACTGGGGAGCCTAGTGGGCTGCCGTCTATGGGGTCGCACAGAGTCGGACACAACTGAGCGACTTAGCAGCAGCAGCAGCTAGTTTCCCCTTTCAAACTTTGACAGTAAAACTGGCTGGATTGTAATCCCTGTGGGAGGCGTCTGTTCACGGAGCCACAGAAAGCTTAGTTCCCCTCCTTGATCCACGTGAACCACCGACTCAAGTCCAGACAGCAAGGCCGCTTTCCCTGACTCACACTTGCGTGTGGCAGCCGCGAGGCTGGGGGTGACACGTCGGGATCCGTTTCCACGGGTGCCCGTTACAGGAGAGACGGGCTGGTCATCGCTGGCCGGGGGAGACGGTCCCGCTCAGGCCTGTGGCCAGGTCGCCCCGCCACCCCCTCTGCCATCCTGTCCCCCCTCCATCCCCAGGCCTCCTGGGCGTCCTCCCCAGAGAGCTCCTCCTGGGCCAGCCCCCAAGGTCTCAGACTCGAAGGTTCCCACAGCCAGTGGCTTCTAACACTCAGACTCATGCCCGTGGAGTCGGCGACGCCGTCCAACCTTCTCACCCTCTGTCCCCTCCTTCTCCTGCCCTCAGTCCATCCCAGGCCTTACAGATAGCTGAGAAAAGAGAACGGAAAGGCAAAGGAGAAATGGAAAGATACACCCAACTGAATGCAGTTCCAAAGAATACCAAGGAGGGATAAGAAAGCCTGTGTGAGTGAATGATGCAAAGAAATAGAGGAAAACAATAGAATGGGAAAGACTAGAGATCTCTTCAAGAAAATCAGAGATACCCAGGGAACATTTCATGCAAAAATGGGCTCGATAAAGGACAGAGAGATGGTATGGACCTAAGAGAAGCAGAAGAGATTAAGAACAGGTTAATGGATTAATTATAATTTATTTGCAAATCGTTAGAAGCATTACTCAAAAGCATTTTCCCTAAAGGTTTTTGGGGTTGCCCAGGGCAAGATAATTAAAGAGAGGAAAAAAATGGAAAACACACTCAACCACCAACCTAATTAAAAGTAATCAGCCCGCGAGGTGTGCAGCCCGCAGGTGCAAGGAGCCAGCTGTTCCCTGGCTCTGAGTGGCATCTGCGGCCCGAGGGGTGAGCCTCTCAGCCTAAGTCGCCCCTCCCCCTCTTCCCCGCACCAGCCTCCGTTCGACGGCGAGGACGAGGATGAGCTGTTCCAGTCCATCATGGAGCACAACGTCTCGTACCCCAAGTCCTTGTCCAAGGAGGCCGTGTCCATCTGCAAAGGGGTGAGTCACAGGCCGGAGATGCCTCCTGGCACGTCTCAGAGGCATCCGGGGGGCTACGCGCCCACGCCCCCAGGTTTCAGGTGGCGCCTTTCTTGTGACAGAGTGTGCTTTTGCGAACCATGAGTCTTGGTTCAGAGCATTTGGGTCCAGACAGCAAGCAGGCGCGTGATGCTGGCCTGCGACACTTCAAGCACACACCAGGTGTAGCGACTGTGCCTTTAACAAGCTTGTTATTTGCCCGGGCCGGATCTCAGTTGCGGCACAGGGGCTCTCGACCTGGGTGCAGAGCAACCAGAGGGCGGGCGCTGGCGTCAGCCGCCTCCCCACCCACCCCTGGTGGTGTTCCGGTGGAGCTGTTTCTCTCTCTTTTCTCAGTTGTACTGATTGTAGTTGAGAAAAATGGCATGTATTTAAGGCCTGAGTGTGATGGTCCGACCTAGAGGCACAGTGTGGAAGGGCTCCCACAGCTGACTTCACTCATCCGTCACCTCACGTCACCTTTCTCATCTTTTTGGCAAGAGCGCTCCGGCTCGGCTGTCAGCGGGTTTCTGCACACAGTCCGGGACTGTGCACGGCAGCCCCTGCGTTGCCCTGCCCCACTGAGAGCCCCTTTCTCCCCCGCCTCTAGCTGATGACCAAGCACCCCGGGAAGCGGCTGGGCTGCGGGCCCGAGGGCGAGCGGGATGTGCGGGAGCACGCCTTCTTCCGGAGGATTGACTGGGAGAAGCTGGAGAGCCGTGAGATCCAGCCGCCCTTCAAGCCCAAAGTGGTGAGTCGGCGCCCAGCCCTGCTTCCTGGGGATCCGGGGCTTTCTTCCGGAGGGAGGGGGCTGGTGACCCCCCAGCCTCTGCAGTTCCCAGCGGGCCTCAGTCGTGTGGCCCCCATGCCCTCCGTAGGCAGCAGAGCTCCCCCCACACGATGTGAGAACCAGGGCAGGCCCCCTGGACTGTCTGCAGCTCTCTCAGCCTGGCCTCGGCCAGCGGGGGCCCCAAAGCATAAGGAGGCCTCCGCCGGCCCACCGGCGGGCCTGGGCACGGTCCGCACGCTGGCCGGGCCCCCACCCCAAGGACCGTGTCCGCCCGTCTCCAGCACGGCGCCTTGGCTTCCATTCTTCCTGTATGACCTCCCCTGGGCCTGTTCCGTGTACAAATTCGCTCGTTTAACCCTCACAACAACCCGGGAGGTGGCGACTGTGGTCCCCAGTTTACAGTTGAGAACACGGAAGCACAGAGAGGCTGACTCACTTGCTCGAGGACACACACAGCTAAGTGGTGGAACCAGGATGCGGCTCCGGTGTTCTGGCCCCGGGACCTTTCCCCTCTGCCCGTGGCTGCATCTTCACACCCCATCTCAGCCGGGAGGGGGGCGGCCTCCCAGAGCACGGGGGAGCAGCCATGCTAACAGGCAGCGTCAGAGCGTCCACGGGGCTAGTTCGGCCTGAACCTGTCTCCTCCGACAGGGGCCGCCTGAGCCTGCACAGGGACCCTCCCGGGGCGCCGAGGTAGCCCTGGGGGGCTTGTGGCTCTCTTAGAGCAGCGGCTTTCTCAGTCAATCTGCTTATGTGTCCTCTCCTCCAAGAATAAAACTGCTGCTGGTGAGCCAACTGATTTTCTTTTTCCAAGATATTTTTAGCACAAACTAAAGAAAAGCTGAAATTAATCGGGTCAGTTGACTTCCTCCTGAGTCATCATTTCAAGTAGGGCCCTGTGTCTCTGCCACCCAGCTCCTCTGTAGCCATCCCGGCTCTGAGTCAGGAAGCTCCCGTGGGCGTGGACCCCACCTCCAGGCTGCAGAACCTGGTGTAGGAGGGCACTGAAGACAGTGATGAAGGGTGCTGCAGGAGGGCTCAGTGGAGTGTTCTGTCAGGGATTTTCTCTCTCCCCTTCCAATCTATTTAGGCTTCTTAAGTTAAATATGAGAGGTATATGACAGTACACAACCCAGACAGCATATTAAAAAACAGAGACATGACTTTGCCAACAAAGGTCCGTCTAGTCAAAGCTATGGTTTTTCCAGTGGTCATGTATGGATGTGAGAGTTGGACTGTGAAGAAAGCTGAGCGCGGAAGAACTGATGCCTTTGGACTGTGGTGCTGGAGAAGACTCTTGTGAGTCCCTTGGGCTACAAGGAGATCCAACCAGTCCATCCTAAAGGAAATCAGTCCTGAATATTCATTGGAAGGACTGATGCTGAGCTTAAACTCCAATACTTTGGCCATCTGATGCAAAGAAATGACTCACTGGAAAAGACCTTGATGCTGGGAAAGATTAAAGGCGGGAAGAGAAGGGGGCAATAGAGGATGAGATGGTTGGATGGCATCACGGACTCAATGGACATGAGTTTCAGTAAGCTTCGGGAGTTGGTGACTGACAGGGAGGCCTGGTGTGCTGCAGTCCATGGGGTCGAAAAGAGTCGGGCACGACTGAGCGATTGAGCTGACTGATACAACAGCATCCCGTGCACGTGCCCTAAGTTGCTTCAGTCGTGCCCGACTCTTGGCTCTTCTGTCCATGGGATTCTCCAGGCAAGAACACAACAGTGGGTTGCCATGCTCTCCTCCAGAGGATCTTCCCGACACAGGGACCGCACCCGCCTCCTGCTCCGGCGGCAGGTTCTTTCGCACTAGAGCCGCCTGGGAAGCCCACAGTAGCGTCCTACTCACAGCTCAGTTTCTGTGCGGCAACAGCATAGAGGCACGGGCTGACCCTGCTTTGCGTGTTGAGCAAAGTGCAGTTACTTGTCAGGTACGCTCCAGAAAGAGGGGACATGCAGCCAAGTCAACCGGAATATCCGTCTTCTTCTCTCTGTTCTAACTTCATCTTCAGAAGAAATCATTTCTTGCCACAGCCTCCCACTCATGGCTACGGTGGCCCCGAACTCAGACGTGGGGGAAACATGGGGTCCTTGCTCTGGTAGTGGAGAAGGCAGGTCGCTCCCCAGGCCCACCGAACTCCCGGGACCAGAGTCAGGCAGCTGAGCCAGGATCAGGGTGTGTTTACTTCTTTATTCCTGGAGCCTTGCTGCTGCCCGGCTGGCGTTTAACCAAGCGTGGGCTACGGTACTAATAAGGGGGGTGGATCAGCTGCCCCTGGTTGTGAAGAAACAGCCCCAAGCTCACGACAGAAGCAGGAATCATGGGGCAGAGCCCCAGACCTGCAGGGGGCGGGGCCTGGGGCGGGAGGGCGGGGCCTGGGTGAGTGGGGGCGGGGCCTGGGGCGGGAGGGGCGGGGCCTGGGGCGGGAGGGGCGGGGCCTGGGGCGGGAGGGGCGGGGCCTGGGGCGGGAGGGGCGGGGCCTGCTGGTGGGCGCGCCTGGTGAGGGGCGCCGGCACGTGTGGACGCAGAAGAGGACGCGGCCGGAGAAGACGTAGAAGGGCGGGAGGCAGAACCGCGTGCGGGCTGGAGCAGGAGCAGGACGGTGGCCTTTCTGTCCCAAAGCCGAAGAGCGTCAGCGGGGAGGGGCCCGGTCGGGAAGTCCGATCCGGACAGTCATCCTGACAGCAGGCGCCCGCGGGCAGCCAGGGCAAGGCCTTGCCTCAGGGGACGGGTCCTCCCGCACCGGGAACAGCCCCAGGAGCGCCGATTCCACCCGCTGGAAGCTCCGTAGGCCCCGGTGCTGTTGAGGCTGCCGGACGTGCGGCCGCAGAGGGAACACGGCGGCCCCGACATTACCCTGCGACGTGGTTCCCTCGTCCAGAGCCAACGACAGGGTCAGAGGCATTTATAGATAAAACGCAGAGCTGAGACTTCTCCTGTGGGCGGTGTTGTGATTTCAGAGAGAGCCGCAGGAGCACCACCCTGGCTTTCGCTGCTGACAAAGTATCAGGCAAGTTTTTTTTTGCCAGCAGCTCTTCCTTTCCCCATGCAGTGAGCCCACCTCTGACAGCAGCTCTGCTCGGAGCAACATTTAAAGCCCTGGCTGCCTCGCGTGTCAGTCTTGGTGAGGGCCGCTCGTTGCTTTTATATCAAGTGCTGGAGAGCCGACTTCCCTGAGATTTATTGGATTAAGGACTATTAGCACCTGCCCCCCCTCGTGAAATCATGGTCTTGGTTATTGCAAATACTAACAAAGACTTCAGGTGCCCGCAATTATCTGCAGGGCGCAGCTGGAGATCAAGTTTGTGCATGTAAGCTTGGGAGGCTCATCTTTGTTTTATTTTTTAACCTTTTTTTGGATCCTCCAGTGAAAGCTTATTCCAGGATCACTGACGTCCCTCGGAGAGTTGAGATGTTCTATCCCTGGGCCGCCATGGAGCTCATCTAGGGGGAGAGGGGTCTCCAGGTGTCCTGGCCCTGTGTGTCGTCTTTCCTCCCAAAGCTACATCCCTGAAGCTGTACCCACGCGCCTGGAAGATGTGGAATCCCACAGCCCAGCGCACCTCGCGATGGCCCTGGGCTCCCAGGAGGCTCTGACAGAACTCGCCCTCTCGGCAGCATTAAGGGCAGGCTCTGCAGTACAGCACGGCCTGGGTTCTGTCCCGGGTCTCGCGTGAATGCGGGCAGGGAAGAGTGGCCACGGCCATTTCCCACAGTATGGGGCAAGTCTGGAGGCTCAGGGGTGCACCTGCTCCCGCGGCCCCCAAGGCGGGAGACCCTGTGTGATGGCGGAGAGGCTGCTCCAGGAGACGGGCCGCCCCTCGTGTGCCGGGCAAAACCAGACACTGTGCTGCCGTGCTCTCTCCTGGAGACAAGGCAGCCACGTAGCTTCCTTTATGGAAGAAAAGTACAAACCAAGCGGGTTTCAGTTTCTCTTCAAGGAAATACAACAAAGCAAGAGCCTCAGTTTTGCCTGATGATCTGAAAGACAAAGCTGAGTCAGCGAAAGAGGCTGTGTCCCCGAGATCTCATGTGAGAAGGTCCCTTTCTCGAGTTTAAAGAAGACGCTGCCCCCGAAAGGACTCGTGCCCGGTTACTGATGAGAAATGCGAGGATCTGGGCTGCATCCCGGTGACGTCCATAAAAAACAAGGCATCAGGAGAGGACGGTGCAGCCGCCTGCCTGGCCAGCCCCGGGAGAACTCGCTGGAAGAGGAAAGCACTTTCTGTTTGTTTTTCCTGAAAACATGAAAGGCCCGAGTCCTTATCCCTGCAGCCGCCCTCAGAAGCACGTGTCGCTTTGCATTTTGTAGGCTTTTATCTTGATTTATTATTCATAGTTGGATGGCTTCACTGACTCAGTGGACCTGAGCTTGAGCAAGCTCCAGGAGATGGTGCAGGACAGGGAAGCCTGGTGTGCTGCGGCCCATGGGGGCACAAAGAGTCAAGACAAGACTGAATGACTGAACAACGATTATTCATGCGACTAAAAAGCCCAAGAACAGCGTTCACATTTCTGTTCAGCCTGCCTACGAGAAGTAACAGTTGATGTGAATATCCTAATCAGAGAGTTAATCGGTGCGTCTCTTCTTGAATCCTATCCGCCAGCACCAAGGAGCAGAATAGTTAGTTCACGGGTCAGCCAAAAGCACCCACTGCACTGAAATGGTGATTAGAAATTAATCTACAAAGTGAACGCTGAGAAATACACCCAGGATTGACAGGGGAGCAGAGAACTTTAGAAACAGGGCTGTCTGTATCAGGTGGCCTTTCTTGAGAAGTTACTATTATTATTTTACCTACGAAAACAGAAAAGAACTTTCATCTGGACGGTGATAAGACACAGAGTCAGATTTGCCTCTAGGTCCTTTATCTCACAGGGTCCTCAGTTTGTTTAGGCAGTGTGATGATGGCTTTATTATCCAAGTTAGTGCAGTGTTCTAGTATTTTTTATTTATTTTGAAATAATCATTACTTGAAACAGAAGAGCTGCACAGATGGCTGAATGCCCTTTCCCTGGACCCCCTAAGTGTTAACCTCCCACCGCTGCCCCGTGTCTTCCTTCCTCTGCGTCTCTGTGATGGCAGCGAGCTGAGGACACACATACATGTATTTTCTGGGTCCCCTGAGAGAAAGCCACAGGCTCACACCGACATTATTCCATGTGCATTTCCTAGAACTAAGGGCTTCTCAGACTTCACTGGTGGCACAGACGATAAGACTCTGCCTGTGATGGAGAAGACCCAGCTTCAGTTCCTGGGTCGGGAAGATCCCCTGGAGGAGGGCATGGCAACTCACTCCAGTGTTCTTGCCTAGAGAATCCCATGGACAGAGGAGCTTGACGGGCCACAGTCCGTGGGGGTTGCAGAGTCGGACACGACTGAGTGACCACTTTCACTTTCAAGGGCATCTCACGGTGCTGTAGTCTTTTGCTCTAAGAAGGTGCCTACAGGGAGCAGCAGCTGCCCTCCAGGCAGGAGGAGGAGGAGGACTGGGGAGGCTGGATCAGGAGCCTTGGGCCGCGTCTCATCAGCCCTCCCCAGAGGCAGATGGTTCTTTCTCAGAGCCCTTCCGTGGAACCAGCTGCAATGATGCTAATTAAAGTCAAGATGCTCAAGGCTCTGGGAGGGTCGCCGACAGTGTGGGGACACTAACCAGCCTTGGGGGACTGGAGTCTGCCATAGGCAACGTGCTGGTGTTGATTTAAGCCCGGAACGTGGCCAGGACGGCGTCATCTTGGTTAATTGGAGGCGAGAAGCCTTCCTATTCCTTGGTAATCATGCTCCCAAATGCTATTCTGCTCAAGAAACGTGAAGAAATGAGACTTTTAAAGTAATTATCGATATGAATGAGCAGCTCTCCTGCAAGGCCCAGGGAGCTGTAGGGCGGGGTGGGGAGGTGGAGGCAATGGGGAAAGTGCAGACCCGTGGTCACTGGCCGTGGTCTGGAGGAAGGTCCCCCACGATGCTACTCAGGACAACAGCCCTCCTTGGAGAAGCAGCCTCAAACGCCATAAAGCTGGCTATTAGTGTAAAGAAAGACCAGGCGGCATGTGTGTTTTTATGCCAGAGAATACAGGGCGCAATTAGTTGCAACCTCTGCCCTCAGATACGCAGGCCCTCACCCTGCAGGAACCTGCCCCTTCAGTGTGTCTGTTTACGGGCAAAGTGTTAGTCGCTTCAGTTCAGTTCAGTCGCTCAGTCGTGTCCGACTCTGCGACCCCATGAATTGCAGCACGCCAGGCCTTCCTGTCCATCACCAACTCCTGGAGTTCACTCAGATTCACGTCCATCGAGTCGCTTAGTCGTGTCCAGCTCTTTGCAACCTCATGGACCGTAGCCCGCCAGTCTCCTCTTCAGGCAAGAATACTGGAGTGGGTTGCCATTTCCTTCTCCAGGGGATCTTCTTGACCCAGGGACTGAACCCTCATCTCCTGCATTGCAGGCAGATTCTTTACCATCTGAGCCACCAGGGAAGCCCCATTTATGGGCAAAGTCACCCATAAATCAGCTACCTCCTGACCTGGAGTGGCCTTCCCTAAGAGGCTCTGCGGGCAGGTGAGAGGAGTTATGTTTAATTTTGTCAGACTCAGGGTCTGTCTCCAGGGAACACTGGCAGGAGGTGAAAGAGGCCCCAGCTTATTTTTTTGAATTATTAAAATACAAACTCTGTGTGTGGAAAGAGGCAGTCAAGCTGCAGGGAAGGATGTAAGACCACCCTCTGCACGGACCATGCCTGCTGCTCACTCGCTTCTGTAAGCTTCCAGAAGGCTGTGTGCGTGCGTGAACCTTCACACGGAGGTCCACCTCAGGGGTGCCCCACGCGGCTCATGTGACCCTGTGGCTCCTCTGCACAGGCACTGACTCTCTTCCAAACCCTCCTCTGTCCGTTCTCCCCCTCCAGACTTTCTGCACCAAAATGCACTGGCTTCAGTGGGCGTCCAGGCCTTCGGTGAGCACCTCTCGGAACCTTGAGTGATGCGATGAACAAACTAACCGCACTGCCTAATCCTGGCGTGTGCTCCCGCTTGCCTGGGCCGCGCACGGAGCCCCCGCCCTCCGCATGTTGGTCTGAGGAAGCACAGATGCCCCAGCGTCCCAACCCCTCGCTAGACAGCGCTCTGGTATAGACGGGACCTCCCGGGAGGCGCCCACTCATTCCTTCCACCGGTTCCTTAACTAAATGGAGAGTCAGGGAGCTGAGCCCCACTGCGGGCGATGTGCCCCCCGCCCCCTCTGCTGGGACCACCGGCCTGCCCCGAGACAAAGCTGCCATGTCTGGTCTTTGGCAAACGGTCCCCGCCCGCAGGGAGTGTCCTCCCCTCGCTGCGCTGTCCACCTCTCCTCCGGCTTCGTTCCACACCCTTCCCGCTGTGCTGAGTTTGGTCTGGTGTTCTGCTCTGTAACTCAGCGTTGTGGAACTACTCACACTCACCCTAATCCCCATGCTGGTGCCCGTGGGTCTAATCTCTCTGTCACCAGGACACTCAGGTGTGAAGGGTAGGCTTGAGACCAGCGTGTGTTCTGTGCCTTGTTGCTGGCCCCTCGAAGGTGTCCCAGCTGAGTGTCCGAGGAGCAGACGCCGTCTCTTCCCCGCGGCCCTGTGCACAGATGCAGAGGCTGTGAGCTCTGTGGGGCTCCAGGAGGGGAGCGCGTATCCCAAGCCTCCTGCGACCCCCTCCTGACATTGTCGCACTCCTGCCAGCCTGACCTCCCCAATTCATTTCACTCGTCGATGATTTTACCAAATGGCCAGGAGCGTGCAGAGAACCAGGCAGGCAGTTCAGTCCAGAGCGGGGAAGGGGGTGGGAGACACAGGAACGTCCAGTGAACCAGGCAGGCAGTGCTCCATCCAGAGCCGGGCAGGAGGCGGATTACTAATAGTTCATTCATCCCTCACGCGTTAGCTGCATGCCTGGTCCCTGCCGGATGCCCGAGTGTGTGGGGCCCATCTTGGGTCTGTGTCGGACCTCATCGCTGGCTCAGGGTCCCCCAGCTGCTCCTTTGACCTCATGGCAGCCACAGGAGGCAAGTGTTCGCTCCCCATCTTCTCGGGGGAGCGTGTGCGCTGCCCGAAGCCACCGCCGGGCACTTCAGCCCTGAACCCCCACCTTCCCGGGGTGTCAGACGCACTGCTGCGGCCACAGAGGCAGTCTGGGCTCGGGACTGCCCAGGGAGCCGTCCAGCACACACGCCAGGCTGGGGCCACCTCCTGACCGCCGCACCCACACCGTCTCTCTGTCCTGACCGGTCGTGGGGGCCCCAGAGTGTCTGGAGGTTGGTTGCTGTTGGTCGGTTTTCCTGATGAATCAAGTGTGGCCCCTGATTAAGTCTCGGAAAATTCCCGTCCTTTCTTCCTTGAAGAGCCTGGACTCTGAATGGTCTGGTGGGGGCCCCGCGTGTGGGAGTGGGCATCTGCTGGCCTTCACTCCGAAGGCGCACTGTGCTCCCTGGGAATGTGGAGCGTGGGGTGGCCCCACGTCTCCCCTGTGCCGTGTGAGAGGTGGGGGAGCTCCGCAGACTCAGGACCGCTTCGTGCCACCCTGAGGTCCCCGCTGGGGGAGGAGATGGTCACTCATGTCACCAGGGCACCCCCAGCACTCTGCCTCAGAGTCGCCCCGAGATCCGGGACCCCAACCTGCCGCCCCTCTGGGGACTGGAGTGTGCGCAGGACACCCCTGCCTCTTAGTTGGGGGTCAGGCTCCCAAGCAGTGCTGCCTACGCTGCTGTGTTTCCCAGACTCCCTCCCCCAGGAGGGCAGCTCTGCCCGCAGCCCCGGCGCATGCAGTGCCTGCTGGGCCCGGGAGGGGAGCGGTGGGCGTCTGGGACAGACAGAGGGCGTCTGGGACAGACAGACACTCTGCCTCCAGGGACCCCGGCACGCACGCCCTCCGGCCGGAACCACGAACAGTGAGCTCCGTGGCCGCCTGCGTTGTGGCTGGCAGAAGTGCCCCCATCCGCTGAGCCCGGGAAGGAAGAGGCCAGTCTTGCCTCCATGCTGATCCCGTCCTGGCTGAAGATGAATTTAGGGTCGAGGTTTTCAGAACCTCCTAGCTGGAAGACAAGAATAACACAACTTACAAACACGGCTGCAAAGACCCAAACGTGCGACAGGCCCCCGGCCTCGCAGGTCAGGGGCGACTGTGCGCATCCCCCGACTTCCCGGCCTGCCAGCTGGCAGACTGACCCGTGGCCCTGAGCGTGTGGTGTCTGTCCCCGTGGCTCCGAAGGGCGGGGCGGAGGGTGGCGGAACACAGGAGACCGGGTTCTTTGGCGCGGCGGAACCCCCACCGACCTCTCCTTTCTCTTCTCTCCGCAGTGCGGCAAAGGAGCAGAGAACTTTGACAAGTTCTTCACGCGAGGGCAGCCTGTCTTGACGCCGCCCGACCAGCTGGTCATCGCGAACATCGACCAGTCTGATTTCGAAGGCTTCTCGTACGTCAACCCCCAGTTCGTGCACCCCATCCTGCAGAGCGCGGTATGAGACTCCTCGCGGGAGCCCCGCCCGCGCCCCCGCCGTGGGAAGCGACCCCCACCCTAGAGCTTGGCGGCCTCGGCCCTCCCTGTTCCAGGTGGAGGCCCGAAAACTGTAGGGTGGTGGTCCCCCGCTCGGCTGCGTCATCTCAGCGGAAGATGACGTCACGTCAGCGTCCGCTTTACGTAGAGGTGACCCCTGGCGGGGGATTGACCCTTCCTGGAAAGCAAACAGACTCTGGCCCCCCCTTTTTTTTGGTACTGTTTGATGTGTTTCCCAAATCCTCTGTTGATTTTCACCATCCAGATTTCCCGATCAGAGATGTTCAAATGAACCACACGGTCTAGGGGGCCGGAAACATGTCCACCCACCACGTCTTTGGAATAAAAGAATGGAGGTCCCAGAGCGCGAGCGAGGCAGGACTCGGGGGTTGGGAGGGCTTCAGAAAACCCGCCGCTTGTGTCCTCTGCCTCCATGGACACTGTCCCCAGAACCCGAGAGGCTGGGAGAAGTCTAGTCCAGTTTGCAAGCTCACTGCTCCCAGGCGCTGACGGTTGTAACCCACTCATGGTTCCGGTACTGCTGTCACTGGTTTAGAGAGAGGAAGAGAACCCTAGATGGGTGTTGGGGGCGTCTGTAATCTTGTACCTGACTTGGCTGATAACTGTTTTGATACTTGCATGTCTTTTTAAGAGGCCAAATCTTCTAAGGAATCCGCTAAATGAGCACAAGAAATCAGATCAAGGACAGACCAGTGTGTGTGTGTGTGTGTGTGTGTGTGTGTGTGTGTGTGTGTGTGACATTCATAATCTCCGAGAGATGACTCTGGATCCAGGGTGCCATCAGCCATCATGCCACTACTCACAGTGTTGTTAGCCAACCCCGTCCACACACTGCTGTTTCACTGCCTGCTGCCTGGGAAGTGGAAGCGTGCACCCCTCCCCTTTTGTACTTATTTATTGAACGGGCTGCGGTGTCTATGAGAGTACGATGTACAGTCAGCTCACCCGGTGTGGCTCCAGCGGCAGCCCCAGGACCCCACGCCCCCCGTCCCCGTCTTCTGAGGTGAACAGTTTGGGTGCCCCAGGGTGTCGTGTCGAATGACACACCTGGCGCTGCAGTCAGGAAACCTGGATGCATATCAGCTCAAAGAGGCTTTATTGCTGGAAGGATTTTAATATGTTTCGCAAATGCTTCATGCAATGAACTTTGCATGTTTATAATAAACCTTAATAACAAGTGAATCTATATTATTGATATAATCGTATCAAGTATAAAGAGTATTACAATAATTTTATAAGACACAACTGTGCTATATTTGTGAAGGCCCTTGTTTCTAACTTGCTTTTATGATTAAGTTTTAGCTTCCTTCCCCTTGCAAAGCTTCCTCTTCCGCACCCCCGCTCTGTGTGTACCCTGCCTTGGCACTAGAGCGGCTTTATTAATTTTTTATTGCAGTAGATCTAATTCTGAAAGTGAATGGCTACTTTCCATGATCAATAAGGTATATATATGTATAAATATTTAATTCTACCTGCAAACAGAAGTTTTCTCTGGAAGATAATGTTGAGGTGAGACCCCCCCCCCCCCACCCTTGCCCTCCGAGCACCATCTGTGCCCTGGTCCTGCGTCACTCTCCCTCCTGGGGCCGTGGGGACCATCTGGCTTCAGGGGACCCAGGCCGCGGGTGTCGCTGTGGCGTCCTCGCGGTCCCAGGCCAGACTTGGTTCGTCTGTTCTGTCCCCTCCTGCAGCCTTGCTGCTGCTAGTGATGCGGGAAGCCCTTCCCGACGTGGGTGCGTGGACGCCCCAGGAGCGTGCCGGCCCTGGCACGACCCACCGTTCACTCCGCACCTGCAGACGGCGAGGCCAGGCCCGAGCGCTCTGCAGACGCTCTCGGGAGGCCGGCGCTCTCTCCAGGTCTTGGGGGGGGCACAGCTGTGAGACAGCATCACAGCGAGGGCCTGGGGGAGCCGGCCACCAGCAGCAGGAAGCGCGTGTCGAAGGCCGTGGCCGTCAGTGCTTGGGGGTGCTCCGTTCCCCGTTGGCCCCCAGTGCCTCCCAGTGATGTGTCGTTTTATTTTTACGTTCTGCTCTTTCCTGATTCTCGGCTGACACACCACCCCTGAGGGGCCTTAAGAGACGAGAGGCCTTGCCATCCCGGGAACTTGTGATTGGAGGAGGCGCCGGGTAGGGAAGAGGTTAGACCAGGTTAGACCAGCAAAGAGGAGCTTCTTCAGCCACCGTTGCTGGACCGTGGGCCCCCATGGGGGGTCTGTGCGGGTCTGGCCCGTCCTCCCCCACACCTCATTTGGTCTGATGGAAAGGGACCCAGGTATAGAGAGAACCCAAGAAACAGCCGGTCACCCAGCCCTGGAGTGGAGCAACCCCAGGACAGGTCCCCAGGCAGGCGCCCGGCGAGGGGAGGGCAGTCCAGGACGGCGGCTCGGACCACGTGCTCCCCAGCAGGCGCTGAGCCGGGGAAGCCGCTCTGTCCTCCCGCGGCCGCCAACACGCTTCCAAGTTGTTCCTCTTTCTCCGCCTTTCTCCGGAACCTTGCCCCGCATCCCAGCGGGCTTCCATCCTTTCTGAACGTGCGGAAACCCCTGTATGGGGCCAGCCCTGTGGGAGCGGCTGCGAGCTTGAAAACAGACTTGGGGGAAACCGGGGAAGATCAGGGTCAGCAAGGGTCACCGTGGTGGGGTGAGTCGATGCGTGGCTGTGCCCCAAATTTAGATCAAAGCTGATGCTTTTTAAGAAACTGAGCATCCCACGATAGTTCTGTTGAAAGCACACACCATGTAGGTCATGGTTAGCAGAGTGGATTGAACCGAAGTTCTGTGGGTTCACCCCCTTCACGGGGGTCTGGTAAAATAAAGCCCGGGGAGGAGCTGCCAAAGGGTTGGAGTGAGGAGGAGGCCTCGAGGGGTCAGGCCCCCGAGCAACCCGAGAAGGACCGGGCGGTATCGCTGGGGCCTGTGGGCCCAGCAGCAGCAGGCCCCGGAAATCCGGACCCCGTGGCTCCAGAGGCCATTCAGAAGGTCGCGTCCCCTTCCTGCCAGAGGCAGCGCTGGGGCGGACGGTCCTGCGAGGCTGTGGGCCGCGGGGAGGGGTTGCCCCTCCTCTCGGCATCTTGTTTAGACCCACAGGGGCCTGGTTTGAGGAAGCACCTGGAGTGCGCCGCCCGCAGGGTTCCCGGGAGGTCCCCGCGCAGCGGGCCGGGAGGTCGCGGGGAGCCCCGGTCCCGGCGTCTGCTCTTCCCGCCCGCATGACTGAGCTCACCGTCCCGCAGGGTCACTGTACGCTGTGTCCTCGGAGGGAGGTGTGTTAGGCTTTCTTCTCAGGAATTTGGGAGAAAATCCGAGGGTGAAGAGGTCTTTGGAAACCCGGGCTGAGAAGGTCGGATGGAAGACCGCAAGGACCCGGGTTGATGCGAGTCGTGCACGGCGGATGAGCACGGTCTGCGGCGGGGCGTGGGGACGCAGGGGACAGCCCTGAGGGCCCCTGCTGCGCTCTGGGCCGGGAGAGGTCGTGGGAGGGGGCCGAGGGGTCCAGGCAAGGGCGGGCTTGGGCGCAGAAGGACTGACGGACGCCCGCAGCAGGAGGAAGCCGGGAAGGGGGAGGGCCCCGGCGGGGCGTAGCTGCTCCCGGAGGCTTGAGAGCAAGGTTGCTGCTCCTGGCCCAAGAGCGTCCAGAAGGCCACGGCCGGCCCCCGAGCCCCCGCCCCGTGAAGGGGCTCCCAGCTCTGGGTGGGGCCCGAGTGTCCTGCAGGGTGGCGGCCTGCAGCCCGGGGCGGAGCGGGCAGAAAGGGCAAAATCGCCGGACTCCGCAGGCGGCCCCACGCCCAGGGAGCCCAGCGGAAGTCTGAGTGTGTCGCTGGGGGTGTTTTCTCAGAGCTGCAGAAAGGCAGAGTGGGGGCCATCTGGTTTTAAAGCCCCGGAAAGGAAGCGCCGTGGCAGGCACCCTCTCACTGCCGTCTGGTGCACCGTCTCCTGCTTCTCGAAGCCCCGCAGGGGCAGCCGCGTCTGTTGCCCCTCCAGGCGCCGGAAACATCCTCATGGCCCTGGCACTGGGCAGGGAACCGGACATGACTCTTGGGATCCGGGCAGCAGGGGAGAAAGGGTCCCCTGGCTGGTAGTCACCACGCTGCAGTCTAACAGGGAGTGTTGGGAGATGTCTTTTAAAACCTTTTCCTTGAGTTACTTGGGTTATACTTTATGAAATATAGTGACTGTCAGCGTTCCTGCCGTTTCCGTTTGGGCGGAGGCAGCCATAGAGAAAGGCGCGGCCACGATTCTGTTAATCCTGCAGTGTCGGGAGCCCTCAGGAGGGTTAAAAGCTGAGATTAGGACCCCAGTGCCTCTGATCTGTGTGATCAGCTGATAGTTAATAATTGTGTGTGTCCAACTCAGTCATCAACAGCCTTATGATAACCCACACTATGGCCCACAGGCTCCAAAGACTTTTTGAAACCTTATGGAAAAATCTAATTTGTTCATTCCAACAGAACATCTGAATATACTGGGCTATTTGTACTTTTTTATAGAGATCTTTAATAAATCAATTCTTCCTTTAAAATGAGTTTTTAAAATAAAACTCCTTTTATTTTAGAATGAGTTCATAAGATTTCATAAGATTCCAGTGATTCCAATGATTTCATAAGATTCCAATCACTAGGAGCCTGTAGGAGGACTCAGCCGGGGTGGGCCGCCCGGAGCGCCCGGACCTGCGCTCCTGCTGCAGGGCTGCCTGCGCTAGTGGGGTGCGGTGGCCCCTCACAGTGCCTGGAGGAATGACGTCCTTGATGCTCTTAATAGACAGTGGGGACCACTGTCTAAAGTCTGGAGACTCTGGGCCATGAGAGAGAAGCTTCCCTGTTCTCTGTACCGATGCAGCTCCAGGATTGCGGGGGGGTCCCTGGGGCCCCTTTTCTTGCTCCTCAAGGCTCTGCAGCCACCTTTTGGCCTGGGAGAGGGGTGTCTCCCCCGCTCTGTCTCCCGTCCCTAGGGTCCCCAGGTCTCAGTTATTTGGGAAAAGTTCAATGAAGCAGTGTAAGAGCTGTGCAGTTCTTGGGGTCTCCCTGAGAAGGCGGCTCAGACCTGCTCCAACGTCCAGAGACAGCGGCAAACGTGCCCATCAGTGTCTCCTCCCGTGTGAGCAGACAGGACCCACTTGTCAGAAAACAGTATCAAGTCTACTTTCTAAGAACCTGTTTTTCTAAAATAAGACAAAAGGTGGCATCGCATGTTTTGATTAAACACCTGTGTCCTTGTCGCCTCAGTGTAACTCCAGGCGTTTTATCCCTGTGACTGTCGGTAGCCTTTTGTTGATACTCTCCCTGGAAAAATGTGATTCTTGCGGAGGCTATTCACATCATCCATGAAGGCTGTGATTCTTCTGAGTCTAAAAATTCACCTCGTCTCTCCTCTATTAGACTCTTTCAGAGTATCTTTTATAGACGATCAGAGACGCTTGAAATCATTGCTTTTGCTCTGTTGGTGGGGGGGAGGGTTGAAGGACACATCAGGTTTAAATTGTTAATTGAAAACTGTCCTGTGTCAGTCAGACCCCAGGTCTGTGTGGAGGAGGCAGGGTTGGCAGCTGCGGTTTCCCTTCGGTGTGAGCACCTACCTTCTGATGACGCGCGGAGGCCGTTCAGCTGTCCGGCCACGTTGGGTTCACCGTGGCCGAGACGGGTGCCAGCTGCTGCTCTGCTCTAACACTGTCCCCCTGACCTCTGCTTGCATGCTGTGCCCTGTTAGATGCATCGCCTGTAGTTTGGAAGCCCGTGTGTTCAAATAAAAACAACGAACATCCCTTGGTGTCCTCAGACTCGTGTGCATTCCTGGCAGCGGCGCAGGCAATTTTCCTTGTGGTCACGGGGCGACGCCACGGTCAGACCGCAGGGCAACCCCACGGCGAGACCGCAGGGCGACCCCAAGGCCAGACTGCGGGGCGACCCCAAGGCCAGACCGCGGGGCAACCCCACAACGAGAACACAGGGCGAGCCCACAGCGAGACCGTGGGGTAACCCCAATGCCAGACCGCGGGGCAACCCCAAGGCCAGACCACAGGGCGACCCCAAGGCCAGAGCATAAAGCGACTCCAAGGCCAGACCGCGGGGCGACCCCAAGGCCAGACCGCGGGGCGACCCTAAGGCCAGACCGCGGGGCGACCCCACAACGAGAACACAGGGCGAGCCCACAGCGAGACCGTGGGGCAACCCCAAGGCCAGACCACAGGGCGACCCCAAGGCCAGAGCATAAAGCGACTCCAAGGCCAGACCGCGGGGCGACCCCACAACGAGAACACAGGGCGACCCCACAGCGAGACCGTGGGGCGACCCCAATGCCAGACCGCGGGGCGACCCCAGGGCCAGACCGCGGGGCGACCCCAAGGCCAGACCGCGGGGCAACCCCAAGGCCAGAGCATAGGGCGACCCCAAAGCCAGACTGCGGGGTGACCCCACAGCGAGACCACAGGGCGACCCCAAGGCCAGACCGCGGGGCGACCCCACAGCGAGACCACAGGGCGACCCCAAGGCCAGACCGCAGGGCGACCCCAAGGCCAGACCGCGGGGCAACCCCAAGGCCAGAGCATAGGGCGACCCCAAAGCCAGACTGCGGGGTGACCCCACAGCGAGACCACAGGGCGACCCCAAGGCCAGACCGCGGGGCGACCCCAAGGCCAGACCGCGGGGCGACCCCACAACGAGAACACAGGGCGACCCCACAGCGAGACCGTGGGGTGACCCCAATGCCAGACCGCGGGGCAACCCCAAGGCCAGAGCATAGGGCGACCCCAAAGCCAGACTGCGGGGTGACCCCACAGCGAGACCACAGGGCGACCCCAAGGCCAGACCGCAGGACAACCCCACAGCGAGACCACAGGGCAACCCCAAAGCCAGACCACAGGGCGACCCCAAGGCCAGAGCACAGGGCAACCCCAAGGCCAGACCGCGGGGCGACCCCAAGGCCAGACCGCGGGGCGACCCCAAGGCCAGACCGTGGGGCGACCCCACAGCGAGACCACAGGGCGACCCCAAGGCCAGACCGTGGGGCGACCCCACAGCGAGACCACGGGGCGACCCCAAGGCCAGAGCATGTGGCCAGGTCGTCTGGCCCCGCAGACGCCACGCGGAGGCCTGAGCACCAGGAGGGCTCCGCTCGGTTCACCATCATTAACCTCGAGACGGAGGCTCCGCTGCCCTGGAAGCTGTCCCTCTGCCCCTCACACCTGGTGCCCACAGCCTATGACCTCCCTGACACAGGTCAGCCTCTGGCGGGCCGGCACTCGCCACCTGGTCAGCTCTGCAGGTCGTCTGGCTTGAGGGGTGCCTGTGGTCCCTGCCCCCCGCTCCTGCCCCTCCTGGTCTTGGGCAGGTTTCCATGCCGCCTGAGGCCTGCGTCCAGCCCTGTCTGCCTGCGTCCAGCTCGTCGGCGGGTCCCGCTGGGCCTGCCACGACTCCCCACGGTGGTGACTTTGTCCCCAGCGGGCCTGGGGCAATGTCTTGAGACAGTTCTGGTCGTCGTGTCTGGAGACAAGTGCATGGGCGTCCGGTAGGCAGGGGCCAAAGACGAGAGACACTGTCAACATCCTGCAACCCGCAGGCGCCCACAGTGAGGGAGGACCCAGCCCAGACAGCAGCGCTGCCAGTGCTGAGATCCTTGCTCCGGGAAAGCCCTCAGGCCGGCCGCTGGGACCCATGTCCACGGGTCTCCCTGCCTGGGGCCCCGAGGCCGCCCTCGCCACCCCCACGGCCCTCTGCCAGAAGCCAGCGTGACCTTGTCTGAGCAGGTCCCTTCCCTGTGTAAAGCCCTCCAGCGGCTCCCCATGACCCTTAAATAAACCAAACATCCCCACTGCCCGGCAGCCTCACCCAGCCTGCTTGTGACATCAGGCTCCACAGGTAGGAGGTGGGCTCAGACGGCGCTGACTTGATCATTCACTCGTGTGTGTGTGTGTGTGAGCATGTGTGTGAGCACGTGTGTGCCCTTTCCCATCAGAATGCAAGCTCTCCCAGAAAACCGAGCGTGTCCACCCATTCCCTGCTGGACCCCAGCACCTAGAAGCGTGCCTGGCACGCGGCAGCGGCTCCTGTCTGTGGAGGAATGAGTGAGGGAACGGGGCCCAAGACTGCCCGCAGCCCGGCCGGCTGGGACCCGAAGCATCGCTGTCACGGCCACGCTCCCGGGGTGTCTGCGGGCTGATGGCGGCGACACGGTGTGCACACAGGCACGAGTTCAGCGTCGGCTCCGAGCCCTTCACCAGCCTCTGCTGCGGGAACCCCAGCTGTCCGTCTCGCCGTCAGCCCAGCACCGGGGGCAGTGGCTGCCCGGTGGCACCTGAGTAACGACTGACGCCCTGGCGTTGGCTCTTCTGGCCTGTCGTGTGCTCTGGGGTAAAATCGGGCTGCAGCTGAACCGCTAACGCCGACCAGCCCCTGGCGCGGGAGGGCGGGGCTGGGCCTGAGGGGCGAGTGCAAGCCGCGCTGCGGCTCTGAGAAGGCAGGACCCATCTCCTCCAGACGCTTTTATAAAAAGCTAATTCAATCCGTAACATTGCAGGAGGAGCCATTCTGGGCAGGAGCGGGGAGCGTACGAGATGGTTCTAAAGAACAGAAGAGTTAGTGTGGGCTCGACAGACTCGGGGGAGATGGCAAAAGATAAGGAAGGGTACGGCGCAGATGATAAACCCACACACAAGCTCGCGTGCACACACAGTACCGAAAGCATGCCAGGCACCATTCTGGTTTCTTCGAGTGCATTTTTAAAGCCCACGGTGACTCCCTGAGGTGGGTCCTATTTGCTGTGCCCATTTTACAGAAGAGGAAAGTAAAGTCCAAGGGGTAACTAACAATCCCCAGGGGAGCAACACCAGACAAGCTGAGCCAACTGGAAGAGCACAGGTGTGAGCCATGCTAGGGGGACTTCTTGGAGGAAGGGGTGGGAGGCTGTGGTCTGATGGAGAAAAGGCTGGATGGGAGGGGTCGAAGCCACACGGAAACCATTAAACAGGGAGGAGGGAAAGAACTGACTCTGACCCAGCTCTTGCTCTGGAGGGGTTGCCCTGTGACCGCCCCCTTCAGTCCTCAGGACGCCTCCCAGAACGGAGCTGGGGTTCCCGTCTCACGGACCAGAAGCTGAGGCCCAGCTTAATTAACTGCTTCCAGTCACACACTTCCTGAGCCGCGCAGTGACGTGTCTCTGACCTTCCTGACCTTGCAAGCTCAGGAGGCCAAAGAGACAGCCCGGCTGGGGTTATGGGACCTTCCTGGGGGCCTCTCCCCTCACGGCTTCCCGCCAAAGCCCACCCTATCACCAAGGGGAGGCTTCCTTTTCTCAGCTGACCGATGCCTCTGAGACCAGAGGCCCTTCTGTAACTATTTCTGGAAGGCTCTCTCCTACCTTCACCTGACTTTCTTTTCCTTTTCGAGCTGTCTGGGTGTGGGTGGAGAGAGAAAAACAGCGCCCTGTCTCTCAGAACGCTCCGCAGCAGCCCCGCTCGCCGCTGGCTCTCACGGGGCCCAGCAGGCCGGGGGCGCGTCTGCTTCGGAGAAGGCGCGCCCTCCTGCCTCCCGACGCGGGCTCAGCTGCCCCCGCCGAGCCTCCACGTGCTGTCGCTCGGCCGCGTCGTGCTCTTTGCGGCCCCACGGACTGGAGCCCACCAGGCTCCTCTGTCCGTGGAGTTTTCCAGCAAGAATACCAGAGTGGGTTGTCACTTCCTCCTCCAGGGGATCTTCCCGACCCAGGGATCAAACCTGTGTCTCCTGCACGGGCAGGCGGACTCTACCACTGAGCCATCTGGGGAGCCCAGCTCGGGTCTCCACGGAGCTGCTCAAATGTCCGACAGACTGGCAGCGTTGACCCAGAAGCAGGTGACTCAAGACAGAGCAAGGAAGAAGCGGTGCCTCGACCATTTATCCTGGGCGACACACAGTGTCACTTCCAGCCTCTGCTATTTCTTAGCAGCGAGTAACTAAGTCTAGTAAGTAAGCCCATACTCAAGGGGAGAGGACCTAAGGGCCCCTGGGAGTCTGTGGGCACATTTTATAAACGGCGCAGCCCAGGTGGGTGAGCCTTCCAGGGCCCTGACCACTGTCAGCGGAAGAGGCGAGCGGCCGCTCGAGCTGCATCTTCGACGGCAGCATGCTCGGGTCCCAGGGCGTTCCAGGGAGGCAGCCTCGCCTCGTGACTCTTTCTTTTCTGTTTTTACCGTAAAATACATGCTTGTTGTTGAAAATCTGGGGAATACAGGAAAATCAAGGAAGAATAATAGAATTCGCGCACCGACACACGACCTAGAGGCAATCGCTGGCCTCACTGCAGCTTCTCTCCCTTCTCTGAGTGTGTCTGACACTGTGAGAGGCGTGGCAAGTGTGCGCTCCTGTATCCTGCTTCTCCATGTAACATTACTGCACACATTTTCCTTCGGGTCACTAAGAATTCTTTCTCTTTTTCTGACTGCACCACGGGGCTGGTGGGATCTTAGTTCCCGACCAGGGATCCTACCTGGGTTCACAGCGAGGATGTGGAGTCCTAACCGCTGGACGGTCAAGCAGTTCCCAAGGACTCTTTGTATTGAGCACGTTAAATGGCTACCACCTTAGTTCTCTTACTGACTCCCCTATTACTGGACTTTAGGTTATTTCTAGTTTTTTAATTGTTTTTAACAACTCAGTGATGAACATCTTTGTTCCTAAAATTTTGAAGGCACTTTGGATCATTTCCTCAGTTGGGTTCCCAGAAATAGAAACACTGAACATTTTTGAGACTCTTGGTATTTTTTCCTTCTGGTTTGGCTTCTTGAAGCTCTGCGTTTCTTGGTAACATTTTCTTGCTCTTCGATCAACTAGTAACTCGCATTTCTTTTCAACCAACGTCAGCTCTGTTGTTAGTCTGCTGTCAAGTTCGGTCCTTTATTCATCCAACGAATGTCTCCGTGAGGACTGTCGGGCGCTAGGTCAGGGCTCTCTGTGAATAGCAGAGCTCATAGTCAAGAGAAGTCTCGGCCTTTGCCTTGGTCCACAGGATTTGAAGCAGCTTACATGTGAAACACATCAAGTAAATAACAAAAACAAAAAGGTCAGGACCGAAGGCAAGAGAAACAGAACGACATTTCCCACCAGAGTTAATACAGTTGCTGTAGCTGATCCTCACAATGGCTTCGCATTTCCAGCAGCCAAAACAATTGGGATCGATGCTCCGTTACAGGGCTCTCCCAACCTGGAAAAGAGGAAGCTTATGCGCTCCTCCAGGAATGAGAGCCTTTCCTAGCACTGAATCCTGAAAGAAATCCTTGGGAGTGGTTTCATTATACAGAAGAGAGCTTGAGCAATGGAAGAAGTGATGTCCTTCGTGTGTTTGAGGTTTTATGAAACGATAAATGCAGGAGCAAACTTCACATAGCCTTTCTTTAGTGACCCTTCAGGGGCCTAACATTGACATGCAACTTCATGAAGCAGACAGATAACTAAATAAAAGATAAATAAACTCAAGTCTCCAGGTGAGTAGCCAATGGTGTGGTCCAAGTCAGTTCACGAATTTAGAATTCCTGGAGGAAAAAAAATAACAACAAGACTTCAAGTTCTATGTATTACCTTGGCAAAAATTAAGCCTTCTTTAAAGATTAAAACCCAATTTTGGCAAGCGCTGGGAAAGCCAGCCCTCCCCTGCGCTGTGGGTGGGAGTATAAATTGGTGCAATCCTTCTAGAGGGAAATTTGGCACAAGTAACAAGAGTCTTAAAAATGCGCTTACACACAGCAGTTCTGCAGTGGGGGACTTTTTCCTAAGGAAATAATAAAAAATGTACACCAAGCCTTATGCACCAGGAGTTTGCCCTGCTCGGCTTCTTGGCCTGCAGTCAACATAGATGGGCCCACCCAGGCCTGGAAATCTCTGGATCTGCGGCGCTTTGGGGAGGCAGACGTCTTCTTTCACTCATATCAGCATCTCAGCTCTCTCTTTCTTTCTAAAATCTTTTATTTTGAAATCATTTAAGACTCAGAAGAATTTGCAAAAATAATGCAGAGTTCCCACCTACCCACCACCCCGATTTCCCCACGGCGACGGCACACGATCCAAGCGAGGACATCAGCCGAGGAAAGGAGCTGCTGGCCAACCGCGGGCTGGTCCCGCTCCCAGCAGGTCTTCCGTGCCATGCGTTTCTATGAATTCGGTCGTGGGCACAGATCCCCGGGACCACCACTGTATTCACGACCAGGGCAGCTCCGTCTGGAAACGCGGCGCCCCCGCTCCAGCCCCCGGCAATGGCTGAGCCTCCCCACCGGGGCGCTGTCCTTCCCAGAGAGTTACATAACCAGAAGCACACAGCCTGCGGCCCTCTGAATGCATTTCTGCCTCGCCTGCTTTGCCTGTTTTCTCAGCATCTCAGCCGACCCCGCCTCCTCCTGGCTCCTTCCAGCGGGCCAGGCCGGGAAGCCCCTGACCTGGGACCCCCTGGGTCAGCCCCATCGCTGGTCAAGCCCATGGGCAGGCTGCTGGGGGTCAGGCTCCAGGCAGTCCAGTCCCCTGTGCCCGAGGAGAGAAGCCGCCTGTCGGCGGGGGCAGCGCAGGGTGGTCCCCGGGGGGCGGGGCAGCTGCTGTAACTGCTGCGGCTACGTCGAAGCTTGTCGGGAAAACCCCCAACGGCCGTGGCCTACCTGGTCACCGTCCTGTGCCCCACTCTGCTGGCAGAATGCAATCTGGGGCTGACCTGGGGAGGCGTGGGTCCTCTAGAGCCCTGGGGGATGGGTCCTCATGGTGTGAACCAAGCTCAGGAACCCCAGCGGCCTCGTGGCCCGGACACTGTGGGTTCTGGGCGAGGACACGTGCTGAGAGCCGCCTCCGGTGACCCTCCGAGCCCTGCGGATGCCCCGAAGGGCTGTGGGGAGAGACCAGCCTGGCATCAGAGAGGTCCTGGGGGCGTTTCAGTCTGAACGAGCGTCTTGCTGCATGGTCTTTCCGGAATTCCTTATCCGGGGCCCCCCGGCAAGACACACTGCTGCAGCAAGAGCGATTTATAGCGAAACCGCGCGAATCACAGTGAGCTGACTCTGGAGGAGGGATTAAAGGCCAGAGAGGAGATGCTGGGGGATTTTATTCGGCTGAAAACACAGAGAAATCATTTGGAAGGTGGGGCGATCTTTTGGTCCCCAAAGCCCTGAGTGATTTTGTGTCTCCGTGAAGCTTCCACCCCTCCCCAGGATCCTGACCCCTGACCCTGACCCTGACCCCTCCCTAGGATGCTGACCCCTGACCCTGACCCCTCCCCAGGACCTTCACCCCAACCCCTCGCCAGGTTTGGCCAGGACTCTGCCAGGACTCAGAAGGAGCAGAACCCAGTCCCCCGCGCAGGGCTTTTCCTCCGCAGAGAGCGACGTGGTTCCTGACGGCAGAGGCTGCGTAACTGACCGGTATGGCGGTAAGACAGCCCTCCCCCTTCTCCCGGCCGCGGGCGGAAATCAGGACCGCCCTCAGCAGCCGGCGCTTCCGAGAGCTGCCGCCTGCCCCGCATCCCTCAGGCCCCGCATCCCTCAGGACCCGCACGCGGATCTGCTCTCTTTGTTTCAAGGGTTCTCCGCCTGACATTCCTCAACCCGACAGGCGTCTCACTGTGACATTTGGGAATTCGCTAGTCTCTGCTGAGGGGACCGTCCCGGCCATCCCAGTGTCAGGCGGCGGCCCTCACCTCTGTCCTCTGGACGCGGGAGCCCTTCACCCCCGTGGGCAGCCACAGGTGTTTCCGGACATCGGCCAGCGGCCTGGGGATGGTGAAAAGAGTAGCCTCGAGTAGTGCTGGGCGCAGGGGGCAGGTGGTGGCCTCAGAGAGGAGGGAGGGGGGGCGCTCCCTCCACGGTGTGTCTCAGGACGCTCCGCTGTGAGCCCCGGAGCCACCCTGTCCCCGCCTCTGCAGGGCCTCCGGGGCTGTCGCCTCCCATGAGGGGACCCCCCAAGCAGGACCCCCCTCTGCAGAGCCATCTGGGTGTGTCCCGGTCCTGGCCGGCCCGCTGCCTGGCACCAGGTGCCCCAGCGTGGGCCTCCCGCCCCTCCCTGCCCCTCCAGCTTACCGGAACGTGCCCGGCAGGCTGGTAGATGACCAGTCAGGGAGCGCTGCCCTCCCCAGAGAGGACACGTGGGCACGTGACAAACGTAAAAAGCTGCTACTTCTCACCAGACCCTGCACTGCTGAATGCTTCGAAGAAACCGTTTCTTCATTCTCTCCACAAACCCTCAACTTGGGTGTTGCGGGCTTTATGTGCCTGTTCCAAATGATGAGAGTGAAAGTCACTCAGTCATCTCTGGCTGTTGGCAACCCCGTGGGTTACACAGTCCATGGAATTCTCCAGGCCAGAATACTGGAGTGGGTAGCCTATCCCTTCTCCAGGGAATCTTCCCAACCCAGGAATTGAACCAGGGTCCCCTGCATTGCAGGCGGATTCTTTACCAGCTGAGCCACAAGAAACGTGAAACCAGAACTTAAGGGATCAAGAAATTTACCCAAGTCACCTCGTGGCTGACAGATGACATGGACTCTCAGGCCCCTCCCACCCTGGTGCGCACGTGCTGGGATCAGTGAGTCCCAGGTGGGTGGAGGAACCGCTTGTGGAGTGGCGGGCCCCAGAGCTGGGCACCCCCCTGCTTCGAGCAGCCTTGGCCTTCCACCCCAGTGGGCCATCCATCATTATCTTTGTCTTGAAAAGGGGCAGGAAACAGCCTGAGCTAAGCTTTCTCCCATGAATGGACATCAGACCTGCTGGGAAATGTCAGACATTTTCTGGTAGACGGTAAGAACTGAGGGAAGGCGGTCTTTCCTCCCCCCAGTGTGAGCAGCGTCTGCGGTCTTCCCTAGTGACGGCCGAGTCATCTGTCACTCGGAAGCAAGGTCTCAGGAGCTGGAGGCTTCCAGGCAACCTGAAGCAGGCTCATGTCTTGAGAATTTGTCCTGCCCAGAGGGAGCCCTAGAACCAAGCCCTGGCGACTCCCACAGAACGTTTGCTTGCTCTGGAAGGCCGGCCAGAGCCGCTGGACTAGCTCCACAGCTCACAGGCCCCTGGGCCCAGCGCTGCCTGCTCCCAGCTCCCCCCTCCTTCGCTACCCGTGTCCTAGACGCCTTGTCCTGCAAATCAGTGTCACGGTTCTCACCCACAAGGAGGGCTATGGCAAACTCACCATCATCATTTTAAAAAGGAAAATAACAGTTATTAGGAAGGATGTGAAGAAATTGGAAACTTCATCCATTACTGATGGGAATACAAACAGTTTGCCTCTGTAGAAAATTCTGTCGGTTCCTCAAACAGTTAAACATAGAATTATCCTGTGATCTAGCAATTCTGCTCTGATGTATGTACCAACCGAATTGAAAACAGGTGTCCAAATACATGTACACATGTGTTCACAATCACACCATTCTCAACAGCCAAGAGGTGATACCCATTAGCCAGTAAGAAGATAAACAAATCGTGACACAATAGAATGTTAGAAGCGAAAGGGCTGAGTGCCGACGCAGCTGCCACGTGGATGGGGCTCCAGAACGTACGCTGAGTGTAAGAAGCCAGACACGAGGGCTGTGTATTGTGAGGCTCCGTTTGTATGAAGCATCCAGACGGGCGGCTCCACAGACACAGAGGGCACTTGGTGCTGGCCAGGGTTAGAGGCAGGGAGGAGGTGTGAGGACTGACCGCTGGGAGGCCCAGGGCTTCCTCGCACGTTAGTGTCCCGCCTACAGCAGCCTGAGCAGGACCCCGAGCCAGCGCCCGGTGAGAGGGTGGTCCATGCAGCCAGCGTCTGTGGATTTGGCGAGAAACACGCGTCCCTTCCTCGGGGGTCTGCGCCCAGGTTTCTCTCTGGACCTGTTCCCTTCACCCTCCCTGCATCCTGAGCCCAGGAGTCACCAGGCAGAAGGTCTCCTGGACCAGCAGGGAGCAGGGGAGCCTCGGGTCGGGCTGCAATCACCACCTTCGCCACGCTGTTCTGCCTCCAGCGTGCTTCCCGAGCCCACAGGGAGCTGTGCCCGCGCGGGCCCTCCTCCCGGGCACCTGCAGACCCTTCCTGCCGAGGTCCCTGCCCCTGCCTACCCTGCTCCGCAGCTCTCAGCCCAACCAGGCCCGCCTTTCAACGCTGTTTTGTCGAGCACTCGGCCACTTTCTCGGCTTTTGTGATGGAGAAGAATCTTCATTTGGTAGATGGGGTCCCCTGCCCTTGGAACTGGTTTATGAGCCAGAATCTAGTTGCCAAGGGGACAGATACAGGAGCAGAGGCTGGACAGCTGGGCTTGGGGGCGGGGAGGGCGGCTTGGAGAGCAGCCGGTGGGGGATACGAGCGGCTGCTCGGTCACCCAGCAAGGACACGCGCGGCCGTGTGGCCGCTCCTGGCCAGGCCCCGCTCCGGGGGGAGCCAGAGCAGTCCTGGGTGAGCATGGGCTCAGGGCTTTGTAGGCCCCTGTGGGAGACCTGCCAGTCCCTCAGTGGGCTGCAGGAGGGCAGGGCTGGGAAACAGCTTGGACGGAACTGTGGGGGTGATCGGCAAGGAGGGGCATGCAGTCCGGGTGCCTGAGGCGGGGTGGCCCAGGGCCCCTCGAGCAGCCGCGTCTACCCGAGGAAGCGACGCCCGCGAGCCGGAACGTGCCAGCCTCTTCGAGCGCCCTCATGTCCTTACTTCTGGGGCAAAGGCTTCTTGAGGCCTCTGCTTCCTCATGTGGAACGGAAGGGACTCACCTCCTCACCTGGAGGGTTGCTTGAGAGCCAAGGGCAGCGACACACAAAGGCGAGTGCCACGAGGACAGGCGCCGGGCTGCTGCTGCCCGCCAGCCCCGCAGAGCGGCTCCACCTGAGCTCAGGCCCCCGGCCCCCGCCTACTGCCACCCACCCCCGCCCCAGCCCTCCCAGGCCCTCTTCCCTCCCTCTGACCCAGGCACACACACGGATGCACGCACATACACACACACTGAAAACCCCCCGGGCCCTGAGGTCATGCTCATCTCAAACTTGACCTGCATCTGCTGGGAGACTCCGATCCCATCCACCCTGACATCCTGACACCTTCCTCTATCTGTTCCCCTCACCCCTCATCCCCACTGGCAACCACGTGGACTGGGAGCTCGGGGTCCCCAGCCCGTCTCCTTCCTGCACAGGCTGTGTAGCCCATGTGCTCCTAAGGGCGTGATCAGCAGGCACTAGAAAGTACGAGAAACGGCGGGTGGGCGGGGGAGACTAATCGGTCCGACCACAGTGTGCTGCCAATGCAGCGACCCTCCCAGCCCAACGGCTTCACAGGAAAGCTTTTCTCTCCTCCCCAGGCCGTGCGCCCATCAGAGGTCAGCGGGAAGCTCTGCTCTGAGACACCACTTGGAGCGTCAGAGCGACAGCAGCGCTCCCCAGTCCCAAAGGCCGCGAACTTGGACGGCGCACTCACGGCTGCTACAGTCCCCATCTGGGAGAGACACGCGTCACCTCTGCTCAGATGTCGTCCCCGAATTGGTCCCCTGAACAGGCCTGGCTCGAGGGGTGCCAAGCACACGGTGTGCAGTCTCTTTGCCACCGGGGGCGCCTTCGTGTGGGCTTTCCCACCCCCACCGCCCAGGGCAGCCGGGCCCACCTCCGCCTCCCGGGCCCCAGGCGCCTCTTCCTCCTCCAGGACGTGATGGGAGGTTTTCCTTGTCAGGAACAAGGCACGTGTGGCTGAGGGCACTGCCATGCGCGTCTGTCTCTAATTAAGACCTGAGGCATGAAGCCATCAGATGGGCCCAGGATTCAGAAAAGGCTGAGGCTTTATGAAACGCCTGAACCCTGGGAACGCATGAATTATTGAAAGGCAAGAAAGAAGCCCTGGGAAGAGGGACTGCTCCATTATTCATCAGGCCTGGAGTCCCAGGTCCCCAGGCACACTGCTGGGCTTCACACCTGCAGAATTTCCCCATCATGTCGACAGCGAGCTTGTCAGCAGGCTGCTGTGGCAGCTTGGAGCGGGGCTCCCGCCCACGGCATCCAGCGCCTGCCTCATTAGCTCAGCCAGTTCCCGGCCGACTGCCAGCGAGGCTGTGGAGCAGAGAGCCACCCACCTTCCCTGCCTGGGGCGTCTGCGCACAGCTGCTCGAGGAGCCAGAAGACTTGTCGCCCTGGCCTGGGGGGTCCTCCGTTTTGTGCCCTCTGCTCTCCACCGCCCAGACCTCTGCCTTTCCCTGAACATAACTGGTGTTCTCGTACCCTCGCCCAGCTGGCCCCTCCCCATGAAACTGCCTGCCCAGCCTTTTTGTCCACCCGGTGACCTTCTCTTCAAGACCAGATCAGAGAAAGGGAGCTAACTTCTGTCATGAGCTGGGTGTTAGATGTTTGTCAAACGTCACCCCAGTGAAGTGTTGCAGTAATCCAGTACGGGGGGTTGTCACCAGCACCAGCTACGTAGTTTGTGGGCTCAAGGGCAAAATTAAAATGGGGTTCCTTGTTCAAAATGATTAAACAATTTAAGATGGCCAAAACAGACAAAAACAGATCTTTAAACCAACTGAGCCAAGAGCATGTTCTGGATGAGTGCACACGCCCACGAGATCGGCCCTGGTACAGGGGAGGAAAGGGAGGCTCAGGGACGTCGAGTAGCTTGTCCAAGGCACACAGCTAGGCAGGGGCAGAATCAGGCTGAAGCCCAACTTCCATCTAATGCTTCCAGCTAAGAGTTTGGGGCTGGTGGGAGCTGGGAGGTCGAGAGAGGCTGGACTCCAACTAGATGGGAGGTGTGGGGACCTTCAGTGGGCTGGCCTCTCCAGGGGACCCTGGGCATGGAGAGGAACACTCTCCTGGGGAAGGTGGGAGAAGACAAAAAGCTGGGTAGTTTCCAGGCCTAAGATCCTGTGGACACCTGGCGTGGCCTCTCCACATGCCTTCGGTCGTTCCAGCGCCTCATGACTCCTTTCATATATGACAACGTCCTGCGAAGCTCAGGGACCCAGAGAATAAAGGAGATATATAAACTGAAGAAAGAAGAAATAAAAAAATATCGGTTGTTATGGTGGCACTAGTGGTAAAGAACCCGCCTGGCAGTGCAGGAGACATAAGGCAGGAGAGTTCCATCCCTGGGCCGGGAAGGTCCCCTGGAGGAGGGCATGGCAACCCTCTCCAGTGTTCCTGCCTGGAGAAGACCATGGACAGAGGAGCCTGGCGGGCTGCAGTCCATGCATGCGGTGGCAAAGAGTCGGAGACGACTGAAGCATCTGAGCGCAGCGCATCATTCACGGCACATATATTTCCATCCTGTGCTTCCGAGGGGCAAGCGATGTGCTTAAGGGCACGCATCCGGGAGCCAGGCGGTCTGAGCTGCGCTGCGCGGCCCCAGGCACGTCACTTCAGGGCTCTGGCCTCAGTTTTCCCATCCGCACAATGGGGTTGTTGGGCGGGAGGATTTCACAGAGCAGATGAAATCCACAGGGAGTGGGGGGCTTCCCCCCGCACCACCCCATAATCGCTGCCCGCGGCGCTCTCAGCAGGGCGCTCTCAGCAGCGCCCAGGGCACGGGAAGCAGTCGCCGCACCAGCTGGTGACGGAGCTGTCTTCGGATGGTGACGCCGATGGGGCTGGGCACACAGCTGTCGCAGCAGCTGGAAGCTGAGGGTAAGCCTGATTCGAGTCCGGGTGGGGGAGGGCGCCGGGGGGGCGGGTCCTGGCCAAGCTCTGGCGGCCCCCGGATCCCTCTGCTCCCCACCCCAGCCCCCGACTCTCCACCTGCAAGGCCCACGGAGCTGCGTCCCCTCCACGCGCGCACCTCCCGGGTGGAACCCGCGAGCGCAGGGCGCCCCCAGATCGCAGCGGCCGAGGACAGAGGCCCCGCCCCGCCCCGCCCCGCCGGCCCCGCCCTCCCGAGTCGGAGCTGCGGCCGCGGTCGCTGGCGCCGTTCCTGCGGACGGACTGACGGACGGGGCGGGCTCCCAGAGCCCTCGCGGAGCCGGCGAGGGACCCGCGGCCAGGGCCCGGCCGCTGCCGCGCCAGCGAGGTAGGAGCCGGGACCGGCTTTCCCCTCGCGGGCCCCCAGGGGCCGAGCCCCCCGAGCCTGGGCCGCCGCGCGGGGTCCCCCCCATTACCGCGGGGCCGGGCGGCGGCCGGACTGGCGCCGAGTGCGCCCGCCTCTGCCCCGCGCGCTGCAGGAGGGGGCGCGGTGGGGGGAGCGTGAGTGCGTGTCTGTCTGTCTGTCTGCCTGTCTCGCGGGTGGCGGGGGAGGTGACGACGCCCCCTCTGTGCGGGCGCGGCTGGGCTGCCTGCTCCAAAGCTGGGCGCGCACGCCCACGACCAACTTGAATAGCGCCGCGGGCAGCGATTATGGGGTGGTGCGGGGGGAAGCCCCCCACCGCCTGTCGAGCTGGGCTGTCGTCCGCGCCGGCCGGGTGGTCCCACCGCGAGTCCGCCTGCTCCGGACGCCCCGGCGGGGCCGCGGGGACGGTGGGGGTGGCGAGGATGCTCCGTCCAGCGGGACAGGAGGACGTGTCGGGCCAGAGGCCGCGGAGCAGAGATGGACGCGCGGCGAGACGCGGGTGCGGGGCCGGGGGCATGCGGGCAGTGCAGGCAGAGACGGCAGCCCCCAGAAACACAGCGGCCTCCCCGGCCGCCCAAGCCCCTCCCGTTCCAAAGACTTGGCCTATCTCCCTGCCCTCACCCTGTCTCCCTGCCCTCACCCTGTCTCCCTGCCCTCACCCTAATTTGACAGCTGGTGAAGATTCAGTGTGCTAAAATTTCTTAATGAAGTCAGATAGCTTCTTCCTAGGATTGAAGAGAGAATCCCCTGGGACCTGGCTGGGCAGGAGGAGAGAGCAGGGAGTGGGAAGGGGGCCTGGGGGTTCACATTCTGAGCCCCACAGTGCTGATCCCGGTGCCAGCTCACAGTGCTGGGGCCACCGGCTCTCACCTGTCCCCCACCCCCACCCCCCACCCCCCCGCCCGGGACTGGTCACATCAGTGTCCCTTTTTATGGTTGAGACTCGATCGGGAAGGGGCAGGGATCCACCACTTACTGGACAAGAGCAGGACCCAGCAGAGGGGCCCCACGTGGGGGCCTGACTTAGTTGGACAGAAGCCACACCGCAGGGTCCCCGTGCCAGCCCCTGCCCCATGCCATCCCGGGGAGAGCAGGACGGGCCCCCACTGCCGCCGGCGCCCACTCAGGCCCACTCCTGCAGCCCCACGTGCCCAGGGTTTGATACATTAACAGACCAGATTGCACCAGGGTGGGCACAGGAGTCCTTGGCTCAGATCTGGTGTCCTGGCCCCAGGACATCCCAGGACCATGGGCATCTCGGTTGGCTATGCCCTCTGCTGACCCACGGACGGCACTCCCTCCCGGAGCCCCCCGCCTGCCTGAGACACGCAAGCTCGGCCTCACTTCTCCACGGACTTGGCAGCTGGAGGCAGCTGGGGACATGTCCCAGGGCCAGGTCCCCAGGGTGCTTAGAAAGGGGGCAAAAATTGTAGCGGCCACCAAGACAGCCCCACCCCAGACTTCAGCCTCCCTCTCACATAGGGCGGGGTGGAGTGGGGTGCCCTGTGCACCATGTCGCTTTGTGGCATGGGGCATCCTGGTGGGCTGCGCTCCTCACCGCCTCAGCTGGGAGCTGGCTTTGAGACCTCGGCCATTCTCGGCCAGTGAGGTGGGGTTCCGTGGCTTGCGGTTGGGGAGGGGAGTGCAGGGGGAGGTTGCCTGAACTGTTCACGTTTGACCTGAGGAGGCAGGCCATAGGTCATGGTGGGAAACACGGGCCCCAACCTCAGCTCCCTCATCTGGAATGGGGCTGGAGTGTGACATGAAGCAAGGACACAGGCTTCGTGTTGGCTCACTGGGGACGACCAAGGCCGGTCGATTCTGCTTCCTCCAGGCCCTGCCTGACTCTTGGACCCTGGACTCCAGAGGTCGGGATCTCTCGTGCCGTCCTCAGAGCTGGGGGCAAGGGTGTGAGTCATTGTATCAGAGACGCTGACAGGTTGGGCTCAGGTTCCCAGAAAGCAGGTGGGACATAGGAACCCAGTCTTTACCCAGCCCCACCTCGGAGGAGCTGACCGTTCTGCTCAGGCTTCCAGCCCTGGCTGCCCTGGGCCTGCCCCGCACAGCCTCCTGGCTCATTCCTGGGTGGTCAGTGAACACACACCTGCTCCTTCAGTCCATTCTGGGTTTCGGGTCAGCCTTCCTCCCTGGCAGAATCAGGACCAGCTACTTGTGACCTCAGGGACACCAGGAAAACCCACCAGATAGCGTCCTGTTCCCCTAAACCTAGCTGTCTGCTGCCTAATATTACACCATTAGAGACTCATTCCTTTGCCTATGTGTGGCTTTGTACCCAGTTAAGTCAGCTACTAAACTTAGGCATAGGTGACTTGTTTAAAGGCTTTCAGGACCTGAGGGGAGATGGAGGGGGGAGGAACGAGAGAACGTGCTGTGCTGGCCGGCCTCTGAGTTCCGCGGAGAAAGGCGCGGCTGTGAGCTCCCAGGAGAAGGAAGGGTTTGGGGAGTCTGTGCGGGGGAAGTCAGGCAGGGAAATTTGTGACCCTCAGTGGGAATTCTCAGCGGGAATGTGGGGCAGGTGGTCTGCTAAACGAGGAAGGAGCAGATAGAAGCTTCCAGTCCCGTGGGGGGGGGGTGGGCGGGGCCAGCGGCCTGCCCCCCCCCCCCCCCCCCCGCCACTGCGCAGCCGAGTGGGGTGTGACGGGCTCTGGCTGTAGGAGGTGCTCTTAGCTCTGATGGAGCATGGCTTGCTGTGCTGCTTGCTGTTTAACCTGCCGCGTTCTTTGTCAGGTCAGCAGATGATGAGCTGTGCTGGCCGGGGTGAGGGGAATGCTCCACGCGTCCCCACAGCCCCCGGGGCCTTCCCTGGGAAAGAGCAGGAGCATCGTGCTTCACGCAGACCCCTGAGTCTGGGGGCTGCAGGGTTGGCTGGGGTCACCTTACAGCTCGTGGAGGTGGCCCCTGGCCCGGCCAGGCACGCGGTCCTGGGTCTTCCAACGTGAGGGCCAGTGCTGGGGGGACGTGGGGGTGAGAACTGGCCGTCCCTGTTGAGGGGGGCCCCCAGCAGGCCCGCTGCGGGAGGGGCCGGCCGATGTCACTTCGGCTCCTGGGGCCTGAGCCGTGGACCCGGCCTGCCTGCCGATGGCACAGCGGTGACCGACTGCCGCTCGTCCGGGTGCTGCTGAGGGCAGGGCTCAGGCCAGGGCTCAGAGGTCATGGGTCCCCGGGATGACCTGTTGCCATGAAGCCCCAAAGCACGGCCACCCTTAAAGATTGTTCTCGACCATGTGTGCGTGCTAAATTTATCCAGTCGTGTCTGACTCTGCGGTCCCACAGACGGTAGCCAGCCAGACTCCTCCGTCCACGGGGTTTCCCAGGCAAGATACTGGAGTGGGTTGCCATTTCCTCCTCCAGGGGATCTTCCCGACCCAGGGATGGAACCCTCCTCTCTGACTCTCCTACCTTGACAGGCGGGCTCTTCACCACTAGCGCCCCCTGGAAGCCCGTTCTCTAGCATGGCTCTTCCTAAGGAATAGTGGTGGTGCTGACGGTGACCGCAGTAGCTCTTCGTCCTTGGTCCGTCGCTGAGCACCTACTGTGTGCAGGCTGCTCCTGTGAGTCGTGGGCACACAGCGGAGGCACTGCTGGCCTCGGGGGCAGATTCTTCTTCAGGGGAGGGGTCCTCTGCTCGCCCAGGTGTTTAGGAGCAGCCCTGGCCTCTCCCAGTGGGGAGACACCCCTCCTGCTTTGTGACACCCAAACGTGCCCCCCCAGAGGCAGGCCCGAGGTCCCCGAGGTCCCCTGGAGGCCCGCGTTGCCCACTGCCGACCCCACTGGGCCCTGACTGTGAAGAAAAGACTTTCATCCCGTTCCCTTAGAAGCAAGCTTCCTTTAGAGGGAGACGCGCCGCATGTGCTGAAGAAAGAACACGCCAGCAGGCCGCGTGCTGGGGAGGAGGGCGGGCGGGGTGCGGGCTGCTGTTTCCCAGAGGGGCTCAGAGAAGGTCCCCTGGTGACGGGCCCTGGGCGAGGCGGGAAGGAGGAGCCCAGGAGGAGGGGGCGTGGGGCGGGAGCAGTCAGCCAGGCTCCCCCGAGGGCCCCGGGCTCCGTCTCTGAGAGTAAGGCCCGGAGTGCTCCAGGCCGCAGGAGCAGACGCCAGCCCGGCCTCCGCCCTCAGGTGAGCGTTGTCCCCTCGCCTCCTTCCAAAGCCCAGAAGGTGAAGCCGGGCGCGGAGAACCCCTGGGACGTGTGTTCTCGAGGATCCACACTCTGCCATCTCAGACTGAAACGTGTGCCACACAGAAGTGGGTCCAAGCCCCAGCTCAGCCTTGGGCCGGCCCGGAGCCCCAGGGGCCTGGGCTCTGCGGGTGGGGGTGTCGTCCTTGGTCCCCTGCGCCCCTAGGAAGATGGGGTTGAGGGGGCAGGAGGAGCAGGCTGCACCCTCCGGTCTCGCCCCGCCACGGGCTCCTGGTCCAGATTCGAGCATCTGTTTGCTGGGCAGCAGCCTTGCCATCTGGAGAAGTCAGAGCAAGGTCTCCAGAGGTCGAGGGAAGTCAAGCCTCCCTCTACCCCCCTTCCCGAGAGCTGGGGAGGGGCCCCCCTTTCTGCGTCACAGACCCTTTGCCAGGCTCTGGGCTCCTCAGTTGGTGCCCACCGGGCTCCTCCTTGCAGCCAGCGGGCTGGAAGCTCCACCCCCACCGCGTAGCCCAGTGGGGGTGGGGCAGCCCCCACAGGCTCCACCCCATGGCCCCAAAGACTCTGCGTTAGAGAATCTCAGTTAACCACTTTGCAAGTGACTCACAGCAGAAATATGTTCCTATTAATGCCTGGAAAATTGGATTTAAAACTTAACCAAGAGTTAAGACTCACTGGTCCGCACAGGACGCAGAGGACCTCCCTGGGAGCACCGAGCTCACCCCTCACCCCCACCCCAACCGCGCACGGGGGTGTCTCCCCCGGGGCTGGAATGCCAGATGAGAGACCCTGAGGGGGACGTCTCTGGACCATCGTGCACAGGGCTGTCGAGGGTGTGAGGCCCTCTCGGGAGGCGTGTGCCCTGTGAGGAGGGCTGCATCCTGGGGCTCCGGGGTCTCCGCAGCCTGTGGTTTCCAGGGATGACCTTGCCGGGCAGGCAGGCCCCAGCTCTCCTTGCTGGATTCTCTAATCTGTGTGTCGTCTGTCATCTGCCTATAACCTGTAACCTATCACCTATCATCTATACCGTCTATCTATCGGCCGATCAATCATCTGTCTATATCTCTCTCATCTGCGTATCACCGATCAATCACCAATCAATCACCTGTCTATATATCTGTCCTCTGTGTATCGCTGATGTATCACCGATCAATCACCTGTCTCTCATCTGTCACCTGTCACCTATTTATCTATCACTGACGTTTCATCTGTCTACATCTATCATCCATCTTTTTATCTGCACCAGGTCTGAGCTCTGGCACGAGGGACCATCGCTGTGTCAGGCTGTCTAGATGGGGACAGACTCTCTAGATGGGGCGTGAAGGCTTGGTGGCTCTGTGGCACGTGGGCTCTTCGCTCCCTGACCAGGAGTCACACCCCCACCCCCTACATCGCCAGGCGGACTCTCGACCACTGGACCACCAGGGAACTCCCATCACTGCTGGAATCTTTATTCACTGGAAGAAGATGCCCAATGGGTGGACGGCACTTTCTGTGCCTGCCCGGCTGCCTGAGGCAGGAGGGCCGTAGGGAGCAGCCCGCGAGTCTTCTGGGTGGGGCAGGGGCCGCCACAGGAGCAGGAGCGCCCCGGCCTGGGGGTGGCACTGGAGCCCAGGGCTGAGCCCAGTCCTCTCACTGTGGGCCAGGCAGGTTCCCACTCCTCTGTAGGCCCCCTTCTTCCCTAAAGCTCGGGGCAGGAGGGAGGGGTCCCTTTCCCCACAGGTTCTGGGACCCCTGCAGTGCTGCAAGGGAGACCCCAGCCCCCGCCTCATGGAGCCCCGAGGGCCCCTGGGTCTGGAGCTCAGGCCTGAGCAGAAGGAGGTGTGGTGGGAGGACAGAGCAGAGGCCAGGAGAGGTGCAGCTGGGGGCGCCAGGTCCTCTCCACCCTCCCCCCCCACTCCAGATAGGCTTAGCCAGCAATCTGCAGCAGGCTCCCTTAAAATGTGAAAATGACGGCGGGGAGGGGGCAGGTAGTGGGCCTCCCAGGAAGCTCAGTGGTAAAGAACCTGCCTGCAGTCCAGGAGACATGAGTTCCCCGGCCAGGGGAGATCCCCTGGAGAAGGAAATGGCAACCCACTCCAGTATTCCTGCCTGGAGCGTCCCGTGGACAGAGGAGCGTGGCGGGCTGCAATCCCTGGGGTCGCAAAGAGTCCGACACGACTGAAGTGACTGCACGCACGGGGGAGGGGGGTGTGCGTGTGGCCTTGGGGGTCACACTTGGCCTCCAGCGCTCACTGCCCAGAAACCTTGACCAAGTGACTCGCTCTCAGATTTCCTCGCTGGTAAAATGTGATGATGGCAGCATGGCTGGTCGGGGTTGGGGGGTGAGTGGGTTTTTTATAATTTTTTTGTTCGCAAACACATTTGACAGCTGAGAGGCCCGGGGGTTGGAGAGGCTGCACCTTCGCTCATGGTCGCCCAGTTAACGAGCAGCAGATGGAGATCTGAGCCCAGATGTCTCGGGGCAAAGCCCGGGAACTCCTTCTGCTCCGAGCAGCTCAGGCAGAACCGGCAGTGGAGTAGGGGACCACGGCCCATCCTGGGGCTCAGGATGCCTGGTTTCACCAGGGCCCAGATGGGGGAGCGGAGGAGGTAGGCTCCGCCTGTCGCAGCCTCCACCCTCAGGGCCCGCGGGCGTGTCACTGCAGACCATGGGTCCTGGGCGCCCCAAGGAGCTGGCTTGACCTTAAAAAGAGTGCGTCAGGTTCATGAGATGTGGGGCCCACCTCAGGGCTGTGGGCAGGGGCCCAGGAGCAGGTCAGATCCCACGTGTCAGTCGCGTGGGGGACGGCTGAGGCTGGACATTTCCAAAGGACAGTGGCACCACCTCTGTGGATCTGGTTCAGACCTGCTGCTGGTTAAACTATTAGTTAAGTACCCGCAGCAGTCTTGGAGGCTTCCCTGGCGGCTCAGACGGTAAAGAATCCACCTGCAATGCGGATTTGGGTTCGATCCCTGCGTTGGGAAGATCCCCTGGAGAAGGGAAAGGCAACCCACTCAGGATTCTTGCCTGGAGAGACAGAGAACAGAGGAGCCTGGCAAGCTACAGTCCACAGGGTCACAAAGAGTTGGGCACAACTCGGAGACTGGCACGCTTCCAGCAGCCTTGGGCAGTGGGCTTTATCATCCCCATTTCACAGATGAGGACACAGAGGCCCGGAGGTGTGAAGTAACTCCCCTGAAACCATGGGGCTGACAGGCGGCCCAGCAAGGGCGGAACCCTGGTCCCCCCAGTGCTCAAGGGGGTTCCAGGCCCCTGGTGTCAGCACCGGGGCAGGAGCAGCAGTGGGCAGGGAGGAAAGAGGCTTGGGGGGGGGGACACGTGGTTCAGGAGCTACGTTTTAGAAGGCGGGCCACTGCGGTCTTCACGCCCCTCGTTGTTTGCTGTTTTAATTTCTCGCTGTCGAAGTAGCTCCTGTTTCCAGAGGGACATCTGGGGAATGAGAGCCAGGGTTCGTTATCCAGAGGCAGACTCTGAGCTGCGGGAGCTCGTGTGGCTCAGGGAAGCCGCTGCCGCCGGGCGTCGTCACCCGGATGGGGAGGGTTCCCCGCGTCCCCAGAGCCCACGCCCAGGTTCCCAGCCCCTCAGGGAGGGGCAGCAGGCCCTCCCGCCCTGGAGCCCGGCTTCCGTGAGCCCTTCTTGGAAGGGACGCCCTGCAGGCCTGAGGCCACCGGCTCAGGGCAGAGGGTGTGGGGCAGCTCTTGCCTAGACAGGAGCCGGCAGCCAGCCTGGTCCCCCCAGTGCCCCCTGGCAGGGCTTCCAGCGAAGCCACAGCAGCTGTCCCTGCATGCTCGTGTCTGCAGCTCACGGGGGCCAGCTGGACAGGGGGGCAGGTCTGGGCCTGGGGAGAGAGCTGGGCTCTGGAGGGGCACCCCTACTCGGGTCCCGAGAGGGAGGGCCAGGCCCCTCGGAGCACAGGTCCCTGGGCACTTCTCCCGTTAAGAGCAGGCAGCCCCCTGACGGTGGCACACGTAATCAGAACTGACACCGCCGGGGCTGCACCTCGTGGCGAGCCCATTTTGCAGAGCAGACGGCGGGCTCGGCCGTTCAGGCCTGCTCAGGGCTGTATCCCCAGGCTCCTCACCACCTCGTCCCCAGAGGGGGCCGAGGGGGTGGGAGCCTGACCGCTGTGTGACCTCATCGTCTTCCTTCTTTGAGCCTCAGGTTGCTTAATTCTAACACGAAGGGGCAAGTGGTTCCCCATCGGGTGGTGCACTGATAAAATTGAGAGGCAGATGACAGTGGTGTAGATGCCGACCCCCAGCACACAGAGCGCCAGAGGCGGTGTGAATGCTGCTGAGAACGTTCTATGAGGCGTGTCCCTCAAGGTGGAATTGCTGGGTCTTCTGGGGATTCCAAGCTCCCCAAGTGGCTCCGTGGTTAAGAACCCGCCTGCCCGTGCAGGAGACGTAAGAGAGTGAGGACTGACCCCTGGGTCGGGAAGATCCCCTGAGAAGGGCCTGGCAGTCGGCTCCAGTCTTTCTGCCTAGAGAATCCCGTGGACAGAGGAGCCCGGTGGGCTGCTGTCCTGGGGTCGCACAGTGCAGGACGCGATGTTTAACTTCCTGAGGTGTCACCACACAGCTTTCCCAGCGGCTGCGCCACGCTCCACTCCCCCCAACAACGTGCAAGCGTTCCGATTTCCCTGCGTTTCCATCAACACTTATTTTCCCGAAAACCCTCTGAACGGTGGCACCTGTGTTTCACGGTCACACAGGGGCTCAGACTGCGAGGCGATTTGTCCAGGGCCTCCAGCTGTGTGGTCACAGAGCCAGACCCTGCGCTCCAGACCCTGCACTCCTGACTGCCCACCTCCAGCCCTGCTCACAGGAGGCCAGGCTCCCCGGAGCCTGCCTGCGTTTCTGGGTCCTGACTCTGCACTTAGAGGCAGACAGACACCCCTGCTCACCACTGGGAAGCAGGTGGCATCTGGAGTAAATCTCACTTGGTCTCAAAATAGGTGGCTGCTCCCTGAGGTGTGAGCCTCGCTCACCTCTTTGTCCCAGAGGCCCTAGGCACCTGGGCCAGCCTCGTTCACTCTGCAGAAGGAGCCTGGCAGGTCTGTGGGGCTGGTGGATGCCCAGCGCCATGTCCAGCACCAAGGCCAGTACCAGCTGCCTCCTTCCGGGGCCCAGGGCGTGTCTGTGACGGACCTCGAGATGGCTGGGTGGGAAGCGGTCAGGCAGCCCCCACCTCTTTACTGGAGGAGATGTCTCCTGGAGAGGCTGGCAGGATTGCTTTGTGTGTGGAAACGTCTTTTTTTTTTAACCTTCTGCATCAGGACAACCTAACCCCGCTCCCCACCCACGCTGAACTCCCCTCCACCGGCGACCAGGCCTTGCAGCGTCTGTGTGTGTGCGTGCTCAGTCCTGCCCGTCTCTGCCACCCCACGGCCTGTAACCCGCCAGGCTCCTCTGCCAAGGGGATTTCCCAGCAAGAGTGCTGGAGCGGGCTGCCATTTCCTTCTCCAGGGGGTCTTCCTGACCCAGGGGTCGCATCCTCGTCCCCCTCCTTGCAGGGGGCTCTTTGCCATGGTGCCGCCGGGACGCCTGCAGTGCCTGTGGCTGTGATCTTGGCCTTCCTCCTAGACCTACCCCGGCAGCCTGGCCCCCAGGACACGACTGCGGTCTGGGGGGTCGCGTGGGACCGCCGTCAGCTCGTGGTCTCAGAGCCAGGCGCAGAGGCCAGCCCTGTCTCGGTCTGCGCCACCTCAGCTCTGTCATACGTCCCCTCCAAGCCGAGCGTCAGGGCCGCCCGGAGTCTTTGTGGGACCGAGTCCGACTGTCGTGTTGAGCAGCACCTGGAACGTGCGGCTTCAGCCGAAAGGCACGCAGGGAAACTAGGGTCCAGAGAGGTGAGGCAACAAGCCTGGGGTCACACAGCTGTGACGGAGCTGGGGGGGCTGAACCGGAACAGACGTGAGTGGAGAATGCTTGGCTTTTGGGACCCAGCCAGGCTGGGAACCTGCAGGGGAAAGGTCCTTCCACACCTGCTTCCTTTGCTCTGGGGTATTCACTGCCCCCAAGGCTGGCCCGGCACCCACCCCTGAGCCCCAGCGGGGGGCACCGTCACAGGCACAGGGGGCCCCGCTCTTCCTCCTGCACCCTCAGTCGCCGCCCTGAAGGCTTCCCATGGGACGTTGCTCCAGACCTCGAGGCACCCCAGTGCCCCCCCACCCCCCTCGGAAACTTCCAGAAGCTTGGGCGGGGGAGCGGCTGCCACGTGCCAGGAGCTGTTGTGGCCCCACCCGCACTGCTGTCTTTCATTATTGTAGCATCTGCACCGAGGTGCCACCTCAGATCCAGCTGAGAGGGGGGAGGGCCCGGGGGTCAGCGGAGAGTGCAGGTGGGGGCACGGCATTGGCAAAGCAGCTGCTGCCAAGCCGGGGGCACCGGAGAGCCGCGCCCACAGCTTGTCTTCACAAGCAGCTCCAGGCCGGGCCAGGTGCGGCTGGGCCCTCGGCTGGGCCCCTGTGCCCCACAGGCACTGTGACCGTCCCCTCGGAGCAGCTCTGCAGATTCAGCCTGGAGTTACTGGTGACAATGCTGTTTGCACCACTTGGATCTCGGCTCATCTGAGCCCAAGGTTGGCACCTTTGTGCCTGCAGGAGCGATGGGTCTGGGGGTCCCTGCGTGTGTTTTTCCGATCCTCTTCCCTCATCTGCGCAGCCAGCTGGTGACCTGCATTCAGACCCCACTGAGCAGGCCCCGTGCTCAGCGGAGAGGAGCCAGGACATGCGTGTCAGACACAGGGCACCCGTGGGCCTTACCACGTTTCAGCCCAAGGGCAGCCGGCGACGGCTGGCCATTAGGGAGCTCCCCTGGGTTCACTCACGCCATGATCAGTTAGCATCAAACCGCAGCCGCGTTTCCTGGACGGAGACAAGGCTCGGGAGGGGCGTACAGCCCAGAGACGTCCCTCCCGGTACTGATCTCCGCCCCCCGCTCCCACGACTGGGCCGCGCGCCTCCCCCCGACAAACGTGCCGCTGTGGGAAGGCTGAGGACCGCTCGCAGTCTGAGGGCCCCCGGGCCGGCGCGCCGGGTGGGCAGGGCTCAGGGGGGTGAAGTCAGCCCGGGGAGGGGGCAGTGGGAAGCAGCCGTAGGCCCCCTGCCTCGCCACGCCTGCCCCCGGGCGGGGCCAACCCAGCCTGGATCCCTCACGGTGCCCCCCACCGGAGTCCTGGGAATCACACTGGGGGGCTCTGTGCTGGCGTCTGCCTGGGGAAGCGTCCTGCCTCGTGGGGAGGATGGGGTGGACACGGAGGACTGTGCCCCAGAGCACGCACGGTCGGGTCCTGCCCGCCTCCCTGGGCAGGGCCGTCTGGCAGCTGCCTGTTTGCTCACCGCAGAGTGGATCACACCTTCTGGAACAGCGTCTTCCCGGGCTCATCGGAAGGAGCCTGTGAGGTCCCGAACCCACACGACAGTGAGGCCCCTCCAGTGCCGCCGCCCCGGTCAAGCAGCCAGCACACACGCCTGCGCCTGTGCCTTTCCCTGCCCGCCTGGTGACTCCCCCGCGGTCCCCAGGCTCCCGCGCGAGTAACCGTCGTGGGGCTTGACGGTCAGATCACTGGAAGGCCTAGCGATGACATGATTAAGAAAGGCGGCGAGGGAGAGGAACTGCAGCCCCTTCGTTCTCCAAAGGGCGGTTCTCAGGACAGCCCCCCTCCAGCTGGGCCAGGAGCTGAGCTCCAAGTCCCGCGTCAGCCGGGAGAGGCAGAGAACACGGTGATGGGCGGCCGGCCCCCAGCCCCGGGAGCAAGCTGCTGGCGGTCTGCACGCTGCCCCAGCCCTGACTCCCTCCTGGCGTGTGCCGCCGGCGTCACCCTGCCCTGGGTCTCCCCCGCAGCCACGACCCCGTCCCTGGTCTTCGGCCTTGGACTAAAGTTGACCTCAGGAAGGTGCCCTCCCATCCGGCCCCCCCCAGACCGCAGTTGATGACCTGCAGAGCTCCATACGACTTGAGTGTCTGCACACAGAGGTCAGCTGTCCATTAAGCTATGGAACGGAGCACTCCACTTAGCCGTGTATATGGGACACAGTTAAATAATGAAAACAAAAATAGAACATTGCAGAAGCCTGGGGCAGGCTGGATCACGCCCCAGGAAGAAGCAGGGACTGCCACCTGGGGGAGGGACAAGCGGGTTGGCGGGGGTGGGTGGGGGGTCATTGCCAGCCACTCTTTATCAGGAAGCAGCTCTGGTTTAAAATATATTTTTTCTCTATATACAGGTCATCTTTTGTTAATTTTTAAATGAAAGTTTATACACACACACAGACATACACACATCCCAGCTGGAAAAATAATTTGTGCTTGTTACAGCACATTGGGAAATTCAGAAAAGTTGAAAGAGTCTTCCTTCCTCCCCCTGAGCAGCAGTGTTAGAGCTCTTTGGAAGCCCCCAACGCCCCTCCCAGGAGAGAGGGGGGTGAAAAGCAGGCGCCAAATTAGAGACTCCCCCTTTTGTCAGCAGAGTGAGCTCAGCTAACACACCCAGTGACCAGCACTTAGGAAGACTTTTAAATATACAGTTGATTCAGAAAAAGAAGTCTTCAAGGAACTCACACTCAGAGTCTTGAACATGTGAACCTATTCCGAGGGGCCTGCAGATATTGGACCCAGATATGGTCTCCCTGGTGGCTCAGACAGTAAAGAATCTTCCTGTAGCACAGGAGACGTGAGTCCAATCCCTAGGTCAGGAAGATCCCCTGGAGGCATGGCAACCCACTCCAGTGTTCTTGTCTGGAGAATCCCATGGACAGAGGAGCCTGGCGGGCTACAGTCCACGGGGTTCAAAGAGTCGGACGCGACTGAGCAACTCACTTCCACAGGCAGTATATCAGGGTCTTATGGCCACTGCTTCCTGTCTGTACTGAATGGGGCTGAGGAAGCTTTCACAGACGCTGTGAAGTCTCAGGGTCCTCCTTCTACCATCTTAATGGGCAGTGTGGCTTGGGGCAGGAACGGGGCCTAAATCTGCCCATAACTGGTCATCTGTCCAGCTGTGTGTCCACTTCTTAGGGCTGCAGACGGCATCACCATGGTCAGCCAGCAGGGGGCAGGTCAGCCACCGCCCCCCTACCTGGTGGGGCTGTCCCTCAGCACCCAGAAGACCACTAATCTAAAAACGAAAAATACGCTGGCTTTTATTCCACAAAACCAGTGAACAGGAGCAGTAAAGTGGAAAGACAAGCGCGTCCATCATCCTACAGTCAAAGGAACCACGGCAACTATTTTTGTATTCACGAAGTCACATGTCAATGGGTATTTTTTTTTTACAAAGCAGCAAACTAGTGGTGTTTTGTATCCCACTTTTCTTTTTCTCATTTAACATTTCCCATAACGACTATGTAATGGTAGATTGAGTTGATAAACCATAGCTCATATAACCCTTTCCTTTCGGAAAAGTGTTTAGGTGGTTTTAGCATTTTGCTATCACAGACAACATCTTTGTGTATTTTTGTACTTACATTTTTATCTGTTCCCTTAGTGGCAGTTCCCAGAAGTAGCCTTGCTGGGATGGAGAGAAATGAAATGCTTAACACTCAGTGCGTGTTTGCTAAGTCGCTTTCCGAAAGGGTAAACTGCATAGCAGCCTCAGAAGCAGAGCGTGAGAAACACCGTTTCAGATGCGAGGCTGCGCTTTTCTAATTAAGTTTCCTTTTTAGGTAAACTGTAAATTCACATGCAGTTGTGAGAAATCATGGGATTTTGTACAGAGACAACCCATGTGCCCTGTACCCAGTTTCCCCCAATGGTGTGAACCGAGTTCAGTCATTCGGTTGTATCCAACTCTTTGTGACCCCATGGACTGCAGCCCGCCAGGCTCCTCTGTCCATGGGGTTTCCCAGGCAAGAATACTGGAGGGGGTTGCCATTTCCTCCTGCAGGGGATCTTCCCCGCCCAGCCCAGGGATCGAACCCTCGTCTCCTGCATCACCTACTGCATTGCAGGTGGGTTCTTGACCACTGAGCCCAACCCCAAGGTCCCACGTCACGTGGGGACAGAGACGCCATGTCACGCGGGGACAGAGGCGCCACTCCACGTAGGGACAGGGGCGCCACGCCACATGGGGACAGGGGTGCCATGTGGGGGCAGGGGCGCCACGTGGGGGCAGGGGCGCCACGTGGGGACAGAGGCGCCACGCCACGGTGCCACGCCACCCGGGGACAGAGGCGCCATGCCATGCGGGGACAGGGGCGCCAGGCCACACGAGGATCGTGCAGCCAGGGCACCACCAGGAATGCGGTCAGTTCAGGACACTCTGCACCACAAGGCTGTTGCCCGTTGCTCTCTTATGAACAAACTGACCTCTCCACTCCAGGCCCAACACCCACTAATCTAGTCTCCATTTGTTTATTTTTGTCATTTCAAGAATGTTATCTACTTGGAATCATGAAGTTTAAGGAAAATTATTATCAAAAAACAGATGTAATGAAGTTACAAGTAGAAGAACTATAGCGAATACATTTTGAATTAGGTAGTCTGTAGATTAGCACTGTCCAATAGAAATATGTGAACCACAGAATGTAATTTAAAATTCTCTAAAGCCACACTGAAAAGCATAAAGACATAGGTAAAATCCATATATTTTTAGGCTAGTATACCATTTCACCATATAACCCATGTCTATGGGGTTGCACAGAGTCGGACATGACTGAAGCGACTTAGCAGCAGCAGCAGTGGGGTGTTTACTTTCTTTGCTCATGCTAAGTCTTAGGAGTCCAGTGTGTATTTGTACAAACAGCTCATCTCCGCCTGAATGAGGCACGCACATTTCAAGGGCTCGGGAACACGTGTGGCTGCCGTACTGGATGGCTCGGCGTGGGTCCAAAGTGAGGAGGTCCAACCATGAGCGTGGATTCTGTGCATCTCCAGGGCCAGAGGCTCCCAGAGGCAGCGAGTGGCTCTCAGCCTTGGTTACACTTTAGAATCACCCAGGATTCTTGGAAAATACTGACACCTCACCCCTTCCCACTTCTTCACCCCTACAGAGGGTTGGCACTCGTTGGTCTTGGAAGAGAACTGGCATTATTGGGATTTGTTTTGAATGCTCAGGTGGCACTGATGAGCAGCAGGGAGAGGCCCGCTGGCATGAAGTGTCCTCTGGCACCCGCGTGTCCTCTGGGGTCCTGAGGGGCCCTGGGGACACACGCAGGTTCCTGCCTGCCCTGACCTCTTGGAGGGCAGGCGCCTGCCTCTCAGGAGGTCTCTGTGCTTCTGACTCTGCAAAGCCCACCCTCATCTCTGCCTTGTCCAGTTTTCCAGTGCGATGCCCATAACCTCCCTCCCGCAGGGCTCCAGGCCTGGGTCAGCACCTCCGTGGCCAGTCCTGTGTCCTTCCTGGTCAAGAAAAGCCAACAAGCGTTTGCCGAGAGCCCATGACCTCCTCATCCCAGAGCCCTCGCAGCCCCCCTGGGGAGAAGCCTCCTTCTGGCATCACTGAGGGGGCTCTGGATGGGGCAGGGGCGGGACCAGGGCCCAGACCAGCTGGCGAGAGCCCACTGGGCACCCAGGGTAATGGAACGAGGCAGCTGGGCTGAGCGTCAGCTCCTTTCCCAGGGTCTTCCGTGCCCCATGGCCCTGGACCTGTGGGGCGGGGTCTTGGCGGGGAACACACGGAACAACACCCCCGCCTTGTCACCAGCCTCTCCTGGGGGGCCCATGGGATGGTGAGACCCCTCCTTCTTGGTGCTGATCCTCTCCACAGGCCCTCGGTTCCGTCGTCCAGTCTGGAAATCCTGTCTCTTTAAAAACGCAGTCAGCACCCTGACCCCGTCTTGAGAGTCGCAAGGCGTCTGCTGGAGCCCAGACGTGTGGGGTCAGCGCCAGACCCTCCGGGGACCCTGGACCGCCTCGGGCCCCCCCCCCCCCCCCCCCGCTCGGGTCCAGGCTGCTGGGGCCTCGGGGTATCCCCAGCAGTCTCACCTCAAGTCACGGGGTGGAGGGGAGGCAGGAAGCCTCGCGCCGAGACAGGCTCCTCAGAGAAGCACGCGCTTCTCTCTCCTTGCCCGGCTCTCAGGAGGTTCGCCCGCGAGGGGCCAGCTCTTCCAGCCGCACTAACACGGGTGGGCGGCGGGCCTAGAGGGCTGGGCCCCCGGGGTTCCTCCTGGACCGGCAGCGACCCCGTGCCTGGGGCTGAAGGGGGCCGGACGGGGCGCGTGGGAGGAGGGCAGGGGTGCAGGGGGAGGAGGGTGGGGACGCTTGGGCCGCTAGCATCCGAGTCAGTCGTGGCAGAACGTGGTGGAGGCAGGGAGGCCACGCTGGGGGGCGTGTTACCGGAGTGCATCCCGGCGCCAACCCGGCCGGGCCGTGTGACTGCCCGCAAGGCCCCCTCTACAGGGCTGCCCTGTGAGTGGCGAGCCTGCGGCAGGTTCCGAGCTCGCCGCAAGGTGCCGTCCAGGCAGTTTCTCCAGAGCCAGGCTGCTTTCCTCCCCACGCTCCACCGCCTCCTCCTTCCATCCTCCTTCCAGAAGGGAGACTCGGCAGAAAAAGCAGCATCTCTGTGAGCGCCGGTTCTAAGCAGGGAGGGGCTGTGACCAGGACCAACTGGCATGTCCAGCGGGACTGGCAGCCGACTCCCCTCCCTCCCCCTCCCCCTCCCCTCCTCTCCTCCTCCCCTCCCTCCTCCCCTCCCTTCTCCCCTCCCTCCTCCCCTCCCTTCTCCCCTCCCTCCTCCTCCCCTCCCTCCTCCTCCCCTCCCTCCTCCTCCAAGACCACATCCCACAAGGAAAATACTGGGTTCGTTCATCCACCTGAGTGAGGCAAAGGCCCGGGATTAAAAAAGCCTGAAATCCTCAGCCCTCTTATCTTAGGCAAGAGGCTGATGATGTTGAGGGAAAACAGGCCACGCTTCCACTGACAGTCAGGAGTCTCCTCCTGTTGGGACAGAGTGTCAGGTGGTGAGCTCGGCGCTCCGGGAACCTCCACCTCCCTCCGCAGCTCTGAGAACCAGCCAAGACAGCAAGGAGGACAGGCCAGACTGCAGGCTCATGCCCCAGCTCCCTCACTTGCTGGCTGGGTGAACACGAGCAGAGGGCCGACCCACACCCCCTCACCTCTCACGTGGGGAGTGGCCGTGGCTGGGATGAGCGCGCAGCAGCCTGGAGTTCCTGTTTGCACCTGCTGACCTGTGTGGCTCACTGAACCCTCATGAGCTTGTGAAGAAGTGAGTAGCGTTAAATGTCCTCATATTAATACCAGTGCCTAGTGCAAGGGTTGCTGCGAACAGCGTGTTGGCACAGAGTCCTGGTCCGGTAGCCATCGGCCCGTGGGCGGCAGAGCATCCATCAGCGAGGGGGCCGGGAGCAGAGACCCCGGGTCAGCGCTCCCTGCAGGCTTCCTCAGCCTGTGTCAGACAGACAGCCGGTGTCACCAGAATCAGGTCACGGAGGCACGACTCCCCCGTCTACACGTGTTAAGACACGGGGAGCAAAACCGCCGTTCATCTCTCGCTGGCTTTTACCGCACCTGCTAGCTGTGTGAGGGGGTGAGCCCCCCGGGGCGGGCTTCTAATTGCCGACAATTAAGACCTTGTGCGCTGAGTCCCACAGGCTGCAGCCCCGTGCCCACTCTGTAAGGAGGATTCCGAAGAAGGAGAAAGTAGGCGCCCCCACCCCCCAACCTTTTCTAAAGGGAGTTTGGTTTCCACAAATGCTGCAAGATAAACGTCTGCTTCTCTCTGGGTGGAAGTTGTTGGTGGGGCCTGTCGTCGGGGACTGTCCTGAGGGCTGAGCTGGCGCATGCCGCCTGCTCCCGAGGCCCCTGGCGTGCCAGGTGGCCGGGGGTGACTTGGGGCGGAGGGGAGGGTGTGCCTCTGGTTTGTGGCTGCTGCCAGCGCTGGGAACATGGAGCCCTGGCTTGATCCCTGTTCCAGGAAGACTCCCGGCCACAGGGCACCTGCACCTCGTTGGACCCAGGAGGCACACAGCATGCCTCCCAGTGCAGCATCTCGGGCCTGCTAGGCTCAGGAGAGGAGCTGTGAGGGGCGGCTCAGAGAACTTGCGGTCCTTCTTTAACCCCCATAGGGGGGTCAGCACCGTGGAAACCAGGTCACAGGAGCCCTCTGGCCACTGGTGTGTCCTGTGGGAGCTGGCCAGGCTGGTGCCGAGTCCTGGACCAGTGAACAGGAGCAGCTGCCACCAGTGGCTCGAAGCCCCGCTGAGAACCGAGGTCCCCAGACCGTCGTCAGGCAAAAGTCCCGGGCTTTCTCTCTGGGTTGTCCGCTGCAGATATCAGGTGTCTACGCTGGCCTGGCCTTCCGCGTTCCTCCTTCTCTCAATTAAACCCGTCCATCCTCCCCAGCTGTCCTCTAACCAAGGCTCATCTGTCTCCGAGCACCTAAGCGCTTCATCCCATGTCCTTTTATTATCGGCCTGGGCAAGAAAATGCGCCATTAGTGATTTCATCTCGACAAGACATTTCTCCCTAATGGCTAGTTATGAATGATAATTAGCAACTATTAATTCCTGATAATTAAGCTAATACTTCCAGGTAATGGCAGCTGGGTAATCATCTAAAGAAACTCAAAGCTGCTGTGCTTTCCAGGCTCCACGCTCCAAAGGATGACAGTGCACCTCAGCTTCTCTCGCCCGGGAGTTCAGGGCTCTTGCCTTTTCTTTACGTGGGCAGTGACTGAAGAATTGATGAGTCTGGCCTTTATTTAGCTGTCTTCTCTGGATGTAGAAATAATACACGTTCTTTTAGAAAAGTAGAGAGAATCAAATATACATAACCTATTACCTGGAAACGTCCACCATCAACATTTTGGTTTATTTCTTCCCAGTCTGTGACTTTTTTTCTCACAGTTGAGTTCACACTAAATACACGCTTTCACATCCAGCTTTTTTCTTGCAGTATCACAACATGGACATCTTCCCTTGTGATGCACGTGTGCGTGCTGAGTGGTGTCTAACTCTTTGCGACCCCCTGGACTGTAGCCCACCAGGCTCCTCTGTCCATGGGATTCTCCAGATAAGAATACTGGGGTGGGTTGCCATTTCTTCCTCCAGGGCATCTTCCTGACCAGGGGCCCTGCCTTGCAGATGGATTCTTTACCACTGAACCACGTGGGGAGGTTGCTCACCTATAGAATGGGGGTGGTGATCTGGTTGTGAAGATTAAAATTAAGTGCTTGGCAGATCAGACTGAGCAGTGATGGATATTCAGCGTACTTCAGCTGTGTTGCTGTCCTTTCCTCCCTGTCCTGGGAGGGGGCCGGGCCTCAGGAAGCCTAATCTCCCTGCAGCCCCCGGCTGCTCAGGACGCGGCTCCCACCGCTCCTTCAAGGCTCTCTGCAGCTCATGGGGCTGGCATTCCCTCCTGTTCCTCTCTCCTTCGCTTACTGCACTCACCATCCTCGGGGTTCCAATTCCGGTCCCCATGGCAGATAATGGGATTTGTGAGCCTCAAATGTAAGCGAAAATTCTTCGTAAACGGCTGTCAGAGTCCTCAGGACTGTAACCCATGTGGGGACATCCAGCTGGTCCAGGCAGCCGTTCCCCAAGGGGCCCTGTCTGCACCACACCTCCGCCTCGGACCTGCGGCTCCGCTGGACAGAACACGGCCCACCCTCCCGTCCTGGCCGTTCGGCTGTCATTTCGTGTTTCTCCAGCTTGCAGTTGACAGAGACTGACTGCTTTGCTTCTGAGCAGTGAACACGGGGCCCAGGCACAGGGGGCGCCTCAAGGGCCGGCCGGCCCCTCCACCTCCCACCCGCTGCGTGGAGAGTGGCCTGGTGTGTGTTTCGGCTTCTCCTCTGGAAGCAGGTGCAGGCAGGGCTGGCTGAAAGGCCTGTGCTGTCCTGCCTGGGGCTATGCCCCTTTGCCTCCAGGAGGCCAGCACCGGCCCATTGTCCGGGTCAGCCTCCCCTTGCCCCGACCCTGGGTCAGCTGATGAAGTGGGGCTCCTGCCCCTCGTTCTGGTGAAGGACACTCGTTTCCTACACTTCCCTTCCCCTCCTACAGCAAGCCCAGACCCCGCAGAGGAAGGGAGCCCCCACACCTGACGTTGCTTCCGACTCCAACCCTCCCAGTGGAGCTCAGGCCTCCTCCCCACCCCGCCCCACCCTCGGGCAGAACTCGCCAAGCTGCAGGCTCCTTGCTTTGGGCTTGGGAGCACTGTCTTCTAGGAGAAAACCTGTCAAGGGCGAGGGCGGGTCCTGCTCGTCCCTGCCTCTAGTCAGGCACCCTGGGCCTCGTGAACGGACGGATGGGTGAGCGGCAGCATCAGCCAGGGGCTCGAGAGGACACGGGCCCCCTCACAGAGGTCAGGCAGGCAGGCTCTGCGTCCCCCACTGGAGAGAAGGCAGCCCCTCTGTCAGGTGGCCTGCCGGCCCTGGATCACCCTCTGCCCCGCGGGGGCTCTGCTTCCCTCCCAGGCCGCGCCTGCTCTCGCTCTCCTGCCCCCAGAGCCCACGCCCGCTGGGCTGACCGGGAGGATGGGCGCCTGTGGGAGGAAGGCCCTGACCCTGCTGAGCAGCGTCTTCGCCGTGTGTGGCCTGGGCCTGCTGGGCATCGCCGTCAGCACGGACTACTGGCTGTACCTGGAGGAGGGCGTGGTCCTGGCCCAGAACCAGAGCACCGAGGCCAGGATGTCGCTGCACTCGGGCCTGTGGAGGGTCTGCTTCCTGGCAGGTAAGCATGCCCTGACCGCGCCCAGCGCTGCCCCAGAGAGGAGCAGCCCTCCCACCCCACACCCCCCAGGAAGCAGTGTCCCTGCGGGTAGGGGGTGTTCCCGCGGACACGCTCCCCTCGGCGGCCAGCCCTGCCCTTCAGTGTCCATCAGGCAGGTCCTCTCCCCTCTGAGACCCGGGTCTTCCCACCTGAGAGCGCACATGGCCCCGGGGGCTCCTAGCACATTCTCTGTCCACGGAAGAGCAGGGACTAACCGAGGTGCAGTCTCTCCGACGCCGCGAGAGGGAGCAGGCTTCCACCCGACCCATCCGGGCCTCCTGCCCACTTGCCGAGGTTTCTCTGCCCCACGCGCTCTGTTCTTATCCCTTCATCATGACCAGGAGCCAGGCTGCACGAAGGCATCTCTTGTTCAAGGCTGCCTGGAAACACCGCAGCGGGTCCACTCAGCCTTTCCTGGAGGCTCTGTAACCCAGGCGCCCGTGGGCACAGGGCACACTCAGTCCTCCCAGCCTCACGGCAGGGCTCTGCTGGGAGGCACCAACTCATGCTCAGCAGGGACGACACCTGGAGGCCTGGCCGAGTCTGCCTCGGGAATGACATCCAGCGCCGGCCCCACCTCCCACGGCCTGCACTGTGCGGCCTCCATCTCTGCTTGAACCTGAGGCAGCGTTAGGTCACCCGGATCCGGCCACCAAGGCGGCGACAAAGGGGCTCTGCTCCCCGGCTCCCACACTGGGGCACCTGAGCCAGCCATGTGCCACCCTCGGTGGACCCTGCCCCCAAGCCACCAGACGTCTGACGCAGCCTCGAGCTGCAGTGCCGATCGCTTTTCACGCAGCTTCGGTGCTTCTCTGGGGAAAATGTGCCGTTAGGATGGGTGGGCCACCACCCGGAGACAGGCCCCCGAGGGCTTAGATCCAGCTCAGGTGTAATACGAAGATTCTAGAAGCACTTGCCCGTGCCACGTGAACATGCCAGCTGCACACCCGAGCTCAGGAGGACCCAGAGGACGTGAGGACCCTCTGGCGGGGAAACCGTTGCCCCGCTGATCCCCAGGGCTGGTTCAGCTGACTGGGCCGGTCAGGCAGGCGTCCCCTTCCCACCCACCCGCCCCCCGCGCTCCCTGCGCACCCCTCCAGGAGCTGTGTGCTCAGCCGAGGACGACCAACGGGGAGGACTGGTCTTTGGTCAAGGGTGCACAGGTAGCTGTGCTCGCCTCTAGAGCCTCCAGACAAGCTCGCCAAAGGCCCCGGGCAAAAGTGGTCTTGTCCTGCAGGCGAGGAGCAGGGGCGTTGCTTCACCATCGAGTACGTGATGCCCGCGAGCACCCAGCTGACCTCGGAGTCCACGATCAGCGTACTAAGTAGGTGTCTCCGACCTTCCACCCCGGGCCACAGGCTGCATGGGGCTGCACGGGGCAGAGGGAAGAGGCGGCTTGTTTCTTGAGAGCCAACGCCCCCGGACTCAGCTGGCGCGCCAACCAGAGTTGCAGAGTGTTTGTTGGGGGGTCAGGTTGCTGGCACTGCCAGCTGCTGTGACCCGACCAAGGGAGAGGGCGTCCACACCCAGGGTCCTCCTCTGCGTGGGCGGACCAGCGAACCATGGACCAGGCAGCTTAGAGACAGCAGAAGCGCGGTCCTCAGCTCTAGAGAAGGCCAAGACCAAGGTGCCAGAGACTCTCCTGGAGGCCCCGTGCAGTGCAGGGGGCACGGGTGTGACCTCTGGTTGCAGAACTAAGACCCCACATGCCTCATGATGCAGCCAAAAAATTAAAAGATAATTTTTAAAAGGATCGAGGTGCCGGCCTGCTCAGCTCCTGGTGAGGGCCCTCTCCCCAGTGCGTAGCCCAGGCCGTCCTGCTGTGTCTTCTCATGGCGGCTTGGCCAAGGGGCTCGCCTGTCTCTCTCTTACGGGCATTGACCCCCTTCATGAGGGCCCCACCCTGATGACATGAGCCCTCCCGAGGCCAGCCCCAGATACCATCCCTTGGGTGTAACATGCAAGCTTTGTGGGGCTTCCCTGGTGGTTCAGATGGTAAAGAATCTGCCTGCAGTGCGGGAGACCCAGATTTGACCGTTAGGTCAGGAAAGATCTCCTGGAGAAGGAAATGGCAACCCACTCCAGTATTCTTGCTGAGAAATCCCATGGACGGAGGAACCTGGCAGGCTATACAGTCCACGGAGTCACAGTCGGACATGACTGAGTGACTTGACTTAAAGAATCTGCCTGCAATGCAAGAGACCTGGGTTTGATGCTGGGGTTGGGAAGGTCTTCTGGAGAAGGGAAAGGCTACCCACTCCAGTATGCTGGCCTGGAGAATTCCATGGACTGTGTAATCCATGGGGTTGCAGAGTCGGACACGACTGAGCGACTTTCACTTTGTGGGACACAGACATTCATGCCATTAGCCCCAGGGAACTGAACCAAGCTCTCCCTACCCCCACCCCCACCCCCCAGCAAGACTGACGCCATGGCCTTGGCCTCACCAGAGCCGGTTTGGACCCCAGATGAAGCGGCAGTGTAGTTCTGACACTAATCCCCAGGTTAGCACAGACCCCGAAGGTGAAGGGCCGAGGGACGAAAGCCCACTGAGGAGGAGGTGGAGGCCGGCCACTCACACAGGGCGGGGGCTTGGGGACCAGCTGGGGGACACTGGCAGGCTGCTCAGATTGGGGGGCGGGGTGATCGCAGAATGAGCCCCTGGAGGCTGACAGCACCCTTCCGTCCCCTCGGTCAGAAATGATTCGCTCGGCCACCCCGTTCCCCCTGGTCAGCCTCTTCTTCATGTTCATCGGCTTCATCCTGAGCAACATTGGGCACGTCCGTCCCCACAGGACGATCCTGGCCTTCGTCTCAGGCATCTTCTTTATCCTCTCGGGTGAGTGGTGCTGTTTCCGCTCAGGCACGCTAGACTCCTGACACCTCTGCCCCCGGAAGCCCTGGTCCCCCAGGTGGGTCAGCCGCAAGGGACCTGCTGCGTCAGTGGCCCAGGCAGAATTGAGTCTGAGCTGGAAGAGAGTCTGAGGATCCCAGACTGGACCCTTCCCCTGGAGGAGGGTGACCTGGCAGCTTCCAGGACACAGCTGGGATGAGAACCCAGGGTCCTCATTCCACACTATCACCGCTGCTTCTTCTGGATGAGGAAATGGCAACCCACTCCAGTTTTCTTGCCTGGAGAATCCCATGGGCAGAGGAGCCTGGCAGGCTGCAGTTCACGGAGTTGCAAGAGTCAGACATGAGTTAGCACTGTCTTTCTTGGGTTTCCATGGTAGCTCAGGTGGTAAAGAATCCACAGGCAGTGCAGGAGACCCCAGTTCAATTCCTGAGTTGGGAATGGACAGGAGAGAAAGGATATCCCTTCCTGGAGGAGGACAGGCTCCCCACTCCAGTCTTCTTGGGCTTCCCTTGTGGCTCAACTGGGAAAGAATCCACCTTCAATGCGGGAGACCTGGGTTTGATCCCTGGGTGGCGAAGATCCCGTTGAGAAGCGATAGGCCACCCACTCCGGTCTTCTGGCCTGGAGAATCCCACGCACTGTGCGGTCCACGGGGCTGCAAAGAGTCAGACACGACTGAGCGACTTCCACTTACACCACCGCTTCTTAGCTGCCGCAGTCACGGGTGCTCCTGTTCTTGGAGGGCTGTGTCCTGTGTTCTTACGTGAAAGAAGCACAGCCTGCCTTGGGGATGATGGCCTCCTCACCTCCCAGCCCTCAGCTGTCCTCCAGAGCCCCGCCCCTCCCCTGGGCTGCCCAGGCCCCTCCGCGTGGACCTGTCTCTGCTCGCCAGCATTCCGTCAGTCAGTCGTTCATGTTCGCGCTCGTCCTTTCCCGGCACCATCAGGCCGCGTCCTGGGGCTGGATCCCCGCCCTCCCACACAGACAGGCAGCGTAGCAGGGCATGTGGACAGGTGGGCAGGAACGGGGACCCTGCCTGAGAAGGGCTGGACCTCACAGACCCAGGCGTACCTTCTGCTTCTCTATGAACTTCGCAAGAGTCGAGGCCCTACAGCAGCCTCAAGGCACCTGAGGTTTTCAGCGGCGGCAGCAGGCCAGAGACCTCAGGCTGATCCGGCCACGGGAAGTGTTTAAAGACAGCCGTAGACAGGGTTCACTTGGGCCTGATCCAGCGTGAGCGAAGTGCTGAGAAAGACCCGAATCACACTTGTATTCCTTTAACCTTCAAGGCGCCCAGCTTAACCATGTGAATGGAATTAAACCCAAACAGCTGAACACAGAGTAATCAACTGTGTCCTGATCTGATTACAGCCATTGACTGACAGGCTGATGCTGAGTGTCCTTTGCTCCATGAGGGGAGGGGTTGGGCCCCGGCACCCACCCCCGGCCTCTGACTTCCCGCCGGCCGGTCTGCCAGCGTCTTCACCACCTCTGCCGCTCCAGCGCAGCGGGACACACCCAGGGGCCACACCCAGGGGCGGGTGGGCTGCACAGACCAGCCATCCGGGGACTGGAGGCCCTGCCACCTCTGGCGGGGAGCACACGTTACCCCTGAGCACAGCAGAAGCCACCTGAGGCCACCGTAGGGTGACCTGGGGGGATTCAGGGCACTAGGCGCCGGCTCCTGCCCCAGCCAGGGACTCAGAGGAGGGCGGGGTGGGCTCCCGGGAGGCCCTGGCAGAGCACGTGCCCCTCCTGCACGCCGGCCTCCGTCTGGAGGGTGCCGGTCCAGGCAGGGTCTTGGGGGGTGGAGCCCTGCTCCCCGTGAACCCTAGAGCGAGCTCACGGTCACCCAGGCGCCGCTCTTTCCCCGGAACCGGAGGGGAGGCGGACGCCCGGGGCAGCTTCGGGCCTCCCGGCTGAGCCCCCGCCCCCGCAGGCCTCTCCCTCGTGGTGGGCCTGGTGCTCCACATCTCCAGCGTCAACGACGAGATGCTCGACAGGACCAGGGACGCGGAGACCTACTTCAGCTACAAGTACGGCTGGTCCTTCGCCTTCGCAGCCCTCTCCTTCCTGCTAACGGAGGTAAAGCCTTTCCAGGGGCCGGATGGGGGCGGGGCTGCTGGTAGGGGGAGGAGGAGGAGCCCCGCCGGGCTCCGCCCTTCATCCCGCCCCCCCGCCCCGTGCCCGCCTCCTCCCCCCCATGCCCGCCCCGCTCTCGCCGTCCCCTCCTCCCCGCCCCGCGCCCATCCCCCACCCCGCCCCATCCCCTCTCCCTCCTCCCAACCCCTCCCCCTCTGGCCGCTGCCCAGGCCCCGCGCACCAGCGCCCTCCGCCTGCCCCCACAGAGCGCCGGGGTGATGTCCGTGTACCTGTTCATGAAGAGGTACACCGCCGAGGACCTGTACCGGCCTCACCCCGGCTTCTACCGCCCGCGTCTGAGCAACTGCTCAGATTACTCCGGCCAGTTCCTGCACCCGGACGCCTGGGCCCGGGGCCGCAGCCCCTCCGACCTCTCCAGCGACGCCTCCCTGCAGATGAACAGCAGCTACCCGGCGCTGCTCAAGTGCCCGGACTACGACCAGATGTCCACCTCCCCGTGCTGAGCCGCAGCCTCCCGTGGACCGCGGCCCGGACAGCCTTCCCTGTCCCCGCTGGCCTGTGAGCCCCGGCGCCCCCACACCCAGCTGCTGTCGCCCGACCGGTCCCCTCCCCACTCCCCCCCCCCCACTCCCCCCACTAGCTCCTAAGCAGGTCAAATGTCAGGAGCAGGAGAGAGGGCTGACTGGTGGGGGGGGGGGGGGTGCGGGTAGCCAATTGCTCAGGCCTCTGCTCCCAGGGGAGAGGTGGACACCGCTGGATCTTGACCCCTCCCACCTGACATCTCCGCCAAGACCAAGGCCAGTGCTGGGATGCCAGGTTCTTTCCAGAGGCCCAGTTCGTCTCATGAGCTTGCTGCCTGGCCTGGCCTTCCCTCATGATCTGGCCTGTGGGTCAAGAGGTGACCGATTCGGAGGTCCGGCTGGTTCAGGGCTGTCTAGCCGAGTCCTTGCAAAATCCTTTATCCCTGGTGGTCACCTGCATTCCACTAGGCCACACCTGTCTGCTCACTCCAGCTCCTGGAACCCCGCAGCCTCGGGGCTCTTTCCTCTTCTCTCACCAGAACTCAGCTGCCCCAAATGCTCCCAGAGGGGTTAAGGGGGTCTGGACCACTCGGATGAGGTCACAAAGAGACATTAACGGCTGGTGATGTCTTGGTGTGTATGGCCCCTCAGCAACGTGTTTAACGGGGGCCTTCAATGCCTTAACCCAGAGAAGCGACTCAACTATGGGAATTTCAGGATGGGCCTGGTTCACGTTAATATTGCCAAGCACTGTATCAGGCCCAGGGGTACTGTCCTCGCTCACAGGGGCGACATTTCTGGTCTAATCATGTAGACAGACGTCTGTCCCAGCAAAGCAGAAGGTGGCTTTCAAGAGGCTGCCTGGGGCTTGGAGCTGGGTTGCCGACACTGGAGTCTAAAGAAGCTGGACTCACAATAGTCCTTCTGAGGGCCCTGTCAATGCCGGAGGGCCGGTTTAACGCTCAGACACGGCAGCTTCTGCCTGCTGGGAACGGGCTGGGAATGGGCGTGGGTCAGCAGATAGAAGCTGAAGAGGATGCGGCGGCATGATGCCCCTTTCCCCAGTGGAATCCGGAGTGGGGAGGCGCTGGCCCCTTCTGTGAGGTCCACAGATGGACACGGGAAAGGTGCCTGCGGGACAGAACCTTGGATTGCCACGTGTCTTCTTGGTGTGGCCACCTCTGGATTTGAGGTTTCGAGCAGCCGGACGAAAGGGGCTCTCTACCGTGTGTTTCTGTCACTCCAGCTGTTCTCCATGCTCTCTCTAAGACGGCATTCGGTTCTTGGTGCAAAATGCCACCACGGGCAACATGTGGGCTCCAGGAAGAAATGCAGAAAGCTGCACGTCCAGCCTGGGTGGCCTTGGGAAGGGCCACGCGTCTGCTCGCTGGGCAGCCATGGGCTGGGTGGCTTCAGCAGCAGACATTGGTTTTCTCACGGTTCTGGAGGCTAGAAGCCCGAGGTCTAGGTGCCAGCAGGTGTGATTTCTTTCACGGCCACTTCCCACAGCTTGTCGATGGCCATCTTCTCGATGTAGCCTCAGGCGGTGTTTTTCCTGCACGCCTGTGTGTCCCCTGGCGTCCAAGCCCCCCTTAGGAGGACACCTGTCAGACTGGATGAGAGCACATCCTAATGGCTCATTTTCACTTAAATCAGCTGGTTAAAGGCATCGTCTCCAAATGCGGCCATCTTCTGAGTCCCAGAGGCAAAGGCCTGAACACAGGAGTATGGGGCCAGGAGCAGGAAGGGGGTTGAGGAGCAGGCAGGCGGGATGGTGGGAGGCGGCAGCGGGGGCGGGGTGCGAGGGGTGGGGCAGCAAGGAGCGGGGGCACCGCTCAGCCCGTCGCAGGGAGGCTGGACCTCCCTGTTGTGTCAGGGGTACGAGAGCGGAACCGGGGCCGCGGTCCCCGTCCTGCCACCCTCCTGGGGGCCCTGGGAAACCCCCTTCTGCTCCGAGGGGGCTGGCCTAAACTGTTTCCCACCCCGACCCCAGCTCTTAAGGGTCCAGCCTTGGCCGGCGGCCCCTGTGTGGACCGCTCAGCCTCGAGGGTGCACCGACACAGCCGTAAAGCCCCTTCCGCCCCGTCGGCCGGCCACGACTCATAACTCGTAACCTCCGTTACTGTTCCCAGTCTACCCGGAAACCAGGCGCTGCCCGCCGCAGAGGGCTCGGTCAGCGCGCTTGCAGACTGTCGGTCGCATTTCCAAGCTGACGGCGCTTAGACGCATGGACTCCAGCCTTCTCCAGCGTGCTGAGCGCCTTGGACATGCCTTCTTGCCCTAAAGTACTCCTCGGTCGCCATGCCGGGCTTGCTTTTGTGCACATGTGAAAAGCAGAAGCCCGCTGCTGAGCGCCCGCCGCTGGCTGCTCATTCGGACGGGCCTCTCGGCCTGGCTGCTGCGCTGCTCCAGCAGGCCGCTCTCACCCGGCCGTGCAATTTCTGTGGCTCTTCAGCACGGGTTCTGGATCCTTGCCTCCCCTCCTGCAGGCTGGGTGAAACTTTCTTTTCTGTCTATAAATTAATCTCAGAACTGCGACCCTTGCGGCCCCTCCAGACTCAAAGGATTTTCGTCAAACATGAAAGTGCGTATAAACTCAGCCAGAAACCATAAATGACGGGCCCCTTCCCCAGCACGCTATCTGACTTTTTGTTTCCTCAAGAACTTATTTTAAAAAGATATATGAGTTTGCTTTTTCATACTCAGAATATGGGAGGGGGAGACTAATACCACAAAGTCAGGCCTTATGGAATAGAACCACTTGCGGTTACCAGCCAGGGGTGGGGACAGTTCTGACTTTTGTTCCTTCTCACCTGGAACTCACCAGCCGCCCCCCACAAGTGGTGCCCCTCACAGGCCCCGGAGATGACCTTCAGAGAAATGGTCTGTTATCAGGACCATGGCGAGTTGAGGGGGGCCACTGGGGCAAGTCCACACCAGCTTCTCAGTGGGGTCTTGAGGACCACATGTCAGGGAGCCCCCTCCTTCATGTTTGAGTAACTGTTTCCTTCCTAAATGAAAGTGGTGTGCTAGGGTTCTCCAGAGACACAGCCAACAGGTGCATACACATGACCCCAGGGACTACAGCCCGCCAGACTCCTCAGCCCATGGGGCTGTCCAGGCAAGAAGGCTGGAGTGGGTTGCCATTTCATGCTCCAGGGGCTCTTCCCGGCCCAGGGATTGAACCTGAGTCTCCCATCTCCTTCGTTGCAGGCGGCTTCCTGCCCCGCGGGCAGACTCTTCACTGTCTGAGCCAGCAGGGAAGTGGCAGCGTGACACCCGGAACCCAAGCACCGGGTGGGGCGTGGGCACGGGTGTGGGCACAGACATGGGCGAACGAGCGCGTTCTCCCGAGTGCGCCTGTGCTCGGTACAGACAGGCCGGGATCTGGGGCGTGCGCTCAGCCTGGGGGCTGCCTCTGGCCGCCCCCCACCCGCCAGGGTCACGGGTGGTGAGCTGTGGCCTGGCTGCAGCCCCTCCCTCCCGGCAGACATGGTCTCTGGAGCCCCACGCACCGCCCCCCCGCCCCGGGTGCTTGACTTCTGCTCTGCGACCTTGGGCGGGCCCCTCTACCCGGGGCCCACCTGGGCTCCTCCTGCCTGGCTCTGCCTGACCCCCGTCCCTTCTGCCTGGGCAGCGTTTGCCTGGGCAGCATCTGCACTCCTACTTCTGGGGCAGCCGCAGGCCCACCGTCCAGAGGCCTGAGCTACCCCGGACGCTGCTCCACCCTCTGTGTGTTGCCAGCAGCCTGGGGACCTCAGTTGTTTCATTCATACAATGACAGCCTCGTATAAAACTGTCCTCATGCTCTGCCCCCAAGCTCCATCTTTGACTCTAAAGGCTGAGGGAGTTGGAGGCAAAACCCAGCCAAGCCCACATGATTCCAGTATTCTTCCCCAGCCCCCACCTCCTGCCTGGGGAACGCAAGGCAGTGCCCCCAAAGAGTGTGGAATTTTAAGAAATGGTGTGAAGCTCAGCCTCTGCCTTGGATCAGCAGACAAGGCACGGCTGGTTCCCCTGGCAGGCTGAGGACTCCTCAGGCTTCCTGCAGGCTTGGGCTGGGCTCCAAGCCTCTGTGGCCCCAGCCGGTCCCTCTGGAGCAGCAGGTGGGCTGTGCATTGGGCAAGAAGCCGAGTCTATGGCCTCAGGCCCAGCCTCTGCTCCCTTGCCCTTTCCTGAAGAGCTGGTGTTCGCCGAGCTGTAGCGAGAGCCTGCCCTTGAGAACGAGGACGGCAGAGCCCAGCATTATGGGGGCGAGGCTGTGTGCTCACCACACCACTGTCCACCCCAGGGTGGGCTCCTGGCCCCGAGAAGTTCCGATGGATGCTCAGAAATGACCTTGCTGTCTCAGGGCTCCCAGTGCAGAGTGTGAACTGATCCTCACCGCTGGTCTCTGAATAATTAACTCCATGCTCAGCACTTGTAAGAACAAGGCTCAAGGGCTTGGAGGTTTCTGATGAAGCAACAAGGAGACCTCATAGCTCAGTCTTCTCAGCAGACTGGACTTGGGTCAGTTTTCATCTTAAATCTACCCACATTCACACACCAACCTCCCACTGCGTTTCCGATATAAGAGAATGCACATGAAAGTGCTATGGAGTCTATTTCATACGTGTAAACCATTTAGACATGTATTTCTTGTTCAGCACATCTCTGGAAGCACCGTGTGTGTGATCCGTCATCCTTCCGGCAGCTACACGAGGTGCAAAGCAGAAAAGCAGAGTGTGGGTGACCTCCCTTCACCAGCTGCTTCAGTGCGACAGGCGTCACCTGGGTTTCTCTAAGTCAAATTAAATCGAGCTTTGAGCCCCAACTCAGCTGGGGTGCCCCTGGGTGGCTCAGAAATCCAGTGGGCGGGGGTGCAGAGGCTGCCAGGTGGCTGCAAGCCCTGGCCCCATGCAGGGGAGGTTCCAGGTCCACACGCTCCAGGCTGCCAGGGCGGTCTTCCCGGTATTCCCGGCTCATTTCCTCCCCAGGTGGGGGGCGCCCCAGAGCTCACTCTCCTTCCACCGTCCCCCACCCCGTCCCCTCTCCCTGAGCTTTCAAGGACTTCCAACCTGCCCGCGGGAAGATACTCCACATTCTGCCCCAGTGGGTCCTAAAGGCGCCATGGAGGCCGTTGCTTCCGTCCCTTCTATCAGTGCTTCCTGTAAATCGGCAGGTGCAGCCTGAGGTTGCCGGGATGCAGGTCCAGCAACTCTCCTCCAGGAGGCGTGAGGGGCCTCCCGGGTGGCACAAACCCGCCTGCCGTGCGGGAGACCTGGGTCTGATCCCTGGGTCGGGAAGATCCCCCGGAGGAGGGAAAGGCTACCTAGTGGCTCAGATGATAAAGAACCTGCCTGCCGTGCGGGAGGTCCGGGCTCCATCCCTGGGTCGGGAGGATTCCCCGCAGGAGGGCATGGCAACCCACTCAGGCATTCTTGCCTGGAGAATCCCATGGACAGAGGAGCCTGGCGGGCTACAGTCCACGGGGTGGCAGAGAGCGGACACGCCTGAAGTGACTCAGCACACACAGGTGTGGAAACCCAGCTGTCCTTCTTGGGACGTTAGTGGGTGATGCCTGTCATGGCCCAGGTCGTTATCACTATGATGGTGTGAAACGCTGATTTCTAAGTTCACCCCTTCCTCAGTGATGAGCTGGAAGATGGCCATCGAGAGAAACGGCCATCGCCCGTGCGCTGGTTTCCCCACGTCGATCACCACCCTGCAGCTGCGTGTGCCCTGCTGTATGACACGCCCGGTCCCCAGTGGACGGACAAGACACTTCCAGCAGTAAGATCCGCCAGCGATGCTTGCCAGCCCGCCCCCAGGGGTCACCCGTCGCGCGTGTCGGGACTCCCAGCCGTGAGCGCTGTGCTGCTTTCCGGCCCTGAGCTATCCCTCCGCTCTGCTGCTGCGGTTTCGTCGCTCAGTCGTGTCCAACCCTTTGTGACCTCATAGACTGTAGCCCGCCAGGCTCCTCCATCCATCGGACTCTTCAGACTAGAACACTGGAGTGGTTGCCATTTCCTCCTCCAGGGGATCTTCCTGACCCAGGGGTCAAACCCGGGTCTGCTGCACTGGCAGGCAGGTTCTTACCACTGAGCCAGCTCCAAGGGCCTTAAACAGCCACATCACCAGTGCCCTCTAAGAAGCCTGCCTGAAGGGCTCAGGAGTGGCCACCTCTTTGTCCGCTTTAGGAGACACCTAGAGCAAGGAGTGGGCGGGCGTCAAGTTCTCACGTCACAGGACGTTGTCAGCACCCCAGCCCTGCTGCTCCCAGCCCCCGCATGGAGAGGGACCTTTCCCGGAGGCCCCTCCAGCTGTGAGTCACCAGCTCCCCAACCCCAGCCTCCACAGGAAAAGTGCAAACGGATTCTGGTGAACAGGGTGCTAACGCCACCTCTGTGTGGGAGAGGATGCTACAATATCAGGCTGTCGCCAAATCAACGTTATTAAACAAATGTGCAAAAATAGCAGCCATAATTACGCCATACAGCAGCTCAATCTGGAGCTCTCAGTGCAGTTTGGTGCCCCTAAACACAGGGCTGTCTCTAGCCCCCTCCTCTGGCCCCTCCTCCTTCCTTCTCGCCAAGATGCTGCAGAACAAAGAGGCCCCGAGCAGGCCCCCAGAACCTCTTTGTTTCCTTGGGAAACGAGAAAAGGATGGGCGCTAAGATTTGTTCAGCAGCTACTGTGTGTCAGGTCCTTTTCCCTTGGAACTCCGCTGAATCCTCACAACAGTTTAATGAAGGAAGCCCTGTTATTCCCATCGGACAGATCAGTAAACTGAGTCTGAGAGGGCCCCGAACTTGCCTTCTGGTCACTGGGCTTGTAGATATGAAAGCCTGGCTTTGATCAGCCCCCAGACCCATGCCCTTTGCTCTTTTTTAAATTATGAAAGTATGACAACACATTAATAGGAGACTTGGAAATTACAGAACAAGGTTACATATATATATATACTATAAACTATATATATATAGTTCCACTGTCTATCGGTGCCCTTTGCTCTTTGTCCTGATGCTACAAACGTTCCTCGGAATAGTATCTCCCCAACCTCTCCCGCCCCTCCGACAGACGCCTCACAGCATAGCACCTGCCCGGCGGCGATGGCTCTCGGACTTGGCTGTGTCCCGGGCAGGCTGCACTCCGCTCGGGGCCTGTCCACTGCTCCAGTTCAGCTCCAGAGCCAGGACCCGGCCCAGGAGAGCAAGGGTGGGGGGCGGGGAAACCTCAGGGTCACCTGCCCCAGCGCCAACCCCCCCACCTTAACCTTTCAGGTGTGAGGGAGGGAGTCCCCCGAAGGTTCTGCCTGCCAAGCAGGAGATGCGAGAGACTCCGGTTCCATCCTTGGGTCGGGAAGACCCCTGGGGCAGGAAATGGAGACCGACTCCAGTGTTCTTGGCTGGAGAATCCCAAGGACAGAGGAGCCTGGTGGGCCACAGTCCGTGGGGTCGCGCAGAGTCGGACACACTGAGCGCACAGTGACCCTGCCCCCGGCCCCTTCTCCAGCCCCCCGGCCCCCGCCCGCCCCTGGCCCCACCCCCTCTTCAGCCCCCGGCCCCGCCCCCGGCCCCGCCCCCGGCCCCTTCTCCAGCCCCCCGCCCCCCGGCCCCCGCCCCCCGGCCCCACCCCCTCTTCAGCCCCCCGGCCCCGCCCCCGGCCCCGCCCGCCGCCCCCGGCCCCCCCCTCGTCAGCCCCCGGCCCCGCCCCCGGCCCCGCCCCCGGCCCCGCCCCCGGCCCCGCCCGCCGCCCCCGGCCGCCCCTCCCGCCCCCGGCCCCGCCCGCCGCCCCCCGGCCCCCCCCTCGTCAGCCCCTGGCCCCGCCTCCTCGCCCGTGGGGCTCTGGGTGTCCCGGCTTCTGAGGAGCCCCCCCTCCACGCCCTGCCCCGCAGAGGCGGCTCAGGGTGGACACCCAGGAGCTGATGCTCTGGGCCGCCCACTGTTGTGTCCCACCTCGGGTCACTGCGATCGGCTGGCTCCCTTCCGCCCTCGGGGACACGCCACACGAGCCTGCTTTGCCGAGCTGCAGCAGAGAAGAGTCGCTGGTCCCCAGCGGCTGGCCCCCTCTCCTTCAGCAGGTGAGCCGGGCCCCGTCCCAGGCTGCAGGTGCCGTGGCTCCGGGCATTTCCTCACCCTGGTCACTGCCCTCGTGGGCTCTCTAGGCTGCAGTGACTCTTTTAAGTGTGCTTTCTGCAACTGATCCCGACTCTGGCCATCACTGCCCTCAGGATGGGCCTTGTGTGTTTGTGTGGTTTGTCAGGAAGATGACACAACCCTGCACCCTAAGGAGACTGCCAGGGCGTAAGCCACGCTTTAGCCGCCTACACCTGGGGCGTCAGTTTTGGGGTTAAAAGTCCGAAACATTAATTACTAAACACTAACTTCTTCTTACAGAGAAACTAAAGAGGCTTTGGACTATTAATAAATACGCTTGGTGCCACCCTGAGATGTTCTCTATAAGAAAGCAAATGCTTTTAGAAATTACCGTTGGTATTTATGCTCACCAATCTGCAGAATGCTAATATAAAGGGCAGTTCATGTGTGCTTAAGGAAAGTAGGGTGTATGGTTTTAGTTTAGACATAAGTATGAGAAATGAAATTACCTTTTATTAAGAAAAGGAAAGTAGGTCTGCCTTATAGGTGGCTGTTTCTAAATGAACAGTGATTAAAAGAGAAAAAATAAAAGGTCTGTGGAAAGTGGACCCAAAGAAAAGAGTTTTGTGCATAATACAAGTTTTCTTGAGATGTTGAACTGCCCTTGATAATGGGTTTTAAGTTTCTTTCTCTGAAGTGATCTGCTGTGGCTCAGACAGTAAAGAATCCGCCTGCAGTGCAAGAGATGCGGGTTTGATCCCTGGATCGGAAAGAGGAGGGCATGGCTCCCCGCTCCAGCATTCTCAGCTGGAGAATGCTGCGGACAGAGGGGCCTGGCGGTCTGCAGCCCATGGGGTTGCAGAGAGTCTGACGCTGGCACTTACTCCTTCGGCGTCACACTATTCACTTGTCCATGCGATCTGGGACTTGCACCCACAAAGAAGCCGTTATTTTGTTTTTGCAAATTTCAAGTGCTTCTTCTATAAGGAAAAAAGCTAACAATTCTGCCCTCTTACAGCCAGTTCATTGATTTCCTTCTCTTTAATATATCGCCCTGGGACAGAAAGGAGCAAGCTGAGTCCCTTCATGGCCTTGACACTGCTTCACGTGCATGTTATTCTGAGTAACATTCGTGCACTTGTGGAAACAGATGGGCCTGTGGACACCCAGGCTGATTCCAGCAGAATCATCTACTAGCAACATTTGCCCACCCTCCTCCATTTTCATTTTCTTATCTTTGAACCTACCTTCATTCCCAAGACCTGTGAATATCGATGTTGCTGTTCTTTCTGGCTCTGTGCTTTTCCTCTGCTCCAAGGGCAGTAAACAACCACGTCGCAAGCTTCCTCTGAGAAGCCTGCCCTGCTTAAGTGGCTCAGGAATGGCCACCTCTTTGTCAGCCCCGGAGGCCCCCAGAGCAAAGGCAGCAGGCCGTGTCCAGGGAGGCATCGTAGCAGCAAGATGGGCGCTGCTGTGTTTCCCTTCGAATGTCCTGCGGCACTCCGAGGGCGCCCAGCCGGGGAGCTGTGGCCCCCAGGCCTGCAAGCTGGAGGCAGTGCCCATCACCCTTGATTTCTTGTTGTGCCTTCCCTCAGAGGGGCCCGTCCCTGCATGGCCCCCATACACTCACCACACACATCATTCACAGTGACAATCACTACTGCCCACCATGGAGGCCAGTGTAAGGGACCTCAGTGCACTAAGGGCGGAGTGGTCAGGAGGGTTGCTGGACGTAGGTTGGGACCAGAAAGTAAAGAAGCATGACCTCCAGACTAAGGATTTCGGACTTGCTTTTTGAGGCAATGGGGAACCAGAGATTTCAGGGAGGGATGAGTTAGGTTGGACTCATTTTCACTGAGGTATGACTAATGTAATGTTATATTAGGTTCAGGTGCGCAGTGTTACGATTCGATGGTTGCACGCATTGCAAATGACTTCCACAGTCAGTCCAGTGTCCACCCATCACCACACAGTTACAAACATGTTCTTTTCTTGAAATGAGAACATTGAAGATCCACTCTCCTAGCTACTTCCAGATATGCAGGCAGCAGGGTGGGCTCCCAGCTGCGGGGGGTGGGGAGCTGAGGGGCAGAAGACTCCGGAAGGGAGGCTGGGGTCCAGGACACCGCACAGTGGTCAACAGATGCTTTGACTCGAGGGGCCGGGCTGAGAGGCAGAGCTAAGGAGGGGCCGTGGCTGGACCAGGAGGGTCCCAGACAGGACGAGGATGGGGGCGGGTGCGGGGGCGGGGTCCGAGAGGCTGGCGGGCACTCCCAGGGGAGGAAGGGGTGGGGTGAGGCCTTCACAGCCTCCATCCACTCCAAGCACAGAAGACCTTCTGGCTGACTCCTCACATCCTCAGAGGGGAGGGACTCACCGCCTGGGGTTCAGGCTCGGGGGGGACCCACCCCTTGGGAGCCTGAGGGAGGGGGAAACAACAGTCCCATGAGATCTCAGCTCCCAGGGAGTCTGCTGCTGTGCTCTGACACGGAGGGGAAGCGAGACAGAAAGGAAGCCAAGCCTATAGCCTCTCCTGCTACAGTCTTTGGCACATATGCCTTACAAGAAAAGAGACTTTCCTTTGGGACAGCAGTCCAGAGATGATTCAAAATCGTTTCTTTAAAGGAAGCACCTAAAGTCCACCAGAGTTCAAATGCATTTACCTGAAGGGACAGAAAATTTTTAGCAGGAAAAAAAGAAGATAGCTGCCCGCCCCCCCCCCGCCCACCGCCCCCCACGCCCCCCCCCCCCCCCCCACCACCAAATCCCAAGCTTCCCAAGGCAGGGCAGGTGTGTCCCCCTGGGAGAACTCTGCAATCAAGAGGCTGTTAATTAAGCTGCAAATATGTGCAGAGACACGTCTTTAGCCAGAGAACACTGCAGATTGCTCTAAAATCCCATCATCTCTAGAAAGAATAAAAATACAGAGAATCTAGTAATTACCTCCAAAAGCTTACCTGGTGACGGGCTCTGAGAATGAGGAAGAGGGCAGGGCGGGGCAAGGCGGAGGCAGGGGCCAGAGAGGGCAGCCACGGGCGTCAGAGGCGGTGGGAGGGGGAGGAGCGAGAGGGCTGTGGGCCTCCCCCAGGCTCACCGCGGCGGATCCGGGGCGCCGCCCCCCTCCCGCAGCCCTGACTCTGAAAGGGAGTTTCTTGACAGCAGAGGTTCAGCCCTATGATTCACAAACCGTGGCTTCACAGTGAGTCCCCTGCCTTCACGGAGGCACATCTGCGATTAACTTGGGGGCCCAATGAGAGAAACACATGCTCGCGCCAGGGCCGGTCTGGTTGCCATGGAAACGCCGGGCGCGCAGATGTAGGTTCTGGCAGGTTCTGGCAGGTTCTGGCAGCACGAGCAGCCTGCTGTTCTGATGCAGCCGTGGCGGCGCTGCAGACACTCTGCTGGGAACCAACCATGTCAACTTCCAGACGCTGTCCGCTAGCACGCGACGGGCAGCAGACGGTGGGACAGCTGGGCGTTGAGGAAGTGAATACAGGCGTCCGCAGTGGGCCTAAAGCGGCAGCTGAGTGAGCGGGGTCAGCTATCAGGGAAGGCTTCCCTAAAGAAAGCATTTTTAAGCCCAGCCCTGATAAATAAGGGGCTCTGCTGACAGCTCGGTGGGAAAGAATCTTCAGCAGTGCAGGAGACACAGGAGACGTGGGTTGGGAAGATCCCCAAAAGGAGGAAAATGGCAACTCACTCCAGTATTCCTGCCTGAAAAATCCCGTGGACAGAGGAGCCTGGTGGGCTACAGTCCATGGGGTCACAAAGAGTCAGACGTGACTAAGCGACTGAGCCCAACCCTGGTGAATAAGAGTCCCTGGGGAAAGGCCAGGACAGATGCTTCCAGGCTGGACTGGCAGGTGCAAAGCTCTGAGGTGGGTTTGAGAAGCTGGAGGAAGCCCAGGACAGTGAGCAGGAGGGTGGAGGGTCTGAGATGGAGGTTAGGGACAGGGTGAGGATCCAGGTGGTAGAAACTGGGCACATAGCTTGGTACTTTTGGAGAGGAATTAAAAGCATTTTACAGAACCATTTTTCATAAAAATGGTCAAGTGAAAACCACCCAAACCAGACAGACACACAAGGGCCTGTGTCTGTCCATCTCTACCGGGTGTTCTAATTGTCTATCTCTGAACACCCTGCAAGGGAACTCAGCAGAGAACAGTATTGTCATACTTTTAGTGTGAATTTTGGGCTTATTCTGAATTGTTCCCCCAGAAGAGGGTGGAGAATCATTCACACGTAAGCGGTCAACCACCTGCCAGAGGCTGGAGGGGCTGCTGAGGTGTGTGCTCTCCAACCTTCCCCATCCATGGGATTCTCCAGGTGGGAGTACTGGCGTGGGTTGCCACGCCCTCCTCCAGGGGATCTTCCCAACCCAGGGGTGGCACCCTCACTCCTGTGTGTTGTGCATCGGCAGGCGGGTTCCTTACCACTAGCACCACCTGGGAAGCCCAATTAAGTTTTTACCGAATTGAAAGATACTTATTGAATTCCAGTTGTGGATGTGACTGGTGATGGAAGTAAAGTCTGATGCAGTAAAGAGCAATATTGCATAGAAACCTGGAATGTTAGGTCCATGAATCAAGGCAAATTGGAGATGGCAAGAGTGAACATCGACATTTTAGGAATCAGCAAACTCAAATGGACTGTAATGGGTGAACTTAACTCAGATGACCATCATATCTACTACTGTGGGCAAGAATCCCTTAGAAGAAATGGAGTAACCCTCAAGAGTCAACAGAAGAGTCCGAAATGCAGTACTTGGATGCCTTTTCAAAAATGACAGAATAATCTCTGTTTGTTTCAAGGGCAAACCATTCAATATCATGGTAATCCAAGTCTATGCCCCAACCAGTAATGCTGTAGAAGCTGAAGTTGAACAGTTCTATGAAGATGTACAAGACCTTCTAGAACTTACACCCAAAAAAGATGTCCTTTTCATTATAGGGGACTGGAATGCAAAAGTAGGAAGTCAAGAGATACCTGGAGTAACAGGCAAATTTGGCCTTGGAGTACAGAATGAAACAGGGCAAAGGCTAATAGAGTTTTGCCAAGAAAACACACTGGTCATAGCAAACACCCTCTTCCAACAACACAAGAGAAGACTCTACACATGGACATCACCAGGTGGTCAACACCGAAATCAGATTGATTATATTATTTGCAGCCAAAGATGGAGAAGCTCTATACAGTCAGCAAAAACAAGACCGGGAGCTGACTGTGGCTCAGATCATGAACTCCATTGCCAAATTCAGACTTAAATTGAAGAAAGTGGGGAAAACCACTAGACCATTCAGTTCAGTTCAGTTCAGTCGCTCAGTCGTGTCTGACTCTTTGTGACCCCATGAGTCGCAGCACGCCAGGCCTCCCTGTCCATCACCAACTCCCGGAGTTCACTCAGACTCATGTCCATCGAGTCCGTGATGCCATCCAGCCATCTCATCCTCTGTCGTCCCCTTCTCCTCCTGCCCCCAATCCCTCCCAGCATCAGAGTCTTTTCCAATGAGTCAACTCTTCGCATGAGGTGGCCAAAGTACTGGAGTTTCAGCTTTAGCATCATTCCTTCCAAGGAAATCCCAGGGTTGATCTCCTTCAGAATGGACTGCTTGGATCTCCTTGCAGTCCAAGGGACTCTCAAGAGTCTTCTCCAACACCACAGTTCAAAAGCATCAATTCTTCAGTGCTCAGCCTTCCTCACAGTCCAACTCTCACATCCATAAATGACCACTGGAAAAACCATAGCCTTGACTAGACGGACCATGGTCGGCAAAGTAATGTCTCTGCTTTTGAATATGTTATCTAGGTTGGTCATAACTTTCCTTCCAAGGAGTAAGCGTCTTTTAATTTCATGGCTGCAGTCACCATCTACAGTGATTTTGGAGCCCAAAAACATAAAGTCTGACACTGTTTCCACTGTTTCCCCATCTATTTCCCATGAAGTGATGGGACTGGATGCCATGATCTTTGTTTTCTGAATGTTGACGTTTAAGCCAACTTTTTCACTCTCCACTTTCACTTTCATCAAGAGGCTTTTTAGTTCCTCTTCACTTTCTGCCATAAGGATGGTGTCATCTGCATATCTGAGGTTATTGATATTTCTCCCGGCAATTTTGATTCCAGCTTGTTTCTTCCAGTCCAGCATTTCTCATGATGTACTCTGCATATAAGTTAAATAAGCAGGGTGACAATATACAGCCTTGACGCACTCCTTTTCGTATTTGGAACCAGTCTGTTGTTCCATGTCCAGTTCTAACTGTTGCTTCCTGACCTGCATACAGATTTCTCAAAAGGCAGGTCACGTGGTCTGGTATTCCCATCTCTCTCAGAATTTTCCACAGTTTATCGTGATCCACACAGTCAAAGGCTTTGGCATAGTCAATAAAGCAGAAATAGATGTTTTTCTGGAACTCTTTTGCTTTTTTTGATGATCCAAGGGATGTTGGCAATTTGATCTCTGGTTCCTCTGCCTTTTCTAAATCCAGCTTGAACATCAGGGAGTTCACGGTTCACGTATTGCTGAAGTCTGGCTTGGAGAATTTTGAGCATGACTTTACTAGCATGTGAGATGAGTGCAATTGTGCGGCAGTTTGAGCATTCTTTGGCATTGCCTTTGTTTGGGATTGGAATGAAAACTCACCTTTTCCAGTCCTGTGGCCACTGCTGAGTTTTCCAGATTTGCTGGCATTTTGAGTGCAGCACTTTCACAACATCGTCTTTTAGGATTTGAAACAGCTCAACTGGAATTCCATCACCTCCACTGGCTTTGTTTGTAGTGATGCTTCCTAAGGCTCACTTGACTTCACATTCCAGGATGTCTGGCTCTAGGTGGGTGATCACACCATCATGATTATCTGGGTCATGAAGATCTTTTTTGTACAGTTCTTCTGTGTATTCTTGCCACCTCTTCTTAATATCTTCTGCTCCTGTTAGGTCCATACCATTTCTGTCCTTTATCGAGCCCATCTTTGCATGAAATGTTCCCTTGGTATCTCTAATTTTCTTGAAGAGATCTCTAGTCTTTCCCATTCTGTTCTTTTCCTCTATTTCTTTGCATTGATCGCTAAAGAAGGCTTTCTTATCTCTTCTTGCTATTCTCTGGAACTCTGCATTCAGATGCTTATCTTTCGTTTTCTCCTTTGCTTTTCGCTTCTCTTCTTTTCACAGCTATTTGTAAGGCCTCCCCAGACAGCCATTTTGCTTTTTTGCATTTCTTTTCCATGGGGATGGTCTTCATCCCTGTCTCCTGTACAATATCATGAACCTCATTGCATAGTTCATCAGGCACTCTATCTATCAGATCTAGTCCCTTAACTCTATTTCTCACTTCCACTGTATAATCATAAGAGATTTGATTTAGGTTATACCTGAATGGTCTAGCGGTTTTCCCTACTTTCTTCAATTTAAGTCTGAATTTGGCAATAAGGAGTTCATGATCTGAGCCACAGTCAGCTCCCGGTCTTGTTTTTGTTGACTGTATAGAGCGGGCGCAGGAGGGCCTATCCCAAGTTGAAGGTCAGGAAGGGCGGCGGTAAGGAGATACCCCTCGTCCAAGGTAAGGAGCAGCGGCTGTGCTTTGCTGGAGCAGCCGTGAAGAGCTACCCCACGCCCAAGGTAAGACCGTTGAGGTATGACCTAAATCAAATCCCTTGCGATGGAGTGACAAAGAGGTTCAAGGGATTAGATCTAGTAGACAGAGTGTCTGAAGATCTATGGATTGAGGTTAGTGACATTGTGCAGGAGCCAGGGATCAAGACCATCCCCAAGGAAAGGAAATGCAAAAAAGGGAAAATGGCTGTCTGAGGAGGCCTTAAAAATAGCTGTGAAAAGAAGAGAAGTGAAAGGCAAATGAGAAAAGGAAAGATATACCCATCTGAATGCAGAGTTCCAAAGAATAGCAAGGAGAGATAAGAAAGCCTTCCTCAGTGATCAATGCAAAGAAATAGAAGAAAACAAGAGAATGGGAAAGACTAGAGATCTCTTCAAGAAAATTAGAGATACCAAGGGAACATTTCATGCAAAGATGGGCTCGATAAAGGACAGAAATGGTATGGACCTAACAGAAGCAGAAGATATTAAGAAGAGGTGGCAAGAATACACAGAAGAACTGTACAAAAAAGATCTTCATGACCCAGATAATCATGATGGTGTGATCACCCACCTAGAGCCAGACATCCTAGAATGTGAAGTCAAGTGAGCCTTAGGAAGCATCACTACAAACAAAGCCAGTGGAGGTGATGGAATTCCAGTTGAGCTGTTTCAAATCCTAAAAGACGATGTTGTGAAAGTGCTGCACTCAATATGCCAGCAAATCTGGAAAACTCAGCAGTGGCCACAGGACTGGAAAAGGTGAGTTTTCATTCCAATCCCAAACAAAGGCAATGCCAAAGAATGCTCAAACTGCCGCACAATTGCACTCATCTCACATGCTAGTAAAGTCATGCTCAAAATTCTCCAAGCCAGACTTCAGCAATACGTGAACCGTGAACTCCCTGATGTTCAAGCTGGATTTAGAAAAGGCAGAGGAACCAGAGATCAAATTGCCAACATCCCTTGGATCATCAAAAAAGCAAGAGAGTTCCAGGAAAACATCTACTTCTGCTTTGTTGACCACGTTCCCGGAGGGCGGGGCTGGAGCCCGGAAACACACCTGAGTCAGGTTCAGGTCCGGGGAGGCCGCTGAAACAGGGTCCGGGAGAGGAGAGCGCGGGCGGCCTCGCTGCGCTGAGCCTGTGCGGCGGGGACGTCTGTGGGATGTGTGAGCGGCAGCGGCGTGGATGGAGCTCAGGAAGCGGAGCCCGGCTGCCCGCTCGGCACGGCGGCGCCATCTGGTGTCCGGAGCCCGCACCTGCAGGCTCGGTTCACTCCGCGTCCGCAGGGGTGAGTCAGCCAGTGCTTCCGACGCCCCTGCCATTCCCAGGACACGGTGGGTATGCGCAGCCCCTAAGGAAGGAAGGAAATAACCCCCAAATAAGCAAATAAGTAAATATCTCCAAGCCTCACGTGTATCTGTATGCACATGTTTCTTGCCACATCCAGGAACTTCTTGTAATATTATTAACATCTTTTTTCTGTAAATCAACTTCCTTATCTACTGAAGTGCATTTCATTTAAAACATGAATCTTAGTCAACTTCACACAGTACATGGAAATCCAGTATCACGCACAAAAGAAGTAGAAAGGTATGATCAAGGTGAATCCACGGAACATGGAACCTTGTGGTTGACATCTGGTCATGTCCAGCCGCCTCCTGAGGACTCTGGATGCCCAGCCTTGCTCTGCAAAAGGGGCAGATTAGCAAGTGTGGCTGGGACATCAGAGCCAGAGGAGCAGGAAGGAACAAAAGACATGGAAAGGAGAAACATTTTTTTCACTGGGAGATGGGATATTATTCAAGGTCATGACCCTACTCTACGTAATCTTCCTGGGGGCACTGCCCCAGGGGCTCCAGAAACACGCGACTGTGTGTGCTTCTCCAGGCGTGGAGTCTTCATAACAAACACTGGAAACGGCTTTGGTGACCGTAAACAGCCCCCTGGTCTGAGGTCCTAGGAGGTCAATCGAGTGCCGTGAAGCAGAACTAGAAACTAGATCCCCTTTTGTGCACCTGGGGATGCCAGGGGGCAGAAGCCTCCTTTAATGCAACTGTTTCATTCACTGAAAGCAGCTTTAAAACATGTCCAAATGATATGTGTGACTTTTGGGGTGCTTTTTCCTAAATTTGTGCTTTATGATTTGGTAGTCAAGGGGAAAATAAAGGAGACTTTATGATCCCAGTGTAATATTTTGCATTTATAAATTTTTCATTTCTTCTTAATAAGCTATACTTTTAGAGCAGTTTTAGGTTGACATATATAAATAAATTTCAAAGTAAAATTTTCAGGAACGTTGTCGAGAGCAGTTCTTTCAGATTCTTCTCTCGTCCTCATTTCTAGTCAGTCTGTAGTAGTAGGGTCTTTCTGATCCTCTTGGGGACTGTGGATAGGGTAGCTGGGGGAGGCTGCCAGGGTCAGACGTCGTCCTAACCAGTCACCAGCCAGCTCCTATTCCTGGCCCGGTTGCTCCATTTCCGAAAGCAAAGGATCTGCTCACTGAAGTCTGATTGGGAGTAAGAACAGGAAACGCTGACCCAGCCTACAAGGTCAGGAAGCTGAAGCTGAGATTCGGAAGGCTGCAGGAGGCTGGTGGTAGCTTATCTGGGCTTGCATGGTTGGGGGTGCACATCCCGACCAAGACTGGCTCACCCCACTTCCTCTGGGGTTCTCCACAGAAGACCACAGACCCTGTGATCTGGCAGCCTGGAATCAAGGTATCTGTCCCCTCCTCTGTCTGCCCAACTCTGTTCTGAAAACACAGAATCTAAAAGGACCATGGCCTTGACTTCCCATTGCGGGAGGCGAGCAGGAGAGGCCCATGAAGGCCTCGCATTTCTACAGCTTTAGGACAAGGAGCTTCCTGGATTTGGACTTGATTTTTCAGGGCACGCGTCACAACGGTTGCATGGTCAGTTCACGCCAATGGAGAATGCAAAGCCCACCAACAGTTACTACAGATTCTGCAGTTTTGGAACGTGCCTGTGGCTGGTTCGTCACAGCAGCATCTACACAATTTCACAGAACAAGTGTCTACCCAGGCAGACCTTGTTTCACTGCACTTCACTTTCTTGTGCTTCACAGACATTCTGGGTTTTTGTTTTGTTTTATACAAACTGGAGGTTTGTGGCAACCCTGCTTCAAGCAAGTCTATAGACACTTTTCCACCAGCATTTGTTCACTTCGTGTTTCTGTGTCGCATTTTAGTGATTCTCCCTATATTTCAAACGTTTCCATTATTATTTTACTTGTTATCTGCGAACAGTGATCATTGATGTTACCACTGCAAAAAGATCAATCTTTGCAGAAGGCTCAGATGATGGTCAGCATTTTTTGGCAACAGAGTATTTTTAAATCTAAGGTATGCAAGTCTTTTTTAGACATAAAGCTATTGCACACTTAACAGACCACAGGATAATGAAGACATGACTTTTTTATGTATTGGGAAACCAAAGCTTCGTGTGACTTGCTTTATTGCGATGTTTATCCCGCTGGTCTGGAACTGACCCACAGTCTGTCTCTGAGCTCTGCTTGTTTGTGTGGACACGGCGTTTCCCCTGCAGGGCTTAGTTCCCCAGGCTGTGCCCAGGCACACAAGTCCAGGTCTGGATGGGACACGGGCAAAGAGAGGAGCTGGCCCTGAGATGGCCCTGAGATGCCCCTGGGGCCCTGCGCTTGTGCCCTCCCCCACCCCGGTAGTCCTCCAGGACCCCCTGCCCCGGGGCCTTCGCTGCAGCTGCTTCCTCTCCACACACTCTTCCCCCCAGTGTCCACCAGGCGTACCCTGCTCTCACCTCCTTCCATCTCCCTCACCTGCTGCATCAGCTGCTGTTCTGGCTCCTTGTAGCTCAAATGCCCTCCTCCCTGATGGAATCTCCTCCATCCAGCACCCCCACACTCTGCTTCCTAACTGGCCATGTTAGTGTCTCCCCGCAAGGCTGGGGTTTTCCTCTGCTCTGCTCACTGAAGGCTCCCCAGCACCTGGGGGACATCTGTGTGTGTGCTCAGTTGTTTGGTCATGTCCGACTCTTTGCAGCCCCATGGACTGCAGCCCGCCAGGCCCCTCTGTACATGGCGAGAATACTCAAGTGGGTTGCTATTTCCTGCTCCAGGGAATCTTCCCAACCCAGGGATCAAACCCACGTCTCCTGTACTGCAGGTTGATTCTTTACCCACTGAGCCACCTGGGTGGACATCTAGCTGTCCATAAACCCTCAAGGGATGAATGAGTGAGTGGAACCATGGGCAGGTGGCCCCACCCCTCTATGCTTCCTGAGGCCAGCTGGGACAATGCTTCACAACCCATCAGGAGTCAGAATACCTCTGGAGAGCTGGTAAGCAGCCGGACCCCACTGCCGGACCCCACTGACTCTGATTCAGGAGGCAGGGAGGAGGCTTAGCAAACCCTCGGAAGCCCCCAGGTGTGGCTGGGCCAATATTTCACTACCTCCCATAAGGAAGGCTGAGCACCAAAGAATTGATGCTTTCAAACTGTGGTGCTGGAGAAGACGCTTGAGAGTCCCTTGAACGGCAAGGAGATCAAACCAGTCCATCCTAAAGGAAAACAACCCTGAATATTCATTGGAAGGACTGATGCTGAAGCTGAAGCTCCAATACTTGGGCCACCTGATGCCGAGAGCTGACTCCCTGGAAAAGACAGGATGCTGGGGAAGATTGAGGGCAGAAGGAATGGGCGTAGCAGAGGATGAGACGGTCAGAGTCAGTATATGTGAATCGAAGCAAACTCCGCGAGACAGTGGAGGACAGAGGAGCCTGGCATGTTGCAGTCCACAGAGTCGCAAAGAGTTAGCAGTACTGCTGGGGTGAGAGGTCAAAGGGCAGCCTGAGGTGGAAGCAGCGCTGGGAAGAGCGTTCTCAGAGCATCCTAACTTCCGGGGGCCGGGGCAGGGGAGGGAGCCTGAGCTAGAGCCCCGTTCTCTCCGCAGAGGCCATCTGCGCGGCCTTGACTCCATGGGCCAGGAGAGGGAGCCTCTCCCCGCGCTGAGCTCCAGGAGCTGGAGGAGCGGAGGGGCAGGAGGAGGAGCAGGAGGAGCAGGAGGAGCAGGAGGAGGGGGGGAGGGGGAGGGGGGAGGAACGGGAGGAGGGGCGGGAGCGGCGGGAGGCCTCCAGGAGAGGCTAGAGCGAAGCACAGCCCGCCTCGAAGCTGGGGTCGCCCGCTCCGGAAACTGCCCGGCGGCCAGACAGACTCCGCTCCAGAGAAGTGTCCTTTGTGCACAAATGGCTGGTCCGGGTAACTGATGAATTTACCTCCGGAAACTAGGTGCTCACCCGCCATCCACACGTGACCCCCGAAACCTAGTGGGTCTCATGTTAGAAAGGTCACAGAGGTTCCCTACAGACGCCGAGTCACTGTGCAGGCCCTGCCCTCTGTAAGCCCCGGGTCCAGGGCAGGTGACGGGGGCGCCCCTCTGGGTGGTAGAAGCTCTAACCCCGTCAGTGCACATGGGCACATCAGAGATGCTGGAGCGCTTGGGTCGCAGAAGAATGGATGCCTGGGCTGGACGGAAGAGAACGGGCAGCCACTTGGCCAGGCGGGCAGAGTGGCTGAGACGTCCAGGCGGCAGAGAGAGGATGGAGAGCTAGATGGCAGCCCAGGTCGGGGCGTGTGCAAAACCCGGTTCCCTGCTGCTGCTGCCGCCGCCAAGTCGCTTCAGTCGTGTCCGACTCTGTGCGACCCCATAGACGGCAGCCCACCAGGCTCCCTCGTCCCTGGGATTCTCCAGGCAAGAACACTGGAGTGGGCTGCCATTTCTTTCTCCAAAGGATGAAACTGAAAAGTGAAAGTGAAGTCGTTCAGTCGTGTCCGACTCTTCGTGACCCCATGGACTGCAGCCTACCAGGCTCCTCCGTCCATGGGATTTTCCAGGCAAGAGTACTGGAGTGGGGTGCCATTACCTTCTCCATTAAAAATGTCTTTTAAAACAAAACATCTTAAAAAAAAAAAAAAACAACTCTTGCCCACCTACTCTCTGTCAATAGGACTTGCAGCTGTGAGCAAGATGAGAGCTCAAGAGCGCCTCCTGTCTGTCTCTGACCCCTGCGGTGCCCAGCTCAGGATGGGACAAGGGAGACAGATTCCACGGCCCAACTCTTGTGGAGAGGACGTCAGCTGTGGGAGGAAGGGGAGTGCATTCACGTGGTCGAGGTGATGAACGCCACTCCCAGCTACAGTCGGCTCGTCCATAGTCACAGGGCCCCTGATGTTTGGCTGGACATGCGGCTGCCGTGAATAAGATATGTCCCAGCCTCTCTTAAATGTTGGCTTAAAACTCAACATTCAAAAACTAAGATCATGGCATCCGGTCCCATCAGTTCATGGCAAATAGATGAGTAAAGAATGGAAACAGCAACAGACTTTATTTTCTTGGGCTCCAAAATCACTGCGGATGGTGACTGCAGCTCTGAAATTAAACGACACTTGCTCCTTGGAAGAAAAGCTATGACAAGCCTGGACAGTATCTTAGAAAGCAAAGACTTTGCCAACAAATACCCGTATAGTCAAAGCTATGGCGTTCCCAGTAGTCATATATGGATATGAGAGCTGGACTATAAAAAAGGCTGAGAGCTGAAGAATTGATGCTTTCAAACTATGGTTTAGGAGAAGACTTTAGAGAGTCCCTTGAACAGCAAGGTGATCAAACCAGTCAATTCTAAAGGAAAACAACCCTAAATGTTCATTGGAAGGACTGATGCTGAAGCTGAAGCTCCAATACTTTGGCCACCTGATGTGAAGAACTGACTCATTGGAGAAGACCCTGATGCTGGGAAAGACTGAAGGTGGGAGAAGGGACAACAGAGGATGAGATGGTTGGATGGCATCACCAGCTTGATGGACATGAGTTTGAGCAAACTCTGGATGATGGTGAAGGACAGGGAAGACTGGCATGCTGCAGTCCATGGGGTCACAAAGAGTTGGACACGACTGAGCAACTGAACAATGGCAACAACCCAGCCTCTCTTGACAGCAAGGAAACACATGCAGCTAAGCTCCACCTAAAACAGAAGTGGCATATGCAAACTTCACTTTCAGGAATTGTCCTTAAGTGAACAGCATCTGTTTCCTTTCCCCTTCTTCCTTCTAACTAGAATGTAGATGTGATGGCTGGAGCTCCAGCAGCCATCTTGGATCACAAGATGACTATGTGACTGGAAGCCATTATGGAAAAACAACTAACGAGGAGCTGGGTCCCTGACGCCAAGCAAACTGCACTAGCCATGCCTCCATATTTCTTGACTATGAAAGAGAAAGATAATTTTACTTTGTTAAACTATTATCCCCTTTGACATTATAACAAAGATCCCCATTGATCTTACAGTCAAGTCTGATCCTGTGATATTTCCATGAGTGCCTCTGAGCCTTTCTGTGTCTAGTTGTGGCCCATTCAGTCCCTTCACATCAGTGTGAGCCCCTCATGACACACATCTAATGATGTCCAATGGCTCTCCATCACCCTTGCTAAGTTGCTTCAGTCGTGTCCGACTCTGTGCAACCCCATAGATGGCAGCCCACCAGGCTCCCCCGTCCCTGGGATTCTCCAGGCAAGAACACTGGAGTGGGTTGCCATTTCCTTCTCCAATGCATGAAAGAGAAAAGTGAAAGTGAAGTTGCTCAGTCGTGTCCAACTCTTAGCGACCCCATGGACTGCAGCCTATCAGGCTCCTCCGTCCATGGATTTTCCAGGCAAGAGTACTGGAATGGGGTGCCATTGCCTTCTCCGCTCCATCACCCTTAGGACAAGAAATAAACAGGTTGGCCATTCAGGCTCTTAGCTTGGAGAAAGCCAGTTTAATTCTTCCTCCCTGCCTGATGCCTGGGCTATGACATTTAAAAGGGATGTTGGTGAAGATGGCAGGGCTGTGAACAGAGCCTGGGGGTGAAGGCCCCTAGCCAGTCAGTGGAGGAAGATGGAAGATGAACCCATGTGTAAATGGGGAGAAAGGGAAGCCCCGTGGGTGACTCCTGGAACTTTGGCCCTGACAGGTAATATGGTGGAGAGGGAGCCCAGCCCATGGCTGGGGAGTCGGCAGGGACCTGCCTCCTTGGGCTCCAAGAAAGAATGGTTCCTTAACTGAGATGAAAATAATTGCTTGTTAGATTCCTGAGAGAGGAAATCACATGACCCGTTCAGTCCCCATCTCCTTTACTCTGGCACCTTAATTGGCTATTTGTGTGTCTAGAATGAATACTTAGGAGACTGCAGCCATGACCCCGAGGGAGCCGACTTTCTGTGCTCACCCCTCACTCAGGGTGCTGGTTCTCCGCCTGCCTGATGAAAGGGGCCTGGAGGGCCGCTGAGCATACTCTGTTTTTCCTGGTCTCTGGCACAAAACGCCACCTGTTTCCAAAGGCCATTTGACCAGTCTGTCTGGGGCAGAGACCCATTCTATTCGCTGTCCCAGAAGCCACAGGGTAACCAATAAACGTCTGGTTAACAAGTCCAGCTTTTCACAAGTGCAGATGCAAGTTTGGAGGGAGGCGAAACCTTCTCCGCTAGCATGCACCAGAGTTGCTCTTCGGGAAGGAGGCTTGAGCAAACGTTCAGTTCTCATGGCTGGGGTTCTGAGAGCAAGGGCCGCACGGTGGGTTCTAGGGGCGCTCTCTTCCCAGGTTCTGCTGGGGGCGCTCTTGGGTTCCTCTAGGGGCGCTCTCTTCTCAGGTTCCTCTAGGGGCAGTGTCTTCCCGGGTTCCTCTAGGGGCGCTGTCTTTCCAGGTTCTGCTGGGGGTCCCGCCCTCTTCCTGGGTTCTGCTCCTGGTGGTGGCAGAGAGCTTGCTCCTTGCCATCAATCCCGTAATGGTGGCCCCACTCCGACTTCCGCACCCAAATTTAATTACTTCCCAAAGGCCTCACCTGCACATTCTGTCACATCAGAGGTTAAGACTTCAATACATGAATTTTGAGGGACACAAACATTCAGACAACAGCACAGCGCTTTATCGAGCACTTGGTATCTGCTAACGGTCTAATAATTATTATATGCTAAATATACAATTAACAAGCCCCTGGTGGCTCAGACAGTGAAGAATCTGCCTTCAGTGCAGGAGATCCAGGTTCGATCCCTGCATCGGGAAGACCCCCTGGAGAAGGGCGTGACAACCCACTCCTGTATTCTTGCCCAGGGAATCCCATGGACAGAGGAGCCCGGTGGACTACAGTCTATGAGACAGCAAAGAGTCAGACAAAACTGAGCCACAGAACAAAATTTACAATCACTATACGCTGAATAGACACAGTCACCCTTTCCATTTGACCAGTGAAGAATGGAGGCTGGCACAGTGTAGAAACCTGCCTGAAGTTTGCCCGGTGAGGAAGGGGGAGAGCTATTAGGGCCTCAGGACCACACACTGGACCATGACCTGCCTGGTAGCTCGCTGGCCTGTAACCCCTCAACTCTTCCCCAACAGCCTCCTCCTCCCCATCTTGCAAGACACGCAGAATGTTTGCACTCCCGGGCCACAGGAGGACCAGGACGGGGCAGGGTCATCACCGGGCATCTCTCCGTGCATCCCGGAAGGCACTGTGACCCGTTCAGACAGGGGCAGGGTCCGGTTTCTGGGTGGAACAGACTGTGGTCTCGCCTCCAGGAGCAGCCGCCTTGAAGGCACAGGGCAGGGAGGCAGACGCAGACAGCGGGTCAGCTGCTCCAGACACCTCTTCCCTGGAAAAGAGGAAGTCTTCAATTAAAAAAAAATAAACACCCAAAGCAAACCAACATCTTCAGAGGCATTCTGTGTTCTCTTCTGAAAAGATTTGAAGCTTTCCACTTCTTTCCTCTCTCCCTCTCTCATACACACACACACACATTCCCCAGCCTCCTCCACTCTGAGTCATGTTTGTGAATCTCAACCTAGCAAGCTGCCTTCTAGGGTATCTACAGTTGGTATTAGTGGCAATACCAAAGAAATGTATTCTTTCCCTATGCTTGTCTGCTTGTGTCTAAACTCAGAATACTGATTCCTCCTAAATGAATAGGTGGTTGCTTTTTTCTCTCCTGTGTAAAGTGGAGCTGGTGGCAATCTCCTTGTCCTGGATCGGGCTGCACTCGTGACGACTTGGCATTCTGTTTGTTCATCTTAGAGGAGGCCCTTCTTTGCTTTCATGCACGTCCGCTTTGGGATGGTTTGCTTGCCTCTCACCTGCAGAGTAACAGCGAGGCTTCTTCGAGTCTCCTCAGCGGCGCTGTGCCAGGAGCCAGCGTGAGGAACTCCACCCACGGCAAAGGTCATGAGGAAGGAGGCTTCAGCAAATGCAAAGGCGGAATCGAGCCTCAGGAAACCCCCTGTTCCTGAGCATCTACCCCCAAAACCAGTGTGCCTACTTTACTGTTCTAAGCTCTCACCTATACCTCTGACTTTACCTGGGGCTGTTCCCCCACCACCTCTCTCGGAGAAGGAGTTAACTTGCAGCTCCAGTTAATAAAAATTCCTGGGTGTGACAAGAGTGTTTCAACTTACAAACTCCTCTGAAGGTTCTCTAGCCTACTTGAACAGGTTTGCCTGGTCACATGTGATTGTTTACAGCCTCCTAACAGTGAGAGGCATGAGATGCTTTAAACTTTCTATATACAAACTCTTTTGAGAAGTTAGAAAATTATTAGTTTAGTATAGTAGATTGATTAGAAATTATATTGGTGAAGGGTTTTCATTTGTTGAGCCAATATTTGCTGCTAAATCTCCATATTCCCCGCCCTTATAATGAATATAACTAGCATATAGGAAAAATAAGTATTAACCTTTAAGATTAATCATGTTAAGCTTAGGCTAAGTAAACTCCTTTCTTGACTGTAACCCACTACACCCTCACCCTACAGGAATGCAACTTTATTAGGAGGGTGGCGCTTGGTTTAAGAAAAAATCACCCCTGGAAAAAATAAGTTTTCTGGTTGACTGACCATTATCAGAAAGCACCATAAAATGTCAGCAGGCCTCATGGCCAGAAGATGATGTAAAACCCATAAGACCTTTGTATACATTTATCTGAAGCACCTGATTTTGACAAGGGTCAGGTCTGCTGACCCCATGTGACTCTGTATTCATCCCTATGTATAATGAAAAGTATATAAGCAAACCTGAAAAATAAAGAAATCGGATCAGTTTCTGGGAAGACTCATTCCCCCGTGTTGTTCTTTCTTTCCCCTTCAGGCTGAATTCCCATCTGGCGCGTGGGTACTCACCATGTATACTTACTTGCCCTGGCTTCTAAGATCCATGAGAGAGGGAGCCTAAGGCGGGGCACCCTCCGATATTCAAACGGGCGCCGGTGGCCCAATGTAGATGGTGCAAATTCCTTGTCTTGGAGTTTTATTGGTATCCCACGTAAACCAAGTTATTCAGCCTCTTTTTCTCCACTAATATTTCCTACTACACTATCTGTTTCTAATCTCTCTCTATATCTGTAATTAAATAAGTTTTTCCCTAGGACGCCGATTCTGTCTCCCCTTCGAATTGCCCTGGATCCCCCGGGGCTGGACCCCGGCAGCGCTGGCAGGAGGCACCGAGGCTGAGCCGGCGCCCTCCCTGCTGCCACGAGGGCTCCCCGAGCAGCCCCTGTGTGCCCGGGCTCAGGTGGGTGACACTCTCCAGTGAAATGGGCGTCTCTCCCCACGGAGAGGCCACGCGCCCAGCACAGAGCATGGCAGACGGTAAATATGTGTCAAGGAAGTGACTGTTTACCCGCTCCGGGACAGGGGAGCCTGGTGCGCTGCCGTCTCTGGGGTCGCACGGAGTCGGACACGACTGAAGTGACTCAGCAGCAGTGAAGTGACTGCTCGGCTCTGACACGCGGCCGACTGCGCGGAGCACCGTGGTTGTCTGCAGCTCACTCATCACCGAGAGGCAAGGTCATCGGTCTCACTGCCCCTGGACCTGGGCTCAACTCTTCTTTCTTTGCCAATGGAATACAATGAAGATGACATGTGATTTCCAGGCTTAAACTTCCAGAGGCCCGGCTCCAATGAATCCTTCCATTCTTGAGGCCATGGAGCCCTGAGCCGTCATGTGAAGGATTCCAGACAAGCCCGCTTGTGATGGGAAACACGTGCTACCGGTCATCCCAACCAGATGCCAGCTGGCTTCCCAAGGCAGCACCCCCCTCGCTGCTTGGCAGTTCAGTGTGTGCATGCCTGCTCAGTCACTCAGTCATGTCCAGCTCTACGTGACCCCATAGACTGTAGCCCGCCAGGCCCCTCTGTCCATGGGATTCTCCAGGCAAGAGTACTGGAGTGGGTTGCCATGACCTTCTCTGGGGTATCTTCCCGATCCAGGGCTTGAACCCGGGTCTCTCACGTTTTCTGCACTGGCAGGTGGGTCCTTTCCGCTGAGCCACCCGGGAAGCCCTGGCAGCTCAGCGAAAACACCGGAATCAGCTCAGCCAGCCTGACCAGACCACGGCCGGCTGTGTCTGACCCAGCTGATCTGAGAACTGCTGAGACAAGCTGACTCTGTGGCCTAAAGAAATGATGACCGCTTTCTAATCCTTAATAATGTTTTTCTCCTAGCTTTTCAATTAAAAAAGCAGTATATGCTTTTATAGAATGCTTTGCAAATACATAGCACTACTGTCGTCAGGTTGTGTTCTGGAGACTTCCCTGGTGGCCAAGTGGTTGAGACTTTCCTTCCAGCGCAGGGGTTGCAGGTGTGAGCCCTGGCCAGGGAAGTAAGACTCTTTGCAATTAGCTGTATATGCTCTGTTATATTCATGTAAGGGCTCCCCCAGTGACACAGGTAGTAAAGACTTTGCCTGCAATGCAGGAGACTCAGGTTCGATCCCTGGGTTGGGATGATCCCAACCCAGAAGGAATGGCTATTCCTTTATTGAACAAGGGAATGGCTATTCACTCCAGTATTTGCATTGATGTAACTTTCTGAAACAGTCCCCTGTGAATGAACCTCTGTATTGTTTTATGTTTTATGTTCTATCTGAACTAGCATCATGATGAATATACTTGCAGAAGTAGTTTGAGATATACTTCCTTAGGACAGATTATTTTAAAATGGAAATGCTGAATTAACGGAAATGCTTAATTAAAGGAAAGCTCCATTTTCAAGGCACTGAACCACACTGTCTTCTGGTTACATCACAGTGTCTCCATTCATTTTCTCAGCAAGTGAGCAAACGCCCACAGTGGTGAGGTCCCTCAAACACACAGCTATCTGAGTCAGGCCAGTGCTGAGACAGGCCCCAGCGTCAGACGCAACCTCACTGCCTTCAGGAAGCAGACATGTCTCAGGGAGGCCCTCTGGGTATGTGATCCAGCCCGTCCTGTGTGCCTCATCCCACAATCACTGAACACACAGTCCCAGCCTCCTCCTCCAGGAAGCCCTCCTGCACCTGCTCAGCCTGCAGCCATCGCCTCATACCAGTTACCGCTTTAACCTGCATTTACCAACTGCACGTGTGCTCAGTCACGGTTGACCTCGGAAACCACTGAGACACGTGACATATTCACAGGTGCCAGGATGACTGGGAGAGGGACCTAGACAAGGGCAAGAAGGCAGGACTGTGCTCTGCTCCCAAATGTCTGCAATCTCTCCCCAGAGGAGATGCGAGGGATGGAGGGAGGTCTCCTCAGCAGACAGAGAGCGGCCGCACGGGGCGGGGTGGGGATGGCCTTCCACCCCACGCCACCCTCTGACCTTCAGGCAGACACCGTCCAGGGCGGGCATGCTTCTCCAGCCTCCGGGGGTGTGGGTGCCCCCTCTACTCACGCCTGGGGTTTGTACTGTTCCCCCAGCCTCTCCCCCACACCTGTGGGCTCCCTGACCCCAGCTCGTGTCCACGTGGAGACGATCCAGCTCTGGGCAAGGGGCGTGCTCCTTTCCTCCCCTTTCACGTAACACCTGTCACCACATTCCTGCAGCCCCAATTGCTCTCTGGTGAAAATAATAGATAAATAAATAATTCTTCACAAAACTAATTAGCAGAGAGGAAGATGCTAATGTGTTTTGCCAACTGTGTCTCCCCAGCTCACTGCTGGCCTGCCCGGGGGGTGGGGGGGAGGGGCGCGGGCTGTTGAGGGGCGCAGCTCCAGCCTCAGGGCAGCCATCCCCCCACCGGTCAACCATCCCCACCCCACTCATCACCCGCCCCCCGCCGGTCAGCCACGCGGACTCTGCCTTCACGACGCACAGTGCCTTCAGGGGGTGGGCAAGCCTGTGCTGGGACAAAGTCCAGGTTCTGGAGCCACAGACCTGAGTGGGTTTCAGAGGTTTCAGCCTCTGCCGTTTCCTGGTCAGGGGACTTCCGTGGCCTCAGTCTTCTCCTCTGCAAGATGGGTTGCTGAGGATGCTGGTCTCCCAGGGCTGTGGCAAGGCCCCAGGGTGCCAGGTGGTTCGATCTCCATCTTACAGTTGAGAACCCCAAAGCTCATGGGGGTGAAGTCACCTGCCCATGGTCAGCATGCAGGGAGCTAGGACGCCTGGTCCAGTCCTCACAATCTCACATCGAGGAGTCCTCCAGCCTGATGGGGACACACAGCTGCCCCCGCAATAGCCCAGGGTCTCAGATCCCACCTCTGACATGGGACAGCCGAGCCAAACCACCCCCCCTCCCCACACACACCCCCACCAGGGCGGAGCGCGCATCCTGACAGAGAGAGTTCTGTGTCCAGGCAGCCTGTTTTGATCAGCACTAGGGTCTGACGGTGGGGCCCACCATCGGGAGGTTCTGGGGGGACCCCTGGGTGGATGACCTCAGCAGGAGGGTGAGGTGGGCTGGTCCCCAGCCAGCAGCCTTTCTTCGCCGCCTGCCAGGGTTTCATTATCTGGCTGGATGAGCGGGTTCCAGATGGTGCAGCAGGTTCCTAGAGATTTCCTTTGAACATCGTTGTGCACACTTGGCACTTGAGTGCTTGCTGTGGAATCAGGAAGGGTCTGGTCTCTCACACAGTAACAGGAGGAAACCAAGGCCCAGAGACACAGGCCCTCAATCTTTCCCAGCACCAGGGTCTTCTCCAATGAGTCGGCTCTTCTCATCAAGTGGCCAAAGTACTGGAACTTCAGCTTCAGTCCTTCCAAAGAATGTTCAGGGTTCCTTTAGGATTAACTGGTTGGATTTCCTTGCTGTCCAAGGGACTCTCAAGAATCTTCTCTTGAGTTGAGGTTGCTTTTTTTCCACAACCCACTCCTCCCCAGGCGTGGAGCTAAGCTGCCTTTTCCTCCCAAGCTCTCCATCTTGCTTGGCAACACTACCAACTCAAGGCTTGTCCCTGCCCCTTCAACCTTATATGCCTCCACTACTGGGGCCAGAAACTTAAAAGCTCACTTTCCCAGTTTTCTTCAAGCTAAGGATGGACATTGACTTATAGGTGGAATCTTCTGGAAGCTTTGTTTTTCTTGATTTAAGGGAACAGACATGGCTATAATCACCTCTTTCCTCTTCTTCCTGCCATGACAATGTCGGGAGCTACAGCAGCCATCTTACAACCATGAGGTTAATGAGCAAATACATTGAGGATGGAGGAGCAAAAAGAAAGAAAGATCCTAGATCTTTAATGACACTCTTGAGATGTTAAACCAGCCCTAGATGGCTTACCTCCAGACTTACCAGGATGTGGGATAATTAAAAATTTTTTTTATTGTTTAAGCAAACTTTTGTGGAAAATTCTGAAAGAGATGGGAATACCAGACCACCTAACCTGCCTCTTGAGAAATCTGTATGCAGATCAGGAAGCAACAGTTAGAACTGGACATGGAACAACAGACTGGTTCCAAATAGGAAAAGGAGTACCTCAAGGCTGTATATTGTTACCCTGCTTATTTAACTTATATGCAGAGTACATCATGAGAAACGCTGGGCTGGAAGAAACACAAGCTGGAATCAAGATTGCCGGGAGAAATATCAATAACCTCAGATATGCAGATGACACCACCCTTATGGCAGAAAGTGAAGAGGAACTAAAAAGCCTGTTGATGAAAGTGAAAGAGGAGAGTGAAAAAGTTGGCTTAAAGCTCAACATTCAGAAAATGAAGATCATGGCATCTGGTCCCATCACTCCATGGGAAATAGATGGGGAAACAGTGTCAGACTTTATTTCAGGGGGCTCCAAAATCACCGCAGATGGTGACTGCAGCCATGAAATTAAAAGACACTTACTCCTTGGAAGAAAAGTTATGACCAACGTAGACAGTATATTCAAAAGCAGAGACATTACTTTGCCGACTAAGGTCCGTCTAGTCAAGGCTATGGTTTTTCCAGTAGTCATGTATGGATGTGAGAGTTGGACTGTGAAGAAGGCTGAGTGCCGAAGAATTGATGCTTTTGAACTGTGGTGTTGGAGAAGACTCTTGAGAGTCCCTTGGACTGCAAGGAGATCCAAGCAGTCCATTCTGAAGGAGATCAACCCTGGGATTTCCTTGGAAGGAATGATGCTAAAGCTGAAACTCCAGTACTTTGGCCACCTCATGAGAAGAGTTGACTCATTGGAAAAGACTGTGATGCTGGGAGGGATTGGGGGCAGGAGGAGAAGGGGACGACCAAGGATGAGATGGCTGGATGGCATCACGGACTCGATGGACATGAGTCTGAGTGAACTCTGGGAGATGGTGATGAACAGGGAGGCGTGGCGTGCTGCGATTCATGGGGTCGCAAAGAGTTGGACACGACTGAGCGAATGAACTGAACTGAACTGAAGTCACTGTTAGGTTTCTACATCTCACTGCTGAAAGTGTTTCTGAAACACATAAGGACAACCTTTACTGCTCCAATTCCCCAGGCCAGGGTCATAGGAATAAAATTCACCCACTGCCTCACCCTCCATGTCTCCAAGGCAGCCGGGGATCTCACCTCCTCTGTGTCTCTCCCTGTCCTCTCTGGGCCATGCTCAACTGTTGATTTCACAGGTCAGAATCTCATGCTGCCTGTCTCCTCTCCAAAGACTCACCCCAAGACAGCCAGAGGGATTGTCCTAAAATGCAGACACTGCATATAGACTAGTGTCCCTTTTTGGCTTCAGAACTTGTCCTGGCTCCCCCTTGCCTCCAGAATAAAACCTAAACTGCTTAGCAAGGCGAACACAGCCCTCACTACTTGGCTCACAAAGTCAGCCACCCCTCACCTTGGGCTTCTTTTAACATTTCCCGAAAGTCACCGTCTGGCCATGCACCCCGGGCTTGGCCTCCTCTTTCGCCCTGGCCCCAGCCCAGAGGCCGGCCCAGACTCAGGTGGGTCCCTCACGCCGTCCACTGGGCCGGCCTCTTTGGCTGTTCACGTCATTCTCTCTATTGCTCTTTTATTGACTTGCTTTTTTCTTCCTCCCTTACCAGAAAGCCAGTCCCTTGGCATCTGGGCTGCATGCATTGTTCATCCTGTACCCTGGTGCCTGACACACTGCAGGGCCATGATAAATGTGTGTGGAGTAAGGGAGTGAATGAGTGAGTGAATGAATGGGGCCAGGCATTCAGGAACCTGGGAAGCCGGCTGCTGGGAGGAGCTGACGTCTGGGGTTTTTGCAGGGAGGAGAGAACAGCAATGACCTCAGACTTTGAAAACCTGCTAAATAACCTGGCTTCCTGGAACCCTTCCCGGAGGCTCTGGGGAGCGGAACACCCTTCCACATGCAGACAGAGCTGAGTCCTTCCTCCCAAAATAAAGTGTCTGAAGACACCTGCCACTGGGGAACCATCTTGTCTGGGAATGCTGGAGGGGGCGGCTGCCAGTTCGGAGTCCCGTGTGAGGTTCCTCCGAGGCATCCCGTCCGCTTTCTTTCCTTGGGAGGGGAGGATGCCTCAGGGGCTCCCAGGCTGACACACCTGCCTCCCATGGGGAACAGCGATGGGGCAAGTGCTGGGGGTGCTCTCGGTGACACAAGGCACTGTCTGTCCTGCTGGTGAACACAGGGCAGTCGTGTGGGTTATGCAGCCCTCCTGTGACATAGCCACACAGCCCCCAAGGCTCCCACGGCGTAAAGAAGGCAAGACAGAGAATTATGAGACCTGGAAATATGCAAATTGGAATCAATTTCTATGAGAGCTGCTCATAGAACATTAACTGTCCTAGCCCTGGCGTGTGTGTGTGTGTGTGTGTGTGTGTATGTGTGAGAGAGAGAGACAGAATGTGTGTGAGAATGTGCATGAGTGTGCGTGTGAGTGTGTGAGAGTGTGTGCATGAGCATGTGTGTGTGAGTTGGGTGTGAATGTGTGTACATGTGCATATAAGTGTGTGTGTGAAAGTGAGCATGTGTGTGCACGTTCATGTGTGTATGCACATGCGTCTGTAAGTGTATGTCAGTGTGTGTGCATGTGTGTGTGAGTGTGTGTGTGAGTGTATGCGTGTGTGCATGTGTGTGAGCACGTGTGTGCATGTGTGTGAGTGTGAGTGTGTGTGTGCATGAGCATGTGTGTGTGCATGTGTGTGAGCGTGTGCATGTGTATGAGTGTGAGTGTGTGTGTATGTGTGTGTGCATGTGTGTATGTGTATGTGTGTGTGCATTCATGTGTGTATGCACATGCATCTGTGAGTGTATATCAGTGTGTGTGCATGTGTGTGTGAGTGTGTGTATGTGTATGAGCATGTGTATGAGTGTGTGTGTGCGTGAGCATGTGTGTGCATGTGTGTGAGAGTATTGTGTGTGTGCACATTAGTGTGTGTATGCACACACGTGTGTGTGCCCGAGTTTGTGTATATGAGTGTGTGTGTGCATGTGTGTGTGAGCATGTGTGTGCATATGTGTGAGAGTATGTGTATGTGTGTGGTGTGTGTGTGCACATTCATGTGTGTATGCACACACATATGTGTGTCAGTGTGTGTGCACGAGTTTGTGTTGATGAGTGTGTGTGTATGTGTGTGTGCATGTGTGTGAGCATGTGTGTGCACATGTGTGTGAGATTATGTGTATGTGTGTGTGCACATTCGTGTGTGTATGCACACACATATGTGTGTGTCAGTGTGTGTGCACGAGTTTGTGTATATGAGTGTGTGGGTGCATGTGTATGCATGAGTGTGTGTGTGTGTACATGAGCATGTGTGTGTGTATGGGGATGTGAGTATGTGTGAGTATGTGTGTGTTTGTGTGAGTGCATGTGTGTGTGTGTGTGTGGTTTGTGTTGGGGGGATCTGCTTTCTCACAAGTGGCCATCTCTCCATCTAAACAGCCCCCAGGCAGCTCACTGCTTCCTCCTGGGTCCGCACCTCCCTGGGGAGGGGCAGGCCACACCGCATGGAGGGCATGGGAGGAACTCCAGCCAGGGCCCCGCAAGCCCAGCATGGCCTCTGTGGGAGCATCGGGGGGGCTGGAGTCCTTCCAGCTGCAGCCGCAGAGTCAATGCGATTTTAGGTTTCATTCAGGAAGCTGCAGTTCCTGAGCTGATGTCTTCAATCAAGTAGACGCCAGCGGCCACAGAGGCCACACCGGCTTCCCGGGCACCAGGCACAGGGACCGTGAGTCACACGAGTGTCAGGATGGTGCTGCCCACTCGGCTCCCAGCAGCAGGTCCTGAGAGCCGGGCTGGGCACGGCGGCAGACACGGTACGTGTCCTGGCACTGGGCGGGACTGGGATGGGTCAGGGAGGTGAGTGGCTGCTGTCTGCTGCTGTTTCCTTCTCAGCTCTGTCTATGGAGACCTCTGTCAAGGCCGCCCCGACCCTGTCCAGCTCAGGTCTCTGCCCACCCCCCTCGAGGCCTCTGCCTGGCCCAAGCCAGCTCCCTCTCCTGCCCAGACACCAAGCCTCCCGCTCGGGGTCTCCTGACACCCTCTGCTCTCTGATCCATGCTGATGCTAGTCTCTGGAAGGTTTGTGCCTGTCACTTGGCTTCTAGCTTCTGTATTCTCTCAATGACATCCCACCCTTTCAAGAAAAGATGCCAAATCCTTTGTCACCCAGCTCTTGAGTCTGGGCCAGCCTTGGCCTCTGCCCCTCCTGCCAGCCTGACTCCCAGACCCCCAGACACTCCCTCTCCCACGGGCGGGCCTGTGCGCCCGGCCAGGTGGGCTCTCCCATGCTCTTCTCATCATCTGGGGACTTCGTGCAAGTGTCCACAGCCTCCGACACCTCCACCCAGCCTGGAGTCCTCAGCCTGTCTTGCCTGTCGCATCTGGATGTGAATTCCCCTCACCCATCTGTTGCCTGGCTCCCCTCCGGGTCAGGAGCTTCCTAAAGGCAAACCAGGTGGGAGATGGTGCGGGCCGGGTGGACAGGAGAGGAGGCCCCAGCATCGGAGCAACACCAGCATGCTCACCCACGCCTTGCCGTTTGGTTTGGCCACTACATGACTTGGAAGTGGGTCTGAAGGCAGCAGGAAACACCGCTCTGCGAGTGCTGGCTTCCCCAAGTGGCCGCCCCAGGCCGCAGGGTCACGCCTTCTCTCGCTGGAGCAAGCCTGCCCTGGGGCCTGTCTAAGGGGGACCCTTGGGGGCCGGGGTGGTAGGGGGCTGGGACGGTGGCCAGAGGCACCGAGGGGAGAGACTGGCTCAGGAACTGACGGAGACCTGGGTGTGAATCCGGACCCTGCCACTAGCAAGGTGCCTGTAAGTGGAAAACCACATGGCCCTTTGAGCCTCAAGCTTCAGCGCAAAACTGGGGCAACACGGCTGCGGGGGGCTGAGGGATGTAAGGAGGTCGAGAGCACAGAGCACCTGCTGTGACGGTCCCTAGGCTGTGTGTGGGGGGTTCGATCACACGGTGTTGTCACCGTGGCGACCCAGGGACTGGACAAGCTGGAAAAGGAACAATAAGACAGGACCCTGCTAGCAGAGCCGCAGGGAAAGCGGGGACTGAGGGTCTTCAGGCTCAGTCACTGCTGCTGCCACTGCTGCTGCTGCTGCTGAGTCACTTCAGTCGTGTCCAACTCTGTGCAACCCCATAGATGGCAGCCCACCAGGCTCCCCCGTCCCTGGGATTCTCCAGGCAAGAACACTGGAGTTGCGTTGCCATTTCCTTCTCCAATGCATGAAAGTGAAAAGTGAAAGTGAAGTCGCTCAGTCGTTTCCGACTCTTCACGACCCCATGGACTGCAGCCCACCAGGCTCCTCCGTCCATGGGAGTTTCCAGGCAAGAGTACTGCAGTGGGGTGCCATTGCCTTCTCCAAGGCTCAGTCACAGGAGGAGGGAATTCTGGCTCCTCCTCGAAGCCCCCCCATGAGCCCCAGTGCTTCAGCCACAGACAAGAAACCGAGAGTCTGCACTTGACCCCAGCCTCCCAGGTCCTCTGCTGATCTCCCCCTTGCCCTTCTGGCTGCCACGTGGGACCAGAGCCCAGCCCACCCCCTCAAGCAGCTGGGGCTGCCACCCGCCCAGCCCGCAGAGGACAGTCTGGTCCCCAGCAGCCCCCAGCCCAGGGGCGTGCCCCCCGCAGAGCCAGTGCAGCCTGACATGGGCTGAGGCAGCCCTCCATGGGGACCGCCTTGTCAGCAGCAGATGAACGGAACGTCTCTCTTCATTCTGCCTGGCATCCATTCCAGCATTCATCCCTGCTTTTTCATATTAGAAAATAATGGTAATTATGCCCTAAATAATCAACTGTTACACTTTATGTTTAATTGATGGAGGGCTGGCAGGCCCGGCTCAGCCTGTAACCACGGCTCCATCTCCACCGCCTTCCCTCCTCAGGGCTGTCGAGCCGAGGACGGTGTGGGGAGGAGAGGGGAGAGGGCCACCTGAGGGGCTCCAGGACTCACCCGAGATGGGTCAGGGACCTAGGCCAGCTGGGAAGAATGAGGGAGGCAGGGCCTCGCTCAGCCTACCTGCCCCCAAGCTGGGCTGCCCCGCTGGGCCCAGCGCCCTGACAAGCTTCGTTCTTGATCCACTGTCTCTGATTTTGACTCACTTTGCTTCTGCCTGACTTCTCTGATCGGGTTCATCAAAACTCATCCATTTCCCACTCAAAACCTTCCCAGACTCCCTTGCAGCTGCTGGGAGGAGACTCAAGCCTCTGTGCCAGGGTCACCAGGCCATGGCTACCGGGCCAGCCGCGTGTGTCCGGGGCCTCCCCAGCCCCCACCCTGCTCATCCCCTCCCAGGTCCAGGCTGCCAACCTCTCTCCCACCAACCAGTCCTTCCATCCACTCCCCAGGGGCCAGGCTGCCCCCTCTGGACTGTGACTGGTGGGGGACACGCCTCCTCAGCCCCCAGAACCCGGTGCTGGCCTGGGCCTTAGCACACCTTAGGGCTCCTGTAAACAGACCACCATCTAAGGCTTGAAACAGCATGGATTTCCTGTCTTACAGTTGTGGGGGCTCCCTGGGCTGGAGCTGAGGTGTGGGTAGGGCCGTGGTCCTCTCCAGACACCCTGGGTGGGCACCGCTCCTCACCCTGGCCAGCTTCTGGAGTCGCCCCCTCTGTGCTCACACCCCTTTCTTCATCTTCAGAGTCAGCGGCAGTCCGGCCTCCATAGCATGTCGCTCTGACCGCCTCTCTGCCTCCCTCTTACGCTTTCAAGAATGCTTGTGATTCCATTGATGTCCCCCCAATAATCCAGGATCACACCCTGTGTGAGGGTGTCTAAGGAGCAACCTTAATGCCACCTGCAGCCTCAACCCCCTCACGTGGTGAGCTGTGCACTTACTCACAGTTCCAGAGATGAGAACGTGGGCTTTCCCTTCAGGTGGTAACGTGTGCATTTACTTACAGGTCGCAGAGCCGAGGACGTGGGCTCCTCTGCGGAGCCTCCCACAGAGGGACTTCGACAAACGCACGTCAAGCAAAGACGAAGAGTGAAATGAACCTACAAGCTTCATGGACCACCGCCCACCGGCAGACGGAGCGCGAGCACGCTCCGGGCCTGTTTGTCACTGAAAAGTGCTTCTTTGGACTCACGTGCTCAGCAGATGATCTGCTCAGAGGAGATCGCCGAGGCCGGCTGCCCACTCACAGGGGCTGCAGCGCCCCAGCGTCCACGCCCCGCGGTCCACGTCCCGCCATCCACGTGGCCGCAGAGGGCGCCTGCCCGCCCGCCTCAGCCCCGCCGCCCATCGCTGCCCCTCCCCACGCGCCCCGAACGCAGCCAAGAATCACGTCTCCACGCCCTTCTCTGACACTTTCGGTGAACTCTGCCGGTGCAAGTGGGTGGATTGCACCCTGGAAGACCATATATAGATGGAAATCTGAATTCACCAGCAGAGTCTTCTGGCAGTCGGTTACTCACCACCGAAGGGCCTGGCACAGGGCCTCTTCGGATCGCAAGTTTCAGGGAGCATTTTAATGCAGGAGGTGTGCTGAACGGCACCCCTCTGAAAGGGCCAGAAGCCTTGCTGTGCGGGCACTGAGCATTCTGCTGCACACAGGAGCCAGCCAAGGAAGGAATGGGACTGACAACCCCGGTCAGGGCAGGTGTGTAAACGGCATTTACACAGGCAGGTGTGTGAACGGCATTTACACAGGCAGGTGTGTGAACGACATTTACACAGGCAGGTGTGTGAACGACATTTACACAGGCAGGTGTGTGAACGGCATTTACACAGACAGGTGTGTGAACATCGTTTTACGCTGGTGACGTGAGACACTTCACAACACAGCCCCTAATTCCGCTTGGGTGGCCCCTTCTCTCAAGCCTAGACCAAAGTTAAGTTAGCTGACTCCCTGCCACCTCTACAGAACTGGGACCTGTTGCTATAGCAACTAATTTATTTCTGCAAGTGCATTTTAACTTTCCTCCAATGTTCCGTTGGACAGGAAATTTCTCCTTCTGGGGGTCTGACTTCTGCAAGCTCGCTCTAAGCCCACAAACCCTTCTTCTCTTCTGCTGCCATAAGGGTTAACACACATACTTACTCCACAGGGAAAACAGTTTGAAAATAAGGCTTTTGGAGGAGAGAGAAAAACAAGGCAATTGCATTTCCAAGCCTGCTGTGATGAGATAATAAACTTGTAGGGTTCCGGGAGAAGCTTGGCTCGCAACTATGGGCTCCTGTTTGCCCCTCCCGTCCCCGTAGAGCTCAGGGAGGCCAGTCCTTCACCTTTTCTTTCAGTAAATACTCAGAGCTTTGCCGGGTCCTGTGTTTGTGGTGGAGAGTCAGATCTGAACAAGAGAAAGACGGCCACATGCCTCCTGGGGTTTGCTGTGTGTGTGTGCACGTGTGCGTGTGTGGAAACGACCGAGGTGAAGCGTCTGTCCCTCCGTCACTGAGTGAGCTGGTGACAGGAGCCGAGAAGAAGGTGTGCAAGGGAGGAGAAAGTGCTCAACCACAGGCGGAGGGTCTGGACAGGCTTCGCTCAGAAGCTGACCCTGAAGTTGAGACCAAGAGTCAAGACCCACCAGGAGAAGAAAGAACTTTCTAGACAGAGGTCAAGCCAGGTATGTGTCAGCGTTGAGCTGGACAAGAGCTTGCTGAGGCCGAGGCAGGAAGGGGGACCGGGTGGCCATCCGCAGGAGGACAGACCTGGGCGAGACATAGGGCAGTGGGCGGGCCGCGGCGTGGGGGGCTGGGTCGGCATTAGCACTCGACCCCCAGGCTTGGAAACCTGGGCCTGGGTGTCCAGCAAAGGCGCAAAGTAATCAGCAACGTCCAGACCCCTCTGGCTGCCCCCGCTGTCTCGCCCTGTCCCCCGGTAAGAACACTTGACCTGAACCAAGGCCTGCCCCTCTCTGGGACTGTCTCATCTCAAACGCTTGGTTGCATCTGCAAAGACCCTTTCTCCTCATAAGGCCGCCTGTTGCTTTCATGGGTTCTAGGGGTGAGAACACAGACATACCTCTTTTGAGGGGGCGGTCACCATTCGACCCACTGTATCTGTCACCTGAGTCAAGTAAACATTAAGCATGTTTACTCTGCTTAATCATTCATCTAATACCACCAGTCCAGGGGCAGACACCGGGGAGACCCTGGGGAATGCAGCCGGCTGATAGAAGAACCAACAACCAAAGCCTTCGCTTCTCAATCAGCCTCATTTTCAGTTGGTTTTTAATTCACCGTCAGTTTCTCTAAAGTGATGTTTTAGAAACACGTGCAGAGCCCAGCATTTCTGTCTGGTAGCACTGACTCGCAGTCAATACACTGGAGAGAATTTGACTCATCAGGAAACCTCATGTTCAGCAGTGGTTGCTGCTACTCTTCTGCTGGCTCTGGACCCAGCCTCCAGGCCTCCTTCCAGAAATGGCTAATTGCTCCAACACCTGCCCCCCAAGGAAGAGACAGGCTGTGGTGGTGAGTTCTCTGCATCTCCTTGGCTGGGCTGAGGGATGCCCAGCCCGCTAGTTAGCGATGCTCGCGGGCTGTCTGAGAGGGCGTTTTCCCAGAGAGGGATGCACTTGTCAGGAGGCAAGTGAAGGATGCCCACACCGGTCAGAGTGGGGGGCACCATCCAACCTGCCAGGGGTTTGAGTAGAACAGGAGGTGGAAAAGGATGAGTCCTCTTTCCCCCTTGCTGAGCTGGACACTGACTCCCGCCCTCAGACATCAGAGCTCCTGCTTCTTGGACCTTTGGGCTCAGACAAGTTTTCATCACCAGCTTTCCTGGTTCTCAGCTTCCACAAGGCACATGGTGGGACTGCCTGGCCTCTGTGTTTATGGGCCAGTTTCCACAAGACATCTCCTGTGGGGCATATATACGTCTACATCCTCCATACCCGCTGCTTATATGCGTCTTCATCCTCTGTATCTGCTGAGTATATGCGTCTATACACGTCTGCGTCCCCCGTACCTGCTGCGAAAACACGTCTGCGTCCCCCATATCTGCTGTGTATACACGTCGGCATCCTCCGTACCTGCTGCGTATACACGTCTGCGTCCCCCATATCTGCTGCGTATACACGTCGGCGTCCCCCATATCTGCTGCATATACACGTCGGCGTCCTCCGTACCTGCTGCGTATACACGTCTGCGTCCCCCATATCTGCTGCGAATACACGTCTGTGTCCCCCATATCTGCTGCGTATACACGTTGGCATCCTCTGTATCTGCTTGTATACACGTCTGCGTCCTCCGTACCTGCTTGTATACATGTCTGCGTCCACTGTATCTGCTTGTATACACGTCGGCATCCTCTGTATCTGCTGCATATACACGTCGGCATCCTCTGTATCTGCTGCGTATACACGTCTGCGTCCCCCATATCTGCTGCGTATACACATCGGCGTCCTCCGTACCTGCTGCGTATACACGTCTGCGTCCTCCGTACCTGCTGCGTATACACGTCTGCGTCCCCCATATCTGCTGCGTATACACGTCGGCGTCCCCCATATCTGCTGCGTATACACGTTGGCGTCCCCCATATCTGCTGCATATACACGTCGGCGTCCTCCATACCTGCTGCGTATACACGTCGGCGTCCTCCATACCTGCTGCATATACACCTCTGCGTCCCCCGTACCTGCTGCGTATACACGTCTGCGTCCCCCATATCTGCTGCGAATACACGTCTGCGTCCCCCATATCTGCTGCGTATACACGTTGGCATCCTCTGTATCTGCTTGTATACACGTCTGCGTCCACTGTATCTGCTTGTATACACGTCGGCATCCTCTGTATCTGCTGCGTATACACGTCTGCGTCCCCCATATCTGCTGCGTATACACATTGGCATCCTCCGTACCTGCTGCGTATACACGTCTGCGTCCCCCATATCTGCTGCGTATACACGTCTGCGTCCCCCATATCTGCTGCGTATACACGTCGGCGTCCTCCGTACCTGCTGCGTATACACGTCTGCGTCCCCCATATCTGCTGCGTATACACGTCGGCGTCCTCCGTACCTGCTGCGTATACACGTCGGCGTCCCCCATATCTGCTGCATATACACGTCTGCGTCCCCCATATCTGCTGCGTATACACGTCGGCGTCCCCCATATCTGCTGCGTATACACGTCGGCGTCCTCCGTACCTGCTGCGTATACACGTCGGCATCCCCCATATCTGCTGCATATACACGTCTGCGTCCCCCATATCTGCTGCGTATACACGTCGGCGTCCCCCATATCTGCTGCGTATACACGTCGGCGTCCTGGCGACAGACCTCTCATGACACGTGCCCTGTCCTTTGCAGCCTCCTCCCTCCTCTCCTGACGTGTGCAAGGTCCTCACCTGTTGTGATGGCACCAACTATGGAACCTAAAGAACGTCGTCCACTATGGGGGGATAGCATCTGCCCAGCCTCCAGGCAGAGGACCCCACGCACGTCCAAGTTAATTACAGGCACCAACACTTAGACTTAGAGGATGAGATGGCTGGATGGCATCACCAAGTCAGTGGAAATGAGTTTGAGCAAACTCCAGGAGATGGCGAAGGACAGGGAAGCCTGGCATGCTGCAACCCATGGGGTCACAAAGTTGGACACCACTGAGCAACTGAACAACATGCTTGGGTTTAGGAACCCACCTGCTCCCAAGAACGCTGTCCCAGCATTTTGTCTTCCGGGGACCCTGCCCAGCCTGGTGGCTGCCCCCTCGGACCGTCCTTCCCTCCAGTGTGAAGAGTCCATCCCCTGTGATCCGAGACGAAGGGAGCCAGGCCCCTGCATTGGGTAAGCGACGCTGCCAGAGGGCAGCAAAAGGGCGTGTGAGGAGCCCAAGGACAGGAGGACCTGAGCAGCAGATTCTGTTTCCAGGGACGCATGGGGCAGTGTGGCCAGAACCGGGGCTGCGCAAGAGTGAGGCCAAGTGGGGTCTCCAGACCTGGGAAGGGGCCGTCACTGGGGAGGCCTGGCCTGCGGAGGACGCTGCCTGCTCTGTCTCCTCGGCTGAGCCTTCCGGGCGGTGGAGCCTGTCCCCGGGCCAGCTCGGCCGTGCTGTCCACCCTCTGCTCCGGCACCAGCTCCATCCTCAGTGTCTCGGCCCCTGGGTCCTCTCCACTCTCCTCCCAGGGGCGCCCCTGAAGCCACTTCAGCCTGCGCTCCGCTTGTAGTGAAGTCCCAAGGCAAGCTGAGCTCAGAGACACGATTATGCATTATGGAGAAGCGGCAACCTGGCACCACGTGCCCTCCGTGGCTTCCGCTGGCGACCCAAGCAGGCCTGGCCTCTCCCCAGAGCCAAGGCCCGTCGGTGCCCACAGCCTGAACCGGGCCCGGCCCTGGCGGCTCCCACTGGGGCCTCCTACAAGGTGACAAATGTTGGTGACCTGCCTTCCTCATCTGTCCATGGCCATCACCAAGATGCCCCCAAAGGGCTCCCAGACAGTTAGTTCTTCTCTCCTTTTCCCTTTTGCCTTTTTCCAAATATTTATGAGAGATTTTCCATTTATCCTGACATATCTTCTCCACCGTGGGTGTCGGCTGGGAGGGCCCAGACAACAAACTCCAGAAGGTATTTTCCCCAAAGCAGCATCTGGCTCCATTGGCAAGTGCAGCGGGCAGCTTGTTGGGAACTGGCCGAGGCAGACGGAGGAGGAGCCCAGGGTGGGTGGCCCCCAGCCAGGCATGGGGGGGTCCAAGCTCCCCGAGAGCAGGGCCCATCTACCTCTTGATTCCCACAGCACTGAGCCCCCGTGGGAGCCCCGCGGCATCGTGGGGTCCCCAGCCCTTGTGGGAGCACCCCCTCCTGTTTCTCACCCTTCAAGCCCTCTGACTGCTGGCAGAGCCCCTCCTCTCTCCCAAGGAAACCGTGCAGGCAGGGTGGGGACTGGCAGGATGCTGGAGGGGAGGGAGCTGGCTCGGTCCCCATGTCCCCAGGCCCTCCCATTGCAGGGCCTTCTGGGGTCAGAGCCACAGCTCCCCTGTTCTCCCAGCTGCCAAGTGGAAAGGCAGGCAAAGGGCAGGACAGAGAGACCCGCCCTGGGTGGAGGGGCGCCGCCTAGAATCTCTCAGATCACACTCGACGGACAGCTGCTCGCCCCGCTGACCCCAGGGCACAGCCGGCTCGGCTGACGCCAGGGCTGCCCCTGCCATTCCCTGTGAGTTACTAGAGACGGAGCCAGGCTGCAGGCGCCAGGGCGAGTTCAGCTGGGAATCAAGTGCTTTCCAGGAGGACTTGGGTCCAAAGCTACCGTGGCCCCGTGCCCTGATCCTTTGCCTGCCTGTGTATTAGGAATCCCTTGGTGGCTCAAAAAATATGGTGCCCAGAGTGCACCCAGAGGGGTCAGGGCCTCTGGGAGTGAGGCCTTCGTTTCTAAAGTCCCCCTAGGCCACTGTCAAGGGTGTTCAGAGTTGAAAAGGACTGCGCTGCAGGAAGAGCAAGTTCCCGGGAGTCCCAATCCTAGACCAGGACTCAGCTCTCCTATTTGCTAGCTTTGACCTTGAATAAGTTACCTGAAACCTCGGTTTCATCATCCATAGAATGGGGATGACAGCGTCTTTCCTGTTACGAAGTGCCCAGCACATTAACTGCTCAGTAAGTCAGAGCTTGTGACACCCTGGTCCATTATGAACCCGCCTTGTGGGATAGAGACTGTTGAACACACAGAGGAACCCAGCAAGGCAGCAGGTCAGGGGTGAGATGCACAGGGCATCTTCCTGCAGACCTGCCCTGGGCCCGAGGCCGCGAGTGGGCAACTGCCACCTGGCGGCACCACCCCCAAAGTGACCCAGGTGACAGCACTCCCTGCAGGCACAGCACGAGCCCAAAGAAGATGCGTCCCTGAATTGTAAAAGCTCCAGGGCGCTGGAAACAGCCCCTCCAGGAAGCCCACTCGTCTTCCATCCTCTGTTTGTGTGGAAATGGTCTGGTATCAGATCCAGAGAGTAAGGAGGCAGAAGGGAGTGCCTGTGAATTCGCTCTACTGCCAGGGTGGGATGGAGGGGGTCCTGAGGGCACAGCCTTCGAGCCAAGGAGCAGCTACTACTGAGCAGACACACCCAAGACCCCAGAGAATCTTCAGACCACTTCCAGAGGACCCCAGAGGACTGGCTGCCTCGGGCACCCACACGACAGAGGTTACCTCATAGCTCATGTCACGTGCATCCAGCAGCGACTCTGCTGAGGTCACCCCCGACCCGGCCCGGGTCAGCAGGGGCCCTGACTCGTCTCTGGCAGCAGCTGTATGAGGAGGAGCCGCTCGGTGCCGCATGGCAGCGGAGGAGCGCTAACCCCAGGGCTGTTCCGGCACCAACCCAGTGCTGCGAGGTCTCCAAAGGTTCTGGCAAAGGACAGTCAGCACTGTTTTTGGCTGCACAGCACAGCATGCCAGACCGCCCAGGACCAGGGGTCAAACCCATGTCCCCTGCAGCAGGTGCGCAGAGTCTTGACCACTGGACCACCAAGGGAAGTCCAGGACAGCAGCGATTTTAACGGTGTCTTTGTCGCCCGGGACATCCACGCACAGAGGTTCCTATGGGACAGAGCCCACATTCAGAGGTTCCTGCAGGGTCCCACGAGGAGCCTCCAGCATCTCTGGGTTGGACACATTCGTGGGCAATGGTCCACGTCACAAAGAGCATGTAAGTCTGGTGAGGTCTGCGATTGTTGATGATGCTGTGGAGGGACTTAGACCAGATTTTTAGGGAGTATTGACAAGCATGATAAAGCCACCATTTAACAGTACATATTTGGGTCAAAATTATAAGTGCAGGCTTCAGAGCCTGACTGTGAGGTACCTCAAAGGGCTCCATTCTGCGCAGCCCAAACAGGATGATTTACCTCCTGCGAGCCTCTGTCATGGCTTTGGTAAGATGAGAGCCACCACAACCTATTGCAAAGTGTTCTGGGGAAGATCAGATGCATTAATACAAGTTAAGGACCAAGTCTGGTGCTTAGGAAGCTGAGGAAAGCTTAGCCTCTGGCCGCATTGTGTCAATGCCGTGTTCTGGCTTCTTTAATCCAAGCAACAAGCCCGCGAGGCAGAGGCCTGGTTCTCCATTTTACCAAGGCCCAGAGAGGGGCAGTCTCCAGCCCCAGGCCATGTAGCTGCAGATGGCAGAGCAGGACTTCCTTCCCGCCGCTGCCTGACTCTTCAGTGACCCGACTCCAACAACCTCCCCTTCCCTCTTCAGAGGACGAGGCCTTGGAGAAAAAGACAGCAGAGACCCCTAACAAAGAGAGCGGGGATTGCCAACAGGAGGCAGAGCACAACATTCAATTGATTTCCATGATTCACAAAGAGGTCCACAGGATAAAACAAGCTCATCCACACAGGGGCAAGCGCAGCTCCAAGGGGGCCGAAAGTAGCCACAGCTCCGACCCCAGCAGGCAGCCTGGAGCTGCAGGAAGCAGGAGATGAAAAGCAAGGTGGCGTCAGGTGTCGAAAGCAGCCCGACCAACTCTGGCCACAGTTTCCACCCCGCTGCAGGTGCTCGGCAGCAGAGTTCTGCAGGGAAGGCTGCCTTTTCTTCGAGCTCCCGCACAAGGCTGCTATATTTTAGGAATTAAAAGCTCCGCTTTGATAAAAGCACAAATGATCCATGTTCACAGCAAAATTCACTGTCACTGACCATCTTCCCCACCCACATCCACAAAGGTTTCTGCCTCCTGCTCCTCCTCTCATACCCTCCTTGGAGTTCTTCTCAACCCTTTGAGCTTCGGCTCAGTTTCAGAGGCTGGCTGTGGACAAAGGAGTCTCTCAGCCTGTTTGTCGAGTGTTTTGAAAAGAATGTTCTCAGAATAACTGGCTAACTCTCGGCGTGCGGGGCTGGAAGCTTTGGCCAAGTCAGCTTGTTAGTGTCAACGTGCTGATCCGTGGGGCTGATTCCCGAATAGATTCTGGCGAGAAGAGACTGCCTTACGGTATCTAGTTTGAAGACACACAGGTTTGAATAAGCCCGCAAGCCCAGGAGGGTGGCAGCCCAATGCCGGAGCTGGCTCAGAGAAGCCAGGGGCCCCATCCCAGGGGTGGCCCCTGCCCTCTGCTCTGGCCAGCACCAGCAAGCATCCGGAGTCGCGGGCAGTGGCGGGAAGGAAGGGGCAGACGGGGGTGCCCTGGGGCTGGTGGCTTCCATCACCTGCTGTCAGTCCAGCTCACTGCCCACCTTCCCAGGAAATGCTGAGTCGTCTTCACCCCATCTGGGCTGCAAGCGGCAGGCCTTTCTTCACCACGCCACACTGCTGTGCCTTTGAACTTGATTTCATCTGGATAACTACAGGAAGGAGGGGGGAGGAAGCAGACGTGCCTAGAGGGCTTTGGAGACCCCGGGGGGCTGGGGTGCAGTAAGTAGCTGACAGAGCCTGGCCACATCCCAGGCGGAGCCAGTTCAAAGCCCAGCTGGGTCGCTGACTCTCTGTTTAGCTGGAAGCTTATCTTCTGCATAACAGGGTAAAGATCTGCCTTCCACAGTTGCTGTGATTAAGTGAACTGATGCCCATATCAGAACTGGCAGGTGGAGGGCAGCTTCCCACCCTCTGCACTCCCAGGGCAGCTAGAGTGGAGACAGCGACACGGCCACCGCTCCGCCTCGGAGAGAGGCGCCCGGCCCCAGTCATCGCGCCTGGGTAGACGCGATCAGCAAATGAAGTGGGGTGAACCTGAATACATAAAGCCAAGTACCATTTTCTCCTCTGCCCTCTCTCTCAAAGGGTCTTGCTGACATACCGAAGAAAAAGAAAATGGCACCCTTGCCGAGCGCCTGATCTGACAGTGGGGAGGCTGTGGGACGTGGATCTGGAGGCATTCTTCTCGGATCTGAGCAGATCGGATGGGCTGCCGATAAGCCTCCACACTGAGCCGTGCCCCGGAACCTTGTAAGACTCATCCCCAACCCTTTGCTGTGAAAATGCAAAACCACCCTTTATGTCTGTTCACTCACAGTATCTCCCAGGCTCCCCAAATCCCCCCATTAAGCTTTAGGAAATCAGCTGAACCATCGCTTGGGGCATGGAAATGAAAATATTACAAAAAGCTGCCACACAAGGTCATTATTTCTGGAGGACAAAAGGGGAGAAAAAGCTTTTAAGAAAGGCTTTCGGAGCCACTTCCGCTGACCAGCCAGCCGAGGGCACCTCCTTTCCTGCTGCCTGTCCTCTGCCTACGACTGCCTGTGCAGCCTCCTCCAGCTTAGACGGGCACCTTCCAGGCAGGGAGCTGCTCACTGCTGTATTCCTCTCCCAGGGGGCTGCCTGGCTGCATCACCCTGGAGGTGGGGTTATCAGCCGGTTCTGAGCGCATTAAAACTTTGTCTTCACAAACAAAGTACAGTGAAGAATTGTGTAGTCATTGTTCTGTCTCTAAGTCGCGTCCGACTGTTTGCGACCCCATGGACTGCAGCACGCCAGGCTTCCCTGTCCTTCACCATCTCCCAGAGTTTATTCAAACTCATGTCCATTGAGTCGGTGATGCCATCCAACCATCTCATCCTTTGTCATCCCCTTCTCCTCCTGCCCTTCAATCTTTCCCAGCATCAGGGTCTTTTCCAGTGAGTCAGTTCTTCCAGTCACGTGGCCAGAATACTGGAGCTTCAGTTTCAGCAATCAGTTCTTCCAATGAATATTAAGGGCTGATTTCCTGAAAACTTGAAGAATTGTGGGGACTACCCAAAGGAGCTGCTAAGGGGAAAGGCACCACTCTGTGTTGGAAAAGACAGCTTGGGATGGGGGTCTGCACGCCGCTCCACCTGCTTGGCTGTCCAGAGAAGTCACGACAGGCACGATGACTTGTTCCCCCTCCCCCACAGGAAGACGCATCCCGCGTAGCTCCCCAGGGAAGACGCCGAGCACCCGGCCTCTCTGGAACAAGGCCGGCCCAGAGCCTCCTCCCCAGCAACTGGAGGACACATCCCCCTCGGACCTGGGAATGTCACTTGGGAGAAGCTCCAGGGACCGCAGGCAGGAGCTAAATGCTGCCATTTAGAGCTCTCTAATCCGGCTGGGCAGAAGTTTCCAGATTTGGATTGTGCTCACCCAGGCGTGATGAGCGGTCTCAGACAGTCTTGAGCTCGCTCCCGCTCCCTTGCCAGCGGCCAGGTCCTTATTTGGCTCCACAGTTTACACCCTCACAATCTCCGGACAAAGCAGGCTTGACAGTTGGTTGCCCACAACTGGATAGAAAGGCAAACCGCCAAGCCCCCACTGGAGTCCACGTCCCTCACGTGAACTAACAGGTAAAAATAACAGTCAAGAACTCTCGACAAGAACAAAGAGGCCGCTTCATGTTCTTGGGAAACCCTGGGCTTGAGGTCACCAGGGTCTGAGCCAGATCTTCCAAGGCGTGGGGCCTCGAGGAGGTCACCGTCTGGGGCTGCAGTTTACGTCTGTGTTAGTCTCACTGTCATCCACCATCGACACCGTGGGAATTTGAGACACAGAGGAGTTAAGTAATGTCCTTGGTGGTCACAAAGAAAGGTAGAGAGGGGAACACCCATTACTGATGCTGTGAAGGGTCGCTAAGTGGATGCGGTGTGCGAGGCTCTTTATTTGACCCCAAAACAGCTCTTGAAAGGAGGACGGAGCCATGCCTTCCTCCCCGCGGCCCCGGCCACCCAAGGTCGCCCTGCTGGTGGTGGTCTTGGCCCCTAGACCAGTGCTTTCTCACCTCTTCACACATTCCTCTGAGGGTGGCAGGGTAGGAGCTGGTGTGTCCGGGCTCCGAGGGACAAGGATTTCTGTCTCCATGGGACTAACCCAGAGGTCGCTGGGTTGGAGAAGGCCCCCCACCCATCCCCCCACCTTTGACCTAGGGGGACACTGGGGAAAGCGACTCACCCCACTCACCGCCCCCCACAGGTCAGATCCATTTCTCTCTCTTTCCTTCATTCCTCACGAAGTCCCCAGAGGAAAGCTGCAGGAAGAACGGAACTCAGAGGCTGAAGCTGAGTGGACCAGCACGTGACCGAGGGTGTCAGTTTCCGCACCGCATTCCTGGATGCCTACATCCACAGGGCTGCTTCGGGGGCTGCAGGGGGTGTGAGTGGGTCCCCCATTCAACAACAATGCCAGCTCTTACCTACAGGGCTAACTGGTGGGAGAACACTGGGATGGGCTTCCCTGATGGCTCAGCTGGTAAAGAATCTGCCTGCAGTGCAGAAGGAAAGGAAGGAAAGTCGCTCAGTCGTGTCTGACTCTTTGCGACCCCATGGACTGTAGCCTATCCTCTCTGTCCATGGGATTTTCCAGGCAAGAGTACTGGAGTGGATTGCCATTTCCTTCTCCAGGGGATCTCCCCAACCCAGGGATCGAACCCAGGTCTCCCGCATTGTAGACAAACACTTTACTGTCTGAGCCACCAGGAGACCCCAGTTTAATTCCTGGGTTAACAAGATCCACTGGAGAAAGGATAGGCTACCCATTCCTGTATTCTTGGGCTTCCCTTGTGGCTCAAACAGTAAAGCATCCACCTGCAATGTGGGAGACCTGGGTTCGATCCCTGGGTTGAGAAGATCCCCTGGAGAAGGGAACGGCTCCCCATTCCAGTCTTCTGGCCTGAAGAATTCCATGGACTATATAGTCCATGGGGTTGCAAAGAGTTGGACACAACTGAGTGACTTTCACTTTCCTTTACTCTTCTGTTTTAAGATTTAATCTGAAGCAAAGATTTGCTGCTTTGAAAAAAAAAAAGAGAGACAGAGAGAGAGAAAAAGAAGAGAGTCTTGAGACCCACCTGTCTGGGAGCTTCTGAGAAGAGAACCAGCAGTTATCCTTGTGGGTATTAGGGACAGGTCAGTAACCCTCTTCTGGCCCAGAGCAAGCCGTCCCACAGCTAGCGCACACCTTCAGACACACCCTGGGCACCAGGTGGCAGGTGGGTGAAAGTGAAATACGCCTAGATGATTCTTGTCCTCTGAGACTTGGAAGAAGCAGAGCAAACACCCGAAGGCAGAGAAAGGACCGACAAATGGTAATTAACGCAGCCAGTCTCATCTTGGAATTTCCCCCTATTATTTATATGCTCCATGTTCTCCAGTCAGAACGTCACTTTCCAGGGGCAGGAAATATTTCTTGATCAAACACGTCTCATGTATCTCACACTTGGGAAAGGCTCATAGTCTCATGCAAGAGAGACCAGTAATTCCAGCATGGGGTAATTAACTTTCTTTGGGTCGTAGGGGCCACGGAAAGTGGAAAAAGAGGGTGAAATCTGCATCTTCCAGGAAGAGAGCCGCTCTCCATAGACCTTCCTGGGGTCCCGGGCTGCCTCCCACAGGATGCGGGGCAGCAAAGAGAACCACTTGGGCTCTGGAAGGGGAGGAAGCAGAGACAGGTTGGACATTCAGATGCTGGCCCCCAAGGGCTTCCTGGAGGGAAGAGTTCCGACCTGGGTCTTAACGGAGGAGGAGCTCGGCGGGTTCTGGAGAAGGAAGCTTGTCCAGGTTGGAATCCTGCCAGCAGCTAAGGCAATTAAGTGAAGTCAGCAGGGCCTGAGGCAGAGGCTGGCAATAAAGGGAGGAGGTGAGGAAAGCCAGTTAAGCTCGGAGTAGAGTGAAAGGGAAAAAGAAATAAAGGTATTGAGGGGGAGCTGGGGAGAGAGGGAGCCAGCGGCGGGTGGAGATGTTTGAATCCAGCACAAACGGGGCGCTCTGGACTGGCAGCAAAGGACCGTCAGAAACCAACGGCGGGGGTCACGCAGTTTCTGCCACGGCCGCCCCATCCGGCCTCAGACAGGGACCTGGTGTCCCTCCGGAAGGACCTCCGGCTGCCACCTCCCTTCTGCCTCAGCCCCAGAGTCGGTCCTCCAGCCCCTGCCCGCTGGGTGCAGGAGCCACCTGTGGGGGGAGGGCCCGCCCTGGCCTGGAACGCGTCTCCCGGCCGCGACCCGCATCTGGTGCTTCTGGAAATCTGACCTGAACGCTCCCACTCCCGCAATCACGCCGGTACATTCACCGCCAGGTAAAGGCGTCGATATGTCCATGCGTCCGTGCGAAGCGGCGGATACCGGAGCGCGCGCGCACACACCCCACTATTAAAGAGTCCCCAGGGCCATTTAAGGAAGACGGGGTGTCCTGGGCTGGGGAAGCGGGGAGGCTGGCAACGCCGGCTCCCCGCGCTCCTCCTGGGGACCGGACCGCGGCTCCCTTCGCTCTCGGGACGCGAATGGGCTGGGGAGAGAGGCCGGCGCGAGCGCGGAGAGGCGGGCAGGGGGGCGCGCACAGCCGGGAGCGCACGCCCGGCGGGGCCGAGGCTCGAGGGGCGGCGCCGAGCGGCGGGGCGCGGGCCGGGAGCGCGGCGGCGGCGGCGGCGCGGAGGGCGCGGAGCGGAGGCGCGGGCCGCGCGGGGAGGGCGGGCCGAGAGGGAGGAGCCCCGGTCGCCGCCGCCAGCCCGCCCGGCGGCCCGCGCAGCCCGCACTCGCCGCCGCGCCTCGGAGTTTGAGCCCCGGCGCGGCCGGAGCGCGCGGCGCGGCGCCGCCCCCCGGGCCTCGGCCCCCAGCCCCGGCGCCCCCGGCGCGGCGCGCAGAGGGAGCAGGGCGGGCGGGCGCGGCGGGCCGGGCCGGCGGGCGGCGGGCTATGAGGCGCCCACCATGGTGCGATGCGACCGCGGGCTGCAGACGCTGCTGACCACGGCCGGAGCCTTCGCCGCCTTCTCGCTCATGGCCATCGCCATCGGCACGGACTACTGGCTGTACTCCAGCGCGCACATCTGCAACGGCACCAACCTCACCATGGACGACGGGCCCCCGCCCCGCCGCACCCGCGGCGACCTCACCCACTCGGGTCTGTGGCGCGTGTGCTGCATCGAAGGTACGGCCGGCCCGGCCCCCCCACCCCGCGCGCGCGCCCCCGGACACACGCGCGCACACACACCCCCGGCTCCGGGCGCCGGCCCGGAACGGGTGGGCGCGGCACTGGCTCCGCGCGAGACACAAAGGAGCCGGAGCGAGCGGGCGGGTCCCGTCGCGGCCACGGGGGACCCCCCCCAACACACGGATCCCACAAACTCTCCACTGGCACACGCACACCCCCTCGCTCATTGACACGATGAAACACACAGAAACTCACGCGCCCGCGCGCGCAGCCCGAGACCAGAGCGATCCCGAGGGGCCGCGCCGGGGCCCCCAGGGGAGGTGGAGGCTGGCGAGGGGGCGGGAGGAGGCTGAGGCTGGGGGGAGCGGACGCGAGAGGAGGGGAGGGAGGAGGGGGAGAGGTTGCTTGGCAACCGGTGTCTGTGCGATTGCTATGGGAACTGGCCATCCTGGGGCGGGGCCGGCCGGGGGCGGGCTGCGGGAGGGCCGCTCCGAGATCGCTCCGGGCCCCGCCGAGGGGTGGGAGTGGGGGCTGGGCGCCGAGGGGTTCTGGGAGACCCGGGTCGCCCAAGCCTGATGTCTGCCGAGACCTTGCTCCGCCACGTACTCTTCCCGGGGCCGCTGGCCGTTCCTGCCCTCTCGGCGGGGAGGCGAGTGGATGGGGAGCGTCACCAAGTCCCCCCCGAGCAGGTCCTGAGGCCGGGGTCTGCAAGCACCCGCGGACCAGGGGCGGCCTGGAGGGGCGTGGCCGCCGGGCGGGGCCGGAGGGACGCGGCGCTGCGCCCGCAGGTGCGCGGCGGGCAGGCTAGTAGGTGTTGTAAGGATGGATGCCTCAGGGGGCCGGGACTGGGTGCCCCCGGGCAGTGGGGACCGCTCGCTCCGGGGGACCCCGCCAATGGCGCCGTGCGCCGGAGCTGAGCGCCTCCCGCCGGTCCTAATGCGGAGCTTGCACTAACAGGTGGCCGTCGGGCGGCGGGGTCCCAGCCGGGTTGTGGACGGTCCCCGCTCGGTCTGGGCTTTCAGGTCGGAAAAGGGGTGAGGAGTTGGGGGAAGGTTCCCCCCCACGATCCTCAAACAGTCTCCTCTTTCTTCCCGGTAACCTTCCCCTGTGTTCGCTCCGCCCCCGGGGGGTCGGGAAGTTCCCCCCTCAGCCCGACTTCTGCCTGCGGCCCCAGCCCCTCAGCCCCGGCTCAGAGTCCGGTGTGGCTGGGTCTTCGTGGAGGAGGGCGGAGCTCGGGAAGCGGTGGCCCTTCTGCCTTTGGGGTCGTGGTCACGGAGGCCGTGTAGAGAAGGGTGGCCAGGTGAGGCGGCCTTGCACCTCCGCATCCTGCCTGTTGTCTTCTGGAATCCCGCCCCCCTCTCCCTCTTCCTCTGCCCCCCACAGCCTCACTCCCCCCCCCCCACACACACACCCCCTCCCAGCCCAGGCTGCTTTGCCCTTTGAGCCTGAAGCTTATTGCCAGGGCCGAGTGGAGTCTTCTGAGAGCAGGAATGTGCAATCAATAGTTTGGGAAACAGCCCCGGAAAAGCCCCGGAAGGATCTGTGGGCTCACGATGACACCCCCTCTTTTCTTTTGAAAAACATCATTCCTGGGGTGCAGTTGCTCAGATCGTGAACACCTACTCCTCTCATCTCGAGGGCGCACCCACGTCACTCCCCGACACAGCACCTGAGTTAGACACAGAATGAGGCTGCTGGCCCCTGGCTCTAACTCACAGGCTCTGCTGGGCGCCCGGTATGTACATGGTCCTGTTAAGTCACCCACACCCACGCATTGACCCCAGGCCTTCCAGTTTCCCTGTCAAAAACTAGAACTCGCTTCTCCATACCGGCAAGCCTGGCCTCTGCAGACCGGCTCGCATGCCTCCTTTATTAATTTCTCACCCTAATTAGGATTGATGCTGCACTTAGCATCTTGCCAGCTGCCTCGAGCCGTTTGCACTCGATGTTCATCAAGAAAGCCCCAAGCTGATCTGGGCAGCTGGCTCCACTGGCAGAGGGAGGGTGGGGTGTGGCCATCTGGGGGACTTTACTGAATGAGTGGGGCTGCCTCTGTCACTGCCAGGAACTCAGAGGTTCTGGGGGCCAAACCAGCCCACCCCCAACGGCCACGACGTCCTTGGACCCACCCAGGGCTGGGAGGGCTGGTTCAGGATTCCTCGGTTCTCTCAAATCATCCTGACAGTCTGTCAGCCCAGGCGAAAACTGACAGCTTATCTTCTAAAAGCACTTCGTAAAGTCCAACAGCCTCTGCCTCCGATGACCTCCCAACACCCTGCCAGTGAGCATTCAAGCTGAGACCCCGCCGGCACTCCCTGGGGACGTGGTCTCCTCAATATTGGCTTGTTTGGATACAGGGCATTATTTCCACCTGCTTTCTAGCAAAGTTCCCCAAAGCATCACATGGGGGGAAGTGAAAAGCTCAAAGCTCTAAGCTCAAACTGAAGAATGGCTGCAGCAGGTAGCTAATAAAACGCCAGTTGTGACTGTGGGGCTCTGAAGGGTTTGCTGACATCTCCCAAGCAGCAGGTCAGCATCCTGGTTGTTTCCCAGGGATGGTGTTGTGGGCAGGAGAGCCCCGCCCTCAGTTCCTCAGGCGTCCTCACCGTCTGGCAGGACCGTGTGCAGAACACCGCTACTCCCACCTCGCCACGCGGACATCCCCCCTTCCGCCCCCAAAGCCTGGGCTCCCCACGGCCCCATGTTAGGCAAGCGTCGCAGTCCTCTTGTGCACGCTGTGCGTGTCCGCACAGCACGCTCAGCACAGCCGTTGAGGGCGCTGTCTGCAGCGGAGGAGCAGGCACACTGAGAGGCGCCAGGCAGGAGCCTTTGTCTCACTGCGGAGCTCTTCCTACCGTGTCATCCTGCCCTTCTCCAGACTTCTTCTGGGTTCTCATTAAACACTGAGCACCTGCCAGGTGGCACCGTGGTAAAGAATCTGCCTGCCGTTGCAGGAGTCACAGGAGATGGGGGTTTGATCCCTGGGTTGAGAAGATCCCCTGGAGAAGGAAATGGCAACCCACTCCAGTGTTCTTGCCTGGGAGATGCCATGGACAGAAGCGTCTGGTGGGCTACAGTCCATTGGGTCACAGGGAGTCAGCCATGACTAAGTACACACTTACACGTGACTACCCAGTGGAGGAGCCCAGCTCTGAGACTGGCTTGCGGCAGCATGAAAGCATTTGGACATGAGAATGTTCAACTGATACACAAATTGGGTAACACACACACTGTCCTTCCTCTCTCTTCCCACCACGTTGGGGACCAGCCTGCTCCCCCCCAACCAGCCACCCACTCCCTCTGTCCCCTAGACCTCCACCCCCTTCCTTCTCTGTGTCTTTGCTCTCAGCCCAGTGCTGGGGATGTGGGAAAGGAGTAACAAGTCTTTGTGGGCTTTTCCATAAAGCCACCACCCCACATTTGTTCAGTGTCTACTGCGTCCTGGCGGAGAGGGCAATGGCCCCCACTCCAGTGCTCCTGCCTGGAAAATCCCAGGGATGGGGGAGCCTGGTGGGCTGCAGTCCATGGGGTCACTGAGCATCGGACACGACTGAGTGACTTCACTTTCACTTTTCACTTTCATGCATTGGAGAAGGAAATGGCAACCCACTCCAGTGTTCTTGCCTGGAGAATCCCAGGGACGGGGGAGCCTGGTGGGCTGCCGTCTATGGGGTTGCACAGAGTCGGACATGACTGAAGCGACTTAGCAGCAGCAGCAGCAGTGCGTCCTGGAATCAGATGAGGTGTAGAAGAGAAACAAGCATCCCGGAGTGTGTGTGATGAGCGTGGGCCGGGGTGGGGGCCTCCTGTAGACGCAGGAAGAGAAGAGGAGGCTCTGGTCTCCGGGTGCAGCAGCTCGTGTCGGCAAAGCACCCGCGGCCATGCTGAGCTGCTGGGCGCCAGAGGGACCCGGCCACTGTGGTGCCGTCAGGGGAGCTCCGGGCCCAGAATAAAGGTCCCGGCAGAGTTCAGCCTCAGGAGCAGCCCCCGCGTCTGCCAGGTTCCTGTAGAAGGGCTGCCCCCAGCAGGCCCACAGCACATCTCCAGAGGGCAGCCTGGGCTCCGGGGTGGTCCGTGCCTGCTTTGTGTCAGCTTGTCCTAGGCGCCTGCTGGTGGGTGGGGAGACCCTGGACCCTGCAACCTTCCCACCCCACCTCAGGCCGCACCCCTCACACCAGGGACCCAGACCTCAGTCACCACGCACACCGAGGAAGAGGAGGTGTCAGCACTGTCCCGGGGCAGGGGAGGGGGAGGCCCAGCCAGGGAGGACTACCCAGCGACAACCACCCAGGCCCCGCCACCCAGGCCCACGTCCCCCGGGACGCACTTCTTGCGTCTGGAACCCTCTCTCGGCGGCTCAGCAGGAAGCCCTGCCTTACACCACGCTCCTGACACGGATCTGCTCAGGGAGGTTTGGGTCTGAATGCTGTCCTTTGCCCACCCTGCTCCAGGCTTGTCCTGTCTGGGTTTGTGTCTGTTTTCTCTTGCACTGACTCATGGGCAGCCTGTCCAGCCAGTATCGGGGGTGTGGGCAGAGAACAGGCCTCCCCACAGTGCCCAGCTCACCAGCTGGACCCCTGGCCCCTCCTGGTCCCTCCAGGTTTGCTCGTAACAGCCGTCACACCCGCCTCCAGGACCTGACGTTAGTTTGTGTGATGCCAGCGACTCTGCAGTGTAAGTCTTCAGGAGCTGCCTTTGACGGGGGCGGGAGGGAGGGCTAAGATGGCCCCAGCCCCTGGGTGTCGGGGCGCCTGCCCACGTCCGGATGCGATTGGAGCTGAACAGGTGGGCCCAACTTTCTACCTGCCGGGGCGACCCTGTGCTTGAACCACACAGACGGGGCGGAGGGGGTGCTGTTTGAGTCAGCTTGACTGCCGTCACAGAATGTGGTCGGCCGAACAGCTCAAACTGCAGACAGTGTTTCTTGCAGCTCTGGAGGTGGAAGCCCAAGACCAAGGTGCTGGGCAGCTTGGTCCCCGGTGAGAGCCGCTTCCTGCCTCGCGAGCGGCCACCCCCTCCCGCGTCCTCAGGATGGGGAGAGCTCTCTGCTCTGCTCCCTTACCCCAGGACACTGACGCCCTCGCGGGGACCCCGCCCTCATGACCTCTGCATCAGCTCACCTCCCAGAGCCCCACCACCGAGTACCCCGGGGGCAGAGCGTCAGCGTGGGTCTGGGGAGGACGCTGCCCGTAACTGTGCTCCCCCTTCTCTCCCTGCTCCGGAGCTGGTTGTTCTTGTCCAGTCCTGTCTGACTCTTTGCGCCCCGTGGACTGCAGCACACCAGGCTTCCCTGTCCTTCACCATCTCCCGGAGCTTGCTCAAACCCATGTCCATTGAGTCGGTGATGCCATCCAACCATCTCATTCTCCGACACCCCCTCTGCTCCTGCCCTCAATCTTTCCCAGCATTGGGGGCTTTTCCAGTGAGTAGTTTCCTCCCGCCAGGTGCCTGCTCTCCAGCCACCCGGGCGGGCCCTGGCAGCCCTTCTCGCGTCTGCCTTCCCTTCACGCCCTGCTCTGTCTCTCGTCTTCCTCTGTCCTTCACTCCTTTCTCTTTTGCTGCAAGAAAAGCCCAGCTGGAGCCAGCTGACCTAGAGAAGAGGAGCTGGGGTTCCTGGTGGACCTCAGCCTGACTTAACCGTCTCACTGCAGACCCGGCTTTGGAGGCGCTCCCTGACAGGGGCTTCAGAAAGGTTCAAGAGGAAATTAAGCGCCCTTTAAAATGGATCTCCAGTGCCCATCTGGATGGCCAGGGTTCTGGGGACTTCTAGGACATAGTAACAGAAGCCCAGAGTAGGAAGCAACCGCAGGTCATCAGATCCAGGGCGTCAGAGAGCCTGGCAGCCTCTGTCTCCTCATCTGTAAGTGGGACCTGGCTGATCTGGAACATTCCTCCCACCTTTGACCTTCTGCCACTCGAGCCCCAGAGAGCCCCACCCACAGCCTGCAGGTGGAACCAGGCTCCGCATGGCCTCACCGTGAGCCCACAGGAAGCTGGCTCTCCAGGTGGAAAGCCTCTGAGACAACTTAGTCCAGTGGCTCTCGGCACACATAGGGTTCCCTGGCAGCCCAGATGGTAAAGAAGCTGCCTGCGGTGCGGGAGACCCAGGCTCGATCCCTGGGTCGGGAAGATGCCCTGGAGAAGGGCATGGCAGCCCACTCCAGTACTCGTGCCTGGAGAACCCCACGGACGGGAGAGCCTGGCGGGCTCCAGTCCACGGGGTCACAGAGAGTCGGACACGACTGAGCGACCGACAGTCGCACTTGCACCACGCCTGGAAGGGTGTGTCCCCGGCCTGCCGGGCACACCTGTGTCCGTGCCTTCGTCCACTCACCCACCCCTGCTCACGGAGCAGCTGCCGGCACTTCCAGGGACTGACGACTGTTTGATGTAAACAGTGTGCGGGGCCGCATGCTGGAGGAGGCCGGGGAGGGTGGCCGCTTGTCGAGGGGACGGGAAGGAGCTGTCTGAGAAGGGCTGGAGGGGGCTTTTCCAGGAGACGGGCGAGGCCGAGGCAGGAAGGAGCCTGGGGGGTGGAGGGGTCTGAGGACCCCCTGAGCCACTTGTTCTTCACTGTGAGGCCCTGTGAGTGTGGATGGTTCAGCAGCATCTCTGGCTTGACTGACTGGAAGCCACTCACAGCCCCCACCCACCAAGCTCTGACAACCAAACTGTCTGCAGACTTGGCCAGACGTCTCCTGGGCGGCGGGGAGGGGAGCGGGCAGAATTGCCCCCATGGAGACCTCTGCTCGAAGGGAGGAGTCATTTAGGTTCAGGGCAGAAGCATACCTGGTGCCCGGTACCTCATAGGAACCCCGTTATTTCTCTTTTCTTCAAGAAAACACGTGGAGCGTCAGTGGGGGACAGAGAGCCTCTCTGCTGGGGGACAGCCCGGAGTCCGCGTCTGGTGATGGGAGGCGTGAGTGGTGCCTGGCCTCTGCAGGGGGACAGCCCGGAGTCCGCGTCTGGTGATGGGAGGCGTGAGTGGTGCCTGGCCTCTGCAGGGGGACAGCCCGGAGTCCGCGTCTGGTGATGGGAGGCGTGAGTGGTGCCTGGCCTCTGCAGGGGGACAGCCCGGAGTCCGCGTCTGGTGATGGGAGGCGTGAGTGGTGCCTGGCCTCTGCTGGGGGACAGCCCGGAGTCCGCGTCTGGTGATGGGAGGCGTGAGTGGTGCCTGGCCTCTGCTGGGGGACAGCCCGGAGTCCGCGTCTGGTGATGGGAGGCGTGAGTGGTGCCTGGCCTCTGCTGGGGGACAGCCCGGAGTCCGCGTCTGGTGATGGGAGGCGTGAGTGGTGCCTGGCCTCTGCTGGGGGACAGCCCGGAGTCCGCGTCTGGTGATGGGAGGCATGAGTGGTGCCTGGCCTCTGCTGGGGGACAGCCCGGAGTCCGCGTCTGGTGATGGGAGGCGTGAGTGGTGCCTGGCCCCCCTCCCTTTGATGAGTGATGGATTGCAGGTGGGGGCGTGGCTGGTGTGCAGCTCCCTCCACTCTGCAAGCAAAGGAGAGCGAGGCTGAAGAGGGCGGGGGCCTTGCTCGAAGTCACACAGCTCGTTAGTGACGGAGCTGGAGCAGAAGCAGGTGGGAGCTGCCTGGCCAGGGCTCCATCTGCCCAGCCTCCCCCAGGGTCCGGCTCCTGGCTGGGCGCCCGGCAGGATGAAGGAGCCTCACTCCCTCTGGGCCTTTCTCTGCTGTCCTGCTCCTTGGTATCTTGAAGGCCCTTGAGGAGTCAGAACGGGGCTGGGGTCCACGTGGAGCCCCTCGTAGGGCTCCAGGGTCTTTGCAGAGCAGACGGCATGTGTGTGCTCAGTCGTGTCCGACTCTGCGACCCCACGACCGCAGCCCCCAGGCTCCTCTGTCCATGGGATTCTCCAGGAAAGAATGCTGGCGTGGGTTGCCATTTCCTCCTCTAGGGGATCTTCCCGACCCAGGGATGGAACCCACGGCACCACTGCACCACCTTGCCTTCCCCTTATTTCCTTATTTCCTCAAACTTGGACGTTTTCTCCAGAAAAAATAAGTCACCCAGCCTTTTCAGCTGAGCTGAGTGGGCCCCCAGTTTGGCTCACTGGCCTCCAGGGTCTAGGAATGAAAGAAGCTGAGCATCCCTGGAATGTTCAGGCCCGTGTAGAGCATGGCACTGTTTCATCCCCTCAGAGGCAGAACCACACTGAATGGCTTCTGTGAACTGTAAAATCAGAACCCAAGGGCCCTCAATTAAGAGCTGAAATAGGGTCTAGCACCAAGGCCACACCCTGGAGGTGATGGCAGGCACCCAGGCCACGTGTCCCCCTCCTGTTTCCTGGCGGGCACCAAGGCTGCAGCCAGGAACTCCAGGATCATGGGGTAGGGGCTGGACAGAGGAGGACAAGGGGCCGGCTATGGAAGCGTCAGGGCGGGTGCCGGCAGACCTGCACCTGGGCCTAGTTCTGCCGCTGACATCCAGACAGGCTTGTGCACCCTGACCCTGACCTCCTGGAGCCGCTGAGGGCTTGGCTGTCAGGTTGGCAAGTGATACCCTTCTTTCCCGCCACCCCCTCCATCCCCCTCCCCAATCCCTCCTCCCCCTCCCTCCTCCCCCTCCCTCCTCCCCCCTCCTCCCTTCTCCCCTCCCTCCTCCCCCTCCCTCCTCCCTTCTCCCCTCAACTTCCTCCCTCCTCCCATCCCTCCTCCCCTCCCTCCATCCCTCTTCAATCCTCCTCCCCTCTATCCTCCCCTCTTACCTCCCCCTCCCTCCTCCTCCCTCCTCCCCCTCCCTCCTCCCCTCCCTCCATCCTCCCTTCATCCCCCTCCCCCTCCCTCCTCCCCTTCCTCCCTCCTCCCCTCCTCCTCCGCTCCCTCCATCCCGCTTCATCCCTCCTTCCCGCCTCCCTCCCTCCTCCCCTTCCTCCTCCCCCCTCCCTCCTCACCCTCCCTCCCTCCTCCCATCCTTGCCTCCTCCCGCTTCCCCTCCCTCCTCCTCTCCCTGCTCTCTACCTCTGTCTCCCTCTTTCCTCCCCCCTCCCTCCATCTTTTCTTCCTCCTCTTCCTTCCGTCCTCCCCTGTCCTCCCCTCCACTCCCCCAGGTTGTGTGATTCTCCAACGAGAGGTCACTTGGGGACTGCTCCACTCCACGGAGGCCCTGCAGAGGGTCCAGGATTCCAGGCTCATTTTCTTGGAAACGCTTGGCTTAGCCTCTTTTCACCCTGACACTCAGCAAGGCCCAGCATGCCAGTGGCAGCTTCGCCCTTGGATGCGCTTCTGCGTGTTCCCACCTCCAGAGTCAGTCCCTGTCCCACCCACTCAGTTGCTGGTTCTCAGGAAGCACTGGTGACCTTCTGTGTGCTCAGCCCAGGGCTGGCCACTGTAGAGATGAGGTCAGACCCCTTCCCTGCCACATCCCCACTGGGTTCCTTACAGCCCCCAGCTGGCTCCCAGCCTCTGTCATTTCTCGTCTGGGTTCCCCAAGGAGAGTCCTGACTAGCCTGCCTGCCCCTGCATGAGCCTTTCTCCGCGCGCAGCCAGGAAGACCTTGTAAGAATATAAACCAGATCACATCACCCCCAGCTCGATGGCCGTCGATGGGACGACATCAGGCTCGTTCCCCAATCTGCAAAGCCCCAGACACCTAACAGCTCCCACCAGGGGCTTTTGTCAGGAAGGCTCAGGGCAGGTGATCTCTGAACCAAGTCCACGTGATGCTTAATAGGAAGGCTGGGGGGTGGGGAGGGAGTCAGAGAGAGCTGTTTGAACCTGCTCTCCTTGTGACCTTGGGCAAGTTGCTTGGCTTCCCTGAGCTTCCGTTTTCTCATCTGTAAAATGGAGTTACAGTAGCCAACACCCCCAGGCGGTGGAGCTACTCCCTAAGACACAGAAGCAAGGAGGACTGCCCTGGGGTCAGGGACAGGAGGCTTCTGGTGGGCTGGTCAGAGGGCTGCCCCTCCCCTACACAGGGCAGCGGGGGGCGGGACCAGGGGGCGGGGCATCCGCCATCCATCACCGAAGGATGCTGGCAGGGGCTTCCCTGTGACAGGATGTCAGGCCATGACTGCTGACCCACCGCCTCCGGTTCTGCAGTGGGACAGAGAGCAGTGGGATCTTTGTATTTTCTGAACCAAGGTTCTAGATAAAATAGCAGAGCACAGACTTTCTCACGTGGTTTTATATGCGTTCTCGGATCCTGAAATGCTGGCACTCTTAGATTCGGGCGGGCAGAGATGGTGGAGTAGGAGGGGGCACAACCCAGACCATTTTACATCAAGACTGGCCTGGAAAGGCCCCAGGCCCCAGAAACAGGTCATCACCAGCAGAACATTCTTGATCGTTTTTGAAGAGGAGGACCCACATTTTCACTTTGCACTGGATTACTGGTGGGAGAAGGCAGGGCAGGGAGATGGGCTCTGAGGCTGCAGGGAGGCGGTGGCCGGCCCCACGAATGCAGGCCCCACGAACGCAGGGCCGGGAGCTTCCTCAGAGAGTGAAGCATGCGCCCTGGGCCGTCGCGGGGCTCCTGCTGAGGCCTGGCCTTGTGCTGGGCTCGGTGGGCACCGCACGGCCCGGGAGCTTGCTGTCTGGTCCTGGGGACCCGCGAGAGGAGAGGTCGCAGCGAGGACAGGGCCTCAGAAAACACCCGATGGCAGGGTCTCCTCCTGTGCTTCTGCAAAGGCCTGTCTCAGAGTTGCCAGGAGGATAGATAGGAAACACATGGGGCTCTGCACACACCTGCCTCACGGTGGATTTGAGATTTCCAGCAGCTGAATGGCCCCTTGGAGGACGTGCTGGTGGACATGAGGTGCGGGGCCCAGAGTGAGTCAGGGTTTGAGTCCAGCTCTGCCTCCCACTGGTGGCGAGCCCTGCGACCAGCCATTGCCTTCTCTCTGAGCCTCAGTTGCTTTCTCTGTAAAATGGGTACATTAACAACAGCTACTGGGCATATCTGCTGGCAGGAGCTGAGCGGAGACATTGGTGCTTGGGTGTGGCCCAATGCCCAGAGACCACCCTGCACAAGGAGCTATGGGGGGCCCGTGAGGATGGGTCTGGAGGCAGGAGCCCGGCTCACCTCCAGCCCCCAGACCACACCACAAGGAGACCGTGACTCCCCAAAGACTCCCTGGGGACATCTCAGGACACCCAGGCTTCCTTCCAGGGGCCAGGCAGTCCAGCCAAGGCCATGTCACCAGCTCGTCTGGCCGTGCGGCGGGAGGGGGACACCCCACAGTTGTTTCCGGCCGATAACAAGCTCACATTGAGGGCCGGCTCCCCGGGGCGAGCATGCCGTCCCCGCTCTCATCCGAGCCCTCACCCGAGACATTCTCTCGCTTCAGCAGTTTGGCATGTCATACAAAGGGGCTCTGATTTTTCCTGATGTCCAACTCCTCTTGCATGAAAAATAGCTTTTGTTGTCTTTCTGCCCACGGATTCCTGCATGTGAGTCAAGGCCAGATGCCTGGGGCTGGAGCGTCCCCATGAGCTTAACCATTTGGAGGGTCTTCCCTCTCCCAGCTTGGTGGCCCCTTGTCACCCGTGGCCACGGCCCTGGCGGTCTGCTTCTCGGGGCGTTGCCCCTCCACCGCTGGCCAGCGCCCCTCGCAGTTGGTGTCGGTCTGCTACGTGGCTCCAGGTCCTTGCTGGGGCTTCATCCCCATGTCCCTCCCGTCACCCTGTCCTCCAAACCCGCTCCTCCGTTCCTGCCCATCTCCCAGCCTGTCCTCCCCCACCCGGCTCCTTTTCTTTCTTTCTAACTTGTGTTTCTAATTATTTCTCCTTTTCCCTCTCTTGTCTGCCATATTTAAAGCTTACAAGCCCTCTCCCTCTTCCTGTTCAAGGCAGTCTTTTGAAAGTTCTTGAGACATTTACTAGATAAAAATGTATTCTTTTAACTCTGTGATTATTAGGAGGGTTATTAAACATGAGGAGAACTCTATTAAATAGCAAATTGAGTGAGTCAAAAACCCACAGATAGGAAGCCTCTAAAGGTCATCTGTACAAATAGATGTGAATGAGGCTCTTGCTGTTCTGTGAGGTCTGAAAAGAATCTTGGGGAAAAATTCACCAGAATGTTTTTTTTAATGATGGTCACGGAAACTCTGAGTGGTTTATCTTATCTCCTTCTTTTTCTGATTTTCTACCATGTTGGGGGTGCAGATACATAAACAGGACACAATTTTACGAAGTCCTGGGCCAGTCTGCAGCCCCGGGGCGGGTGGACGCCCCTGTGTGCCCCTCAGCACCTGGGGTGTCTGCTTGCTTTCTTCGGAAGCGCATCCAGGAACAGTCCCAGGCATCGTGCCCAGTCACCTTGTGTCAATGTTTCATTTCAGGTGACCCCTGACTTATAACCAAATTGGTTCCTGGATGAAAGCCTTTCAGAGCCATCTACCATCAAATCTCTATTTCCTATAAGGACAATTTGCACACTGGGTTTTCATTCCTAGAAATCCACCTCACATAATAAAAGTGCCCAAAGTGACCGCAACAGTAAGTAAAAGGCAAGTAAACCCAGATAGATGCTCGCACAAACTTTTATTGCATATGTAAAACCAGGTCCTTAATATGAAAGCTCTACCATGAGATCTTCCTTTGGAGGCACTTTCCTGCCGGAGCCAGACTGGCCAAGGTTTCTTTGAATATGAATCCAGTGAAGTTTGAACAGAAGATGCTTGCTTTCTGTTTTTTCCTGAGAAATCACCCTGTGGCATATTTAAGCATGCTTCTTTGCACCCCCCCCAAAAATCCTCAAATGCTTTAAAATAAAAAATTCTTACGTCTCAACATTTTTCCATTGCCAATTCCGTTAGTGTAAATTCTTTGGAAAAGGTCTTTCCCTGGGAGATCTTGTGAGGAAGGCAGAGTCCACTGTGACCTGCACCAGCTCCATCCCCCCTCCCGACCCCGCTCTTTATGCCAGCATGGCCACCAACCCCCCAAATGCCAGTCGATATTGGGGTATCAACTTCCAGGGGTCCCTGTTGCCAAGTTAATGGTCCTCACTACTCATTAATGGGAGAAGGAGATGGCGACCGCCTCCAGTATTCTTACCTGCAGGATCCCATGGACAGAAGACCCTTACAGCTGCAGTCCATGGGATCGCAGAATCTGGCACGGAACACACACACTGCTCACTAATGCGGCTTTTAGCCACTAGCAGCCATCGTGGTTAGGGTAAAAGCGCCAGTGGACAGTAGGCAGAGAGCGAGGCGCGCGTCCAGCCGTCTGTGGCCGAGATGGCCAGCACTGGAGCTGGTTATTTCTCAGATCTCATCAGCATCTCTGGGCCTTTCATGGTGGTGCCTGTTCTTCCTCGTGCAGTCTTTCCTGGAGCTGAAAACAAAGCCCTCATCTTCAACCTCGAAAGCCCTCATCCTCTCTGAAGGCGCGCACGTGTAGGCCCGCCTTCTATCTCCCCACCCCTGGGGGATGGGGAAGGAGATCGACCTGGTTTTCTTGGGTCTCTAAATGGGGTGCTTTCTCTAGCTCGTTTCTGGCTGTTAATAAACAAGTCTTCGGAGTGTGCCCAGTGCAGAGCGCTCTGGGAGGTGCTGGGGCCCAGAGACACGTAGGAGACCGTCCTCTTCTAAGAGGTAGAATGCCGAGACACCCACGAGCAGGAAGGCGGCCGAGCCAGCCCTGCCCAGTCCTAACAGCGCGCTTGTGCCCCCCACCCTCCCTGTGTACCCACCCCACACCCTCCAGCTCACTTCTCTGTGTAAGAGCAAAGCACGAACACTTTTAAAACAAGAGCAGATGTCTCCGGAGCACTCACGGTGCCCCAAGCACGCTGTGCATCGCCGCAAGAGCTCTGCGTGTGTTAGCTCAGCCTCGGAACCGCCATGGTTCCATTCAGTTAGTTGTCATAGCTTGAGCTATTACTTACACGGCCTTTACTGTGTGCCAGGAACTGTCCCAAGCACTGGATGGGCGGATGGGTAGACGGGCAGGCTGGTGTGGTTAGTCCTCGGCACCCATGGGTGTGTTGCTGCCCCTGCTTCCGTTGTGCACGTGAGGAGACTGAGGCACAGAGAGGTTAGGCAGCTGCCCTGAGGCCACTGAGCTGGCTGGTGTTGACATCAGGGTTCAGGCCTCGCTGTCTAGCCCCAGGCGCCCCTCCTCATCACTGAGCTGTGACCTTTGAATGTCTCTCGTGTGCGGATGCTTCGCATAGTCCATTTCGTCCCCGCAGCCGCACTCAGGTAACGCCCGTGGGCAGCAGGGAGGCCGAGGCGGGCTTCCTGGCCAGGACGCGGCCAGTGCTTGGAGTCCGGCTCTGCCCCCGCCCGCCCCCAGCTTCCTCTCCAGCCTGGAGCTCACAGCCCCATGACCTCTGCACGTGGGGAGAGGCTGTGGGGAGCTCAGGGTCCGGTGAAGACCTCAGACCTGCTGCAGGGACTCTGGGACGCAGGGCCCATGCTGATGCTGCTGGGGCTGGGGGGTGAGAGGTGGGGTGTGAAGGCGAAGTGAGACCGTCCTCCCCGTGTAGCCAGTGCTGGCTGCTGGCTGTGGGCCAGGCTGGCACGACGGGCTTCTCGGAAGAGGTGGGCATGGCATCGTGACAGAACGGAGCACGATGCCGGGCCCTGGGTCTGACTCACACAGCCCGGGAAGGAACGATTCAGCTGTCAGACTGAGGGCGGCTCTTAAGATGGGGTGCTCTCCTCAAAGAAGGTGGAAATTGTTCTGCTCAAGACAGCTCCCCAGTGGAGGCAGTAACATGCACTTCAAAGCCCGGAACCCACGTCCGCGGTGGGGGCCACCTGCCAGCCCGCGTTCACACCCAGATTGTGACGGTTGGCGTTCACATGGTGACTCCGGCTCACAGAAGGCAGGTGGAGAAGCAGAGTCTGACCCGTCTGCCTCCATTCACGTGCAGGCAGAACTCACCCTGGGTGAGGCAAGTCGGCGTGTGGCTCCCTTTGTGCAGCCTGCGGGGCGTGGACGTGGTCTGCACCTCGGTCTGGAGGTGGTCACACAGGTGTGGACATACGCCCGTCAGGCTGTGCTTGTAGGTCCGTCTCCGTGTGTACCCTCAGTGAACACTGAGAGCAGACGGCGCGGGTCTGGGGTGGCAGGGACCCTCAGGCCCTCGCCCGCCCACACCTGCCTCCATTGCCCCCCGCTGGCCTCTGTTTTCTTCAGCTCTTGCTCAGCCAGTGAACACTTGCTGGGAACGTGTGTGCCGACGATGCTCAGTTCCGAGGGTGTGAGCGCTCGTTCGTTCATTCGGCTGTTATTTTGGTGCCTGGCCTTGTGGGAATCTGCCCAACCTGCTAAGTGAAAACACCTTCCTGTTTCTGCGAGTCCCAGGCTCAGAGGCGCACAGGGTGCCAGGTCCTCCCACTGTCCTGCCTGAGGCAGAGCCTCTCCCGGGACCCTCACAAGGCCCGGGGACCTCCTCACTCTCGGCCAGGCCACTGTGCCTCCAAGAGGCTGTTTCGTCTCTGCCCGGGGGTGGCTCTGCCCTGGGGGCTGTGCCCGGTGGGGGGCTCTGCATGGGGGTGCTCTGCGTGGGGGGCTCTGCCCAGGGGTGGCTCTGCCCTGGGGGCTCTGCCCAGGGGACTCTGCCTGGGGGGCTCTGCCTGGGGGGGCTCTGCCCGAGGAGCTCGTGCCACCAGCCCTTGTCCTGCCCATCTGGCTCCCGACACCCCACTGGTATGTTTTCAAGTTTCTATTCAATTCCAGCAAATATTCACTGAGAATTTAAAAACCAGCCCCCCACACTGAATCATGGGTACACAGAGATTCATTTATTAATTCATTCAACAAACATTTATCGAGTGCTTGCCATCAACCAGGCAGCCTTCGAGGTGGTGGGGAAACTTTCTTTCACAGCAGTGAGTAAATAAGATAGACAGCAGCTCACGCAGTGTTTATACTGTCACAGGGCAGACACACAGTCAGCAAGAAAACCCCGGAGCATCAGGGTGAAGGCTGTGATGCCAGTGGCTTCGGGGAGGCCAGTCTTGTGGAGGCCTTGGAGAGACCATGTCAGGCAGAGGAAATAGCAGGTGTCACAGCCCCGTGAGGGTCTGTCCGGGGCCTGACCAGCTGAGTGGGGAGCGGAAGACGAGGGTCAGAGAGGGGCCTGTGGCCACCAGTGAGGACTTGGCCCTCTGCTCTGCGGGAGGAGCCCTGGGCGGCTTGGAGCTTTCACCAGGGTTCCAAAAGTGTCCCTCTGGCTACTGCACTGAAGACGGTGGAGGCTCCCCTCTGGCAGCTCCTAAGTGGACGGGGCTCTTCTGGGATACTTCAGCTCAGTTCAGTTCAGTTCAGTCACTCAGTCATGTCTGATTCTTTGTGACCCCATGGACTGCAGCATGCCAGGCCTCGCTGTCCATCACCAACTCCTGGAGCTTACTCAAACTCATGTCGGTTGAGTTGGTGATGCCATCGAACCATCTCATCCTCTGTCGCCCCCCTCTCCTCCCATCTTCAATCTTTCCCAGCCTCAGGGTCTTTTCCAATGAGTCAGTTCTTTACATCAGGTAACCAAGGTATTGGAGTTTCAGCTTCAGCATCAGTCCTTCCAGTGAACATTCAGGACTGATTTCCCTTAGGATTGACTGGTTGGATCTCCTTGCAGTCCAAGGGACTCTCAAGAGTCTTCTCCACCATCACAGTTCAGAAGCATCAATTCTTTGGTGCTCAGCTTTCTTTATAGTCCAACTCTCACATCCACACATGACCACAGGAAAAACCATAGGCTTGACTAGACGGACCTTTGTTGGCAAAGTAATGTCTCTGCTTTTTAACATGCTATCTAGGTTGGTCATAATTTTCCTTCCAAGGAGTAAGCGTCTTTTAATTTCATGGCTGCAATCACCATCTGCAGTGATTTTGGAGCCCCCCAAAATAAAGTCTGACAGTTTCCACTGTTTCTCCATCTATTTGCCGTGAAGTGATGGGACCAGATGCCATGATCTTAGTTTTCTGAATGTTGAATTTTAAGCCAACTTTTTCACTCTCCTCTTTCACTTTCATCAAGAGGCTCTTTCATTCTTCTTCACTTTCTGCCATAAGGGTGGTGTCATCTGCATATCTGAGGTTATTGATATTTCTCCTGGCAATCTTGATTCCAGCTTGTGCTTCATCCAGCCCAGTGTTTCTCATGATGTACTCTGCATAGAAGTTAAATAAGCAGGGTGACAATATACAGCCTTGACATACTCCTTTTCCTATTTGGAACCAGTCTGTTGTTCCATGTCCAGTTCTAACTGTTGCTTCCTGACCTGCATACAGATTTCTCAGGAGGCAGATCAGGGGTCTGGTATTCCCATCTCTTTATGAATATTCCACAGTTTGTTGTGATCCACACAGTCAAAGGCTTTGGCATAGTCAATAAAGCTTAAGTCGATATTTTTCTAGAACTCTCTTGCCTTTTCAATGATCCAGCGGATGTTGGCAATTTGATCTCTGGTTCCTCTGCCTTTTCTAAATCCAGCTTGAACATCTGGAAATTCATGTTTCAAGTACTGTTGAAGCCTGGCTTGGGGAATTTTGAGCATTACTTTACTAGCGTGTGAGATGAGTGCAATTGTGCGGTAGTTTGAATATTCTCTGGCATTGCCTTTCTTTGGGATTGGAATGAAAACGGACCTTTTCCAGTCCAGTGGCCACTACTGAGTTTTCCAAATTTGCTGGCATATTGAGTGCAGCACTTTCACAGCATCATCTTTTAAGTTTTGAAATAGCTCAGCTGGAATTCCATCACCTCCACTAGCTTTGTTTGTAGTGATGCTTCCTATGGCCCACTTGACTTCGCATTCTAGAATGTCTGGCTCTAGGTGAGTGATCACACCATTGTGATTATCTTGGTCGTGAAGATCTGTTTTGTACAGTTCTTCTGTGTATTCTTGCCACATCATCTTAATATCTTCTGCTTCTGTTAGGTCCATATCATTTCTGTCCTTTATTGGCCCATCTTTGCATGAAATGTTCTCTTGGTATCTCTAATTTTCTTGAAGAGATCTCTAGTCTTTCCCATTCTATTGTTTTCCTCTATTTCTTTGCACTGATCACTGAGGAAGGCTTTCTTATCTCTCCTTGATATTCTTTGGAACTCTGCATTCAGATGGGTATATATTTCCTTTTCTCCTTTGCCTTCCACTTCTGTTCTTTTCACAGCTATTTGTAAGGCCTCCTCAGACAGCCATTTTGCCTTTTTGCCTTTCTTTTTCTTGGGGATGGTCTTGGTCCCTGCCTCCTGTGCAATGTCACGAACCTCTGTCTGTAGTTCTTCAGGGACTCTGTCTGTCAGATCTAATCCCTTGACTCTATTTCTCACTTCCTGTGTATAATCGTAAGGGATATGATTTAGGTCATACCTGAATGGTCTAGCGGTTTTCCCCACTTTCTTCAATTTAAGTCTGATTTTGGCAATAAGGAGTTCATGATCTGGGCCACAGTCAGCTCCCGGTATTGTTTCTGCTGACTGTACAGAGCTTCTGTCTTTGGCTGCAAAGAATATGATCAATCTAGTTTTCGTGTTGACCATCTGGTGATGTCCATGTGTAGAGTCTTCTCTTGTGTTGTTGGAAGAGGGTGTTTGCTATGACCAGTGAGTTCTCTTGGCAAAACTCTATTAGCCTTTACCCTGCTTCATTCAGTACTCCAAGGCCAAATTTGCCTATTACTCCAGGTATCTCTTGACTTCCTCCTTTTGCATTCCAGTCCCCTATAATGAAAAGGACATCTTTTTTTGGTGTTAGTTCTATAAGGTCTTGTAGGTCTTCATAGACCCGTTCAACTTCAGCTTCTACAGCGTTACTGTTCAGGGCACAGACTTGGATTACCATGATATTGAACGGTTTGCCTTGGGAATGAACAGATCATTCTGTCGTTTTTGAGATTGCATGCAAATACTGCATTTCAGACTCTTTTGTTGACCATGATGGCTACTCCATTTCTTCTAAAGGATTCTTGCCCACAGTAGTGGGTATACTGGGACCCTTAGTTAAGAGACACTTGTCGTGGTGCTCTTGATTCCAGAGAGAAGTCAGGGAAGGCTTCCCAAAGGTGGTGACATTTGCTCTGCATCTTGCAGAACACGCAGGCGTCTCCAGGCAGGGGCTGAACACGCAGAGTCACACGTTCATTCACACACTCAGTCACTCATCTACCCATTTCTTATTCATTCAGAGGACATTGTATTAAGCACTGGGGTTAAAAAATAGAATCCAGCCCTGATCCTTGAAGAAGGCAGCGTCCAGCAAGGAGAGGGGAGACAGAGGAAGCCGGATCCATGACACTTCCCTGAGGAAATGCAGCAGTATATGCAGGGCCAAGGAGCTGCAGCCGCCAGGAGCTGGGAGCTGGGTGGGGCCTCCCAGGCACAGGAGTCTTTCTAGACGACGGGCCAGCTGAGCCACCATTGAAAGGTCAGCATGAGTCTTTTAAGAAACAGGAGGGAGAAGAGTTCGGGGCAGACAGGGTCCCGGGCACAGGTCTGAGGCCACGTGCTTCCCACACCCCTGGTCCTGAGTGGGCACCGTGGAGGCGTGGGACATGGTGAGTTCTGGAAAGCCGAGACATTTGGGTCTGCTGAAGCAGGAGGAGGCCCAGGAGCTGGGCGGGCCGGCAGTTAGGGTCCTTCAAACACGCAGGTCAGGGCTGCACTCAGTCCTCAGCCAGAGTTCCTAGTGGAGGGTTTCACTGGGGGGAGTCCAGATTCTGCGACTCTACAGCTGAGGACAGGGTGGAGGGGGCTGGGCTGGGGGCAGCAGACCCGTTAGTACACACGACAAGAGTCCAGACCAGGAGAGCTGAGCCCTGAAGAGGATGGGCTGGAGGAGAGGATGCAGGTGAGGCCCATCCTGCAGATGGATGGGTGGGGGGAGCCCCTCACGGGGTGACAGGTGGATGGTGTGTCCCCAAGTGAGAGGGACACTGGGAGCCTGTCCTTAAGGAGCTGGACCTTAAGGAGCCCGCAGCCTCTTGTACAAAGCATCCACGTGTTCACAGAGACAGGAAGGGAATCAGTGGTTTCCAGGGGCTGGGAGCAGAGGGGAGTGGATACAAGGTTTCTGTTTGGGGTGATGGACATGTTCTGGAATTAGGAGCCAGGGGCTTGGAGAGAGTAGGTGACACGCCTGCAGACAGAGCTGAAGTGGGTAAGAGAAGATTTGCCCCAAACCTTGTGTTGTTTCCACGTGGAGTTCACATGGAGGTTTCTTTCAGACAAGTTATTTAAGATCTCTGAGCCTCATTTTCCTCATCTACAAAATGGATTCAATAATCAACCCCATCTCTACCCCTGTGAGAATTCACGTGACATGTACAAGGGTCGCTGGTGCATTCTAAGTGCTTGACCGTCGTCTTTCCTCTGCCGGTCACGGTCCGGGACAACAGAAACCACTGTGCGTCTTTAGGGGAGACACAGCAGAGGGAGTCGATGTCAGGTGACAGAACAGCCAAGGCGCCACTGAGGACCCTTGGGACATCCCGGGGTGAGTAACTGCAGAGAGGCCCAGCCGTCCATGTGGTGGAGAGAAAGCCGGAGGGCGTGGCGTGGCCAGAGGCCAGGGGGAAGCAGGCTGGCAGTGCCTGAGTGCACGTGCCTCGTGGGCATGCCTCCCTACTGTGTGCACAGGACACCTGCAACTGCACACAGTAGGGCCGCAGAGCCACAGGCCCAACTGGACACGGCCTGACCATGTGAGTCCCTGCATCCCAGCATCTGGAGCCGTGGGTCAGCGTGTGGACGGCATCTGCCTGCAGCCTGCAGGCCCTCGCGGCAATGGAAGTCCCACCCTAGGCGCAGGCCCAGAGCTCAGAGCCGCCTTCACGGGCCTGTGACTCGGCCAGGCTGGTCTCTGAGCCACTGGACAGGTGCAACCTGCTCCTGTGAACTGCCCTCTGAGTGAGAGGATGTGCAGCTACAGAAAGGGGAGGAGGCTGCCAGAGCCTGCAGCCTGGCCTCCCTTTGAAGTGAGGAGGCAGTCTTTCTGTTTCCCTCAGAAGCCCAGCTCCCCCAGCAGAGATTCTGCCACAGCCGCCTGTTGACTTCAAAAGTCGGCCAGACCTCCTGCAGGCCCGCCACTGGCCCCTGGCCTCCCATCGCCACTGCGATGGGCTCTTCCTCCTGCCGCGGGCAGCACAGGACCGCTCACGGCCTCCACTGCTCTCCAGGTCCCCAGGGATGGGGATCTCACAGGGGTCTTCAGCTCTCAGGACAGAACGTTCTAGAAAGTCCTGGGTGGGAGCTTCCAGTTTCTGGTTCTGTCTCCTGGAAGGCACTGGTAAGGCAGGAGGTAAGAAGAGAAGAGGGTGATGTTGAGGGATTCTTTTCCTCCCAACACCTTTCAGCCCTGGGTGTGAGGTGAGCTAAATTTGTGTCCCCAAAGAGTAGATGGAAGCATCCTAACCCTGGTACCTGTAGGTGAGTCCTTATTTAGAAATAGCGTCCTTTCAGATGTCATCAAGTTGAGATGCGGTCATAACTGGGATGGGCTTTAAGGTAACAGACTGGATTCTTAGAGGATGAGAGAGACACACAGGGTGAAGACTGCGTGGATGGAGGCCACGGTTGGGGTGACACGGCCGACAGCCCAGGTGCACGCAGGTCACTGGCAAACACCAGACGCTACAGAAGGTCGCGAACAGCTTCGCTGGCCCTTCAGAGGCCAGGGCCCTGCCGACACTTTGATTTTGGACTTCCAGCCTGTTGTTCAGTCGCTCAGTCGTGTCCGACTCTTTTTGACGCCGTGGACCGTAGCCCCCCCGGCTCCTCTGTCCATGGGATTCTCCTGGCAAGAACACTGGAGTGGGTTGCTATGCCCTCCTCCAGGAGATCTTCCCAATCCAGGGACTGAACCTGCATCTCTTATGTCTCCTGCATATGCAGGCGGGTTCTACCATTAGTGTCACCTGGGAAGCCCTTGTTTCCTCTGCTTCTTAACAAGTTAGCACGAGTTCAGCAACTTAAAACAGACAGACCACCTCACAGTGTCCCTGGACTGGGAGTCTGGCCTGCTCAGCGGGATCCTCCACGCCAGTCTTCCAAGGTTGTGAGCGAGGTGTCTGCAGGCTGCATGCCTCCCCGGGGTGGGGTCCTCTCCCAGCTCACTGGTTGCTGGCAGAATTTGTGTCTGGCGGCTGTGTGACCGAGGCTGTTCTCTTGCAAGCCATCATCGAGAGACAGCCGCCGATCCTCACCACACGGCCCTGTGGCGGCTCACAGGAGGTGCTCTGCTTGCTTTGAGGCCAGCAGGGGTGTCTCCCTGCCTTCTACCCCTCCAGCCTGCCCTGGTGCAGCCTTATGTAACACAACCCAGCCAGCCTGTTCTCAGGGGCCGCCCACACTCAAGGGGAGCGCACCGAGGGTGGGACTCTGCTACCAAGTTCAGGTGAACTTGACTTGGAGACCAAAGTGAACTTGGGCCCGGGTTCTGTCCCTGACGTGGGGGCAACCTTGGGAAATTTCCTCCTGCACCCTTTAAATCTGACCCTCCTCATTTATGACAGCGGGATGGTAATGCTGGACTCCAGGGGTGTTCTGAGGTTTAAATCTGTGGAACCCTCAAGCACACGCAGTTGCTAGGAGCTCGGTGAGTGGCAGCTCCCACCCCACTCTTCGCCAGGGTGTCTCCCACTCACAGGAAAACACGGGGAGGGGGTGGGCAGAGCACGTGGGAGGCTCCTGGCCCTGGAGCAGGAAGGCCCGGGTGTCGCTTGGGTCCGCTGCCCCTTCCCCGCTCCCAGGCCCTAAGACTCCCTCGAGTTCCCTGTGGAAAGAGAAGCTGAAGTGAGACCCCCAGATGAAGCCGCCACCTTGGGAAGGCCTTGCTCCCTGCACAGTGTGAGGCCAGATCCCACGGTGCGGGGCGTCTGTGGGGTTGGCGTGGGGGGGAGAGGAGGGGAGTGCAGATAGGGAACGGGCAGTGGGCGGAGCCGGAGAAGGCGGTGGGCGGGGCCGGGCGGGCAGTGGGCGGGGCGGGCTGTAGCAGGCGCCTTTCCTCCTGTGTGGTCACTTGTGCTTTTTCTGTGCTGACCCTCAGGAGAGTCCCTTATGGACCAGGGATTTCTGGCCCAGATGGGGCACGGACCCCCTACCCCATGAACCCCCCTGAGTGTTAGCCCCACAGAGGAACTGACAGCTCCTGCCCTCGTGTTTGGTAATGATTCCCGGCAAGGCATCCTGCCATCCGAAGGCCGGAGCCGCATCCGTTTGCGGCCCTGTTTGGCCCGAGGTGGATGCGAGGGGCTCGGGGGTGAGAGGCGCCAAGGAGGTGCGGTCCCATCTGCCCTGCGTCTCCAGCCTCACCTCCCTGGGTGAAGGTCCTCCAGAGGGCAGGGGGCAGGGGAGGACCTGCCGCCTGCCCACCCAGCTCCGTCCCTCCTCCAGACTCGCCTGGAGGCGGCCTCCCCTCCACACCTCAGCCCCCGTTCATCCGTTCGTCCAGGCGTTAGACCCAGACTGACCCCCCAGGCATGGGGTCTGTCTCTAAAAAGAATGTCCTCCAGCTGCACGAGGGGACCCAGCCCTGCCCACCACACATCCACCTTCTCAGGAGCTGCCCTGCCGTGGGTGGGTGGGGAGGGTCAGACAGGAAAAACCTGTCTGCATGCTTTGGGGGCATCCCAAGGCTCCTGGAGCCTGACTTGGAGACCACCAGTCTGGTGGGGCTTCCTGAAAGGCTGACAGCTGGGAGTGGCTGCAGTGTTTGCCCTGCTTTCTCCGCTCGAGATCAGCACGAGGTGGAAGCCCGAGGTTCGGGTGCTCCCTTGCACAGGCCCTTCCCAGGCCTGGATTCTAACTGTGTGTTTGTGTTCTTTTTCATTAAGAGGGCCTGTCCAGTTGCCAAACAAAACCTGAATCTGTCCTGGGTGGGCCACAGATAGAAACGTGACCCACGCAAGTGTCCTCTGGAAGGCGGGATCCCTGTCGGGGGCAGTGCCAGGGGACTCCTGTGGGAGCGCCTTCTCTCCCCAAGAAGGTCTCCCCAAATCAAGCTACATGGGGGGAGGGAAGGGGGCCTCTGGCCCTGTAGCCTCACTCCCCGCAGGCCCCAGACCACAAGTAGGTGTCTCCTAATGTAGATTATGTGTCCTTCTCCATTGTCTGGCTGACCTTTCCAACGGCTGCTCTGTTCCCATCAGCAGACAGACAGCCCTCTGAATCTGTCTGCCCCCCCCATCCTCAGGGAAGCCCCAAGGGGATGCCCACCAGGAGCATCAGCCCCACGTGTCTGCAGCTGGCCGGGGGTCGCCAGCCCGGGATCGCCAGCCCGGGCTCGCCCCGGTCTGGAGAGCTCTCTGCCAGCCTCACAGCCCGGAGGCTGCCTGGCCTGGCTTGTGGGGCCACACAGCACGTTTCGGGCTCGACATTTGCTGAGTGGTTTCCATCATTTATTAATGAGCGTTGGCAGCAGCCCTGTGAATTAGGGCTCAGCGGGAGGGCTCTGCGCGGTTGGGCAGGCCTGGCCCCCGGCTTCTGGGGCTCCGCTTCTGCTCTGTGCTGCTCCTGCCGGCAGGTCACCCCGAGCACCTCTGCACCCAGAGCGAAGTGCGTGCATTTGGGGGCAGAGGGCAGCTTTCCACACCCACCTCCGGGGCTGGGCTGGGCAAGGCTGGGCAGGACAGGGGCATACCTGTCCACCCCCCTCCCTATCGCCACCCACACACAGGCAGCTGGGCACATCCTGTCATTCAAGTACAAAAGCCTTTCGAGGTCAGGGCCTGCGTGACAAAGTGCCTCTCCTCTCAGAACAGGTGCTCGTGGAGAAGGCGTGCCAGGCCCTTGCCAAGGTCCTTGCCGCTTCCCCTTATCCTCACCCTCGGAGGGGCTGGGGTTCTCCTGGCTGTTGGGAGCAGAAAACAAGGCACAAAAGGGGAAGCGCCTCGCTGAGCACGAACAGTAACAGACCCAGCCTATGGCCAAGGGGGCAGCCTGGGTGGCCAGGTCGCGGTGGCCACCAGCTGGGTGTCGTGTCAGTAAAAAGCATGCACTTTGGGGCCGCACATTTGAGTTGAGGTCCTGGCTCCCTCCTCTTGCTCTTCACAGCACTTCCAGGAGCCTCAGTTTCCTCCTCTGTGAAATGGGGACAAGTAACAAACAGAACTGATGGAACAGCGGGCGGCTGGCCCTCACCCCCCGCTCTTGGCTCCCCTCCCTGCCTTCCTTCTCAGAGCCCCAGGGACGGAGGGTGAGGGAAAGGGTGCTGTTTCAGGAAGGGGCTGCTGATGGACCTGGAGGCAGGACGTTGATATGTGGAGGGCTGGGACATTCTCCCCGGATTATCCAGAGATTCGCAGCCTCGTGAGCGCCGGTGGTAAGAGCCGCTCAGGCCAGCGTCGGAGACTGCATCTAACATCTTCATTTAACAAATGTCCCCTGGGGCCAATTTCAAATCAAGTTTATTGTGGTATCTAAAGGTATAAAGCCCATAACTCAGAGGCATTAGATGTAAAATATTCAGGCCTCCCCGGACGAGGCACTGGCTGCCGGCCACGGCTGCACTGCTGCCCTGGGTCCTGGCACCTGAACAAGCTTTGTTCTCCGGCTATTACTTGAGGCTGGAGGTGGGCGGCCAGGCTCTGTCCCCAAATGGAGGCGCACCAAGGGATTCTGTGTCGGGATCCTGGTCTCACGGGGAGGGGTGGCTGAGTGCATGACCGCGGCCCTGCCACCCACGGTGTCGGCTGAGAAGTGGGGGCTCAGAGCCCCAGGCCCGGCAGGGCGGGACCGGAGTCTACACCTCTCCGTGGGGGCCGGTGTTGCTTCTGAAACATCGGGACACTAGCGTTTAGGACAGCTATTTTGTATCAAACGTGGGATCCAGACAGACCTGGGGGTTTTCCTTTCTCCTGCGGCTCTCACTTCAACCTTTGGTTTTGGAGAGGATTAAAATGGAGCTGGTCTGGCAGCAGGTCATGCCGGATCCCAGCCATGATTCTCAGAGGGCGGATCTCCAAGGGATTCTCCCCGAGCACAGTCGTATTCATCACATTACCGTTGGCTCACGCTTCCTGGGGTGATGTGTTGACCAGGGCGGGTGGAGGGGGCCCCCGCGGGAGGAGGGTGGGCCCCTGTGGGCATCTGTGTCCACGGCAGCCATAGGAGGGGGTGGGGGTGGAGGGGCCCCCCGCGGGGGGAGGGTGGGTCCCTGTGGGCGTCGGTGTCCACCGCAGCCACAGGCTCACTCTGCAGTGGGGACGCTGTGGACGGCGAGGGAGGCCGCAGAGTGCTGAGAACCTGGGGAGAGGAGGGTCCCCGGGGGCGCTCAGACAGGACGTGGAGCAGCAGCGCCAGTCCCTCCAAGGAGGAGGGGCCCAAGGGAGAGCCCGCGAGGGGCCGTCTGGGGGTTAGGAGCAGGTGGGGCAGGGGAGGCGCGGAAACCAGGAGGGCCCCGTGCAGGGGGAGGGTGGGGGGCCGCCTCCCTCCACAGTCAGGGCCCAGGGCGCTCACAGCCGCTCTGCACAGAGGACCACTGGTGGGGACGTCCGTTGGGGGCCCCGGAGTGGGGGGTCCTCCCAGCAGGTCTCAGGCACACCCTCGGGTGCTTTCCTGAGCCCGATGGGTTCTGGGTGTGCGCCCCCACCCCCGCCCCCCAGGCAGCAGTGCGGCGTTGAGCTCCCCCGGGGCCAGGCCTAGGGGCCCGTCCCGTCCCCTCCCTGTCTTCTGCTCCATTTCCAGTTCCTTCTCCCTCTCGAGGCTCTGCCTCCCCCACCCCTGCAGAGCCCTCTGCACACGTTTCCAAGAGACACCCCCCATCTCATCCACTTGGGCGCCTGGTCTGGAACAGGCCGGGGAGAGGCAGGTGCTCCTGAAATGGCCCAGGGAGCTGGCGGGGCATCGTTGCTGGGGCTGTGCCCCATGGCCCTTGCCTGGGCAGCTGGTGCCTGGGCATTTGTATCGTGTAAAATGTGATGGACGGGGAAGGCTGAATGGGTTCCAGCTTCGAGAGACGACTGCCTGTGTCCTAATGCCAGCTCTGGGCAGCCCTGGGCAAGTCACTAACCCCTCAGGGCCTCAGTTTTTCCATCTGTAAAATGGAGCTGACAATAATAGAGCCCCCGCAGGTAGGGTTTGTAGTGAGGACCAGTGATAAGTGTTAAGTGATAAGCATTAGCTACTGGTGACAGTGGCAGTTATCCTAGTAACAGGGGTAGTTAGTGTGGGAGCAGCTGCTCATCGACCCCCAAGGGTCAGCTCTGCAGACTTTCACCCTTTTGCATCTCCAAAGTCTGGCAAGAAAGGGGAGCATCCGCAGACTGTCAGGAAGGAGGAGGCTGTGGTTCGGGCGGTCCAGGGGCGCCCTCCGGGGAGCAGGCTTCAAACAGCTCATTTAGGAAGAGGCTGGTTCCTCTCCCCACTCTCAGTGGGCCTGGGACACAGTGTGGGTGGGAGACTGAAGCCTCAGAGATGAGAGAAGGCTGGGCGATGTCCAGACACTGGCCGCTTCCTCATGAGGTGATGACCAGGGCCCCTCACCGGCCTCACCTGGCCCCTCGGAGCAGAGTCACGCTGTGTCCTGGCCTCCAGCCTCTTCTTTGTGTCTCTCGACAGCTTTCCTCCTGCTTTCTGGGGAGGAGCTGCAGTGTGGCTTCCCATTAACTGTTATCCTCCCCATAAACGGCCTGCTTGGCTCACAAGGACCGTTGCTCCGCACTGTTCCTGGGCTGAGGCTGTAGCATCCCAGCCCATCAAGCCCCCACTGGCCCCTGCTCCAGCCAGCCCTGCTGTGTCCTGGAGGGAGGGAAGCTGGCTTTTACATTTTGTTTCCTTTTTCCTTTTGCCTGAAAGCAAAAGCCCCAGGCCTCACTCCAGCCTCCTGGAGGATGGGGAGGAAAGTTGAGCTGTGCCTGGGATTTTTTTTTTTAATTTTTTTTTTTAATTTTAAAATCTTTAATTCTTACATGTGTTCCCAAACATGACCCCCCCTCCCACCTCCCTCCCCATAACATCTCTGTGGGTCATCCCCATGCACCAGCCCCAAGCATGCTGTATCCTGCGTCAGACATAGACTGGCGTGTGCCTGGGATTAAAGGGCCTGGAGCCAGGGAAGGGCACCTGTCCTGGAACCCAGCTGAGAACAGAGATGGGGTGTGGGCCTGGCCTGTGGAACCGACCGAGGGGGCACGGGAGGGCCACTGAGGGCTGGTGGGCAGGTCCTCGGGGAGTCTGGTCACAGGCGGCCCAGGGAGGCCGCCTGGTGGGTCACATGCATCCCTAAACCAAGGCTGCTTTCTTGGCGGGGAGGAGGGGGTTGTGGTCAGTCTGGAGATGGATGAGGAATCCACCCTCCCTGCCCCACACCAGCCGGTACCCCCAAGTGAGGCTTTCATCCCTGAGCCTGGATTCCAACTGCTTCCTGCCCCACCCTGGGGAGGGTCAGACCATCCAAAAGCCCGTCTGGTGGCTGGTCTAACCCCTCGAGGTTCCCTGCCTCTGCGGCCCCACCTCCCATCTCCTCCTCGCCCTCCACCTCCAGCCGCTGCCTGGCAGCCCTGCCCCCTGACCTCTTGCCCCGGGCCTCTGCTGTGCCGTCCGCTCCACTGGTTCCAGGCTGTCCTCATGGCTGACTCCTGCTCATGCTTTGGGACTCAAGTGCCAGCTCCTTGGGCAGCTTGCCTGACACGGTTACAGGCTCCCCTGCACTCAGGTGCCATGGCAGAGATGCTGGCTGGCTCCCCACTGCAGCCCAGCGCCTGCTGGCACTCACAGGCCCTCAGAGTGGGGGTGCCACTTGAATTGAAGGGGCTGGACGGCTGTGGGTCCGTAGATGCTCTGCCAGCACCGGGGCAGGGGTGGGAGGCTCCTGGGAGTGGGGACTGACGCGCTCTGGTTCCGAACAGAATGGAAGTTAACAAAAATCGTGAAGCTTTTCCTGGAAAGTTGCTGAGAGTGGACTGGGCACAGGCCGGCCCCGGTGCTCTGGGGGTTGGGGACAGAGCGACAGGGCGCTGGTTAGCCGGGGGCTCTGCGTCCCGTCTGTGAGCAGCAAATCTACAACTTGGTGTCTCCTGAGTGAGCGCCCTGCCAGCCCCAGTTCCAGCAGGTGTGGGAGAATTGGAAGCTGGCGCTCCAGACTACAGGCATGGGTCTTGAAAACTGGGTTTGAACTCAGTCTCCGGCTTCTGGGGAGGAGTTGTTTCCAGCCTGAGGAGACTCGGGGCAGACACGCACCCTCTCAGCCCCTTGTCCCCTTGGCATCAGGAAGCACTGGGGGCCTCCCGGACGCCTGCTCCTCTGCCTCTCTTGTCTCCCGTCTCAGAACCGGGAGTGGGGTGGCCCCGAGGGCGGAGCTCTGCTTCTGGAGTCGATCAGACATGAGCAAGGGGGTGTTTCGGCCTTGGGAAGTTGCCTGCCTTCTCGAGCCTCAGCTGCTTTGTGTGTAAAATCAGTTCAGTTCAGTTCAGTCGCTCAGTCGTGTCTGACTCTTTGCGACCCCATGAATCGCAGCACGCCAGGCCTCCCTGTCCATCACCAACTCCCAGAGTTCACTCAGACTCACGTCCACCGAGTCAGTGATGCCATCCAGCCATCTCATCCTCTGTCGTCCCCTTCTCCTCCTGCCCACAATCCCTCCCAGCATCACAGTCTTTTCCAATGAGTTAACTCTTCACATGAGGTGGCCAAAGTACTAGAGTTTCAGCTTTCGCATCATTCCTTCCAAAGAAATCCCAGGGCTGATCTTCAGAATGGACTGGTTGGATCTCCTTGCAGTCCAAGGGACTCTCAAGAGTCTTCTCCAAAACCACAGTTCAAAAGCATCAATTCTTCAGCGCTCAGCCTTCTTCACAGTCCAACTCTCACATCCATACATGACCACTGGAAAAACCATAGCCTTGACTAGACAGACCTTAGTTGGCAAAGTAATGTCTCTGCTTTTGAATATGCTATCTAGGTTGGTCATAACTTTTCTTCCAAGGAGTAAGGGTCTTTTAATTTCATGGCTGCAGTCACCATCTGCAGTGATTTTGGAGCTGAAAAAAATAAAGTCTGACACTGTTTCCACTGTTTCCCCATCTATTTCCCATGAAGTGATGGGACCAGATGCCATGATCTTTGTTTTCTGAATGTTGAGCTTTAAGCCAACTCAAATAACTGTAAAATAGGGGCTAGTTTGAGGTGTAAATGAGAAAATGGGGAGAGGTTAGCACCGGGCTTTTCAGGGAGCCGGTGCCCAGCGGGAGCCAGCCCTCGCCTGTCGGTCTGTCGGTCATGGGACTGAGGGGCAGCAGTCATCTGGCTGAGAGTTGGGGCCTCGCCCATTCTGAGCTGAAATGTCGCAGGCACAGGAGTCTGAGGCTGAGCCCGAGGCCGTCCTGGGAGGGCATGACGCTGGCCTCCTCCCTCTGACGCGCAGCTGCCTCAGGCACCAGAGCTAATGTCACATCAGCTCACGGGCTGCCCAGGGCTCTGGGACGTTTACGGCCAGCAGCACCTCATGGGAGCCCCCGAACTGCCCTCTGAAGGGTTCCCGGTCACGATCCCCATCCCACCAATGGAGCAAAGGAAGAGCAGCAATTACCCCGGACCCAGGACGATGCAGTGAGTGGTGACGTCAGAGCCAGACTCGGCCTGGCAGGGTGACGTCAGAGCCTCCCGTCTCTGCGGCGTCTGGCCTTGGGATGATCGAAAGGTCTGGTCTCGCCTCATAGCCTCTGCGTGGAGGGCTGCACTGAGAGGACTTTAGGCTGTGATGGGGAGAAAGGCATGGCGAGAGATCCGCAACGTCTGCCGCAGGCTTGGGGAGGGAGGCCCAGGCCACTTGCACAGCATGAAGCAGGCACTGCTGGCGGTTGGGGTGGCGTCACTCTGCTGAGGGTGATGCTGGCCTGGGCACTGTTTCGCAGCACCCCTGGCCTCCCCCCGCCACTTGCCAGCAGCACAAGGCCCCACTCACCACCGAGTTCTGACGGTCGAAGCTGTCTCCAGAAAGGCAAACCCTTTACCGGTTGTGAACAAGCCCGGGAGTGGGCCGCGGGGATGGCCAAACAGCCCTGAACTCGGAGTCCAGAGGCCAGCTGACCTGTCACCGCGGAGACAGGCATCAGGCTGTTCCTGCGGGAAGTGAAAACGAGGCGTGGATGGTCCCAAGGGCTGCTTCTGGAGGTCATGACCCTACCCCCTCACCCCAGCCTTCATTCCCAAGGTCTGCGGAGCCAGACCAACAGGAAAGCCTGGGCTCTGCAGAGAGCCGTTTCGCTCCTGGAGCTCCGTGTTTGCTCATTAAGGGCAAGAAAGAAAGAAAGAAAGAAGCAGCAGAAAACCCTGAAGCCTGGCACGGAGACTTCGTCCGAGCAGCAGTCATCCAGCAGATTCAAGTGGAGAGCTCGCAGAGACAGTGGCTGCACGCCCGCTCCTCTGTGCGGAGATGAGCGCGCTCCGGGAAGCCTCCCTGCCCCGCTCAGCCATGAATCTCGGCAGGAAGCCTGGATAACCTGTGCTCTGGAGCCAGGGGCTGGAGGAGGCCGAGGCTGGGGCTGGGTCCCCAGGGCACTTGCCTAAAGAGACAGGGACGGCGAGTGGCGAGACTGTGACACAGGAGTCCCGCCCGCACCTGTGCCAGGAAGCTGGGCGTGAGGCAGCCGGGCCTTGGGGAGGGGGTGAGCAGAGGCGGCCCTGGGGTCCTGGCTGCTCAGCAGGCCTTCCTTCCAGTGTGAGGAGAGCACAAGGTGGGAGGGGACCGGGGCCTCGGGTTCGGGTCCTCGGCCCCCGGAAGTCAGAGGGCTCTGTGTGGTGGGGATGGAGGAGCCCCCAACAACGGGAACCTTCTCCCTGCGGGGGTCCCCACCTTAGAGACGGGAACCAGCCCAGTGAGGGCTTCCACAGCTGACCGAGATCTCAAGAGGCTGAGGTTCACAGGCCACACAGCTTCCACGCTGGCGCCTTGGGGCTGACGCTCCGTATTCCCGTCCTCCGAGATCATGCCTCCTATCCCCCCGGTTCCGTGGTCTCCCGGGAAGCTGCACTCACCTCCATGTCTCAGAAAAGCGTTGTACACCTGTCCTGAGGAACGACACGTGACCCGGGCCCCCGAGAGCTGGGCTGGAATCTTTGATGAAGGTGTGGCCAGTTGGGGCAAGAAACCAAATACTGACTTGATCCCAAAGGAAGACGTTATTGGAAGGATGTGGAGGGTTCTATGGAATTAAGAGTTTAGCAGCCAAGACTAGGAAGGGGAGAGCCCACAGCTTCTGAGGCTGGCCTCACGAACCCCTGACAACACCCCATTCTCGAGCTCCCAGTGCCCTCTGCTTCTGATCCACAATCCAGACTCTGGAGGGAGCATCCGAGCACCTGCAGGAAGTGATCCAGCTCGGACCAGATGTGCTCCCAGCATCCCTGGCCAGAGCTCTTGTTCAGTCGTTCAGTCGCGTCCGACTCTGCAACCCCATGAGCTGCAGCACCACAGGCCTCCCTGTCCTTCACCATCTCCCCACGTTTGCTCAAACTCATGTCCATTGAGTCAATGATGCCATCCAACCATCCCATCCTCTGTCGCCCCTTCCTTGTTCTTGCTCTTGCCCTGCATCAGGGTCTTGTCTAATGAGTCGGCTCTTCACATCAGGTGGCCAAAATATTGGAGCTTCAGCTTCAGCATCAGTCCTTCCAATGAATATTCAGGATTGATTTCCTTTAGGATTGAGTGGTTTGATCTCCTTGCAGTCCAAGGGACTCTCAAGAGTCTTTTCCAGGATCACAGTTCAAAAACATCAATTCTTTGGCACTCAGCCTTCCTTATGGTCCAGCTCTCACATCAGTACATGACTACTGGGAAAACCGTAGATTATTTGACTGCAGACCTTTGTTGGCAAAGTGATGTCTCTGCTCTTTGATACACTCCCCCAGCCTGCTGGTGTTGAGAAGGCAATGGCAACCCACTCCAGTGTTCTTGCCTGGAGAATCCCAGAGACAGTGGGCCCCCATCTATGGGGTCACACAGAGTCGGACACGACTGAAGCGACTTAGCAGCAGCAGCAGCAGCAGCCTGCTGGTGCAGACGAAAAGCATCTCTCAGAGGCCAGTCCACTACCTGCTTACAGGCCAGAGCCGAGGGAGGTCCGGGTGTCAGTAGAACCCATTCTTCTCTTTTGGATCTGAAATAGTTCAAGTTGAGGCCTATCACTGCTCAAGACATTCTCTGCTCATGACTGCCTGTGAGCAATGGCTGAGGCCGGCCGATCTGTGGTCCCCCACCCTCCCCCCATGCTGCTGACCAGCATGGAGACCGAGGCTGCGATGGTTGGTTGGTCTGGCAGCTGAAGGAAGCTGCTGACTCTAAGCACCTCCCTCCTCCCAGGGTGCTGCAGCTCAAGGGGGGTGATGAAGGGAGAGCTTGTTAATCCCGGGAGAGCCATCTCCTGGGCAGCTGGCCTCCTCAGGGACTAAAATAAGATGCCCAAGAGGCCCGGCATGAGGCCTGCACGGGTAACAGGTTGAATCTCCACTGAGCCAGGCTGGGAATAGAATCAGCCACACACCAGGCCATTAGGAGTGAGAGGTCCCTGCATTCATGGGGACGCTTCTCCAGTGTCGGAGTCACGGAGGCACCTCGGAGTGGACGGCCTTGAATCCAGGCCGCCCTGTGGTGTCTGCACCACCCGCTTCTCTCAGCCTAAGTCTACTGCCCCGTCGCCCGCCCTCCTCATGCAGCTCTCCTCCAGAGGCGCACCCCGGCCGCTCCTCTGGGGCCCCCGCCATCACTGCTCAGCTCTGCTGGGCCGCAGCCCTCCCCAAGCTGCCCAGCACCGTCCAGCACTCAGCACTCAGCCCTCATGCCCGATGCACCCACCACTCGCCTCCCCAGCTAGTGATCGGCTCTTGCCAGCTGGACTGATGCTCTGGGCTCCACAGGGCCCAGGATCAACAGGTAGACGCTGAACTAAAGGAAAGAGTGGGCAAAGGGCTGAGTGGGCAAACCACTCAGCACCAAGGAACACCCCAAGCAGGTCAGGCGCCTCAGTGACCTAAAGGCCCATGTCAGAAAGGAGACACGATCACGAGGGAATCTTCTCCCGGGAACGGACGCCCAGGCTCTGCATCCCAAGCACTTGGCCATGGGAAGGATGTGGAGGGCTCCTCCCCAGACTCCAGTCAGAGCTCAGTCTGGTCTGAAGCCATCTCCAGGAAGTGAGTTTAAAACTACAGATTCACCTTCCACGTCACCAGGGTTGATCCTCTTCAAAATGCTCCGACACAAGGGCCTCCTCAGGCTCCACTTCAGCTCTGAAAGGCTGTAAAGACACTTCCCGTCTTCCAGTCGAGGAGAAGCCATCTGACCTCTGGATCACATGCTCTCGGAAACTCTGGGCTCCCCGCTCAGACCCCTCTCCTAGTCGTCGCTGGATGACCGTGCACCTGGACAGCTCCAGGTCAGCAGAGACCGTGCCTGTCTTATTGATTATTGCTGCAACCAAAACATGCCAATGTGGGCTTACTACCCACGAGGCAGACGGGGCAGTCCTCTGCAAGGTGGCCTCCTCCACAAGGCATCACGGATCCAGGCTGGCCCGGCCTGTGGCGCTACCATCCCCTGGGCTGCCCGGTGTGGGGAGGAGGCTGTCTGGGGGAAAGTTGCAGTACCTGCCCAGAGCCCTCTCCAGGAAGGACTCCTGTTGCTCCTGCTCACGTCCTGCTGGAGTGGTCACACGGCACCTCTGACTGCAGAGGGAGCCGTGAGGCCCAGAGCGGCCATGAGCCAGGAAGCAGGCAATGAGCTTCCAGGGTGGGTCCTGGGGGGGCCCGCTGCCCCTGCTGAGCCCCCAGCACCCAGCACGTGGCAGGGGCTCAGACATGGACGTTGGATGCAGGCACTGCAGGTTGGAATGGTTCAACGGGGCCTCACGGAGTCACTCAGGAGCCAGTGAGCTGAGGCTCCCCAGGAAGGTCCAGCCCGGCCACGCCGCCTCCAAGCCCAGAGCTGCTCTGTAGGGGCTGGGTCTGCTCCATAGGAGCCAGGCTGTGGTTTTCAACAGCTGCCTCCTCAAGGCTGGAGAGGGGAGAGCCGGCCTGTGCCAACAGGGAGGTCCCAGTTACAGGAGGGCGGCCACTCTGCAGGGACACCCAGGCCTTTTCTCCAGGACACCAAAGGCTTTCCTTCACGCCCAGGGCAGTGCTTCCACGCTCAGCTCGGAGCCGGGCCCCTACCTGAGGCTTGGGAAAGCAGGGCTTCCACATCTCTAAGCCTCCTCCTTGCATCCTCAAAGGTGTGTTTTTATAAAGATGAGAAGGGCTGAAGAGCCAGCTTCCACCTAAGCCTGAGCCAGGGCCTGCGTGCAGGTGCAGCGTCCTAGGTGGGAGGGGGCAGAGGGGTGAAACCTAGAGTAGGGCCCAAAGCGGCGTGAGGGGCGGCCCTAAACTGCCTGTCGCTGGTTTGGTCCTGCAGGGCCCGCCCCCAGAAGCGGGCAGAAGGGGCCCGAAAAGTGGGGGGTGGGGACACCTCCCCAGCGGCCCCCACCCTCCTGCTCAGAGGTCCTCGCGGAGGTGGGGGGCCTGATCCCCAACCCTCCAGCTCCACAAGTGTGGAGCGTGTGCGCAGTCCCCCCGGGTGACCTTCCCAGTGCCACGGGTCAAAGGCAAGAGTAACAGGAGCTGGTGATGCTTTGCGGGGCTGGGGGCCGCTCTGAGGAGCGAAGGTGGGCCGAGAGGTGAGTGTGGGCACGTGGGCGTCGGCGAGGAGCGCGGAGGTGGCGACAGTGAAAATGCTCCGCAGGCCGAAAGGGAGCGCGTGAAGGTCGTCATCACGCCACCTGACGCTCTTTTCTCCAGGGCTCCCCCAGGTACCACTGACTTCCCAGGAGGCCAGCTGCGGAGGCTCGCATCACCCCTAAAGTGACTCACGGGGTGACCAGCTCTCCCGGCTTTCCCGCAGCGTCCCCAGGTTTAGTGCTGAGTCCTGGTGCCCGTCACCACCTGAGTCCTGGGGGCCGGTCACCCGCTGTCCATCAGGGCACACCTGCAGGGTGGGACCGTGACCGCCCAGCGGGGAGGAACTAGGAGACTCACCTGCACTCGTGCCCGCTACGGTCACAGCCCCCAGCCTCCGCAGCCTGTGGCCCTGCCGTCACTGCAGACGCAAACCCACGCTTCCCTTAGAGTCAAAGACCTGGGTCCCTTTCTTTTTCTCAAGAAACCTCACTGGCTCATTTTCAGACATTGTAGAAAATGTACAAAATAGAAACGAAATGTAAAGAGGACAATCCAAGTTCACTCAGAAACAAAGCAGAGGCCACATCTTAGGGTATTTCTTTCCAGACACTTCCTGTGCCTGGAGAAATACCTGGGACTTGATGGACATGGAGAAAGGGCACTTGAGCTGTTGCAGGCATTCCTGAACCTTTTCTCCACAAAATCCTCCTGGAGTCTCGGGGCAGGAGGGCTCCCCAGGACCCGAGTCCTGAGTTCTACCCGATGAAGGAATAACTCAGCAGAGGCCATGTGTCCCACGAGATCTCTTCACATGGGGGTCTCCTGACCCCGAGAAGGAGAGAACCACTTGTCTCCAGGAGCAGAGACCACGACCCCGGGAGGGCCTTGGTATTCCTGTGGCCTGGCCAATCTGGGACCCCCAAATTAACCGCTGCCCTATGCACCACTTAAGAGCCCAGGGGCATGCAGGCTCTGCCGTGTCCGACTGTGCAACCCCATGGACTGTAGCCCACCAGGCTCCTCTGTCCATGGGATTTCCCAGGCGAGAGTACTGCAGTGGGTTGCCATTTCTTCTAGGGGATCTTTCTGACTCAGGGATTGAACCTGTGTTTCTGATGTCTCCTGCCTTGGCAGGCAGATTCTTTACTGCTGGTGCCACCTGGGAAGCCCACGTCTTAATAGATAACGCGGCAAACCACCTGATTACCGAAAGAGGACACGCGTGAGGGGAGTTTGGCTGGTGTTCTCTCTTCTCACATCAGCCGTTAACTTTCTCCCTGTTCAGTGCCTTGGGGCTGACGCTAACAGAATTGGATTCAACAGGGATAAATGTGAAGTCCTTCAGACCAAACACTCCACAGAAACAGGTTGGGGGCGGTGAGGCTGGGAGGCTGAGTCTCAGGGACAGCAGGTCCAGGAGCAGAAGCTCGGGATCCAGAGACAGGCGGGGCAGGGCCCTCGGCTCTGGGCGTCAGACCCAGCCCCGGTGGGGGCTGCTGTGGGGGCTGTCCTTCTGGGTGACCTGGAGCTGGGAGCGAGGCTGGAGATGGGCCGGAACCATTGATAGAGAAACCACTGAAGGAAATGGGGAGATACGACCTCGGACATATCCACTAAGGGCAAGTACCCAGGTTCTCACCTTGGGGGGGTGGGGAGCAATCTTATCAGGCTCCCCATGTGCTCTCTGCAGCACCCACTTCTTTAGGCTGGGGTGGGGGGAGCAGGCTGGTGGGAGTGCGGTCAGGCTTCCAGCCCGTGATAAGGTCAGGCTGGGGGGCGAGTCTGGTCCCAACTGTGGCAGCTTGCCAACCACCTCCTGTGCATCCTCAAGCCTCGGTCCTCACTTTTGTGCAACGCCCGGATGGCTGGAGAAACAGCTGGTCCTTCGTCCCATCGGACACAGTTCCTCTCTTTGATACCTTGAAGGGCTGACACGTGATAGATGATGGACTCTTTTATTCCCAGAGGTTACATGTATTTCCCACAGATGGAGTTTCATGGGGTCAGGTTGACTTCTCAGGAATTTGAAGCTAAAGCTGTTTGGACACAGAATGCCTTGGGAGGGGAGAGGTGCCCCCCACTGGCTGGGAGATTGGGGTTGAGGGAGCTCTGCACCAGGGGTTCTGGGAGCCTGAGAGTTTGGGGGTCTCGCCACACGCCCAGCTGGAAGACCCTTCTGCAGGTGCAGCACATCCAGATCCCTGGGTGCCGCCCAGGGGCCCCGCAGCTGAGGGAGGAGCAGGAAGGCCCACATGTCTGTCCACCTTCTTGCAGGGCTGGCCTCCAACAGGCGAACCAGGAGTGTTTGTTACACTTCCTCTCGCACGGCAGCTCACCTGTGTTGGTCCCAGGGCTGCCATGATGAACGAAAGGACACTGTCATCTCACAGTCTGGAGCCCCAGGCCCTGTACCTCTGAGGCCCGCGTAGGGCCCCCCCAGCCCAGCCCTGGCTGGCGGCGCTGCCCCTCTGTCCCACCCCTTGGCTGGGTGATGAACCGTAACCACGCATGGTGGCACAGACACCTAAGACCGTGTGTGAAAAAGTGTGTTAACATGTTGGACAGTGTGATTCCTATTTAAAATTTCTGTCAAATAGAAAACAGCGCCCTAAATGCAGAGTGGAGGTTGGCGAAATGCACTGGAAAGGCCTCCGGAGCTGGCGTGTCTGTGTGCAACGACGCTTTAAGCCTGTTTTCTTCATATACATTATACTGAATATATAAATGTACGGGTTTCTCATTTCTGCCGAAACACAGTGTCAGCAAGATCAGCGAGGGAGCAGGTGCGAGGTTCCTAGTCCCTATGCTGCTTCCCAAGATTTTCAGCAACTTTTGGATTAGTGTCAGTTTATTATTTTTTATTAAAAAAAGCTTTTTAAAAGGTAAATCTGTAGGTATTGGCCTTGAGAGGTGTGTGCATATGTTATTACATGGAAAGAGCCGGTGACAGAGTGACGTGTGCTGTATTACCCCTTTTTCAAAATAGGGGGTACAGCCGTTCTGGAAACCAGCATGGCGGTCTCCAAGAGCAAACACACAGCACCACGACCCCCAGCAGCTGCACTCCCAGGCACCTGGCCCACAGAAGGGTGACACTGATTCACCTCCAATCCTGCTCATAGCAGCATTAGTAGAAACAGCTGGAAACCACAGGTGTGCTAGCTGGAAATGACCCAGGCGTCATGAACTGTGGCACAGCTGTGCCGTAGACTACTGCTCTGCAGTCAGAAGGAGCGAGCTGATGATACCACAACCGGTGAACCTGGCATTATGCTGGATGAAAGGGCCAGTCCCCACAGGCTATAGGCTGTCTGATTCCATTTATAGAAACGGAGGTCATCCCGGTGGTTGCCCTGGGTCAGGGGAGTGGATGTGGCTGTGGGTGGCATGAGGGGTCCTCAGGGCGGTGGGTGTCCCTGATGAGCAGTGCCAGGACCCTGGCTGTGACGTTGTCACTGGAGGAAACTCAGTAACAGGGACACGGAGCTTCCCTGCACTGTTTCTTACAACTGCATGTAAATCTAAATTACCTCCAAGTAAAAAGATCAATGTTTTAAAAGCAGGGGAGCCTCACAGACATGTGCACAGGCTGCTGTGCAACACAGAGAAGGGGGTGGGAAGGTGACCGCTGACCGCTGACCCCTGGAGAGCAGCCCTGAGGGGAGATTGTTGCCAACCTCTCAGTGCTTGACTGTGCTGACAAGCATGGGGGACTTGGCGGATTTGTTTAGACCCATAAAGTAGACGATGAGATGGTTGGATGGCATCACCGACTCACAGAACATGAGTTTGAGCAAACTCTGGGAGACAGTGAAGGACAGGGAAGCCTGGCATGCTGTAGCCCATGGGGTCACAAAGAGTTGGACATGACTTAGCGCCTGAACAACAAGAAAAATAAAGTAGCCCAAAAAGTGTGCTGGGCGGGGGTGAGGGCAGAGATCGCCGCCTCGCCCGCCATGCTGGAGACACTGGCATGGCACCCCCGACGCCCAGTGCTGCTCCCTCTTGTCACAAATGCTCGCGGCTCACCCTCAGCTCAGCCCCTCACCACCAAGGGAGACCCACAGAGTGAAGGGGGTGATGTCTGGGTCCATAGCAGCACTCTACCCTGAGCCATCACCGTGGGCCAGGAGGCATCTGCAGGCCTTTCTGTGTCAGCTCAGGTCCCAGGAGAAGAGGCAAGTGGTAGTCCCCATTCTACAGAGATGAGGTGGGTAATTAAGTCGTTCATGCCTGACTCACACAGAGCATGCCATCGAAGCGTGTCCCACTTAGGGTGCCATCCCTGACACCCTTAGCTGTCCCCAGCTGTTCTGACCAAGGCCAGCCCGCCCCACAGGGGCCCTGGAGACCCGCACCCCAGCTCTGAAGGCAGCAGCTCAGGACCCAACGGAGGGATATGGCCAGCCGTGGGCACATTCCCCGCTGAGTGGTCTGCCTCTATGCGCCGACCCCCTTGCCCACGCCCCCGTCATGCCTGGGCTGCCCTTCTGCTCCCCGGAGCCCAGGGCCTGCCCAGAGCCGGGTACACACAGCATGCAAGTCTGGGTGAGCAGAGGTGGGGGCCCTTGGGACACTCACACAGCTCTTTTCCTCTGCTCCTCCAGGGATCTACAAAGGACACTGCTTTCGGATCAACCACTTCCCAGAGGACAACGATTATGACCATGACAGCTCGGAGTACCTCCTCCGTGAGTGCCAGGACCCTGCCTCCCCCTGGGTGTGGGACGGGGGACGGGCGGCAGGCAGGCGCTGGAGGAAGGACGGGCCCCGTGAGTGCAGAGGGGCCGGTCTCTGGTGCTCCCGACACTCCCCTCCAACTCAGGATACTGACTTCAGAGGATGGGGTGTGGTTAGGCCTGTTATGACATGCTGGTCACCCCCATGCGGTTACTGGGTGGGAGGACACACCAGGTTGGGGCTGGCAAGAGGGGAGGAGGGTGGGGCGTCCCGCTGCCCAGGGCTGCTACAAGTTGCTGTCTTCAGAGGAGCTGATCACAACAGCTGGTTCTGAGACAACGACGTTAGAGACGTTGGCTTGCCCAGGCCCAGCATCCCCGGGCGGCTGAGACACCCCAAGGGTACCGCCCAGCCAGCACTGGGCCTGCCTGCTTCTCCCCACCCTTACCCAGCAATCTACTATTGACAAGTCAGATTAAATCGCACACTGAGACAGCCGGCGGGTGCCAGGCGGCCTGTGGGACCAGCCTTGGGTCCATGGGCCTCAAGTCTCTCCAGCACCCACTGGTGGAGCCCCCAGCTCTGCCCCTGAGCCCCCTGCCCAGGTCCTGAGGCGGGGCTGGCCCCCAAACTGGAACCAGAAGTCAGAGGACAAACCCAGCCCCACACCCCAAATCCAGATCTCCTCCCCGGGCTGTGGCTACCTCCCTGGGAGGAAGGATGGAGCCTCAGCCAGGGGAGGAGCCTGGAAACGGAGAAACAGCATGGTTTTGAAGTCGCTCTCCCCTTCCACATCAGCCCAGACACACGCGGAGCTGCTCCCATCTGCTTCCCCGGGAGTGGGGCTGGCTTCATTTATGGAGACTCGATACCAGTGTCCACAGAGGGAACACAATTCACTCTGCACCTGCTTGTGGACTGTTTTTCCTAAGAGAAAGGACTGGTTCTGAGTCATCTCGTGAAAGAGAACAGCATGTGGTTCCCATGGAGTCCAGAGCCAGAACCGGAAACAATGTCGCCGGATCTGCCTCTTATCCCTCCCCCTCCCCTTCTGCTCTTCTTCCGGCCTGTCTTCTCTTTCTGCTTCCTGGGGGCCAGTGCTGACCCGAGCACACGCCTTCCTCGGGGCTGCCACAGAGGGTTGTGCAGGTTGCACACTGCACAACTAGGGGATGGCATTGGCGTGGACCGTGGCGTGAGTAACACCATGAGCTGCGCGGCATGCGGGCTGCACAGCCATCTAGGGTGGTCACTGGTGCTCAGCCCTGACTCAGAGCCCACCAGGGCATGCAGACGGTTCCCAAGGCTCTGGGGGCAGATCTGCTCCACTGCTGGGCCTTGGGACTGTGGGGAAGGGGACACCAGAGAAGCATCCACTCCCTCCCACTTCCCGCTTGAACTTGAGGTTAACTGGCCCTGGCTCTTCTTCTTTACCTCCCGCCCTGCCCCCACCCTGGTCCCCAGAGGGCTAGCATCTCTGGATGGGCCCCAAGACACATCAGCCCAGAGGTCAGATGCGTGGCTTCCTGGGGTCCCTGCCAGAGCAGAGGAGATGCTCAGACAGGAGGAAGGCAGGGCGTTTGGTGAAGGACTGATTACAGAGATGTGCAGGGATGGGGGAGGGGCAGTGAGCACACAGGCAGGGGCAGCAGAAGGACTCCTGGCCCTTGGCCTGCGTGGGCAACAGAGGCAGGTACAGGCTCCTGGACCAGAGGAGCTGTGAGGCCCGGGCCGCCAGGAAGGAGCTGTGGCTTGACAAAGGGACACAGCCTCCTCAGCCCCGTCCTCGTCCTCAGGAGGAAGCCAGGGCAGTAATGTCTCCAAAGCCAGAGTGAAGGGGCCCCAGTGATCTGGTCCCTGGTGTCAGCCGCCCAAGGCCCAAGGCAGAAAGGAGAAAGGTGGCTGAGGACCAGGAGCAGCAAACTGAGCCTGTGCCGCCCACTCACTGCCCACTCACTCCCCGGCCTCAGGATCACACTGCCCGCAATCCCCCGGGGTGCCCAGGGCTAGGCTCACACTGCCTGCAAGCCCCCTGGGGTGCCTGGCACCAGGCTCACTGCCCACAAGCCCTCGGAGTACCTGGTGCCAGTCTCACTGCCCACAAGCCCCCCGGGGTGCCCGGCACCAGGCTCACTGCCCACAAGCCCCTCGGGGTGCCCAGGGCCAGTCTCACTGCCCGCAAGCCCTCTGGGGTGCCCGGGGCCAGGCTCACTGCCCGCAAGCCCCTCGGGGTGCCCAGCACCAGGCTCACTGCCCGCAAGCCCCCTGGGGTGCCCAGGGCCAGGCTCACTGCCCACAAGCCCCTCGGGGTACCTGGTGCCAGTCTCACTGCCCGCAAGCCCCCCAGGGTGCCCGGCACCAGGCTCACTGCCCACAAGCCCCTTGGGGTGCCCAGGGCCAGTCTCACTGCCCACAAGCCCCTCGGGGTGCCCAGGGCCAGTCTCACTGCCCGCAAGCCCTCTGGGGTGCCCGGGGCCAGGCTCACTGCCCACAAGCCCCTCAGGGTGCCCAGGGCCAGGTGTGAGGCTGGGAGCACCCAGCAATGGTTTCCCAAATGAAATGAGGGCACGTCAGCGATGGAAGCTAACAGCCTGAGAAGGAAATGCTTCCTCTACCGTGCTCTGTGGGGAGATCAGTGGGTTCATTGAGGAGCCCAAGGAAGAGAAGGGTGCTGCCTCCAGGACTGTGACCTCGAGTTTTGGTGGAGTGGGGAGGGCAGAGCTGATCTCCATCAAGGGACTGGTGTTCCCCTCAAAGGCTGCAGAAACAACGAGAACTGGCCCTGAAGTTGAGCTCCAGAGAGCAGATAACTGAAGCTTAGGAAGCAGTCTAAGGAAGAACTAGGCAGAGGAAGTAGGTAATATTCCAGGACAGGCCAAGGTCCTGGGCACTGCGGCCAGCTGACCTGTGTTCCCTGATTCCCTGCCATTTCTCTCCCACCAGCCCAACTGGCCTCTGGAGTCCCTGTCCCCCTTGCCTTGGGCCTGGCCCCCCCCTTTCCCAGGCTCCGCGTTTTAGGCTCGGTGGAGGGTTTCTGTGCTAACCTCAAAGCGCTGGTGTCGGGGCTGCCAGAGCCCACGGTGTGCCTCTGGGCAGACGCAGATCCTTGCCAGGGCTGGATGTGGCCAGGAGTGGGCTGGCATCAGCCCTGCTCTGTGCAAGACCCGGCCTGCCCCTCGGTTGGCGCCCGCATGCCCAGCGCTCCAGACGAGCCCATGTGGTGAGGGATGGCCCTCACACGACAGGCAGGCAGGGTGCACAGCGGCTCTGGGCCTGGCTGACCTAGGCAACGTTAGAGGCTCTAGACTTTCCCGCCTCCAGCCCCTCGGACCCACCGCAGGACTAAGGCCTTGAGAGGGCCCCGGCCGCCGTGCTGGCCAGCGCACATCAGAGGAGCGTTTCAGAGGCCCACAGGAAACCTCCCCCAGGGCGGCGGCTGCAAGAAGGCTGGGGGTGGGGGCGGTGCGGGAAGAAGAGCCTCATTTGATGCCCCACACAAACCCCTCTCTGTGCACAGGGCATACACTGGTGGGCTTACAAACAAGGAGACAAGCGCTGCCTTCAGAGGCTGAAAGCGCCAAACCCCCTCAGCTGGCTCGCGAGGGAGTCCTTCCAGCACTCCAGTCCCATGGGCAGGCCTTTGCACCGGGCTGGGAGGCAAGCTCAGGGCTCCGTTTCCCCCCGCCCCTACCCTTCCTCCCAGCCAGGCCCGCCGGGAGCCGACATAGGGCCAAGTGCTCTGTGTATCTTATTCCACAGATTCTCACACAACCTTGACAAGGCAGCGTATTCTTCTCCTAAGGCTGCCATAATAAACTACCACAAAGGAGGAATCTGTGAGGGGTCCTCCCACAGCTTCCCAGCGGCCTCCCTGGGGGCACTGAGGGGCTCTCCTCCCGTCTGGCTGGCAGAAGTGTGACCCACACCCAGGGAAAGGCTAAGAGAGACCCGGGCAGAGGTGACTCCAGGCCACTCGGCACATGGGGGAGTGACCGTAGGCCAGGGGCATCACTTGCTGGTCCAGCCTGCCGCCCCACCAGCCACTCCCTCCCTACCTCGGGTCTACGGGGCCAGAGGGGAACCTTCAAGGTCAGGGCGCTCCCCCGTGCCCCCCAGGTGGGCCCGTAAGGAGGGTCGGTCTCACGGCCTCTCTGCTCTGTCTCTGCCGGCCAGGCATCGTGCGTGCCTCCAGCGTCTTCCCCATCCTGAGCACCATCCTGCTCCTGCTCGGCGGGCTCTGCATCGGCGCCGGCAGGTTCTACAGCCGCAAGAACAACATCGTGCTCAGCGCCGGCATCCTCTTCGTGGCCGCAGGTGAGCTGTCCGCTCGGGTCCCTGCTGCACACAGCGCTCCCCCGGGGGTGGGGGGAGCAGGCAGGCGGACAGTGGGATCCCTGCGGGTGACTCACCTCAGCAGTCCAGGGGGGCGGGCAGGGGATGGGGAGCAGAAGCCCAGTGGGTATCAGGCCTCCTTCTGGGGTGATAAAATGATCAGGACCTAGATACAGGTGGTGGTCGTACTAGATGGCATTGAAGTGTGCACTTTAAAGGATTAGTTTTATGTTCTATGAACTCCACCTCAATTAGAAATAATAATAGCTAATCCAGGTATGAAAATGCCACAAAGGGGTGCCTTACAAGCCTGTCTCGGGGGAGCCTGGCTGATGCAGGGATCAGGGAGGGACTCAGAAGGACTCTCAGAAGCCAAGCCCTGAAGGAGCTGTCCACGTAAAGACAGGTGAAGGGCACACGGCCAGGGAGGGTGCAACAGCAGAGAAGTCAGCCTGCTTGGGCCGGGTGAGTGAGGAGGCGAGGGGTTAGGGTCAGGGATGAAGCCTCCCCCGCCCATCCTTACTGCCCGCGTCTCCTGGCCAAGAGACACCACTCCCTTCCCGGTGGCTCCAAAATGGCTTCACACTTGCTCGTCTGAGCCCAGCTGCAGACAGCACACTGCACGCCCTGACGCTGCAGACGTGGAGAAGACCCCATCCAGTGGAGAGCCCAGCGGGCCTGAGTTGCTGGTGTGGGCAGCGAGGCCGCGTTTGAGGGGCTCAGCTCAGCCATGACCTCCTCCGGCCTCCAGGAGGCCCCCAGGAGTGAGGAGAACGGTCCAGCCAAGGTCCCAGGGCTGCTTGTTGGAACAGGACACCTTATTTCTTGGCCTAATTCCAGCAGATCGATGCCAGAAATGTAAGGAAGTGCAGAAACTTCCCTAAATTGTCATCGCAGCTCCTGGCACTGTCCTAACAGTGGTGTTTTCCTTGCAAAGAACCTTTTGTCTTCTACCAGCCTGATGAGGAGGAGCGGCACAGGGGAACAGTGAGCGCGAGGCCCAACTCGGCCCAGGCCTGTCCGCTCCCTGCGCCTGGCCGCTGAACCCTGAGTCGGCTGAGGTGCCCAGAGAGAGGCAGTGAGAACGCCAGGCTCCGGCAGCCATGCCTCCTTCCCTGCGCCCACGGGGCCTCGCCAGGTGACTGGCCCACACAGGGCCCAGTGGTCATCCTCACCCCCACTGCCTCTCATGGCTTCTCTTGGAGACAGAAGGTGCCTTTCGCTTCTCTTACAGAGCTGGGGCCAGCGCAGTTCAGGGTCGGGCTCAGAAGCCCTTGGCCACGGCTCCCGGCTGCCATCTTATGCTCTTCCTGCTCCCCCACTTGAGGCTCTGTCTCCTTCCAGGGCAGTAACTGCACGTGTGTGTATCTGAGTCTGTGTGTGTGTGTGTGTGTGTGTGAGGCGGAATGTGTGTGTGTGTGTGTGTGAGGGGGAATGTGTGTGTGTGTGTGAGGGGGATGTGTGTGTGTGTGTGAGGGGGGATGTGTGTGTGTGTGTGAGGGGGGATGTGTGTGTGTGTGAGAGTTTGTGTGTGTGTGAGGGGGAATGTGTGTGTGTGTGTGAGGGGGATGTGTGTGTGTGTGTGTGTGAGGCGGGATGTGTGTGTGTGTGTGTGAGGCAGGATGTGTGTGTGTGTGTGTGTGTGAGGGGGGATGTGTGTGTGTGTGAGAGTTTGTGTGTGTGTGAGGGGAGATGTGTGTGTGTGTGTGAGGGGGGATGTGTGTGTGTGTGTGAGGGGGGATGTGTGTGTGTGTGTGAGGGGGGATGTGTGTGTGTGTGTGAGGGTGTGTGTGTGTGTGTGTGTGGGTGTGAGGGGGAATGTGTGTATGTGTGTGAGGGGGATGTGTGTGTGTGTGAGGGGGTGTGTGTGTGTGTGTGAGGGGGTGTGTGTGTGCATGAGGGGGGATGTGTGTGTGTGTGAGAGTTTGTGTGTGTGTGAGGCGGGATGTGTGTGTGTGTGTGTGTGCATGAGGGGGGATGTGTGTGTGTGTGAGGGGGGATGTGTGTGTGTGTGTGAGGGGGATGTGTGTGTGTGTGAGGGTGTGTGTGTGTGTGTGTGAGGGTGTGTGTGTGTGTGTGCATGAGGGGGGATGTGTGTGTGTGTGAGAGTTTGTGTGTGTGTGAGGCGGGATGTGTGTGTGTGTGTGTGCATGAGGGGGGATGTGTGTGTGTGTGAGGGGGGATGTGTGTGTGTATGTGAGGGGGGTTGTGTGTGTGTGTGTGATGGGGGATGTGTGTGTGTGTGTGAGGGTGTGTGTGTGTGTGTGAGGGGTGTGTGTGTGTGTATGTGAGGGGGGTTGTGTGTGTGTGTGTGTGATGGGGGATGTGTGTGTGTGTGTGAGGGTGTGTGTGTGTGTGTGAGGGGTGTGTGTGTGTGTGAGGGTGTGTGTGTGTGAGGGGGGATGTGTGTGTGTGTGAGGGGGTGTGTGTGTGTGAGGGGGGATGTGTGTGTGTTTGAGAGGGGATGTGTGTGTTGTGTGTGTGAGAGGGGATGTGTGTGTGTGTGTGTGAGAGGGAGGATGTGTGTGTGTGTGAGGGTGTGTGTGTGTGTGTGAGGGGTGTGTGTGTGTGTGTGAGGGTGTGTGTGTGTGAGGGGGGATGTGTGTGTGTGTGAGGGGGTGTGTGTGTGTGAGGGGGGATGTGTGTGTGTGTGAGAGGGGATGTGTGTGTGTGTGTGTGAGAGGGGATGTGTGTGTGTGTGTGTGAGAGGGAGGATGTGTGTGTGTGTGTGTGTGTGAGGGGTGTGTGTGTGTGTGTGAGGGGGATGTGTGTGTGTGTGTGAGGGGGGATGTGTGTGTGTGTGAGAGGGGATGTGTGTGTGTGTGTGAGGATGTGTGTGTGTGTGAGGGGGGATGTGTGTGTGTGTGTGAGGGGGGATGTGTGTGTGTGTGTGAGGGGGGATGTGTGTGTGTGTGAGGGGGGATGTGTGTGTGTGTGTGTGTGAGGGGGGATGTGTGTGTGTGTGTGAGGGGGATGTGTGTGTGTGTGAGGGGGGATGTGTGTGTGTGTGTGTGTGAGGCGGGATGTGTGTGTGTGTGTGTGTGTGTGAGAGAGGGGATGTGTGTGTGTGTGTGAGGGGGGATGTGTGTGTGTGTGTGAGGGGGATGTGTGTGTGTGTGAGGGGGGATGTGTGTGTGTGTGTGTGTGCATGAGGGGGGATGTGTGTGTGTGTGAGAGTTTGTGTGTGTGTGAGGCGGGATGTGTGTGTGTGTGTGTGTGAGGGGGGATGTGTGTGTGTGTGTGAGGGGGGATGTGTGTGTGTGTGTGTGTGTGAGGGAGGATGTGTGTGTGTGTGTGTGTGATGGGGGATGTGTGTGTGAGGGGGGATGTGTGTGTGTGTGTGTGTGTGAGGGAGGATGTGTGTGTGTGTGTGTGTGATGGGGGATGTGTGTGTGAGGGGGGATGTGTGTGTGTGTGTGAGGGGGGATGTGTGTGTGTATGTGAGGGGGGTTGTGTGTGTGTGTGTGAGGGGGTTGTGTGTGTGTGTGAGGGGGGATGTGTGTGTGTGTGAGGGGGTGTGTGTGTGTGTGTGAGGGGGGATGTGTGTGTGTGTGAGAGGGGATGTGTGTGTGTGCATGAGGGGGGATGTGTGTGTGTGTGTGAGGGTGTGTGTGTGTGTGTGTGAGGGGGGATGTGTGTGTGTGCATGAGGGGGGATGTGTGTGTGTGCATGAGGGGGGATGTGTGTGTGTGTGTGAGGGGGGATGTGTGTGTGTGTGTGTGCATGAGGGGGGATGTGTGTGTGTGAGGGGGGATGTGTGTGTGTGTGTGTGCATGAGGGGGGATGTGTGTGTGTGTGAGGGGGGATGTGTGTGTGTGTGTGAGGCGGGATGTGTGTGTATGTGTGTGTCTGAGGGGGAATGTGTATGTGGAGCGTGTATATGTGTGTTTATTTCTGAAAGGGAATGTGTGAGTGAGAAGCATGTGCGTGTGTGTGTATCTGAGCAGGGATGTGTGTGTGTGAAGCATGTGTGTGTATCTGAAGAGGAATGTGTGTGTGTGTGTGTGTGTATCTGAGTGGGGATGTGTGTGTGTGTGGAGCATATGTGTGTGTCTGAGGAGGAATATGTGTGTGTGAGGAGCATGTGTATGTATGTGTGTCTGAGGGGGGGTGTGTGTGTGTGTAGCACGTGTGGTGTGTGTGTGTGTGTGTGTGTGTATGGGTGCACACCCATGTTGGGAAGCAGAGCCTGTGTTTAGGTCTCCTCAGAAGTTGGCCCCTCCTTCTCCTCACCATGGCCCAGAACAGGGAGGAGGCAGGAGGGCATGAACATTCTGTCTCCTCCTTGAAGCGGTCAGGTTTCTCAAGGTTGGACCCTAAAGAAGTCCCTGCTGTGGCGTTTGAACACTGTCCCCGCTCCTTCGCCGAGGAATGAAGGAAAGACTCCCACTAACACGAGTGCCAGGTGTTCTGTAGGCCGGCCTATCATCCCAGCTCCTGAGGAGGCAGGTGGTGGCCAGGTGGCTTTCCTGAAGTCACACGCTGCCAAAGTCATGGCTGAGCCCAGGGCTGTCGGCCTCAAAAGCGAGGTGCCCTCGGCCTGTGCCCCCAGGAGGAACCACTTCAAAGGCATCTCCAGATGCTGCGAGTCACCAGAGGGCCCGCAGAGACGGAGTCCCGAGACAGTCAGCTGAAAACACAGGTCCTGCCAGAGTGGAGAGGACAGGCAGCCACAAAGAACAAGGGCCACAGCAGGCAAGAAGGGGATTCTCGTCCATTCCCGTTTATCCCCAGGATCCTGGGCTCTGACTGTGGCCACAGAGTCACGTGCAGGGGCCAGCAGTGAGGTGAGACAGGCCCATGAATAATTCCAGGTGGACAATGATCCTCAGGACAAGTAAGGTCCAAAGGCTGGGAAAGTAAGAAGAAGACTGCCCTGTCAGGGCCCCGCCTCCTGGGGGAACTGTTAAGTGAAGAGGCAAGGGGCCAAAGGGTATTCTGCAAAGAAAAAAATGGAAGAGAGAGACAGAGAGGGAGGAAGGACTGACTATGGATATAGAAAGGACAGAAGAAACAAGACAATAGCTGCCTTCAGGGGAGGAACTGGGTAGCTCAGAGCCTGTGTTTTATTTTATTATTCACCAAAACTCAGTACTTTATTACTCATTCAAAATTAACTACTTTTACGGAGAAGGCGATGGCACCCCACTCCAGTACTCTTGCCTGGAAACTCCCATGGACGGAGGAGCCTGGTGGGCTGCAGTCCATGGGGTCGCGAAGAGTCGGACAGGACTGAGGGACTTCACTTTCACTTTTCACTTTCATGCATTAGAGAAGGAAATGGCCACCCACTCCAGTATTCTTGCCTGGAGAATCCTAGGGACCGGGGAGCCTGGTGGGCTGCCGTCTATGGGGTCGCACAGAGTCGGACACGACTGAAGGGACTTAGCAGCAGCAGCAGCACTTAAAAATTAGCAACCAGAACAAAGACATACCACACAGGGGAGTGGCCACCTGCACCTTGCTCCACCCATCCGCCCCTGCTCCGCCCACCTACCCTTGCTCCGCCCACCAGCCCCTGCTCCGCCCACCCTTCCCTGCTCCACCCACCTGCCCCTGCCCCGCCCATAGCACTTACCCCGCCCACCAGCCCCTGCTCCGCCCATCTCCCTGCCCCACCCACCAGCCCATGCCCCGTCCACCAATCCCTGCTCCGCCCACTTGCCCCGCCCTCCTCTCCTCACCCCGCCCCCGCTGAGGGTCTAACCTCTCGCTCCCACCCCCTCTCCGGATCCGCTTTCAGGCCTCAGTAATATCATCGGCATCATCGTCTACATTTCCAGCAACACGGGCGACCCCAGTGACAAGCGCGACGAAGACAAGAAAAACCATTACAACTATGGCTGGTCTTTTTACTTCGGAGCCCTGTCGTTCGTTGTGGCCGAGACCGTGGGCGTCCTGGCGGTAAACATTTACATTGAGAAGAACAAGGAGCTGCGGTTTAAGACCAGACGTGAGTTCCTCAAGGCCCCCTCCTCGTCGCCCTACGCCAGGATGCCGAGCTACCGGTACCGGCGCCGGCGCTCGCGATCCAGCTCCAGGTCCACGGAGGCCTCGCCTTCCAGGGACGCGTCACCGGTGGGGCTGAAGATCACCGGGGCCATCCCCATGGGCGAGCTGTCCATGTACACGCTGTCCAGGGAGCCCCTCAAGGTGACCACGGCCGCCAGCTACAGCCCGGACCAGGATGCTGGCTTCCTGCAGGTGCACGGCTTCTTCCAGCAGGACCTCAGCATGCTGAGCCGGAGGACCACGCCCGTGTGAGCCCTGCTCGGCCTGTCTGCGCCAGCCTCTCCCCAGATCGGCTGCCTGGACCCCCCGGGGCCTCTGACCCCCCCCCTAGAACGGACCGAGGACAGACTAAAGCCAAACCCCACCCTCCCGGGTCCCCAAATGCTTGGAGGGCTGGCTTAGAGCAAAGCCCGGGGGAAACAGGAACTGGAAGCGAAATGGCTGACTTTATCCCCAAATGTGGCTTTTGATGCCGGGGGTCCCAAAAGCTCCCAGGAGGCCCCAGAGCACTCTGGAGGCAGCATGGCCAAACCCACCTGGGAAACAAAACTGAGCCATTATCTCCTCTTGGGACCAAATCCTGCCTGAAGAGCAGTGTTCCGGGCCCCCCTCCCTGCCCGGCGTCCTGGCCCCCTGGAGCCTTTGGTCGCTGGCCAGCTGCTTTTGGACGTGAGGTTCCCGTGTCTGTGAGCCAGAGGCGAGGAAGCTGAAGCTCGTCCCTGCCTCTCTGTCTGTCTGTCTGTCTGTCTCTGGCAGCCGCCAGTTGTTGAGATGGCCGCGATCCTAAGGACAGAGCCTGTGACCACCTGGTGCTTTGGCCTTTGTGCTGCCTTTGGCCTGGGGTCTCCGAGGCCTGTGGAGGTATCTGAAGGTGGGGGGCTGGGCGTAAGTTAAAGGCTTTCCTCTTCACTTCTGGAAGTTTCTGCTCACAGAAAGGGTAGAATACGCTGACTGTACTTCAGAGCCTGGAAGATTCTACGGTCAGAGGAAAGGTGGCTGAGCGGCCTCTTACTGTGTCCCTTCCCACCCCTGCCCGCTGGCCTGAGGAGCAGCACTGTCCCTCCTAGGGGTCATGCTGGGAGGGACAGACCCCCCTCCCAGGGGTTGGCAACAGGAGCCTGGACTTTGTGCAAGAAAGGGAGACCCGAGGGTGAACAGAGAGGAAAAGCCCCATTTCCCAGGTGGCCACTCATCAGAAAAGCCAGGACACTCGTCCCCTCTTGAAAAGCAGCAGCAGCCCCTGCCCCACCCCGCGACTCGCTCCCGCTGCCACCACCCGGAAGCGCCGGTGAGGAAGTGGGGAAAGCAGCACCAAGTGGACGTCCCGGCCCCGGGAAGGGAGGCTGGCGGGTCCACGGCTGGTGTTTTGCCAGCAGTTTCTCCCCTAGAAGCGAGCAGAGAACCTGGAAGCCTGTCGGTCTCAGAGGATCGCTTTCTGGAGCCAACCCTCTTTTATACAAATGCGGGCTTTCTAACGACAAACCCTTTCTTACTTTTTGAAACCTGGCGATGGCTCTAGAGCAGTTGCCGTGATCCCAGTAGCTGTCGTACTTAGAAGTGACGAGCAAACTCTTACCTCAGCCACCTGCTCATGGACCCCCGGGGTGGACTAGGCCCAGGAGTTCAGTCCGGGTCACAGTCACTGCTCTCCTCTGCCGCCCCAGAGGGTGCCCCCACCTGGCCCGCCCCGGTGGCTGCGTGCCAGGGCCCCTCCGCTTGCTCGAAACCCTTCCCTGCGTCAAGGTTGGCTCTGTGTGCTCCGTCCAAGCATGTGCGGCCGGCCCCCACCCTGTCCCTCCTCCTTCTCCAGGCCCTGACACCATCTCACCAGGCTGGAAGGACGGGGAGAGATATGGGGGCCCGCCCCCCAGCAAGGTCACCTCGAAAAGCAGGCAGCCTTGTCCTTCCTTCCATGTCGGCCACTTCCTCCTGCCTCCCTGGGAACATCCATCATCTCATGGAGAAAGCTGTGTTCCGATGAATCCTACCTCTCACCCTGTCCCAGCAGAGAACGCGGGGCCCACTCTCGGGACCAGGAAAGGGATTGGAGGGACGGAGAGCAGGGAGCAGAACACCTCAGCGCCTCTGGTCGTCACAGCCTTTCTCCCCCCTCCCCCCCCGCCACCCCTGCCCGGGCGCCAGTCACCCCCCATTGAAGCCCACCCGTCCCTGTGCCCAGGGGCTCTGGGCGGCCTGTGCCTGTCCCCCCAACGCCCCATGCCCTCCACCCTTCCATCCTGCCCTTGTGTCTCGCCAGTTACACACCTGTGAATCCTGTACTTACTACTGGTTTGGGGTTGTTAGTTCTGTCTTTTTTTTAATTAAATAAAAACATTTTTAAAACATTCTCCTCTTGATGTTGGGTGGGGAGGGCGAGAGCTCCCTTCAAGTCCTTGTGGGCAGTCAGTGTCCTTGGGTCTGGGAGACCCCCGAGGAGAAGGGGAGAGCAGGGTGGACCCTGTGCTGGCCAAGGCCAGTTTCTCTGCTTCTGGTCCGGGCCACCGGCCACCTCCCTGTCCCCACCAGCTGGGTTTAGGCTCCTGGGTGGGTCCATGGAGCTGCCTGTTCACAGAAGAGGGGCAGGCCACCCTTGTGTGGTGTGGACATCTGAGAGCTGAGCAAGCCAGGTCCATCTTCAGAACCTGCAGGATACGTCCGGCCGGAGAGAGCCACAGCCTCAGGGGCGCTAAGCTGCCTGTTGGGCTTCTGACTAGTCCAGTAACCAACCTCCTTTCCCCTTCAGATTCCTGAATGAATGAGAAATAGAGGATTACTGTCCCCAGGTGTGAGGTTTATGCCTAGAGGAGCTGGACAGGAGGATGTGACTCCAACCACAGGCCAAATGGGAAAAGGGACCCGAGGGGCCCTCTGACGAGGACGCCGCACCTGCCAGCCCATCGGGATAACGCCAGGCCTGTGCCTCCAGGTGGGCGCTGGCAGGAGAACCCGCAGCAGTGCCTCCCCGCCCCACCGGAGCCCTGGCGCCCCCGCTTCCAGTCACACCCGCCTTTCTGGACGGATTCCGTGAGTCTCCCTCCCAGGACCTGTGGCCTTCTCTGGTCTCTCGGAGCCGAGATGCACAGGCCTCTCAAGCCTCCTTCACGAGAAGGCTGCTGTTGTGGCCCCCGCGTCCTGGCCCATGCGGCCGCAGGAAACTCCCCTGGCCTGTCTGAGCATTCAGCCCTGGCCTTTTAACCCTCTTTCCTCCTGCCCGAGACGGGCCCCCGGAGAAACTGATGTTCCCAGATGTGCCAAGCTGACGGGTCCTGTGGTGGGGGACCCGCCCCTCCACTGACCCGGCTGAGCTCCGGGCTTGCAGCTCCAAGCTGGAGCCAAGCCACCCCGCATCAGCGCCAGGTGCCAACAGTTCTGTTTATTCTTAGCCCTGAGGAAACTCTGGCTCAGCACAAGCTCTGCAGCCATCCTGGGCAGACGCCCGTGCGGTCTGCATTTAGTGACACGCTATGGCCTCCGTCCAGTGTGGGGCTCTCGCCGTCATGCGTTTCAGTTCGGCTACAGATTCGGCCTCCGTGACCTGCAGGGTGAGATCTGAGGGAACTGATGTAGAAGCAGGTGTTCTAGGGCCCGGGTCAAGAACCCCCAGGCCCCTCCTCCAGCCCCACCTCACCCTGCACCCGTATCACTCAGACTAACGACATAGCCAGCCGCCCTGAATGCAGAATGGCTTAATCAGTGCAAGTGTATCTCTCACTCATGAAGTTCCATCAGTGGGGTAGGTGGGAGACGCTCCGCTCCCAACAGTCGATCACGGGTTCAGAGCCCCACGCTGTGTAGACTCTGCCATCTTCCAACACGAGCATCTAAGGTCGCCCTTGGCATTGACCTCCAGTGGGCAGATGGAGAAGGGAAAGAGCAGGTGAGCTTGAGTAGAGGGTGCTGTGAGAAGTTGTAATGGACCGGGAAGCTGTGGCTCCTCCTTCTGCCCACGTGCCCCCTTCTGCCCGCTGCCCAGAGCTCAGGGGCACAGTCACAGCTGAGAGCCAGGGGAGACGGGATGTGCAGTCTAGCCCCGGCGGGAAGGAGTGTCGCTTGGGGCACAGCTGGCCACTCTCAGCTCTGGGTCTGTGTCTGGGCCCCTCCCTCTTTTGCCTCCCCCTCCTCAATCTTCCTGGGAGTGCCTGCTTGGAGCTGACCCCTTTACGAGGACTGCATTCCCCGCTGTGCGTCCTGAGTCTCTCCCTCAGCTCCAGAGTTGAAGTCTGGCCTCTTCTCTGCTCTGGATGTCACATCTGTAAAATGGGTCCAGCAACCCTCTTCCTGGGTTAGACGAGCAGGCTCAAGCTCAAGCCTTGACCCAAACAAGAACCGCAGAATTACTGGATGCCAGGACCAGCATGTGAAAGTGAAAGTCACTCAGTCGTGTCCGACACTTTGCAACCCCATAAACTATAGCCCGCCAGGCTCCTCTGTTCATGGGATTCTCCAGGCAAGAATACTAGAGTGGGTTGCCATTCCCTTCTCCAGGGGATCTTCCCAACTCAGGGATCCAATCCAGGTCTCCCACTTTGCAGGCGGGTTCTTCACCATCTGAGCCATCAGAGAAGCCCAAGGATACTGGAGTGGGTAGCCTGTCCCTTCTCCAGGGTGTCCTCTTAACCCAGGGATGGAACTGGGGTCTCCTGCATTGCAGGTGGATTATTTACCAGTTGAGCCACCAGGGAAGCCCAGAACCAGCATGGACAGCAGGTATGCAAGAGTTCCCTCATTCAATGTGCTCATCATAGAAGAGAGGGCAAGTCCAAAGAAGGAGGTGAGGGTGGTGGAAGGGGTAACGAAAGGAAGGAAGGAATGTTTTTGAGGATTTTCATGACAAACCCAAAGGGAGGCTGCACTCGCCTGGAGGTTCTCGAGTGGGGCTTCTTTACTTCCGCGACAAGTGTCTAGAGACATTCCCGGCTGTCAGGACTGGGAAGGTGTGCTGCTGAGAAGGCGGGTGGAGGCCAAGGGTGGTTCAGTCGCTCGGTCGTGTCCGATTCTTGCAGCTCCATGGATTAGAGCCTGCCAGTCTTCTCTGTGGGATGTCCCAGGCAAGGACACTGGAGTGGGTGCCATTTCCCTTCTCCAGGCTAAGGGTGCTGCTGCTAAACATCCTACGGGGCAAGCCCCTCCCCCACTCCCAAGAATGATCTGTTCCAAAATGTCAGTGATTCCCAGCCTGGGTGTTTTGGGGAGGGAAACTGAGACCCAGAAAGTATGAAGATCACGCAGGGCAGTTTTGGTACTTGCGTATAGGCTGTGGACGTACTTGGAACCTTACTCATTTATACTTGGTGTTTCCTTCCCTGCAGTGAGCCAACAGTTTTGAAAACAGAAGTCAGGGGAGGAAGGAAAGGCTTCCCTCTGGGGCTGTTGGGAGAAGGGACAGACTTCCCCTTCCGCAAACATCCGTAAACTCCCCCTTGAAGGGAGCTTTCAGGAGTGTCTGTTGACTAAGGAAACAACACTCAAGGAATTCCCCAGAAGGAACTGGTCCACGAGAGTCCTGGGAGGCAGTGCTCTGAGAGCCTGGCCACAACAGTCTGTGTCCAGCACACTCTGGTTTGGGAGAAGCCTGTCATCCGGCCCATCCAGGCACCGTCACCCCTGCCTCAGTGGTCCCTGGGAAGATGCTTTCTCTGCAGACCCTGTGACCCCCCAGCCCCACGGGGACTTCCCAGTTCCACACAGGTGATAACTGCAAGGGGAGGGTCCTGGCCTGGGTCCCCAGCATGGAGCTGAAAAGAAGGCAGGCCTGTGGAAAGGAGACGCTGGGGGTGGGGGTGGGGCCTCCCTGCAGGGAACTCAGAGCCAGCACGTGACCCCCTGCACTGGTTCCCAATATAGCACAGGCCGCCTGCCTGGCCATCCGCCCCGCCCTGGAGCTGGGGGGAGGGGGCGGGAGGGGAGCAGGGACCGAGGAGGCCTCTGAAGCCAGAGCAGAGAGGGGCAGATACACCTGATGCAGATAGTTTTAAACTTGCAGCTTCCAATAAAACCGCCTCAGGAGCGGAGGTCTGCAATCAGAGGGCGATGGGCCCACCTGCTCACGCTCACAACTGCAGGAGAATGGGGCTGGAGGGACCTGGGGTCCTGATCTTTGTCCCCTGATAAGAGCCCTCAGAGATACATTAACCCCCATGAGATCTCCCCTGATGCTGGGAAAGACTGAAGGCTGGAGGAGAAGGGAACGACGGCGGATGAGACGGTTGGATGGCGTCACTGACTCAGTGGACATGAATTTGAGCAAACTCCGGGAGATGCTGAAGGACAGGGGAGCCCTGGGCCACAAAGAGTCAGACACAACTGAGTGACGGAATGACAAGATCTCCAGAACCCACTAATCCCACTGCAAATAGTCAGGTGCTTTTTAAAACAAATACTCCTCACATTTCTCTCATTCTAAGAGTATTATACTTTACCTTTAAAAAAATCTGCAAAACACAGAAACGTTAGAGAAGGAAACAGTACCAACCAAAAGCCCAGCACCTGAGAGGTCAGCTGAGGTCAGCACCACTGAGAGGTCGCTGCCCCCGACTGTGTGTGGGTCAGGCCCCGCTCGCTGTCCCCATGAGCATCTTCCCACATCTCTACTTTGGACTATTCCTTGGAAACATAGCCTTTCGCGAATCGCCCAGACACCCCGCCTCTTCCCTAACTGACGCCAGATGCAGTCCCTGAACCCTGAACGGCATCTGGGTGGAGTCGAGGTGCCGGGACGCTCGGGCTGGCTTTGGTGGAGCCGAGGTGCCGGGACGCTCGGGCTGGCTTTGGTTAGGATCTGGTGACTTCTCCGGAATTCTCCAAGCAGGAAGGAATGTGGGGGTCCCAGAGGTGGCAGAGCATCACCCCCACAGCTCTCCCAGCACCCAGCTGGAAGCCCGCCGAGGTCGAGGGGAGAGGAGGCGGACTCCACTTGCTGACGGGGGACAACTGGTCCTGGAGGCCGTGGGGGCAGGGTTAGGCTGCGGCATTTGGAGAAGGCACTCCGGCCCTGGCCTCTCCAGGACCCTCCCTGCCTCCAGCCTTTGTCTCCACCCGCCAGCCCCCTCCCATCCTCCGTCTCTGCTGAGCCCTCTGGAACCACCTGCATTTTGAAAGCCCCGCACTGAGGTCTCTGTCCACCTCCTTGGACAGACGGAACCTTTCCTCCCCCAAGGACTCCGGTTTCCCAAGGACTCTCGTTTCCCCAGCCCTCCTGGTAGGAGCCGTCCATCCTCCTGCCGGGGCCCCTGCCAGACTGCCCGGCCCCTCCTCAGTCCCAGGAGGTGCAGGGCTGGGAAGGGTGAGAGGGGGCCTCAGGGTCCAGAGAAAGCCAGGGCAGAGACACCTGTTTTAAAGCTTGCAACTCCTGACAAAACCCAGGAGCAGAGGCCACCAGAGGCGGTTCTGCACTCATGTCCCTGGACCCGTGACCGCAGGAGGTGAGCGGTGACTCCCCACTCCCCGCCCTCCTGGGGAAGAGCCTTCTCCGAGGCCTGGGGACACCCTCCTGAACCCTTCCTCAGCACTGACACCTCCTGAACGCCCTCCTGCACACCCCTTCACATCATCTCAGGCTTCTCCTTGGGCGAGAAGCCCTCCTCCACACCCCAGGCCCTGCCACATCAGTGGCCAGTGGCCGACCATCGACTCCTGGCCTCGCGGCTCCCCTGCAGTGACCTTCTCACATCCAAGTGCCTCCCTTCCGTCCCGCCGCGGTCTTCAGGGCCCTCTTCCTCTCCGGGCATAGCTTCCAGTGCCCCCAGTTCCGCCCCACGCAGTACGCCTGCCCCGCAACCTCATCAAGCCCTCCAGGGCTTGACCTCATCATCGTGACCTTGCTGTGTCCCAGGGCGACCCCAACCATGAGCTAACTGCCCCAAGCAGCCCAGACCCGCACACCGTCCGCTGCCGCCTTCAGCCCCCTCGGCCTCGACCTTCAAGTTTCCCTTCTTCCATCTCACCTGCATCCCCACACCCGAACTTCTAGGTGAAGCCAGAGAAAGTCAAATCCAAGCCAGGGCCTGCAGCGGGCGGAGCAGTGGCCCCACAGACATCTGAGCCGGACGCCCAGAGCCTGACTGTTCATGGCAAAAGGGACGATGCGGTGAGATTAAACCGCAGATCCTGAGATGGGGAGATGGTCCTGGAGTACCTGAGTGGGCCCCCCGTAACCACAAGGGTCTACTTAAGGGCAAGAGGGCAGCTGGAGAGTCAGAGAAGGGGGACGGGACGATGGAAGCAGGTCAGGCGACAGGCTCTCTGACTCAGGGGGAGGAGACGGGGGCCCCTGGACGGAGGGAGGCTGTCTGTGACTCCCAGGCTGGACCAGGGGCAGCACGCCCGTGGCTGCAGAAGGTTCCGGGCGCACGATGCAGGGAGGCAGAGGACGTGGCAAAAAGAGGTTGAGACCAGCTGGACGACACACACCCAAGGCCATCTCTCAGCCTGATTGAGACTTAGCTCAAAATCAGATCGACACGTTTCTGAGGAAGGTTCACTGGGCCCCCACACAGGTGTGCCTCAGCCCCGGCTCCACACGAGGCCCACTGCTCAGAGGTATCTTCCTTGCTGTAACTATGTCTGGTTCTTCTTGGGACAAGTGGATGCTGGTTCATCTGGACGAGTCAAACATGGACAACTCCCGGTGAGCTGAGCAGGGCATCTCCACCTTGAAGACTATGGTAGGAATGCCAGTCTTCCTCGTGGACTAGGTCACAGGGGTGGTGACGGTGCCTCCCTCCCTCCTGGGGCACCCCTCAGCACCTGGAAGAAAACGTGCCACTTGCCCAAGCTGTGCTGGGCCTGCCCAGCTGTCTTCTTATGCCCACGTCCTCTGGGTCGCCTAGTGGAGTCGGTTATTTGAGCTCTGTACCCTTCTTTCAGTCCATCTGTCTGTCCACTCAGCCATCCATCCTTCAGCAAACACTTATGAAGACCCAACGCTGGGCTCCATTCAGGGAGTTCTCTGAGGGAAGCCAGAACGAGCACAGAAGACGGTTCTGTGTCTCTACCCTCTAGAAGCTACAGCCCATCAGGGAAAGCTGACCCACCGGCAGTCTACAGATGATAATAGCAAAACCCTCCTGAACCCGGTGCCTAACGTCGATATATTCGCTGGGGCTGCCGTGACAGAAAGGGCTTCCCTGGTGGCTGACAGTAAGGAACCTGCCTGCAATGTAGGAGACCTGGGCTCAATCCCTGGGTCGGGAAGAAAGACCACAGACGGGGTGACCTGAATGGCAGCATGTGTCCTCTCACAGTTCTGGGGGCTGGGAGCCCGGCTCACAGTACCAGCGCAGCGTGTTCTGAGATGCGCTCTCCTCCTCGTCTTCTCGTGACGTCCTCCCGTGGCCGAGAGGAAGACAAAGGAAGCTCTCCCGTCTCTCCTGGTAACAGTGCCTGCTCAGCTCCCAAGGCCCAGCTCCGAACGCCGTCAAGCCAGGGGTCGGGCCTCGTCACCGGCATTTAAGGGGACCTAGTTCAGTCCACAGCACCTCCCTCGGGCTGAGCTGCTGAAGTGCGTTATCTCAAACCCTAGAGGAGGGGCAGTCAGAGGGGTCAACCCGCTGGACACCACGCAGCTGTGGGCAGGGCTCTGACCTGGGCACGGGCGGGGGCAGCCCCCGCTCCGTGAGCAGAGCAGGCCGCTGGGCATGGCCCTCAGAGCAGAGACGGCCTGTCTGCAGGGGCGTTCAGTGAACGGAGGAGAGAAGGTAGATCTGCCTGCTGTCCCCGGAGGCCAGCCGCAAACCAGAGGCTGCGAAGACCTCTCTCTCCAGGCTGCAGTTCCCTTAACCAGTCACGAGGGGCTCGGACACGCTGGCCTAAGGTACCGCAGCTTGGCACGCTGCATATTTTAAGTTGAAGGAATCTGAGACACAGCCCGCCCAGAAAGGCCTCTCTGCCCCTCCGCTGGAGCAGGCCCCAAGACGCCCACGTGCAACACGCCTGCTTGTCCGGGAGGGAAGGCGCACACGCTCCACGAGGCAGACCTCGCTTGCCCCGCTTTCCTGCCCTTCACGTGGACCCTTCCGTCCTGCTGTGCTTTCCATTCTTCATCACACACGGCGACTCTAGAACGCTCAGGTGTAAACTGTGAAGAGCGTTTCTCTCTGGATAAGGAAAGGGGTATTACAGACAAAAAGCAGAAAGTCACTTTCTTTCTCCATATACATGTATGTGGTTGCATTTGTTATAACGAACATGCTTTCATTTAGGGAAAAAATTATTACAATAAACTATTAAAAAAACACTCAAATTTGTTCCTTTGGGTCTTCATTTTTTTATGAAGGCTCCGGTGCCATATAAAACTTATATTAATCTCTATGCTTTTCTCTTGTCAACTTGTCTGCTGTTAGAGGAGCCTCAGATGAGACCTTAAAAGTGCAAGTGCAAGTCGCTCAGTCGCGTCCGACTCTTTGCGACCCCATGTTCTATATAGTCCATGGAATTCTCCAGGCCAGTGGGAAGCCTTTCCCTTCTCCAGGGGGTCTTCCCAACCCAGGAATGGAGCCCAGGTCTCCTGCATTGCAGGTGGATTCTTTACCAGCTGAGCCACCAGGGAAGCCCAAGAATATCCCTTTTCCAGCTGATCTTCCCGACCCAGGAATCGAACTGGGGTCTCCTGCACTGTGGGCGGATTCTTTACCAACTGAGCTATCAGGGAAGCCAGAGAACTTAAAAAGTAGAGGACAAAGATATGTTTCCTCCTCTAAAGTGACAGTGACCTTGAGAGCTCCTCCCAGCTCCAACCGTTGGTTAGGAGTTTGGGCCCTGAAACCTGGCTTCCCCATGCGCTGTGTGACCGTGGGTGAGTTACTTCATGTCTCTGAGCCTGTGGTCCTTTATCTGCAATGGTACACAGAGGCTTAGCACAGTGCCGGGTAGACAGCAAGCGCTCACTGAGGCTGAGCTATTACTATGATCAGCATCATAATGGTCTGAACTCCACGGCTAGACCCTCAAATGGTTCTCCTCACACAGAGAGTCTTTTTGTAAGCTGTGTCAGCCTGAGGCCAGGATTTCAGAAGTCAAACCCCTGCCCGGCTCGGGGGTCTTCTGGCTATGCGTCAGACCCTTGACTACACCCCAAAAGAGGCTCCTGGTAGCCTGAGAGAGGAGACACAGACCCAGAAGGGTGTAGGGGCTCCAGCCTGGAGTACCAGCCTGCGGCCAGGGGGTGGGGTGGGTGGACATGAGGGAGGAGTCAGGACCCTTGCTTGGTGGTCCCAAACCCCAGGTGTCCTCTGCTGAATCCATACACCCAGTAGCCGCTTAACAGGCACCTGTAAATCAGTCTACTTTTGTTCTTCACTGAAGTATAGTGACTTTGTAAAGGACAATATAACCTGAAAATCCTTATTACCTGCCATTAATAGAAAGTAAACCTGAAACTAAAAGCCTGGCGTGCTACAGGCCATGGGGTTGCAAAGAGCTGGACACCGCTTGGTGACGAACAACAGCGAAACGGAAACAGCAGTGACGCCGCGCTCCGGTCGGGCCCGGGGGCTTTGCTCTCCCCACACTATTCTTCGAGTTGCAAGCGTCAGGAAGTGTGAGAGACTTGCTAGCCCCCACAGGAGCGTTCCTTCTGGGCCCAGTTGGAGGGAAGGGGAGAGAACTGACAAGGAAACAGTGCAGGAGTGACCTGGGGCGGCCTGGGGTGTGGGGTTCAAGTCTAGAGCGTGCTCCCCTGGGCTGTGGGCGCCAGAGGCCCCGGGTGGGCCCCCCAGGCCCCAGGACAGAGCCCCATTCACCTGCTCCCACGCGAGGACAGAGGCCTGTGTCCTGGGTCTCGCCCTCCCCCAGCAGCTCACTCCTCCGTCAGCCCCAGCAGGAAGAGGCTGGCACCGTAGCGCCAGGCCTGTGCCCCTCGCCCTCCCAGCTCAGGCCCCCTGAGCCGGGCTCTGAGGGTGGCGAGTCTGCAGCTGGCCTGAGCCTTCTCTCCTGCCCCACCCTGGTGTGCTCCCGGCCCAGGGAGGGAAGCCAGCCCTGAAACCCAAGGAGCAGCCGTCCTGGGTGAGGCGCCGGGGTGCTCATTAATAGAAGCTTCCTCAGGCCTCTGACGCGCCTGGGCAGCTGCTGAGCCCGTCCAGTGGCCTCGCCCACGGCCAGCCCACCCTGGCTCAGCCCGGCACACTAAACTTAGCTTCCACCCCCGGCTGGAGCCACTGCCCGCAGCCCCAGCCCGGCTGCCCCCGGCCCGAAAGGACTCGGCCGACAGACCCCAGGTGCCCACTGCCCCGGGACCGCCATGTCCCCGACCAAAACCCTGAAGGTCCGAGTGGCCCTCCTCTGCATCCTGGTGGGCATCGTGCTGGCCCTGGTGGCCGTGGTGACGGACCACTGGGCCGTGCTGAGCCCCCACGTGGGGCACCGCAACGCCACCTGCGAGGCGGCCCACTTCGGCCTCTGGCGGATCTGCACGAAGCGAATCTTCGTGGGCGACAAGGAGAGGAGCTGCGGCCCCATCACCCTGCCCGGGGGTAACGTACCCGGCCCGCCCGCCCCTGTGGGGGACGGGGCTCCAGAGACCGGAGCGCGCCTGGGCGGGGGCGGTGGGCCGCGCGGCGGTGCTGGCGGGGCGGAGCCGGTGCGGAGTGCGGGCGCTGTCTCCAGCTATTCCGTGCGCCGGGGCTCGGCGCTGGTCAGGGGGCGGGCGGACAGGCCGCGGCTCAGCAAAGAGAACGCGGCTCTGCCGACCCAGCCTGGACGCCCGGCCCCCACCAAACGCAGGCCTCAGGTGGGAGGGCCTCCTGGGGGAGTTCATTCCAGGCGGGAGTGCGGACACACGCCGCTCAAGGGTAGCCGGGCCCTGTGCGAAAGGGGGTGCAGGGCTCCCCCTCGTGAAGGCGGCAGGAGGGAACCCAGCGGGCGTCCCTCCTGGGTGCCGGCCCTGGGCGCCCACGCAGTGACTCGCCCGTGAGGCGGGACGGCTTTGCGCGAGGACTGTGTGCCCTGCGCCTCCTCCTGAACGGGTCCCCTTCAGACTCAGAAAACGCTTCCTCTCGCTGGGATTTCAGTGCCTGCCTCACCCTCCTAGTGCTGCGCGACCACACTCGGAGGCGCTCTTTGTGGAAAACACCTGGTGTGAGGGTGGCCAGCCTCTCCGTAGGCGTGGAGCCTCCACCTTCTCAGTGGGCAGAGGCGGGCTGCAGAAGGAGCCCCGGGGGCCGCGTCAGAGTCTGGGCTCCGTGCGGGCCCTGCCCACCACCCCAGAGGGCTGGGCGCTGACAAGCCCATCGCAGACTCCGTGCCTTCCTTTACCACACGGGCTCAGGCCCAGCAACCCAAAGTCCCCTCCAGCGTTCCTTCCAAAGTTACCCCAAGGTGGCGGGTGACGGGGGTGAGTGCAGGGTCCCACCTGGTTTTCAAATTAGTCTGTTATCAGACTGGGTGTTCCTTGAACCCTGCCCTTCAAGAAAGGCACTGCTAGGTCCCGAAGACCCTGCGGTCTCTGTGGGGGGTGAAGGAGCCCAAACCTCACCCCTCCAGCCCTCGCCTTCCTCGCGCTTCCCCCCCCCCCCCGCCGACCCCAGGAGAGCCCAGCCCTGCTCACTCCCACCGGACACCTGGAAGACACAGCGAGCCCCAAGCCTGAGGGCTCTCACAGGCACGGACATGTGCTCGAGGGGTATCATGTAGCCCAGATGCCCACGCCCCGCAGCCACTGCTGAGCACACCCATAAACAGATGCACCATCCCGGCAGCCCTCCTGGGCAGGGCAGATTCTCCAGGGGCTGTGCATGGGAACGCACTGTTACGGTCCACCTGTCCTTGGCCTTTGAAAGCCTGGTGAATTTCCAGAGCAGATGAGCAGGGTGGTGAGGGGAATCTATACAAGGAGAGACGGCTGGTGGGACGTGACCGGACCGGCCACAGGGGATGCGCCGGCTCGGCCTGGCCGCAAGCCGGAGTTGAGTCGACCTCTAGGCCACCTTCTCCTGGTCCAGAGTGAATCGCAGCTTCCAAGCCTGTGAGCACTGGACGAGCTGTCCAGGGGCACTCCTGCCTTCTCCCCTCTCTTTTCTCTGCAAGGGGACATCGTCTTCCTTCCGCACCCACCCTGCCTGAGCCCCACTGGATCACTGTTTCTGGGAGGAAGAGAGCTCATATGCCTTCTCTCATTAGTTACCAACAACATCTACAAACGCAGTGCTGTCTGCCAAACACGTATATTACACACGTTAACCTTGCGTGACCTCAGAAAAAACGACAGAGTAAGAACCTCCAAAAATTATTTTCTCCATAAAAACAATGAGAACATTGGCTAACACGGTCAGAATAAACTTTTTCAGAACTCTAGAAGTTAACCAGTCTTGCAGCAATAAGCAAGTGCTTATTTAAGAAAGAGGAGTGAATCCCAGTAGGAACAATGAGGTCTGTGGTGTCTTTTTAAGCTGCTATTCCAGTTCTTTCCTTCCTGACTGTGTCACAGGCTCAAAAAACAACAGCCTGCCGTCAGAGTGAAGCCAGCTGCCTGGAAGCCACCAGAAGGGGCAGACTAGGGCTGGACCCCTTTCAAGGCCTCACTCCCAGAGTGGTGTCATTATCTGATCTGTCTGGTGGTTCCCTAGAAGCTCGCCTTTGCAAGGCTGCGTTTGTTTGACCTGACTCTGAGCTCATCCCGTGGAAGCAGTCTTTTACCCAGGAGGCATTTGTCAGAAACAATTAGAGACAGTTGTTTAATATCCTAACTGCCTAAGGGAGCAGATAACAGAGCAAACAATAGGCTCACCAGAAAACTGCAGAACAAGACAGGTGGGTTTGAAAAGCCCCGACATATTCCTGGGAATTTAGGAGGCCACGAGGGTCCACGGTGCAACAAGTGTGCACAGGGAAGATCTGAGAAGGCCATAAGCTCTTACCTCCGGCTTACATAGAGCTGTGTGAAGAAAGAGAGGGAAAGAGAGAAGGAGGGAGACAGCATGGGGAAGGGGGAGAGAGACGGAGGAGAGGAGGCGAAGAGAAAGGGAGAGAGAGGCTAAGGCAGCGGCGGAGGCCACTTCGCGGAGTGCTCGGCTGTCTGCTGGCACGGAGCTCCGCAGCCAAGACTGGGAGGGGCGTGGCGTCCAAGCTTTCTAGGAAATGTCTGTGAGACCACCAAACTAACTGAGCAGAGATTTCCGTGGCCATACATGAACACAGACTTCACATGTTTAATTCAGAAATGAACTTTAACAAGCAACAATAACAAACAGCCATAGAAACAAACCCTCGGGAAGAGTGGACATCTAATTTCCGAAGTTACATTGTTTAAAATGTCAAGTTTTGAAATTTTAAAAGATTACAAGACACGAAGGGGCTGCGGTCTCCGATGGGCATCCGCAGGGCCCTGCAGCGTGCTTCTCCTGGTTCAGCACAGGGGACACCAGTCACCCTCAACTCCTGAGTCAGGAGAGGCAATGGTGGGAGGGCCCATCTGCTCGCCCGAAGACCTCCACGGAGGAAGGGAACTGGGACCTCCGGATGCCCAGAGCGGGAGCCCCCCAGCCAACCTGTGAGAGCGCTTAGTGTGTGTGTGTGTGTGGGGGGGGGGTGCCTGTACTTGTCCCCACACAATCTGCAGACTGGCTTCCCCAGAGGCTGGTGCTGGTCTGGAGGTGCTGACACCCCAACTGCCACCTGAGCAAGAGGACCTTTGGCAACATGGACGTGCATGCCTTATGTCCAGGCCACTCATGCTGAAGGCTTCTAACTCAGGGTCTGCAAATTGTCAGGGAGGCACCCAATCGTGAGACACACTTGAATTCAGTCAATTCCCTTCAGAGGGTTTTCAAAAGCAACCAAAGTTGGCCCTTAAAGAATGAGACAAATTATTCCTCTGTCCAGAGGGAGACTCTGGGGGACCCATCAGCTCGCACGAGCCAGTAGGGCAGGGCTGCCACAGCTGATAGCCCGACACACGCGAGAGAGCTCCGTCACGCTTGGAAACAGCGCCAGAAGCACCTGACGTCACCAGCGGCAGCCACACACCCCAGGTAACTCAGCTCAAAAGGAGAGCGATTTAAATATAGAAGCTCAAAGAAAAGGCTGTTTACTTCATGGAACATTTGCTGCTGCTAAACCAGGCTCCATCTCCCGGGGCACTTCTCTTCCTCCACTGCGGAGCAGCAGTGACCCTGACGCTGGGGTCCGGGGCCAGAGATCTCAGTGGGAGATGATCATCTCAGGCAGACGGAAGCCTGGGCCCCAGTGAAAGCTACGACTTTGGCTGCAGGCTTTTTTCCAAAAGAAACGAGGCACCAAACACCTGGCGAACATGAAACTGTGGCCTGAAGATAAAAACAAAATGCAGGCGCAAAGCAGACGCGTCTGAACCCAGAGCAGAGAGCTTCCCACTGAGGCTCAAGGAGACACAGGAAAAACGAGTCCATACAGTGCCTCACACAAATAAAAAGCAACGTGGTTTAGTTTTTTAAGAAACAAAATAGTATAAAATAACCCATTCATCTGCTTCCTAAATCAGCAGTAAAGAACATTGAACTATGCAATAAGCAATGGTCCTTTAATTGTACCGTATATCTAGTTGTAAGAGAGATTAAAAGGGGAAGATGGAGGAGACGTTGTATTGAAAATCAGTGTGAATTTCTTTGTTCTGAGTTCCTCCTCTACTGCTGCTGCGGCTAAGTCGCTTCAGTTGTGTCCTACTGTGTGTGACCACATAGACGGCAGCCCACCAGGCTCCCCGGTCCCCGGGATTTTCCAGGCAAAAACACTGGAGTGGGTTGTCATTTCCTTCTCCAATGCATGAAAGTGAAAAGTGAAAGTGAAGTTGTTCAGTCGTGCCCGACTCTTAGCAACCCCATGGACTGCAACCTACCAGGCTCCTCTGTCCATGGGATTTTCCAGGCAAGAGCACTGGAGTGGGTTGCCATTGCCTTCTCCGGAGTTCCTCCTCTGCCCCCTACCAAATCCAGATTTTGGGCCCTGCGGCTAACCCACGTTTCCCATGGCTTTCCTGGCGCTCCTCAAGCGGGCCGAGCAGCTCACCGAGGAGGTCCCGGCTGTGCTGCCTCCACGCTCACGGACGTGGAGGGCCTAATGTGTGAGGTCGTGGTCACACGTGGCCCTTCCTCCAGGTCCACACAATGGCCCACTCAGCAAAGCCCTTCGGGTAGCATTTTAAGGGGCGTGGAGCCAGGTTTCTAAACCTGGCTGAACATCAGAATCTCCTGGAAAGTTCTTGAAAAAGACTTTGTTTCCCAGGTCACACCCAGTGCCTCAGGATGGGCCTGGATGCTGACTGGAAACCAGCCCTGGGTTGTATGTGATCCTGGGTCTGGCAACCCCAGCGCCTCTGGCGTCTGAGGGCTGGTAGTTCTGTGCACTGCACATCCCAGGCCACCACCCCCCAGGTGCCCGTAGCCGTCTGCCCAGCTGGGACACAGAAATGTCTCCAGACACTGCCCAGGGTCCCCTGGGGGCAGAATCAGCCCCAGCGGAGGACCACTGTCTGGCCCTGATTGACCGTGTCCCGCAGTCCCGAACAGACTTGAACTCTAGGCCTCAGTTACCCCATCTGCCAAATGGGCTCAGTACCCAGCGGTCTGCGCCTGGACTGAGTCAGCCTCAGCTCCCTGAAGATCCGCAGGCTCTTATGCAGCCCATTTCCCACCAAACTTTTGGTCTAAGGGTGGAAGATGCTTGTTTTGGCCCAGAGTCAGGGTTTAGAGAGCAGAGAGCAAGCCAGAAGCCCCGGGGGGGAATGGCCCGCCCCCTCCTTGCCAGCTCCCGCCCCAGCTGCAGCCCTTTCTCTCAACTGTCTCCTCCTTTGCAGAGAAAAACTGTTCCTACTTCAGGCATTTTAATCCAGGCGAGAGCTCGGAGATCTTCGAAGTCACTACTCAGAAAGGTGAGCCTGGGCGGAGGGTAGGGAGGGGGAGGAAAAGTGGATTCTACCACTCCCTGCTGAGCTGGAAAATCCCTGGCATGAAAGCCCCAGCCTCCTGCTTGATGACAAGCAGCCCCTCCTGACATTTGTCAGTGGCAGCCGGGCCTACCTCTGCGCCCAGAAACAGCAGCTCCCACCTCCAGGTGCTTCAGGTCTCTGCATCAAGGCTCCCACGCACACACACGCATGCCCAGGTACACACATGCATACATATGCACACATGCACGCCCAGACACACATGCACGCCCAGACACATGCACACACATGCACACCCAGACACACACGCACACCCAGATACACATGCACAATACACCCAGACACACGTGCACACACGCACACACCGACACACACACGCACGCACACCGACACACACACACACCCAGACACACACGCACACACCGACACACACACGCCCAGACACACATGCACACACACGCGCACACACACGCACACACATGCACACCCAGACACATATGTACACATGCACACACACACCGACACACACATGCACACCCACACGCTCACACACCGACACACGTGCACACACATACACCCAGACACACATGCACACACACAGAGACACATGCACACACATGCACACCCAGACACACACGTGCACACACACCCCAATACACATGCACACACGCACACACCCAGACATACATGCACACACACACCCAGACACACACGCACACTGACACACGCACGCCCAGACACACATGCACACACACATGCACACACAAGCACACACCGACACACACGCACGCCCAGACACACATGCACACATGCACACATACACTGACACACACGCGCACACACCGACACACACATGCACACCCAGACACATGCACACACACCGACACATGTGCGCACACACGCACACCCAGCCACACATGCACACACATGCACACCCAGACACACGTGCACACACACCCCAACACACATGCACACACACATGCACGCCAAGACACACATGCATGCACACACAGGCACACACACTGACACACACATGCACACACATGCACACACCTGCACACCCAGGCGCACACTGGCACACACACAGATCCTTTCCCGCACCAAGCTCTGTAACAAGCTGCCGGGGTCCAGCCCCAGTGGATCCAGGGTGATTCGAAGGTGGGGACGGAGTTGGCGTCCTGGAAAAAACTTATTTAATTACAGATATAGAGGGAGATTAGAAACAGATAGTGTAGTAGGAGAATTAGTGGAGAAAAGAGGCTGAACAACTGGTTTACATGGAATACCAATCACCACCTATGTAGGCCACAGGCGTCTTTCCATTTTCCCAAGAGAGGAGGCACTGAGGCCTCCCCGGTCCGATCTCAGAAGCCCAGGCAGAATTAGCAGGCTTAGTGAGTACCCACATTTCAGACGGGAATTCAGCCAGGAAAGCGGAGAGCAAGAAAGAAACAACATGGGGGAATCAGTCTTTCCAGAAACTGGTCTGATTTCTTTATTTTTGGGTTTGCTTATATACCTTTTGTTACACATAGGGATAAATACAGAGTCACGTGGTGGTCAGCAGTCCTGACCTTTATCAAAATCAGGTGCTTCACATAAATGTAAAAAAAAGGTCTTAGGAATATTACATCATCTTCTGGCCATGAGACCCACTGACATTTTATGATCCTTTCTGATAACCAAACAACTTATTTTTTCCAAGCGTGTTTTTTCTTAAACCAGGCACCACCCTCCAAATAAAGGTACATTCCTATAGGGTGAGGGTGTAGTGAGTTACAATCAAGAAAGGAATTTATTTAACCCAAGGTTAACATGATTAGTCTTAAAGGTTAATACTTATTTCTCCTATATGCTTAAAGGTTAATACTTATTTCTCCTATATGTTAGTTATATTCATTATAAGGGTAGGGAACATGGAGATTTAGCAGCAAACATCAGCCCAACGAATGATAATCCTTTCACCAATGTTCCCCTTAAGATCTATTTAGTCTTAAGATAGTGATAAAGTTACATTTTTACATAGCAAGGACACAGTGATTTATAACAAAGCACAGTGATCTATTACAAAAGAGAAAATCCATTAACTCAAAAAGTCTAGTATTGCTAACATCAAAAACGACTATATTTCCTTTTCTATAGTCCAAATATATTGATTAATATATTCCCAGGTGCCTAAGGATATGGAGGCCTGGTGGGAATCATTGACTCAACACGAAGAAAAAGCCCTATGCTAATTAAGATTCTCAAAATACTCCAAAACTCTCTGTGCTGTTTATGGTTAAGAGGTAGTAAACAATCATGTGGCAGGAGTATGGATAATCCCGTCACACAAGCTAGTCTGTCAGCAGAGAGGTTTGACCTGAGACATCCTTGTCCCACCCAGAGCAGGGAATTAGCAGCAATTATTGACACAACAAATGAAAAACCCTTCACCAATATAATTCCTAACCAACCCACTATACTAATAATTTCTAATTCCCCAAAAGAATTTGCCTTTAGTAAGTCTAAAACATCTCGTGCCTCTCAGATTGGGAGGCTGTAAACAATCACATGTGGCCGGACGAACCTATACAGGTGGGCTAGATAACCTTCAGAGGAGTCGGTAAGCTGAAACACTCTTGTCACGCCCAGGAATTTTTATTGCCTTGGAGCTGCACGTTTACTCCTTCTCCAAGAGAAACGGTTATGGGGGAGAGCATAAAACAGACTCTGGTTTTGGGGTTAGATGCTCAGGAACAGGGGGTTTCCTGAGGCTTGATCATGCCTTTGCGGATGCCAAGCCTCCTTCCTCATGACCTTTACCATGGGCGGAGTTCCTCACGCTGGCTCCCGGCAACAAGCCACACTCTGTCAGCCTTCCAGAGGGGGCTTGTCAGTCCCAGGACACACCACCCTGAGCCTGGGTGTCGCCTTCAGCCCTGACTCTGGGAGGGAGGTTTCGGCTCCAGACAGCTCTCCAGCCACAAATCTCCCACCACCTTCTGAGGCCTGTGCCCCTGGAAGGAGGACCTTCATTTTGGTGCCTGGACCTGGAGAAGGAATTAGGTCGTGTGGACATCCTGGCCCCATCCCTTACTCATGTGCCACTCGGAAGGAATGATTTCATCTCTGGCCCTCAGTGTTCTCACCTGGGAAACGGGGACGACAGAATGCGGAGCAGTCGCTAACCTGGGGGGCAGGCACAACAAGTGAGGGGTCGCCGAGCCCCTCCTGAGGCCCCAGCGTCCCCACACTCTTGTGCCGCAGAGTACAGCATCTCAGCCGCCGCCATCGCCATCTTCAGCCTGGGCTTCATCATCGTGGGCACCCTCTGCGCGCTCCTGTCCTTCCGGAAGAAGCGGGACTACCTGTTGAGGCCGGCCTCTATGTTCTACATCTTCGCGGGTAGGATGGGGCTCCCGCGGGGTGTGGGGCCAAGGGATGCTCCCGCCCCTCTCCCCAGCCCGCCAGCGTAGGGGCTGGGTTTGGACAAGGCCCGGCTCCCGCCCCTGCTCCCCATGCCCCCGTGACCCCGCCCCACCCCCCACTCCCCCACCTGACCCCCGCCCTCGCCTTCCCGCCTGGTCCTCCCGCACCCCCGCAGCCCCCGCCCCGGGTCTGCCCCTCAAGGCCCGCAGCCTGAGCCCAGCTGTGCCCGCAGGCCTCTGCCTCTCGGTGTCCGCGGAGGTCCTGCGGCAGTCGGTGCAGCGCATGGTCGACAGCGAGCACACGGCCTGGATCGCGCACTCGCTCGCCTGGTCCTTCGTCTGCGCCTGCGTCGCCGCAGCTCTGCTCCTGGTCGGCGGCCTCGCGCTGCTGCTCCTCGCGCTGCCACGGATGCCCCGCGACCCCTGGGAGTCCTGCATGGACGCCGAGCCCGAGCACTAGTCCTGGGCCCGGGCGTGGGGCCCGCCTTGGGAGGCTGAACCTGGGACGGGCCGGAGCGGGCGGCGTGACTTCTCCGCGTCCCCATTGCGCGCACACTGCATGGCGCTTCTCCAGGGCCAGCCAGTGACACATGGTGCTTCTCCGGGGCCGGTCAGTGGACACGCGGCGCGGCCCGCCCGGCCGGTGGACTCGGCCCGGGTGGCCGGGGGGAGGGGGCCGCGGGGCGGCCAGTGCCGGGGTCCTCGGGGGTCCTCGACCGGCCTCCCCGAGGTTCCTCCGCGGCTCACCCGCCGACCTGGGTGCTCAGCTGTTCGAGCCGCCAGCGCCTCGCTGCTTCCTTGTCATCCGACATCCTCTCCTTCGCTTCTGGCAGATCCAACAAGCACTTTTTAACTAGTCTGACGGCGATTTGAAATAAAAACTCTTTGAAACATGCCTTTCCTTGGCCTTGCATAGAGATCGCTTGGTTTCCTGACCACACAGCCCAAGGGCCCCCTTGACCCAGAGGAGAAATGAAGGCATAGGCCCTGGGGATGGTGAGGACTTCTGTGGGGACACGGGGACAGAGGGTCTGTTTACTGGCGAGACTTAGAGGCTCTGAATTCCAATTTCTAACTCTGGGCCCCGGGTTGTCTTCAGGAGAAACCAAAGGCCATCTGAACTGGCAAGAGCGTGAAAAACAAGGAGTGTTATTTCCAGAGCTCCCAGTGCCAGAGGCATCCCAGTGCTGACACAGGGCTCCAGCCGCCTGGCCGCCAGGGTCTGGTTTCAGACGCTGGATTTTTGTGGCAGAGAATTAGGTAGCTGGGCTTAGCAGCTAGACACGGAGGGCCACGTAGAGTGTCACAATGTACACTCTTCTGCCTTTGAATCCCCTGCATTCAGCCAGCTCTTGGGGATGGAAAGCCAGACTGGTGAGCAGAAAGGACCCCGTGCCCCTTACTTGATCTGTTCCAGAGGCCGTGGCCAGCCCCTTTTGCAGGGATGGGTCAGCAAACTACCAGCTGAGGGTCAATCTGGGGCCCGTCTCTTGCTAAGAATGATTTTTATAGTTTTAAATGGTTATGAAACATCAAAGAGGAAAAAGATTTCATGATGTGAAAATTTCATGAAATTCAGATTTCAGTGTCCATAAATAAAGTTTTATCAGAATTGCTAGAGATAAACAAAGCCACAGATACAGTGGTCAGAACAGATTCTAATCAGCAATGCACCATTGTGGCAGGAACAGAACTCCGACTGTGTGCCCAGAGGCGGTCAGCAGTCTTCTAGGGCAGGTAGGCTCTGTAGAGTTAGAGAAGCAAAGGGCTGCCCAGGGGTGGAAGGGGGTGGGCCTGGGAACCCATCTGGGTTGGCTAACAGGAGGTGATCCAGTTAGGTGCTGACCCTCACACAGAGGCTGGGAGACCAGGGCCTGTGGCAGGTTTTGGCTGGACAAACAGCAGAGTCTTGAGGCAGCCTTGAATTTTCTCAGGCAGACAGTTTAAGGGGGGCTGGGGTCATCCTAAGGATGTGGCCTTGAGCGGTTAGAAACTACATTAGTGTGTGTTTGCATCTTTCGAGGCCAATGGTGAGTACAGAGAGGGCTGGGGGCGCCAGGCTGGAGTCTGGCCCGTGAGACTCTGGTTCCCACTGGACTCTAGTTCCCACGGGACTGGTGTGAACTGAACAGTCGTCAAACCTTGAGGTTCTATAACGTGTTCACTTTCTTAACTTTTAAAGATCAGATCCCACGAGGTAAGGGAGGTGGCAGAGCCAGGACTAGCAACTCAGTCAGATAAATAACATTTAAATGTGAGATCTTTTTAAAAATGTGGTAAAATATACACAGCATGAAATTTACCACCTTAATTATTTCTACGATTCCAGCTCCGCCATGTTACCCTCTGTCCAAGGCTCTTTAAATCTTGCCAAACAGAAGCTCTGCCCCCTTTAAACGACTCCCCGTCCCCTACCCCTCCAACCAGACACTTTCTGTCTCTGTGAACTTGACTGTTCAGGTGCCTCATACGAGTGAGAGCGAAGTATTTGCTCCTCCATGTCTGCCTCACGTCACTAATGAGCGCTAGTGTGTCTTCTTGGGGCTTTGCTCCTGATGAGTTTCTGGCCTGAATGTGAAAGCCCAGCCTCCTGGAGATGCTTGCCGATTTGGCTTTAAGCCTGCCTCTGTTTTCACCCACAGAGCAGTCCTGGTAGAACAGAGAGAAACACAGGTTGGGGGGTGTTTGCAGCCACAGTCTGAGGTCCTCAGCTCTGGGCTTCAGGGGCTCAGAACACCCAAGTCACTGACGTAAACAGCTCGCCCCGCCCCGCCCCGCCCACGCCCACGCCCGCCACGCCCCGCCCCGCGACGCCCCGCGCCCGCCCCGCCCCGCCCCGCCCGCCCCGCCCCCGCGCCCGCCCCGCCCCCGCGCCCGCCCCGCCCCCGCGCCCGCCGCGCCCGCCCCGCCCCCGCGCCCGCCCCGCCCCCGCGCCCGCCCCGCCCCCGCGCCCGCCCCGCCCCCGCGCCCGCCCCGCCCCCGCGCCCGCCCCGCCCCCGCGCCCGCCCCGCCCCCGCGCCCGCCCCGCCCCCGCGCCCGCCCCGCCCCCGCGCCCGCCCCGCCCCCGCGCCCGCCCCGCCCCCGCGCCCGCCCCGCCCCCGCGCCCGCCCCGCCCCCGCGCCCGCCCCGCCCCCGCGCCCGCCCCGCCCCCGCGCCCGCCCCGCCCCCGCGCCCGCCCCGCCCCCGCCACGCCACTCCCCGCCCCGCCCACGCCCACGCTCGCCACGCCCTTGCCCCGCCCCACCCCGAGACTGTCGGAAGCCCATCCATGCCGCGTGTTAAGCAAAGGGGTGACCCAGCATGTGCCTCACGGGCTGAGCAACGTCCGGATAAACAGGGATACAGTCCGGATACGTCCCAGAGGCAGGGAGGTGGCAACATACAACCCGCTGCACCTAATGGGAAGGAAAAATAGAAAAGGAGCCGCCGCCAAGGCTGCCCCCACCTCAGCGAGAGGCAGCCCCCAGTCACTGAGACCAGGAGGTCCTACCTGCCGGCTCCAGAAATCCAGGTGTGAGCCCTTAGCAGAGAGACCGATTCCCGGAACACAGAGCCACGCTCTGTGGGTGTCGCAGAAGTGAAGTGACCTCTGCAGAGGACCGGGACGCCTGGCTGGAAGAAGCGTCGTTTTCCTCCCACCTTCTCCAAGGAGTTGGATGGCTTCTCAAGCCCGAAGTGGCGGTCTGCCGGGTGCGGACAGGCTCACGCCGGCCTGTGGCCCCAGGTCGGCATGAGCTCGGGGGGACACACTTCGGTCTGGTCCTTTCTTCGTCCTGGGCCCACTTCCAGCCCCAGGTGCAAAGCCTTAAAATGACATTTCCGTTGCTTTTCTTACGGATGGCCAGGGAAGGTTTGAGAGAGGAAGCGGTGTGTGATGAAGGTAAACGAACGAGCTGCAGAGAGGAGGTGCTGCGCTCCCTTATGCGTCTCTGCTTCCCGCCGCACAGCTCCCTCTTGAAAGGACCTCTGCTCACACTGCGTCCATCTGGACCATCCAAGCTAAGCCCCCCGCCCCCCGCCACACCAAGGCCCTTGGCTCAGTCATGTGTGCAGCGTCCCTTTTCCATACAAAGTATGGTTCCCCCAGTCAGGATGTGGACGTCTTTGGGGACCATTATCCCCTGACTACAGCAGGTGTGCTGAGCCAGGACAGGACCTGCTTCAAAACCAGGGATGAGTTATGGACCTCATGACCTAGAGTCCAATATAGTCAGTGACTTTAAAATCAAGCCAAGTACTGTGTAATTGAGGTTCCTTGGCCGCAGCTGGTCTGCCCCCTTTCAGAAGCTGCTGGAGTCCTCCTTACTCCCCAGGACCCAGTATGGACGTGCCTCTAACCCCTCTGTGCAAAATCCATGCTTTCTTCCTTGTGTGCCCTTGACACTGGGCTCATATTCCCAGTTCCTACCCTGTTCTGCGTGGTTCCCTGCACCTGCCTTGCTTGGTGATATTTTCCTGAGTCACCCTGGCAGCTAGAACCTTCCCCACCCGGTCAGATGCTCCTCACAGTGCCCCCAGGCTGCACTGGGACATCGGACGGGTGTGTGAGCTAGAAGAGAGCAGGGAGGACAGCGCAGGGATGCCCCAGAGGAGCAGTGGCAGCAGAGCTCACTGGGGACCTGGGCCACGCCCTCGGGGGCCCACAGCCCTGTGGCTTGTCCTGTGCTGGGCCTGGGCCCCTGCATCCGCCACAGCGGAGCTCGCAGCTGCGGGCCTGGATGAAACGGGTTTTCTCAGCTGGAACATGTCAGCCGGCAGCCTTTAAGAACAGACAGGTTTCTGCTGAACACCTGAAACGACACAGCTTCAATTAAAAGCAAAAAAGGAACAGATAGATTTCTACAAGGCCTTTGCTGGATGATTCAAAACTACCTTTAATGACAACTAGAGCACATTTTTTTTTTCAAAATGCCGTCTCTTCCACTCTTTAGCACAACCAGCAGGAACGATCTAGGTCTTAGAAGGTCTATAGCAGGGTCCCCAACCTCCGGGACCCAGTGTCTGATGATCTGAGATGGAGTTGATATAATAATAATAAAGTGCACAATAAATGTGATCATCCAGAAGCCACCCCCCCTCTACCCAGTCCTTGGAGGCCAAAAAGGTCCGTGGTGCCCAAAAGGTTGGGAGCCGCTGGCCTGCAGGGTTGCAGGGAGGAGCGCTGATCTGTCCGGTAAAGCCTGATCGCTTACCACCTGCCAGCACTTCCCTGTTACTTTGGTCCCAGGTCACACCGCTCGCTTTATGCCCAATCGCCAAGTTAAAAGAGGACTAGCTCCTCAAAACTTTGAAGAGGACACTCAGCCAAGAGCGCCCACTTCTGCTCAGTTTCTAGGAACACGTGCCTGTCTGGATTCCAAGCCGACAGACCTAACAGCAGGTGTGTCTGAAGAGCAGGCCCAGGGACAAGCCCCCGAGCACTGGACTTTAGGCCCTTCCCTTTTGGCTTCTGCTCGAGTCTAGAGGGCTTGTCAGAGATGCCTCAGATTACATTTCTGTCCAACCAGTGGGCAACACAGCAAACAAACCCATTCTCCTCTGGTTTGTCTGCAGGGGGTCCCAGAGGGCAAGCCACGTGACCAGCCAGCCAAGCCCACCTTCCAGAGCCTTGGCTGGTTCACCCCATCGTCACACTAGTGTCCTCTCTCCTCAGGAATTAGCCCCACGGTCTCCCAAAATAAAGGTTTAAATCAGTTTGCAGAGCATCCGCTTTAATGAGCGAAGCGTGGGCGAACACCACAGACTTGGCAAGCTGCAGCTCCCATTCTGTTTAATCACCTCCCTCTGTGGATTTGAAATCCATCAGAGCTTCAAACCAAGGTGAATTTCATCACTTTCCCAAAAGTCTGTATGGTAGGTTTAAGCCTACAGACCAGGAGATGCTAAGGTAGGCAGCATCCATCAAAGTTGACGTAACCATGGTGAAGCCGTCACATCAAGGGTTCCAACAGCGACACCTGGGAAGACAGAAGACGCTGTTGGCTGTCAAAGCTGCGTCATTGCTGGGGGAGTGGGCGGGGATGTGGCTGCGCCCCGGGCCATGGCTGCCGACCGCAGGCGGCGTCTGGCTGCACCACACTGGCAAAGGGCATCCGTGGGGAGGGGAGACGGTCCTTACGCTCTTCTCTGAATCCACCCCTCTGAGCTGCTTCCGCTGGCATTTCAGGGTGTGCTCTGCAGAAGGTGCAGAGCCCACACTGTAGGTCTGGGGCCTTGGGACCCGATCTGTCACCCAGAAGCTCACCAGCTCCCAACTCGAACACAAAAACTGTGGTAAGTCAAGTATAAGGCCCTTAGAGGAGAAGGTAGCTAATTCCAACTGGGGAGTGTGGGAGGTGAATTTACAGAATCCTGAGTAACAAGTAGCCTTCCCCAGAGCAAACCTGGGTGTCTTGGTGCTGAATGAAGGGTGTGCTCCAATCTGAGCTGAGAAGCAAGGAAGGGCAAGGGTTCATCTAGGGAAGGAAGGGGAAGCAGTCTGACTTAGGGGTCTGTGTGCAGTGCTCGAGAGTCCAGCTAAGAAGTTGAAGGTGTGACAGGAAACCACGGAGGGCTTCCCTGTAAGAGTGGCACCATCAGATCCACTTCAGAAAGGTAAGTCAGCTGCAGTCGGTAAGGTGAACTGGAACTGAGGCCATGCGATCAAGATGGGTCCTCACATCGGAAGAGTCGGTCTCCATCTTTGTGGGAAGTGGTTTGTTAGGACACCACCACTGTGTGCATCGGGCGTCAGAGCCCATTACAGACCCTGCCTCAGCTCCAAGGCACAGGAGTGTTGGCACGTTCCAGTTTAAACAAGCTCCATTTCAGCGCTCCTGCCAAAGCCGACTCTCCATTCTTCAGCTCAGCCCACGCTCCGTACAGAATGACCCCGCCTTGCAGTTTTGATGAAATCACATTCTACTTTTACGCTCAGAAAAGCGCTTCAAAGAGCACCAGTAATGCACAGGAATCAACACCTGAGAGTCTTATTTGCATGTTTCCCGATGAAAATTGGTCTCGGTTACTTCCTCTTGAGCAGATGGCAGCCCAAGGGCTTCTCCACAGCCATTTGATTTATATGTAAAGAAGTGTGTTTCTTTGCAAAACCCAGAAATGATTTATGTCAGATCAGATCAACTCAAAGAAAGCAGGATACCCATCTTGAATATGATTCACTGCGCTAAGAATTGTAACTTGTCCTTAAGAAAGGCCGACTGTCCCATCTCCCCACATTTGCAAACCTGAAGCACAGTATACTCGTTTGATTCACGGTGCCACGTTAAAGTGAAAGTGAAGTCGCTCAGTCGTGTCCGACTCTTTGCGACCCTGTGGACTGTAGCCCACCAGGCTCCTCTGTTCATGGGATTCTCCAGGCAAAAACACTGGAGTGGGTTGCCATTTGGGAGGTTAAAATAAGACCGCCAGGGCACACAAAGCCTCTGTGACTGGCTAATGCTTCTCGAAGGCACATCATGGAACATGTGAAGACTTATTTCCCCAGTGAAAACGAGACCCTGACGCAGGACAATTTTGTGCATAGCCAGCATTTGGAGGGTAGGGGAGGGAGTGTGATTAATGCTTGGCACACCCCCTAATATGTTGATGTCAACTAGGTTTACAATGTCTGAAATAAACTCTGGGTTGCACAAGACCAGCATTAATAAGGGACTTGTTAAGAGCAATTCATGACTGTCTCTTCTCTCTCAGCTCAGTCGTGTCTCTTTTCGACTCTTTGGATTGCATCCTACCAGGCCCCTCTGTCCATGGGATTCTCCAGGCAAGAACACTGGAGTGGGTGGCCATTTCCTCCTCCAGGGGATCTTCTTGAGCCAGGGATCAAACTTACGTCTCCTGCATTAGCAGGAGGATTCTTTACCACTGAGCCATCTGGGTTACTTTTTTAATTTGAAAAGGGCTGAAGATCTTTAAACTTTCAGGTAACTAACAACTGAAGCCTTCAGGCCCTTACTACCGCTGAAGTTTAGAGATTTAAGTTGCAAATTTCTGAAAACTAGAGTCACAGTTTTACAAATTAATACTTAGTTCTGTTACTTTAGCTGGTTTTACTGATTAATATGAATAAAATCGAAGTACTGTGCTTAACTTCTGTCAGACCTTTGATCTTCAAAGGAAGCAGAGGATATCGTTTCACAGATAATAAACAGATCTCCAAATCATTAAAAAGGCATTTTATTATAAATACATTTTAGTTGTAGCAGTAAAATACATTTTGTTACCATGAATCTTTTAAAACAAAATAATTTCACTGAGACAATGATCACAATGTAGGAACTGTAGACCCCAGACTGGAACCTTGTTCTAAGGGACCAATGTGGCCAAACTAATTCCAAAACCAAGTTTTAAAAGAAAATGACAAAAAAGAGAAGGAAATAAAAACCCTAGAGAGTGGCTTTGGGGTTATTTTATGGTACAAAGCCATTTTTACTTTTAAGGATAAACTCTTTAGGCATTAGAATTCTCAGATGAGGTATCATTAACCACAAAGAAAAAAATAATAATTTTGCCATAAATTATGATTAATTAGATAGATGGCTGTACAGCTGGTACTTTTTGAAGAGACGGAAATGGATGGAATCAGGTTTACGTAACCTTCCTTTGGAAGGCTTGTGAAACTAAGACCCTGTATGACTTGCTAAATGACTGTATGAAGTTAGCTGAACAAGTTTAGATAAGAATTGTATTCTTGAAGCATTAAAAAAAAACACTGTCACTAATGAAGCCTTCAATAAAATGCAAAATCCATTACCTTTATAATTTAGAGGAGAGGTATTTTATTCACCCTATTTACCTAGGATATAAATACCACATTTAACCAGTACCTTCGTGGGTTTCAGAGAATCAGACTGGATGACTGGCACAGAAAGCGGATACAGTACTTGTCATACACACGGGTTATGAGAAGCTGGCATGGTCTAGATACATGAAAACCTGACTTATCCTCTGTTGGGGGTGGGGGCTGAGAAACATTCTCAGGTGTAGCTGACCTGTCAGGACTTCAACCTGGACAGAGCCCCCCGACCAAATGAACGACAGAGAGAGGTCTCTGCGTCCAAGGCATCGTGCAAAGCCAAGGATAAACTGAAGCTCCCTATGAGCTGCAGCTGAATACAGGAACCCGTGCTGAACATATAAACAGTCCCACCAAAGATTATCAAGCCTTTCAAGGAGGAAGTACTGTGTTTTAAGAATTCCAAAGCTGTGTTCTAGGTTGCTTATCATATGGTCTACATCTAAGTCATTCTATAATCTATTACCTTAAAAATAGTTTTTTCTGTCTTTCTAGTCTCAGTAAATTCAAAGCCAAACAAAAAACCAGAGGCAGAGACCAATACCTCTCAAGCTGCACTCCAGGGGAATATTAACGACAATAACACACAAATTTTAAAATATCCATAGACCTGTAGGTTTATTATATCATAGGCAGTTTCTCTCAGAAATATCTTGCTCATACACGTGCGCCTATAGTTTATGAATAACTCATGCTGTGTAGGTGGTGGATTCCTCTAGACTGTTTCTTGCAAACGTATATAAATTTTTTTTAAAGGGAGCAAAGACATCAGAGACAACTGTCAATTTTCTTCCCTAAACAATACTGCAGGCTCCCCTAACACCTATTGGCGAAGAATCCAAAAGAAGTTTAACCTGAGAAACACATAATTTGAAAAGCAAATCCTTTGCCCTCACCTCTCTCATCCCCCAAAACATGAAAACCACAGAGACGTCATTTGGGGATTATCTATTATTTTCCACGCTCAATGTCACTGCCATCTTAGTCTGCGGCCTCTGATACTTAGGGCCTCCATACACGCGAAGGGCATTCCCGTGCCAGGCCGATGGCTTCCTACCACAATACTCATCTCTGTGTGCGGAGCATCAAGACTGACTCTAAGCTCTTTCTTGGCTTCTAGACAAAAGCCCAGGCTGCAGGGTACAGGAAACCAAACTAACCCTAGAAATGAGAGCACTCCCACCCCAACTTGGACGAGCAGCACAGGCCTCAGAGGGCGAGTGCTGGTGGGGAGAGGCGGCGGCCCCCACCCAGAGGGCTCTTGGCTCCAAAGGTCTTTCTCCATGAACGTCCCGAATTATAAAAATGTCTCAAGAGACCAGCTTTGCACGCTGAATAAATACACGCATGATTAAAAAGACCCTCGGACTTTCTCTAGACCAGTGGTTCTCAAGGTGTGTTGCCTGGACAGCAGCCTGAGCCTTGTCTGAATCTTCTTGGAAATGCAGATGACCAGGCCCCAGCCTGGAGTCAGAGGTGGCGGGAGTGGGTCCAGCAACCTGTACTTGACAAGGCTCCTGGACAATTCTGACACAGGCGCTCAACTCTGAGACCCACTGCTCTGTCCTACTCAGTCAGATAGGACAGACGTGTAAACAGAGACTCTTTTCTATTCTGTGTGGAAACCTATGGAATTCACCCCTTCCCCTCCACTGCTCAGACATTAAAAAAAAAAAAAAGTTAATGGCAAAATTTATTTCAAAAAATCAAAAAAAAATTTAATATTGGTTTCCTCTCCTATACATAGTTCTAAGGCAGGCAGTCACATGCTAGTATGTAAAATAAAATACGAAAGACACCTCATATGAGGCGTAGAAACAGCTAAAAGACTCCCAAAGAATATAATGAAAAGTCCATAATATTGTTTAATGAACTTATAGAATTATATAAAACTTACTATGCTTAATATTTGTATCAAAATAAAATCTCTCTGTTGAACAAATTGCAAATAAGGTCTGGTCTACCACATTACTGGAACTGTAAGTATATACATGTCTCTGGGTTTTCTCAACACTCCCGTTTTAAAAGCTTTAGACTAACACTGTAAAACTGAGTTTAGGATTTAACCACAGTTCACGTTACTGAGTCTAGATTCTTCTGTTAGGTACCTCCTTTCAAAGAAATTTAGAAACTCCTGTGACTATTTCCTTAACATTTATTCCAAAGTAGATTATTTTCAAACACTTCAAAAAATTTAAATACATTAAAATTTTTGTAATTGTTTAATCTGATATTCTAATTTAAAGGAATAACAATGCCGTTTCCTGAATGTGTTTTATAAAAATGTTAGTAAGATTCATTCCTTGTAACAGTGGTCTTGAAACTGTTTATTAAACAGGTATGAAAGTAGTTAAGTGTGAATTTAGCAGCTTGACAGTGAAATCTCAGCACATAAATATCCAACCTCAAGCAGAGGGAGAATTTGAGAACCATAACACAGGGTGCACTTTGACGGCTGAAATGCCGCCACTCCCTGATGTCTTTACAGTATGTGACGGACATCACTAAGTGATACTCTGAACAAGAAATCATAGTTAGAACATTATCCGTTATTTCTAACAGCTAAGCAGTTGTGGATCAGGTGGCGAAGAGTGGAGCAAACCGTCAGATCCACTCGGGCGTCTACTCTGAGGTTCAGGGACACACAGGGTCATGCTAGAGGCTGAGGGCTCTCCTCCTAAGGGATGGTCAGCAAGAAGCACGTGCGCCTGGTAAATCTTGCAAAAGACAAACTACTACCTTTGTGGAGCTAGAAGAAAAACCAGATAGCCCAAGTAACATTTAAGGTAGCAATTTGTATCTTTCAATATATTTAAAGTGTTAATCTTGTATTTTTATAGGCTTTTTCTGGATTCTCTTTTTAAAAACAACTCCAGTTTGAAAAAAAAAGCTAAGGATAACAGGTGTCTCTTATTAAAATGATGATTCAGTAAATCTAATCTTCATGACAGTAGCTGAAATCTAACATTTATCTTGAAACTGGTTTTCACACTCTGGCTCTTAGGCAAAGTGGCTCTCTCTGGTCAAGGTGGCTAGAGATGAATTCTTACATGTTTATAGCTTTGCTCTCAGATGTGCACACATGGAAAATATGAAACATGTAAAATCAACTACACGAGAGCAAGGTAACACTATATATTAATTATTTCAAGTTAGGAAATTCGGTTAACTTTCTCAGCAATTCCAATGCCTCCATAAACACGGAAACTATTTTCACAAATAGGTCTTGGAGACTGCTATGTTTAATTAGGTAATGCTTATTCAGTGGGAATTCTGCTTATTTTACTTAATCTGAAATTCTTTGAACCAAAAAGAACAATTGATGTTTACATCAAACCCAAACTTATTCTAGAATCTTTGATGAATAAAGCCACACAAGGCAGTTTGTTATTTCACACATACAATGACCCGGATAGAAAGAAAGCCTACCTGTCTGAGGAAAGGAAAATGAAGGTTATGTTGTTTAAATGGTCAATAATTAACTTCTGGTTAATCAAAAACAAAGCTCTGCTACAACAATTTGGCAAAGCACAAGCCAAAATGCCAAAATAGCAACCAAAACCCCCTTTAAAACACACCAGAAATATCCATGTTACAGCGAATGAAACTCTTCAAATCTTAATAGAAATTCATTTTTAGATGAGGAAAAAAAATTAGCATGAAAACTCTACAAATTCTATCATCCAAAAGAAGTTTAATGTAAAAAAAAAAATCTCAGTAGCACTGAAATTAAAAAGTAAAATGAATAAAAAATAGTTCTGGCAAAAGAAAAGGAAACTTCAGAGTGATACAGAGAACAAAGAAGCAGAAAGACATCATGTGAACAATTAACTTCACTTGAAGAAATCTGTATTGCAGGAGAAGGAAGTTGGTAACACTTGGTATTATCCCAGAGGTAACATCAAGCTTTAAAACTAAGGAAGTTCCATCTGAACTAAGGTTGAACCTTTATATGAAACAAGGTCATCCCTTGGTATCTGCAGGGGCTAGAGTCCAAGTCCCTTCTATAAAATGACACGGTTTTTGCATGTAACTCACACACCCTCCCATATACTCTAAATCATCCTCTAGATCACTCATAATGCCTGATGCAATATCAACGCCATGTGGACGGTTGCCAGTGCTCGGCGAGTCCAAGTGCTCGTTTCTGGAACATTCTGGGATCGCTTTTAGCATCTCTGATCTGCACTTGGCCGACTCTGTGACCAAGGGCCCTGCAGACAAGGGGGCCGACCACCAACTGCATCAGTCTGATCTGTGGGCGCCTGCTCATGCTGCCCAAGTCAGACCCGGGAGCAGGAATGGTACTCAGAAGCCACGCCTCACTGCAATGGAGACCTGCAATGATTCTTGCAGTTAAGACTTCCTCGAAACTGTCACAAGATATTACACATACATAATACTCAAAGCACAGCTGGAAATACGGCATTAAGGAAAGCTGAGGACTAAGCCTGTTAGAGGCTGGAATACGCATTTGAGGCTGAATCTAAGAGACTCCTAGATGGGAACAAGGTCAAGACTCCTTGACTGGCTGCAGGAATGACCAAGAAACGAGGATCACTCGACATGCTCAGCACAGCAGTGGACTAGGAAGTAGCTATTCTTTTTAGTTTTTCAGAAATAACTGCTTAGCACATTGAAGTCACAATGACCCAAGCTTCCTTACGCAAAGCATCCATCATCAACATACTTATATAAGGTGGTAGGGTGGGCACATTTAAATAATTTTAAAACTAGTACTTTTTAAAGGTTCAGGTATGGAAAACAGGTAATTAGGCAGTTGCTTTATGACACAGGCTTAACTGACAGCCCTGCGGTGGCAGCTGTCTTCACCAACATGCTTTCGACCACTCACCCAGCTGCGTCGCAGTCCTGGATACTTGTGGGGGAGGAGGGTCCTCACCGACAAGAACGCTGTTTTTCACAGACACCCTCACGTCAGGGGGATCTCATTTTCATTTGGGCTCTATCTTGAGTTTTGTCACCAAGTTGGAAATACGTAGCTATGCAGCAAAATTTTTTCTTCTTTTTTCATGACTAAAGTTATGTTGAGTAAGATCCAACACCGCTGAATGTGGTGATCGGACATCGTGCAGAGAAACCGAGGTGCTGTTCAATTGCTGGCTTCGTTTTCCAACTGTGACTTGTACTAACCGTGACCACGTGTGCAGTCCACACGTCTACACCTGCCACTGCACACAGCACCCAGGCCTCTGCGGTGCAGCCACACACAAGCCAGCCACACTCTGGACAGAAGAGGCTTTCCCCATTGGTCCTGCGGCTTGGACACCTCCAACCGGAGGCCCTCTCCCCTCCTCTCCCGAGCTACGGCTACAGGGGCTGCTGCTGCGGCCAAGCTCCTGCTGCACAAGTCCTCCTTTATCCCTCTGCTTTTCAGCTGCTTTGCAAATGGACTGCGAATATGTGATGGCCTACTCAAAAGGAGTCTTCCAAAACACTATTTCTGAACGGATCATCAGGATCCATTCAGGATTTGCAATGCTTCCCAACCTTATCCTATTACTTTATTTTTTAAAAAAGGTTATATTGTAGTTTCAAGACACCTCTGAAATATAAAAGTAGTGCTACTAGGTCAGGAAAACAATACGGACATGCTTTGCTTCAGAAGTGTCACAAGACCGCACATTTGAAGAGGGTCAACGCGTTTCTTTGGATTTTACCAAAGTTCACTCAAAACAACGTCTAGAATGTAGAATATTTAGGAGAGCTGTTTAAATTTTATATTTTTGTACAAGTTCAGTGGGGTTCTTCCAGAAGAATTGAAAGACGAGAAACAAGGGTAGGTTTTGCCCCAGATTTTGATGAATTTTGATACATCTTTGATAAACATTATATTTCTTCTTTAATGATATTCCTCAAACAAAACAGTTAGCAAAATATTTGAATTTGCCATGTATAATGTCACATTTTAATGTAAACATCAAATAAGGTACCAAAATTTTTACCAGAGGGAAAAGACACCTTAGAGCGGCACAGTTCTTTATACCACTGGGGGTCGGGGGGGGCCAGATTACAGACATCCACACATGCAGAGTGGGGAAAAAAAGATTCTACTAAATTCACGCATTTTTAAAATAGTTATCAAGTCTACTAAGCACCAACAATCCTAAAAATTTTTCAGCTTCATGATTTGTTTAAAAAAAACCACACTATCAAATTAACATTAAAAACAAGCTTGAAGAGTAGCTTGTCCAAAAAATAACTATGTATGCCCATGTTGTGGCGTAGGACATACACCTGCAAAGAATGCCTTTGCCTCTGTCCTGCGGTGGATGGAGAGGACGACAGCGCGTCATCCAGTCTAAACCTATAAAAGTTTTCAAGGGCAGCACCTTGCCACCAAAAAAAGCTGATGAAACTTAAAAGTATTCAGAAGATGCTGCCCCTTTATTTTAAAAAATTTTCAATGAATTTAAGCAAAAATAACATACATCTGTACATCAACTGGCCATTTCTGGTACAGAAACCCAGCATATGGTAATATTATTGAATAAATGTAAATGCTACTTACAATTTTTTTTCTCTTTAAATACATTTTAGACAAACTTTTTTTTCTTTTTTTTTAATAGTTGCACAATTAACTTCTTAGCTGCTAGCTTGATGCAAACGTATATAATACACAAATTTAAAAATATTTTTTTATTCCACATAAAAGCTGTCAAAATTCTGACTCACGTCAAAAATGCAAATAATGGAATATACTTTAAAAAAATTAGTTGCAAGTCTAGCAGCAAAGCAATTAAGTGAGAACATATTTAACGTGAAAACAAAGGAAACTGTGCAGCTACAGGTGAAGGCTGGCTACCTTAGCTCTACTGATACAGAAATTAGAACATTCTCCCTGGAGGAAAAAAGGGATTACTTAAAATAGGAGTAAAAGCCATTGCTGCCGGCTGAGCTCCCCAGGCTGAGTTCTTGAAACAGAGACAGAGGGTCGCTGCTCTTCTTGGCCTGCTCGGGCGGAGGCCTGGGCTTTGGAGGGGCCCGCAGCGCGCTGGCGTAGGACATGGCAGGCTTGCCGCCCCCGGAGCTCTGCGGGCTGCTGCTGCTGGCCGACTCGGCGATCTGCTTGGCGGGCAGGAGCGGGGGGAACTGGCCGAGATGCTGCAGCACGCTGTAATCGAAGGAACCGGGCCCCTCAAGGCTCTCAGGCTTCAGATGCTCCACGGGGGCTTTGACGGTCTTGGGTGGAGCTAGAAGCAGAAAACAGGAACACCGATTTAGGGGCAAGCCCAGCAATGCCCAGGCGCCTCGTTAGTTCTGTGTCTGCTGGTTCTCATCTCCAGGGACTCAGGGACAGGCGGCTTCTGCCACAGAACCCTGAAATCACAACATATCTAGGCAAACTTCTCCATCTCAGAAACACTTGAAAAAAATTAACTATGTGAGCTGCAATAACTAGACATATTAAAAGCTGAAGGTCAAGTCTGAAGGTCTGCTTCAAAAAACTAATTTGTTTAATTGTATACTTTGATATTTATTAACTACTCATAGTCTGAAAATGGGAGCAAAGTTCTTTCTTAAATAAAAATGAGCTCTCCAGCCAGTCGCCTGGTTGAGATAGCTTCTATTATTAACCGAAGAGCAGCGGCATCACATTCTGTTTCTTAAAAATGCCGCCTTCTCTTGTGATATGTAAGTAAAAATGGAATAAAGGGAGAGAGGCACAGTAAACGTCACTTCACACTCCTGTAATCTGCCTGATTTTAATATTGACTCCACTCTTCCTAACTCATTTCATGGCCCACTACATCGTAATTTGCTGTAAACACTGATTTTGTTTCCAATGTTTTAAAAATTTAACCATTATATAGAGTGATAATCATAATCCATATTCATTGAGGATAACTTGAAACTACACAGAAGCCAAAGAAGACAATCAGCCATTCAGATTTCCAAATATCAGAGCTAAGCCTTAACCTGTTGGTGCATTTTCCCTAAGGATGTCAAATAATGCAGACATTTTGAAACTTTTTAAAGGAACCTCTCATTTTTCGAAATCTGGATAGCAGTTAATTTTTCACTTTTCAAGTGTTATAAAAGATAAAGTTTCCTAAATATTCATAACTGTTTCCTTGAGATAAATTCCTAAAAGTGCCATACAGTACATGTGTGTGTGAACGTTGCTCAGTCGTGTCCAACTCTTCGTGACAGTCCGTGGGATTCTCCACGCCAGAATACTGGAGTGGGTTGCCATTCCCTTCTCCAGGGGATCTTCCCAACCCTTGGATCAAACCCGGATCTCCTGCATTGTAGGCAGACACTTTACCAGCTGAGCCACCAGGGAAGCCCCATCTGATGAGACCCCACTGAGCAGTTATCAGAACGGCCCACATCGGGACACTGACATTGCCAAATGCTGGTGAAACGTGCAGCAATAGGGACTCTTGTTCTCTGCTGGTGGGAAGGCACAGCGGTGCAGAAGTTTGCTGGTTTCTTACAAAGCTAAACATACCCTAACCATCAGAGTGAAAGTCAAAGTCACTCAGTCGTGTCCGACTCTTTGCGACCCCAGGGACTGTATATTCCCTGGGATTCTCCAGGCCAGAATACTGGAGTGGGTAGCTGTTCCCTTCCCCAGGGGATCTTTCCAAACCAGGGATCAAACTCAGGTCTCCCGCAATGCAGGTGGATTCTCTGCCTACCAGCTGAGCCACCAGGGATACACAGTGCTAACTACGATAACTGTGGCCAAATCACTCTGTGGGAAAACACTGCCCAATTATACTCAGTCAGCAAACTTGCCCATTTCTCTACTACATCACAACACCAGTGTTAACTATTTAACTTTAGCCGAGTTTATAAGTAAATAATTATCTTACAGTTCTACTCTGCATGTCTCTGATTACTGCTATTTATGGACATTTCCCCTACATTTATCACCTGTTTGTGGACTGGAAAGGTTAGTTTCAGTATTTCACTGACTCAGTATGCTGATTTCATATTACTATTTTAAAACTTTTAAAAATTGACAAATTGTTCAAAATTATTTTAAGCCATTTAACAGCTTTCTGGAACATTTATCACCTTTCCTGGCTAAATGTCATTTTGTGCATGAAAACAATTGCTTTAAGAGCATTAGTTTAACAAACATTTCAATACAGAAGGGTCTTGCACTGCCCAATACACAAACTAAGTTCTTCGTTGGCTGCTCAGAACTATTTTTATTTACCAAGTCTTCTTACTTAACCATGCTTTCATTTTCATGACAATCAGAGCTTAGAATGTTTTTAATTAAATAAAACATGCAAAATAATTCTTCAGCGGCAGTCTAACCTAATGCCTACATGCCTCCACACGTATCTACCCATGAAAGTAGAGATGTCTGCCAGTCTGACTGACTGCATGTACTCCAGATGAGACAAACTATTCTTTAAAACTATGAATTTTACTAACTTGGCAACCAATGCTTTTTTCTTTTCCAAAATACATTTTTCTACCTAATTTTTAACTTTCATCTGTTTATGAAAAGAAAATGCTTGATAAAGTACGCTCTGTCACCAGGACAAGAGAATCGAACTGGAACACCCAGTGGCAGGGAATGAACCCTGCCCTCACTGCGGGCGCCGTCAGGCATCAGGCCCCACACTGAGACTGGCCACCCCGGCGATCGCACGGGATCTGTCTTCATGTTCCCCTTACTCGGCAGTCAGGCATTCACCAAGAGCCGGAAGTGCGACCAGGGCCAAAATGGGAATCCAAAGTTCAGAAAGGTCAGAAGCGTGACCTTTGCTCTCAAGCTTGCAACTGTGGAGAAATACAGCCGTGTCATCAGTTCAGTTCAGTTCAGTCGCTCAGTCGTGTCCGACTCTTCGCGACCTCATGAATCGCAGCACGCCAGACCTCCCTGTCCGTCACCATCTCCCGGAGTTCACTCAGACTCACGTCCATCGAGTCCGTGATGCCATCCAGCCATCTCATCCTCTGTCGTCCCCTTCTCCTCCTGCCCACAATCCCTCCCAGCATCACAGTCTTTTCCAATGAGTCAACTCTTCGCATGAGGTGGCCAAAGTACTGGAGCTTCAGCTTTAGCATCATTCCTTCCAAAGAAATCCCAGGGCTCATCTCCTTCAGAATGGACTGGTTGGATCTCCTTGCAGTCCAAGGGACTCTCAAGAGTCTTCTCCAACACCACAGTTCAAAAGCATCAATTCTTCGGCACTCAGCCTTCTTCACAGTCCAACTCTCACATCCATACATGACCACTGGAAAAACCATAGCCTTGACTAGACAGACCTTAGTCGGCAAAGTAATGTCTCTGCTTTTGAATATACTATCTAGGTTTGGTCATAACTTTTCTTCCAAGGAGTAAGCGTCTTTTAATTTCATGGCTGCAGTCACCATCTGCAGTGGTTTTGGAGCCCAAAAACATAAAGTCTGACACTGTTTCCACTGTTTCCCCATCTATTTCCCATGAAGTGATGGGACCGGATGCCATGATCTTCGTTTTCTGAATGTTGAGCTTTAAGCCAACTTTTTCACTCTCCTCTTTCACTTTCATCAAGAGGCTTTTTAGTTCCTCTTCACTTTCTGCCATAAGGGTGGTGTCACCTGCATATCTGAGGTTATTGATATTTCTCCCGGCAATCTTGATTGATGCCATGTCATGACCTCTTTTAAATTCCAAACCAACATTAATACAGTTTCCTTCAATGCAAGAAATAAGTCTCAAACTTTAGAAAGAACTTTCCCAAGTGGTGATAATTTTCCTTCTGATTTACTACTGGCAATTGCTACATTCCTCTACACGTAAAATAAGACAACATAAAATAAATACATATACACACACATACGTGCTGAGCCCAGAAGGTGTGCTACAGGATATTGGTGATTTTTGAATTAGTTTTTAAACATTGAGCTGGTGTGAGTGGGGGGGTGTGTGTGTGTGTGTGTGCTCTGTCATGTCTGACTCTGTGTGGCCCCATGGACAGTAGCCCGCCAGGCTCCTCTGTCCACGGGATTCTCCAGGCAGGAATACTGGAGTGGGCAGCCATGTCCTTCTCCAGGGATCTTCCCGACCCAGGTCCTCGCATCTCCTGCTGTGGCAGGCAGGTTCTTTACCGCTAGTGCCGCCTGGGAATCCCTTAGGTAAGTGTTCCCTCAACTAAAGGCACTACCATTCGTCTTCTAACAATGACAAAAACGGGCCTCCCCGGTGGCTCGGTGGTAAAGAACCCTCCTGTCAATGCAGGAGACCCAGGTTTGATCCCTGGGTCAGGAAGATCCCCTGGAGAAGGACATGGCAACTCACTCCAGCATTCCTGCCTAGAAAATCTCATGGACAGAGGAGCCTGGCGGGCTATAAGCCCTGGGGTCACAGAGTGAGACATGACTTACTGACTACACAACGACACATGAGTCAGTGACTAAACAACACAATGAAGCAAGCGGGGACTTCACTTTCGTGGAAAAGACACCGTGAATGACACACGCATTGGGCACTTGCTCAGGAAATTTCTACCTTATCAACTTTTTATTGATTTTGGCCAAGAGCTATCTAAAAGTTTAGGTTGGAAGAAAAAGGAGAAATGATGTTGTCTTTAAAATAAATTATAATAAATAAAACAACTAAAAAGGAACACATTTTCACCGCTTATTTGTAATTTAGATGTTTCTCAGGAAATCCAAATATGATGAGCGTGTCTTTGCTAGACCTCGAAAATGACAAAGCAATCCAGGTGAAATACAGCAGCTTAAACACAGAAGGTCCTAATGAGTGTTTAAAGTGACAATGTCTCTTGCTGGGAACGAAACTAATACCTATTTAATGCTTTCTGATCTACCATGCCTCTTGTACTAAAAATATGCTTGCATGCACATTCTCCAAAATGGGTCAGTTACAGAAACAATGGATTCACATTCTAATGAGGAATAAAATTAACAAAATACAAAGGTTGATGCTACCAAGGCAGAAATTTACCAACAGTTACAGACTTGTTCACAAAGATCAACATCTACAGCCTACAGAGAGAAGGCGATAGATCAGAGAATCAAATAATATCATTCTTTACATTTAACGTTTCTTTACAGTCAACATAAAAGATAAAAAGAGACAAAGGAAAGACAATGGTGCTCAGACTTCCCACCATACACGTCCACAGCCATGTCCGTTCCAACGCCTTCCTGTGTCTTCTTTTTCTTCTTTGGACTTGGATTTCTTACTTCATCAGAATACAAGAAATAAACTCTGGATTTCTAATCTCAAAATATTAGACCCTACTGGTCTTTCTCATGGCCAGACTCTACTGTGTAGGTGACTGTCACAACTTGATTGACAATAAAACTACTGAAAACTGAAATTGACCTAACCAACCCCCACCCTTAACTGGAAAAAAAAAAAGAGACAAAAATCCCAAAAGCAAGCTCTTCCCAAGCAAAAGTGATTCTATTTAGAAATATATTTTTGTTGCCCTTACTTCTTTCACCCACTCACAGGTTACAATCATCAAAATAATCAGTTCCCAAATACTGATAGATTACTTACCTTCCAGATCATATATATGGAACCTATATAGTCCTAAATTAATATGACTCCTGAGGCACAGCTGTGAGCAATGACCATTAACTACTGTTCAAAGACAATCATGCCAACGGAAGAAATGGGAGAAGAGAAAGCCCATAAGCAGCGGGAGCTGGCCAGTCAGTGCTGCGGCTGTGGCCACCACCAGCCCTGTCTCACCTGCCGACTCTCTGGGCTGGGCTGGCCTGCTGGATCCACTGCATGGAATGTTCTGGTAGGGGCTGGATGAGGTGGCGTTCACCCAGGACTCCGGGGAGGAAAAGGCGAAAGGAGACTGGTTATCATGGTCCTGAAGCTCTTTACGCTGAGCAAGACTGTCTTGAGGAGTGCTTGCTTCTTCAGAACAAGGCTGCACTGAGCTAGATGAGATTCTTCTTTGGTACAAGGGCCGACCCGGTCCTCTGGGTTCATACTACACAAAGAAGAAGGACACTTCATAAATCTGTGAAATTTACACCCTACTCTCTTATGTACACAGCAATCTCACTGTATCAAGTAGAAATTCTCAAAACCACTCTCTTCTGTGGCTATGAAACACCCTCTCAAAGCAGCCTGAGCTGTGGACGTGGTGTCTGGAGACCTGGATTCAAACGCAGGTCTGGCCCTTGGCAGGCAGCCCTATCACATGACGCATCTAATTCGAACTCGGCTTTCTTGTTTGTAAGATATAGGGCTGAAGCACCCATCTCCAGTTCCAAAGTTCCATCAACATTTTAGGTAACATTAAATTAAGCATGAAGAAACATATCTGCTCAAAATTAAAAGGGGATATTATAGTCACAATCAATTGAACCACACCATCTTGAACATACTCATCCATCTGAGACTCATCTTGTGGGTGCTTCACAACCTCCCGGTTTATTATTCCTTAAACCTGATGGCAAGACAGGGCTCCCCACCCCCAAGAGGTGCACCTGATCGGCCCCACTGCAGTCTTCCTTGAAATTGTCTTCAACGAAAACGGAACATTCATTACTCTTCAACCAATCCTTTGTATGTCTGAAACGCAATTAACATTTTTCTCTTCCCTACATTGCACAAAAATTTCTTTAGCCCTCTGTCAGGATGCATTTGTCAGAAATTCCTTAAGTGCCCTCCAAGTTTCCTGGCCTGACTTTTGGGACCACAGCTCAATCTCAGTCCTAACAGCAAGGCAGGACGTAGCAGAGTGAGTTGTCCAGCCTCGGTCTAGGACCAGACTCTCTGGGTAGACTTCAGGCTGCTTTTACTGGGAACATCACCCTGGGCAACTGACTTCACCTCTTGGGAACTTCAACCGTATGTGTCTCTTCATAACCCACAGTACGCAGCTCTTAGGACTGTGAGAATCCAATGAGTTCAGCACACAGAGCCGTTAGAACACTGGAAAGGTCTGTTGTTAACCTAACATAAAAGACAAACTTCCATGCTAGATCTTAAATGACAGGGTGGGACTGGCTTTTTATTTCCCCCTCTCCCTCTCCCTATAATAACAGACTTGCTATTCAGTTTCTAATCACTGTTGTTAGGGGAAGCACACTGATTGAAACCACCCACCCTGGCCAGGCACCATAGCAACCATTTGCATGAGTTGTTTTATGACAGGAGGGCCTGGTAAGGAACATGGAACTAATAAGCTACCATCAACTGAAGAGTTCGGGAAAGGTCAAACAGAGACTTTGCATGTCCGACCACCTCCCAGAATCCTCCTCACAGGCATCCGTCTTGGCTGAACAAGGCGTGCACCACCAGGAAGGACTGCGTCAGAAAGACTGGCTAAAGACAACCCGGAAACTAGTCCCATCACCATAAACGCCAAGACCGCGCGGCAGAGCTGCTCTCCCGGGTTCCCTTACCCTGCTGCTCTCCCCAGGGCGCCCTTCCCGATAAAATCTCTTGCTTTGTCAGCACATGTGTCCCCTCAGACAATTCCTTTCCGAGTGTTACACGAGAGCCCAGTTTCGGGCCCTGGAAGGGGTGCCCCTTCTGCAACAATATGACGGGGAGGGAACTTCCTTTGCCCTTTGTTGTTACAAATAATTGGAAATCAGGAACTGGAGGTTAGATTACAAAGGAGAGAGAGAGAGAAACAGGCACAGAAATAGCAGGATTTGGGGGGGATAAAATGCAAGCCAGCACAAGCAGAAACTGTCAGGTCAATTAGACGGAAACCTGTAGAGTAAACACGTGAGAGTCGTCACCACAGATGGAACCACAAGGGTGTCAACTGGGGAAGGGAATGGGCCTGGATTGGCTGCCCTGAGGCGGAAAGGAAGGGAAGGGAGGGAGAGAGACTCTCAACTGTCGGATGAGGAATGTCCGGGTCACTTCTGCATTTCGGAAGTTTCAGCTACTGGATGAGAAGGGCAAGTGGCAACACTCTGTCTCATCAATTCCCTCCTCATATACTTCGACTGTTCTTGTCTTTATGCAGAGCGTCTAAATTCAACTTTAGTTTTACTCGGCTTTAAAGGTATTTTTTCTCCCAATGGTTAAGATCATTCTGAATTTCCTATTTTCTAGAATATTAACCATTCTAACTACTGTCAACTGTGAATTTAATCAGTACATCCGAAATTTCTTTGTTGAAGTTATTACTTCATGGTACTGGGTGGAGCGGCCCGCCTTCCCGACTGCTTTGCTCTCCTTGACCGGGCAGCGCGTGAACGAATGGCCACAGCAGCTTGCGCGGTGTGCCCTTCCTACCGAGGTTTGCCACGAAGAAGATTAGCTCTCAGAATCAAAACGAAGCTCTTCTTTTCATTACCATGCCTTGAGTGTTCAGCACAATCAAAAACTGTAGGGGATCACATTCTAAAGACTTTATGTGTGAACGGTGGTTACTGTTCTACTCAAGCACAAAACTAATGTCTGTTACAGCCTTAAAAGGAAGAGGTAGAATAAACGATCTTAAGGCCTCAGCTAATTCCAATGTTCCAAGTTTTACTTTAAAGTCTTCAATAAATCAAAGTCCTAATCAATGACAATATATTTAAACTTTTTATTATTAAAATATCCAAACATAATCCATCAACTTTAACAATCATCAACAATTTGATGTATCTGCTAAAATAAAGTGTTATGCCATATAAAGCCTATTTAAGTTACTTAAATTAAAACAAAAAAACTGCTGAGAGCACGCTAATTGATTACAATTGTTAGGCAGTTAGAATAGGAACAAGGACTCCAAAATGGCAATGGCTAAAAGACAAAGGAAAAAGTCTGTGAGAAGGGAACAAAGAAAAAATCCACAGACCTGAGTGAGAACCTTAAGTGAAACAAACATGCCCCTGTCCAGGCTAGCCCTAATTTGCATAGGGCAGGCTCTGGGGAAGAGACAAAACCTATAAAAAGAGAAAGCAAGACCCTCACGCCTCGAGGGTATACCATCCTCTGCCAAATAAAACTCTGAGGGAGAACCACACTGGTCCTCCTGGTCCCCCGTCCTGAGACAGAACTGAGGAAATTACACTCTCCCAACACAATGAAATCCATTGGCAATGAGTTCAAAATCTCAGATATTTTCCCCCCAGATGGAAATTCCTATGAAGTACACTGAAAAAGAAGGGCTCACTAACAAAAGTTTGAGAAAAAGATCCCTTGCCTATAAAAAATTCATGTATTTTTGACAGAGACTGTCCTTTTATTTCCACCTACACTTAGGACCCTTAGGCTGTTTAAATGTATAAGGTATACTTTTCATTGTTTGTGTCTTCTTATTTCCTGACCATTTTTTGATTCCTGTTGTTTCTGCCCAGCGCTCATTCCTCCCTAAAGAGACGACTCTTTCTACCTCCATCTCCTGCCGGCCTGAATGCCGCGCTACTTTCAGATGGCAGCTCTACCAATGGCTGGCATGCAGTTCAATTTTAGAGTCCTCAGGTCTGAAATAATTTCACTGCTTACTCCTTAAAGTCTGATTTTCCTCTGTCAGAGATCCTTACACCTGGGTTCAGTATCAACTTCACACATATTGCGTGTTTACAAACATTCTTCGTGTTTAAACTGTGAATTCATTATGTTGCTAAACATATGATTATGATTTTCTAACTCTGCTGCTAATATTCCCTTCTAAAAATCAAAGTATAATGCTGAAGTTCCAAAAGCCATTTAAGAAGAAAAAGCTAAATGACTAATTTCATGTATGAATTTCTATTTTTAAGGGCTGCTGTCAGTTTAAGTAAAAATTCACAGTCTGCTTACCACTGTCATAAAAGGTCCATCTCTAATATATAAGGTTAGCTGGCCATTCATTTCACGTGTATATGTATAAATAAAAACTGGGGGAGAGGTTAGCAACTTCATGAATCAGGGCTCTACTTACAATTATACTATCAAAGCTGATCACTAAGGAAGAGCTAAATGCTGTGGTGGAAATTCCAAGTCTCATTAACTATGATGCCAGAAACCTTAATTAAAATAGAACATCTCATTTAAATGATTAGCTTTGATAATTTAAGCATGAAGAGAGGTCCACTTTATTAATCTGTCAGTCACTGTCTCCGCAATATGCATCAGATGTCTGGGGGACCACGCACGACGCGCTCTCTGAGAAGACAGCACTAGCCGGCTGTGCAACGACGATCAGCAGCTGTCGTCATCTGCCTTTAAAGCCAGCACAGGCAGAGCGCGCCAGCCGGCCAAGAGTGCAGCCTTCCAGCTCCGTCTGCACAGCAGGACCGTGTTCCACAGAAGGGGACCTGGCTGGAGAGCTGGAGTGGGGGGATGGGAGGGTGATCAGATAACAGTACTGAAAGCGAGTACTGAAGGACAAGTACTTCCTGAAAATAGTACTGAAAACTAAGCTCAAAACTAGAGCTGATTCAAAGAAAAAAATGAAAAATAAATAGATAGGTCAAAAAGCGTCTTTGTTCAAAAGCCTACATGTAAGACGGAATTATTTCAAAGCAGATAACATCATACAGACTCACATGTCATCTCTAAGACGCTATACGTAAATGATTTCTAGGAAGCTGATCAAAACTGGTGACTTACAAGAATTCTGTTTTCTTAAGCAGGCCACCTACAATACCACCAACTGCAGCACAAACAAGTGCAGCTTCATAAATATTTGGAGACTTTTACAATGACATTTTAAAAAGAATTTTCCATTTATTACTAATTGAGCACTTTCAATCAAGCTATCTCATAGTAAAGTGCATCTTAAATGACAAGAACTTGGCTCTGCACCAGTATCAGCAGTGCTGGCTCTATGTTAACCAAGTTTTTTCACATGATAAAACTATCTCCACCTAAGAAGAATGAGGATCTGTCTCTCAAGATAAAATGACTAGAAAGTATAATGGGGAAAAAAAGGTCCTATTCATAACAAACAGCAAGGAAAAACCAATCTAAGGATAAATTCAACCAGAAATGAAAATATTACAGAATTTTACAGAGGAACACTCAGAAAACAAAGAAAAAAGGAAGGGAGGGAGGGAAGAAGGAAAAAGGAATTGAAATACTGAAGACTGTACCAGTTCCTAAATCAGAGGTTTAAAATATTTTTAAAGACAAAATTTCCTCCAATGTAAGCTACCCACTCAATGTAACTAAAATTAAAACCTCAGAAAGGTTTTAGTTTCTGTCTCAGGGGGAGGCGTTCATACAGGTATTCTAAGTTTCTAGTACAAAAAACAGAGAATAACCTCCTCTGTCCTGTACTTTTGAACAGTGACTGGAAGAAAAAAAAGAAGTAACAAGGGAGACACTTCACACCATCCAATCAGAAGACCAGAAAGCCTCAAAAATTAAAACAGTGTAATTCTGGTACAGAAACACACAGACAGACGAGGCGAAAGGCTGGAGTCCAGAAGGCCTGCGGTTTACCCCGAAGAGCGGCAACTCAGAGACCAGACTCTGAAGTTTCAGGCAAAGTGCAAACCTCGCTCAGAGCAAGATCACCCCCGAAAAAATCCGAGTCACACCAAAATACTAGAAACTGGGTCCTTGGAAGCTCAGAAGTCAGAGTTAACTTCTCTTGTTTCTCTTGGCATTTCAGTGCTGTTATAAAGAATTTAGTATTTGACAAGAAAGCTACTATTCTAGTCAGTGAAAATGCAATAATTTAATAAAGAGCATGAAAACAAATGGCTAAATATTTGGAGAAAACTGAATCATAACCTCAAGCTTACACTGAAGTCTGAAATCAAACTGGAGCCAATCAGGAGTGGTCTGTAACCTGGGCCAGGTAAGGAAGACCCTTTGCCCTTTGTTCTCCTTACTCCATCCCAGTGGCAAAGAATTAGACGTGGGAGAGGGCGCAGACACCTCTGCCAGACCCAGAGCCCCAGCCTCATCCAGGCAGCTGAGGGCCCAGTGAAGTAGGTAAGGGAAACCCATGGAGTAAAGCTTTAAGCACCTAAAAATACTAAAGGTTCTATCAGTTTTAAGTTGCAAAGAGTGTCACAGAATAGGATGAAGGTCACCTTTAGGGATCTTGGCCTGGTGGGGAGAAAGGTCTGATGGGGTGACATGACTGAGCACACCAGCTAGGGAAGAAGTTGCTTCATGTCGTCCAGCAAGCAACCCCTCCACTCAGCATCACCTGCTCTCAGCTGCGAGTGCCACGGGGCTGCCTGTCGCTGTGGGAGGACAGAAGTGGCCGCCCCCAGAACCGTCTCTCTGGCGTGAGGGTTCACAGGCTGACTGTCTGTAAGGCCTCAAAGACTCAGGAGGAACTTCCCTTCCCCTTAACCGTCTAAAAGAATGCAGCTAGAGGGCCTGAGACAAGTACAGTGCAAACCAGGGGCCCAGCCAGGGAGGGAGCCAGCAAAGCCGTCTGTTAAGAGTCCTCTCCAGTCCCCTCGCCTCTGCACTGTGGCAAGCACCACACCACCCCTGTGTCTCCTCCCTCCACTCCGAACACCTAGCTACTACCCCACGGCCTTTAGTCTTCAGTTGAAGACGGTACTTAAGGTTAGGGCTTCAGCCATTTTGGTGAGTTACTCGGTCTTCTTGGATCTCACCCATATACGGACAGTTATTAAACCTGGTTTGATGTTTCTCCTATTCACCTGCTTCATCATGTCAATTTAATTCTTAGGCCAGCTGGAAGAACCTAGAAGGGCAGAGGAAATTTCCTCCTTCCTGGCATTATAGTAGCTATCTTGGTATAACAAAATTAGGACTAATTGCTCTAGCTTCCACATTTTCCATGCTGAACAGGTACATCTTTTGTTAAAACAAAATCAAAAGTATTATAAAAAAAGAAAAAACAAGCAAAACACAGTATGAAGAGCCATCTGCTCAAGTTAACAGTTCACATCTAGGTATTTTCACCCTGTTTATGCTTAATCTATCAAGGCTTCTAGCAATAAAGGAATTCACAGGAGGCAAGGAAATAAAACATTTCTCTACTGTTAACATTAAAGAAATTATTTAAAAAGGTTAGAAATAAACAACACACACACACAAACCATTCACTCTGTGAGCTGATTCATGCAAAATCCCCTTTACAACACAACACACACACGCTATCCTGGTGTACTGAGAACACCAAAGCCTGAAAACGTGGTGAGAATAATATTTTTCTTTGTCGAGGAATTTTCTTCAGTGTTGCAAGTTGGTCATCATTTGTGAATCGCATGCATCAAAATAAAGATGACCAAATGCTTTTGCAAAAGTAATTTCACTCTTAGAACCCAATGACAATTGAAAGCACCTATTCACACCCTCACAGCTGAACAGTAATAACAAGTGTTAAGAGCTTGAAGGTATAAAGAACTAAACTCCAAAACTAAGAAACATTTAAATAGATCAATGATTCTAAGTACACTAATTCAGTATTCAGCATTATTTACCAAAGTATGAAACTTTATAAAACCGTATAAAAACTTTGGCATGCTACTTCCCCCACACATTATGAATTCACTTGACTAGTTAAAAGTATCACAAGTGTTATCAGTAAAAATGGTGGAATAAGGAACACCATAAAAGCAATGAAAAAAACTGACAAAAGCTGTCACAATCAACTTTCTTGGAATTCAGAAAATTAAAAGTTGCAGCAACCTGGGGAGCACGTCCTCAAGAAAATCCAGGAAAACTTGGTAAGGACAGCAAGATTTGTGGTACTTTAACTTACCCTAGTCCCATTCCCCTGGGAGCATTAAAAATAAGACCCTCCATGTTCCAGCACCAGTATCAGAGCAGACGGGCCTCACTGTCACAGAGCTGCAATTATTTATTTCAGCCTTTCTGGTTCAAAACAACACCTGCCTTATCTTATCTACCCCAGAACTCAGCCAGTGCCGAAGGTGCTGTATTGAACATACTGACAAGGCAGATGCTTTAGTTGCTGCTGCCTGAAGCAATGGGCAGCAACTGGACTGAGCAACAGACCAGCCAGAAAGCTTTGGAGGAAAGGCTGAGGTATAAGATACTTCAGGGGAAGAAAGACCTTGACTAGCTCTGACCTATTCCTTCCTGGGAATCCGGAAGACCACAAACATGCTGTGCACGCACTCAGGACAGGCCTGAAGAGTTCTCCCCTTGGCTGAGCTAGAGCCTGGAGAGGCAGGAAGTGAAAGCTAAAGCAGACACGTGAACTGCCCAGCTCAGTGTGCAAAATGTGCGTGTGCACACACACACACACCTCTGCAAAACTTGGACAATGTCTTTGGTCCTGAGCCTTTCAGATCTCTTGGCAATGACTAGTCAATTACTCAGCCCTTCGAAGAAAAACATCAAGAGGCCACACATAACAATTACAGACTTTAAAAAATTACTTCAAAATTTTAAACTAAAAAATTAGTTCAGAAATGTTGCTAGACAAACACATGACAGCCAAGTAAAAAAACACAAAGATGAGGAAAGGCACATTCCATGCAGACAGTGACCAAAAGCGAGCTGGAGCGGCTGTGCAAACGCCAGAGAAACACACTCGGAGACAAAAGCTGTCACGGGAGACAAAGGACGTCACATGATGATGAAAGGCTGATCTATCAAGATGATATAACAACTATAAATACATGAACCCTAAGGACAGAATTCCAAAATAACATGTGAAGTGTAAACTGACAGAATTAAAAGGAGAAATAGACAAGGCAACGACAACTGCTAGGGACTCCAACATCCTCCTTTCAGGACCAGATACAAGACCTGAACAACAGATCCAAGGGGAAGAGACACTGTGAACAACAGTATAAACCAAAAAGAGCTGCCAAGTCCACAGGAGCCTCCGTCCAGCAAGCGCAAAGCACACATTCTTCTCCAGAGCACCAGTGTTTCAGGCGCACCAAACAAGTCTCAAAACTTTTTAAATAATACAATTATACAAAGTATGTTCTCCAACCACATGGACGAAATCAGAAGAAATCAATAACAGCAGGAAATTTGGAGCAATATTTGTTTTCTCTAATTTTGCCAAATATATACCTTAGACATTGAACTAGAAGTTCTGGCCAGGGCAATTAAGCAAGAAAAAGAAATAAAAGACATCTACGTTAGAAAGAAAGAACACAATTATATTTGCAGATGGCATTATCTTCTATATAAAATATCCAAATTACCCACAAAAAAAAATCTATTAGAGCTAACAAAGAGCTCTGCAAGTCTGAAGACATACAATCAATACACAGTCAACTGTATTTCTAAACACTAGTAGTGAACAGTCAAAAAAACTGAAATTAAGAAAACATTTACAACAGCACAAAAAATATACTTGGAATAAATTTAACAAAGGAAGTGTAAGAAATAATTGGAAAATTAAAAAACAGTACTGAAAGAAATTTTCAAAGACATCTCACGTTCAGGTACCAGAAGACTTTATATCGTTAAGATGTCAATACTTCCCAAGTTAATCTACAAATTTAAAGCAATCCCTTTTAAAATCCCAGCTCGCTCTTTTTTGCAGAAACTGACAAACTACCCTAAGTTCAAAGAACTTAGGTAATTCAAAGAACCCAGAAGAGCCAAAATTATCTTGAAACAGGAGAACAAAGTACAAAGGCTCATACTTCCCAACAGGAAACTCAGCACAAAGCCACAGTAACACACGCAGCGTGGTCGGCATGAGGACACACAGATCAGTGAACAGAACTTAAGAGCTGAGCCGTAGACCCGACGGTCGATGGTCAACTGATTTTTGACAAGGTTGCTAAGACCATAAACTGAAAACAGAACAGTCTTTTCAACAAATGGTGCAAAGAAAACTCAACAACCACATGCAAAATAATGATTTAAGACATCTACCTCACAACATGCACAAAAATTATTTCAGAATGGATCAGAGAATTAAAGGTAAGAACTAAAACTAAAGAACTAGGAAAGGTAGAGGTAAATCTCTGTGACCTTGGACTAGACAACCGCTTCTTAGACATGACACCAGAAGCATGATGATCAAAGGAAAGACAGACAAACTGGACCTCATCTAAACCAGAGCCTCTGCTGCACCAAAGGGTGCTCTCAAGAGGGCGAAAAGACAGCCCACAAAACGGGAGAAAACACTGCCGATTATGTGAGAAGAACTTAGTATCTAAGACACGCATAAAAACTCTTATGGCTCCACAACACAAAGACAATTGTTTTTCAAAGCAAAGGACCTGAATGGACATTTCTCCAAAGAAGATGTACAAATGGCCAATACGCATATTAGAAGATGTTGAGAATCATTAGTTGTTAGGGAAATGCAAATCAAAATGAAATACCATTTCACACCCACTAGGATGGCTATAATTTTTTTTTTTTAAAAGGACAAATTAGAATAGAAAATGATGCAAGACACTGTGGATAACAGTTTGGCTGCCTCTCAAAAACAGAGTAACATATGACCCAAGAATTTCAGGTATAAGAGAACTGAAAATATACTTTCACACAAAATTTGTTCATGAATGCACACAGATATATTATGCATAATAGCAAAAGAAAAAAAAAAGGAAACAACCCAAATGTCCATCAAATGATGAAGAGATAAACAAACGGCAGTATATGCATACAACAGAGCATCTCGCAGCCGTGAAAAACCAGGAGGTATCGATGCATGCTACGAAGCGGAGGAGCGCCAAAAGCGTGACGCTAACTGAGAGAGACACAGAAGGCCACGGGTATGGTCCCATTTGCACCAATAGTCTCTGCAGGGACAGAGAGCAGGCCATTAGGTGTTGGGGGCTGGAGGCAGAGAGGGTTGGGGAGTGACTGCCCCATGGTCACGGCGACCCTCTTAGGGTGACAGAAATGTTCTAAAATTAGATGGCGGTGGTTGCTGCACGATATGGTGCATATATGAAAATCCACTAAATTTTACTCTAAAATGGATACTTTCAAGTGAATAAAATAGTGAATTGGAACAAATTACCCCCAAAACAGACAAATCAGATATATATAAATGTCCCTATGACACTTTAAAATCAGCATCTATAGCAGAAAATTTGCAAAATATGAATAAATCATTTCTAAAGCCTTTAGAAATCACTAAGGACCCACCAAAAGGAAGTAAAAAAAATATCTTTTCATATCTCAAAATTCTAAATGTTTACCCTGTTTTAAGACATCTGTGATTGATAATGATCACACGAACTTTACACATTCTTATTTCTAATAACTGAGCTTAAAAGGAATAGCTAGACAACATTTTTATAGTCCAAATAGTACCATTTTTGAAGTTTTATAATCCAGAATTGCTATGATTTTTATATCAGTGAAGATCCATAAAGATGCTCTTTGGTAACACCAATATATTTTAAGAAAAATTTCATTTACCTTAAAATGCTTAGTCTGGCATTGCCAATTCTAGGTTAAGCACTGCACATTCTGACGTCTGGGAATCAGACGCTAACTGCCCCAGGCTAAGAAAGCCCCGGGATGGGCGCCAGGAGAAGGCACTGCTGGCTGAGAAAGCCTGCGCTGGTCAGGGACCCTAACAAGCAAACTTGTGATTAAGAAAATAAAGTGAGTGAAAAGACGAGACCCTGAAATCCATTTCCCCAGATTAGACTGGACAAAGCTTCCTGAATGAACAGACTCCTCAAGTCAGTCAGATGTTAAATATTCTAAAATAGTTACAATAAAATGCTCCGGCAGGCTTCATGTTTTAACAATGACCCTTCTACAAGGTCTGAAATAGCACAGTAACAGGGGAATGGAAAAAAATATTTGTAAATGATCTCACCATTAGAGGGTTAATTTCCAAAGTACACAAATAACTCATACAACTCAGTACCAAGAAAGCAAACAACCCAATCAAAAAATGGGCAGGAGACCTAAACAGACATTTCTCCAAAGACATACTGATGGCCAAAAATCACATGAAAAGATGCTCAACACTGCTAATTATTAGAGAAATACAAATTAAAACCACAATAAGGTACCACCTCACACTGACCGGACTGGCTATCATTAAAAAGTCTACAAATAAAAAATGCTGAAGAGGGTGTGGAGAAAAGGGTTCCCTCCCACACTGTTTGTGGAATGCAAGGTGGGGCAGCAGCCACTGTGGAAATCAGTGTGGAGGTCCCTTAACAACTAAAGCTAGAGCTACCACGTGATTTAGCCATTTCACTCCCGGGCGTACATCGGGAAAAGACAAAAATTCTCATTTGAAGAGATACATGTACCCCACGATATGGAAACAAACTCAGTGTCCATCGACAGATAAATGGATCAAGAGGATGTGTGGCTTTCCCGATGGCCCAGACAGGAAAGAATCTGCCCACAATGAGGAAGACCCAGGTTCGATTCCTGGGTTGGGAAGATCCCCTGGAGAAGGAAATGGCAAAACACTCCAGCACTCTTGCCTGGGAAATCCCATGGACAGAGGAGCCTGGTGGGCTACAGTCTGCGGGGTCATAAAGAGTCAGACACAACTGAGCAACGAACACTCACACACACACTCACACACACACACACACACAGTGGAATATATGTATGTGTATATGTGTGTGCGCGTGTGTGTATATATATATAATGGACTACTACTCAGCTACAAAAAAAACGAATTTTGCCATTTGCAGCAACACGGATGGACCTGGAGATTATCACACTAAGTGAAGCCAGGCAAAGTCTCATGTGGTGCCATTCATATGCAGAATCTGTAAAACAGCACAGATGGATCTTTATGCGAGGCAGAGACAGGCACACAGACGTAGAAAACTCACGGCCATCAAAGGGGGAGGGGGATAAGCTGGGAGTACGGGATTAATACAAACTGCTGTAAATTAAACAGGTAAGCAACACAGATGTGCTGTGTAACACAGGGAATCGTACTCAGTATCTTGTAATAGCCCACCATGGAAAACAGAGTGATAGATAGACGTATGTATGTATGTATACATGTGTGACTAAACCGCTTCGCTGTACACCTGAAACTAACACAGCATTGTGAAGCAGCTATGCGTCAATAAAAAACAAACACATCTTTAAAATGAAGCTGAAAAATAAGTTGCAAGAAAAGATTATATTTACATAAGATAATCTTTTAAGTTGCAAGAATTTAAGACTATTAAATTCAATAAGATCTGTCTACTATCATTACCAAACGAATAAATATTGATTTTTTTCTCACAATCAACTCCTGCTGAAAGGAGAAATGGAGAAGAAAGAAACGCACCTCTTCTAAGCTGGGGAGCGAAGAGGACGACACTGTCCGAGAGGACAGCGGCTGGAGCGGCTCCTGGCCAACAGCGGGCTGGTGGGTCTGCATGTGCACAAAAGGGTTCTGCGGGGGCCTATGAGGCAATGGAGGTAGGCCGTAGGGGAAACCCGGCCCCATCAGGTGATTCTGCTGTAAGTTAGCAAAAGTCCAAGCTCCATCAGGTGCCAGGTATTTCAGAGGAGGGGTGAGGTGCTCTGACGGCAACGAGAAAGGAGAGCTAAACACTGGGGGCGGCAGGCGCTGCGGGAACGACGGGCTGTTGGCCACTTCCAGGTCTCTGCTGCTGTCAGGGAAGTTTGGAAAGTGGGTGCTGGGGTCTGCGCTGGACGGGGGCGAGGGGGCTGCTGGTGGGCTCCTAGTCTGAATTTGTCTATATTGCAAAAGTCTTGATTGAGGTGGTGGCATTTCAGCTAGTTCCCGTGTTTCACTTTGCTCACGATTAGACAGTTCTCTGAGTAAGTCTTGAAACCTGTGTAAGGGTGATGAAATATGAGGAGAGCTTAGTCAACTACATGTGTAATTTTTACAAACAAAAGCATGATAACTAGAACTAGCATTAATTCATCTCAAAAGTAAGCATTAATGCTCACAGATGTTGAACTGAAGACACTAAATAGACCCAAGTATCTGATTTCTTTCTTCCCCTTGGCTTTAAAAGCAACTGTCCTTGTCTTTCCATGCGTTTGGTAGCTGGCAGTTACAGAAGGTCACCGTAACAGGGGATCTTACTCAGAAGGGATTAGGAAATGTTTCACTGCAGTCAAATGACACTCCATAAAACCAAATTTAGAATGAGCACTGAATACTCAAGCATCTGACTTAAAAGAGGGTAGAATTTTGTGCAAAAAATATATTGATAGTAAATTTATAACGCTTAACGTTTACCCTCTAATTTAATTCTGCTCTCTTCGCATGTTTTGCATTGTGACTGAATACAGAAAAAACACCCACAGTGATGGCACATGTCTCTTTCACAAGAGACTGCAAAGCCAGAGGCCACATAAATGCACGGTCCACAGCAGACCTTCCACGCCTAGGTTTTCACAAAAGTTACTTCTAAAAAGGTGTTCTGTATTTTAGAGTCAATCGACAGAACTGTGTAGCAGCTGCCTAGAAGGCTGGCATCCAGTTTCTTCGGGACAGTATTCCCGTACGAGGCTAAAAGGACGACACTCAAGAGAGAAAACAGAGAGGAGGCCCCGCCTCGGGGCCCTGCTCAGCCTGCTGAAGTGAGTGGGAGTCAGCTGTTTCTGACCGTGAGTCAGTTGTTTCCGCTTCATCTTCGGCACTGCTGGGGAGCTTCCAGTCCGCTCTCGCTGGGGGCTGATGCAGTCCAACGGGCGGCTGGGGAAGGTGCTGGAGGTGCGGGTGCGGGTGGGGGTGGTGCGGGTAGGGGAGGCCACCCTGACTGAGGCAGGCGTGGTGCTCGCCCCACTGCTGCAGCCGCACGTGCTGCTGCCTCAGGGTCTCCAGAGCCACGCCCCCGTGCACACGATCTGCAAACACATTTGCAACAAGTTAAGTTGTCAGCATTTAGGGTTTCAAGTTAACTTCTTCAAGAAGTTTTACCATCAGATATTCTCCACAAAGGCACAGTTACCATGTGAGTTTGGAGAAAGCAGGAGTTCTAATTTTGCCAGTAACTAAATCACGGTGATGATGGGGATTCCTCCTCACCTACAGCATGACGCAACCTGGCACCAACTGTGCACTTACTTCTATGTAGCGTTTGGAACTAGATTCTGATTATTACACTACGTGATTTTTTTGGCCAGCATTATGTGAAGAAATGAATCAATCCTGATTCCAATGAATACGGTACAGCACACGTCACTGAAGTAAACACTCTCAGATGCCGTCCTGTCCTGCGGTGACCGGAGAACTCACCCAAAGCCTCCCCCATCGGCAGGCCCGGGGGGCTCTCGTCCGGGAAGCTGTTCAGAGGTGAAGGCAGGATGGGGCCGGGCTGCGCGAGGGCCCGCAGGGGACTGTGGCCCTCCGGCAGCACGGGGGGGGGCTGCTGCTCGGGAACCACAGCCTCCGCGGGCGGGGACTGTGGTCGGTGGGGAACCGCGTTATTGAAAAAAGCGCTGCCGGGGCCGGCTGGGTAGGCAGGGGAGAGCTGAGGCGGTGGCGGGCCCAGCTGAGGGGCCACCTGACTGGGCTGGGCTGGCACGGGGCTCGGCTGTTCAGGCAAGGTACTCTGCTGCTGATTCAGCAAGGCGTGCTGCTGCGGAATTGGGAAGGGTGGTCTCGGGAGCTGTGGGAGCGGATGAAAATGACGACCGGGGACGGCGTACTGTGCGTGGGGGGCCGGGAGAGGAAGGTTTATGTGTCTTGGGGTGAGATTATCTTTGCGATGAAATTTGGGATTGGGATAAACAATGCCAGGACGTGATTCAGGACTTCTGTTCTGTGGGTTTGATTCCAAATCAATCTAAAAAAAAAAAAAAAACAGGAGAAATATTTTTTAGCTGCAGAAGATCTAAGTCCTGTGGCTCCCCACCTCTCCTCCCCTCAGCACTTCTAAAGGGTATGCTCCATTCTTATCAGTAGGAGCAGGAGGCTGCTGCCTAGTAAATCACTTTCTGACAATCAAGAGAATATGCTTTACATCAGGAAAGATGAAACGGAAAAAACAGCATATATTAAATCTGAGTCATAAAGAGAGATACTACTATTTTATTAGCATATTGACTTTGAAAACACCATTTTTTTTAAATACTTCCTTCCTTGGAAAGATAACCAATTATTTCCTTCTGATATAAATCACTGAAATGTATTCTTTCTTTCTGATTTTATTGCTTTTATACATCTCTTCAAACATCTCCTCAAACATATCTACATTAAAATAAAAAACTTGTCTCAACTCAAATAACTTTGAAGTGAACAAAAAAATAAGTACTGCATCATCTTTGAAGAACCAGTCTGGCTGCCAACTTTTGCCATCATTCCTTCAACAAACACTTACTGAGGGCGTACCAAGGACACTGTGCCCGGTGTGAGAGATTAAAGGCACAGTAAGTCTGTTTCTGTGCCATCCAGAGTGCAGAGCGAGGGCTGGCACCGTGGCCCCCAGGCCGTTTCCAGTCCACTCTATTTTCGTACAGAAAGTTTTAATGGAACACAGCCACACTCATTCGTTTACATGTCGTCTGTGTCTGTTTTCTCACAATGATGGTAGAGGTGAATAGTTGCAACAGAAGCCGTATGGCCCACAAAGTCTGAAAATTTACTATCTGGCCTCTTACAGAAAGTTTGCTAAAATCTGGCTCGGAGTCCAGTAGAGGACATCAACACGTACACATAAAATCAGAGATGCTGTAGAGGATGTGACGTGAGATCCCACAGCCTGAGAAAGTCAAAGGTGACTTCACAGAGGTGATGACGCTTGAGCCGAATCTTTACAAGAGGTTGGAGTTTTGCAGTGAGGGAAAGACACGCTAGATAAAGGAACAGCTTACACACTGAGAGAGGAGAGGCGAGAAAAAGTACGGTGCATCTGCGGGGATGAGAGCTTTGTGTACACAGGGCTACAGCTAGGCTTGCGTGCTAGTTCCCTCCTCCTTGACATCAAATGGGCTTCCCTGGTGGCACAGAGGGTAAAGCGTCTGCCTCCAACGTGGGAGACCCGGGTTCAATCCCTGGGCCGGGAAGATCCCCTGGAGAAGGAAATGGCAACCCACTGCAGTATTCTTGAGTAGAGAATCTCATGGACAGAGGAGCCTGGTAGGCTACAGTCCACGAGGTCGCAGAGAGTTGGATATGACTGAGTGACTTCACTTTCACTTTCACATCAAGTGAAACTTCAACAGCCCAATTGCACAAGACCTGGGATGATTCAATACTGAATATAAACATTTTTCTTTTAATCTCATAAACTGTGGTAAGCTACTGAAGGTTTTTAAGCTACGGAGTGCTATCTTCCTCCTGAAACACAAGGGACGTGACTGGAAGAGGAGAGATTAGTTTTCACGGAAACTTCCTCTGAGGCTGGTGATGAAGAAGTAAGGGTGTCTGAGGACAAAAAGTGTCAAGTCCAAAGTTCTCAGCTAGCAGGGTGAAATCCTGAGGGTTTAATCTCTAAGGCGAGGTCATCTTCCGATCCTGAGAATAATGGCAGAAGGTACCCAGTCATCAAAAGAGCTGTTGAGTAAACTGGGCAAAGAGAGCCTGGTACACGTAAGAGACACATGGAGGTGCCCCACGGGTGCCCTGAGAGCAGAAAACGTGAATCTCCAGTAGCACTCCCTCAACCAGGGTGCGGTTCTCCTCTGCCTGGTCCATGAGCACAGACGCAGATGAACAAACAGGGGGAGAGTTAAGGATGGACACAGCAGGCACGGCGAGAGAGGGACTTGAGAGCGTGGAGTCTCCCTTCACTCAACAGCCCTTCCCAATCGGAGGCAATGTTTAATGACACAGCTACAGCTATGTCTTCATCTGCTACTTTACCATAAGAAGTCTCTAAGTTTGAGTCTATCACTGAATAACATAATTTGAGAAAAGTGCTCTGATAAATAAAGTGATGCCGCAAAGAAACACCAGAGGGAGAGAGTGCAACGTGCCCACTAGATCCTCACCAAACAACAAAACGTAAAAGGGGAGATAACTTTCTGTAAAACACCAGGACTCTAAGACGCTCAGGGAAACTGAGTCCATAAGCACAATGCACTCACTGAAGGTAAATCTCGTACCTGTTTGGCTTCTGCGGGTTTCTTCTCCGGCGTCCGAACCTTACTGATTTCAGGGCCAGGATTATTTGTATCACTCTTACCTAAGAAGATATTACAAAGCTGTTATACACTGTCTCCAGTACATGTCACAAATTCCAATGACTATTCAATATTAGACAAAAAGTAGGATATTTTAAACATTTTTTCACCCATTATTGATTATTACTACTTTGGTTTTGCTCTTAAAATTTTGGAGTTGCAATTTCTCTGCAAGAAAGAAAATTTATAAATGAAGCAAACTTCTTTGACGAGGCAAAAACTCAGTAAGGGATAACCTTAAAACATCAAATAATCCGAAAGATAACTTCCCATTCTCCAGGAGTTTACAGCCTCATTTTTGTAGACTAGACAGAGAAAAGGCCTTTGTGTTCCTGCCTATGTATGGCTTAATACTTTGGCCACTTGCAAGTGAAATTAAGTGAAAATCCAAATAATCTGTCAGTTTTACTTAGTAAAGGAATCTAAGATCCCCTGGAGGAAGGCATGCCAACCCACTCCAGTATTCCTGCCTGGAGAATCCCATGCACAGTGGAGCCTGGTGTGGTACAGTCCATGGGGTCGCAAAAAGCTGGAAATGACTGAAGCAACTTAGCACACATGCACGCAAAGGAATCTAAACTAAATAAAAGATATTCTGAAAAGAATGCAGTTATATTTTCAAAAGTAATAGCTATCAAACTAAATGTAAGTGGATGATAAATAATAAAGGAAGTGTATTAAGGGTAAAAAAATCACAATTATAATAGACAAATAATGCTAGTTCATGCATGTGAAAGGCTTTTAATCTATAAGAACTAACTACTGGATATTCTAAATCTCTTGAAAGAATCCTTAATTTGAGTTCTTCCTTGAAAACACTCTTTTAAGAATGCCACTGGAACTCTGTGCCAAAACAGCCTCACTACTAAACCTCAGAAATGAAAACTACAACACCCAAGATGAAAATAAACCAGATGGAGTTAGCAGATGAGACACTGAAGAAGAAAAACCGTGAACCTGAAGGCATTAGCAGCAGAAACAAGGCTTGAGGAAACGCAAAAAGAAAAAAAGAATTTTTTTTAAAAATGAAAAGGGCATGCATGAACTGTGGGAAAATTTTAGCTCAGTTCAGTTCAGTCGCTCAGCGGCGTCCAACTCTTTGCGACCCCATGAACCGCACGCAGCACGCCAGGCCTCCCTGTCCATCACCAACTCCTGGAGTTCACCCAAACTCATGTCCACTGAGTCGGTGATGCCATCCAACCATCTCATCTTCTGTCGTCCCCTTTCCCCCCCTCCTTCAATCCTTCCCAGCATCAGGGTCTTTTCAAATGAGTCAGCTCTTGGCATCAGGTTGCCAAAGTATTGGAGTTTCAGCTTCAACATCAGTCCTTCAAGAAGCCTAATAAATCTATGCCCCAACCAGTAATGCCGAAGAAGCTGAAGTTCAACGGTTCTATGAAGACCTATAAGACCTTCTAGAACTAAAGCCCCCAAAAGATGTCCTTTTCATTATAAGTGATTGGAATGCCAAAGCAGGAAGTCAAGAAATACCTGGAGTAACAGGCAAATTTCGCCTTGGAGTACAGAATGAAGCAGGGCAAAGGTTAATAGAGTTTTGCCAAGAGAACGCATCGGTCATAGCAAATACCCTTTTCCAATAAACACAGGAGAAGACTTCATACATGGACATCACCAGATGGTCAATACCGAAATCAGACTGATTATATTCTTTGTAGCCAAAGATGGAGAAGCTCTATACAGTCAGCAAAAGCAAGACCGGGAGCTGACTGTGGCTCAGATCATGAACTCCTTATTGCCAAATTCAAGCTTAAATTGAAGAAAGTAGGGAAAACCACTGGACAATTCCAAATCAAATCCCTTATGATTATACAGTGGAAGTGACAAACAGATTCAAGGGATTAGATCTGACAGACTGCTTGAAGAACTATGGATGGAGGTTCATGACATTGTACAGGGGGCAGGGATCAAGATCATCCCCAAGAAAAAAAAAATGCAAAAAGGCAAGATGGTTGTCTGAGGAGGCCTTACAAATAGCTGTGAAAAGAACAGAAGTGGAAGGCAAAGGAGAAAAGGAAAGATATACCCATTTGAATGCAGAGTTCCAACGAATAGCAAGGAGAGATAAGAAAGCCTTCCTCAGTGATCAATGCAAAGAAATAGAGGAAAACAATAGAATGAGAAAGACTAGAGATCTCTTCAAGAAAATCAGGGACACCAAGGGAACATTTCATGCAAAGATGGGCTCAATAAAGGACAAAAATGGTACGGACCTAACAGAAGCAGAAGATACTAAGACGAGGTGGCAAGAATACACAGAAGAACTATACAGAAAAACCCAGATAATCACGATGGTGTGATCACTCACCTAGAGCCAGATACCCTGGAATGCGAAGTCGAGTGGGCCTTAGGAAGCATCACTAAGAACAAAGCCAGTGGAGGTGATGGAATTCCAGTTGAGCTATTTCAAATCCTAAAAGATCATGCTGTGAAAGTGCTGTACTCAATATGCCAGCAAATTTGGAAAACTCAGCAGTGGCCACTGGACTGGAAAAGGTCAGTTTTCATTCCAATCCCAAAGAAAAGAACTGTTAAGAATGCTCAAACTACCTCACAATTGCATTTATCTCACACACTAGCAAACTAATGCTCAAAATTCTCCCAGCCAGGCTTCAACAGTACATGAACCATGAACTTCCAGATGTTCAAGCTGGATTTAGAAAAGACAGAGCAACCAGAGATCAAACTGCCAACACCCGCTGGACCACGGGACAGGCAAGAGGTTCCGGGAGAACACCGACTTCCGCTTTACTGACTATGCCAAAGCCTTTACCTGTGTGGATCACAACAAACTGTGGAAAAGTCCTTAAGAGAGGCGATTAGCAGACCACCTGACTTGCCTCCTTTGAAGTGTGTGTGCAGGTCAGGAAGCAACAGAACTGGGCATGGGACAACGGACTGCGTCCAAATCAGGAAAAGAGGGCGTCAAGGCTGTATATCGCCACCTTGCTTATTTACCTTATATGCAGAGTACATCATGAGAAATGCTGGACTGGATGAAGCATAGGCAGGAATCAAGACTGTCGAGAGAAATATCAATAACCTCAGATATGCAGATGACACCACCCTTATGGCAGAAGGCAAAGAAGAACTTAGCCTCTTGATGAAAGTGAAAGAGGAGAGTCAAAAAGCTGGCTTAAAACTCAACATTCAGAAAACTAAGATGGCATCTGGTCCCATCACTTCATTGCAAATAGATGGGGAAACAGTGGAAACAGTGACAGACTTTATTTTTTGGGGGAGGCTCCAAAATCAGTGCAGATGGTGATTGCAGCCACGAAATTAAAAGATGCTTGCTCCTTGGAAGAAAAGTTATGACTAATCTAGACAGCATAATAAAAAGCAGAGACATTATTTGCCAACAAAGGTCTGTCAAGTCAAAGTTATGGTTTTTCTCGTAGTCATGTATGGATGTGAGAGTTGGACTATAAAGAAAGCTGAGCACCAAAGAATTGATACTTTGGAACTGTGGTGTTGGAGAAGACTCTTGAGAGTCCTCTGGACTACAAGGAGCTCCAACCAGTCCATCCTAAAGGAGATCAGTCCTGGGTGTTCACTGGAAGGACTGATGCTGAGGCTGAAACTCCAATACTTCGGGCACCTGATGCGAAGAGCTGATTCATTTGAAAAGACCCTAATACTGGGACTGACTGAAGGAGGGAGAAGAAGGGAATGACAGAGGATGAGATGGCTGGATGGCATCACCGACTCAATGGACATGTGTCTGAGTGAACTCCGGGAGATGGTGATGGACAGGGAGGCCTGGCGTGCTGCAGTCTATGGGGTCTCAAAGAGTCAGACACGACTGATTGACTGAACTGAACTGAACTGAATAAATGGGTAGCTGAAATTCCAGAAGAGAAAAAGAGGTGAGACAGAAACAAATTCTAATGTAATAGAAGATGCTTTCCAAATTTGATGAAAACTGTAAACCCACATATCCAAGAAGCTCAACAAACCCTAAATCCAAGAAGCATGGATAAAACTACTCCAAGGAATATTATCATAATCAAACTACTAAAACTAGTATAAAAAGAAACTCTTAAAAGTAGTTAAAAGTAGTTGGAGAAAAAAAGACATGTTATATACAGAAAAACAAAGATAAAGACGATATCAGATTTCTCACTGGAAACAATGTAAGCAAGAAAACGAAAAGATAAAAACTATTAACCAAGATTCTCTACCCTTTCAAAAACGATAGTGAAATAAAAACACTTTCAGACATATAAATGCTGAAAGAATTCATCATCAACAGGCTTGAAGTACAAGGAGTGTTAAAAGAAGTCCCTCAGGCAGAAGAAAACTTACTCAAATCGAAACAGGAATATCAAGATTATCAGAAATACTAACTACATGGAGATACAAAAGATTATTTCTCTTATTATTAAAACACTTTAAAAAGGTACTTGGCTATTTCAATGAAAATAATAACAATGTTTGGGGCTTATAACATACGTAAAAGTAAAATGCATGAGAGCCATACTTAAAGGCCAGAAGAGGAAAAACTGAAAGACTGTAATGTTCTCCTGCTAACTTGGAGCGATGAGACACAGAAGGCAAAGTGAACTGTGGTGAATTAGGGATGAATGCTATTAGCCTCAAAGCAAATACTAAAATGATAAAAAGAGCTACAGCTGATAATCCAACAAAGGAGATAAAATGCAAGCAAAAAACATGCAACTAATTCAAAAGAAGGCAGAAATCAAAGGAAAAAGGGAACAAAGCCAGACTGGACAAATTTAAACCAGATAGGAAGATGATAAAAATAACTATCAATAATCACTTCAAGTATAAATGTTCTAGATCTCCCAACTGAATGGCAGAGATTGTCACATCAGATTTTTTTATAAACTAAAAGAAATGCACTTGAAGTATAAAGACACAAACAGATTAAAAATAGAAGTTAAAACAAATACTGTGCTATCACTTTCCAAAAGAAAGCTGAAGTGTCTGCACTGATGTTCAGCAAAGTAGAGCACAGAGCAAAGAATATTATCAGAGATAAAGAAGTTCATTCCATAATGAAAAATGAGTTAATTAATCAAGAGTTGCTGTTCAGTAGCTAAGTCGTGTCTGACTCTTTGCGACCCCATGAACTGTGGTGTGCAAGGCTTTCCTGTCCTTCACTAACTTCCCGAGTTTGCTCAAACTCATGTCCAAGAGTATATAATCCGAAATGTTTATGTACCCAACATCAGAAACTTCAAAAATCATCAAGCAAAAATCAAAGGAAAAACAGATAAACACCAATGATATTTGGAGAATTCAGTGTTCCTCTCTCAATATCCATTCTTTAACAGGCAGACAGAAAATCAGCAAAGACAAAGTAGCCTTGAACAGTCCTATCAAGCAACCTGACCTGCAGCACTGGAGTGCTCTCTCTCACCCAATGTGCGTGGGGCGTTAGAAAGACAGACCACACCCTGAGCTGCAAAACAAATCTCAAGAAGTTCGAAAGGATTCAAGTCACGCAAAGTGGGTTCCCTTATCACAACTGACTCAAAACTAGAAAGCAGTAAGAGAAAAATACTTAGGAAAATCTCTAATAACACACCTAAATTCACCTTTCAGAAAATGTCCTGGACTGAATGAAATAAAGCTATAACCCTGGGATTCTGTAGGATGCACTACTGGGGAGACACTATACCAATCCAGGCCTTCACCTTAACAAAACATGTGCAAGGTTTGTAGTTTGAAAAATATTTTTTTAAGGGAGAAAGTAAAGACCTTAAAGAAGAGAGAGACACTCTGTTCATATATCAGAAAATTAAATATTAAGATGTCAGTTCTCCCCCAAAACTGACCCACAGATTCAACCAATTCTAATCAAAATCCCAGCAGGCTTTTTAGTAGAAACTGACAAGCTAATTCTAAAATGTAGGTGAAAACGCAAAGGACCTGGAATAGATTCTTCTGAAAAAGAAGAATAAAGTTGGAGGACTCATACTACCTGATTTCAAGACTTTCATAAAGCTATAGCACTCAAGAGGAGCATATTTGGCAAAAATAAGCACGTGTACCAGCAGAAGACAGCAGCCTTCACATACGTGGGAAACTGATTTTAACAAAGGCACCAGGTGATTTTAACGGAGGAAAAATGGTGTTGGCTGTTTACAACAGCCGGGACATGGAAGCAATCTGGATGTCTATCAGCAGATAAAAGGATAAGAAAGCTGTGGTACATATACACAATGGAATATTACTCAGTTATTAAAAAAGAATGCATTTGAATCAGTTCTAATGAGGAGGATGAAACTGGAGCCTATTATACAGAGTGAAGTAAGCCAGAAAGAAAAACACCAGTACAGTATATTAAGGCATATATATGGAATTTAGAAAGATAGTAACGATGACCCTGTATGTGAGACAGCAAAAGAGACACCGATGTAAAGAACAGACTACTGGACTCTGGGAGAGGGCGAGGGTGGGATGATCTGAGAGAACAGCACTGAAACATGGATATTACCATGTGTGAAACAGAAGGTTCAATGCATGAGCCAGGGCGCTCAGGGCTGGTGTGCTGGGATGACCCTGAGGGATAGGATGGGGAGGGAGGTGGGAGGGGGGTTCAGGATGGGGAACACATGTACACCCATGGCTGACTCATGTTAACGTATGGCAAAAACCACTACAATAATGTAAAGTAATTAGCCCCCAATTAAAATGAATTAATTTTTAAAAAATAAATTTAAAAAAATGGTGTTGGAACGACTGAGCATACATATATGCAAAATAAAATGATCCTAAAGAAAATTTTCAATTCTTACCTCATACCATATATAAAAATTAACTCAAAGTAGACCCTAATATAACAGCTGAAACTATTAAACTTCTAGAAAAAAACACAGAAGGCAAAAACGTTTCAGACATAATGCCAAAAATATGGTACACAGAAGGAAAAAAAAACGAATAAACTGGACTTCATCAAAAATGGAAACTTCTATTCTTTGCAAGATATTGTTAAGAAAATTAAAAGGCAAGAGACAACCTAGAAAATATTTTCAAAACACACATCTAATTAAAGATTTTTATCCAGAATGTATAAAGAACTCTTATAAGTTAGTAAGACAAGCCAGTAAAAAAGTAGACAAAAGATATGAATAGACACCGCATCAAAGACGTATACATAACAAATAAACCCAACGAAAAGACACTCAACCTCACTGGCCACCAGTAACATGCAGAACAACACAGTAATTGGATACTATCAGATATCCCTGAGCAAGGGTAAAATTTAAAAAGCTGATGGCGCTAAGAACTAAGGAGCACTAAGGAGCAACTAGAAATCTCACACACAGTAGAAATTAAAAATGGTTTCGGTCACTTTGGAAAACAGTATGGCAGTTTCTTACAAAGTTAACAAAAGTGCCAACATAATGGTTCAATCCTGGGTATTTACCCAAGAGAAATGAAAACATGTTTGACACACGTTCAGAGCACCTTTACTCATGACAGGCAAAAATCAGAAATAATTAAGGACAGATAGCAACAATCAATGGATAGATAAAGGCAGTGTAGTTCCTCCATACAAGGGACTACTAATCAACAGCAGAAAGGAACTAACAACTGATCTAGACAACACAAATTAATCTCAGAAGTTTGAATTAAGCTAAGTGAACGAGCCCAGACACTGCGATTTAATGTACATGACAGACGAAAGACAAAAGTACAGGGACAGAAGTCAGAGGAGCAGTCGCCCAGGGCTGGGGCTGCAGGAGGAGACTGACTGCAAAGGAACGAGAGGGTGCCTCCAGGGTAACGTGAAAACTCTGAATCTCAACACTGGTGGTGGTGAGCACCTCTATATATGGGTCAAAACACATCAAACTACATTTTAAAAGGCTGAATTTTACCATGTATAAATTATACCCCAATAGACTAGACTTTAAAATACATAGAGGGCAATTTTTCCTTATTTATAAACTCTAGTGGACAAGAGACCAGGATTTGCACAGGAAATGGCTCCTTTAGATCAGCTATTGCCAGAGCAGCCATTCATGTTCAGTATGCTACAGAAGCATTTTGCATCAGCAAAAATGTTTACTGGGAGAGGGTTACTATCTCAGCTTTAAATGATTTCATTTAAAATGATCTACTAACAGTTTTTTCAGAAAATGGATAATATCAATCGTAAGTGACAGGCTGCATGCAAATGCTGTACATCTGTGCACATATCTGTGTGTTCTGGAGAGAGGACCCAGGGTTTCCACATCAGATTCCTTCTCAAAGAGGTCTTCCACGAACGAGTCAGCAATCGTCCTGCTAGGGAGCTTCACATGGTGACACTGCTGGGCACGCCATCAGCTCATGAGCATGGGAACAGCGGAGCGGCTCACCGTTTCGACTTTGCTCATGTTGGTCCTTCTCCTGATGCTGACTCTGTGGCTGCCCTACGCTGACAGGTGGGTGGTGCCCGAGGCCGTAAGGAATAGGAGACCCACGTCCATGTGTCTGTAAGAGGTTCATGTTGTAGGCCATTGCTGCCTGGTGTGTAATGATCCGAGGATCGACCGCAAACCTGCCCTGGTATCCTGTCCATGGCACCTAGGGTATTACAGGAAATGAAATGATTGCTTTAAGGACATTTTGGCAGTCAAACTGCTATAGTGCTATTAATTAGGAAAGAGCAAACACACAGAGATGTTAATTCTACCAAACTGAATAACTACAAAACGAATGTTGGTAGTAACAATTGGTAGACTGATGGTTCTATCTTAACTGGCTCTTTGAATCTTTCGTGTGGAAGGGAAAACTGATCATTTCCTGTACACACTAGGTTAGGAAGAAATCAAGGACTTAAACATAGGTATTAACAATTATTTTTTGAGGCATGAGATCATTTTGTAGACTTGAATCATTTTCCTTCGATATGAATGTGCATATGTAACAGATCACCATGAAAACTGCCTTTTAAAGTCATAACTGTATAGATATACGGGTTAATAAACCTGCATAAAAGAACAGGGAAAAAAGAAAGAATTCAGTCTAAAGAGTCTCAACTCAAAAAAGTATGTATGACTACTCTTTCATAAGAATAACCAGATCATTTAAGGTTCATTTACTGTCAGCAAAATTCAAACATGTCACTAGTTTAACAATGCTTCTGATTAATTAAACTACAGAAACAGAAAATTTCTTTAGGTGTGTCTAAATATATAATTGCTGCATATTAACATAAAAGGAATAAATACAATGACATCTGAGCTACCATCTCTATTATTTTAATATAACTGTTAAATGCAGACTCTTAGAAATCTTATATAATAAAAGCCTCTGTGACCTAGTGAAATGAAATCTAGACCCTAAGCGACTTACTATTTAAAGGAGATGATATATAATGTTGCCAGGCTGTCTGGGAGGAAATAACTCAGCTAAAATTGAAAGTCTATGGGGAGTCGACATAAATGAGATACTTCTTATTGACAGGTGTCCTCACTGGCTGCCGTGACTGAACTATCATGACCAATACGGCTGAAAAATGTCAGCAGCTATGCATTTTTCCATTTTGGGGGTGTGGACAGGGGTGTCCAAGATCCTTGACAACGATCACCTCTATCTGAAATTACAGTACTTGTCTTAAATGAAAGAAATATTTTCTAGGCTAAAAATTCCTGAATTTGGAAATATTTGTTTAACAGTAAATTTTTCACTTACCAAAATATTCAAAAATCTTAAAGAAAATAAAAATGAGCTTTACATAAGATGGAAGCCTCTAAAAATCTAGGCAGTCTTAGAAATGGTTTAATAATGTTTTTCAGTACAGGCAGGATTTCGCAAGGAAGGCGTGGAATTCCTCAGATATGTTTAGATCCAAGGGAGCTAGACTACTCTACGCCTTTCTGTCTCCTTCTTAGGAAGCGTTAGTAAATTATATAAGAATGAAAAAGCAAAAGATGAAATAAAAACATTACTTTACAAAACAAGAGTCCAATTTACTAGCTCTGTTAACTTTTAGCCCAACTTTTCCCAGTAAAAATATTTAGAACAATACAAAGGCTTCTCAATCAAGACATCCAATCTACAGATTTCTTCACAGCCACTGACAATCCAGTAACAAACCGCAAGCAACAATTCACTTTTTTTGGGTCGTAGGAGCTGCTTTTAAAGAAGCTTACAGGCATTGAAAAGCTGAAAAAAGAGACTGGTAGAACACTAACTGGGTAGTAATTTAGTGAAGCCCATTTCATCTCATTCGATAGAGAGTCTCTTAAACAGCTACTTACAGGTAAAGGCACGGACATAACGACATTCCCTCCATAGACAGCAGGTACATAAAGAATACTCGTCCCAGTGTGAGGATCGATTCTTTGAACAGGGCTTGGAGATTTCCCCAAATTTGGGTGAGGTCCAAGAGGAGGTGGAGGAGTGTATGCTCTGATAGGATTGCCAATAAGCACAGAGGGATTGGGCTGAACTGAAAAACGAACAGAAAAAGGACATAATAGCTCTACATACTGACATAGACAAAAATAACTGAAGTCATCCCACAGCAAAATATATTTCCTAGGTTTGCTATGAGGTATCTTATAATCAAAGAGTTATCAGTGTGGAAGAGTAAAGCATATTAAAAAAACATACTCATTTTACCACAGTCACCGAAAGTATTTGACTTGAGAGGTACAATGTATTCCTTTTATTAACTTCCCCACAAGGGAAGCCCAAGAATACTGGAGTGGATAGCCTATCCCTTCTCCAGCGGATCTTCCAGACCCAGGAAGCCAACCGGGGTCTTCTGAATTGCATGTGGATTCTTTACCAACTGGTCTATAAGGGAAGCCCTTTTATAAACTAGTGTAATTTTAAATGTCTTGCAAGGAGCTGGGACACGTCTTTCAAGAGAGACAACCATGCGTACAACACGTAAGCATGCATGTCCAGTCAACATTCTTCTAAGAGTAGGGAACATACACAATTCTTCAGAATCAACTTCTGCCCTGCAACTGTTACACAGTCATGTACAAAATGGTTAAGCAATTATTGTTTTAAAAGCATAATTCTGAAAATTTTAAAAAATTTTTGTGCTTTTTCTTTTATAATTCTGCAACATTTTGAATCAAATAAACTTTATCTTAAAATGTATAAACAAACTTTTGTAAGATATCAATGATATATCAATATTATATCCAAAACCTTATACTGCACAGGAGGCTTAAATGTTCATCCTCACAACGTCTATAGTATGTATCTTGGTGCCCATAAAACCACCCCTTGACAGATATGACATATCAAAGCATTCATAAGAACAGTTGTATTAAATAAAATTTGGCTGAGTTCCAAAGTGTCTGTGTGTGTGTGTGTGTCCCTCTCCCCATGAAATTTGGGATAAATGTCTTACATCACAAAAACAAGCTTTCATAGGACTAATTCTTCCACTTACCAATTCCATCATTCTGGAAATGATCATTCTGGGTGTGATGGAGGCTCTTCCCCTTTACGGAAAAACACAAATGCATAATTTAAACATACCTAATATGAAAGAACAGTAACCATTTCCCTGGTCCCATGCAAAAGAAATGTATGCAACAGCAATTAAAATTTAAAGACTGTGAGTCTGTAATTAATAACCATTAGACACCTCTGAGCTGAGTTTCTGTTTTAAACACTAAGTCATGGTGCTGGGCCTCAAGTTTCCTCAACTTCAAATTAAGGGTACTTAAAATTCTTTTTTCTTTTTAAATGAGTTTTTATGTTAAAAGAAATATGCACCAATATGACTGATACCTAAATTCTATTCCTTTGCAGCTTCTCTATCAATTCTCTATGAATTAGATGAGGATGTAAAAGCTCTTTTCGAGGGAAACATATCAGTCTTCAACTCTTGAGGATAAGAACCTTTAAAATAATGACATGGACGTAAACATGCTTTGGGTGTACGATATTTTGAGTATGATTCATAGTGGTCTTACCCTGTAAAATTTACTGAGTGAACAGGAAAATACATAGTGTCATAATCTGCTTAAGATAATGTACAGATTTTCTAGAATGGAATGTGGCAGTGCATGTCAGAAGCATCAGAAATGGACATACACTTTAACACAGTAATCGCACTTGTGGGAATCTAAATGTCCATCAATAGGAAATTTACTAAAATAAGCAATGGCAGATTCATACAGTGGCGTTAAAAATGACGTCTCTGGGGCAGAAATAACATTTGAAGAAACAATGGCTGTGCGTGTCTAGACTTTAAAACATTTTTTTTCTCTTTTCATGGGCTGAACTGAACACACTAAGTCACTGTACAGCACAAGTAAGCACACCACACAACTCACCCTTCAGCCACACGAATGCTTTATTCTGTATATTACACCTGAAAACTCAAGTAGGGTAATGGCTACAGCCAGAAGAAAAGTTCATTCTTGACCAGAGCAAAGGTCAGTGATGCCTCATTTATCTCCCTATCAGTTAGCACTCGAAATACCCAGATCATCCAGCTGGTTAGAGATGGGTATGCAAGGGCAGCTAAGCTCTAACTCTTAAAAAGTTTAAAAAAAAACCCAAAAACAGTCCAAGAAGAATCATAGTTGGTTCATTAACCAGAGGAGGTTCACAGTAACTGTCATTAGCTATAAAACTAAAACAAAAACGAGCTTCTGAGGAAGAGAGAAGTGAAAAGAAAAGCAGGCAGAAGAAAGGAGAGAAAGTGAGAAGGCGCGCACGGCAAGGACGGCAGCCCAGCGGGAAGACGAGAAGCACAAGCAGTTAGAAGTGAGAACAGGAGCAGCCGCAGGCAGACGCTCGGCAGAAGAAAGGAGAGCCAGTGGCACAGAGCTAAGATCGGTCCAAGAGGTTAACAAACTGTTCAGATTTCTTAGCCGGTAAACCTGTCAAACAGGGGCAACTGTGTAGCACGTGGAGAAAACACAGCAGTGTAGTCAAGAGTGGGAGGCAGAACAGCCCCCCAGAGACACGTCCACCTCAATCCCTGGGCCCATGTCATGGGGCAAAGGGGACTCTGCAGATCTAACTACAGACAACACAGGAAGATTATCCTGGATTATCTGGGTGGATCCAGTCTAGACACGTGAGCCCTAAGCCCAGAGAAATCTCTCTGGCTGGAGTCAGAGATGCGGTGGAAAAGGCACTAAGGGATGTGGCAGAAGGGGAAGTCGGAGATGCCAAGGCACAGAAGGCTGGCTGCATGCTGACAGCTCTGAGACGCGGGGCCACAGGGGGACCTGGGGAGAAGTCAGCAGAGGCTGAGAGTGGCTCCCAGGGGAGAGCCAGCAAAGAGACAGGAAGCCCAGTCCTTACAGCCATGAAGACTGGATTCTGCCAACAGCCTGCATGACCCTGGATAAGGGCCCAGCTGACCAACAACCTTGATCCTGGCCTCCTGAGGCACAGAGCCAAGAAACCAACCAAAACAGCCTGGACATCTGACTCAAAGAAACGTGAGATAGTAAATGCGTGTTGTTTCAAGTCACCGAGTGTGTGCTACCTTGTTACAGCAGCAACAGGAAACCAACACAGAGAGCAAGCACCGTCTAGAGCCGACAATATACGTCAGCACCGTGGGTGCTACGCTGATCACCTGAGCAGAAAAGAAACCTGGAAAGGAAGCATCCGCAGCTCAGTGCTGCTGTGATGACTCTGCTGATGGAGACGGGGCACGTAAAGTCTGAAAGGCCCTAAATATCTGGGACTTTATCTGTTTACGTCCTTAATGATTCCCTGAACCTACAACATCTCCTGGCCCAATGAATATTGTTGAATAAATGGGGGAAGAAAGCAACCCGGGGACTCTCACATTAAAGACAGCACACTATCTTCAAGCGCAACCAGCACCGGTACGGTTCCCTGCGGTTCAGTGTGGTTCAGTGCAGGGAAACTCGCCCAGTGTATTCAGGCCTAGTGTGCAATGGCAGGGCAGTCAGTGTGCGTGGTCTATGCGAAATGCACAATGTTTGGTAGCATATGAACAAAATAATAATGCACCAGTAAGCTGGGACTAACTGTAAAAGTCATTCCATGGTGATCATTCCAAACTTCTGTGAATAAATCTCAGAAAGTACACATACCTTTGGTAGAAAGATCATAAGTACATGCAGTTCATATCATCTACTTTTTGAGGGTTGTTTTTTTTTAACCCCACCGTTTATTCAGTCAATTAATTATTTTTCATTCACTCACTCTTTCATCACTTTCCATTTATTCATTCAACAAATGTCTGTGAGGGCCCAGAACACGCCCACTGTGGCTGCTGCTGCTGCTGCGGCTAAGTCCCTTCAGTCGTGTCCGACTCTGTGTGACCCCACAGACGGCAGCCCACCAGGTTCCGCCGTCTCTGGGATTCTCCAGGCAGGAACACTGGCATGCGCTGCCACTTCCTTCTCCAGTGCATGAAAGTGAAAAGTGAAAGTGAAGTCGCTCAGTCGTGTCCGACTCTGTGCGACCCCACGGACTGCAGCCCACCAGGCTCCGCCGTCTCTGGGATTCTCCAGGCAGGAACACTGGCGTGGGTTGCCACTTCCTTCTCCAGTGCATGAAAGTGAAAAGTGAAAGTGGAGGCTAATGTAAGACTGAGACACAGCACAGAAGGCTGGAGACAGTGAGGAATGGCCCACAAACTGCAATCCAGAAAACAACGCTACAGTCTGCTCCAAAGATCCATTTCTGAATACTGTCTACCCTCTGAGCACCTTTCAGGGAGGTACAAATGAACCCTTTCCATTTTAGCAGCTTCTCAGCACTGCTCCAGCATGGAGCCTAGGAGTAAGCAGACCGAAGACAGGCAAATCAAGTCCTCCATACACACTCTGTAGGCACCCGGGAAACAGGTGCGTCCCAATAAATACATGATGCCTGGAGACAGTGAGGCAATGAAAGCTTAGCTAGGACTACCCGCTGCTCCTCACGTCTGTAATATTTTGCACCTTCACTAAACCATAGGATCGACATCTCAGCGAGGAGAAAAAAAGCTACCTGATTGATAAACAGCAGGGGGCATGCTTTCCTGCCAAAGACGGTCCTGAGGAGGCAGGTCCCAGAGCATGTTCAAGTGTCACCCAGCCCTGGATGACTATCTACATTAAATCTAGCTGTGATTTTAAGTCTTAGCCCAACATTAACAACACTAAGCTTTAACATTTCTTACGCACAGAACTGTATTAAAGGTCAAACACTAAGGAAACTTGGGGGGCGGGGGGAAACGACATGGCTAATGTCATGTTTTCAGAAATAGCATTTTTATTGCAGTGAAGTAAATTACCCTTCATCAAAAGATTCTAGCATATGAAATAAATTATCCAAAATTTGTTTCAAAATTTTCCAATATGTATATGCAGTGGTGGTAGAGTGAGAGAAGTGGGCTGTAGGTGAAGCAAAATTAAAGATAAATTGATAGTTAAATGAAGCCAAATGATACGGACTTCCTTATACTATTCTATATACGTATATATTTGACATTTTCTACAATAGAAAGCTAGATTTAAAAAAATGATTCCAGTACAAATTCAATCCTCAAAACAATTTAATAGAAATAAAGTACTGGGGAGTGAAGGGAAAGATGATGACAAAAATAACCTTTGACTCACTAGACCTTAGTAATCTAAAGTCACTATTATTACATATGAACAAATAATAGCTTTCAATAGCCAGGGATATAAACAATTTAGTGAACCACTGTGTTAGTGACAGTGAATAACAGATGCTATCCACTGGATCAATGAAGAAAATTTCCTAAAAAGTTAAAAAGAAAAAACTTGGAAAGCAGCTACTGTGGCCTTTCATTACACAATCTTCCAGTTGAAAGAAGAAAGCCACATGGCACTCTCCTGGACACATCACAATCTTTATTTACTTATCAGACCCTTACTGAACACCCACTCTGTGCAGAAAGGGGCTAGGCGCTAGGTGCCATAAAGAGTACACAGACTGGGATTTTTTGGCTTCAGGGAGCTTATAGTTTTAGAAAAGCAAGTGGATTCAATACATATTTTCTTTACCTTTAAGATAAAAACAAAAGCAAACTTCAGGATCTTGCTTAGGGCCAGTGCACATCAGTATCACAGCTTAAATACAGCCACACCTATCATACGCTGATTAACGTTAACACTGGCCAATTAAAAGTTTACTGTAGTTATGGCATTTTAAGAATGTGCAAAAGGTATAATGTCTTTGCAACATTTTAAATAAAAAACAATAAAGTTTAAGAGTTTCTAACTGGGTTTCCACTCTTCACACACTTTAAGCTACTTGCTGCTCCTGAGAGCTCGCACTCTCTCATGCCTCTTGCTTTTCGTCTGAGCTCCTTACTGGGCGTCACTCACTCATCTTCTAAGCACCTGATAAGCCAGATGCTGTTCTGGGCACAGAGGCTGAGTTTCTGACACATCTCCCCACTCTTGCCCTCACTCCACTCTCTTGGTGCTCTCTAAGCAGCATCTCCATAGTGGAAATGACCCTAAACGTCCACACTTGTGGAACGTACTTCCTCCGACCATCGTCCCTGCGGCGTCTACCACAGCAAGACTGGAGCTGATCTGCTTCTCGAGCACACACTGCAATAGCTGCCAGAGAGAAGAGCCTTATCATTTGATAAACACGTTGATCATTAGTTTGTTCATAGTTTAAACTTTAGAAATCTAGAGGATTCAGTTATGCAAAATGCTTAATCTCCTCGCAATCCCAAATCACTGAAGCATTACTGCACATCAGGTCCATTTCTATTAAGCTCAGACAACAGTATATTAACACAGGAAAATCAGTTTTCATCTCAGTTTAATACCTACTCAGCTAAAAGGTTCAAGATATTAAACCAATAATTACTTCCTACACCTTATGTTTTAAGTTTTTAAAATGAAGCCCCAAACTGGCATACTCTCTCAATCCATGTCAGTAAGTTTAATATCATGCTGATGACTATAAATACACCCCCAAAACCAGAATAAATACTAAACAGGCCACTCTCATAGCTTTCTGTTCTAGATGGTAAGTGCAAGCATTTCTGTTTTTCAGGCAATCTAGCAAATAAACAGCTGTTTCTGCCCAAAATAACTATAGTTCAAAAGTAGAAATGGCCTTGATTCCCCGACATCCAATCCCAATGCCTGGACTGTTTCTTACAACAAATACTTAACAACAAACAATTCAAGTTATCTTCAGGAAGTTGGCCAATTTTCTCATTGTGTCAAATACCACTGGGAACCAGCTGATCATCAGCAACAGATGAGAGCTATTTTCTTTATACAAATATTGTTATAATAATACTACTCCTTGTAAAAAAAAAAAAAGTGCTGTAAGAGCATGGTTTTAATACGTGTGACAGGCTTTTAAGCTGCTTTGCTTTATTCGTGTCTTGCTAAAGTATGTCTATCATTAGAGAAGACTGGGAGATTATATTAAACAAAGGACCCAATCAGGTCCTTGAAAACGTTTTGAGGGTGATAATGCCATCAAGTAGCATGGCTGAACAACACACCGTATTCTCACTTATGTGCCCACACTGGACAAGCTCCGTGCAGAAACTGCTGGCTGTCAACCCCAATACTTAGAGTAACCCGAGGCCCAAAACAGCTCTGACACCTCACCATGTTCTCTCGCTTTAACCTCTTCAATTTTTCTAATGGGCTTTACCTTGGGGGGTGATTGCTGTGGTTTGTTGGTGTTTCCTGTGTGCTGTACTCTTAGAGCCCGGGGTATAAATTCAGGTGCCAGTGGATTCAACACGTATGTCTTCTTTAGTTCTAAAGCCTCTAGCTGAGCTTTGATCTGTTCAAAAGTGATTCCATGCAGGCTATTGTTTTCATGACACAGGGCAATAAACCGCTCCCAAAATTTCCTACAGAAAAGATTTAGATCAGTTTGCAATTACAGTGGACAAGATCACAGAAATGACTGTAAGCAACTAAAGATAATTTAGGGTCCCCTCTCCCACTCCAACCCCAAACCCTTAGGTCCAATATTCATCTATGATTCAGGTATAATCTTCCCACCAGATCACAGGACTTTGGAAGTGTGGTTCTGAAGCTCAGTCACATCTAGTACCGTGGGATATACAAATTCTAAATTCATCCTGGTTGATCACACAGTCAGTGCTCAACTATGCATACAAAAAGGGTTGTTATCCACACAATAAGCAAGGATTTCAGAACTGATAAGAAATAACTAGTTACTACCATACTTTTCTTTTTAATTAACTGATGCCTGTCACAGCACAGCTTATTAACATTGACTAAGTTAGATTATGAAAAATACAGGAAGCTGGAATGCTAATTTTAGTGATTATCTCCTAATCAAGTTAAAAAATACTAATGGAGAAAAATACATTCAAAATTGTTCCAGTCATACACTGTTGTTCCTAAAGTTTTGAAAACTGACCTCCAAACAGTAGAAATATTACATATATATTACAAAAGACAACATATAAAAAGTTTAAAGATGTTTAAATGATTATTATAAATATGCATCAGTTCAATTCAGTTCAGTGAATCGTGTCTCTTTTCGACCCCCCCTGACTGCAGCACGCCAGGCCTCCCTGTCCATCAGTAACTCCCGGAATTTACCCAAACTCATGCCCATTGAGTCAGTGATGCCATCCAATCATTTCATCTTCTGTTGTCCCCTTTTCCTCCCGCCTTCAATCTTTCCCAGCATCAGGGTCTTTTCAAATGAGTCAGTTCTTCCCATCAGGTGGCCAAAGTACTGGAGTTTCAGCTTCAACATCAGTCCTTCCAATGAACATTCAGGACTGATTTCCTTTAGGATGGACTGGTTGGATCTCCTTGCAGTCCAAGGGACTCTCAAGAGTCTTCTCCAACATCACCGTTCAAAAGCATCAATTCTTCGGTGCTCAGCTTTCTTTAAATATGCATACCTATTTTTAATATGAGGTTCAAATAATGCTTTATTATGTTATGAAAGCTGTGTGAGATGATTTCTTCCCGAATTGGTATCCTTGTGTCCAGCTGGACGGCAGGTAATCAAAATGGCTTCAAGAAGCATAAATACAAAGCTGTATATTACAAAAGCCAGTATATGAATGGGAGTGGAGTTAAAGTATTTATAAAACTGCAGATATTAATTTCAAACTGTATTTCTCTTACATATGCTTTCTACCATCTTTTCTAATTTTTTAAAGATGAGTTTAAGAAATGAGTACAGAAAAAATTTCAGGCCTCCACATCAACAGGAAAAGTAAAAATGCTACAAGATGATAAATACGTTGAAGAAAACTCTTGAGAACCCTTGGACTGTAAGGAGATCAAACCAGTCAATCCTAAAGGATATCAGTCCTGAATTGTCATTGGAAGGACTGATGATGAAACTCCAATACTTTGCCCACCTGATGCGAAGAGCTGACTCATTAGAAAAGACCCTGATGCTGGGAAAGATTGAGGGTGGGAGGAGAAGGGGACGACAGAGGATGAGATGGTCGGATGGCATCACCACCCAACCATCAATGGACATGAGTGAGCAAACTCCGGGATCTGGCGATGGACAGGGAGGCCTGGTGTGCTGCTGTCCACCGGGTCACAAAGGTCGGACATGACTGAGCAACTGAACTGAGCGGAGCTGAGTAAGTAAGTATTTCTGACAATAAGACATAAAGGCTAACACAATGGTCACTGAGCCCCTGAAAGTGTGTGTCACTAAGAAATGCTCTTTATTTTTATTCTTAAGAACCTTTCCACAGGAATCAATTTTTTATTTTCACAGTCTGATAGCAAAGGAAAGACAGTTGTCAACATAGCACTCAGGATCTAAAAATCCATGAACTCTCTATCCTTTTGATAAAATCCCACAATGTTCAACTGCATTAATATTTATCAACACATTCCACTACATGCTGTATTAAAAAGGAAGTTTTTTTGGTCTAATTGATAAAGTAACAATTTCATAGAGTGACATTTCATATTCATGTGGACTTAAAAGACATAGCAAAACAAGGAGAGAGTGGACTGACTTTTCAAACCCCAGTTTTTAATACTAAATTCTTGTAATGTATTTCATTCCCAGCTTACATAGCCAAAATGCTAGAACTTGCTCTATTTCAAGCTCCTTTTTAAACTCCATACCCTGCCCCTATACTCCTCTCACCGACCTCAATGCACTGAGTAACGTCAAGTGAAGCAGAACTGTGAACCAGCCTCGTGCGTCACAAGAAGCTAGTAGCTTCCTGACAAGGCTCCAGAGGTTCCCAACCTTTGGGGCACCAGGGGCCAGTTTCATGGAAGACAAATTTTCCACGGACAGAGACAGGGGAAGGGGATGGTTTAGGGATGATTCAAGCACAGGGCTGAGCTCCTTTGAGAATCCAAAGCTGCTGCTGATCTGACAGGACGCGGAGCTAGGGGGTATCGTGAGCACAGGGAAAGGCTGTCCACAGGCACGGAGCTTGCCCGCCTTGCTCTCCTCCTGGGATGCAGCCCGCTCTGTGGCCCAGGGGCTGAGAAACCCTGGGCTATATGATCCCAGGGATATCAAGGAACAGATTTCAAGTTAAAGGACACCATTTCAGAAGCAACACTGACCACTGGCTATAAGCTCATCAAGCTAAAACAACTCCAAAAGCAGCCTGGAATCTCCCTCTTAAATCTCGCTGTCTCCTGATTGCCCTGGGGAGGTCAAGTACAGGGGTTCCAGACCTAGGCTGCTTGGGCCTCAGTCAAGGCTCAGTCAGCTGGGCAAGTTATTTACCCTCTCCTCCTACCTCAGCCCCCTCATGTGTAAAACAGGGCACCAACAGTATTATTATTATACTTTATCACTTAACAAAAATGCTTTATTTCTCCACTTTTAAACCTTGAGAGAAACGTATTTTTTCCTTCGAAAATTCTTACAGCCAGAAAGATTCCTTTCTCTCTGTTAAGGCTCTTTCACAGACTATTTCACACTGTTCTTGAACTCAGAACTTTAATGAAATACTGGTGGCTCAGACGGTAAAGCGTCTGCCTACAGTGCGGGAGACTCGGGTTTGATCCCTGGGTTGGGAAGATCCCCTGGAGAAGGAAATGGCAATCCACTCCAGGACTACTGCCTGGAAAATCCCTTGGACAGAGGAGCCTGGCAGGCTACAGCCCATGGGGTCACAAAGAGTCGGACACGACTGAACGACTTCACTTCACTTTCACACATGGTATTATGAGGCATTTCAGAACACCTAACTCGAAGATCACTTGAGAATTTCAACACTCAGACTGAAAAATTTACCACTAGGGTTATTTAAATGCTTCATCGATTCTCAGCCGCTCCATAAAATGTTAACATGTTACGCAATGCTGGTTAGAGAACACAAGTGTGTCTCTACGTGGTAATGGAAGAATTACTTTGAGAAAACAGAACCTTACTTTCACTCAGTACGTGAACACAAAGTCTGCTTTTATGTTCATGCCAACGTTGCTTCTAGGATCACGGGTAAAACACTGAAAATTCATTTGGTGCCCTTATTTCACACAGAGAGAGGGAGTGCGTGCACAAACACACACGCACATACATCTCCACATCTGTGGAATGCTTATGTCTTATAGAATAGGTGGAATGCACTAATAAATTCACTTCAAAAGAAGATCTTTTCCAAACATGCTTGTTTGGAGAAAACGTACGATCCCCCCACCGGCCCCCTCTGCCTCTCCGTCTTCAGGGCACTTTTATCCATACAGGCACCATTTCCTGGGAGAGGCAAGGTAACTCAGCAAGAAGAGTATGGGTTTTGAAGTCAATGTGACATCTGTTTGAATGAGTCTCTTAATAGCTATGTGGCCCTGGGCAGAAACTGAAGCTCTACTTCAGGCTGCCCATTTAAAATGCAAATAAAATACCCACATTGCAGGGTTACTGCGATGACTGAAGAGGCTGAGTGTGCAAAGCACTTGACCCAGCACCTGGCACTGAGAAAGCTCTCAATAGACAGCAGTTACTATATTAAATGTTTGCTGGTTTGGTGAGTAGGAGAAGGGAAAGCTCCCCACATTCATTTTGAGTTAACAGGAAAATTCTGTTTAAAAATACTTTACAACTAAAAGAGATTATATAACTGGCTGCCTTCTAAACCGATACACTATACACAGTAATTATTCCCAAAAACTTGATCAGTATTTGGACGCATTAGATTAGTTTTGTATAAATACCACATGAGGGACGAGTGGGACAGTCTGACCACCTCAAGCCACAAAGAACCCACACCCTTGTCACTGCAGCTCCTGAGAACCACGATACGTCCTCCAGGCTCACTTGCATTTCAAGACTAATTTAATTCCTAACGTAACTGGAAAGAGTGAAGCATAAATATCCATATGCCTCAACTATCAGCACTTGGGTTATACAGTTCATTAAACTGTTCAAATGATACAGACAATCAGCATTCCCATTCAGCTACAGGGCATGCCATTTCCTCTCCTACACACTGTGCTGACTTCTTTGAAAATATTTTACCCGCTTGTACATTAATGTGAGGTCCTTGGCACACTCCAACTGAGCAGCAAGGAATGAACAACCAACAGGCCCGGCTTCAGGGTAAAAATCAGCCTGGCAGCATGGCCTCAGGAGAATCCCTCCACCTCTCGGCTCAGACAAGGGGTGAACAATGCTGCTGCTGCTGCTAAGTCGCTTCAGTCGTGTCCGACTCTGTGCGACCCCACAGATGGCAGCCCACCAGGCTCCGCTGTCCCTGGGATTCTCCAGGCAAGAACACTGGAGTGGGTTGCCATTTCCTTCTCCAATGCATGAAAGTGAAAAGTGAAAGTGAAGTCGCTCAGTAAGTGTCCGACTCTTCGTGACCCCGTGGACTACAGCCTACCAGGCTCCTCCGTCCATGGGATTTTCCAGGCAATCCCAATGGAGTGGGTTGCCATTGCCTTCTCCTGAACAATGTTAATCCCACATTATTCACAGTATAGTGTGACGCTATGGGAGGGGTAATAGTTTTAAAAAAATATGCATCTTGGTAAATGTCTGGGGTTATTTATAAAGAACATCCAAAGGCAATGTCATGCAAGACCACTGTTAGCCCTATTTACTCCCCCAAAAGTTTTCAGCTGATTTTTAATGTACGTCAACTGGTTTCATTTGTTTTAATCTATTAAATTCTAATCCAACTGTATGTGTTCCTCATTTATAAAATGATAAATATAAACAAAAATGGTAAACTATCCCAGCAATATTCTAACCAAATATATTTGCAATGAACAATAAAGTGACCAAAGTAAACTTCTCAGAGGGGAGCCAGATGGACACACTTAACTTTATTCAGTTGTATCTCATAATTAACATATTCCCTTCCCCACTTTTTGTCATTAGTGGCTAAAAATTAATGGAAATTATTTTTTAAACGCGAAATTTAAGATCTTTTACAACAGAATTGTTTAGCTATATAAAACAAACTGTGGACCATTCAAATTTTATTTCCTTAAAAATAAAAGGTTATTGTTCATAATGTAGCCATAAATTAAACTCTACCTGACTCCACTGTTAATAGCTTTCCCCTATAAAGTATATTAACTTTGTTTGGAGTCTAATATACACAACTTACTCTTAAAGGTCCCAAATTGTCTCCCTTCCCCAAAAATACTTTTTTTCTGCTGAGACAGGAAAACAGGTAATAAACTGCTGCTCTATCTGTCCTCCAACAAAAGACTTGGTCTAAAAGGGCCACTTGCTAACACCTTTGTCTACTTCAACATATCAAGAAGTAACTACCCAAGGTGTATTTGAGGTCATTCTACTTTTCTGAACTCACTTTGACAGGCACTACTATACTTTTAAAATTTTAATTAATCTCTAGTACATTTTGTCCTTTTTCATTAAGAATTGTCTAAATTTCTGTTCAATTTTTTTGCTAACACAGTCTTTCAGCACCGCATAGGCCAGGTCTCACATTACTGGCTTCATACAGTTAAAATCCCTATTAACTAGTTTAAAACATAAGTGTACAAAGAGAAACTTTTTATCAGTTCAGTTCAGTTGCTCAGTCGTGTCCGACTCTTTGCGATCCCATGACTGCAGCACGCCAGGCCTCCCTGTCCATCACCAACTCCCGGAGTTCACTCAGACTCATGTCCACTGAGTCGGTGATGCCGTCCAGCCATCTCAACCTCTGTCGTCCCCTTCTCCTCCTGCCTTCAATCTTTCCCAGCATCAGAGTCTTTTCAAATGAGTCAGCTCTTCACATCAGGTGGCCAAAGTACTGGAGTTTCAGCTTCATCATCAGTCCTTCCAATGAACATTCAGGACTGATCTCCTTTAGGATGGACTGGCTGGATCTCCTTGCAGTCCAAGGGACTCTCAAGAGTCTTCTCCAAAACCACAGTTCAAAAGCATCAACTCTTCAGTGCTCAGCTTTCTTTACAGTCCAGCTCTCACATCCACACATGACCACTGGAAAAACCACAGCCTTGACTTAGACCTTTGTTGGCAAAGTAATGTCCTGTCTAGGTTGGTCATAACTTTTCTTCCAAGGAGCAAGCGTCTTTTTATTTCATGGCTGCAGTCACCATCTGCAGTGATTTTGGAGCCCCCTCAAATTAAGTCTGATACTGTTTCCACTGTTTTCCCATCTATTTGCCATGAAGTGATGGGACGAGATGCCATGATCTTCGTTTTCTGAATGTTGAGCTTTAAGTCAACTTTTTTACTCTCCTCTTTCACTTTCATCAAGAGGCTCCTAAGTTCTTCACTTTCTGCCATAAGGGTGGTGTCATCTGCATATCTGAGGTTATTGATATTTCTCCCAGCAATCTTGATTCCAGCTTGTGCTTCTTCCAGTCCAGTGTTTCTCATGATGTACTCTGCATATAGGTTAAATAAGCACGGTGACAATATACAGCCTTGACGTACTCCTTTCCCGATTTGGAACCAGTCTGTTGTTCCATGTCCAGTTCTAACTGCTGCTTCCTGACCTTCAAACAAATTTCTCAAGAGGCAGGTCAGGTGGTCTGGTAGTCCCATCTCTTTCAGAATTTTCCACAATTTGTTGTGATCCACACAGTCAAAGGCTTTGGCATAGTCAATAAAGCAGAAATAGATGTTTTTCTGAAACTCTCTTGCTTTTTCGATGATCCAGTGGATGTTGGCAATTTGATCTCTGGTTCTTCTGCCTTTTCTAAAACCAGCTTGAACATCTGGAAGTTCATGGTTCACGTATTGTTGAAGTCTGGTTTGGAGAATTTTGAGCATTACTTTGCTAGCATGTGAGATGAATGCAATTGTGCGGTAGTTTGAGCATTCTTTGGCATTGCCTTTCTTTGGAATTAGAATGAAAACTGACCTTTTCCAGTCCTGTGGCCACTGCTGAGTTTCCCAAATTTGCTGGCATACTGAATGTAGTACTTTCACAGCATCATCTTTTAGGGTTTGAAATAGCTCAACTGGAATTCCATCACCTCCACTAGCTTTGTTCGTAGTGATGCTTCCTAAGGCCCACTTGACTTTGCATTCCAGGGTTTCTGGCTCTAGGTGAGTGATCACACCATTGTGATTATCTTGGTCATGAAGATCTTTTTTTGTACAGTTCTTCTGTGTATTCTTGCCACCTCTTCTTAATATCTTCAGCTTCTGTTAGGTCCACACCATTTCTGTCCTTTATTGAGCCCATCTTTGTATATATGCTGATATTTTCACATTCCTTATGACTACAATCTAAGGAATATTACCAGTTTTTTCTAAAGCCAAGTAACAACCCTTCTTAACCCTCTAATTTAAAGGTTCTCTGAATTAACCAGACACAAAGAATTATTTGCACTGTGAAGCCTTGAGAAAAAATGGGAAGGAAATTCATCAAAAACAAGCTAAAGCAATACTGAAGGAGAACAAAGGGAAGTAACTGTATAAATTTCAGTCTCTATCAAAGATAACGCACGTCCACAAAGTCACCTTCAGGGCCCACTGGGTGCCCGCCTGTTCTGCAGCACTTTCACCCCAGATGCCTGCAGAGCACACCCCCCACCTCCAAGGTCAGCTTCTCCAGGAGGCCGACTCTAAGCACACACAACAGTCACAAGCTGGTCCACCTACCCTCATCACTTTTAATCCACCTTCACGTTCTATTTCTCTTCCACTGAACTTACCACATAAAATATTACAGTGTTTTTATTTTCTTCATTGTCGGTCTTCCTCTCTTTCCCAATAAAATGTTAAGCCCCCCAAAAGGCAGAGACTTTCGTCTGTTTTGTTCACTGACGCATCCTCAGTGGCTAGAAGAGTGCTCAGAACATAGCAGGCACTCAGGAAATATCGAATGGATGACGATGAACAATGAATACACTAGTGTATATATACAAAGAACATACTCAGAGCAATGTATTTTTGGTTCCCACTGGATATCAGGTAAGACTAAAGTTTAATTAGCAAAGAGGTCATGTAAATAAACATGTACACAGGGATACAGATCACTACATTTCTCCATTCAACATCTCCAACACTAACACATAATTACCTGCATCTCCCAATGGAGCACAGAGCAATGGGATCCCCCACCACGGCAACCAGAGATTGTGCTCTTGTGATGGCAGTGTTGAGAAGCTTGTAGTTAGACAAAAAACCATAATCCAAGTCCTCTGTGGAATCTTCTAGCAGCTGCTCTTTCTTTTTAATTGGTGTCTGTTTATGTTTACAAGTATGCCTTGTACGTACTGTGCTAAGAAATAAAACTCTGAATTGCTTTCCTACAACAAAATAAAAGAGGATTGTTATTCTGAACCAGTAATCTAATGAGAGAATTTCATTTTTAAAATGTTACTGCTAAATAACAGGTGTTGTTACGGATGTGGAGAAATTGGAACTCTTGTTCACTGTAGGTAGAAATGTAAAATGGTATGTAAAGAGGTACGGAAAACAGTATGGCAGTGTCTGAAAAATTAAACACAGAATTAACATATGATGCAGAAATTCCAGTTCTGGAAATAATTTCCAAAATAACTGAAAGAACTGACACCAGCAAGAAGCCTTGAGAGCCCAGTTCATACACTTCACCCCAGATTCTTGCTCACATTGACACATCCATCCCTCATTCTGTGACAAGCCTCCACATATGTGAGTACAGTTTCAGTGCCAACTCTTAGTCCTTTCCTCTCCAGGCCGAACAATCCTAGCTCTTTCGAGCGTTTCTGACTCCACATGCAGGCTCTAGACCGCTGACCAGGCTATACTAACAGTATTTTTCCTAAAACGCACACCCAAGTTCTGCGTGATCTGAATGCATGGTACAGTGGACCTATCCCCCATCCCCATTCTAATTTAGAAATTATTATTGGATATTCCCAGGAACCTAACATTGCACTTGGCTTCTCTGGCACTCACATTATAATGCTGCTTTACTTACTTAAACGCAGAAATTTCATAGCAACTAATCACATGAAAATTTTTAAGAGGTGCTTTACTCACTTAGGAAAATTTAGATAAAGAACAAACTATGCCTTTAGTAAGCTATGCCTATGCCTTGCTTGACAGGTGCCAGTTCTAAAAAATCTTTATGAACAGATAAAATCTTTGGTTCTTGGATATGTTATAGTGACAATGAGTGTTGGATGCCGCTGTGACTGTAACTACAGCACACAGATTCACACAGTTATGGTCACAGAAGAAGTCAGCTTGTTCGTACTTGTTTTATTCAGATACAAGACATTAATAAGCGTGTAAAGGAGCTCAGCATTTAATTGCCAATGTTGGCATTAAAGAACTTGATGTGAAATGAATACACAAATGCTTGTCCAGAAATCTTGAAATCTAAATATCAGAAGTGCACATACTTTGAAATTTAAGCATTTGAATAAGCAATTCATTTCAATTAACAGTTACCTTGAACATTGAGCACCCTTTCTACGTTAACATCAGATAATCTCTTTTTTCGGAGCTCGGCACGGATCCTGAACACCTGGTCTGCGTATGGAGTCACCACACCGATGCTGCCGTCATCCAGCTTGCCCCACGCCACCGGCCACTTCCTTCTCAGCTCTTCCACACGCTCCACCACCTCAAATACCTTTAAATAAGCATACACACAGACAGATTAAAGGGATCAGAAAAATATGGTCACTGAAATAGATGTGCAAATGATCCCATATCAGCAAATGTCAGTTTAAAACAACCTCTAAACAGGAGTCCTGCTCTGCCGATACAAACACAGGGAGAATAAAAAACTTTTATTTACACTTCGAGCAGTAAATCTCTACAATAGTGCACCCCGTGATTTACACTTCGAGCAGCAAATCTCTACAATAGTGCATCCAGTGATTTACACTTCGAGCAGCAAATCTCTACAATAGTGCACCCAGTGATTTACACTTCGAGCAGCAAATCTCTACAATAGTGCACCCAGTGAAAACATGGAAATCAGAGAAGATGTAACTGGCAGTTGGCCCCCACCCTTTGCCTCACCTCCATTCCTACATGAGGACAGGTTTGAGTTCCTACCTGGAGAGAAGGGCATGAAGCTGGCAACCCCACTGGGGAAACAGGGAAGCACGTTCCCACATCATCAGCATTTCCCAGTCCATCTCTGCAGGTCAAGCCAATGAAACCACCCGACTCCCAGAGCCAGGGCCTCCCATTGAGTCTCGGCAGGACAAGGGCTACCACCACCTCCATCCCCACTGACAGCTCAACAGAGCAGCCGAGAGCTGGGGCCGCCAAATTGCAGCTGGGATGAGCACACACCTGGACGGAGGGACCGATGTTCAGCAGTCACTGCCTTCCAGCAGCTCAACTTCACCCAGGCCACTTCAGGACCAGCGCAACCAAGCCATACCACATTTCACCCATTTGAATTCCTCAGACCCCACTTACTGAATCATAACACGGTTTTTAGTGTAGTTCAATCTACTTTAACTCAATGAATCAATCAGTTTCAATGCTTGGTACAATAGGTGATAAAATGATTAACAGAACAGGTTCCTTGTCTGCTAAAAGATTACTGTATATTTAGAAAATACTGTCCTAATTTAAAATGGATATATAAGGCAAGCTCAATAGAGGGTCAGGCAAGAGTCTAAGGGGAGAGGAAGGAGACAATTTTTAATATATTTTAAATACATTATTTATTCACTATTTGTCAGTAACATCTATTCAAATTTGTAAGAGTAACTATACAAAAATCTGATAGTTTTATTCCTTTTAAGAACTTGAGGATTACTGGCCGGGATGCAGCTCCCACCTGCAGATATAAATACAAGTGAACGGCAGAGGAACAGACTCCAGTCGCCCTACTGCTCTAATGAAATAGCAGCAAGTGAGACAAAGACTGTCCGAGGGCTCTGGCGAGCCCACCGGATTGAAAACAGTGTGCTCTCACCGCAGGCATGAGGAAGGCAGGTCTGAGTCTTCACAGCAAGGAACACGGGCACGACACCTCGCCCCCTGCACTGGGTGCGGTGGTGAGTGAACGGCAGGGCCACACCTCTGCTGACCACCTCCACGCACTGTCCCCGCACTAAGCAACACAACCATTTCGTCTCGCCCCTGCCCTTTACATCGTAAGCAGCAGAAAACTGTAGTCAAAATACACAGACTTGGAATGCTCTGAGGAGTTCGGGGAGCCTCTCTCCTAGACAGACTCTACCAAGCTCGTCAAGGTTAACAGATAATCATCCAAAGTCTCTGGAGATTAATTAAAGAGTTTACAAGAAACTGTTCCAACAAAACCTACAGGAAGTCAGAGCGCAGAGTGGAAGGCTGGGCACTCAGGCCTGGGACTGCACCGACTCTCCACAGCAGAGTCTCAAGGACCACGTCAGCAGCCGAGGGGCAGCCCCATCTGCTCATGCTCCCTGGGCTGAAAGAGCTACTCCAGGTGGCTTGGGCAGCAGCGGAACATCAGAGGTCTCCTTTTTGCAGCAACGCGCGGCAGGAGGCCTGTGAGCAGTTAGCAGCACTTGGGCAGCACCTCCTTCTCCTCCCCTTCCCAAGCCCTGGTCTGCAGCGAGGACCTGAGTCGGACGGTGGGTGAGGCTGGTGGCCTTCTCCGCTCAGATAGGATGTGTCACAGGAGAGCTGATCGGGTGAGCCTGGCAGCCAGGTGGCAGCTGCCACCTCCCGCAGCTTCCGAGGACAGAAGACCCACTCTGTAGATTCAGCAGCCAATGGACAACAGCAGACCTCGCCTCCCAGCTCGGGCTGCAGAGGGTCCACTCTCCGGGGTACAGCAGCTTCTGGACAGCAGCACAGATTCTACACACTTGACATTCAGAGCTCTTTCTGCAGGACAATGCAGTGAGACAGCCGGTGAAGAGCAAGTCCACCCCCTCCTGCAGCAACTGTGCCCTGAGTTCTGCCCCAGAGATCAGAGCAAACTTCACAAGGTGGCACCCCTCTGTCCCTGCCAAGGGCCCAACTTCAGCTGGACTGCACTGTAGAGTGATTGACGCCTCGGGGAGATGAAAAGTGAAATAATGGAGATGAAAAGTTCACCAGAGGGCCCCAACAACAGCTCTGAGCTGGGAGAAAAACAAACTAGCAAACAAAAGTATCCAGACAGATATCATGTGATCTGAGGACAGAGCGGGGGATGGAAAAAAAGACAAAGCCTCAGAGAAACGTAGAACACCATTAAGCTCACCAACATACGGGGAGACCCAGAAGAGATAGAAAAGAACAGAAAAAAAATTCAAAGAAATAATGGCTAAAATTTTTCCAAATTTTATGAAAAACTATAATCAACACATCAAGTTCAATGAACTTCAAGTAAGATAAATGCAGAGATCCACACCCAGACATACCATCGTCAATGTGGTGGGAGTCACAGACAAAAACAAGTCCTTGAAAACAGCAACAACAAAAAAAACTCATCATCTACAAAGAACACCAACAAGATTAACAGATGACTTCTCATCAGAAACAGCGACGGGAATAACGCAGCAGGAAAGCACATTTCAGTGTGCTGAAACGACTCAGACTGTGATCTAATATCCAGCAAAACTACTTTCCAAAAATGAAGGCAAAATAAAGACATTCCCAGAAAAACAAAAACGGAAAGGTTTCCTTACTAGCAGACGTGCCCTAAAAGAAACACTGAAATTCTTCAGGCTGAAGGCAGGTGACTCTAGACAGTAATTCGAAACAACACAAACAAAGCATACTGCTAAACCCAATTGCATGGTTAATCATAAAGATGTTAAAACAGTGTATTTATTCTCCTTTCTCATTTTGACTGCCTTTCCAGCCAGCATTTTCCAACCTGAGTGCAAAAGTAATAAAGGAAACCCTTAGAGTTATCTGTCAATATTTCAAACATAAAGAAAAGTTTACCTCTTCCTAAAATTAATTGGCACAGACTAATTAAAATGTCAAGTTGCTTTGCTTCTGGCTACGATTTTACCAAATGGGTACCGTCAATTTTCTTGTGCTGACTTCTAACTCCAGGCCTCTGATCAATTGTAAAAGGGAAAGATGAATTATTATTACATAATAAAAGCCGTTTCTCTGTAAATAAAATGAGTAAAGCGTGGGACCCAAGGGAGGAGATGGAGAGAGGTATCACAGATCAGGAATCATTCCCCTAGTGACCAACCACGTGCACGGCCTCCCCTGGGCTTCCTGAAGTCCAGAGCTCCACTCCCACGGGACAGCCAGAAACAAGCCTCAGGGTCTCTGGTCTGAGACCCTGAAGACACCAAGGCTTTTGTCTGCTGCCTGATCTGACCCCTCATACTATCCACGTTTTCTCTAAACTTAACAAGTCAGAAACTGTAAGAGAACCATATAAGCTACAGCACATAACGGTTCAGTGGCGTCGTCATCCGTGTGGCCTCTCGGAGCACAGGACTCTTGTCCAGTCTTACACGTTTAGAGTTGATGCCTGATTCAAGCTTGCACTATAGAATGTGACATAATCCTTTTTAGATGGCTATCAATAATAACCTATATGAAAACACCACCTTTTAAATTAAGCTCTGTACTTCTGCATAAGACAGAATGTAAACCGAAATTTCTGTTTCTCACGGGAGAGTCATCTTAACAAGTCAATGTCACACAAAAAAGAACAAACTTTCATACCATTTTTATGTAAATCAAGCCAACACATGATAAAATATCAACCCACATTTTAAATAAACGCTTAATAAGACCAGACTTTCTGACTGCAGCAACGCTGACAACGTGCAAGAAGAACTAAGGTACCTCCGCGTTGTTGTAGAAAGCCGTGCTGTTTTTCTCCTGCACGTCTTCCCCTCGTGCCGTGAAGAAGGTCAGTGGGTAGAACTCCTTGTGTGCTGGTTGCTTTCCACTGGCCATCAGCTTGCCCTCATAGAAGAGCTCAGAGGTGTAACTGCAGAAAAAGACCAAAATAAATAAATAAGTAAAAAGTAATTGAGCTCCAAAATTAATTTTACCCATAAGAAACAAAAATTACCAGTCAAATCTAATGTTGCTATATGCCCATGATTAACTTTAATCCAAACATCTAATATCCATGATGCTAAGATTTCCTCCAAAATTAATGACAGCAATACAAATACTGTAGGCTCCCGGTATACCACTGCTATATGAACTGACCTGGGGAAGGCATGAAGCCAGAGCACAGAAAGGAGAGGGAGGAATAATGACGGTTCCATTCTAAAAGAGAATGTCGCTCTGTAAGGAAATTTGCCAGCTGTTACGGTTCTCTACACTAAAATTATTTTAAATGTGTATTTTGATTTATGCGGATCATATGCTTTTGCAAACAAAGATCTACAGACACTGAAACAATACACGTAACTGAGGGTCATTCCAGTCTTCAACTGTAAAATGAATGCTCTTCACTAAGGGAGACACTGCCTAGTACTTGATTCATCACTGACTGCAGCAGTCGACTGGCAACAATACAGGAGCCACAAGTGGAGAGAAAGATAAAAGCCGTAGTTAAGTCTAAATCCATTTTTCTCTCTCCTGCTGCTTTCACAGAAACCTAAAATGATTCTCTCACGACCGCCATAATCAGTATCAGTAAATTTGAAAAAGTCTTAAACTTTGGTGGTGATCGTGATTGGACGCAGCACAGAGGGCTCCCCGGGGTTGGTCTGCATGAGGCTGGAGGGTACTCTGGCCTGTGGCTATTCAGTGAGCTGCTGCTCAGTATACTTTCCCTTTCAACGATGCGCACTCTATTTAATAGAAGCCTTTTAAAACTTTTAATACTAAGTTTCATGGTTTTCCTTCCTTCCTTTCTCCCTCCCATCCTCTCTTTCTTCAAAACAGATTCCTCGCGTAACACAACCGGACACATCTTCATAAGCCATTATGCACTCTGTCAATATATTTGCTTATTATATCATGTAGTTTTACATACACATATGTATTCAGTCACAGAAAAAGGTGTTATAGCTAGTAGACACTGAAGATCTGTCTCCAGAACAGCCCTGCTATAGAAAATGACAGCTAATTCTTGCTGCTGCTAAGTCGCTTCAGTCGTGTCCGACTCTGTGCAACCCCATAGACGGCAGCCCACCAGGCTCTGCCGTCCCTGGGATTCTCTAGGCAAGAACAGTGGAGTGGGCTGCCATTTCCTTTTCCAATGCATGAAAGTGAAAAGTCGCTCGTGTCCGACTCTGTGCGACCCCATGGACTGCAGCCCCCCAGGCTCCTCTGTCCATGGGATTTTCCAGGCAAGAGTACTGGGGTGGGTTGCCATTGCCTTCTCCAAGCTAACTCTTGAGTTACAGACATAAAATGAAACATAATTTGCAACACTAGGGACGCCATGTAGCTCTGCTGGGAATAACCTGTCCCTGGGACAGGGCTGCGCTCAGTCACCTCCCACCAGGCCAGACAGCGCCCCAGAGCTGGCAGCTCACACCTACTTGATGATAGCTTCGTGGGAGCGGTAGTTCTCACACAGCAGGATCCTACAGGGAAACTCGGCAGGGTAGTGCTCATAGAGCCGATCAAGTAACGACACGTGAAGGTTCCTCTCCCTGGCAAACTCGCTGTAAACAAAAGGACTGAGCTGTAACAGATAAACACATGGGAGAAAATTTAACTAAATATACAAATAGCATTCTTAATAACATACTTATAAAAAAATCCACCATGCTGAAACTTCTGATATACTAAATCTCAGCATGCTGAATGTTGCAATAAGCAAGTCAAACATATATTCTAGGAAAAACTTTACTACTATAAATAATAAGGCCAAGGTTTCCAACTTTCCTTCCAGTATGTCAACACTAACCTTGAGTTTCTGTATCCAGGTTAATAAAGGACTTCTCTGACTTAATAATAAATAGCTACTACCTTAGTAATTTTAGGAATGTGACCCATTGTATCACTGGTGGAGTCAATCAACTATTTCACTAAAATTAATCAACTATTTCAAATGGTAAGCTGGCAACATATATAGCCTATGACTAAAAAACTTCTTTTTAATAATTAGCAGAAAGCCGTACTTATCTTGTAAAGTGTAACAAACCATTCTTGACTATAACTTGGACGCTAAGAACAAAAACTAAACTACTTCAGGCAAAGTAATAAACACAGAATTTGTTCCTCTACATTCAGCTCTTTCCTAAAGGTCTGGACAATTACAACACTCTGTACGTTCAATCAATCAACTGTGACAAAAGAGAAAGAACCTTAATTTGCAGCTTTGTAAAACTGATATTTTATTAGAAAAACTGTAGTTCTCTTTCATATATAGGTATTAATAAGATCAGACAAGTTCCTTGAGATTTTGACTCATTTTGTATTTTAGTTTCCCATGTAATGAAAAATTTAACGCTTCAGGAAAACAAATGTTGGGGACAGGAACTGGGAAATCATAGGGAGGATGATTTAAATTTATTCAGTAAAGAAAAGAATCAAATATTCCTACTGTAGAGAACTGAACTTCAAATTAGCAAACATGAAAATGGTACCACTGATAACCATTCATTCTACTCTCTATCCAAAGGAAATAAAGTGGTAGGTAGCAATTTTCCTTCAGAAATACCAACATTTTTCACTATTAACACTACTACTAAGTTATTTCAGTCGTGTCCGACTCTGTGCGACCCCACAGACGGCAGCCCACCAGGCTCCCCCGTCCCTGGGATTCTCCAGGCAAGAACACTGGAGTGGGTTGCCATTTCCTTCTCCAATGCATGAAAGTGAAAAGTGAAAGTGAAATCACTCAGTCGTGTCTGACTCCTAGCAACCCCATGGACTGCAGCCCACCAGGCTCCTCCATCCATGGGATTTTCCAGGCGAGAGTACTGGAGTGGGGTGCCATTGCCTTCTCCCACTATTAGTAGAGAAACATTTAAAGTACTTGAACTGAAATGCATGGCACAATTTCACAGGGTGCTTTAGAAAACAAACAAGATACTAAACATCAAAACGTAGCACAAGCTCCTTCCGATGCCTTGGAGGGGCCTACCTGCATGTGGTCGCCAGCCAGGACAACCCGCGTGTGTCGAGTTGCTAGTGCCAGAGGCATGATGGTTTCACACTCCATGGCCTGAGCAGCCTCGTCCAACAGGATGTGAGTAAAAAACCCTACAAGGCACAGGGCACACAGGACAGCACGTTACAGCAGCAGTAAAGCGAGGAAGCCCTCCCTTCTCTGTTAAGGGAAGGATTCAGAGGCCTAATGTAAGAGTTCTGAGTGCTTTGATGCCAGTCCTCAATTCAGAAGACTGTATGTCCATTCCAGTCATTAGTTAGAAAACAGACGTTGAAAAGAATAACTATTTTACTCAATAACAGACAATAAATGGCACCTGGACCTCCTAGCCTCCAGACTAACAAGTTCCATCACTGCATGTGAAAGAGAGTTTAAAGTTCAAGACAGCAGCTGCTGCTGCTGCCAAGTCGCTTCAGTCGGCCGACTCTGTGCAACCCCACAGACGGCAGCGCACTAGGCTCCCCCGTCCCTGGGATTCTCCAGGCAAGAATACTGGAGTGGGTTGCTATTTCCTTCTCCAATACATGTAAGTGAAAAGTGAAAGTGAAGTTGCTTAGTCCTGTCCAACTCTTCACGACCCCATGGACTGCAGCCTACCAGGCTCCTCCGACCATGGGATTTTCCAGGCAAGAGAACTGGAGTGGGGTGCCATTGCCTTCTCCTCAAGATAGCAGCTCTCACCACAAAGAAAAGCTAGCAATGAAACAGTGACAGGCCCAATGTCTTTTAAAACACCAAAAATAAAACAATGGTAGTTCATGAGTAACTTTAGCTTAAACCTGCATATTAGACATTAAGATAAAGAATATCATACCCAAAATCTAATATAAAAGAGAAAGTTATAATCCATCTTTGACCAAAAACATAGGTTATCTATTAGCAAATTCACTATTTTGATTATTTAGGTTTATTTTGCGTGTGTGTGTGTGCGCACGTGTGTTTGTGTGTATAGACAGATTATATATAATTTTTTAGTCTAAGAACCTATCCTGGTTGGAAAAAAAAATCATCAGTCTGAAAAAAAATGATACAACAAGCATCAAAAATGTACATTATCAAATATTCCCCAGATGCAAACATCCCAGGTCTGGCTCACTGCTGTCGCTCACGCTGAACACAGGAATCTGTGGACAGGATGAAGAACCTGTGCGCTTTCCTGAGGGGGAAAAGAGTGGGAGTCTCCCTGCTGTCTCGACGTGCAGGAGTGAATGCTGCCCCCGCTGCCAGCTCCCTGAGCGGAGGGGCCCTGCTTTCACTCCACAGCAGAGAACAGCTTCTCAACAGAACAGCTAGCTATAAATGCTCAAGGTTATTTAACCTCCTGTGAGTTGACCCAAGAACCTAACCTCTATTTCTCTGAATAGCAACGAGTTCCAAACAGTCCGTCTATACAGCTTTCTAATGCAACTTGCTTCTAGGCTGGAAACTTCCTAAATCTTCCTGACTGTCAGGAATAACCACCACCACCACCTTCATCGTGGTGCATTCAAACAAACGGCTGTGCTGACAGCACAAGTCTCAGTGACTGGTGTCTGTTTAATGACAGTGGCCCAGGCACGGCGTGGACACACGCAATTCTTTCCCTGTTTAATGACAGTGGCCCAGGCACGGCGTGGACACACGCAATTCTCTCCCTGTTTAATGACAGTGGCCCAGGCACGGCGTGGACACACGCAATTCTCTCCCTGTTTAATGACAGTGGCCCAGGCACGGTGTGGACACACGCAATTCTCTCCCTGTTTAGGAGGACTTGTGCTTTTTGTTCTTTAAGAATAATTAAAAGATGACTATATAATTACAGGGTCTAATTGGAAAAACTGAAACTAGTGAAAAAAATCTACTGTTTCTGTTAGATAACGTTTTAATTAAATATAGTCAGGCTTAAATCAGGAATTGAATAAATCCTGAAACTTAAGCTAGTAAAAGAAACCTAAATTAGTCAAACTGATTTAGCCTGGGCCTTGGCTGCCTAGCCTCTAAAATAACCCTCCATGAGCTGACATGAGAATTAAAGTGCAAACAATGCCAAAAACAAATCAGGTAGCTGACTCCCAGTAAGTGCACTACACTCGTGCTCTGCAAAGCCATCCTTTACTCTTCACAAAACTATACTGTTTAGGAGGTTTGGGTATTTAATTTACGTGGCAAATATGCAGAGTATAATCATAAAGTAATGAGACTGATTGTTAAATAAACATACCAAAATTAACATTGCAAATAAGTGTTGTTCCATCAAAGAAGTCAGTTGAGAGGAAATATAACTCATTCCAATGGATGCAGCCACTGTTCAAAACATTTTTGAAACTCTGCTTTTGTAACTGCCCTCACCAGCCAGCTATGAGCTGCGTGCACAAGAAAAATAAGTCTCATTACATGAGAGGCACGTGTCTCTCTCTTTTTTTAATACCCCTAATGGTATTGCTCAGTTTGATAACCTACCTTATTTACCAGACATGTCTCCGAAAGATTTTGAAGCTTTTCTAAAATTAAATCTACCTTCAAAAGAGAAAGTTTGGCCATTGTTGATTCTTTTAAGATAAACAGAGGTTTATCAAGGGCCTCCAGGTGTCTATGCCCTGGGTCAGGTGCCAGGAATACAAGGTGAAGGGAACTGTCTCTACCTTTCAGAAATGGAAAAGAACTTGGTACTGGCTCTGAAAGCAATTCCAAAAGGAGAGAGCAAAAACGCGCTGAGCAATGTCAACACTTGTAATATAAGAACAATAAATGAATGTCCTTCCAAAGCAACTATCTTAAAGTGACACCACATTTTGATGGTTAAGCTCTGCCATATTTATCAGAACTTTTTGTTACCTTATATCTGTACTTTCTATATTTGATTTTACATAGTTCCTGTAATAAAATATAATAATCTTAATAGTATGTCAAAAAAACTACCATAATTGTCTCCACACTATATTAATGCACAAGTATTTTAAAATTATATACTTGAGAAAACCGTAAAAAAAAAAAACCAAACTGTCCAACTTTGAATTTCTCACATGATCAATATTAAATATCATCTGATCAATCAGAGAACAAGACAAAGCAACAGTCACTAAAATGTCTAAACTAGGGATCGATAATTTTTTCTGTGTGAAGGGCCAAACAGTGACATTTCAGGTTTTTTCCTAGCCATGCAATCTGATGCAACTACTCAACTCAGCTGCTGTAACACAAAAGCATCCACAGAAAATATAGGGAGTAAATGGGCATGACTGTGTTCCATCCAATTAAACTCTATTTACGCAGACAGTAGGCCAGACACGGCCCACACGCCAACGCCTGGCCTACGCTGGATGCAGAAGCCCTGCGCATCCCCTCTCTCTGTGTCTTGAGTCCGCATACCAGGGTCGAGGTCCAGCTGACAGAGGTACTGGGAAGTGTTCAATGTGACCACTACCACTCGGTGCTTCAGAATATCTTCCTTCTGTGGCATCTGAAAGGTGGAATGTGCGCTTGAGATCAAACAGTACTGGTGCACAACTGGGTGGACAGTCTTCACCCAGCGGTTTCTGAAATATACCCTATAAAAGAAGACAACAGGTCCTGTTTATGCTTATTAACATCTTATTGTGTCTGATTACCAAAACACTGAGTCTAATTTTAAGACTGCAATACCTGGAATTTAACAAATAAATCTGATAACTGCTAACAGTCTCCTGGATTAGAATTTAACATACAATGGTGACTTCCCCCAGAATCAAGCAGAAAGTACATATACTATGATATGAAAAATATCAAATTATTTTAAGTGTTCAGATTATTTTTACAACAGAATGACACAAAAGGTTTCATAAGCATTGGTTTTCTTCTTAATTGAAAACATTTCCAATTACTTTTTTCCCTGGAATATCTTACAAAAATAACATTTTAATTGTCTATGCTAATAAAAAAACAATGAATCGCATACTTACAAGAGATTTCAAAAGTTACTTGCATTTTCACTTTAGAATACAGTCTTACACCTATATTTAAGCAGATCTTTATCTAAAGCTCTGGAGATTCAAAAATAAATTTAAATTCTGGACAACCAGAAACTCTTAAAAGCATCTCCTCTATTAATTGCAAAAGAAAGATATAAACAGGACTTCTGCAGCAGATTACTAAGATGGTTTACGGACATCCCACCCGCCTCCTCCCGTCTCTGACTCGCCCCAGCACAAAGGCCCACTGGGCACCTATCCACTACAGCCCAGTGCAGAGGCAAATCCCATGGCTTGCGAGCTTTCATAAAGACTTCAGGTTTACTGTGATTTTAACAGAAAGCCATCAGAGAGTTGTAACAAGGCACATGTCACGTGACATGACTTATGTTGTTAGAGGACCACTCTGTTTCTGTAGACAGAATGCACAGTTCCGGAGGCAGGAAAGACGGCTGGACAGTGGGGTGCTGGTAAATGCTGCACCATCAGCTTTCAGGAGCAGGGGGCACAGCCTGATCTGTAGTATTTGCTGGTCTCTGTGCCATAAAACTTGCTATCATGGCCCGTCTCAAGCTACCAACATGATGTTACCAAACAGGAACTGGGAAGACACGCACATGGCTGGCTCTCACAAACCAGCATGAGCTGCTCCATCCCACCCAGACCACGAGAGGCAGGGGCAGCAACAGGGGCAGGGAGACCAGTTAGGAGGTGACTGTAAGGGTCTGGGTAAGAGAAACCAAGTGTGCGAACCAGGGTGGTAACAGCAGAGATGTGAAAGTGGTCAGACCCACTATACACTTTGAGAGGAACACTAACAGGATTCACTGATCTACCAGATGTGGAATTTAAGAGAAAGGGTGATTCCATGGCTTTGAGACTAGATGAATGACAGTGGTGATGGTACGGAAGAACAAGCTTGGGGTGGGAATCGAGAATTCAGTCTTGAATATATTTAGTAGCAGACACCCAAGTAGAGATATCCAGTAAGAAAAGGCATTCGTAAGCGTGGAGAATGCCCTAGATGAGAAGATACAATAGAGTTAGCCCTGAAGACTAGAAGAGCTCGCCTGGAGAACAGAATAGTTAGAAAGGAAACCAGCTGGAAGAATGGTCAAGGGACCACCTCGACACGCAGAGACTGGGCAAGGAGAGGCGCGGGGGGAGACTGGGAAATGGAGAGGCGCGGGGGGAGACTGGGAAAGAGCAGTCAGTGAAGCAGGAGAGAACTCAGGAGACGGTGGGGCCCGGTCAGGGAACGTGAGCTGCCGCGGCAGTGCATCTGTGCAGGCATTTTCTGGGCCCGTCAAGTCACTCGCGGCAGCGCCTCACTCTCTGGCTGCGCCCTTCCTGAAATGCCCTCTTCTCCCGCTGCCAGGACTCAGCCTCCCCTGCTCTCCTTTCTCCTGCTCCTTGCCAGGCTGGGGTTTCGCGAGGCTGAGTCTTTAGCGCTCTCCCCTGTCATCCCAGGCCCAAGCCTTCAATTACTAACAATGGCCACCCCGATGACTCCTCTCTTCAGCCAAGACTTCACCTCAGCTCCAGGATGCATATCTAACTATTTGACAACTGTCTCTTCTAGAATGTTTCAAAGGCAGTTCAGATGTAATGTGCGCGAACACTCATTTCATGATCTTCTAGAATGTGTTCTGACCCTCCTTGAAACAATTAAAACTGGTTGTCCTTTTTTTTCAGCAAAGCACAAAAGAAAAAAGGATTTAATAAATGTCCCTAGTTTATAATGATAATAGAGGAAATAACGTAATGTATTTCAAAAACATTACCATGATAGGAAGGACTGTGAAAGTAACCAATACCATTTCTAAAAGATGTAAAAATTTTAAACATGTTTTAGGCTTTAATAAAAAATATTTAAGCAGATCAGCAAGTCAGAATTTACTTTTAAATATACCAAAACCCTAATTTTACAAATTATCTGAAAAAAAAACTTACAAATTATGATTCCATTAACTTCAGTGTATGTGTTTAAACATATAAATTACCAGAAATTAAACTCAAAAATGTTAGTATTTATCTTTGACTGGCAAGATTACAGATAACCTTTATTTTCTTCTTTATGTTTTTCTATATCTTCTTAAATGAACATTTCATTATAAAATTGAAAAAGTAGTTTTCAAATTATTCATCCGATCTAACTCCAGGCACTGCTTCTTCCTCAAAGACAGAACAAAAATAGAAGCCCTGAGCCTCAACACTGACTTTCTGTAGTTAACCCAGAAAGTGTCCTCGAGCTGAAGCTAGAGAGAATACAAAGTCTGATCATTAGGCCTCTTTCCTGAAAAATACAAGTTAGTCTAGGGCTAACTTCAAAAAGACTTAAATCTTTCCTCAGTACTTTCATTTTGTGAAACATCTAAGGTAGACACCATCTAGAAGATCATTTAAAACACATCCAACAACATTTTTCACCCACTCCAGTGCTCTTGCCTGGAGAATCCCAGGGACGGAGGAGCCTGGTGGGCTGCTGTCTATGGGGTCCCACAGAGTCGGACACGACTGACATGACTTAGCAGCAGCAGCAACAACATTTTTCAAAACTGGAGAACTGACACTTTCAAGTTCATAGTATAAAATGTAAAAGTGACACCAACTAAGTAATTTACATACTTCTAGAAACAAACTGTCCGTATATCCCACAAGGGTTATCACGAAATAGAAAACAAAGACTATCTGGCAATGTATTATTTCAAGTCAATGAAATTTTATTTATTGTTGAATACGTATGTGATGAGTACCCCCGAATATTATTACTTAAGATATGCAGAATCAGAAAGGTCTGATCTATTTATTTAAAAATCTTTATAAAATAGTATTTTATATCTGTCCAGGAAACACTATACTTTCCCACAGATAGCCTTTATCTAATAGGTAAGAACTCGGCGAGAATCAGATACTGACCTTCAGAACCATACACAGAAAGAAGCTAAGCTTTCCTCTCTATTCCATTTTAAAATCTTCTAACAAAGTAGTAAGTAAACACTGAAACTAAGTGTCATTAAAGTGGATTCTAAAACCTCCATTTCTAAACAATTTAAGGTCGTGCTGCTGCTGCCGCTGCCGCTAAGTCGCTTCAGTCGTGTCCAACTCTGCGCGACCCCATAGACGGCAGCCCACCAGGCTCCCCTGTCCCTGGGATTCTCCAGGCAAGAGCACTGGAGTGGGCTGCCATCACCTTCTCCGATTTAAGGTTGGGAGTGCGTGCTAAGTCGTCTCAGTTGTGTCTGACACTGTGACATCATAAACTGTAGCCCGCCAGGCTTCTCTGTCCAGCAGGATTCTGCAGGCAGGAAGACTGGAGCGGGTCGCCGTGCCCTCCTCTAGGGCATCTTCCTGACCCAGGGAGCAAACCCGTGTGGCTCCTGCAGTGGCAGGCGGGTGTTTTCACCACTAGCGCCACCTGGGAAGCCCAGTCTAAGCTTAACTCCTGCTAACTATGGAAGTTTATCTGGTTTAACCCTGAGTGTGCATATTTAAACACGTTCACTGCTCCAGCTGCTTCTCCCTTCTGGCTGCCCTCTCCCTCCCTTTACCGCCTTTGCTAGGCCCACTCTAAACCACGGGGTGAGAAGGCGGCTGTCACTGTCACTCTTACTCCAGACAACAAACCTTCAAGGTCATGTGCGGACAGTCAGTGCCCCCTGGTGTCCACTCCCCTGCACCCTGGGACAACTCAGGTAAAGCTCATCTCCCCAGAGTGCTCAGCCATTCTAATCTTCTCTATTCCAGCCCCCACACCTCTCATATTTGTTGTCCACTAGGAATATCATTAATTAATCTCAGATAATATAATTATTGGGCTTCCCAGGTGGCTCAGACAGTAAAGAATCTGCCTGTAATACAGGAGACCGGGTTTGATCCCTGGATTGGGAAGATCCCCTGGAGGAGGAAACGGCAACCAACTCCAATATTCTTGCCTAAAGAATTCCATGGCGGGAATTGAGAATTTCTGGTGGGCTGAAGTCCACGGGGTCGCAAAGAGTTGGACGTGACTGAGCAACCAACACTGGCTATAATAGATGGTACTAATAAACTCTAACATTTCAACGCACTAACTTTCTAGGAAATACATTCACAAGTCAACATCTTTCCTCAACATAAAATTATGGTGAAAATATAAGGCCACATAAAGAAAATAAATGGGGAAGCCAAGCCTTTTCTTATTTTATTCTACTTACTAAAGGAAATAACATGAAATTTTTATTTAAGTAAATTTAAGTATCTTTTGCCAGAGGGCAAGTTTCTGTACTTGGGCCACTCTACTGGAATACATTGGATTATAACTCATCAAACATAGTTTTACACAGGAAAAGCCAAACACCATGCTAGCCCATTAATGGATTTTAGTGTTGATCAGCAACAGCTGACCCCCAGTGTCAAATGACCTATGGTGGGTCAGCCAAGAGTTGAGGGACCTTCACCCCACTGTTTCCAAGCCAAGTACAATAATAAATGAGACTGTCACAGTTCCTACATAACACACATATACAAACACACAAACATAAGCACACACACAAGCTCTACCAACAGTAAAATATCTTATCTCCACTGAAGTAAGAACACACATAGCAAAAATGCTATTGCTAACTCAATTTCACTTATGAGCTAAAAAATATTAGAATATGAAGCAAACTAGTTTACTGATTAATTTATCCACTGGTAAATACCACATTGTCATTTATAGTGACTGTATCCATGTGATATTTTCTTATCAAATAAAACTGAATTCTACTTAGAATAATTATCTCTTCTCTCCTCCGTCTCGAGAGTAAAGCAGTACCGCATGGACACCTGTGCTAACAGGCCGTGCTGCGTGTTCCCTTTTGCTCTTTTTCATGGAACTGTTACATCATTCAAATGGCTTTGCTTATGGTTATTCAAGAATTAAATAGCGTAACCTCAGTTTTCCATGCCTAGGCTCAGCTAGAAATAAAACGTTAGTGAATTATGATTCAAAAGTGTGGTTAGAAATTAACTTTTAAACAATAATTGTATTTGAACAACACAGGGCATGACATATTAGTTTGTAAAATGGCAAAACTAAATATTAATTCATACAACAATGAAAGCAAATGGTATAATAAATAACCATTTAATGACTCTTTATTGTTTTCTGAAGAAAAGGATTTTATTCCCCCACAATCCTGTATTTAAGAACATTTCATATCCATATACACTTAGAGGACCTATATTAACCTAGAATTTTCTTTGACACTTTATCTCTTAAATGATAGCAAAGAGTTGTAAATACCAGTCAATTACATTTTGTTGCAGAAATCACTTCAATTTCACGCTTCTCTAATGTATAGTGCCTATTAAATTACCTGCATGATCACAGTCAAAATTTTATTTCCATACTGAACTATCACTGCATGACTACTCTGCCATGCAAAATATACTACAAATTTAATTAAAATTGGTATAATCATAAATGTATTATTTTGTCATAGTAGTTTTTAGAGGAACACATCAAAACTGGGTTAGATTGTAACAACATTGTTTTACATACAAAACTTAAAAAAGGATGTCTTTCTCTTAATGTTTAAGAAATGAATGGTCAAAAATTTTTAAATTTTTCCTTAAATAGTTTCTTCAAAAGGCATAACCTCCAAATGCCAATGCACAGTTAAAGATTTTGGTTTTCTCAATGTTACTGAAATCTTAATAGACACCTTTTCTTAAGAATAATAAAGTATGATACAGATACATAATAAGCCTTAAAAAAATACCTGAGAGGTCTTGCCTGGGGATTGCCTGCTTCTACATATGGATGTAAATAATCCTTTATGTAGAGATCAGCAGCACTATTAGAATGGGTGCAAATGAGAATCCTGCTGAAATAAATGGTGCAAATAAAAAGAATGATACAACACAAAACTATTCAAGCAGTATAACACCAAAAAAAAGCAGTGGCCATTTTAATATAATACATTTCCCTCAACCTACTCAGTAACATATTCAAGTCAACCTCTAACATATTCAATTATGCTTTTAGGTAATTATTCTTAAAGCTTAACTACTCTCTAAGCTGTAAAGGAGACAACTTCCCCCAGATTATTTTTTAAATCATATAAAATTATTTTTAAAAAACCCAACCCTTTTAACTCTAATGTTTATCACAACTCTTAGCAGACTCAGCATTTTGATGACTATTTAAAAGCTACCATTCTCTATGTTACCAGTTTTTAAAAACAGTATGTTTTCAGAAAATTCAAATTTTAGTGCTTTGGGGTCTGAGTGTGGGCTCTTTTGGGGTCTTTTTATAATTTTACTTTTAAAAACTTTACAAGCAAGATGAAAATTGTCTTGCTAGCCCTTGCTCTGCTTTCACAACAAGGACACAGGCCGTGCCCTACTGATGAGATCAGAGCGCGTGCACCACCGTCTTACCTGGTCTCCTGTTGCTGGAGGATGTGCTTGACGGCCTGAGCTAGAGTGAATGTTTTGCCTGTCCCATACGGGCCGATGATGAGGACAGGAGGCAGCTGTATTGAAAGTGGGGTTGTAATGGCCAGAACAGCCTCTTTCTGTTTTGCATTTAGCCGAGGATCCAACTGTTCGTCCCATTGCCTAAAGAAAATTAAAATGTAAGTTATTTTAAACATAACACGACATACAGGTATCCTGAATTTCAATGAACCATTAAAAATACTGAGATAACGTAGCACCTATAATAACAACTGCATATTCTAAAACTACATGTTAAAAATTCCCAAAACAGAGTCAGTATAGGGTGTTTTACTGTGAGGATCAGAATTCACTGTAGTTATCTTGTCCTTTGCAGGTACACAAGACTCTGATAACTAACCTAAAGACATCACAACACACTTCTGGCCAAGCTGCTGCCATGTCTATAAACAGTAATAGCAATGTCTCAAAAATGCACTTTCCCTCTGACATAAAAGCACCAGAAAATTTTTTTCTGGTAATAATGTATTAGCAGTTTCTTTGCATAGGAAATTAAATGCCAAAGGGAAACTAATTTTCAAATTCTAAACCACTGCACGATTTCTCAGTAAAATCTAAAACAAAAGAAAAATAAAAACCTCTGTGTGACACTGATTAAGAGATATCAAACTTTTATAAAGATCTTAATTTAGAAAATAAGAGGTTTTGTTCATGGTGCTTTTTAGGTCTACCATGCCCTTTAACTTTTCTATTCATTCTATTAATTTTTGAGAGTTTGATACTGAAACTTCAACTAAAAATCTTAATTCATCTACCCAAAAAATAATTTTATAGAACTTTATGTAACTTTGTTCTGTTTCCTATAAATGTACTATCATACTTTCATAATTTAAAAAAGAAAACGGTTTAAGGCCAAACAAGATGAGATGTTTTCTAGCGTCTCCACACACGACAAGGCAGGTGTGTCGTAGTCTTCAGGGCAGAGACACCCGTCACGGCAGCACAAATGGCTCCGTGAGGAGGCCCACCCCATGAGCGCCACTTCTCTGACTCGCTAATTTTGAAGATTTAAATGGACAGCAGATGCTGAAAGGGCTCAAACTAAGTGGAGAATCAACAGCATTCTTTCTCACAACTACAGTTATAGTACTAAAGATTGCAACAACTATGGTAAAAATGATACAGATGTGAACCAAAAGAGGAAGGGTGTGTCTAAAGAGACTCTTGGAAATTTCGCAAAATGCCTACAAAACAATCCTGAAACAGGAGAACACGGTTTAGACAGAACAATTCCCACTCTATGAGGCTACACTGTACTTAGAAGCTCGCTATTTATGGAAAATCTTCTTAACTCTTTCAGTTTTAAAAAAGTATAACAAATGCTGTGTATTATTATAGAAAATTTCAAACAAATTCTACTAATGTAAAACCTTAGAAAACAAATTTTAACTATATAAGCATGTCATTACTTTTCTGATATTTACATTTTTTTAAAGCAAAAACCAAAAGGACTCTGACCAGTGACACTAGATTTCCTAGAAGCAATTCACTAAAAATTCAAGGACTCCCTCATCCAATTTATTTACTCACAATTCTGCCAGCACCCAGCAATGCTCCATCTTCTGTAAGTAAGGAAATTGCTTTAGCTGAATCCTGAGTCCAGAGCCAATCTATGTGGCAGACATTGTGGAATGGGTCCCCCTCAAACCATCCACAGCACCCTTCTCTACCTCCTCGATTAGTGAGCCTAGCCAGCAATAAGACTCCTTTCTCCCGTCTCTGGAGACCCAACTCTGGTCTAAGTGGAGAGGAAAAGGAGGTCTTGTCCTCACTGGCACTATTGAGCCCCTGCACCAGCCCTGGACCTCCGAGCTCTGGGTCTCAGTTGCTACTTGCTTAAGGCACAGTTAGTTCAGCAAACTGCTACCTGCATCCATACTGACCACTGTGATTCTATGGTGCCTCACCCCAAGAGCTCCCTAATCTGTACATGGAGATAATCACACTTCATCAGATAGATATTTTAAAGATCAAATAAGTTAATGCATGCAAGTTGTTAAGAAAAACAGTTGAGCAACAAGTGCAAAGTTAATGCTGACTTCTATTACTATAATATTTTCTGAAGATTTCAGAAAAGTAAGATATTATTATATTATTTGACCAGGGCACACTTTCGAAAATAAAAGAATGTTCTTAAAATACCCTCTCATCTCTCAAATTTGGGAACTTCAATGAGACAGATATTAGGTTATCGATGCATACCTAAGTAAACTCTAGGAGACTAGTGAAAGATTATAGGGGTAATTCTGGAATATGTTGGTATCTTTTGTTTTATTTCGATTGGCCATTCTATTTGTCAACTGTTTCAGTGTAAATAAATGCCTCAGAGCAGATCAGAAACTTTATCATGTGCTGTCTCTCTAGTTTGTGGCTATGAATAATGAACATGTATAGAAAGCCAATAAGTAAAATAAACTGTCTTTATTTATTGTACCACCTGCTTAATAAAGAAGATTTACAATAAACATGCTGGTAAAACTTCTCTCTGATTTTCACAATTTAAAAAAATGTAAAAATAAATAAATAAATAAAAAATAAAAAAATAAAAATAAAAAAAATGTAAAGTCTCCCCATTTATTCTTCATTTAAACGTTATTTTATTTCCTGAACCAATTTAATGTTAAGTTATTTTTTTTCCTGGTCGAATGCATTGTTATTATTAATTTATAGGCTACATCCTCAAGAATAACTTCTCAATTTCATTTATCTTTGCATATTTCATCTTATTCCAGAAAAGATTTTAAATAGCTAACAGTTTCTTAAAACTCCTAGACTCATACATTTTAATTGCTATTTAAATTAAAGTGGTATGAAATCTCTTTCTGCTTGAAAGTTTTCCGCTACTTGACATTTCCTTACTGCTGCAGTTAACACCATCAGTGGAATCTGAATATACTGCTATATACAAAATATTTTTCAGAAGTGAGTATATCAAGGAAACACCTAAAAGTTTACTGGTATGGCTTCACATTTAAAACCCTAATTTTCTTCTTTAAACATGATATTCTTATTAGCTTAAATGTGTCATATATTAATAATGTGCAAGGCCATGCTGGAGATCCAAAGAGAAATAAGATATGGTCTCTTCTAAAAAGCTCAGAGTCTAATGAGAACAGAAATGTATACAACTGAGAAAAATTAACTTTGGAGAAATTATGCTTCAAAGTACAAAACTGACTGAAAGAAGCACGTAGTAGGCATCAGTAAGTATCTATCTGGTGAAATAATGAAACGGAAAGGTCAGGTTCATTTTCTTTAGGAGAGGGCCCTGAAGCTGAACTAAATCTTAAAGGACAGACAGACAGATTCTCCAATAGATCAATACTGGGCAAAGATGGTTTCAGGGCGAAAAAAACAGAGCGAGAACACAGGGCTGAGGGGGGAAATGCAGAGCTGGATGAGGACGGAGTTCCAGGTTCACGAGATGCGGAAATTCCGGAGATTACGCAGCACTGTGAATGTGGCTAGCACTCTTGGACTGTACACTTAGAAATGCTTAGGGCGGTAAGTCTTACGTAGATCTTACCAGTTGCTTTTTTTTAAAGGTCTTTTTTTTAAAGATAAGGAAGCAAGTAAGTGCAGGGCAAATTGAACAAACATCAAGGTAATTCAATATCGCTAGTACATGAGGATTTAGAGGAAGAAAGGGAGCGTAAAGTAGGAAAAACGATAAGAAATCTGAAAAGATACTGTTGGAAAGCACTGTCCGTCAATGAGACACATAATGAGAGTTTTGTATTAGGATGTTCAGATTTTATCTACATATGAAGGAGACGCCTTCAGAGGTGTATATGCAATGAAATGAAATGATTATTTTAGCAAAACAACCTTGGAAGAAAGAAATGTGGGTTAGCCCACAGAACTAGCGGGACTGACAACGGGCTCGAAGGCTACCGAAGCAGCGCAGCCCTAAAGACGCGCTGGTCTGCAGACAGAGAGAAGGGAGCAACGCAGAGAAGCGATCACGTGAGAGCTGGAAAGGCAAGACAGCAGGGGTTCCTACACCCGGCAGACCTCTGCCTGCTCTCAGGAGAGCGAGAGAGCAGAGAACAGAGATTACAGGATGGGTAAGCAGCAATGCCAGAATCAGCCTGGCTGCTTCCACTCAAGAATGTTGGCAATAAAAAGAAAAACAGGGAAGGGGTAGGAGGAGTCAGTGAGAGCAGGGAGAAATGACGTGGACTGTGTGTTATAAGGTGTATTTTGCTTTGTTCTGTTTTTAGGACCAGAAGAGATGAATGTGAGGGGAAATGATGTAACTCACGTCTAGGCCTGGCCCACAGAAACTTCCCCTGTGATCCTCTTTGCTCATGCTTCCCTCTCTGCCAGCTCCTGTCAACACCAAGGGTGACCTTGGAAATCACTTATTAAAGATAACCAGAGCCTCTGTCAGAGACGGAGCAGGGCCCCCTCCCATGGCTGGATTGACACAAGTGATGAAAAAAATAACCCATTTTGTACAGCCACTGAGATTTTAAAGAAAGGTGGAGTGAGTGAGCCTGGGTGGGGGCTAAGAGGATAAACCAGTGGGACAGTGAAAAGAAGGTGCAGGCATAGGGCATCCACTGCAGCCAATCTGGAGACAAACAGAAGGGTCACATTTAAATACATGCAACGATGTGTAAAGAGAGTTAAGCAGAAAAATATTTACACAATGATTAATTTTATAGCATCTTCTATAATACATCCTCCATTTTTTCTTAAATTACAAAAATGTATTTCATATTAAAAAATCATTTTAAATTAACTCTTTGAACCAGTTTTAAAAAGGCCCTGGATTTCCTATCCAACTTCTACTCAGAAATATTCCTAAATTGTGTGACATCAATCGATCAAATTATATCTGTTGAGAAAAGCAAAAGAACTCGTTCAGACTCTGAGGGAAAGTGAAGAGAGCAGATGAGGAACTTCAAAGGCTTTATTCTAAGCGTCCCTGCACTTTCTTTTCTCAACTGAGAACATGTCTCTGAAGGATATATGGAAATTTTCTTACAAACATGCTTGTGTTACTTGGTACAGAGATTCAGTTTAACATCCGCATAGCCTCCTGAACGAGGTGCCACTTTCTGTACCTGTTGGGACTCCAAGGTATGGCTGGAGCCATAGCGATGTCTGGAAACAAAACCCCATTGTCCTTGACCCTGTCTAGCGCATAATGCATTTCACAGAGGGGCAATCGATTCAATTGGAACTGGAGTTCAACCTGAAATACAAAAAAAAAAAAAAAGGTTCTTTAAAAAGCATTAAGGTAAACACCGATATTTTTCAGTTTGCTAGAATGCTCTGTGGAGATAACCTTTTACAGGAGCCAAGTTTAGAGATGCCTTTAAAGTGTCATCATAGTCTAATCATAATTATTTATGTGTAATATTTGCTTTATTTAGTACCAGGCACTGTTATATTCACTTCACATAGCACCAATGATGTGTATACTATGATTAACCTCATTTGTCAACTCAAGAAACTGAGGCACTTAATTACTTAATCATTAAATAAAGGTTATCTGATTCTACCATTCCTATGAAGAGTATATTTGGTAAAATTAGTAGAGCATCTCTGAAATACCATCTCTCAAGGATTAAAACCAACCCTATGAAACTGTATTGATTTACTATGAATGAATAATATTCACCAAATGCTATATTTAGATATTAAAAAAAGCAGCTTTCCACTTAAATACGGCAGACAGACTGAGCAGAGTTCACCTAAATATCCATAAAGACACAAAGCACAAGAGCAGACACAACTTCAGATAAGAACGGCCCCAGGACCTGGCTCAGTTTCTTTTTAAACTGCTTTTCCATTGCTGATTTAAAACAGAAATCAGAAAGCTGGACCATGTATAAAAATGGAACATTTTAGATTTTACTTAAAGAGAATCGACTTTTCTCTGAAAGTCACCAAAGGTCTGCTTCTCCACCCACCAGAATTAATGCTCCAAGCCAACTGCACTTCTTGCTGCAGCAGAGAAAGGGAAATCAAACCAGAAGCAGAGTATCAGCTAACCAGGAGACCAACCACGGCGAAGTCGCCACTCTTCGAAACATACCTGTGTGTCGTAATCAGGCCGAAGATTAAGTTCTTCACAGCATTCCCTGGATATCCTTAAAAATATATATTCTTTTGTTTTTTCTTCAATAGTAGCTTCATAAACCTTCTCTTTGGTTCCCTGGGTCTGTACTAACTTCTCTTTAGGGACTGGTAATAAATAAACAGCATTGACTTTGGTCATCACCAGCCGTCCAGCCAAAGTATCTTCAGAAAGTGTTTCAGTAAGCTTAAAGCGACCAAAAAGTTGTCCATTCTGAGCATACTTTGCACCTCCAGAAACTCCAGTGAGCATGAAGCTTGCTAGAATCTGCAACTGCACTTTAAGATTGAACCTAAATCAGAAGTAGAAAAATGAATTTAAATTTTTTACATTCAAACATTTTTACATTGAAAACATTAAAACTAAATAAAAGAATAAAACAAAAATAAACAGAAAAAATAAAACTTAATTATCCATTATATTTTGCTGAGCTACAAATTACATACTATCTTTCTGTCTTTAATCCAAGCTGGAAGCAGCAAAACTTTAAGTGAATGAATAAACTCTGAATGTTTACAAAAATGCATGCTTAGTTGTATTGAAGAATACACACGTTTTTAAGTCTGAGCATTTAAAATGAAGTTAAGAGTGATTTTTTTTAATAAAATGAAATGTCACGTACTATTTAATGTGAAAGCCTGTTTGAATACACCAGTAAGACAATCAAGACTTTAAAATCGCCCAAGCCAGAATGAAATGTATGTGTTGAAACTTCAACAGACTTTGATTAAGCTGATGCTTTCTAAGTAGTTCTTACCAAAAGAGTCTAACCATAAAATTTCACTTCCAGTACTGTTAATGAATAACATCCAGAGTACATTTCTGCTCACAGCTACACCGAGGCAGATCTCATGCCCAAATCACAGCAGGAGGAGCTCAGGGCTATCTTATCCCCCATTCCCACTCCATGCGCACAGGTGAGCATGAACGAGAACAAGTGTGTGCAAGACGCACCCAGAGGCAAGATTAACCCACAGGCAAGAAAGACGAAGGGAAAGAAAGATTTAAATTAAGGAACAGCTCTTCTCCTTTGCCATTCTGAAATGATGCTGTTTGAGAGAAGACAAAGTGGTAACAATAGGAACATTTTATTTTTCTTAATAAGGTTTAAAAACTTCCAAGAAAAAATTTACTTGTTTTATAATCTATACACCCATTTGTGGAAAGGCTACTTTTTAGTGGTGGTATGGAACTGTTTCCTGTTCAGGTCTTCTTTTGGATACATGATGTCCAGAATGTCTTATAAATTCTTAAAGAAAAAGAAAGAAATATCCTTTTCCAAAACATTATACATTTCACTATACAGAAACATCTGTATTGTTTATAATATCAGGAAATCAATTCTAATTAAAATATATTAAAATTCTGAATTTCCATTTATATACTTTAAAAGTTAGAAAATTGTAGAGAAGTATTTAAACAGCAATAAAAAAATATTTGAGAAAAATAAAACAGCTATTTATGCACGTAAGTCATAGTATTTATAAGCTCCATTATAAGTTATTTAAAAATACACTTACAATATACTCAAAGCTACAAAAATACATTAAAATGTTTTATTATAAATATACATTTAATATTTAGTAACATGGCTTTCTTGAGGATCAGATGAATTCTAGGAGTACTTGCTGAATGTGTATATCATAAACACGTAACACATGGAATTCCTGAAAGCTATATTCTATTTCTCACATTCTCTATGCACCATTCCACTAGATCCAAACTAGAAAAGCAGGATATAATTTAAAGAAATAGATTGGATGTTATCTAGATACATTTGATTCTTTAAAGACTGGAATATGCACTAAAGATTCATATAAAAATAAGTCATAAAATGAAAGTGAAACAAAAATGCACCACCCTGCCCAGTTTACATATAATCTCTGTTCACCTTCCTTAAAAAGAAAAACGAAAAAAAAACCCAGAACACAAGCTTTATAAAAGAATAGGAACCCTTAGGTTATTCATGTTTTTTCATAAATAAAGTTAAATTTTTACTTTGCTTTTATCATCCTTATAACTGAGATGTGTGATCATTAGAACTTTCTCAGAGAAGAGATTCCTTACAGCCCATTCTTCACTCACAGATGACCTCTATGTTGCCAAAGTTGATGAACAGATTTCTGACTTTGTTTTTCATGATAGCTACTTTGCAACCACTTTCCATTTCTTTTAAACTCCTTCTCCCACTGGCTTCTGTCCAGTCGCACTCTCCAGAGTTCCCTTCCTGCCCTTCCGCCTGATCCTCGATCTCCCAACTAGGCACCACCCACCCTGCCCTCTTCTTGTGTTGGCTGAGGTCACCCTCTCACCAACCAAGGTCATCCTCTCCAAGATGTCTCAGCTCCGGGCTGTAAACCCAACTGCCAAATACGCACCCTGGATTATGTGCTCTGCAAACTCGGTGCAAACAGAAGAGATTGTACCCAACCTCTCCGCACGCTCCCATACACCAACCCTCCCGGGTGTTACACAGCCCAGATGAGGGCACTGTTTACCTAGCTGCTGCTGCAAAGTTGCTTCAGTCGTGTCCAACTACGCACGACCGCACAGACGGCAGCCCACCAGGCTCCCCTGTCCCTGGGATTCTCCAGGCAAGAACACTGGAGTGGGTTGCCATTTCCTTCTCCAGTGCATGAAAGTGAAAAGTGAAAGTGAAGTCGCTCAGTCGTGTCCGACTCCTAGTGACCCCATGGACTGCAGCCCACCAGGCTCCTCAGTCCACGGGATTCTCCAGGCAAGAGCACTGGAGTGGGGTGCCACTGCCCTCTCCGTTTACCTAGGGGTCCCAGTCAAAACTCGTCTTTGACTCTGTCTCTATCACCAACCTTCATTCCCTACCACATAATCACCAGGCCCTGTTATTTCCTCTTCTTCCTAATCATCTGCATCTCAGCATTTCTAACCTGGATGACTGTAACAAACTCCTTCCATAACTCTGGCTTCAAATCTGTTCTCTAAACCACCACTGGAGAATCTCTGTAAAATGCAAGTCTGATACACAGCTCTGCGGGTAAAGCTTAAACAGCTTTCTATCTCACCAGCCCCACTCCACCACATAGCACCCTCCATTAAAATTATGATGACCTACTTGCAGTTTCCCCCAAAACTCTATGCTCTAATTCTCATATCCTGCTTCTTCAAACTAAGTACCTTTGTCCTATTTTGCCACCTGACAATTCTGCTTTTCAAAATTCAGCTTAAACGCCAGCTAGTCCAGAAAGCAGACTTGAGAGGCCATTCAAGCTCTGGGGGGGGAAAGGAAACATAACTTGTTTGCATTAGAATCAGCAAAGACCAGCCTAGAACCTGACACTTTGAATACGCAGTAATTTTATTCACTGAATTAATTGTACATGTTTATAATAATCTGACTTTTCCCAAGGCACCATATTCCCACTTCGACTACTTTATATTATTCCATAACAAATTCTTACAACCCTATGATATTTTCCCAACTAACTTGGGTAAAATTTGAAGCCTTACTGTTATACCTGTTTTACAATCTGCCATCCCAAAACACTTGGTCACAGCTTAGGCATGAAAAATCAATCTCTCAGTCCTAAAGCAGTAAGAGAATTCTTTTATGCCACTCAACTGTGCCCTGCAACAAAACTCTTAAGGCAGAGGGACTGGAAAATAGAAGCACTAAGCTTCTCCCACAAAAGAGTCACTGTTATGTTCAAGAAGCAAACATCAGAGGCCTTCTCGAAGTAACAGTCCCCAATATTTAATTTTTCTAAAAGGTTAACAGGCTGAAACTAAAAAGACAAGAGTAAGTGTTAAGTATTTTAAATAATATGCATTTTTGAGATTTAATAATTCAAATACCTAGAGTATAAAATACATCCCAATTGGCAAAGATATTTCCATTGTTACACGCCACACTTTGAAATCAACTTTAAAGCTTACAGACTTTCTAACATTTTTGGAAGTGGCAGAAGAGTAGCCCATGGAAGCAAATTAACCCAGAATATTCACGGGAAGGACTGATGGTGAAGCTGAAGTTCCAATACTTTGGCCACCTGAGAAGAAGAGCCGACTCATGAGAAAAGACCCTAAGGCTGGGAAAGACTGAAGGCAAAAGGAGAAGGGGGTGACAGAGGATGAGATGGATGGATGGGATCACTGACTCAATGGACATGAGTGTAAGCAAACTCCAGGAGACAGTGAAGGACAGGGAAGCCTGGTGTGCTGGGGCAGCAAAGAGTCAGACACAACTTAGCAACTAAACAAGAAGATAAATGATATATGGTTCCATCAGTGTTAAAAATGGTTAAACCTCTTGAAAAAGTCACTCAGTCGTGTCTGACTCTTTGCGACCCCATGGACTATACAGTCCAGGAAATTCTCCAGGTCAGAATACTGGAGTGTATAGCTGTTCCCTTCTCCAAGGGATCTTCCCAACTCAGGGACTGAATCCAGGTCTCCCGCATTTCAGGCGGATTATTTACTGTCTAAACCACCAGAGAAGCCCTCTTGAGTGTAACTTTAAAAAAACTTCAAAGCTATAGTCAATTTCCTTTTGTGCAATTGCTGACTAAATAAATGACAACAAAAGTCAACCAAGGTCATATGTCAAAAAGCACCTGGGTCTCCTGAGGCCAAGCTAGGCTGAACCAGCAGAGGCCCGAGCCACTGCAACGCAATGCCCCAACAAGCAACCATGCAGCAGGCCTGTTCTGCCAGCTCTCAGCTGGCAGCCTGACCCAGCAGGCCATGACACACTCGGATGCTCATGCACACAGCAGCTTCAGCCAAGGCCAATCTCTTTTGAAAATGTTTATCTTAGAATGAAACTGGTTTCACTTCAAGGCGGAATCACTATTGAATGCAGAGCAATATGTAGCTGCGGACAAGAGACGTTGAAAAAAAAAATCTCGAAAGGACTCGGAAGCATATTTTAAAACTTAAATGAAATGCAGCGTTATTCTTATCAACTCCAAACATCTCACACTAAAACTCAACATAGAAAGAAGTCTTAATATCTGGACTTCCTTGAAAAAAATCTCTTAAAAAAATTTAAAAAATATATATATATACCTATCAAATTCAGCCTCAAGTCAAAATACATTTGCTAATCTTGAGAGGCTTCATCCAATCTATTTTCAGAAGGGGGTTCTAAGGCAACCATGTAAAAGCATAGGCAGAACTCATCTTATTGCACTTCATGGTCCTTTGCAGGTATTGCTTTGGTTTAGTTTTTTTATTTTTTAACAAACTGAACGTCTACGGCACCCCTAAGTCAAGCAAGGCTATAGGCACCATTTTTTCCAGCAACTGCTTATAACGTGTCTCTGTGTAACATTTTGCTAGCTGTCACAGTATTTCAAGCTTTTCCACTATAGCTACATATGTGGTGGTGATCTTTGATGTTACTACTTTAATTGTTTTGGGATGCCACGAAATGCACCCAACTCAAGACAACCAACAGTCAACAAATGCGTGTTCCGACCACTCCACACCTGGCCATTCCCCCATCTCTCTTGCTCTCCTCAGGCCCCCTACTCCCTGACACACAACAATAATGAAATTAGGCCAATTAATAACCCTATAATCAGCCTCAAGTGAAAGGAAGAGTCACCTCTCTCACTTTAAATCAAAAGCTAGAAATGATTCATAAGCTTAATGAAGAAAGCCTGTTGAAGCTAAGACAGGCCAAAAGTTAGGCCTTTTGCACCAGTTAGCCAAAGTTGTGAAAGTGGAGGAAAAGTTCTTGAAGGAAATTAGAAATTGTATTTCAGTGAACACACAAATGGTAAGAATGAAAAACAGCTTTATTGCTGATATGTAGAAAATTTTAGTTGTTTGGATACGTGATACCAGCCACAACCCTCCCTTCAACCAAAGCCTCATCCAGAATAAGCCCTGACAATTCCATACAGGCTGAGAGAGGGAGTCCCATGGACAGCAAGGAGATCTAGCCAGTCCATCCTAAAGGAAATGAGTCCTGAATACTCACTGGAAGGACTGATGCTGAAGCTGAATCTCCAATACTTTGGCCACCTGATGTGAAGAACTGACTCATTTGAAAAGACCCTGATGCTGGGTAAGATTGCAGGCAGGAAGAGGAGGGGACGACAGAGGATGAGGTGGTTGGATGGCATCACCGACTCAACGGACATGAGTTTGAGTAAACTCCAGGAGTTGGTGATGGACAGGGAGGCCTGGCGTGCTGCAGTCCATGGGGTCGCAAAGAGTTGGGCACGACTGAGTAACTGAACTGAACTGAATTGAGAGAGGGAGGAAGCCACAGAAGAAAAACTGGAAGCTAGCAGACTTTGGTTCATGAGGTTTAAGAAAGAAACCATCTCAATAATGTAAAAGTACAAGGTGAAGCAGCAAACGCTGATATGAAGGCTGTAACAAGTCACCCAGAAGATGGAGCACCCAGAAGATGGAGCTCAGATAATTAATGAAGGTGGCTGCGCTAACCAGCAGACTCTCAGTGTAGACGAAACAGCTTTCTATCAGAAGACGACTCTACCTGGGACTTTAGAGTCAGAGAGAAGTCAATGCCTGGCTTCAAAGAGCAGGCTGAATCTCATGATGGGCTAAAGCATTTGATGGCTTTAAGCTGAAGCCAATGTTCACTTATCATCCCAAAAACCCTAAGGCCTTAAGAATTATGCTAAATCTGCTACATCTATGCTCTATAAATGGGACAGCAGAGCCTGAATGACGGCACATCTGCTTATAATACAGTTTACTACCTATTTTAAGCCCACTGTTGAGATCTCCTCAGCAAACAGGATTCCTTTCAAAATACTACTGCTCACTCACAATGCACCTGGTCACCCAAGAGGTCTGATGGAGATGAACACCACGACTAATGCTGATCCATTCTGCCAACACAGATCCATTCTAAAGCTCATGGATCAAGGAGTAATTTCGACTTCCAAGTCTCATTATTTAAGAAATACATTTTGGGAGGTTAAGGCTACCATAGACAGTGATTCCTCTGACAGATCTCAGCAAAATAAACTGGAAACCTCCTGTCAAGGTTCTGTCAATCTTCCGCCATCCTGGATGCCATTAAGATATGCATGATTCATGGGCAGAGGTCAAAATATCAAAAGTAACCATAGTCTTGTTGGAATGGTGCCTTGGAGGGGTTCAAGACTTCAGTGGAGGAGGAGCTGCAGGTGCAGAAGTGACAGCAAGGACGGCACGTGACGGGACTGCTGCAACCGTGCCGAAGCTTTACCAGCTGGGAGCTGCTTTCTACGGACGAGCAAAGAAAGTGGTTTAAGATGGAATCTACACCTGGTGAAGAGGCTGTGAAGACTGTCAAAATGACAACAGAGGATTCAGAACATGAGATAAACTCAGCTGATAAAGCAGTGGCAGGGTCTGAGAGGACTAACTCCAATTTTAAAAGTTCTAACTGTGGATAAAATGCTGTCAAGAAGCACTGCATGCTCCAGAGAAATTGCTCATGAAAGGAAGAGTTGATCGATGCAGCAAACTTCATTGCTGCCTGTTAAGAAACTGCCACAGTCACCCCGACCTTCAGCAACCACCACCCTGATCAGTGAGTAGCCACCAACACTTGACGCAAGACCCCCCAGCAGCAAAAAGATGACGACCTGCCAGACGATGGTCAGCATTTTTTAGCAATAAAGGATTTTTACTTAGGATATGTATATTTTTTCAGACATAATGCTCTTTCACTTAACAGCCTACAGGATAGTGTAGGCTTAGCACACTAACTCATGTGCACTGGGAACCAACGAACTCACGTGACTTGCGCTACTGTGATAGACCCTTTACTGCGGAGGCCTGGAACTGAACCTGCACCATCTCTGAGGTGCGCCTACAGCCCAACCCTTGTAATTAAAATGTAAGAGACCGGTGTGAGTTCCCTCAATACGACTCTCATGATTACTTCTCAAAATATGTGGTCTCTTTCAGTTTTTGTACATTTTTCAAAAAATAATCTTTGAGTGCTTGCTCTATCCCTGAGAGGAAGCTCCTGAAGAGCAAGGACCATGCATAGACTCATACTCCCAGAACACGCAGAGTCACGTGGAGCGGAAAGCGGCACTGAACACGAGACGCCACGGCCAGCTCAGTGCCTGCCCGGACGGCGAGCTCAGTGCCTGCCCGGACGGCGAGCTCAGTGCCTGCCCGGACGGCGAGCTCAGTGCCTGCCCGGACGGCGAGCTCAGTGCCTGCCCGGACGGCGAGCACACTGCCTGCCCGGACGGCGAGCACACTGCCTGCCCGGACGGCGAGCTCAGTGCCTGCCCGGACGGCGAGCTCAGTGCCTGCCCGGACGGCGAGCTCAGTGCCTGCCCGGACGGCGAGCACACTGCCTGCCCGGACGGCGAGCTCAGTGCCTGCCCGGACGGCGAGCTCAGTGCCTGCCCGGACGGCCAGCTCAGTGCCTGCCCGGACGGCCAGCTCAGTGCCTGCCCGGACGGCCAGCTCAGTGCTTGCCTGGACAGGCTCATGCACCAGTGCTGAAGAACAGCTACTGAGTAACAGCCAGTTCACTACCTGACTTCACTAAGGCACCCCTCCTTAGTTTAAATATGAACAATACCATCCAAAGGGGAGATTTTTAAAAAGAAAGAAAGAAAAGTGTTTCTAAAGTAACTTACTTGCTGACTTCCTTATACTGGGCTATCTCCTCAATATAAAGAAGGTCATGCAACCGTGACTGATAGTTGGTCTTGGTCAATGATTTGTCTAAAACAGACTGGGTAAACAGCTGGTCAGCAGAGAGAGGAATTTGGTATCTGATAAGAAGGCTCTTCTCCAAATCAGTAGTTTCATTAGGTTCAAAGTCTACAACAGTCTTAGAAGAAGAATCCCAACGTTTAGCTGTAGTTACTAGCTGTTGTTTGGCATGCATCAGGTACTCAAGATCTAAATGGAAACAAAAAACACATTTATAAAGGAACACAACATTAAAATTCTCAAGTAATACATTATGCATTTTGGTATGAGAATTTTGTATGCTAGAGCTAAAGTTCTAAAAAATGAAACAGTACAAAACCCCATTTGACAGAGTATTTTTCCCACATCAGAAATCTTTTTTTTTGGTCTAGATTAACAAAATAACATAAATAGGAATACATGTAAAAAATATTCTTCTCTACCTCAGGCTAGGACACACCAGAAATAGTTATTAACATTTTAAAAATACAGAGCAGAATTTAGAATTTAACTCTTCAATCAGAAATTTGATCTGCAGAAAGAAAGTATGGTAAATCTTTCATAAGACAAATCTTTATTAGGTGATAATGACTTTTCTCCTCCTGCCAGCAATACCTGCCCCATTAGAGAAAAAGATCAGAAAACTGTGAGAGGTTGGATCTTGTGTGGTAAAGCACAGTGAAACTCTCTGAAAATCAACCGACAACAAACGGAAACCTTCCGTGCCTTTTTCCCACATTAAACTGCACATTAAAGCATGGTACAATGTACTATTCAAATGCCATTTCAGATAAATCCAGTTTAGCCTCAGTTAAACTGCATGGTGAGTAGGGCACAATGTCAAAATGAACGGCTGTTCGAGGCTGCCAGCTCTAGGGAGAATGCGGCACAGGGCAAAATGCGTCACAACGTGAACTTGGAGCCTGACAGGCTCCCTGTCTGTGTGTGTCTCAGCCTTCTGCTGGGTGGAAAACAGACACCTTCAGGGTGAAACCTGACCAGTTTTTATATAATATACTTGGAAAGATGGTCTTGCAACTTACTAAAATTCAGGAAGAAATAATAACAAGTTTAAACAGAGGTTAGTCTCCAAAGTACAAAGTTAACCTGTGCTATCTATGAAATGACAGCAGATTGTATAATTGTCCTGTCTTGCTTAGTGAGAGCTGTTACTATATTAAAATGCTATATATAAATTATAAACATGTAAGAATAATCATCCTCCAAGAGAAATTTCTCAATATTAGAAAATAGTTCATCCTAATTATCTTTAAAGATTGAAATGGAAAAGTCTTAATTTCTAGTCTTTGTTCCTTGAAAAGGAACCAAGTTTTCTTACTCACCAAACAGCTATATCAACACTACTGTAACCATCAAGATACAAAGATGGTTTTCTCATTGAAATTTTGCATTTTAAAAACACTCTGGAAGAGACAGTGATGGTCGGTTTTTGCGATAGCCTCAAAAGCAGAAGTTTCATAAAATAAGCATTTTCATCCTAAATCACACCAGTATTGGGCCTTTCCTACTCATTCATTAGAGCACAGCTATAAAAGATATTTAAATTATACAAATGCCAACATTCCTAAAACAAGACTATACCATGTCACTAAAGATCAGATACTATTAACAAAATAGCAAGAATGTACTTACTTTTCTTTCTTAATTCAAAAGTCAAAAGGAGAAATACAAATGGTACAGTGACAACCCAAATAACCAGCCCTTAAAAAAAAAGAAAAACTAAACTCTGCGTAGTACTGAACAATTTAATATATAATAAAAGGATGTGTATTCTTTGGGCATAGGGAAATTATACTTCTTAAATTTATTTTAAATAAGGAATGGATGCACACTATGTCTACATCAATATTATATTCCCATTCTTTAAAAAGTCACTAGTTACTCTTCCCATTTAAGTAACTGGGATAAAAACAAAACTAAAATGGTACAACTTTCCTCTAAAAAAAACTTTTTGTATTACCTATTTAATATATAAAACAAATTATACAGAAAACCATTCCACCCTGGGCTAAAAGTATTCAGGCATTTTGGTAAAAGTGCCGTGAGCAATAGTATTTGTTTTTCTCATTTTATCTACTTAGTGCCATGATTTTATGAAATTTTTAGAATGAGTATCTTCAGCAGGAAGCACAAGAATTTCAAAACAAATCCAAAACAATGTTAACTTTTATTCCCTCTTTTTACGAACTGTAAATACAATACAGAAGAGAGGAGAGCTAGGGCAGCAGAAAGAACAATCTTGAGAAAATCCTTGCATGCTGGCATTAGATAAAGTCTACAGACTATGGATCTCGGCCATTAGCTCAGGTGTCCAGCAAGAGCCGGGCCAGCGACTACCGAGGAATCTCCTGCAAGAACCGCTTGTTTCCCTAGTCATGTTGGTCTTGACACAAAATTCTGCCTCCAGTCCTCTCAGCAGTAAAAAGCTTCTTTAAATTAAACTTGTTTAATTTCCATTTAACAACCTTTAAAGGTCATTAGGTCCTAAAAGCTCCTCTTCAAACAGAGGAGGAAGCTGAGGCTCCCCCAGGGATGCTGGACACAACCACTCTTGGGGCTCGTTTCATCCCACGTGCACACACATGCACACCTGCCCATGTCTAACCCAGATGTGTGCACCACCCAGGGCGGCCTGAACCAGTTCATTCTCGATAATTAAGTACTTTTCTTCAATCTAGATCGGGCTAAAAAAAAAAAAAAAAAAAAAGAAATTCTGGGAAGATGAAACGTGAACAGGTTAGAATCAATATTTATAAAATCACTTAGGAAGAGTTTAATGCTGCCTTATTAACCAACTTCTATAATAATAACTGAAACCCTGACAAATTATAAACCTATGGAACTTGTTACCCTGAGATATGATGGGTAGAAGCTACACAAGTATTTTAAGAGACATTCATAAGAAAAACTTAAAGATAGTTAGAACATACCTAATTTCCTGAAGATAACGTAAGGGAAGAACTGCTACTATCAAAAATAGAACTCAAGGCTAGAGTCAACCAGCAGGACACAAGACTTGCTACCCAACTTCCCTCACCCCTCTGATTACTGTGAACAGCAAATGCTCTCATTTCAGCCGTATAGTTACTATTCTAATAAAGTATCCAAAGGGTTGGTCCGTTTTCTCTTGAAGTATGTAGGACAGCAGACTTGCAAAATTATCAAAATTAACAAAACCTGGACAGTGGGTAAGATAAGAAGTGAGGAGGAAAAACTCCAGTGTTCTTTGCACTCAGCACAAGGGGTGAAGAGGTATGCCATAAATGCATGGGAAATGTGGAGTCTATTAAAAACAGGGATATTCATCTAGTTCTTAAAGAGAATGAGATGAAACGATTCCTAATTCCCGAACTGGACACGACATTCTTCCTTAGAAAACATTTGGGTCTGTGGCTTTAATAAAACAAAATCCCAAAGGAAACCCACACTAGGATTTCAGCTATCCTTTTCAACATCATTCCTTTCACTAAGACAGCTATACAGAGGTAAGATGAACATCTTAATGAGGCTAATGAAAAGCTAAAAGAGTGGAGTAATAGCACACTTTTCACATGCTTCTACTCAGTTATATTTAGTATTCATTGACAACTGAATTATTTTAAAATCTATTTTCTATTAATTTTCCTATAATTTAAAATTTTAAAATCTATTTTTAATTATTTTTAATAGTTTAAAATTTAAAAATCTATTTTCTATTAAATTTCCTATAATTTTCTATTATATATTTATATATGTATAATTATGTATGTGTGTGTGTATAAACATGCCCTTAATTTACCAACAACTTTGACAGCTGGAGATAAGTTTTAAGACATACTAACTTTTAATGCTAATGTTAACATATATTGCTAGCCCAAAAGTAATGAATAATATCAAGTTTTCAAATTTAAATGTAAGAATTAATTTCCAACATATAGCTTCCAGATATTCAAAGCAGAATTCCAAATCAATTTTGTCAAGCAAAAATCTTCCATTACTCAAAGTTGAGGTATAAAGCGTATAAAACTGTTTGTGTTCTAACTAAGGGGAAAAGTCATTAACTTTCTTTTTCTGTAAATGTCCTTTTCCACAAATTTGTGAGAAGCACATCTTTAACCACCCCCCCACCCCCCCGCCAAATTTTTAAAATTCATATGGGGCTTCCCTGGTAGCTCAGCAGTAAAGAATCCACCTGCAATGCAGAAGATGTGGGTTCAATCCCTGAGTCAGGAAGATCCCCTGGAGAAGGAAATGGCCACCCACTCCAGTATTCATGTCTGGGAAATCCCCTGGACAGAGGAGCCTGGGGGGCTACAGTCCACAGGATCTCAAAGAGTCGGACACGACTTAGTGACTAAACCACCACCAAATCCAACCAAGAGCCAAAGAAATGTAGACTAACGTGCCCTTCCCTCAGCAGCTGGTTCTTGGCATAAAGTGTAAGTTGAGGCTGTAACAGACAATTTACACAGTAATTCAGCATCTCCACGGGTGCCTACATGTTGAAACCAGGACCTCTTCCCAAGAGTACGAAGCAGATCCTAGTAAAGGCGCCTTGGTCTCCTTTATACTAGTGAAATCAACTTATGAAAGCTACTATTTAAGACTTTTCAATCAGAGGTAATGTACTAATATGAACAAAGTTAACTGGACCATCAGTAGAACATGGAAATAGACACTGTAGGTGTATTCACAATTACTATTAAAATTATATTCTACCCAAATTAATACTGAAAGGTTTTACTGTGCTGAATAAAATCAACCAATGAAGTTGGCAGACCAAAAAGAGACCTGATCACCTACTCATACCAGTCTGGGGAACCTCAAAGCAAGCTTTGCCTGATGACTGTATAAAGTGACCAGGGTATAATGCAAACATTCTAATTCCATCACACAGTAAATGAGTCAAAGAACTTGGGATCTTTTTCCCTCCTATTCCCTCCCTATCCATGGAATATTTAGGGGCCAATACATATCTTTTAATGTTGTTATAGTGCCTTTTAATACATAGTATCAGGGGGAAAAAGTCTAAATATTACCTTCTGTAGAAGCTGCATCAATCATTACTCTTTGCATGAGTACTGGTTCCAATCCAAAGTCGAAAACTATGGTTTGGCGAAAAGTTCCAAATATTTCTGTGTTAAATGCTATCCCGACTTTATACACGTAATGATCTAATCCATTTGGGGCCATCTTCCCTCCTATCCATTCTTGACAGTTTTCTGGGACTTCTTGTGATACCTGGGTAGTACTATCTCCGGCAGATATTGCAATGATACTAAAATGAGGACGATGAGCATCATAAAGCAATGCTACACGACACAGCATTCTTGCAGGCTACAAGGAAGTTAAAATAATTCATTGAGTACAAGGGGTTGAAAATCCAGTTGTAATTGGGCTCTTCAATGAAAATATTTCTATAAGGGACTTTTACTTTCCCATGTTTCTAAGATACTATATTAAAAATACAAATTGTACTCATAAGCCATTTAAGAAAAAAAAATCAAAACGGTCAAAAAAATCATTTGTTAAAATGATATATTTATGATGTCAATTATATCTCAATAAGGTTGCCATTTCCAAAAATGATATATTCACACTACATTTCTAGCCTCCCTGCTTTCTGCGATACATTCATCTTTCACTGTGGCAAACGCTTTCACCTTGTACCACCATCACCTCCAATTTTCCATCCCTTGGCCTCAAGTAAAAAATCTTCACAGGAGAGCAGTTACTTCTGAAAGCACTCGATTGGGTTCACGGCTGAAGCCAAATGTTCCCAGATTTTTCATCCCAAGATGCAGATGGTACAGTGGAGGAAACATTACAAAAAAGTGCACAAAACTTTTCCACTGCACATATTAACAGAAATTGCTTACTTTGCTTCATTCAAACTTTAAACATCGTAATTCAAGATAGGAAGCACTGTAGAAAATGCCTCAAATAAAAAATCTGTTATCACAGAATTTGTGATTTCACAAAATCAAAAATAAAAACAAGTTGTTTCAATAGTTTAGAACTGCCAGATTAAAGAATTCAACTTTTAAATAGTTAACTATAAGCCATGAACCCCATCCTATGTTTCAAGTTTGGAAGACATGTCAAATATGTCAAATATATCTTCACCAAATAAATAAATAAATAAGCAAGTATCTCAGTACTTACAAAGATTTTATCCCCAAAATCTCAAAATATATATATATATATATATATATATATATATATATAAAACCTTGATGACCAAAATACAGAAATACACTTTATTATAATATAGAACCTACATAATTTTCAATGCTCTTTCAATATACAGATTTAAAGGTCCAATAAAACTCTACGAAAATGGAAAGCAATTCACATTGTTTAATTATCACAAAACTCATACCTTACAGGTGAGAGCGAAGGTCCAGGTCTGGTGGGACTTTTTGGTGTTGACGGTGACGGACAGACCGGGGTCATGCTCCACCTTCACTCCTTCCACACACTCACTGAGCTGAAAACAGAGAGCAGGTCCCGTTACGCTCTCGTTCCTAAGAACACAGACGCTTTGGCATGGTAAATAAATGTCAACAGTAAAGATGCTGATGGAATTGTTTACAAAGCAAGGTACTGCACACATTAATTCTCAGTTATTTTTATAAGTACAAAATACAATAGAGCTGAACTAAGAGACATGAAGAAACTAACAGCAGCAGCAACAAAGTGGCAGTAAAAGCTCTCTGAGTGAAGACAAGTTAGCGCAATTCCTGCAAGTCTCCAGACAAATGGCTTAGTTCTGCTCTTTATTTTAGTAAATGGGTCTACTTTTCTTACCAAAACACTTTATCAAGAATCAAGTGTTTCATAGAGGATAGGGATATAAACCAAGACAGCATGAAATAAAGTCAAAATTCAAACAAGGTCACTGTTTAAAACAAACAAAAAAAATGCAGTTTATTTTCCTCACCACTTTCTCAGGAGATAATGAATTCATCCACTTTTCTATCAAGGTTTCCATGTAACTGCCTGAGAGCTGTTTATTCTCATTTTGCTGTTTCAATTTTATCAACCGTGAAGCGTATCTTTTCTGCCATTCTGCTAGCTCTTCCTGGGAATGTGCTGAAGTGCACTGCGCGCCATACCTACAGATTCCTCGCTCTAAAAATCTAAGTAGAACAGGAGAGACTGTTTATCATATACTTTGTTGGACCATTTAAAAGATAAACTTCCAGCATTTGCCCTCTGCCTCTTCAATAACAAAAACAAAACTTCATCTCCTGAAAGGGTTTGTTTATCACAGAGGAGGAAGAAGAGGTTAGAGAACATTCACAACAGTCAATGAAGCAGCAGCCCCTCTCCCCCCACCCAACGTGCACTGACCTCTTTCTCTGGAATAAGGGGTGAGAAAGCAGAACATATCCACAACCAGCCCCACCCACAAAAATGGGCACTGAAGGCAGTTCCCTTCGTGACAGAACAGCTCTCTTAGACAGTTCCTGCTAGAGCAGTCTCTCTAAGGCATCACTGACATCAAGAGGGTTAGTCTGTCAAGCGCAGGTCTGCCCTACTTCCCAAACTAAAAGCATCTACGGAAAATTTTCCACATCCTAGGAATTTTGTTCTGAAAAAAAATATAATATGTCACTGAATTAACATTTCAAAACTTCTATGTTTCACCTTCAAATGTAATCCCTTCCCTCTTCTCTATGCTACTATTACCTATATTTCACTGAAAATACTGGACTAGATTAATTTGCTTTAAGTTTTAAATAAATTAAGAATAAAAGTTTTATATAAGAATCTTATTTCCATAGATTAAGTTCTTCAATGGGTAAATTCACAAATGTTCATTTTAAAGGATAGATATTTAATGATTTCTCAACATTTATGACTCAGAAAATTCAACTGACAATTCGATGGTCAATACAGATAAAAATTCAAGACTGATCAGTAACTTTAAGTCTTAAATACTCTATGAAATAAGAGATCCAGCCAGTTTTTAAACAATTGAAACATTACAAAATTAATGAAAGATCTTCTGAGAGGAAAAAAAATGAAAATCAAGTTATAAATAGCAAATGTGTTAAAAAGGATGCTATGTTTTAGATAATTTTTCAATTGGGAAAATATGGACAATAAGAAATACAAAATGAACCATCAAGTGGCTCATCCTACTTGAAAAGATAAGTGTGTTTAAAGCTTTTTTTTTGATGATATACAAAGTATTTGAACTTAAACTATGCTATTAAGTTCTCATATGTGTCATATAAGACATTTAAAATCATGCATTTTTTTTCTCTTTAGTATATCTTAATGAGCCAAATATTGTTTTCCTATTGCTTTAAATTATTTCCCTAAAAATGGAAGGCTTGATACTCTATCTGGACTACAAAGTTTCTTACACGTCCTTCGCATCAGATTGCGTCCCACCTCTCTACCACTGGAATCTTCAAATTTCCTCTCAGTTTCTTTATTTTTTACTATAAAATCAAAACTACATATCGAATTTCCTTCATTATCAAAAGCAATCTAGAGTAATTACAACTTGTATCTAAAAAACCACTTAGTTCTTATAAAAAGAACCTTCTGATGTGACTTTAACAATTCTTTCTACCTTAACATATAATCACTAAATTTTGAAAGGTTAGCCCTTCAAATATAAACTACTCATAAATTCTATATAAGATTATGTGAAGGTAATAGATTTTCTTTTCTCTTAGAAAAGTTATCAAAATAATTCAACATGTATCTGTTCTATGCTCTATTTCAGTTTATATAAGGTAACTCCAGTTTAAATCATAATTTAGGTTAGGTAAATTTCACATAAACAAGAGACCAGTAATTAAATCATATTATTTCAACTGGTATGACAAAAGTCTTAACAATTTCCATTTAGATCATTGTTCTTTATAAGTAAAAGAAGGATCATCAATATGGTTTTGATTTTTTTAATTTAATGATAATAACCATTATGGCTTCTGTTTCAAACTGAAAATAAACCATTTTACTCAATCATTATACTTCTTCCTTCACTTCCTTTATCTTCTTTAAATTTGAATTATTTTCAAAAAGTGAAGGAAAATTAACTATCCTTTGGAATAAAGATATGTCATTGGTTTAAAAAAAAAAATCACGTTACCTTTTACACAAAGTATATTCCTCGCTGCTTGTGATTCCCCTAGGTGGTGGGCGGAAATGCCAACCATTACAAGATCCTAGAGAGTAATCAGGATATAGTCTTATCATTTGAGGCTTGCTGATAATTCTGATATTTAATGTGTAAGAAATACTATTAACGCTCCATACACATCATCTCAGATGATGTAAAATGAACATGACATGCCTGTCTCTACCAAAAAAAGTAATTCACCAATCAAATGAATTACATCAGTTAGCCACATGAACCTGAGAAATCCCTGAAGGAGCAGCTACACAACCGCTGTACCAAGTCAACGACCCTCACTCCATCCCAGCAACTGGTGGACATACTCCCAGGTGCAGTCTCTCCCCTGGCACCTAAAGGGCGAGGTGCTGGCATGCTTGCGCGTCTTAGGTATGAGTTACATCTCTATTAGGAACTCCTTCCAGAATCAGAAAATTATGGTCTCCTGGGAAGAGGAAATTTTGTAAAACAAATTCCAGTCCTGTATATGGCATAAGTTCCACATAACCATCCATGTTCCTTAGGGGGTGTCTGACACATGTCGTTGCATAAAGTAATCCTTTTTTAACAGTTAAAGTTCATAAAGGTGAATTCTGAGATAGGAGCTAAAAATAACATGTGTTTACTTCTGAATACAGTGAATTTTGATGCATTCAGATAAAAGGTTCCAAATAATCCAAGGGAAACAAAGTGTCCAAGAAAAAAGGCTGGAGCCATCAAGGCTCAACAGCAGCAAAGCCTCCAGGGCCTTGAGGCCGTTTCCTGCCTCCTCACAAGTCACTGCGCCCAGCCCACACCTCCTGACAAAATCCACTGAGCTAGACTGAGCTTAAAGCTATGAGTCATCCCTTTACTGTATGTGTGACTGGGAAATTACTGGGCCTTAACAAACATCAGTTTCATCACCTATCAAAAAGATGGAGAAGGGCTCTAAGAACTCAGTACTTGTTTTGTGAAAGCCACTGAATGGCAGACGTCACTGAGCAAACACTCAGTGAGTGTTGGCCTCTCTCCACCTTCCTCTGGGAAGAGAAGAAGAGCCCACAGACCTTAATACTGGCAGGACAATTTCCAAAAGGTAATAACTGCAACAGCATGTGATAGAGCGTGAGAAAGGAGAAAAGATCTCCCTCCATAGATTGTTAAGAATGAGGTTTAAATTTAAAACTACGTATATGGTGGAAAAGAGATGAAACAGATGACTTCTGCAATTACCTCCCACCTCCATTCCTCTATTATTCTATGAATAGGGGCTAGGGAAAAATTGCTTTCATCCACACTTCTTAAATGAAATTTTTATATTCTTTTCTATGCTTCCACTAACCTGTACTATAACATAGAAATTTCCTCCCATTAATCAACAAGAAGCAATGCCCAAATGTAATTACAGCTACAGAAGTTGCACAGTTTAGTACTTACCCTCCTCTAAGTCTTCCACATGATATCCAGAGAGGACGTTACTAGTTGCTGTCTGCAATTTTTCAAATGAAAGAAATTTTTATATAAGAAATAGCTAGCTGATTTGAATTAAACTTGGAAAATTTCAACATTTTAAAAAGCTTGAGATGGAAAATTTAGAAACTTAATAACATTAATATTGCAAGTGGTATTTTTTGCTCTTTGCTCTATGGTTCCATATTTAAATATGAAAACGAAGTAATTGTGTGGCCCTCATTAAGGAAACTGATAAAAACTCCCTACATAAAAATTACCTGTGCGCAAAAGCAGTCTCAGTCCCCAGTCCTGAGCCCCAGGGAGCAGCACCCTCCCCTGTTGTGTGTATAGCTCTCTCTTCTAACACCTGGAGCAGGGCCAGTTGGGGCGGCATCACCCCCACCCCCACCCCACCCCCCATCGAGTGCGTAACCACTGCTCACTGCCGGGGATCAGCCACTCTCCCACAGCAGAGGCCGTGGCTGAGGACCCACTCACTCTGATTTCCTCTAATGCAGACAAGTCCCCCATCTGCCCCTTTGGCTTTTACTTTACTCTAAGTAAGCTCCACATCCCCAATTTCAACTGAGTGCCAGCTAAAGCATTTTCACTTAACGACTCCATTGCATTTTACCTGCTGGGTCCCTGTCAGCCACATACAGATCCACTGTTAACAGCCTACACCTAACTGCCTGTCTGCATTCCTGTGCTTCAGAGGGCCTGGCACATAATGAATGCCCAGTAAATCTGGATGGATAGATGGATGGGTGGATGGAAGGGTGGGTAGCTGGGTGGATGGATGGATGGGTGGGTGGGTAGCTGGGTGGAAGGATGGATAGATGGATGGGTGGATGGAAGGGTGGGTAGCTGGGTGGATGGATGGATGGATGGAAGGTGGGTAGCTGGGTGGAAGGATGGATAGATGGATGGGTAGATGGAAGGTGGGTAGCTGGGTGGATGGATGGATGGATGGATGGAAGGTGGGTAGCTGGGTGGAAGGATGGATAGATGGATGGATGGATGGAAGGTGGGTAGCTGGGTGGATGGATGGATGGGTAGATGGGTGGGTGGGTAGCTGGCTGGCTGGCTGGCTGGCTGGGTAACTACCCAAGCACTTCAAACTGCAGTATGTCTAAAATAAAATTCACCAACTTTAATTCCAAACCTCATCATGCTCCAGGGCTCCTTGTCTCAAGCTCATGGATTCACCTTCCCCAAAAAGAGCCAGACTGGAATCCTGAAAGACATCTTGAGCCCTCCCTTTTCTGTTCTGCTCTGAGCAGTCTCCAAATCTTACGCAGCGAGGCCCAGAATGTCCCTCGTGTCTCTCTCATACTTGACCCCACTGCCACTGCCCTGTAAGCACCTCATTCTGCTCGTCTCATCTGCCCCAAAGCCAACCAACTGCCAACTTAGTAGCAAGTCACTTTTGGGTCTGCCCTCAGCCGCCTCCATCCTTTAACCGCAGTTCTCACACTCTAGCCTCCCTGGTTTCCATCTCCCCTCTCCCTGCTTGTTCTTCGGGTACAGCACTTACTGACCACAGGTAGCCCTGTGGGCACATTAACTACGCACAGCTTGGGTTGGCCCTTCAGACTGTTTTCCAAGGATCTCTCAGCTTTCCAAAACCCACAGACCCGTGAACAGCACAGCACTCAGTAAATGCTGAACTGAATCACAAGGAGGAAACAGTACCCCAAGACGAAATTTGGAATGTTTTTTCTCATAGAAAGAATGTCGTAAATGATAATTGGATATACCTGAAGCAATATCACCATAATTTACATGTCACTGAGTAAATTGGACCCTTTGGAGGTTGGGCTGGAATTAAACCAGGAAAAAGCTTTCTGATTCTCAAACTACTTACTAAATAGTTTTTGAAGACAACTCAATTTTTTTCGTAAAACGAGGACCAAGTTTAAGACTATGTAGAAGCTAGCAAATAAATCAGGACATAACTATTCACATTATTGCCGGGAGCCAGCACGGGAGACCCCACCCATGACAAGGTCATGCGGAGAGGCCTGATGGGCAAGGCGAGTCAGGCTTCAGGGGCTCCCCTGGGTTTTCCTGAACATCTACCCCCAAAAAACCAGAGTCTGCCTGCTTTATTACTGTGCTTTCCACTCTTCTAACATTCTCTGGAAAAAAGTCAACTCAGGGCTTCAGTCTCCTGCATATGAAAGGAATGTTTCAGCTCAAACCCCTTTGATGGCTCTCTAACTTGCCTGACAGGTTCCCCGGATTTTTACAATTTGTGAATTGCTTACAGCCCCCCAACCGAGAGAGGCACAAAGCTTAAACATCTTAAAGATATAGAGCCTTTCAGAGTTAAGAATTAGTTTGGTGAAGAGTTTGTTGAGTTAATGTTTGCCGCCAGGCCTCCATATCCTTTATCTTTTAGGCACCTGGGAGGATATTAATCAATGTAATCGGGATGCAGAAATAGGAATATAGTAGTTTTGATGTTAGCAACACTAGACTTTTGAGTTAATGAATTTTCTCTTTGTTATAAATCACTGTACTTCTTTCTTTGTTATAAATTGCTGTGTCCTTGCTGTGTAAGAATGTAACTTTATTTAGTGCTTTCTGAGAGTGGCACCAGACGTTGGGAAGAACAACACTATTACCCTTATCAGAAAAGGGCCATAAAGTGTTAATTGGCCTTCTGGCCAGAAGATGATGTAAATCACCTAAGGCTTCTGTATACAACTAGGTATGCACAGAGAAAGCCTGGTCTCGATAAGAGTCAGGGCGGTTGACACTGCCTAATTTTGTATTACCCATTGATCTCTATGTACAATCAAAAGTATAAAAGGCCTTCTGAGCAATAAGGGATGGGCCAGTTTCTCGGACTAGTCTCTCGAACTACTTTCTTGGAAGTCTGGCTTCCCCCGTGTCTCTCTCTCTCTCTCTCTTTCTCCCTCTCCCTCCCTCTCCTTTTCTGGCTGAATTCCCATCTGGAGCGGGGAGGCTCACCAAGTCTAATAACTTGCCCCGGCTTTTAAGTCCCGTGAGAGAGGGAGCCCAAGGCAGGGCACCCTCCGCTATTCAAACGAGCACTGGTTGGCCTAACGTCGATGGTGCAAACTTCTTGTCCCGAAGTTTTATTGGCTTTCCCCGTAAACCAAGTTATTCAGCCTCTTTTCTCCACTAAATTTTCCTACTATAGTATTTCTTCTTAATTTCTTTTATATTTCTAAATAAATAAGTTTTTCCTCGCCTACTCCGTCTCCCCTTCGAATTCCCTGGATCCACCGGGGCTGGACCCTGGCACATTATGAAGACTCTATACCCACCAAAAAGATGTATTCAATGATCCTTTAAAATTCTATAAGCAAGATCTAAATGGTATAGTCCCACACTAGCCCTTAAAATATGATTCCAATTACACAGAATTTATAAATATAAGAGCTAAAAATTCACTTCAAACATGAATTGAAAGTATCTCCTCTAAAAAAATTTATCAAAATAAATTCACCAAATATGCAAGAGAAAATGGGGGAAGGTGTTTCAGTGATGAAATAAAGCTTAAAGCATCTGCAGCTGCTAAAAGGGAAAGACACACGGTGCACTTCTGAGTCTGCATCTACGACAGTCCTCAGTGGCAGGTACGTCTGTGCTGACACTGTAGCTCTCAGCGTGGGCAGGGGGGCGGGGAGGCAGGGGTGCTGGTGAACTGCCCACCCTCATCAGAAGAGCTGGTAAGAATAAGAAAATTGGCCACTGTGGCTTTTAGGTTCCAACGTATTGTATTTTTAAAAACACCCTTTTTATATGCTCAGACCCCAAGACAGAAAGGCAGCATCAATAAGGTCTTTACTGAGACCTTCAGGGAAAGCAGACACATTTCACACTGCTAGAATTCTTATAATCTTATAATCAAATATTGATTTGGAATTGAAATTTCTCTGAAGAATATGTATTGTCTCTCTGTTTTCATTAGTCAGCCTTTAGTTTCAGGTCTTTATTCCAATCCACTAGCACTTACAGGTTAGATATCAGCTTAGCCCAATCTTTAAATAACAAATGGTTCCTATTTTTAAGTACATCAAGTGTAATTATAGATAAGAGTAACACTGGCTGTTAGCTTTTTCTGGATGGATTTTTTTATTAGTACCAGTTCACTAACCAAAAATACTACTACTCTGGTTACACAGAAATTATAAACAAAACTTAAGTCACTTATTCCAAAAGTACGGTAACAAAACGAGAGTCAAATGATATTTGTGACCTCATACAGAATAGGATTATAAATATAAAAAATAAAACTCTACATATATTTGTGCATGATTATCAGATGTAAAGCTGCTAATCCAATTAAGGTGATAAGAGAGAAGAACAAGGCCAAGAATCTTAAAACAAAAATCATCTTATTTTATGTTTTCATTTTAAAAGTCTAAAACATTTATAATTGTCTTCTTTTACTTCTTAGAAATTATAAAGACCACATAAATACCAGAGGGAAATGGCTCTGAAGTTAGAGCTTACTGATTTTCAGTTAATTCATAATAAGACTAAAAAAATAATATATTTTAAAAGCCTATTGAATTGTAGCAAAACAGTACCTTTATCCAGCTTATGTAACTCATGATGACTGTCTTCTCTGCATACTTACTTGTTGCTATGAACTGTAATGCATTATGAGATTTGAAGTGTGAATGTAACCTACAGGAGGTCAAGGTTTACACCTGGGTGCTCTTCTCATCTTCTCGGCCTGACGGGAACGCCCTTCACCTCACTCTCCAGGACACAGCACTTTCTTAATTCTCAACTGAGCTTAAGTGTCTCATCCCCTCACTACCATTCCAGTTATTTTCCCATCACAGAAAGCTCATCCCATGTACCTCAATGTGAATTACACCTATACCTGTGTTTAATTAATTAATTTATTGTCTATGTCCTCCCCAAGACTCTAACCTCCCCAAGGACAAGGACCACCAGTATCTTGTTCAGGGCTGAACCCACAGCACCAAGCATAATACCTAGCATATAGTAGGTGCCAGTTTTTAAATAAATAAGCCAATCAGTCAGTCAGTTTACATGGATTTCCATTTATGATAAAAGCTGACCAAAACAGCTATTTTAAAAATAAGACAAAAAATAAAATGAGACAGCTAAGTAAAAATACATTCACATGACTTTATGAGGAACAGGAGTTGGAGACTTTCAAATCCACGGGCCTTTTATACACCCTGATGTCCCTGGCCTTCGACTCATCACCAGAGCATATTTTTGTTCACCATTTACCCTGTTACACATTATTTCCATCACCTAAACTCATTCCATAAAAACATCACAGACTTTTATCAGTTACTTAGAAAATATTTTCTAATAGCCAGATGTAGTTAAAAACCGAAATTTCCCAGTCACCTTTCCATTTATTGGACAGAGACAGCTAAAAAGAATCAGGGACAAAACAGAAGGCCTGGGATGCACAAGCACCTTGAGAGGAAGCACAGCTCCTAGGATGGGAGCAAGCTCGGCTACAGAAAGTCTAACAGCTTCCCTACCCACTGTTAAAGCCTCTGACGCCCAGTGAGCATCCACATCTTAATACCGAACACGTGCCATTCAGAATAAGTCAAACTCTGCCCAAAGAGACTGGCTGAAATAGTCTTACCTCTGTTTCTGTGAGAAGTGTTTTTAGCCTTGTCAAATCTTTTGTTACCATCCCATTCTGAAAGGGCAAATGAAAAAGGGGGAAACCAAGCAGCATATTAGTTTTTTACTCTGAACTTGACTCTTTGGCTATTTTTAAGGTTTTCCCATAAAAAGAAAACCAGTGCTATGCTCCTCTCCTCTCCTCATTACTATTAGCGGTGATAACAAAGCCAACCTTCTGTGTGGGAAGTTAAAAAGACGAACAGAACATCTTTAAAATATACAGTATGCCCTAAAACACTGGATTCAACTTGTAAGAATTTAAGATTAATTCAATAACATGTTCACAATGAGTATCACTCAAAGTAGGATAAGCAAAAAGAAAAATAAACTTCGACTTTTTAAAACTCCTTTTCCTAAACCAAATAGGTGAGCTCGGTCACTTGAGATTCAGGTCCACATACAATGGTCACCCTCCCTAAAGACAGTTCATTAAAGCTGTTGAAGGAAAACATAAAACATTAGCTCTTGAGAAATTCACATTTCACTTGAGATTTGAAAGCAAACTGCTTCTTAATTTTAAACTTAAAAATCCAACAGGTAAAACAGTGTAATATGCTCAATTTAAATAGAAAAGATCCTTAAAGATAGAATTATCTAAACAATAAAGAAGAGAAATATTCTTTATCACCAATTTAGAACTCAATACCCATACAAGACTCTTGAGAGTCCCTTGGACTGCAAGGAGATCCAACCAGTCCATTCTAAAGGAGATCAGTCCTGGGTGTTCATCGGAAGGACTGATGCTGAAGCTGAAACTCCAATACTTTGGCCACCTCATGGGAAGAGCTGACTCACTGGAAAAGATCTTGATGCTGGGAGGGACTGGGGGCAGGAGGAGAAGGGGACGACAGAGGATGAGACGGCTGGATGGCATCACCGACTTGATGGACATGAGTTTGGGTGAACTCCAGGAGTTGGTGATGGACAGGGAGGCCTGGCGTGCTGTGATTCATGGGGTTGCAAAGAGTCGGACACAACTGAGCGACTGAACTGACCCATACAATTTTGCTATATTAATAAGATACCTTAGCTTTTATATTCATTTGTTAAGATGGTAAAATAAAAAGATACTATTAAACCAATTAAATAATTCACTGCACAATAATTCCTTAGAAGATAACTAAATTACCCTCCGAGATGGGTCATTATATTACACTCAACAATATACAAAGTACTTTCCTGATTTCCTTCTTTTTCACCATATATATATTTATTTGCAGTGAAAACACAACTTTGCTCTTTGTTTTCCACAGTTTATGATAATTCAGAAGTATAGAGAACTCAAGCTGTATAACAAAGTATACATATGTGTTTTTTTACTTTCACCATCTTTCATTATGACTCAAAAAGTATCAGTTTTGTAACAGTTACCAACTGGTGAAAAAAAGTCGTAACATATCTTTTCTTCCATTTCTATAGATTGCCAACTCTAAAGTTCAAAAAAGGAAGTCTTTCCATTAAGTCATCCAAAAACAAATAAATAAAAACCCTAGAAAATTTAATAGCGCCTACAAAAATTTATCCCAAGGTCTGAACAGAATGAGATAACTTCATCAGAGCAGCCATGAATATGAACATCGTCAGAAAGAAAAGTAATTATTACTTAGTTTAGATACATTTAAGCATTTTATACAATAAATGACTAAATTAAAGAAACATATAAGATCATACATCCACAGAAGCATTCTGAAACTCAAAAATACCTTCAGGTTCTGTTAAATTATACCTTTAAAGAAAATCAGTTATTCTATACTTCCAAAGTTTTAAAAATTAATCTCTTAATCACAAACTACATTAATAAAAGAATCCAATGTTTAAATATGAGTATGTTGAAAAGAAGTAAGTAGCTACTCATAGACTTTGATTTCTGGCAGGACCTACAGGACGCAGGCATACACCTAAGTCCAGTGGGTGAATACATTTTCGGACATTCAAATTTGAACCAGCCAACATACCAGGGACTCTCCCGTCAGCGACTTGGCGAGAATGCGGGTCACAGGCTGCAGCTTCCCTTCCAGCTGCATGCAGCAGAGCACCGCCTGGAAGGCGCTGTCCCCCTCGGCCAGTCCTCCTCCCAGCACTGTCGTGGAGAAAGAGCCAGCATTAACCGCGCGGCAGTCGAAACACATCCCACTGTCGTGGAAAAACAGCATTAACCGCGTGGCAGTCGAAACACATCCCACTGTCGTGGAGAAACAGCCAGCATTAACCGCGCGGCAGTCGAAACACATCCCACTGTCGTGGAGAAAGAGCCAGCATTAACCGTGCGGCAGTCGAAACACATCCCACTGTCGTGGAGAAACAGCCAGCATTAACCGCGCGGCAGTCGAAACACATCCTTCTCAGCTTCATTGTCAGCACACTGTCCTAGGCATGGCTTCTTTTTTTTAAACTGGACTGTGGTTACTTTACTCCGCTGAGTCGGTTTCTGCTCTATAGCGAAGTAAACCAGCCATACATCAACATATATCCGCTTTTTTGGATTTCCTTCCCATTTAGGTCACCACAGGGCACCCAGTAGTTTCCTGCGCTGTAGAGCAGGTTCTCATTAGTTACCTGTTTTATACATAGTAGTGTATATGTCAAATTCCACTCTTTCAATTCATCCCCTCCTTTTCCCTCCTGGTATCCATTACATTTGTTTTCTACCTCTGTACCTTTATTTCTGTTTTGCAATGAGATCATTTTTACCATTTTTCCAGATTCCACAAATATGTGTTAACATGTATTTTCTCTTTCTGACTTACTTCACTCTGTATTGAAAAACACGAGGTCCATCCACATCTCTACAAATGACATGGTTTTGTTCCTTTTTATGGCTGAGTATGTTTCATTTTTAGGACTAACACCCAAAAAAAGATGTCCTTTTCACTACAGGGGACTGGAATGCAAAAGTAGGAACTCAAGAAACACCTGGGGTAACAGGCAAATTTGGCCTTGGAATGCGGAATGAAGCAGGGCAAAGGCTAACAAGAGTTTTGCCAAGAGAACGCACTGGTCATGGCAAACACCCTCTTCCAACAACACAAGAGAAGACTCTACACATGGACATCACCAGATGGTAACACCGAAATCAGACTGATTACATTCTTTGCAGCCAAAAATGGAGAAGCTCTATACAGTCAGAAAAAACAAGACTGGGAGCTGACTGTGGCTCAGATCATGAACTCCTTATTGCCAAATTCAGACTGAAATTGAAGAAAGTAGGGAAAACCACTAGTCCATTCAGGTATGACCTAAATCAAATCCCTTATGATTATACAGTGGAAGTGCGAAATAGATTTAAGGGACTAGATCTGATAGATAGAGTGCCTGATGAACTATGGACGGAGGTTTGTGACACTGTACAGGAGACAGGGATAGAAACCATCCCCTGGAAAAGAAATGCAAAAAAGCAAAATGGCTGTCTGGGGAGGCCTTACAAATAGCTGTGAAAAGAAGAGAAGCCAAAAGCAAAGGAGAAAAGGAAAGACATAAGCATCTGAATGCAGAGTTCCAAAGAATAGCAGGGAGAGATAAGAAAGCCTTCCTCAACAATCAATGCAAAGAAATAGAGGAAAAGAACAGAATGGGAAAGACTAGAGATCTCTTCAAGAAAATTAGACATACTAAGGGAACATTTCATGCAAAGACGGGCTCGATAAAGGACAGAAATGGTATGGACCTAACAGAAGCAGAAGATATTAAGAAGAGGTGGCAAGAATACACAGAAGAACTGTACAAAAAAAGATCTTCACGACCAAGATAATCACAATGGTGTGATCACTCACCTGGAGACAGACATCCTGGAATGTGAAGTCAAGTGGACCTTAGAAAGCATCACTACAAACAAAGCTAGTGGAGGTGATGGGATTCCAGTTGAGCTATTTCAAATCCTGGAAGATGATGCTGTGAAAAGTGCTGCATTCAATACGCCAGCAAATTTGGAAAACTCAGCAGTGGCCACAGGACTGGAAAAGGTCAGTTTTCATTCCAATACTGCACAATTGCACTCATCTCACACGCTAGCAAAGTAATGCTCAAAATTCTCCAAGCCAGGCTTCACCATTACATGAACCATGAACTTCCAGATGTTCAAGCTGGTTTTAGAAAAGGCAGAGGAACCAGAGATCAAATTGCCAACATCTGTTGGATCATGGAAAAAGGAAGAGAGTTCCAGAAAGACATCTATTTCTGCTTTATTGACTATGCCAACGCCTTTGACTGTGTGGATCATGATAAACTGTGGAAAATTCTGAAAGAGATGGGAACACCAAACCACCTGACCTACCTCTTGAGAAACCTATGTGCAGGTCAGGAAGCAACAGTTAGAACTGGACATGGAACAACAGACTGGTTCCAAATAGGAAAAGGAGTACATCAAGGCTGTATATTGTCACCCTGCTTATTTAACTTATATGCAGAGTACACCATGAGAAACTCTGGGCTGGATGAAGCACAAGCTGGAATCAAGATTGCCAGGAGAACTATCAATAACCTCAGATATGCAGATGACACCACCCTTATGGCAGAAAGTGAAGAGGAACTAAAAAGCCTCTTGATGAAAGTGAAAGAGGAGAGTGAAACAGTTGGCTTAAAGCTCAGTATTCAGAAAACGAAGACCATGGCATCTGGTCCCACCACTTCTTGGCAAATAGATGGGGAAACAGTGGAAACAGTGTCAGACTTTATTTTGGGGGGGGGGGGGGGGGCTCCAAAATCACTGCAGATGGTGGCTGCACCCATGAAATTAAAAGACGCTTACTCCTTGGAAGGAAAGTTATGACCAACCTAGATAGTATATTCAAAAGCAGAGACATTACTTTGCCAACAAAGGTCTGTCTAGTCAAGGCTATGGTTTTTCCAGTGGTCATGTATGGATGTGAGAGTTGGACTGTGAAGAAAGCTGAGCGCCGAAGAATTGATGCTTTTGAACTGTGGTGTTGAAGACTCTTGAGAGTCCCTTGGACTGCAAGGAGATCCAACCAGTCCATTCTAAAGGAGATCAGTTCTGGGTGTTCTTTGGAAAGACTGATGCTAAAGCTGAAACTCCAATACTCTGGCCACCTTATGAGAAGAGTTGACTCATTGGAAAAGACTCTGATGCTGGGAGGGACTGGGGGCAGATGCTGGGAGGAGAAGGGGATGACAGAGGGTGAGATGGCTGGATGGCATCACCGACTCGATGGACATGAGTGTGGGTGAACTCTGGGAGTTGGTGATGGACAGGGAGGCCTGGCGTGCTGCAATTCGTGGGGTCGCAAAGAGTCGGACACGACTGAGTGACTGAACTGAACTGAATATTTCATTTGTGGGCTTCCTTCATAGCTCAGTGGTAAAGAACTTGCCTGCCAATACAGGAGATACCGATTTGATCCATGGGTTGGGAAGATCTCCTGGAGAAGGAAATGGCAACCCATTCCAGTATTCTTGCCTGGGAAATCCCATGGACAGAGAAGCCTGGCAAGCTATAAACTATGGGACTGCAAAGAGTCGGGACAACCTGGCAACTAAACAACAAATATTCCATTGTAATATGTACCAGATATCCATTCCTCTGTTGATTTACGTTGCTTCCATGTCCCGTCTACCGTAAATAGAGCTGAAATAAACACTGGGGTCCATGTAATTTTTGAATTATGCTTTTCACGGGGCATATGCTCAATGGGGGGCATATGCTCAGTCATATGGCCATTCTGCTTTTAGTTTTTTAAGGAACCTTCATACTGTTCTTCATAGTGGCTGCACCAACTTACAGTCCCACCAACAGTGTAAGGGGGTTCCCTTTTCTCCACGCTCTCTCCAGCATTTCAGTTCAGTCTACAGTCCCTCAAACGGAGGTGACCACAGCTCCCTAATGAGGCTGTGGTAAAGACTGACTATATGAAATAGCTAGCACAATCCCCTCATAAGAGTTCCCTAGATGTTCCCTAACCCTCTAAAACTTATAAAATAGCATCGAAAACTTGAGGAAACATCTGAGCTCCTTTTGAGTAGCTGGGATATTAAGAAACTAGTTATCAAGAGCTGAGGAATGTTTCAGGGAAATGAAAAAAATTTTTTAAGAATATTTCAGTCTCAGATGAGTATGTCACTTTGTTTAAAAAGCATTAAACAACACATTTTACAAACACCTTTCAAAGGTCTTTGGTTTGTACAAGGTATTAGCTGAATTTTATTTTACAAAAGTTCTGCCATTCTATCGGTATTTGAATGTCTCCCTATCATTCTTTTCCTTTTCCTCTCTCTAAACATTTCAGACAAGAAACACTGCTGATGCACTTCCTTCTAACTGTTGTCTTTAAGTGCAATTCAGTTTATGCCTTGTAGGATCCCACATGAAGAACTGTGGCAAAGAAACAGTCAACTATTCTAGGTAAAAAGCTATCCTGCTATTGTGTCATCTGACACAATCAAACTGCAATGCTGCCACTCTGGTACTGTGTTATCTTTAACATTTTGAAAAAGCCTGAAAGAATACAAAGTACGGCCTAGTGTAAAATAAAATCTGCCTCATTTATTGAACCTGCCAAACATAATCTAATCTTGGGCAACTGTAAAAAAGTTGTTTCCTTACAAATAAATTCTCTCCCCACCAGCTATCTGTGGAACTTTGTGAGCACAGAACTCCTTCCTGCACCTTAGCTGTGATGTGAAATTCAAGGCTCTATCCCTTTTCATTCTTAAGTTTTTGTAAGATTTGCTAAGACCTAAAATATCTCTTACTTGGAATGTTCTGGACCAGAAAATGAGTAATATTAAAGGAATATTCATTCATTCAACTTGGCTTCCCTGGTAGCTCAGCTGGTAAAGAATCCACCTGCAATGCAGGAGAACCTGGTTCGATTCCTGGGTTGAACAGATCCTCTGGAGAAGGAAGAGGCTACCCACTCCAGTATTCTTGGGCTTCCCTGGTGGCTCAGATAGTAAAGAATCCGCCTACAATGCAGGAGACCTGGGTTCAATCCCTGATGGGAAGATCCCCTGGAGGAGGGCATGGCAACCCACTCCAGTATTTTTGCCTGGAGACTCCCATGGACAGAGGAGCCTGGTAGGCTGCAGTCCATGAGGGCATGGCAACCCACTCCAGTATTTTTGCCTGGAGACTCCCATGGACAGAGAAGCCTGGCAGGCTGCAGCCCATGGGTTCGCAAAGAGTTGGACACAACTGAATGACATCCACGCATGCATTCATTCAACTGCTTTGACCAAAGCAGCCTCTGTAAGGGAGCCCCCGGCACCAAAAGGAGAGGACAAACAACTAGAATCCAATCCCCCTTGCCTGCAAAGACTGCCCGCCACGAGTAAGATCACTCAAAACAAGTCTAAAGTTCAGTAAGTGCTGAGTACTAGTCTGTATTTTTTCAGTAACATGACCATTTTACATTATTTCTCTTATCAAGTCCCTAGTTATTTCTAAAATCTTGTACTGAAGACCATAGCCTAATCAAGGTGGTATTTTTCCAATATTCTCAAAAGAAATTCTTGAATTTTCACTAAACGAAGTCTTTGAGTCACTAACCAAATGAAGTCACTCAGCACTGGGACATGATCAGGTTCCCCAGAACAACACATCAGGGGCTGAACCAAAACTAAGGTGGGGGGGCTCAAGGGGAAGGGGATACATATATCCTTGTGGCCGATCCATGTTACTGTATGGCAGAAATGAGTACAGCACTGTAAAGCAATTACCCTCCAATTTAAAATAAATTTTAAATATATAAAAATAGATCCACTGAATAAGTACATTAAAAATTTGTAATTTATAAATAAATTCCTTCCTAAATATCAGCCATTTAATCTCTGGCCATAAACTTGTAGCTGAATATATCCTAGGGATGGGGGAGGAGTATATAAACAGACTCCAAATGGTGGAAGACTTAAGTCACCTCAAAATGTCCATTTATAACAAGTATCAGAAAACATGACATAAATCAAAATAACAGTTCTGTGGCAGATCTCTCACCAGTGTCCATGTTACCAGTTTTTTTTTCCCACTATCCTTCTCCTGTCTCTACCCTTCTTACCCTTGCTCTCTTTTTTTTTTCCAACTGTAATACATAATACTTTAAGGCATGTGGGCTGCAGCTTTAGTGAAACTTCATGTCCTTCCTACCAAAGTCTTTTGCAGATAAAATATTTCCTTAATAAAATGCTTTAGGAAAATGAAAAGCCCTAACAAAACTCAATGCTTGGGATCATTAGGCCTCTTCTAAATGTTTCACCCTAGGTTTAAGTTCTATAATACACTTGCGCTCACTCTCTCGCTTTCTCTTTTTGTCCCCACATCCCTGCTACCTTGCTCTTACTGCTGTCAGTACTTGGTCCTTCAACCCAGTCACAACGATCTTTGTTGCCTCTTTCACAAGCCCTTGTGTATACAGTACACTTTAAAGCTGAGATCTTATTGTATACTCTTGAAAGTACACTTTCCTTCAACTGTAGTTCAGTGTAAAGGCTCTTGGGACTACTTTCTTCCGGATGTTTTCATACTACAGAAAAACAGGTTATTTCTCCTGGCTTATTTTCAGTGTTCCAGCTTAAATTTTAGAGCTAATTCAGTAAGATGGGGCTTTCTAGGTGGCACGAGTGGTTAAGAACCCGCCTGCCAAAGCAGGAGAAGCAAGGGGGTTCAACCCCTGGGTTGAGAAGATCCCCTGGAGCAGAGCATGGCGATGCACCGCAGTGTTCTTGCCTAGAGAATCCCATGGACAGAGGAGCCTGGTGGGCTACAGTCCATGGGGTTGCAAAGAGCTGGACATTACTGAAGCAACTTCAGTTCAGTTCAGTTCAGTCGCTCAGTCACGTCCAACTCTTTGCAACCCAATGGACTGCAGCAAGCCAGGCCTCCCTGTCCATCACCAACTCCTGGAGCTTGCTCAAACTCATGTCCATTGAGTTGGTGATGCCATCCATCGATCTTATCCTCTGTCGTCCCCTTCTCCTCCCACCTGCAATCTTTCCCAGCATCAGGGTCTTTTCCAGTGAGTCAGTTCTTCCCATCAGGTGGCCAAAGTTCTGGAATTTCAGCTTCAGCATCAGTCCTTCCAATGAATATTCAGGACTGATTTGCTTTAGGATGGACTGGTTGGATCTCCCTTGCAGTCCAAGGAACTCTCAAGAGTCTTCTTCAACACCACAGTTCAAAAGCATCAATTCTTGGGCACTCAGCTTTCTTTACAGTCCAAGCCTCACATCCATACATGACTACTGGAAAAACTATAGCTTTGACTAGATGGAACTTTGTTGGCAAAGTAATGTCTCTGCTTTTTAATATGCTGTCTAGGTTGGTCATAACTTTTCTTCCAAGGAGCAAGAGACGCACAATGAATATACCTCAACTTCCTCATCACTATACGAATATAAAATTATACACAGTAAAAAGCTGACAACACACATAATCGTAGAAACAAACCTGAAACTTCATTCACCAGCATATCATAAAAGGTTTTTATTTCATCTACATGCTTGAATTAACTTTTCACATAAGGCACTGTTAAAACAGTATTTGCAAAAGTACCTGTCATACTGTGTGTGCATTAGAAAGAGAGAGAGAATATGCTGCTTGCAGAGACTTCAACCTTCTCTTCATAAAGAATTCTAATTTCCACGATGCATCTGCTATATAGTTACCGGAAAGTTCATCTGTGTTAACTGTTCAAAAACTGGAAGAAGCTTTTTCAACTTAAAAAGATCAATTTAACTGTTTTTTTTTTAATCTAAAACTCTTTCACAGCCTTCATTTCAATGTCAAAAGCCAACATCTTGCCATCTCCACTGTTAAGCACTCCGAAGAAATCCTGACTGTGGGAAGTTCTGTGCTAAGACCCTCCCTCACTTCACTGTTTCCCTGGCTGATTTGCTTGCTGAGGAGAAACACCCACGTTTTGCTGCTCTTTCACTGACCTGGCCCTGGGGGAGAGCACTGTGCTCAGGTGTTCACAGCCATCTTGACTTCAGCACCCTCTTCTGGTATAGTTTCAACTGAAATTTTTAAAGGGCAAGCTACCACTCATTTTAAATCTCTTTTTTATGTATAATTTCAGCTAATATAAAATTAATGCTAGTGTTTATCCCATGAGTGAAAAACAACATGAAATAAATGTATAATGTCACTTCTGACTGTAACTGACATTCAGCATAAATGAGAAAAGGCACAGAACAGTCATATGACCACGATGAGCGTCTTCCAATTGAGTTCAGAGGACCCAAGTTCAAAGACTATTGCTTTCTCAAACATCTACACATAGGAAAAAGGGAGCCTGCACACTTGAAAGATAACAGTCCTCAAACTTAATTCAAATACTATTCACTCACCTTCCTGATTTTCATTCTATTCCAAAATTAGCATTTTATAATTTAACTTTCTAATCCCTATCAATTTAAATATAAGAACTTTACTTAAAATAGTTGATAGGCATTAAGGGCAAATGAAGAGTGAGAGTGGACATCCTATTCCACAAAGCCTTAGGTTCCTGCTGGAGACCCGACTGTGGTGCGGCCACGCTGTGGAACACGTTGTTATTGTTTTCAGTCACTAAGCCGTGTCTCACTCTTTGTGACCCCATGAACTGCAATATACCAGGCTCCTCTGTCCTCCACTACCTCCCAGAGTTTGCTCAAATTCGTGTCCATTGAGTCAGTGATGAACTATCTCATCCTCTACTGTCCCCTTCTCCTTTTGCCTTCAAGCTTTCCAAGCATCAGGGTCTTTCCAAAGAGTCAACTCTTTGCAGTAGGTGGCCAAAATATTGGAGCTTTAGCTTCACCATCAGTCTATCCAATGGATATTTGGAATTGATTTCCTTTTTATCTCCTTGTTGTCCAAGGGACTCTCAAGAGTCTTCTTCACCACCACAGTTTGAAAGAACATAATTTGATTTTGGTATTGACCATCTGGTGATGCCCACGTGTAGGGTTGTCTCTTGGCTTGTTGGAAAAGGGTGTTTGGTGTGACCAGTGTGTTCTCTTGACAAAACTCTGTTGGCCCTGCTTTATTCTGTACTCCAAGGGCAAATGTGCCTGTTATTCTGGGTAACCCCTGACTTTCTACTTTTGCATTAATTCCCTGTGATGAAAAGAACATCTTTTGGTGTTAGTTCTCAGAAGTGTGGCAGGTCTTCATAGAACTGGTCAACTTCAGCTTCTTCAGCATCAGTGGCTGGGCATAGATTTGGATCACTGTAATGTTGAATAGTTTGCCTTGGAAAAGAATCAAGACCATTCTGTCATTTTTGAGGTTGCAGCCAATACTGCATTTCAGACTCTCTTGTTGACTATGAGGGGTACTCCATTTCTTCTATGGGATTCTTGCCCACAGTAGATATAATGGTCCTCGGAAATAAATTCACTCATTCCCATCCATTCTAGTTCACTGATTCCTAAGATGTCAATATTCACTGTTGCCACTTCCTGCTTGACCACGTCCAATGATTTATGGACCTGACATTCAAGGTTCTTATATAATACTGTTCTTTACAGCATCTAGCTTTACTTTCACCACCAGCCACATCCACAACTGAACATCATTCCCACTTTTGCTTAACTGCTGTGCTCTTTCTAGAGCGACTGCCCTCCACTCTTCCCCAGTAGCAGAATGGACAACTTTTTGACCGCGGGGGCTCATCTTCCGGTGCCATATCTTTTTGCCTTTTCATACTGTTCGTGGGGTTCTCATGGGAAGAATACTGGAGTGGGTTGCCACTTCCTCCTCCGTAGACTACATTTTGTAACAACTCTTCACCATGACCCGTCTGTCTTGGGGTGGCTCATAGCCTCATTGGGTTACGTAAGCCCCTTCACCACCACAAGGCTATGATCAATGCTGTGGAATACCACTCAGCCATAAAAACGGATGGACTATTAATACACTCAAAAACTTGGATGGATCTCAAATACATGGTGAGAGGGGAAAAAGTTATTTTAAAAAGGTCACAAACAATATGGTTCTATTGTATGTTATTTTCAAAAGGACACAATTACAGAGATGGAGAACAGACTAGTGGTTGCCGGGGTTACACAGGGAGGTAAGACCATGAGTGTAACTATAGAGGGTAGCACAAAAAAAGGTCTTTACATGATGGAACAGTTCTGAACCTCAGTTGTGCTGGTGGTTCCATGAATCCACACACAGTAAAATGACACAGAATTACACACAGTCATTGAACCAAAGCCCACTTCCTAGCTTTGATATTGTACTACGGTTACGTCAGATGTAACCATGGTTACGTAAGATGCAACCAGTGGGGGAAACAGCACATGGGGTCACTCTGCACCATCTTTGCAATGTCCAGTGACTCTGCAGCGACTGGATCTAAAGAATAAGAAATATTACTGCAACTGCTCCACTATTTAAAAGTCTTGGCAATAGAAAAACCTGGCTTGAAGATCCAAATTCTTGTCCTCCTCTACTAATGATTATCAATGTCATCCTGAGCCTCAGTTTTTTTTAATCCTTTCTAGAATATAAAATACCCATATACCTTTCCTCCCCCAAATTTATTATACTAAACAGAAGAATGTCTATAAAACTCCAAAGAATATACAGATTATAGCTTAGGACAGATAAAAGAGAAGGAGCACGGCCTTTCAGGTCAGAAAGACTTCACTTCAAAGCCACAGTCCAGTTCTGGACAGTCTCTGTGCTCCTAAGCAAGTTACTTAATCTCACTCATCACCTGTAAAATTGGAATGATATTACAATGTGGTTAAACAAACTATTTCAGAGGGTCTGACCCAGAGAAAATTCTGAATAAATATTATTACCCTTATTAACTATTTTTCCCCAAAAAATGTTTAATTACCATAAAATCTATTTAATGAAAACTCTTCAGATAAAAAGGAAAGTGTAGAAGGTTCAATCAATCATGTATCAATTTGCCTTTTTTAGGACAGTCAGCATCTATTCAACAGGGCTTTTTGGTTACTGAATCACTTCACAGGGGAAGTATTAATATAATAAATATCAATAGATGCCCCAAACTTCTGCTTGTATTACTTTCTTAATTAATGACACTCTCAGCTAGAGTTTAAGGATCTTGCAGCTGTATGAAAAATATCTGCTGTTATCATGACGTGAGTTTGACTGACACATTACATGCAGCACAAATCTCTTTCAGCTGCTAAGACTACTATTTGATTTCACTTTCTCCATTTACCTCATTCTATTTTGTTAGTGTAAAAAATGTGAGTTTCCTATATGATGAATATTTCAAAAGCACAGGAAAAATCTTTATTTTATGAAAGCTTTCCTGTTATGCCAAATACAGCTTATGTTCAGGAATGAAACAGACTTACTCATTGCCACTGGCTTGACAATCCTCACTATCCAGAACACAACACCAAACTCAGAACTAAACTCTCTGAACTTAAAGTCTGTGTAGTTTATTTTCAAGATGCCCTTGAGTCCTCACTCAGAATCTGTTTATTTAAGCAGAACTCCAACTTTCAAATCTTATGACTCTGAGTAGTTCCTGGCTTAAAAAAATCAGCCATTAAAAAAACAACAACAACACATTGTGGGGACAACCAGGTAAATCTGACTACGGACTGGGTTTTGGATATTAGGGAATTATGGTCACTTTTATTAGGTTAATAATAATGCTGTGGTTATACAGTTATGATCTTATTTATTACAGATGCATACTGAAGTATTTAGGAATAAATATCATGGGATCTATAATTACTTTTAAATAGAAAAAACAAAAAATTAATTAAGTAAATATGGCAAAAGGTGACAACCTAAGTTTCAAGAACATGAATGCTTATTATACTATTTCCTTTAGTTTCTCCTTGTAAGTTTTTCATAATGAAAAAGAATTTACATTTTTTAATTCCATGACAAAGACTGCCTGTCGGGTTTCCCATCCGTGTGAGAAAGTGAAATCAGGGTCAGAAGCAGCAAGTGGAGGGAGAAGCGGGGAGGGTAGCTGCAGTGAGGCCTGTTGAGAGCTGCAAGGAACGAAAGCTGACACTGACAGCAAGGGATCCCGAAGCACATCAAATGCCAACAAGGTCTGGGGCCCTGCAGAGGGGGCTGCTCGGCGCCCAGCACACAAACCAGGGTGATGATTAACGAAGGCCGAGACTCGGGTCTTGTTGTTTATTACTGACTGACTGCCTAACCATGGCATTTTACCTTATATAAAAATAACCTTGCTATACACCTGAAAGTAAAGTAATACTGTAAATCAACTATACTTCAAAAAAAAAAGTTACCAAAAGGGAAGAGGAAAAAAGTATATATAATATAAAAGCAGAACTCTACAACTAGCAATATATACACATAAACTTTTGACAATATTTCCAAATATCTACTTCAAATGAACAACTTTACATTAAATAAGCATTTCCATGTTCTTACTTATCACATAAATGGTAACAAGGAATGCATAGAATGTAATCATTGAACCACTATTGCAAGCTAACCAATTTCCCCCTCTTCCACACAGCACCGCAATGAACACCATTCCACAGACAATTTTTTCCTTCTTTTGAAATATTTACTTGGGACAGTCTCCCAGAACTGAGATTAGTGGGTCAAAGGTATGAACATATTACCAAGCTGTATTCTGCTTCGTACCCGCCCCCCCGCCACCACCACAAGCATACGCTTATCTCACTGCAACCTTATCTGAGACAGTGGTTTTCTCCCCACATTACAGAAGCAGAATCAGTGCACAGAAACTGCATGTGACTAATGTGAACAATCTGGCGAGTTTGGACATGCATATACTTTCATGTTACTACGATCACAATCCAGGTAACAGACCTAGCCTTCATCTCCAAGGTTTCCAGGTTAAATTTTTATACTGTTGATCCAGCAGTTGTAAAATAACACCTGCCTTTAAACGCCAAGTAAAGCAATTAGCAGAGTGCGACACTCTTCCACACACTCGTGCACCAACAGCACCGACTCTTCCACAACTTCTTACAAGTCATCTAATCTACTGGGACTTTGTATGTCTCCAAACGAAAAGTATCAACCTCATTAGTACTCAAGGAAGCGAAAATTAAAGAAAAGAGGTAATTTCTCACACATGAGATTGTCACAATGTCAAGACTGAGGGGTTCCAGTTAGTGAGATCATAGGAAACAGGCATTCTCACATATTGCTGATATGTGACACTGTGAAATGAGATATGAAATTTTTCATAATTTTCTAAATTATGAAAAACAGAATGAGAAACTAGGGGAAATAGTATAATAAGCATTCATATTCTTGAAACTTAGGTTGCCATCTTTTGCCATATTTACTTAATTTTTTTCTGAACTATTTAAAACTGTGTGCATTTGAAACTACTCTAAAAGTGTCTCTTAAAATTATATGTATATTTTAACCCAGACATTCAACTTTTAAAACTCCTTCATCCAGGCATCTAACTTTTAAGACTACCACACAGAAACAAAGGCAGCAGTGAGAAACAATGTATGATTATTACAGGGTGAATTGGGACAAACTAGAAAACCAGAACCACCCGAATGCCCACCACCATGGGAACAGCTGAGTAAATGATGGCTATCTACACCATGGACGTGGTGCAGGAGCTGGAGCTGATGCATCAACTCAGTAAGATAGCCATGATCTATATTGCTACAGAAGAAAGCAAACAATTTTGTTATGATCACACAATTCTTTCCAATGTTTAAAGAAAGAACCCTATGCATGTATGTAGCGTATCACAAGCATCTGTGCTCACTACAGAGAAAGGTGAAGAGACGCAGCACACTAATGCACGACTCCCTCTCATGGGCAGTGGGCCCTTCTAAGGCATCTGACTTATTACCTGGCTGGTTAGTGACTTTTAAACGTCTATAGGTAGTAAAGATTGTACTTAGTATCTCTCAAACGCCAGTCATCTCCCAAAGTGCACAATTCTATGAAGCAAGGTTTACAGAGAGGTCACTGAATCGTCAATGACTGGTTCGATGTGTCCAATGTGTCACAGGAGTAGGTAAGATTCACGTTCTGTAAGGTTCACAACAAAAATAGCTGGCACTTTGAAAAGTTCTGACACAAAAGAGCAAACAGGAAGAGAACTTTAATTTGCGTTAAACACCTCGGCCCTCCTCCCCATTTAGATGACTGAGACACTCCATTATCCAAATCACTGAGCTGTGCAAAACTCTCACCAAGAGTGTGTGAGAACGCACCCTGAACCCTTCTCCCACTCACTCCTAGACTCACTCTAGAGAATGGAGCTATCTCGAAGAGAAGGATTTCTAGTCAAGGAGCCAAAGAGCAAGGGTCTTGCCGCCACTCTCCTGGCCACAAGAAGACAGGAAGAGGCACTACCGAGCACCCCAGGAGACAGCCTCTCTCCGGGGGACCGTCTACTGAAGGGGAAAGAGGCCCAGCCTTCCAACTTATCCAAGCTTGACATTTTAGCTAATGCGTGCTGTGTGTTACAGTTCTTAAAATACAGCTCTCTGTTGACTGAAAATGCTTACACACTTTCAAAGGGCATTATCCCTGTTCCCAAGGGAGCGGCAGCAACGCCACCACGCGGGAGTAGGGACCGTGCTCACGTGCACACCCATCACGCCAGGAGAGCCACCCAGATTAGTCAGCACCACAAAGTGGGGTTTTTTCCATATTAAAATCACCACTGAAATCAGTACATGAAAACATCAAATCTTAAACATTACTCAATGAAATAATTCAAAATCTTCAAAGCAGAAGAGAATCTTGGTTTTAAACATACCATGCCTACAATCTTCATCAGCTCGCCCATAGTTTTTCTGCAAAATAAAAGATACAAGATAAAGTTAAGTAGTTCAAGGCCTCTTAAAACAGAGATTTCATCAAAAGGCTGCAGCTTTGTTTCAAAGTTTAATCATTAATGTTGCAAATGTACTACTCACAGACCAAGGCTAACTCATGTGCTGAGGATTACGCAATCCTTTCCAAGTAAACCTCACCGCATACTTCCCTAGCCACATACTCCCTGTTTCTCACCTCCTCTAACCTCAAGTCACCAGAACCCTCTACCCCATCCTCATTCTCAGCTCCTCACCCTGCTGAGTGAACGGCTGTCCTGCAGAGACTGTCCATGAGGGTCACCACCCTGGCTGCTTACTTCCTGCCCCCCTCTGCCTCCCACCTGTCCCAGGTAGAACCAGGCCTACCACCCGAGCAGATATGCTCCACGGCCTACTCAAGAACATCACTCTGGCAAGCCTCTTCTATTTCTCATACATCATTAATTTTTTGTTTTCTTTCAGTTTAGTCCTATAAACAAACAAGCTCTTATTTCTCTCTTCTGAAAAAATCCTTTTCTTGACTTCACTTCTCCCACTAGTTTCCATTCCTTTTTGTGTGAGTGTGTGCTTCAGTGGGGCAAAGCTCCTCAAGAACTGTCTGTATCATGTACTCAAATCCCTTCCATCTGACTTTGTTTTTTTTTTTTTTCTGACTTTCTCTTAAACTCTTTTTTATCAAGCTTTCACTCCCCACACCATGTAAATCACCAGTGGCTGCCACCAGTCAGATATATTTACATGCACCCATTTAGATACACTGTCATTTTTTGTCAATTCTCAATTCTCCCCGTCTATTCCAGCAATGGACATGCTGAACATCTGCTCACTTGGACAGGTTCTCCTCCTTTGGCTCCCAGGACACCCTGCTCTCATGGTTTTCCTTAGCCTCGTGGGTTGCTCTTCAGGATGCTTTGCTTCTTCTCCCCAACTCTTAAACCAGTGCCGTAAGACCAAGTCCTCAGTCATCTCCTCCTCTCTGTCTACACTCACTCCCTAGTGATCTAACCCAGGCCTGAGGCTCTTATCACCCACAGACCACAGGCTCTGGAAGTAACATCTGCAGCCCCGACGTCACACATGCACATCCAGCTGCTTACTCCGCATCTCTGGCTGGGTATCTGAGTGTCATCTCAAACTCATTGTGTCCAAAACGAACTCTTTCCTATAAAACCTGCTCCCCATCCACAGAACCTCATCTCAGTGGAAGGCAGCTCCACTCTTCCAAATGCTCAGACAGGAAAAGTCAAAGTAAGTGAACTACGGCTGCTCTAGACCTCTCACTCTCTGCCTTCCACACACTAGGGAACCTGCTCCACTCTACCTTCAAATTATAGCCAGAACCAAGCCACTTCTCACCACCTCCATGGTTACCATTTTGATCTAAGCCACTTCATCTCTGGCCTCAGTTCAGTTCAGTTCAGTCACTCAGTCGTGTCCGACTCTTTGCGACTCCATGAACCGCAGCACGCCAGGCCTCCCTGTCCATCACCAACTCCTGGAGTCCACTCAAACCCATGTCCATTGAGTCGGTGATGCCATCCAGCCATCTCACCCTCTGTCGTCCCCTTCTCCTCCTGCCCTCAATCTTTCCCAGCATCAGGGTCTTTCAAATGAGTCAGCTCTTCGCATCAGGTGGCCAAAGTACTGGAGTTTCAGCCTCAACATCAGTCCTTCCAATGAACACCCAGGACTGATCTCCTTTAGGATGGACTGGTTGGATCTCCTTGCAGTCCAAAGGACTCTCAAGAGTCTTCTGCAACACCACAGTTCAGAAGCATCAATTCTTCGGTGCTCAGCTTTGTTTACAGTCCAACTCTCACATCCACACATGACCACTGGAGAAACCATAGCCTTGACTAGACAGACCTTTGTTGACAAAATAAGGTCTCTGCTTTTTAATATGCTGTCTAGGTTGGTCATAACTTTCCTTCCAAGGAGTAAGCATCTTTTAATCTCTGGCCTAGATTATTCTAATAGCTTCCACACTAGTCTCTTTGCATCTACTCTTAACCCCTACACTTTAAACTCTATTCTCAACAGAGACCAAATAATTCCTATTATATCAGATCACGCCACGGCCCTGCTCAAAATCCCACAAGAGTGCTCTGCCTCAAGCAGAACAGAAACCAGACCTCACAGTGAGCTGGAGACCCCACAGGGTCTGGCCACGCCGCTGCACTCCCTCACGGTGTGCTTTACTCCCACACTGTGGACTCCAGGGCTGTCCCTCAAATGCAGCGGGCATGCTCCTGCCTGAGGAAGTCTGTACTGATAGCTCCCTCTGCCTGTAACTTAAAAATTGCAACCCTACCCCTACCCCTAGAAACTTTCAATTTTATGTCTTTTCTCATGCAAACTGTTACCTTCTAACAATCCAAAGTGTTCATTTACTCATAATGCGTATTCTTTATTGCCTGCCCCTCCACAATACTAGAAACAGTACTACGAAGGAGGAATCTCTCTTCTTCACCAACAGAAAACAAATACCTAAGGACAGTGTCCACCACATAGTATGCACTCAATAAATATTTGTTGAACTGAGCGGACAGCAAAAATGCTATACAACAGTAAAACTTGCAGGTCTTAAAAACACAGTTGCTTGCCATCAAAGATATTCAGCAATCCCTAGCCACTTCACACAGCTCCTCAGCCCAGAATTCGGTGACTCGCAGAGGCAACGACCACCAACAGTCCCCACTCAAAGAAAAAGGTCATTTAACATGGTTCACCATTGGCTCATTGACAGTGTCTACTCACCAGCTGCAAAAAGGAGGCAATTCTATAAAGAAGACTCTCGATCTTGATGCTCTCTATCTCCAGCGGACAGGGCCCCGTAAAGTCAGCCACGGAGTACTGGCCGAGAGAAAGGAGGGCCTCTGTGCAGTGCTGGAGGGCCATCTCATAGTCCTGCCTCTTCAGCGACTCACATGCTTGTTCACATGACTTCTCAGCTCTTCTGTCTTCCATGACTCAGGGACAAGAATCCTAAAGACATGGAGAAAGAGCAAGAGGTTTCAAAAACCTATTAATTATAAATTCTAGCCCCACTCCTATCTCAGCTGGCTTAATTATCTATCTGAACAGTTACTCCCAACCAGCCTTTTGATCAAGGTCACAGCTGAGCAGCAGCTAATGATGCTACAAAATCTACACTTCCCAATTCAGGACCACACTACCAACAATGCATCAGATTTACAAGTGAGGCAAATTTATGAATGAAGCACGATGCTGAGTATTACAAAGCACAGCAAGCCATGAGGCCCCTCTTTTCTTTTATAACCACAAAGTGGAGAAATGCTTCCTATGCGACCTCCAACTTTCAGTCTAATAATTCTGCAACTAAGGCTACAGAGAATCAAAGTCAGTATCGTGTGGGATTTTTGCCCACCAATACAAAAAATTTCACAAATAAAAAAGCTGGAATCAGAAACCAAAATTCGAATCCAAATCCACTGACTCCTACAATCCGCTTCTGATCTACAAAAAGAGCTTATTGTCACATTAAGCTGTTTGACCACCCAGTATCCATCCACCCCCTTTTCTGGTAATAAAAGCCCATGATTCCCCTCTGAGTCTTTACCTCTCCCCTGCTCTGAGGAAATGTGGCCCCTGAAGAGAAGGCTCCACCAAAAAAAGAAAAGAAAAGGGGGGGGGGGAGGGGGGGAAACAAAAACCAAGGGGTGTCATGTGACCAGAACTGGCCAATCCGAGTCTCATAGCCCCAAACTCAGGGACTGATTGGCTCAAGGTCAGACATGTGACCCCCATAAGAACCAATGAGACATCATGAGACTTTTGCTGAGGCTTCTGGGAAATAGGCTGGTGCTCTTTCCCGCTGAATCTAAACTCTGGGCGGCTACAGAGGGGGTGGATATGGTGCAGTCATTTTTATATAAGCAATGCCAACAACTGAAGTCCACCCAGGAAAAGGCAGAGCTGAGTCACAGGGAGAACCTGAGCCTCGACAACTTCACTTGAGTCCCGAATCCAGCCTGCTGGGCCTGGACTTTGTAGTCACGTGAGCCTAATTCAAATTTCTCTCTGGACTAAGCCAGTTTTGGTGCTATTTCAGGCAGCGGGAAGCTAATTGATGTGTATGTGCATATTTGATTAGTACCTCACAGGATGCGAAAAATAAACTGATAGTTCTCTTACAAAACAGTGTATATATACATGATAATTGCTAACAATTAGGCCACAATTACTGATTAATAATAAAAAGTATAAAGAGAAAAATGTGGGCATTTTAATAATAACTAGTATAAAGAGAAAAAATGGAAGAAAAATGACTTAGTATCTTGACTATTGAAAATATTCCAAAACATGTTTAAATAATTTTATCATAAAGCTATTTCAGCAATAATAATAAAAGTAATAGCAAGAGCCATTTGCTGAACGCATGCTGTGCCAGACGCTGCTGAGATACATAATGTATATTGTGTCATCTCATTTCCTCATAATGACCTTACAAGGTGGTGGTGTTATCATTCCCACTTACAGATAAGGAAATTGAAGCACAGAGAAGTGAAGTTGCTCACCCACAGTTATAATGTACATAAAGGGCAGGATTCAAATCCAGACATTCTGATGTGGCTCACACTTTTAGCTAGGACACTGACTGTGAGTTCTAATGATGTTCCAGTGGAGCAGAAACTGAAGACACTCCCAAAAGCATCAATTGTGAATATAATATATCACTACTTTAACCCTGGAACAGTCTTAAGGACTAATTCCTATATAGTTCTGCATTATGACCAGCTAGTGATTACCATTTTTTATAAAAACTGTGAAGACCTTCACCAACCTAAACCAATCGCATCCTTTTGTTAAGCAAAAGTTCTAGATGGTCCCCAAACTAAGGAATATATTAATTAATTAGCACCACTTTTCCAGAAAATGATAAAATTCACACCTTCCCCGAAAGTCAACTTTATGAGAACATTCCCATCACTAAGTTGCTTTTTACCACTTTCATAGAAGTTTATTTAAAAAATTGTTTTCCATTTCAGTATAATACAAAAAAAAAAAGCATGAAATGGACTTTATCAAAATTAAACATTTTTGCTCTTTGAAAAATGCTATTATTAAAAGAATGAAAAAGAATGAGAAGCAAAGCTAAAGACTGAGAGAAAACCAATTGCAAATTACTGCAACTGCAGAGAAAACCAATTGCAAATATCTGTAAAAGGATTTGTATCCAAATATACGCAAGAATTCTCAAAACTCAAGAGTAGGAAAACAGCCCAGTGAAAAGCTGGGCAAAAGATTTCAAAAGATACTCCACTAAGAACATATAATGCTGGCAAATAAGCACCTGAAAAGATGTTCAATGGCATCAGTCATTAGAGAAACACAAAACCGTGATTAGACTTTACTATATACCTATTAGAATGCTGCTGCTGCTGCCGCCGCCAAGTCGCTCCAGTCGTGTCCGACTCTGTGCGACCCCACAGACGGCAGCCCACCAGGCTCCCCCGTCCCTGGGACTCTCCAGGCAAGAACACTGGAGTGGGTTGCCATTTCCTTCTCCAATCCAAGAAAGTGAAAAGTGAAAGTGAAGTCGCGCAGTTGTGTCTGACTCTTAGTGACCCCATGGACTGCAGCCTACCAGGCTCCTCTGTCCATGGGATTTTCCAGGCAAGAGTACTGGAGTGGGTTGCCATTGCCTTCTCCGACCTATTAGAATGGCTAAATGAAAAATAATGGTCATATCAGTGACGCAGAATAGCTGGAACTCTCTTACACTGCTAGTAGGAATATAAAATGGTATAGCCACTCTGGGAAGAGGAGTGACAGTTTCTTATAAAATTAAAAATACACTTGGTGTATCATCCAGCAATCCTGCCTCCCTACAGGCAGACACCTTAAAAAAATGAAATCTATGTTTGCACAAAAATCTGTACACAAATGTTTACAGCATCTCTATTCAAAAACGTTAAAAAAAACTGGAAGCAACCCAAATGTCCTTTAATTAGTGATAATAGAAAACTACTCAGTAATAAAAAGGAACAAACCTTCAATTTATGCCATAACTTAGATGAAGCTCAAAGAGTAAAAGAACCCAGTCTAGAAGTTTACATACTTCATGATTCTATTTATATGACATCCTCAAGAAGATAAAACTAAACGGGTGGAGAAAACGTCAGTGGTTGCAGAGATTATAGGATGGGGACAGTTAACTAAAAGGATAACATTAAGGAATTTCAGGGGGTGATAATATTCTGTATTCTGATTGTACTGATGGCTGCACAATTATACATGTTATATTAACAGAACTGTATTACTAAAGGAGAAATTCCATTTTACTGTTTGATTATTTTAAGAAAAAAATGTTATTCATTTTTAAAATATGAGTATCAGTGTCACAATGGACATGGATTTTAAAAACTGCAAAGAGATAAAGAAGGGTAAGCTTGTTAATAAATGGAAAACCTGTACTTTCCCCTGCATACATTTCAGAGGCAAGAGTGTAGCCTCAGAAAGAATTTCTCCGAACAGATCAATGAGTAGTTCACTACGTAAAAAACATATGATACTTTTGAAGAATTCCATCATAGCTAGAAAACTGGTCCAGGACCAAAAGTAAATACTGGAAGAAAAATGAAATCAGCAGTTCACCACAGAGGTGGTAGGCAGAACGGCCTGGACTGCGACATGTTCAGTGACAGCTGATAAGCAGGGTGGTGCTTTATAAGCATCATTCTCATACCAGCGTGGACTTCTTTCTGCGACGGTACAAGGAAAACCAACAGATCACCTTGAAATCAAGTCAAGAAATGTATTAATACCGTTATATTTTTTTAAATATTCAATTATTATCCTTAACTTGACTTTTCTTATTAGTCATGGCCCTCATTTATTTCTAAAAAATTAAATCTTACTTGATTAGAGACAGACTTCAAAAAACAAAAAGGAACTATGGTCAAACAGCAGGGACCAACAGCAGTAACTAAAATCTCTTCACCCTAAACTGAAGGTTACTTCTCTATCTCTGTCTTTTACATTTGTCTCCATTAGGGGAAAAGAATTATCTACCTCATAATTAACTTGGCTGGAATGAATCAGACTGCATTTGTAAAAGTTTTAGAAGACCGATGAGTAGTACTAAACGTTACCATTATTTCCACCTGAACAGAAATTACTAACATCCATGATCAGTCCTTCATTAGACCCCACCTTCTCTTTAATTATTAAACTATATAAATAATAAAAACCATATGAAACCTGAAGAAAAATACAATAAAATACATAAGTTTTTTACATAACTAACAAAGTTTAAACAAAAGAAGTACTATAAAAAAATTAGAGATTCATTTTTTTAAGTCTGTAATTTGCGTTTTGTCTGCCTCACACATTATTTTCCCTGTGGAAAACCCAATTATTATCCTGAAAACAAGACTGTTTTAGAAAGTAACTGTCCTGTGACGAAAGAAAAGCCAGGCGGATCCAGTATTAAGGGACCCACCGCAGAGCGTGCCTCCTCCTCCCCGCTGGGCAGCAGAGCAGGGGGAGACCTTGGGCCAGTAAAGTGTGTGCTGTTTCCTCGGGGGTGAGACAGACAGGGGTCAGGACGCAGCCTCTAAAACGACAGACCCAAGCTCACCAAATAACCAGGCCACTCACAGTCTGACTACAACAGAACCTTCCCGCCGTTCTCCGCACACACGCCCCAAGCACAGTCCGGCCTGAGTCTCTGCCAACGCCTTTGCTCGACACAAACACCCTTCCCTCCTTTCTGTGGACCTAAATCCTGCCCAGCTTTAAATGCACACTTCAAGGTCTATTTCCCTAACAATGATCCTCCCAAAACCAAAATTACTTCCTATAGGATGGTCTTCCTAAAAGGAGTACATCAAGGCTGTATATTGTCACCCTGCTTATTTAACTTACATGCGGAGTAGATCATGAGAAATGCTGGGCTGGATGAAGCACAAGCTGGAATCAAGATTGCCGGGAGAAATATCAATAACCTCAGATATGCAGATAACACCACCCTTATGGCAGAAAGTGAAGAACTAAAGAGCCTCTTGATGAAAGTGGAAGAGGAGAGTCAAAAAGTTGGCTTAAAGCTCAACATTCAGAAAACAAAGATCATGGCATCCGGTCCCATCACTTCATGGCAAATAGATGGGGAAACAGTGGAAACAGTGTCAGACTTTATTTTTTTGGGCTCCAAAATCACTGCAGATGGTGATTGCAGCCATGAGATTTTTTAAAAGACGCTTACTCCTTGGGAGAAAAGTTATGACCAACCTAGACAGCATGTTAAAAAGCAGAGATGTTACTTTGCCAACAAAGGTCCGTCTAGTAGAGGCTATGGTTTTTCCAGTAGTCATGTATGGATGTGAGAGTTGGATTATAAAGAAAGTTGAGAGCCGAAGAATTGATGCTTTTCAACTGTGGTGCTGGAGAAGACTCTTGAGAGTCTCTTGGACTGCAAGGAGATCCAACCAGTCAATCCTAAAGAAAATTAGTCCTGAATATTCACTGGAAGGACTGATGTTGAAGCTGAAACTCCAATACTTTGGCCACCTAATGCAAACAGCTGACTCATTTCAAAAGACCCTGATGCTGGGAAAGATTGAGGGTGGGAGAAGAAGGGGACGACAGAGGATGAGATGGCTGGATGGCATCACTGACTCAATGGACATGAGTCTGAGTAAACTCCGGGAGCTGGTGATGGACAGGGAGGCCTGGCGTGCTGCAGTCCATGGAGTCGCAAAGAGTCGGACACAACTGAGCGACTGAACTGAACTGAACTGAACAGATGGTCTCCCTCTTAATCATCAGTATCCTGGATGCCTTATCTGACCAACACAACTATCTTAGAAATAGGAGTCCTGTTTTATATCATCTATATTCCCATGACAACCATCCTATTCACTAAAACCATTCAATAAATACTTTAATTGAGTTTCCAAAAGAGTTGACCTAAGGTAACCTAAATGCCAAGCATTCCAAGAATTGTCCTGAACCAAACTCAATTCTCATTCAAACAGCAGTGCCATAGAGAGGGATGTATTCTCTTTAAGTGCACTTGCTTTTATCCAAAACTAGAATCTGTGATGAATCTATGGGATACACAGACAGAATATTCTGTGAAGTAAAAAAGCTTTATTCATTGTACTGTGCCTAATATTCAGCCAGACTTGCATTTCTGTCTAAAACTTATAAATCACTGAGTTTGCAAGAAGTATTAGAAGAGTACGCCTACTGAGAAGAAAACTGAAAGCCAAGGTCATCAATCATGTTCTAATTTGAATAATCTCTTTCATAAAGAGGCAAATTCTAATTTCCAGAATGAATGAAATTTAATATAGCAAAGCAAAATGCTTTAAATACATAAAATAATATCCTGATGGACAGTCTACTATCTGTTTTAGTAACTTAAATTATAAAAAAAGAAACTCTAAATTTAAGAAAAGTTACATCACGAGCTAAAATTAAGACTTTTTTTCCATCCATCACTTTGACTTTTCCTAACTCATTTTTGAGGACTGTCAGCAGTTCTGGATCAGTAATTCCAAATTATTTCTTGAAGACTTTGAGCCTCCTCCGAAATCATTTAACATGCTTACTAATCAATAAAGACATGAAAAAACAAAAACCCATATTTATAAAGCAAGTAAATTATATTAAAAGGCTGACTTTGCGAAAAGGTTGCTGCTTGCCAAGAGAATTTTATTATAAAACATTTTCTGTCATTTGTATTTCTTCATTTCCCTTCCAGATTATCTGTGTAGCCTTGCAAACACATAATGATCCAAAACAGCTGAGCTTTAGTAATTAAACACAAACCAACCTAAGAGAGCCAACTGCACAATTAAAACAAAAGGGTACCACAACAATGACCACCATCATCCCTCTTAAAGGCTATCTTCAAATTACCAACAGTCTACGTTCTAGAACTATAATTTCAAAATAAATGTTTGAAATTCAGGGCAGTGTTTTACAGAAACTAAGACCAGGGGTTACTTGAAAGATGTGAAATAACAAAAGCATATTATAAAACAGTGTCTACAGTGAGTCCCATTTTATAAGTAAAAACTGGCAGAGTATAAAGTAACAGTCTATATCCTGGGGCGATACCTATATATCTATAGAGAGATAATATATATAGAGAGAGAATATATATAGAGAGATACCTGTATATATCATTTTATCTATATAGAGAGAGAATATTTTATATAAAAAGTCCAGAGAGAGAGAGAGATGAAACAAAATATTAAAAGTAAATATCTCCTTCCCCAAAGTTTTAACTCCAGTCTAATCATGGGGAGAACATCAGATAAATCCAAATTGAGGGACATTCCATGAAACACCTGAACCAGGACTCTTCAAAATTGTCTTTAAAAAAAAAGAAAAATCTGAGAAACTGTCAGAGCCCACAGGACATGACGACAACATCCAGTGTGGATGCTGGGCAGGAATCGGGCTTTTTGGGAAAATGAGAAATTCAAATAAAGTCTGGAAGTTTGCTAAGACTAATTTTCCAATGATGATTTCTTAGATTTGACAAATGTATCTTAAAAATGTAAGATATTAACAATGGCAGGTCAAGAATATGTGAGAACTCTCACCTACTGTGACAACTTTCTCTAAGTCTACAGTTATTCCAGTATTAAAAGTAGGTATCTCTGAGTGGTAGATGACAGAGTTTTAAAAATTCATTTGCATTTCCTAATTTTTTAACAAGCAACATGCTTATTAATTCCCTGATAGCTCAGTTGGTAAAGAATCCGCCTGCAATGCAGGAGACACTGGCTCACTTCTTGCGTTGGGAAGATCTACTGGAGAAGGGAGAGGCCACCCACTCCAGTGTTCTGGCCTGGAGAGTTCCATGGACTGTCCAGTCCGTGGGGTCACAAAGATCTGACACAACTGAACGACTTTCACTCTAAATGCTTAGTTATCTGAAAGGCAAAAAGGGGAGAAGACAGCTATTCTAGATCAAGAGAAATTAAAGAGATAAAAATAAAATATATTGGGGAAAAATGGGAAAAATTATATATGGACTTGATATCTGGCAGGTTAACCGTTAGTAGTACTGAATTATTTTCTTAGGTGTGATAATGGTATTGTATCTATAAAGAAAAATGCCCTCCTTCTTAGGAGACACCTGTTGAAGTGTGAATGAAATGCCATCTAAGATATCTGCCACTTACCTTCAGCTGGCTCAGAAGAAAAAAAATTCTATTCAACAGAGAAAGAGAGAAGGCAAATCTTGATATAAGGCAAAGAACTGGGTATTGATTATACTATTCTTACAACTTTGCTCTAGGCCTAAAGATTGTCATAATACAAATTAAACTAAATTTTCTTTAACTTAAAAAAATGATCCAAAACCCAAACTAGGCCAGAAGTTATAATTTTCTCATAAATATAAAATATAAAGTATTTTATAGTTTAATTCATCTTTTCCAAAAAAAAAAAAAAAAGATTGAAAAGGAATGGCTTATTTTACATATTAAGAAATTATAGCTAACACCCAGAAATAATATTTACGTTTCCTTCCAATTAATACTGAATATAGTCATTTTATCATCGGAGCAGTTTATATTGATCTTGGGCTCATTAATTTCTAACTTACCTAGTTTTTTAAAAAGAAGCCTGTTTATTTGAATTCCATTCCCTCATCCCTTAAAGAAGCTGGAAAGATGATGAAATAACTCAGAAGACACAGTTGCAAACTGTAAAAGAAGCCTAGGAAGTAGTCACTGGTTCAACAGAAGAGCAGATCTCTTACAAAGCTGTATTCCATGAACCTTGGGTCAGACATAGCTCACTCTGACCCTAAGACTCACTATGGACCCATCTACCCAAAACGCCTTTCTCAGAGGGGAGAGAGGTGGGAACGCTGACACAGGAGAGCACTCTCTCCTGTCTGCAGCCAACTGAACTGGAAGTCTTCACACTGTCTCTAGTCCTGGAATCCTGCGATTCTGCATGTTGCTGTTGTTTCGCTGCTCGGTCTCAGCTCTTGTGTTCAACTCTTTGCGGCCCCATGGACTGCAGCCTGCCAGGCTCCTCGGGCCATGGGATTTCTCAGGCAAGAATACCGGAGTGGGGTGCCATTTCCTACTCCAGGGGATCCCCAGGGACCGAACCCGTGTCTCTTGTGTCTCCTGCATTGGCAGGCAGATTCTTTTACCACTGAGCCACGAGGGAAGCCCATAATTCTACATAAAATACCTTTAAAACAAGAATACATTATCATTTCATATCCATTAGGAAGGCTACTATCAAAAAAACAGAAAGCAAGTGCTGACAAGCAAGTGGAGAAGTTAGAACGCTTGTACACTGCTGGTGGACATAAAATGGTGTTACTGCTATAGAAAATAGTAAGGGGGGGTTCCTCAAAACATTAAACACAGAATTGCCAATTCCACTTCTGGTATTTCCCGAAGAACTGAAAGTAGGGATTTGAACAGATATGTGTATACCCATGTTCACAGCAGCATTATTCACAGTAAGCCAAAAGGTGGAAGCAACCCAAGTGTCTATCAAAAGTTGGATGGATTTTTTAAAATGTATTTACATACAACAGTATTGTGTGTGTGCATGCTAAGTCACTTCAGTCGTGTCTGACTCTATGCAACCCTATGGACCACAGCCCACAAGGCTCCTTTGTCCATGGGATTCTCCAGGCAAGAGTACCGGAGTGTAGTCTGCCGTGTATTCTTCCAGGGGATCTTTCCAACCCCAGGATCGAACCCACATCTCTTAGGTCTCCTGCATTGGCAGGGGGGTTCTTTACCACCAGCGCCACCTGGGAAGCAAGTAATACAACAGTATTACTTAGTCTTAAAAAGTAAGGAAGTCCTGCCACACGCTACAACATGGATGAACCTCAAAGACGTGCTAAGGGAAATAAGGCAGTCACACGAAGATAAACACGGCCTGAGTGCACTTATAGGAGATCCCCATGGTGTGAATGGGCCTCACTTACAGTCATCACAGAGACAGCAAGGAGAACGATGCCTGCCAGGAGGCAGCGAGGAACGGAGAGTTCGTGTTTAATGAGTAGAGAACTTCAAGTTCGAACGATGACAAAGTTCTGAGATGGAGTGGACGGTGGCGACGGCTGCACAACAAGGTGAAAGCACTTAATGCCACTGAATTGCATCTGCGGCTGCTGCTGCTGCTAAGTCGCTTCAGTTGTGTCCGACTCTGTGCGACCCCAGAGACGGCAGCCCACCAGGCTCCTGCGTCCCTGGGACTGGAGTGGGTTGCCATTGCCTTGTAAAATGATCTAAAATAAATGTTATGTTTCGTATATTTTACCAGAATTAAAAAAAGAAAAAAAAAACCTCAAGTATGCAAGTCATGATACCCTCCTACCCTCCTTAAAAGCAGTGAGGCCCATGTCCTAATCCTGGTGCAAACTGAAGGGATGTGCACTGCCCATTTCCCAACCTCCCTGCCCACGGAGGAGGACTGAGAGCTGGCAGAGCCATGGCCAGAGACGGGAAACAGGTCCTGATATTAGTCCCACTGAACAAACTTAGGAAAGTCAAAACACAGGGCAAGGCCCAGGATGGCTGACAGAGGCAGACTAGGGAGGAGAAGGCAAAGGCAGAAGGCAGGAAATCCTTCAGAATGTGGGCAGCTGACGAGACTGGGAAGGGAGACTGTGAGGAAAAGGAGGGTCAGAGAACAGGCAAGTCAGAGAAGGGAATTTCCTCAAGATAAGGAGAGAGAGAGGAGTAAGAGAAAAAAGGAAGAAGGACTGTAAACAAGGAGATTCATTCAAGAAGAGATTCTCCCCAAGTACCAGCAGAAAAATGACTTCCTTCCACTGACTTGGCCATCTGAATCTAAAGAATCCGAGAAAGCTGGTGAAGCCTATAAAAAGTTAGGGAGAAAACGACTTCCCTATGTAAGAATACTAATATACCCCCATCCACAGAGAACTATGTACTGCCATTTTTTTCATCTGTGTTTGTGTTTTCATTTCAATTTCAATCTGGGCCTACCTTTTTTATTTGTATCAAACACTAGTATGCCATGAATGAGCTGAAGAGTTCTAAAGCACAGGGTAAGAGTAAAGGCTTGAAGCCAGATCTGCCAGCATTTGAGTCATGGCACTGTGACCTGAGGCTATCTGCCTAAAAATCTGCTTCCATCTCCAAATCTGCAAAATAGGAATAATAACAGTCTACACCTCACAGTTGCTGTAAGAATAAAATAGGGTGAAATATGAAAGCACTTAGAACAGAGTCTGGCCCACACTAAGCACTATTAAGGTATGAGCCTCCTATTATCCTCTGGGCCTAGAACATGAGCTCCAGGAGAGCTGCAGTTTTGTCTGTTTTGTTCACTGTTGAAGCCTCAGGTGCTTCACGTAAGTATTTATTGAATAAAAATGTATTGGATAATATAAATTTCATTCCAGCAACATAGAAGCCCAAAGGAACAGCACTACCTTTTTGTTATTATGGACAACTAAATCTGTATCACACTTGAGCCTCCAAGTTCACAGATGGTTTCTATGTGTCTCATCTCAAGTGATTCTGTGAAGCTGGCATTATTATCTCCGTCTCACAGAGAACGTAATACTCAGAAGATGTAAGTGATTTGCCCAAGGAATTCTGGCAATTAATCCCACTTCTGTTCACTACAGACCCCCACTCAGAAAGCTCAGCACACACCCTGCTAAACTGCTCAGCTCCCCTTGCCTGCAAATACACACAACCCAAGTGCACCAAGACACTGTATCCCATTTGCTTCAGTACAACTGATGGAAACAGGTGAAACAAGATTAATAACTACTGAAGCTGGCTTAATAGGTACAGTGAGATTGACTATACCCTACTTCCGTGTGTCTGAAATTGTCCATAGTAAAAAAAAGAAAGTAAATAATAAACTCTTTACTCCCAACATAAACTCTGCCACTTCTAACTTTCTATTGAGCATACCACAGCAGAGAACCTTCTCTGTATGAGGCAGTGAAGAGAAAGCTAGACTGGGAATCAGGACGCTTCATTCTTCACTCTGATTTAACTATGAGACCTCACTGATTCCTCTAGCTCCTCTGGGCCCTAAACTCATCTGTTCCTTCCAGGGTTAAAATACTCATTTCGGCTTCTGACTAGTTCCTTAAACTCAACACACAAAATGAAACTTGTCTTTTCTCTATTCTGAACCCCTAAGACCAGTTCTCCCATATTCCTGATGTCTTCCAGCTATCCAGCCATAAAAACCTCCGCCTCATCTCTGACTTGAGACACAGAACTGATGGTTCCCCTCCCTCCTACCTCATCAGCACCGCATCTCTCTGCTTAACCTCCAAGGTATCTCTCGACTCCATCACCTCCTTTCATTCTCAGGGACACCAATTCAGGCAGTCACCCCTGTCTTGGGCTATCACCACGGACCTAACTAAAAGCCCCAGTGCCAATCCCTCACGTTCATTCTCCTACACCCAGTCCCGACCTCTCAAAAGCATCCCCTTCCACACACTCCTTCAGGTAACCAGAGTCCAGGAAACCGGGATAACGCGGTTTCCGGACGCGGCCTCGCGTCCGGCCCCGCGGCTCCGCCGCTGCTCGGGCTGTCCATCGCTCCGGAATGCCCTCCTCTTTCCACGGCCTCCCGCGTTCACGCGGGTGCCGTTTAAAGGCCTCTCTTCAGCTGACGTGCTCCCCGATAGCCCCAAGAGGGGCAGTGTCACCGCTCCACTGAACCCCTCTTACGGCACCCTTCAAGTTCCTACTAGTCCTTTCTGGTGCCCCTCTCTCTCTCCACTAGGGGATTTGCTCCTTGCAAGAGGAAACGATGCTTTGTTCATCTTTGCGTCCCTCTGAACTGAGCCTCCGAAGCACAGCGGCATGCCACCACGAGCACGCGGCTGCGGAAAGCGCTCCCCTCGGGCCTGCAGAGCGCCCTCAGCAGCCCGCGCCCGCGGCTGGTCAGGCCCCGGGCAGCCTCCTCCTCCGCCCGGGACGTGCCCCGCCAGCCTGAGCGGGCCTTGCGGGCCTTGCGCTCCTCGCGTGGTGCACAGCGGGCACCTAACGGTAACTGAGGAGCTGAACCTTAAATAACTCGCCTATTCCCCTTCCCCACTCCTCCCAAGAAAGCTCACCCCTGTTCCCCTTCCCCACTCCTCTCAAGAAAACTCACCATCCAGACCGGGCTCTCTTTAGATATTCTCACTGAACTTGTTCCGATCATGTTTTTAACAACTACCTGTTTATTAGCTGGTTCTCTCTGCCTTACCAACCAGAGCCCCACATCAATAGTTTATTGATTAAAACTGCAAACGATATGAACAAACAATTCACCATGAAGAGACTCAAAGAGAAAAAGTCAACATTCTGGAACTAAGAAGGGCAAGCGCCACTTTACAGTATGAAACAAGGAAGGGCTTATAAAGAGAAAATGTATTTCTATCCAGTTTTGGTCAAAGGGGTAAATCTGTGTATCTGTTACTAGCACAAACCGGTGTAACACTCTTGAGAAACAGTACCACGATATATACTGGGTTGGCCTAAACGTTTGCTTGGGTTTTTCCATAAAATCCAGAACGAACTTTATCGCCAACCCAACATCAAAAGCCATAAAATCATTCATATCATTTAACACAACAATACATTCTGAAATTTATCCTAGAGATATAATTAGGTAGAAAAAAATATATCTACAACAACGTAGATTAAAGTATTAACTGAAAATCAGCGAGCAAAACAAATATCTAAGATAAAAAGATTAACGTAAATTATTGACAGCATGACTTGATACAATATTTTGCAGCCTCTCAAAGTGTAATCATGTAAATTAAAATTGTGACACCTATAATATGGAAATGTTTCATATCTAGTATATGGGAAAAATACAAATTATGTGCATCATAATTAAAAATGAGTACAGTAAATAGGTATATATATTTTAATGGAATGCCAAAAGGAAAATCAACTGTTTGAGGGTGGTACCTCAAATAGTTAACAATTTACTTAATATTAATTCTTAAATTACTTCATAATATAAGACAAAATTTTACCATACTGAGGAAATTTGACACAGTCTCAAGAAGAGGTCCATGCCTCTCTTCTACTACTCATTTTGGCCTTAACTGAGAGCCCTCATGTACTTGTTTTATCACAACCACCACCCAGACTCCAGCTTTCCAAGGACTAACAAACTAGCTCAACTAGTCTTCTGATCATCCCCAGGAGCCTGTGGACAATGAATCCCGCAAAACGACTGCAACTCAAGAAACAAAGCACCCTACAACTATGCTCCACTTTAGCCACCGACAAGCAGCCAAGCCAGAGTGTAACTACACACCTCAAAAACATAGAGCACTGTCACATTAAGTCTCTGCAGCTAGCATTGAAAATACATCAAAAACTAATTTTAGCGCTGATGTCCCAGAAGGACAATATTAAAGCAGTCTTCTAATTGTTTTTCTGTAGTACAATCATTTTCTAAGTTTACTACTGAATGGCCAAGATACTATAACAGACTAAGAATACTAATTACTGTGAAATAACGCTCAAGACTAAACTGTCTTTCTTAGGATATTTCAGCAAAAAATAAATAATCTGAAAGACTAAAGCCACCATTGTATGGAGGGAACACAACCATCAGAAGAAAAGCTGAACCTGCATTCCACTGATCTGCTCTCAGTACCTAGACCCTCAGAAATGCAGACACGTACAGTCATTCATGACAACACGCACAGAGCAGACAACAGGAGAAACACGCAAGTTAATACTTAACCAGTTCATCAGAGCACAGGGTGATCACCACGCAAGAATGCTGACAGGAAACCGGAAGCACCTCTTAAGATCCCATCTTGTGCAGATAGGTTGGACTCCTGTGTGGTTACTCATTCAAAACAGAAGTGTAAGATTAACCTCCTCACTTCTCTTCAAACACACTGACGAAGAGTCAGGTGGACTGTTCACCATCATCCCATCAGTACCCGAAGCTCCAGGTCCAACTGCTGCGCTAGAGCCCTGCTCACTCCACCCTGTCCCACCTCACTGCTCCTGAGCAGACACTCCTCTAGTTTAAGACTCTTCTCATGCACCATCAAGTTCTTTCTTTCTAAGTAAGGTTCTCCCAAGCCTTACTCACCTGCAGTTCACTGCACTGGGTATTACCCAAATAGCCCATCAGAGCTCTTTATAATTTCTGAAAGAGAGAGAAGGAATCTTTTAATACAGAGCAGAAGACAGGATTGCTGACGTATCAGTTCTAAAGCATTTGTATCCAGTAGTCACAGAAGATGGTCTTTTGGTCCATAGTATTTCAGTAAAATGTAGCATAACCAGCTAGGACCAAAAGTCCTGAGATAAGGGTCCAGAGATAAAAGCTTGCTTGAATGTTGCTATTGATTAGCTGTGTGACCTTGGGCAAGTCACTTGCCTCCTCCAGGCCTCAATTTCCTCGTGCGGAAAACAAGAGAGACTAGAGACAAACCTCAGAGCACATAACATGCAAAGAGCACGCCCCTTCCAAGGCACAACGCCAGCACCACTACTTACTAGTCTTGTGACATTACGTGAATAAATTCACATTTAGCCTAAATTTCCTCTGCAAAGCGGAAATAACAACTATCTTGAAATTGTTCTGAAAACTAAAGGAAAGATAATGAGTTATAACAAGTCTATAGTAAATATACTGTGCGTCTCACCATAAAATTCCACAGATGGTAATTACCAACATTACTCCCAGCCCTAAGGTTACATGAATTCAATTTCCAAATATTTATTTTCTTAGAAGATCAACAAATCAAAACTGTACCAACCTGACAATGCAATGAACAGTTTCAGTGTTTGACTAACAATTCAATGAAAGTTGTCTTACAGTGATGGAAGTGTAAGACTATCAGTATCACTTAACATCACAGGAAACAAGGGCAGAAGCGTCCCCGCACAACATGTGAGCGGGCCCAGTGGCCGTGCCTTCCCCACCCGCTGCTGCTGCCAGGGCACCGCAGCGAAGAGCTCCTCCAGAGGCCGAGTGACACCAACTGCTTCTGCCTCAGGTCAGGGGGCAGGGCCGCAGGTGGCGGAAGGCGGAGAGGCTTTTTTCTTCATCTTGTCTACTTTCTACACTGAAGCTCGGCTCAGGTTTGCTTACTATGGCATGCATCAGTTTTACATAAAAATAAGTAATTTTTTAAACCTATATTATTTACACATATTGCTCACTGATAGGAAGCTCGCCTCACAGGAATATTGTCATACAAGGAGAATATCCACAGAAGAAAGCAAAAAGGCAAATTCAGATGTGCAGAGAACACCTAAAATACGGCATAGAAATGACAAAAATCACAAACATTCACACTTCAGAATGGTTCAGTCAAAAAATATGCCATGCATTCTCTGAAGAACCCAATGATGAATCAGGGGTTTCTAGGGGTCAAAACAAGTTGAACACACCAACTCTGGTTTTACCAGACAACTTCCTGCTCTTGGAGAAACTGACCCAGTACCACTTACATGAGCAAACCAGTTAGTGTGACTGTTTAGTAGTATGTTGAAAAGCTTTCAGTGTGCTTTAGACAACTGGTAGCTTAAAGAAAAATATATATATATATATGTGCACACATATGTATACATATATAGATCTATAGAAATTAAAAATCTTCATGTTACATCTACTATTTATTACTGAAAGAGGAATATTAACTCTGTTAACTTCAGGTTAACTCAGAGGTATTATCCCAGCCACCTCAGAGGTGAGAGACCGCCGAGCCTTATGCTGCCCCTAGCCAGCATTATAGAAATCACCCTGACTACACCCAGTAACTTAAACGGACGTAAGCTGGAGGAGCCACACTCTCCACACATACCATAGTTCCCTCCTAGAAAACATTTCAAAATATCACTCAAAAATCAAGTATTTGCATGTGCACTTATCTAGGTTGACGGGAATAAGCAACTGTAACAACCTGTTCATAGTTTTTAAGTAGCTCCTCTGCCTCTCGTTTGTCAAGTTGATAAACTTGGCCCCAGATGTTCTATGTTAAAACAACAGACAAAGGACCTTATTTCTTGTGCCGGGTGTGTATCTGGAGTCTTAAAATTAGAGTCTGACAGATAATGAGAGGCTTATTTGCATTTGATATCAATGCCATGCCTGCTTCTTAAACAGAGAGCAAAACTGCACGTGTAAGGTCTGGTCTACCTATTCGCAGGGCCCTCCTCAACATTCTTAGCCTTTCGTGAGTATGCTCTATATTCTTAAACTCCACAAGGCACTTTGTAAGTAGGAATGATTTCTCCTGTTATTTTGGCATCACTCCCTTTTCCAGTAAAACACTGGACTGTCCACAAATCGTGTGCAGACTTTAAAACAATCCAGACTGAGTATTTACGGTATCAGAAATAAAACTTCTTGGTAATAATTGCAAAATCCAACTGTACCAGCTGATAGGTACTTACTGACTCCTGAAACCTACAGCCTTCCCTGAAATAGTGTCCTACTCGCCAGCCAAAAGGACAGACTGAAAAAGCTGTGTCTTTATTCATGTCAAAGACACAGACTCTCACTTCATCCAAACTTCTACACTATGGCACTACACTAAAGCATTTGAGAATGCTTTGTGTAAAAACCTGCTTGGTGGCCAAACACCAGCTTCACTTTGAAGTGAATACTAACACTTCACAGGATCTACAGGTGTGAAAATTGTGGAAAACATCTCTGTGGAAAATGTCTTAACACAGTTTAGGCCAAACAACACTAGCCATATAAGATTACCTATTACTAAATATTCCCTTTTGGATTATAAACAAACATCTCCACAGGCCAAAAAGTAGATTAAGTGATTCTTTCCACAAATATGTAAATTTTAAAAAAAAGGTACACATTGGGAGATCTAAGCCATGAATATGCCTCCATTAGTAACGTGAAAATAAATTTTTAAATCCATATTTGCTCTAAGGATAAAAATAAAAAATATATGTGATACACATAAGCACTGTTGAGTTTCAAAACGCATCCACCTGTGGTCTGTGCATTTAGAAAGGGCCTTAGTTTATGTCCACCTTCCTCTCCCAAGTTTTTTTTTTTTTTAAGGCAAAAATGTCAATTGTATGCCTCAAACTTGAAAAAAAATAAAGCACAGCTTATTCTTCTAGACAAGTGATAGAGAGGATTTCAAAATACAAAGGCTATCCAGATGTATTCAAGGGGGGGAAAAAAAAAACTACAGTAACCCATCTACCAAAACTTACATGTTCTCAATAAACCATAGTAAAGTATTTTTATAGACACACACACACACACTGTATAGTACATCTACAATGCCTAAAATTTTTTTAAAAAGTTATTTTTTCAAGTTGAGAAAACTGCTTGTGAAGAATGTAAAATTAGCAAACCAGTCTCCTCCCCAGTACTGTTCATTGACACTATATCAGTGCTGTTCTATAAATCCAAAGACTTATAAGTTGGCTTAAATAAAGCAACACTTTGATTTCACATATTACATGTGACCAGAAAATAATGAAAAGCCAGTCTTCTCCATAATAACCAAAACTCAACAAAACTCAACACTATCATAATTCAAAATAATTATGAGACCAGCATTATTCCATTTTTCAGAAAATAAAAGCAGGATTTGCCTAAAATAATTCTTTCCAATGGAAAGGGTGTACCTGACACAAGACACACAAAACCCACATACACCATCAGTGACACTCAATGTACAGTGAGTGATAAACACAACGACACAGATAAAATTAAGACATTCAATTAAAGTTACACAAGGAAATTTAAATAGGAAAACTATAATTACCCCTGGAAAAGACACTCATCAAGGATGGCTGCAAATAACATTTGGCTCTGGATAAGCTCCACTACCGACGTGTGTGCTGGAGTCCCTGAAAAGTCTGTACACTTGACACAGTCTTCTTTTCCAAATTCAGCCCAGCCTCTACACCCATCTGACAGAGGGACTCATGTGGAAATAAGACAGTCCCATCCAATTACCTAGCTTCAGTCTCACCCTTATGACTTGATTAAAATAAAGAAGGAAAAAAGGTAAATCATTTTTAACTGCAGTCTCACCTTACACATCTCACCAGCACCGTAGTTCTTTAGTGATCAATTACTTCATCCAATTCCTGAGGCAAATAGAAGAGTAAAATGTGTCTATACAACAACAGTGAGAGACAGTATCAGTAGCAGCAAACGTTCTATCAGCGTGACGTGAAAGGGCACCTAAATTTCAAATGGAAAAAGCTACCAAAATGGTACAGTATGCAGCTTTATAAATGAGTCTGTTTGTTTTACTTTAAAATAAAAACATTTCCTCTCTGTGTGATAAAAGAATAGATTATAAAACGCTCTTAAAATCCAACACATAAAAAAGTCATCTCTTACAGACTGGACTTTCAAAAAGAATTAAAAAGAAGAGATAAAGAGGACGAAATCCTTTCATATGAGTTTAAGGGAGTGCAAAATTCAGAACAAGCGAGCCAGGACAACTCTTTACTCCCCAACCCCTCCCCCACACCCAACTCTAGGAATCCACTATGTCTGGAGTTATACATTATTATATTAATGATTTGCCTGAAAAGTGTAAGTGGCGAGGGTGAAGGAACAACAATTCTGAATTTCAAACAAAACCTGAGGATCTCAATCCAAGAAGAATCCTAAAACCCTGATTTCCAAACCGGGCTGGAGGATCCTCAGCAAAGGAGAGGGTGCAGAAAGCTCAAATAATTTGGGGAGAGAGGAATCAAAGTTCCTTAGATGAAACTGCAGTCCTTTAGGTCTAAAAGAGGGCAGTCTTAGAGGAATCTCCGGAAAAGATCGTCTGTTTTTATTTTTGTTGATGTGCTCGTGGGCCAATGAGAATTTCCGAGGAGGGGGCGGAGAATGGGGGGTGGGTAAGAAAGTGAAGCTCAGGAAACAGCCCCCGGCGGGGGAGGCAGGGGCCCCCGGCCCACTCTTCCCGGCCCCCACCCCCACGCGGGCAGAAGGCGGATCCCAGAGGGGCAATCGAGCGGGGCGTGGGAGGCCCGCGCGCTCCCCGCCCCAGCGGCGACCCCGCCGAGCGGCGCGAGCCTCCCGGGAGCCCGGCGCGGACGAGCCTGCCGCGGGCCCGCGGCGGGATCCGCGAGGCCTGCTCCGAGGCCTGGGCGGAGGGCGGCGCGGCCCCCGGCGGAGGGGAAGGGGATCGGGAGGGGAAGCGGCTGTAAACAGCCCCAGCGTCCGGGCCTCGCCTCGACGAGCCCCGCTTCCCAGGCCCCGCCGCGGGCCGCCCCGGCCCCCGGCTCGCGCCGGGGCCGCCCCTGCCGGGGCCCGAGGGGCCGGAGGGGAGCCCAGCGCCTCCCCGGAGGGCGCCGGCAGCTCGCGGAGCGGTCCCGGCGGCGGCGAAAGGGGAAGTCAGGACTTACCTGTCATTACTTTCTACGCCATCTTGGATCCACTTGTCAACGTCCCCACAAAGCATTGTGGGTAAGAAAGAGCCTTTAAAGTGACTCCCCTCGGCCCCCGACTCCCGCCTCCGCCGGCGCCGCCCCTCCGGCCGCACCTCCGGCGCGGAAAGTTGCCCGCCGCCGGCCGCGCGGCCCCTCCCCTCCGCCGGCTGTTTGCGTTTAAAATCCGCCCCCATCTTTAAAACGGGGCTCCGGGTCTCTGCGGCCGCCGCCGCTCCCGGCCTCCCTTCCCCCACCCCTCGCGTCCACGCGGGCCCCGGCGACCCCCGGGGCGGGCGGACACCCCAAGTCTGCGTCTGATCGGCCGCGGGCTACCCGCGCCGGCGGCGAGGAGCCGCTCAGATGGGTCTCTGCGCGCTGCTGCGTCGGTTTCGGCCCCGGACCCTCCGGCGGGCTTCTGCTCCCCGGGCCGGGGCCCGAGCGCCGGCGCTGGGCCTCCGCGTACGCGGACGGAAGGTGTGTCCGGCCGCCCAGCGGCCCAGGACCCTGCGGAGGCCGGCTTCGCGGCAGGGGCAGGGGGCACGAGGCGAAAAGCAACTTTTACCCGCTTGCGGCTCCCTTCCGCGGGCTCCTCCCGGCCCGGCACCGCGATCCGCGACCCTCAGACGGAGACCCCTCCCCTAGGAATGTGGCTTCGCTCGGCCGAGTCCGCCCTTCTGCAGTCCGCGCCGCGCGCGAGCTAGGACTTCCCCCTGCAGGTAACGGGGGCGCCGCCTGCGCGCTCGGGCCGGGGCGCAGGGGCGCGACGGGCTCGGGGGAGGGTCCCGGCGCCGGGCTGGGGCGAGAGGGGGAGCGCGCGCCACGGTCCACCTGCCGGGGCCCGGGGGGTGGGGGGCGCTCTGAGTCGCCCGGCCGAGACCCGGGCGAGCGACCCCGCCGCCCACGCCCGCGCCCCGGCTGCTGCCCGAGGGCCCCTCGCGGGGCGGCGAGACGGTCCCCCGCGCCCTCCGCCCGCATTCCGTGGCGCGGGTGGGCCAAGCACCGGCCGGCGCCCTCGCGCAGCGGGCCCCTTGCCCCGGGGAGCGTAGGTCAGTCTGTGGAGCTCTCATTCATTGCCTCTAGGCTGTGCTTTGCAGACTTTGGAGACGCAGATTGCTCCTCCCCACCCCCAAGCAGACTTTTACAAAGAGGTGTCCAAGGGAAAATCCTCCAGGACATCGAGACTTGCGAAATTGTATTCTGTGTGAATGCTGTTGAAAGGCTCTGAAATTAGAAGAATGCACAGGCATTAAACGCCCCGTTCAGTGCACGGGGAGCGCCCGGGTCTTTGGGGTCCACCCGACTTTTCCGCTCCTCCAGACCCTGGGAGAAGCCTCTCTCGAGGAACCTGGACGGTTGCTGACTTGAGCCCTGCCCCCGGGGAATTAAAACTCCACCAGGCAACCGTCCCGGCCAAAAGAGAAGAGTGGGGTGTAGACTCATGAAGAGATTGGCCCGGGGTCAGCAGTGAGGGAGGGAGCGAGGTAATGAGTCACTCCAGGCCGGCCTCCCCTGAGTCACCGCTTCTCTGAGCACCGAAAGAGTTGGGAAACTGGAGCCTGGAGCCAGGTTCTTAGACAATCCAACCCCCACCGTCCCTGCTGCCGGGAGGGGCGTTGACCAGAGGAGCGGAGGCCGCGCTGCTCACGACCCTCTAGCCCCTGCCCCCTGGGAAATGGACTGTCTCTCTGGGCTAGAGAAGTCTCCAAAGACTGCTCTCCACAGGGTAGCCAGTCACTCTTCTGCACCTGGCTACCCACTCCTGTGCACTGATTTATTGCTTGCCCTGTGTTTACCCGGGACGTTTATATGTGTGGTCTGAGTTTCCTATAATTCAGCCCTCAGTAAGCCGAGGGCAACAACTGTGCCTGGACCAACATTTCTTTAGTAGGTACTTTTCTTGGCCCCGTGTGGGCCTGGACCCAGAGAAGAGCGATGTTGGCGACTGTTGCACCCATTCATCCAATCCAAGGTGCATCTGGCCAGTCCTCCTCCAAGACTGTGACCTGAACTAGAAAACCCTACAAACTCCTTTTCCTGCCTCTACTTTGCCCCTGACAGTCTCTTCTCCATCTGACCGACCAACCCAGCGAGGTCTGTGCAATGTTAATTGTATCACCTGACTCCTCAGCTGCCGGGAAGGTGTCCCCAACCCCTTAGAATAAAATCAGATTTCTAACAGCAGCCTAGGAGCTCCTGGGACTGCCCCCTCACCGTGACAGCACGCTGTCCTTCTGTGTCCCCTGCAAGCCTCCCTCCAGCCGGATCCTTGTCCCCCAGATGGGACGATCATCATCTGTTCAGCACTCGGCACAGCTCAGATGGCATCTCCTGGGAGAGACTTTTCATGATCCCCTTAACCAGAGCAGGGTTAGAAATGTTCTTGTCTGTCTGTCTGTTGATGGATTGTTAATCTGCCCACGGCCTTGGAGGATGAGCTGCATAGGGGCACAGGCTTTGTTCAGCTTGCTCACTCAGTGCCTCCACCAGGGCCTGGAGCATACAAAAACATTTCAGCAAACATTTGTTGAATGGATGACCAAACCTTTCTGAGAGTGAGGGGTGGTGGTGAGAGTGCAGACGCGTGGAACGAGCAGCTGAAGGTGGGGCGCACCAGAACACTCGGATTATACGCAGCTGGAGGCAGGCAGGCAGGATTGGAGTTGAGGAACACAGGCTCCTTGACCACCATTAATGGGACTCCATTCTGAGTCTAATCTGAAGAAGGACAGCTTCGGATAACTCCCCAGTCACCCCTCTTTGCTTCCTGCGTGTTTTCAGCCCCGCCCTGCAAAGGCTGCGTCTTCTTCCGTGCAGCCCTGCAGCTCAGCCCTTGGGTCTCTCTTACTTAGCTACACCGCCTCCCCTTCTCATCCAGTCTGTGCTGTGCGAAGTTGCTTCAGTCGTGTCTGACTCTGCGGACTATACCCCCGAGGCTCCTCTGTCCATGGAATTCTCCAGGCAGGAATACTGGAGTGGGTTGCCATGCCCTCCTCCAGAGAACAGTCCTGACCCAGGGATCACACCCATGTCTTGTATGTCTCCTGCATTGGCAGGTGGGTTCTTTACTATTAGCTCCACCTGGGAAGCCCTTCTTCCAGGCTTGAGGCTTTAAATACCATCTTTACCCTGAGAAAGAACTCTAAACCTGTAGTTCAAGGCCAGAGCTTTCTCCTGAGCTTCAGACTCTTAGCCAACAACTTCTTAGCATCCCCACTTGAACCTCTGATAGACTCACACTCACATGTCCAGAGGGGCATTCTTGACCTCCCCCCACAAACGTGCTCCACCATGGTCTTCCCCAGCTCCCCTGTTGTAACTCCACCCTTTAACTGTTCAGGCCACAATCACTCCTGTCTTTCAAACTCCATCTTTAATCAGCCTTATTTATGGTCCAACTTTCACATCCATACATGACTGCTGGAGAAACTGTGCATTTGAGTAGACAGACCTTTGTCGGTAAAGTGATGTCTCAGCTTTTTACTACACTGTCTAGATTTGCCATACCCTTGGAGGAGGCTATGCTAACCCACTCCAGTATTCTTGCCAGGAGAATCCCCATGGACTGAGGAGCCTGGCTGGATACAGTCCGTGGGGTTGCAAAGAGTCAGACATGGCTGAGCAACTAAAGCACAGCACAGGTTTGCCATAGCTTTTCTTCCAAGGAGCAAGGGTCTTTAATTTATTATCACTTATAATAATCTTTATTTTAAAGTCTGCTTTGTCTGATGTGAGTACTGCTACTCCGTCTTTCTTTTGAGTTCCATTCGCATGGAAAATTTTTTCCAGCCCCTCACTTTCACTCTCTATGTGCGCTGGGAAAGATGGAAGGCAGGAGGAGAAGGGGATGACACAGGATGAGATAGCTGTATGGCATGAGTTTGAGCAGACTCCAGGAGATAGTGGAGGACAGAGAAGCCTGGTGTGCTGCAGTCTAGGGGGTCACAAAGAGTTGGACACAACTTAGTGACTGAACAACAACAACCTGTAGTAGTCAGATTCTTAAACAGAAAGCAGAAAGGGTGACTGCCAAGGGGTACGGGGAAAGAAGGATGGGGATTTGTTAACTGGGTGACCAACCTAGATAGCATATGCAAAAGCAGAGACATTACTTTGCCGACTAAGGTCCGTCTGGTCAAGGGTATGGTTTTTCCTGTGGTCGTGTATGGATGTGAGAGTTGGACTGTGAAGAAGGCTGAGCACTGAAGAATTGATGCTTTTGAACTGTGGTGTTGGAGAAGACTCTTGAGAGTCCCTTGGACTGCAAGGAGATCCAACCAGTCCATTCTGAAGGAGATCAGCCCTGGGATTTCTTTGGAAGGAATGATGCTGAAGCTGAAACTCCAGTACTTTGGCCACCTCATGAGAAGAGTTGACTCATTGGAAAAGACTGTGATGCTGGGAGGGATTGGGGGCGGGAGGAGAAGGGGACGACCGAGGATGAGATGGCTGGATGGCATCACGGACTCGATGGACGTGAGTCTGAGTGAACTCCGGGAGTGGGTGATGGACAGGGAGGCCTGGTGTGCTGCGATTCATGGGGTCCAAAGAGTCGGACACGACTGAGCGACTGGACTGAGCTGAGCTATACAGTAGAGTTTTCAGTTTGGTGAGACAAAAAGACTTCTGGAGATTACAGAACAATGGAAGTGTGCTTAACATTACTGAACGGTACAACTGTAAAATGGTAAATTTGTTATGTAGTGTTTAGCACAACTTTAAAAATTTTTGATGGTTAAGATGGTAAATTCTCTGTGCATTTTACCACAATTTTTAAAAGAAAAACAAAAATGTAGAAAGATAAACCATGCAAAAACGACCAAAAGAAAGTAGGCTTTATGGCAAAAAAAAAAAAAAGCATTGCTAGAAGTGAGGAGGGGCACTCCATGATAAAGGTGTTCATTCACCAAGAAGACGCAGCAATTTCGTATTTGTGTGTGCCTAGCACTCCAGTGCTCTTGCCTGGAAACTCCCATGGACGGAGGAGCCTGGTGGGCTGCGGTCCGTGGGGTCGCACAGAGTCGGACACGACTGAAGCAACTTAGCGGCAGCAGCAGCAGCACACATAGCCTCAACACATATGAGACAAAGGAGAAAGCATGGGCAGAGTTACAAAGAGACAGACCTGCAGATGCCTCGTGAGATGTGTGTGTCAGTAACTGTTCAAAGGAGCAGGTGGAGAATGGTAAGACGCAGATTTAAACAACTGGATAAGCAGACTTGCCCTAAAAGATACATATTATGGACAGAGAGACCCAGAACACGACACCCGCAACCACAGATCCCAGAGCTCTCCCGAGTACACGTGGAATGTTTATGAATATGCTGGGCCATAGAGCAAGTCTCAACAAATTTCAGATGCTCCAAGTCATATAGAGTACATTCTCAGACAGTGATGCCGTTAAGCCAGAAAACAAGAGGAAAAGTAAGCAGAAAATATCTACACATTTGAAGTCTATATATACTCCTGAATAACTGATGGATTTGGAAAATCACAGTGGGAACTGGAAATATGCTGAAAGTTTTGAAACTTACATCCCGTAATTAAGATGTTGTTCAGTTCAGTTCAGTTCAGTCGCTCAGTCGTGTCCGACTCTTTGCGACCCCATGAATCGCAGCACGCCAGGCCTGCCTGTCCATCACCAACTCCCAGAGTTCACTCAGACTCACGTCCATCGAGTCCGTGATGCCATCCAGCCATCTCATCCTCGGTCGTCCCCTTCTCCTCCTGCCCCCAGTCCCTCCCAGCATCACAGTCTTTTCCAGTGAGTCAACTCTTCGCATGAGGTGGCCAAAGTACTGGAGCTTCAGCTTTAGCATCATTCCTTCCAAAGAAATCCCAGGGCTGATCTCCTTCAGAATGGACTGGTTGGATCTCCTTGCAGTCCAAGGGACTCTCAAGAGTCTTCTCCAACACCACAGTTCAAACGCATCAATTCGTCGGCGCTCAGCCTTCTTCACAGTCCAACTCTCACATCCGTACATGACCACAGGAAAAATCATAGCCTTGACCAGACGGACCTTTGTTGGCAAAGTAATGTCTCTGCTTTTGAATATGCTATCTAGGTTGCTCATAACTTTTCTTCCAAGGAGTAAGCGTCTTTTAATTTCATGGCTGCAGCCACCATCTGCAGTGATTTTGGAGCCCCCCCAAAATAAAGTCTGACACTGTTTCCACTGTTTCCCCATCTATTTGCCATGAAGTGATGGGACCGGATGCCATGATCTTCGTTTTCTGAATGTTGAGCTTTAAGCCAACTTTTTCACTCTCTTTCACTTTCATCGAGAGGCTTTTTAGTTCCTTAGGGCCATGCTAACTTGGAAAGTTTTTTAAAGCATGTATTAAAAAATAAGCTTGAAATACAAATAAAGTATTTTAAAAGAGTCTGAAAAAGTGTGTGTGTGTGTGTGTATACACACGTATATATATATGCATGCATCACTTTGCTGTATACCTAAAACAATTAAGCACAAAGAATGTGCAAATAAATGGAAATAGTCAAAAGTTAATTGAAAAGTGATAAAATGAATAAACCCCTCATGGGGGACTAATTAAAGCACAAATAGGCAAAACAAAACATTTCTACAGATTTTTCAATCATAAAAAGATAATGAGAATACTATGAACAGCTTTATGACAATAAGTACGAAAATTTGATTGAAATAAACAAGTTTCTTGAAAATACAGTTTTTCCAAACTGGCACAATCAGTCCTACATCTGACTGGTCTTAAATCCTCTATTTTAAATTAAGTCTATAATTTTAACTCTTCCTACTAAGAGAACTCCAGGCCCAGACAGCTTCATCAGTGAGTTCAGTGAGTTATGTTTAAAGAAAATATAGCACCAATCTTATTTTCAAAGACTAGAAAAAGGAAATAATCCCTAACCATTCTATGACAGCCACACTGCCTTGATTCTAAAACCTAGCAAAGACATTACAAAAATATAACAAGCTCCTCTCACTCATAAACTTTAAACAAATGATCAGCAGAATGAATCCAGCAATGTGTAAAGCTGATGTACATCACAACCAAGGTGGAATGTTCAATGAATGTTAGTTTGGTTTGACATTCAAAAATCAGTAAAAGATGTTGAATAAAGTTCAGCACTACTTACGATTTTTTTGATGTAAGTACTAGCAAAGTAGGAATAAAGAGGAATTTTCTGAACTTGATAAATGGCGCACACACACTTCAACAAACACACTAAGTAGTGTACAGACATACGTATCTTACCAAGTAGTGAAATGCTAAACGCTGTCCCTTTGGCTTGACAGCAAGGATGCCTACCCTGACCACTTCCATTCACTATCACAATGGAGCACCAAGCCTGTGCAATAATCCAAAAAAAACAACTGAAAGGTGTAGGTCTGAAATGGAAGAAATGCTGTTTACAGGATAACCTGATACATGTGTTTAAAAATCCACAAATGCACAATGAGAACAAGTGAGGTTAGCAAGGTTGTTAATATTAAAATGTATTTCTACATACTAGTATATCCCATATAAAGCAATAATCAGGTAGAATATAAAAAGTTTAAAAAGAAATCCTATACATGTGCAGCAATGTTAGTAGCAGCACTGTTTGCAATAACCGAGGTATGGGGGATTACTCAGCCGTTACAAACAATGGAGTGTTGCCATCTGCAGCAACATGGATGGCCTAGAGGTGATCATGCTATGTGAGGTAAGTCAGATAAAGAAAATCAGTGTATGATGCAGCTTACATGTGGAGTCTAAAAGAAATAACACTTTTTACAAAACAGAAATAGACTCACAGTCATAGAAAACAAACTTACGGTTACCATACGGGAAGTGGGGAGGGATAAATTAGGGGTATGGGATTAATAGATACACACCTCTATATGTAAAACAGATAAACAGGTATTTACTGTATAGTGCAGGGAACTGTATTTAATATCTTGTAATAACCTGTAGCGGAAAAAGAGTCTGAAAAAGTGTCACATATATATGCATGCATCACTTTGCTGTATACCTAAAACGATCATTGTAAATCATCTGTAGTTCAGTCTTTTTAATTTAAAGGTGATCACACAAAAACAGAGCCTACAACAGTGGCAAAATATTGGCTACAGAAGAATATATGAGTTGAAACATATACCAGAATTCTGTGCAAAACTAACCATTCTGGAAGGGAATGAAGGAAAGCCTAAATAAACTAGAGGGCACCATGTGTGGCAGACAGGGAACTGTCCTCTAGTTGCCCTTCATGAAGGAAGTTTCCATTCAGCCATGCAGGTGTGGCCTGCACGAAGCCTCCAGCTGCAGAGAGCTCCCTTCCCTGGGGCGACACAGGTCCCAGAGCTGCATACAACCAGTGAGAAGCGAGACAGGGGCATCCTTAGGGCCATTTCTACCAAATACAGGGCACCCCCAAATCCTGGGCAACTCCCTGCTGCCTTGACTGGAGCTCTGTGGGGCCGGCATTGCTGTTTGGCCCCTTCCTAAGCCTGATCTTGCTGCCTTCACTTCCTCCCACAAGTGTTGATCCCTCATAAACATTGTGCACCTCAACTCAGCCTCTGAAGACTAACCTGTGACAGCTGACTCAGGAGAGGTCTCAGAGAGCAAGTGATGAGATGGGTTCAGAGGAGGCCCCCCACCCTGGTGGAGGCAGGTGGGTCTCAGGCAGTGCTCTGCACAAGGTGCTGGGCCAGTTGTTCACACTCTGTTGGTGCATAAGGGGGGTGTGCTGGTCACAGTGGAAGCACTGGCAGACGTGGTGGAGGAAGCAGCTGCTGTAGAAATGAGTGGCTTGGACGGCCATTGATGTGCATTGTCCGTGTTCTATGGAAAGATGCCAAAGAGCTGAAAGTGATGAGTAGCTGAAAGCCAGGTGTGAAAACTAGAGGCCTCCCTGGTTGCATGAAGCTCTCACCTCCTGCAGTGACAAGGCAGAGAAAGCTGAGGACCTAGACCATGCGGATTAAGCACCCAGCGAAGGCCGGTCTCATGCCAAGGTCAGGCCCTGGATGGGATGGAGGCAGATGGCCGATGAGGAAGATTTTGACTCCCCAGCTTCCTGTGGACTTCCTGAACCTGGAGAAGTGGCCCATCCCCAAACCCGCTGGAAGAGCCAACACTCCCAACCTTCTGGAACACACCACACAGAAGCCTGCCCCTGAGAAGAGCATAGGTTCCCTCCTGGGTCACTAGGCCTATCACTGGCTGAACTCTCAGTACATAGGATTAGGGACGCTAAGGGATTACATCCCACAGAAGACCTGCAGGCCCTCGCCAGCATCCGGGAACTGAACTCTAAGCGTGCTTGATCAAGGGACCAGAATCTAAAACTGGGTGAAGAAAAGTCTGTTGGCTTGGGAGAGCTCTCTTGAGATGCAGGATCTAACATCTTAAGGATTCCGGGTCAAACTCACTATTAGAAAAGGGGAAGTTCGAGGATCGCCAGGATAGGAGGTGTGGGAAGCAAAAGGCTTCAGGATGAACTGTGCAGACCTGGAAATAACCAGATACATCCCACCTCTTTTGGGGAGAGACATGCCGCCCAGCTGTGGGGAGTGACAGCTTCGAGCCAGCAGCACCTTGGGGCCTGGCTGGGCTGCCGGGTGCCGTTTTGCCTGGGGTCATACTCGGCCCGCCCTGCCCAGGGCAACCTGCGCTGTGACTCACCATGGACATGCAGCCCAACAGAGGACACTCTGACAACAGCAGCTGCCCCAGAGCAGCACACGAGGGCAGCCAGCGCTCCGGTCTGGCTCAGATTGCTTCCTCTGCCCAATTCTGGGGCTTGCCTTTTCCCTCGTAAACTTTTGCCATCCAAATTCCACTAAGCATCCATTTCTGCACCATGACCTGCATACCATACTCCTGGTTTTTAAAGACTCGGAATGTTCAAGAGGTCAGTTCACTGCTAAATGCTCTATAGATTATATGAACCATATCAAAAAATTGACCTTTATGCAATATTTTTTGCACTAAAACACATTTATTTCCAAAGAGTATTTCCCATAGTAAGGTTTTGAAAGTAGGAAGTTAGCAACTGTTCTGTGGGGCTGTATTTAAGGACTGACAGATGTGGAGGAGAAATGCTTTATACACTATGCAATGTGTGTGTGTGTGTGTGTGTGTATTCAGGACAAATGCAAACATTATTTTAAAAAGAATAAAATAGACAAAAGGATACAAACACCATAGAATGGTAAAGCAATTCTGAATGTGTCAGGAAATGCAGAGGGTGAGGAATTATCAAGACACTCTTGAAGAAACAGGAGGTAGGTGGGCTTGCTCTACCAGATATGAAACCAGTATAAAGCTACAGAAGTGACGACAATGTGGTTTGGATACAAATACGTGAATAGAAAACACAGACACAGTTCCTTTTTGAATGCTTGACTTCTGTGAAAGGTGGGACTTTAGACTGTGGAGGACGTCTTTGTCATTGCATGGTGCTAGGACAGTTGGATATCCTTACAGAAAATGGAACCTGACCACCCCACACCATAAACAAAAATTAGCATCAGGTGATTTTATATCTAACTGTGAAGGACAAAACACTAAAAGCTTCTAGAACAGCGCAGCTGAAGAGGACATGGAAATACTCCATGACCTGTACTGTCCAGTGCAGGTAACTGAAGGACTGAATTTATTTCTGTTTAATTAGTTTTCACTTAAATAGCCCCAAGTGGCTGCCAGCAGTTCAGAATTAGAAGATAATATCGAAGACTGTCTTCATGACCTGAGGATGTGAAAGACTTGTTCAGTGGGATACAAAAACCACTAACCAAAAAGAAAAAAAAAATTCGCATTAAAATTAAGAATTTCTGTGCATTTAAAGATACCATGATACACTTCAATAGAAAGAGGCACAAAGGCACATTGCAGTAGGAAGAGAGATTTGCAGCACAAAGGGCTTATCTCCGGATTTATGAACAACTCTCAGATGAAAAAGAAGAAATCCCGAAGAAAAGTGTGTAAAAGACTTCAACAGGCAGCACACCAAAGAGAGTATCCGAATGACCAATTAACATGTTTAAAAGTGTTCAAGCTCACCAGTAATCGGGGATACACAAACTGAAATCGTCATGAATTATTACAGCACACCCAGCAGAACAGCTAAAATCCAATAAAAAATTGACAAGACTAGCGATAAGACTGGAACAAGAGCATCTCTCAGATGGAGTTAGGGAGAGTTTAAATCGGTGTGACCACTTTGAGAATCTGTTTGGCAGCATCTGCTAAATGAACCTGCACTATAATCCACCATCTCACATTAGGAATATGCCTAACAGAAATGTGTGAGCTTGTACAGGAAGACATGTACACGGGTGCTCATAGTGGCACTATTTGTAACAATCAGGAGTTGGGTAGAACCTGTTAGCCACAGCAGGAAAATAATCAAATCATCATATTGTACACCTTGAATGTATACAGTTTAATCTGTCAATTATAACTATAAAAGCTGGGGGAAAGAAGCCACATAAAAGTGTATCCATACAAAAATAAGTAAACTACTCTAAGTTATACAATGGCATGCTATACAGCCATGAAAAAAAATGAAGAACTGTTACATTCAACAGCATGAACAAATCTCACAAAGGATGCTAAGCCTAACACACTTCATTACAAAAGAGTCCGTGCCTTGTAGATCCATTTATACAAAGTTCAAAATGCAAGTAAAACTAAGCTATGGTGTTGAAAGATACACATTTAGCAAGGCGACGATTGCCATAAAATTCAGCTTGAGATCACCTTCACAGGGAGGTGAAAAGCACATGTGGACGCTCTGAGTTGCCTTAGGTGACGTTTTCTAACATGAATCTATAATATGGACTGTTGTCTTAGTCTTTTTAAGCCTCAGTGATGGTGGCGCTAGTAGTAAAGAACCTGCCTGCCAGTGGAGGAGACATAAAAGATGCAGGTTCGATCCCTGGGCCGGGAAGATTCCCTTGGAGGAGGAAATAACAGCCCACTCCGGTATTCTTGCGTGGAGAATCCCATGGACAGAGGAGCCTGGCAGGCTACAGCCCATGGGGTTGCAAAGAGTCAGACACAACTGAGGCAACTTAGTGCACGCCCACAATACTCTGTGAAGGGCCCTAACATTTACCTGCTGGTCCCTGGCCAGACTGGCATCAAGGACAATAATCTGGGGGCGAGTAGTGTCTGGGGGCAAGAGACAGTGAGAGTGGGCACAGGGCGCCAGTCTGCCCTGGGGCAGCAGAAGCAGCCGTGTAACACAAGCAGCGCTGGGCTTTTCCTCCCAGCCCCAGGGAAGGCAGATGGAAGGCGCCATCCTGTACTCTAGTTTCATGGTCCGGTTAGGGGAAGCACACGGATTGAGACCGCCCACCCTGGCCAGGCACCATAGTAACTATTTGCATGAGCTGTTTTACAACAGGAGGTAAGGAACACAGAACTGATAAGCCACCACCAACCAGAAGAGTTCGGGAAAGGTCAAAAGGAGACACCATGTGTCCAACCACCTCCCAGAATCCTTTTCTCTGGCATCCATCTTGGCTGAAGAAGGTGTGCACCACCAGGAAGGACTTGAGTCAGTATGATTAGCTAAAGACAACCTGGAAACTAATCCTATCACCATAAAACCCGAGACTGCAAGCCATGTGACAGAGCTTTCTCCTGGGTTTCCTTACCCTCCTGCTCTCCCCTGGAGGCCCTTTCCAACAAAATCTCTTGCTTTGTCAGCACATGTGTCTCCTCGGACAATTCATTTCCAAGTGTTAGACAAGAGCCCAGTTTCAGGCCCTGGAAGGGGTCCCCCTTCCTGCAGCAGTCCTGTCACTCTTCCCAGCCGTTTGTGGGTGCAGCGCCTGAGCTCATGAAGCAGCCATGTAAGCAGGTACTGGGGCAGGAAGGCGGGGCAGTGACTGGTGGGTGTGGAGTTTTCTTTTGGAGTGCCGGAAATGTTTGAAACCAAACTTGGGGGCTGCACATCATGAAGGCATACTAAATTTGATTAATTTTATGTGAGTTTCATCCCAATTTAAAAACAAATAAAACTCATTGGATAGATTTAACAAACAAAAGACTATATTTTTCTCCTTCCTAACAAAGGCATATATTTCTTTCTGAAAGGAAATAGATTTTTAAAGGATTTCTGGCATCCTCAAAGTTGCCTGCTTGCTTTTCTCAGTTTTTTATAGGTTGTACAAAGCAAGTTTTTTAAGGTGTACCACACGATGACTTAACGTGCATACACATTGTGAAATGATTACAATTAATACGTTCATCACCTTACCTTTTGGGGGAGGAGTGAGAACACTAAAAATCCACTCTCTTAGCTGATTTCGAGTGCTCAGTGCAGTGTTGTTAACTGGAGTTAACATGCTGTAGTTAGATCTTTACAACGTCATCATCTTATAACTGAAAGTTTGTGCCCTTTGACCAACCTCTCCCCATTTCCCCCACTCCCCAGCCCCCGACAACCACCATTCTACTCTCTGGTTCTAGGGGTTTGACTTCTTTAGGTTCCACATGTAAGTGAGATCACAGCGTGGTTGTCTTTCTGTATGCAGCTAGCTTCTCTTCGCATTGTGCCCTCTGGGTGCTTCCGTGTTGTCTTGCCTCTCCGCCCTTTCTCACATCTGCCCTTCCCGTCTCCGCTGGCCAGTCGCGCATATGAGCCGCGCGCAGGCACCTCCGTGGGTCTGCCTTTGGCTCTGGCTTTCTGGCCTCCGGCAGCCTCTCTCGGAGGGCAAGTGCTGCTTTGCTGAGTCTGCATCTCTGCTGGCGGCCCTCACCCTGGTCTTGACAGGAAGCTGGGCTTCCGGGGTCCTGAGTCAGCAGAGTGGAAAGGAAATGAAGGCCACAGAGCAGTCAGAGAGGAAGCTGCCAACCTACAGGCAGAACTGACACTTCTCTGTAGGTCTGGAGGAGAGTCCACTCCTCTGATTCCAAAACACGGCTCCTGAAACACTGGCTCCTGGGTCAGCCAACCCTGAGCAAGCCTTCTGCCTCTCTCTGCAGTCATTTGCCCAGATATAAAGTGAAAATGGCTGTGTGAGGATCTCAGGCGTCAACAGCCATGGCCTGGATAGAAAAAGTCTGCTCAAGGGCTAGCGCTAACTCCTTTCAAAGATTTCTAAGAGGGGAGTTAAAAAAATACCCACCTAGTTTCTTCCTGCCTTTCCTCTCCCATGTTCCGGTTAAGAACTGATACCAAAAGAGCAAACAAACAAACAAAAAACCTGAAACACCCTAGTAACCTATATTTTGGCATTTTGCAGTGGAACCAAGATTTCTTTCATGGGAAAGTGGCACTTAAATAGGATGATGTGTTTAAGGACATTTCCTTCCTAGACCTGCTTGTAACTGGCAATTGTATTTAGGGCCCACAAGTCTAACTCCCCTATTTCTAGTCGTTGAAGGTTCAAAGTGGAGCTTTTTCATATGCACAGACAGCAGGAAGTACCTAGTTCAGTGATGAACTCTCATGTGGCAGCCTGGTCTGTAGAAGCATTAGGATGTACTGGGAAAAGCTTGAACTCAAAGGTGGGTGACCCAGGCTTCAGTTTGGATGAGACCCTGGGCTGATTACTTCGCTTTCCTGCCTGTTAGATAGGCACATTAGATTAAATGGTGTTTAAAGTTCCTTCAGTTCAATAATTAAGGATTCCTAATGTCACCCCTGGAGAAGGCAATGGCACCCCACTCCAGGACTCTTGCCTGGAGAATCCCATGGATGGAGGAGCATGGTAGGCTGCAGTCCACGGGGTCGCTAAGAATCGGGCACGACTGAGCGACTTCCCTTTCACTTTTCCCTTTCATGCATTGGAGAAGGAAATGGCAACCCACTCCAGTGTTCTTGCCTGGAGAATCCCAGGGACAGAGGAGCCTGTTGGGTGCCGTCTATGGAGTCACACAGAGTTGGACACGACTGATGTGACTTAGCAGCAGCAGCAATGTCACCCGCAAAATAAAAAGGAGTCATGAGGGTTTGGGCTAAGAACCAGCCAGGGGAAAAAATTGGCCCTTAAGGTCCTTTTTTTTTTTTTTTTAAAGTGTGTTTTTAAATTACAAGTCGAATTTCACTTTCAGGGGAAAAAACAACCCTTAGGCATTTTCTGTTCTGTTTAGTTTAACTTTAATCTTTCTCCCCAGCAGATATCTCTTCAGTTGAAGGGCTTGGGGGAGGTTTCTCACACTTTCTACCTACAGGCCAGTTTACATACCAGAAGGGACTCGCTGGATTTTATCGAAAGTTGCTGCCAAGAGAGAAGGCATCACTTTAAAGAGACTTGCGTGGATCCCTGGCGCCACTTCTGACACCGCGGGGCTGGTCCAGCATGAGGACGGTGACTCGCGCAGGGCTGAAATGGGTTCCACGCTCATGACCAAGGACTTGGCCTCCTGCCCTGTCATATGTTATGAAACAAGCGTGTGTTGCTCTCAGTGTGTTTGTATCGGACAGGCAGTCTGCAGTGCTTGGGTCTAGACTCGGAGACCCTGGGACCGCCCCCCCCGCCCCCCCCCGCTGCCTCGTCACTTCTTTGGTATCTTGCCCACCCCCCGGCTGTGTTTCTAGAGAACAGTTGAGGCCACACGGGTGTGACGTCCTGGGAGCAGGCGAGGCCCTCGACCGTGGCTTCGAGTTTGGATCTAATTGGTGTTCTGCAAAGCCTGCAAATGCACGCCAGTTTTAGATTTGGGAATTGTCAGCACAGGAAAGGTCCTCCATTGTGAAATTCTCCGGGGCAGGGTGGAGCAGACTTCCATAAAGCAAACTCCAGTCTCCCCAGCCTTCTGTGAAAACATTTGTACCCAAAGAGGAGTCCCTTCCAGCTCTCGGATGCGGTAGTAGAACCATTTTTCTCTAAATGAAGTGCTTTGTTAACCAGCTTGCCTATACCTTCGGAAAGGTCAAGTGCATAATTTGACCTCAGTCCATCTTTTTGCCCCATAGGCTTGGTTGAAACGTCAATATCCCTGCTGATTCTCCTCACAAGGAAGAAGCCTTCCAGTCACTGTGGTGCCCCTGAAGACAGCTGCTCAGGCCTGGATCAAGTTGTCAGGAGTTATTACAGTTCCTACTTGAACAGAGTTGGGTTTCTTTTCAGTGTAGCCTGTTTTATTTTTCTGGCCCTTGTGCTGTGTTCGCTCACACAACTTAGTTGTATAAAGGCTTCTTTGAAGTCAGGAGCGCGTCCAGCACTACAGATGACCACTGGAGGTGGACGATGGCTCCTGAACCCAGACCCAGCTCTGCTTCCCGGAACTCTGCTTACAGATGAGGAAGAGGCCTCAGCCCCAGGGACCACAGAGCCAGCCGCCAGTGGATCCAGCAGCTGGACGTCACCCTCCTGCTCTTCTTGCCCACCCCCCCCGCCCTTGCTCAAGCCCTCTTGTCCTTTCTTCCCGTCTTTCCCTTTGCCCTGCTTCCCGTATCTTCCTTTTTTCCCTATTCAGATGGAGTCACACTCAGTTAAGCAGAGGCCATAGCTATGTTTCCTCTTGCGTCCTGGCGTCCGTGTGGTCGTTTTCATTTTCTTCTCTTTGCCAGCAGCACTTGTCTCCACTTCAACGTCCTCCACCACCTACCCAACAGCCTGTCCTTCATGCCGCCGGGCGGCACCAGCACTGTCCCTGGAGTCACCGTTGCAGGACTTTCCTTACAGGGGACACATCTCACCTGAGAACACGGGCTTGTTACATGTACCGATTACCATTCTCTTCCTGTCTAATTTTTGGATGGAACTTGACAGCCCAGACTGCAATGCACAGCCTCTCTTGAAGCTAGAAGTTGCCTTGGAAAAAAGGATGTTACTGAAACTGTTGTGCAGTGTACAGAAAGTGTCCTTAAATGGGGGTTGTGGATGCCTGTCTTTGTTCTTCCCAGTTTCTGCTGATTAGAATGGAGATGTGCTGTGTGGAGCTTGAGTTTCCAGCTTGGATCAGGAGACCCCAGGCTGCACACATGGGAGGGGTGTGGCAAGACACGGTCTAAACCTCCCTCCAGATCAGCCCTGGACTGACCGCCTGCCCAGTTCTGTTACCCGAGGGAGAAACTAAACTTCTATCACATTTGAGCCATTATTATTTTTTACAGATACATATCCAGAGGTACATTCTAACATACAGAATTTATAAATTCATATCGCACATGTCACATTTATCTGTACACAGCAGAGGATGGGCCTTGCCAAGAGAACAAGTAGAAAGGTAAGATATTCTAATGACTCCAAGTCATTCTGACAAGTTTTCATCTTTACTAGACTCCTTTGGTGTCACAAATGACATCCAATAATGGCTTTAATGATGAAAGACAGAAGATATTTTAACTTTCCTAATCTTTTTTGGGGGGGTGGGGGGCTGGTAATTACAGACTTAGCAGCAACTTGCAAACACAGTGAAAGGAGTTCCATTTAACCTCTACCCGCATTCCCCAAATGCTAACCCTAGCACATTCACGTTATCATTGTTTGTATATCAATTCTTGTCTGAAACATTTGAGAATGAGTTGCAGAGGCACTGCCCCTCTACCCAGGAACACTTTAAGTGGGTATTTCCTAAAAACAAGCGCTTATGTGCAAAGTAACCACAGGAAGACAAGCAAAATTCACCCTCATACAATACTATTAGCTAACCTATAGGCTTTCTTCAGATTTTACCAATTGGCCCAATAATGTCCTTTAACACCCCAAAAGACAAACAAGAGCAAACCCCAAATTATATGTTGCAATCAGTTCTAGTGTCTTCCTAGTCCTTTTCAACCTGCAGAAATTTCTGTCTTGCCCTGTTTTACCTAGCCTTGACATTTTTGAGGAGTCTGTTATTTTATGAAACGTCCCTCCATCTGGGTATTTCTGATGCTTTTCTCACAATTAGATTCATTTTTTTTTGTATTTTTGCGCCAGAATCTTCCAGAAGTACTGCTGTGTGTCTCAGCGTGTCGTTTCATGAGGCGTATACGGAGGCCACTGTCTCATTACTGGGGATGTTGACGGTGATCGTGGGTTGGAATGGTGTCTGCTCTGAAAATTATTATTCTTGTAAAATTATTAGTACCTTTGAAAAAGGCCCTTGGACCCAATTCCAGTATGTGTGTGTGTGTTTAGGCTTCCCACACCAACAGGCAATTCTTAGACACCAGTGGGGTGTCCAAGAATTCAACCCAACTCTGACACTTACTTGGAAATAAAATCAGGCTCATCCCACAAGATGGGCCTCCACTTCAGATGCCAGTCACAAGCCCAGATTATTTTTACCTGTGCTTCTGACAACTGACTACAAATCAGAGGCTCCCACAACCCCTCCTTGGGTTTGATTAAGTTTTTAGAATGGCTCACAGAACTCAGGAAAACTTGTTTGCTCACCAGACTACAAAAAGGGTATTAAAGGATATGAACCAGCCACTAGATGAGATTCACAGCATGAGGTATGGGAAGGGGTCCCTCCACTCACACATCTCCCCGTGTTCACCAGCCCAGAAGCTCCCCAAACCCTCTCCTGTGGGTTTTTTTTGGAGGCTTCCTTAGACACGATTGATTAAATCGTTGGCCATTGGTGATTCACTCCACCTGCAGCCCCCTACCACTGAGACAGGGGTGATACTGAAGTGCCAACCCTCTAATATCATGGTTGGTTTTCCGGGCAGCTGATGCCCACTCTTGGGTGGGATCCAAGAGTCACTTTCCCCAAAGTGTTTTGAGGAGCTGAAGAAAGACCAAATATCATCCCACTTGTCTTATAGCTCAAGAAATCCCAAATATTTGGGGAGCAGGGGCCAGAACTGTAGATGAAGTCCGAATATACGAGAAATAAATTTTTTAATCATCCGAATGATCAAATGCTTATCTCTGTTAAATCATGATGTCACAATCTTGTGGAAAGACACTTTGAGACGGTGTAGTTGCTTAGTCACTAAGTCATGTCCAACCCTGTGACCCCAGGGACTGTAGCTTGCCAAGCTCCTCTGTGGGATCATCCAGACTAGAATACTGGAGCCGGAGAGGCGATGGCACCCACTCCAGGACTCTTGTCTGGAAAATCCCATGGACGGAGGAGCCTGGTGGGCCGCAGTCCATGGCGTCGCTAAGAATCGGGCACGACTGAGCGACTTCACTTTCACTTTTCCCTTTCATGCATTGGAGAAGGAAATGGCAACCCACTCCAGTGTTCTTGCCTGGAGAATCCCGGGGACGGCGGAGCCTGGTGGGCTGCCGTCTATGGGGTCGCACAGAGTCGGACACGACTGGAGCGACTCAGCAGCAGCAGCAGCAGCAGAATGCTGGAGTGGGTTGCCATTCCCTTCACCAGGGGATCTTCCTGGGCCAGGGTTAAACCTGTGTCTCCTGCACAGCAGGTGGACTCCTTGCCATTGAGCCACCTGGGAAACCTGATTGGGCAGGTATCCTGCTAATTCTTCCTTCACCCACTAACTTGAGCTTCCAAGCTTCCATTCCTTGCATGAAGAAAATATTACTTTAATGGCTGCCCAATAGTGATATGATAACACTTTTTCTCTCATATTCTTTCCAAAAGAGGATTGAAATTATTTATTTTAAAAGTTTTTAGTTTATTTAACATGGGTTTGATTCCTGGGTCAGGAGGATCCTCTGAAGAAGGGCATGGCAACCCACTCCTGTATTCTTACTTGGAGAATCTCGTGGACAGAGGAACATGGAGGGCTATAGTCCACGGGGTTGCAGTGAGCTGGACACCACTGAAACGACTTAGCAGAAGCTGCTTTATTGGCATGTGAGGGTTGGAATTTTAAGATGAAAGCAAGAACCCAGGTCACTGTCACAGTGAACACTATAAATAAAAATAACTCACTATTAAGAAATCTCTGGGGGCCCAGAGCACGTGTGTGGCGCCATGCCGGGCCACGGATTCAAAAGTGAACGAGATGCACCCGGATCCTCAGGGAGCACGCTGTTTCCGGCGTAGGGGCAGAAATGTGAGCGCGTATTTTCTGCAGCGCAGCAAGGGCCGTTACAGCTGTAGGAGCAGGTACCCTGTGTGGCAGGGCTGGGTTTCTCCTGAGGAACTTGGAGTGGAATGAGAGCACTTGATTTGCTGTCATAAAGCCACGTTGCACACACTGATTTTTCTGTAGGATAACAAACCCTCTGGAAGGCAAAAACGAGCCCTGTCTATCACTGTGTTGACTGACGAACGTGGGAGCGCAGACAGGGCGAGACTACCGCAGAGGATTATGGGAGCCGCGGGAAAGGAAGAACCAGCTACGGGAAGCGGCCTCCCTGTCCTGAGACCCTCGGAGTCCTAGCCCCCTGTTCGTGGGGGTCTCAGCCCTTTTTATGTCAAACGTGAATACACCCATATTCCCATATTCCATCAGTTGGTGTGTATGCATGTTAGTTTCAGATGAGTTGGTTTTCATTGTCTCGTTGACATAATATTCTATTTTGTCAGCTTTTATTTCAAATCTTTACAGTTTAAACCCAATTCATTTTTTTTTTAGGTCTCAAAAAATATATATCTTTTTGTAGATTCTCGCAAAGCTCCTAGGCCCTAGGAACTGCATCTGAAATAACTGGTCAATTATTTTTAAGTTGCAAGAAGTTTTATTTGTCTCGGAGACAAATATCTCTGAATTAATCAAGCTTCTTTTCAAAAAAACTTTATTGAGATATAGTTTACATACCATAAAATTCACCCATTTAAAGTATAGGATTCAGTGGTCTTCAGTACATTCACAGAGTTGTGTAACCAACACCACTATCTAATTTTAGAGCATTTCATCACTGCAGAAAGAAACCTTGTAGCCACTTGAAGTCACTCCCCACCCTTCCCCCGGTCCCTGGAAACCACCAAACTACTTTTTGTCTCTTTAGATTTGCCTCTTGCGGACATTTCATGTCAACAGAAAACATGTAATGCCAGGCCTTTTACGGCTGTCTTCTTTCACCTCCGCCTAATGCTCCGGTTCCTCCCTGCTGCAGCCTGTCGGAGCTTCATCCCTTTTCACTGTGAGCAGTGCATCAGACTGTGTGGAAATAGCACAGTTTATTTATCCATTCACCAGTTGACAGGCAGTTGGCTCGTGCCCAGTTTTTGGCTATTGTGAACAACACTGCTGTGAACATTTTGTGCAAGTCTTTGTATGGACATTTTCTTAAGAGTGAAATCGCTGTGTCATGTGGGAACATTATGAGAAGTTGCCAAACTGTCCAGGGGTTGCACCATTTTACTTTCCAGCAGTGAATGAGAGTTCCATTTCTCTCCATCCTCACCAACACTTGCTGTTGTCTTTCCTATTCTAGTCCCGCTAGTAGGTATGAAGTGGTATCTCATTTTGGTTTCATTTGCATTTCCCTAATGACTGATGATGTTGAACATCTTTTCACGTGATTACTGACCATTTGTATGTCTTCACTGAGAACTGTTTCTTCAAATCCTTTGCCCATTTTTTAAAAATGGAAATATTTGTTTTCTTCTTAGGCTGTAAGAGTTCTTTCTTTATATATTCTGGATAAAAGTCCCTTATCAGTTATATAATATGCTAACTTTTTCTGTTCTGTGAGTTATCTTTTCACTTTCTGGATGATGTTATTTGAAGTGTAAAAGTTTTTAACTTTGATAAAGTCCAATTTGTGAATTTTTCCTTTTATCATTTGTGCATTTGATGTCATATCTAACAAACTGTTGCCTAACCCTAGATCATATTTATTCCCCTTTTCCTCTAAGACTTTTATAACTTTAACTCTCACATTTAAGTCTATTTGCCATTTTGAGTTGTTTGTGTATGGTATAAGATATGAATTCCACTTAATAAATTTTAAAAAATATTATTTGTTTATTTATTTGGCTACACCAAAGCCTAGTTGCAGTACACGGAATCTTTGCTGCAGCATGTGGGATCCAGTACCCCCACCAGGGATGGCAGCTGGGCCCACTGTGTGAGGAGCACAGAGTCTAGCTGCTAGACCACCAAGGAAGTCCCTCAACTTAGCTCTTTTAAATGTGGATATTCAGTTGTCCCAGCAACAGTTGTTGAAAAGCCTGCTTTTTCCCTCGCTGACTTGTCTTAGCACCTGAGGCTACAATAGTTCTGAGGACTTGCTGTTGTTGCCCAGTCGCTAGGTCCTGGCCAGCTCTTTGCCACCCCATGGACTGCAGCACAGCAGGCTTCCCTGTCCTTCACCATCTCCTGGATCTTGCTCAGACTCACGTCCATTGAGTTGGTGATACCATCCAATCCTTTGTCCATCTCATCCTCTGTCACCATCTTATCCTTTGTCGCCCCCTTCTCCTCCTGCCCTCAATCTCTCCCAGCATCAGGGTCTTTTCCAATGAGTTGCCTCTTTGCATCAGGTGGCCAGACTATTGGAGCTTCCACTTCAGCATCAGTTCTTCCAATGAAGATGCAGAGTTGATTTCCTTTAGGATTGACTGGTTGGATCTCCTTGTAGTCCAAGGGACTCTCAAGAGTCTTCTCCAACACCACAGTTCAAAAGCATCAATTATTTGGTACTCAACCTTCTTTATGGTCGAACTCACATCCATGCATGATACTGGAAAAACCATAGCTTTGACTATAGGGATCTTTGTTGACAAAGTAACATCTCTGCTTTTTAATATGCTGTCTAGGTTGGTCACAGCTTTTCTTCCAGTGAGCAAGCATCTTAATTTTGTGGCTGCAGTCACCATCTACAGTGATTTTGGAGCCCAAGAAAATAAACTCTGTCACTGTTTCCATTGTTTCTCCATCTATTTGCCATGAAGTGATGGGACCGGATGCCATGATCTTCGTTTTTTGAACAATGAGTTTTAAGCCAGATTTTTCACTCTGCTCTTTCACCTTCATCAGGAGACTCTTTAGTTCCTTTTTGCTTTCTGTTATAAGGGTGGTATCATCTGTATATCTGAAGTTATTGATATTTCTCCCGGAAGTTTTGATTCCAGCTTGTGCTTCATCCAGCTGGACATTTCACACAATGTACTCTGCATATCAGTTAAATAAGCAGGGTGACAATATACAGCCTTGACATACTCCTTTTCTTTCGGTTCTAACTGTTGCTTCTTGACCTGGATACAGGTTTCTCAGGAGGCAGATAATGTGGTCTGGGATTCCCATCTCTTTAAGAAATTTCCACAATTTGTTGTGATCCAAACAGTCAAAGGCTTTAGTGTAGTCAATGAAACAGAAGTAGATGTTTTTTTTGGAATTCTCTCATTTTTCCTGTGATCCAGTGGATGTTGGCAATTTGATTTCTGGTTCCTCTGCCTTTTCTAAATCCAGCTTGAACATCTGGAAGTTCTCGGTTCACATACTGTTGAAACCTGGCTTGGAGAATTTTGAGCATAACTTTCCTAGTGTGTGAAATGAGGCAGTGATCAAAATCATTCCCAAGAAAAAGAAATGCAAACAGGCAAAATCGTTGTCTGAGGAGGGCTTACAAATAGCTGAGAAAAGAAGAGAAGTGAAAGGCAAAGGAGAAAAGGAAAGCTATTTCCTTCTGAATGCAAAGGTCCAAAGAATAGCAAGGAGAGATAAGAAAACCTTGCTAATTGATCAATGCAGAGAAATAGAGGAAAACAATAGAATGGAAAAGAGTAGAGATCTCTTCAAGAAAACTAGAGATACCAAGGGAAAATTCTGTACAAAGATGGGCACAATAAAGGACAGAAACGGTATGGACTTAACAGAAGCAGAAGATATTAAGAAGAGGTGGCAAGAATACACGGAAGAACTGTACAAAAAAAGATCTTAATGACCCAGATAACCAAGATCATGTGGTCACTCACCTAGAGTCAGACATCCTGGAGTGCTAAGTCAGGTGGGCCTTAGGAAGCATCGCTAAGAACAAAGCTAGTGGAGCTGATGGAATTCCAGCTGAGCTATTTCAAATCCTGAAAGATGATGCTGTTAAAGTGTTGCACTCAATATGCCAGCAAATCTGGAAAACTCAGCAGTGGCCACAGGACTGGAAGAGATCAGTTTTCATTCCAATCCCAAACACAGGCAATGCCAAAGAATATTCAAACTACTGCCCAGCTGCACTCGTCTCACACGCTAGCAAAAGTAGGGACGGCTACTATGAAAGATTGGAAAGGCGACAGCTCAGCAATTAGGGTTTGGGCATTCACTGAAATGAGGCTTCGTCTGTACTCACTGACTTGTAAAACTACGCACAATGCAAAATGGGAGCCCCTGCACTCTCTCTGGTGATGCGGTTTGTCAGGATCCAGCAAGGGCCTAGGAATGGGAGGAATTATCTGTGGATTCCAAGGCAAGGAGTTTGGAGCAGGGACTTCAGGCCAAAGAGATAGATGGGCCAAAACCGCAGTGAAATAGAGAGATATACTGTTTAGTTGCTAAGTCGTGTCCAACTCTTTGTGGCCACATGGACCATAGCCTACCAGGCTCCTCTTGTCCGTGGGATTCTCCAGGCAAGAATATTGGATGGAGAGATGTATCAGGAACCCAATGTCAGGACTTAGGAAGGCAGGATAAAACAGAGACATTAAAACCAGGAGGGTAATAAAACATGGGATAAACCGGAGATGACATTATGATTGGGAGCCTAGGTAACCTTATAGTTGGATTTAGAGACAAACGGGTATTTTTCCCACTGTCCAGCCTTTTAGAAAGTCCAGGCATTCTCCTTCAAACATTCATTTCTGTGTCTCACAGGTGGGTTCAAGGCACAGCTGGTCTCAAATTTGGTGCTTATAACATTGTGCTCCTGACACAAGGCATTCATATGCTGAACACCTAGTCTGTGTCCCACACATCTGTGGAGTTGAAGGGACCATCACAGCGCGAGACAAGAGTCTGTTCTCAGGAGGCTGAGGGGACATCTGTCTGAGAGCACTTCCTGGGGTGCTGAGAGCACACGGGTCCTGGCGTGGTGAGGTCTCTGTTCAGCTTAACCACAGTGGTGATCAACATCCAGCCCCAATTCATAGGCACGTGTCCAGTCAACATAGCTAATAGATGAAAAAGCCAGGATTAAATATCTGGTGCCTTTACTCAGATGCAACTTTTCCTTCTACACCAGCTTCAGAGGCACAGCTGAAAGAGAGAATAAACAGGGCTGGAAAGGAAAGGAAAGGGAAGTCGCGCGTTCGTGTCCGACTCTTTGCGACCGCATGGACTGTAGCCTACCAGGCTGCTCTGTCCATGGGATTTTCCAGGCAAGAGTACTGGAGTAGATTGCCATTTCTGAAACTTCATTATTTCTGTAAGAAAGAATGATTCAGTTCAGTTCAGTTGCTCAGATGTGTCTGACTCTTTGTGACCCCATGGACTGCAGCACGCTAGGATTCCCTGTCCATCACCAACTCCCTGAGCTTACTCACACTCATGTCCATCGAGTCGGTGATGCCATCCAACCCTCTCATCCTCTGTCATCCCCTTCTCCTCCCACCCTCAATCTTTCCCAGCATCGGGGTCTTTTCCAATGAGTCAGCTCTTCGCATCAGGTGGCCAAAGTATTGGAATTTCACCTTCAGCATCAGTCCTTCCAATGAATATTCAGGACTGATTTCCTTTAGGATTGACTGGTTTCATCTCCTTGCAGTACAAGGGACTCTCAAGAGTCTTCTCCAACAGCACACTTCAAAAGCATCAATTGTTCAGCATTCAGCTTTCTTTATAGTCCAACTTTCACATCCATGACTACTGGAAAACCATAGCTTTGACTAGATGGACCTTTGTTGGCATAGGGAAGAAGTAAGAGCAGGAGAGGGGAGGGACACTGGAAGGAAAAGAGGTCACACAGGAGAAGCAGTAAGAATGAAGGGGAAGGACTTGCCTGGTGGTCAAATGTTAAGAACCCACTGGCCAATGCAGGAGGCACAGGTCCAATCCCTGGTCCATGTGGAAGACCCTGTATGCCTTGCAACAACTCAGCCTGTACAGCCCAGCTACTGAAGCCTGCATGCCCTAGAGCCTGTGCTCTGCAACACGATAAGCCACAGCAATGAGAAGCCTGCACATCGCAACTTGCAAGAAGCCCCCACTTACTGAAACTAGAGAAAACCTGCCCAGAACAATGAAGACCCAGGGCAGCCATAAATAAATAAATAAAATTTTTTAAAAAATTAAAAAGAACAGAGGGCTGAGGTAGAGAGGGCATCAGTGAAGGTTCTGCAGAGAAACAGGACCAGAAAGATATAGATATACAGAATATACAGATTTAGATTCCCGTATCTCCTCTGTGTGTATGTGTGAGAGAGAGACAGTCTAAGCAAGTGGCTCATACAATGCTGGAGGATGCAAAGACTCAAGATCTGCAGAGCAGGCAGAGGGGACCTCTTCTGTCCAAGATCCCCTGCAGGCATCAGTAACCCCCTCTTCATGGGTCACTGGGAGCAAAGAACGCTTACCTGAGTGACTGCACATCAGGGGAACCTGTCCAATTACTGGCTCCACAAAGAACAACTAGAGACACTGTGTAGATCGAGAAGGCCGGGGCCCGGGGAGGAGTGCTGGGAGGGAAGGCTCCCTGGACACAGGCAGACTCTGCCCTCCCCCGGGAAGAAGCCCAGATGATTTGCCCTTTCTTTTTGGCAGCCATTCTGGTTTTCCAAGGGCCTGAGCAAGTCCTAATTTCCACAGTCCTTATGCTGCTTCTTAACAGTTCTATCCATTCCACTCCATATTTCTTGCCTACATAGATCTTCTTCTGGAATCTTTCAGAGGTCATTCTCCCAGCCTCATCTTGTTCCCAATTCAGGGCTACCAACCTACTCCTTCAAATCCTGGTTTCAAATTTATTTCCTTCTTGGCCCCTTCCCAAGATGCAACACCAGTTTCCACATTACACTGTGACCCAGAATCCAGGTGTGACCCACTCTTGCTTGGGACCCAGTTTCACTCTTGCTCCATTGCCACGAAACTGCTGACCAAGCACACGCTCCCTCAAGCCTGGCATTGACGGTGCTCCTGGCCCAGGCTGGAATCCAAGGCCAGATTTGCCAGGGAGAAGAAGTTGCATAGAGTCTCCCAGTGTGCCTTTGTAGAAACTAGAGCCACCTACCCTGACCTCATCTGCCTCAAAGCTGCCACTACTCTTCTCTTGGACACGAGGATGGGCTCTTACCACCAGTGTTACATCTCTGTTTCACCTTCAAAAAATAAACTAAGGGCGACCAGTGTCCAGCATTTACATCCAAGAGGAGCAGGCCTGATGGAGAAGCTGAAATCGTTCATGGAGGCAGGTTCAGCTACTCATCCTTCAAAGTTCTCTTTGCCATTTCTCTTAGGGAATGTCTTGAGTTTGTATTGAATCTCCAAGCCCTAGCCACAAACACCTAGCCATTTGCTACACGTTGTTAGTGTTGTTTTTTAGTCGGTAAGTCATGTCTAACTCTTTGCGACCCCATGGACTGAGGCCTACCAGCCTCCTATGTCCCCGGAATTTTCCAAGCAAGAATACTGGAGTGGACTGCCATTTCCTTTTCCAGGGGATCTTCCCGACTCAGGAATTGAACCCATGTCTCCTGCATTGCAAGCAGATTCTTTACCACACAGCCACCACAGGTAGATTGAGTACACTTTACTTTGCTACTTGTAAAGTATACTAAATCTATCGAATCCTGAATACAATTCAACCTTTTTCTTTTGCCAATTTAGAAATAGCATATTCTGTGTTGTATTAGAGAATTTTTTTTTTTTTTTGAGATCTCTCTGTTCCCTCTCTGCAGGCAGCTCTTTCGGGTAAACCCCTTCCTTTCCCCAGACTCCCTACTCTCTCCCCCATCCATCATCCTCCTTTACAGGAAGGATCAAGCCTCAATTCCCTCTTTCTCCTTCTTTTGTCTTACAAATTTCACAAGCCTCTGGTGTCAAAAGGAAGTTGACGCCTTTCTTCTCCGCCAGGTTACCGGTGCCTCTGCAGCGTGGCCAGTGTGCTGCAGGAACTCAGTGCTTCCCAGGGAGAGGGGAAGGGTCAGCTCTGATTTCAAAGATGAGGGAGTTCCACTTGGAACAGCCGCTGGTTTCTCTTTGCCTATTTAAAACCAAACATCTCTTGTCTTGACCAGGATTAATTTTCTCCTCAAACCCCCTCCTTTCTAGACTCCATAGGAAATTTGCATTCCTTCTTTTAACAGAGCTTTGACTGGTCCCATAACTAATCTGCTAAAACCCGCGCTTCGTAAACCTGTGCATTTTCCTTGACCTCCAGTGCAAGACAAAGCACCCTATCTCAGCTGGCAGCACTGGTAGTGCCAATTACAAGCAAGTTGCTCTCTGACCACAGGCCTGGTGCCTTGGGGATGCTCCCAGCCTCGTTACAACTGCAGTTAGCATCCATGCCTCTGCTCTACACCCCTCTGGCTGGGGGAGCCCGAGGAAGCACTGTTTGCAAATTCTTTAAAAACTGAATCAGCAAATGTCTGACCTAAATATAAATCTCTAATAACTAGAACATCGATTACAAAACAACATAAATACAGCAACAAATCTGTGCTTCTTAAGGCTTGATTTGATTATCTGTGTTAGGCCAGATGATCAGCGTTACCGTACAGACTGTCCTGTGTTCTGCCTTTGAAATACATACATATTATTGACACCCTGACATTCCCATCTTCGGGTCGTCAATTTCAAAATCAGAATTCCCATCATAAAACCCCATGATTGCCCTTTTGAGAGTTTTTGTAAAATTAAGCAAAGTACATTCTAACAGAGTTATTTAGGTATAGAGCCATTTTGACTAAAGGAAATCAAGCGACACTATATCTAAAAACCAACTGTCGGGTGGGCAAAACAGGGAAGAGGAGTCCAAAATGGCGGTGGCTACAGACGAGGAAGGGAAAAACCCGCGAAAATGAAACGAAAGAAGGTCCGAGGACCGGAGTGAGGACCTCAGGTAAAACAAGCAGCACTCCTGGCTGGCCCAGTTTACATAGGACGGGCCCAGAGAGAGAGAAACATATACACAGAGGGGCCAGAGCCAGCTCTCTCTCTCTCCTGCGCGCTGGGGTGCTCTCCTTCTCATGTCTTTAGATCAACGTGCCCTCACGCCTGGAAGATGGATTTTCCTGCTATCTTCTAAATAAAATAGAGCCGTAACACTGAGCTGTAACACTGATTTCTCTAAGAGCTATAACATGGTCCATTCGAGACCTGAGAACTCTGACACGCCGAAGGGGCTTTAATGTCCGTCAGTCCAAATCTTTGTTGTGACGAGACAAAGAATCGAGGCACATAAACTCGCGTGACATCTATGGTGCCGTGACTCGGATATAACCTGGCTGAAACAACCTCCGCGTGGAAGAGGCCAAGCACAGCCGGAGCCCAACTCAGCGAAGCTCCCGCCGTAGAGGTGGAAAGCGAAAGAAAATCCAGTGCAGGGAAAGGCCCATCCTGCTGGAAACCGGGACAGCGGAAAGCCCATGCGACCCAGTCTCAGATCCCAAAGACCTCCAGTTCAGGTCAGAGGTCCTCGCTCCTCTGGCTGGAGGGACATGCCTAAGGAAATCTTACTTCCTTTACAATCTCTTGTTTCTTGTTTCCTCGAACCTCCTGCGAACAGGCGGGCGGCAGGGGGCACAGTTGAGGGACTCTGGAGAGGCTACTCCTCAGCATGTCCCAAATGTGTTATCTGCTGAGCCCCAGTAGCTGTTACACAAGCCGGTGGGGTTCTTCTGTCCTTTCTCTTCTCTGTGCCAAGGATCAGACCAAAGAAACGGTGAGCACTGGTCAGATATTTAACAAATTTTCCAGCGGGCTATGAAGGGGATCCCTTGGCACGTTTTTCCCACTGCTTTTTCCTCTTGTCCTTCAGCTCTCTCCCGGGACTCAAGCCCGGCCAAAACTAATAGAGTTCAGGCTCTGAGGTCTCATTACAAAGATTCATTGAGAGTCAAAGCGATAGATAAGAGGTAGACTTGTTAGATTCAGAGAGAAGTGCCCACTCTACAGGGCACTGGCCATTGAATGCCGCCTGGCTCGGTTTTGCAAGAGGGGTGAATTCATATGCTAATGAGTGGGAGGACCATCCCAGCCATTGGGGAACCACCCACTCCTCCATCTCTTTCACAGTGCCTTGGAGCTGTCCTGCCACCTCTGGTGTGTCTGTTGGCTTATAGATTGGAGATTAAGTTTTACTTGAATTTGAGCTGTCATCTTAGACCCAGTTGATTTTAACTGGTTTACATTATCCCCTTGTGCTATGTCATTCTTTCAAAGGTTGTGCTCTGCCCCCTTCCCTCCTGTTTCATGCTCTTTTCCTGAGCCCCATCCAGACCCACAAGGTTGCTTCTACAATCTTCTGGAGAGACAACCAGAAAATAACTGGTCTTGGGAGGGAAATACTCTATAATATCCAACCCCCTAATCCTACACGGTACTGGTCACACTGGAGATCTTGGGGACGCCCAGCTCCAGTCCAGGGGTCCCAGAAGGTCATCACGCCTTGACCTGCCTAGGGATCTGATCCTCGAAAGGTTGTCACACCTCAACCTGCTCGGGGATCCGCCAGTCCCAGGGGTCCCAGGAAGTCGTCACACCTCGACCTGCCCAGGGACCAAATTCTCGAGAGGCCGTCACGCCTCGACCTGCCTGGGGATTCGATCTCTAGGAGGCTGTCACGCCTCAGCCTGCCTGGGGATCTGCACCCTGACCCGGGGATGCCTGGCTTTCAGGTTGCAACAGTTCTGGGTAGGATAAGCTTCAGAAAGACTCACCCCTAAGGAAGTCTACCCATGGAAACAAAAGGAAGCCTATTTCTTGTGAGACTGTGCCCAGTCTCAGCAATAACTCAGGAGCCCAATGAGAGCCCCATTGCCTTTCTGGAAAGGCTAAAGGAGGCCCTCCAAAAGTTTGCCAATCTGGACTTAGACCCTTACGAGGGACAGGTGATTTTAAAGGACAAATTCCTGTCCCATTGTGCATCAGATATCACAATTAAGTTACAACAGCTACAAAAGCAGGACCCTGCTGCCTCTTTAGATGAGAAGATGGTCCAGACAGCCACCAATACCTTTTATAACAGAGAACAGGAGAAGGAGGCCAAGGCCCAGGAGAAGGAGAAAAAGAAAGAGACAAGGCATGCCCAGATGCTGGCCGCCCTCCAGAGAAGCCCTATGGCAAACCCTGAGTCCTTGAAGGACAAGGCATGAGACAAATGCCTGATCTGTAGACAGGCGGGGCATTGGGCCAAAGAGTGTCCAAACCGTGACAAGTCGCCTAAAATGGCTTGCCACAAATGCCATCAACTGGGACACTGGGCGGCACTCTGCCCTCGGGACCCAAGAGCCTCAAGGTCAAGCGCCAAGCCTACCCTCACGATGGTTCAACAGGACTGAAGCACCCGCTTCAGCCAGCCTGCCTGTCACAGATAACCAGCACGGGGCTGGAGCCAAGGGTGCAACTGGATGTGGCAGGTAGGGCCGAGAATTTCTTGGTTGACACAGGGCTACCTACTCTGTCTTGCTCTCCTACTCCGGACACTTCTCCTCCCAAACCTGTACCATTGTGGGTGCTACAGGAAAAGCAACTACTAAAAGATTCACCCGAGCACTTCTTTGTTGCTGGGATGGACAAATATTTTCCCACCAGTTTCTAGTGGTCCCTGAGTGTCGTACTCCCTTATCGGGAAGAGATGTACTCACTAAACTGGGAACCACCCTTGTGATGGGAAGTTTTTCAGCCCCTAGAGCCCTGCAGCTCCTGGTAACTACTGAAAAACCCATTACACCTTCAATAGAGAGGGGCCAAAAACTATGGGAAGACAAAATTAACCCCCAGGTGGGGGGCCAGGGGATTCCTGGACGAGCCCCCCAAGCTGAACCAGTCATCATTGTCCTCCGAGATCCCACTCGGTTTCCTAACCGGAAACAATACCCTCTCAAAAGAGAGGCTCGAGAGGGACTACAGACTTTAATAAATAAATTCCTTGCTTGTGGGCTATTGGTCCCCAGCAGTTCACCACGTAACACCCCAATCCTCTCAGTAAAGAAAATAGACGGTACCTGGCGAATGGTTCAAGATCTCCGGATCATAAATGGAGCTGTAGTCCCCCTCCATCCCACAGTACCCAATCCCTATGTAATCTTGGGAGAAATCCCACCCAATGCCAAGTGGTTTACAGTCTTGGATCTCAAAGATGCATTTTTTTTGCATACCACTGGCTAAAAAATCCCAATATCTTTTTGCTTTTGAGTGGCAGGCCCCAGGAAAAAAACACCAACAGATGACTTGGACAGTATTACCTCAGGGGTTCAGAGACAGCCCCCACCTGTTTGGACAGGCCCTTAGCCGGGATCTCCTAGATCTGGACCTGGGACCTAATGGGAAAATAGTACAATACGTAGATGACCTAGTAATCTGCTCTGCAGATGAGAAAAGTGCCCAACAACATGCAATTCAGGTTCTAAACTTCTTGGCAGAAAGAGGATATAAAGTCTCCCGTGCTAAGGCACAGATGGTCGAGACAAAGGTCACTTACCTGGGAGTTCAGATTACACACGGGTCCAGGAGGCTGTCCTCTGATCGGGTACAAGGAATCCTCCAGTTGCCCTCCCCCATGACTCAAAAACAATTGCGAGCTTTCTTGGGGCTAACTGGATATTGTAGAATCTGGATACCCAACTATGGTCTAATTGCCCAGCCCTTATATGAAAGCTTAAAGGGACGAGATGATTCAATCCCACTGATGTGGGGAACTCCTCAAAAGAAGGCAGAGGCTACACTAAAACAGGCCTTAACTCAGGCACCTGCTTTGAGGTTGCCAGACCCAAAAAAGGCATTCCAACTTTATGTCCATGAAAGAGAGGGAATAGCCTTGGGAGTGTTAACTCAAAGGTTGGGATCTGAGCCCCAGCCTGTAGCTTACTTATCCAAAAAGGTTGATCCAACTACCCGAGGCTGGCCCCTCTGCCTTCGAAATCTTGCAGCTATTGCAATCATGATAGAAGATGCTTTAAAACTCTCTTTTGGGGGCAAACTATTTCTACCAGCCACCAAGTAAAACAACTCCTAAATGGGAGAGGCCATTTATGGATGTCTGATCAAAAAATCCTCAGATATCAAGTAATGCTGATGGAAAATCCAGGCCTCACTATATCCCTTTGTGAGGTTCTTAACCCAGCCACCCTCCTGCCTACCCCCGAGGGCTCTCTCCCCTTTCACTTTTGTCTAGAAACCTTGGACCACTGGACAAAACCCCGAAAAGGATTGTCAGAAGATCCTCTGACCAATCCTGAGGAAATCTGGTACACTGATGGAAGAAGCTTTGTCTTGGATGGAAAAAGAAGAGCCGAGTATGCAGTGGTCTCCAATTTTGAGACCATAGAGGCTAAGCCTCTGCCACCAGGTACTTCAGCCCAATTAGCTGAGCTCATAGCCCTGACTCGAGCTTTAGAGCTGGGAAAGGAGAAAGAATAGCCATTTACACTGACTCCAAGTATGCCTTTCTGGTGCTACATGCACATGCTGCTATTTGGAAAGAAAGGGGCCACTTGACCACCCGAGGGTCCCCAATCAAATATGGCGATCAAATCCTTAGGCTCCTGGAGACAGTCCATCTGCCCGCTGAGGGTTCAGTCTCCCACTGGAAAGGATACCACAAAGGGAGCACAGAAGTGGCACGAGGGAACCAGGCAGCTGATCAGGCAGCTAGGAGAGCAGCGTCACAGAACCATGACTTAGTAGGGGTTGCCACCCTAGTTCCACAGACTGATTTGCCAAAAACTCCTTCATATACTGAAGGTGAGACTCTTAAAGCTAAGAGCGAGGGCTTTCAAGAAGATCATATGGGGTGGTTCCAAAAGGAGGGACTCCTTTTTCTGCCTGGGAACCTCCAATGGAAGCTGGTTAACTCCTTACATGCCACTACTCATTTAGGAAAAAAGGCCCTCCAAAGATTACTAAAAAGGTCCTTCAGAGGAACAGGCTTCCAAACAACTATAATACAGGTGGTCTCCTCTTGTCCCACTTGCCAATTAAACAACCCCCAAGGAGCTCAAAGACCCCAGCTGGCCCAGCCCATCCAATGACATGGGGCCTACCCAGCAGAGGACTGGCAGATGGACTTCACCCAGATGCCAGTTTCTCAAGGGTATAAATACCTATTAGTCATGACAGATACATTCACAGGATGGATTGAAGGCTTTCCCACCCGGACTGAAAAGGCTGAGGAGGTGGTAAAAAAACTGCTCCATGAAATCATTCCAAGATTTGGTCTGCCCAGGTCATTATAAAGTGACAATGGGACATCGTTTACTTCTAAGGTCACCCAAGGGGTCTCGAAAGCATTGGGCATTACTTAATATCTCCATTGTGCCTAGAGGCCTCAATCTTCGGGAAAAAAAGAAAGAGCCAATCAATTCTTAAAATCAGCAATAAAAAAGATAACCCAGGAGACCTCCCTAGGATGAAAGGAGGCTTTGCTGATAGCTCTCCTCTGCACCCGCATTGCCCCTAAAGAACAGCTTGGTTTTAGTCCTTATGAGATGCTATACGGGAGACCTTTTGTTTATGTCAATGACCTCTTCCTAGATCCAGAGGTTCAGACCCTCCAGTCTTATACCATGGCGATTGGACAATTCCAACAGGATATACGTTTGTGGGGTATAAACCAGGACCCAAAAGATTCTAAGGAGTCACCACGATATGCTCCAGGGACTCAAGTCCTAATTAAAGTCTGGAAAGATGGGTCCCCAAAAGCTCAACTCCAGCCCACATGGAAGGGCCCCTACCCTATAATACTTTCTACCCCCACAGCAGTCAAGGTACCAGGACATGACTCCTGGATTCACTACTCACGAGTCAAGCCGTGGGAAAAAAACAGAAGAGGACACTCAATACACCTGTGAGCCCCTGGGAGATCTCAGATGCCTACTCAGGGCTATAGATGAGTGCCATTCTAATGAACACCCCCAAAATCAATACACCCGTGAGCCCCTGGGAGATCTCAGATGCCTATTCAGGACTACAGGTGAGTGCCATTCTAATGAACACCCCCAAAATCTAGTTTATGGGGATAAGATTTCTCAAGATAGCTCTAAAGAGCCAACACAGCTTGACAGATTATACTCCAAAACAGACAGGAGATAGATCTTCTGATCCCTGAACAAGGAGGGACTTGAGCCATCCTGGCGATGTGAATTTAAAATTGACTAATGCCCCTACTAGTCCTAGTTATGCTACATTGACGATGCTTATGATTCTTCCATGTGCTGTCCATTGTCTAACCTGTTTTGTCTCTGCCCAGGTCAACAAGCTACAACATACAGTGCCAGTTCAACAAAGATGTAAAACTACAGCCAACCAAGACAATATCCTTAAATGGACACCGCTATAAGGACTCTGAGGCTTGAGAGTAGCCAAAGGGGGAGGCCCAATACCCCTCTCCGTCCCAGTTCAGCAGGAAGTAGCCAGAAAGACCTCGACGCCCCTATTCCCAATGAATTGGGCCTCCCATCTCTTGAGGGGGGAATGTCAGATAGGTAGGACAGGGAAAACGAGTCCAAAATGGCGGTGGCTACAAGACAAAGAAGCGAAAAGCCCGCGAAAATGAAACAAAAGAAGGTCCGAGGACAGGAGTGAGGACCTCCGGGGAAACAAGCAGCACTCCTGGCTGGCCCAGTTTACATAGGACGGGCCCAGAGAGAGAGAAACATATACACAGAGGGGCCAGAGCCAGCTCTCTCTCTCTCCCGCGCGCTGGGGTGCTCTCCTTCTCATGTCTTTAGATTGACCTGCCCTCACGCCTGGAAGATGGATTTTCCTGCTATCTTCTAAATAAAATAGAGCTGTAACACTGAGCTGTAGCACTGATTTGTCTAAGAGCTATAACACGGTCCATCAGAGACCTGAGAGCTGTGACACGCCGAGGGGGCTTTAATGTCCGTCCCTCCAGATCTTTGTTGTGACGAGACCAAGAACCGAGGAACATACACTCATGTGACACTTTGTAAGGCCATGAAATTTTTCCACTTGGAGATTTCTTGAGCTTATCTGATACTTGATCAAGTCTATTTTTGTGTCAAGGGTCAATTAACCAGGATTTAGAAGATTATCAATAAACATTTGATTGAATTTTTTTTTAAAGATCATTCGACGTGAAACGGTAATACGAAAGACAAGCAAAACTGTGATCCATCTGACTTGGATTCATTTGGGTATTTTTTTGGAGTCCAGTCTGTGAATGACTGCCATATTAATAAACAAGAAATGTCACAGCCATCAGCGATTTCTGGCCTCCAAATGTGAATGAGGGCTCCCCAAACTGAGCTCCAGAGGATGCTGCCACCCCCACGGTGATTGCTGAGGAGGTGGGGGAATGCAAGAAGCAGGGTGAAGTAGGAAACAGGATGGGCCCCAGATAGCTGAGGTGCATAAGAAAGGAATGGATGCAGTGAGCCCAGAGGCTTGCAAGTTCTCACAGATAGAATGCTAAATTCCTTAACTGGATATCTGATCTTTACTGTTCAGACAGCCCGTTCCCTTTGTTGCAAATTTGCATATAGCCTGACTCCCCCTCCTGCCTCCTTGGAGCAGTTTTCTAAGAGCTACTGAGATGCTGTCTCCTGGGGTCAGAGTCCTAAACATTCCCACCACATAAAACCACTCTCTACTTGCAGCTTGTGACTGTAATTTTTAGTTGACAAGTCTCATTAGCAAAGAGCACAGAGGAAAACTGTCTTCAGGGGTCACACACTTCTGCCCTTTGCCTGGGGACGTTGCAGGCCAAGTCCAAGATGCAGGCACAGCTCACTAGCCTAGACTTTACAGGTGAAAAGCCTGGTACTCCTGCCATAGTTACAAAATGTCTTTCCCACCCTTCTGGCAGTCCTTCCTGCCCCACCTCCCTTCATCAGATCACCTTTTTTTTTTTTTTTTTTCCTTTTAATTGAGGTATAGTACAATAGTCCTTGGGCAAACTCCAAGAGAGGGAGTGAGGGACAGGGAGGCCTGGCATGCTGCAGTCCATGGGGTTGCAGAGTCAGAGATGACTTGGTGACTGAACAACATAGTACAATATTCTGTAAGTTTCGGGTGTACAACATAGTGCTTCACAGCTTCAAACGTTACATTCCCTTTACAGTTATTTCATAAAATTTTATCTATATTCCCTGTGCTGTATGATATATCCTTATAGCTTATTTATCTTATACATAGTTTGTATCTCTTAATCCCTTTGTCCTACCTTGCCCCTCCCCACTGGTAACTGCTAGTTTGCTCTGTATATCTGTGAGTCTGTTTTTTTGGTGGTTGTTATTGTTGCAGGAAGGAGGACCCCTTCCAGGCCCTGAAACCAGCCTCTTGTCTAACACTCGAAAATGAATTGTCCGAGGAGACACATGTGCTGACAGAGCAAGAGATTTTATTGGAAAGGGCCCCCAGGGGAGAACAGGAGGGTAAGGGAACCCAGGAGAACAGCTCTGTCACATGGCTTGCAGTCTCAGGTTTTATGGTGATAGGATTAGTTTCTGGGTTGTCTTTAGCCAATCATTCTGACTAGCCAGTCCTTCCTGGTGGTACACGCCTTGTTCAGCCAAGATGGGTGCCAGAGAGAAGGATTCTGGGAGGTGGTCGGACATGAGGTGTCTCCTTTTGACCTTTCCCGAACTCTTCTGGTTGGTGGCGGCTTATTAGTTCCGTGTTCTTTACCAGGACCTCCTGTTGTAAAACAGCTCACGCAAATGATTACTATGGTGCGTGGCCAGGGTGGGCGGTTTCAATCAGAGTGCTTCCCCTAACATTGTTATATTCACTAGTTTGTTGTATATTTTAGATTCCACATATAAGTGATGTCTGTCTCTTTGTGACCCCATGGACTGGGGCCAACCATGCTCCTCTGTTCATGGGATTCTCCAGCAAGAATATTGGAGTGGATTGCCATTTCTTCCTCCAGGGGATCTTCCTGACCCAGGGATTGAACCCACATCTCCTGCATTGCAGGTGGATTTTTTTTTTTTTTTAAACCACTGAGACACCTGGGAAGCCCCTGAGGAATTTAGGATAATGGATTCTAACTTCGTATCAAATTTTCATCCAGCAAATCAGCTGGACCTCATTCTTGCTGTTGACTGAACCTTGTTAAAAAGTACCTAAGATGCATGTCAACTTCAGACCCAGGTATAATAACATTTTCTAAGCTAGAGTAGTAGATCTTACCCTTCTCCCCACTTTTCTTTGCGTGTGTCACCAACAGTATTCCCATGCTCCCGGTCTGATGGTTTGCTGCTTCTCCAACAGGCCAAGCTGTTCCAATGGCCCAGTCCCACAGTACCCTCCCCCACCACCTTTCTTGTCATAGAAGCTAAAAATGCCAAGGCTCGCCTCTCAGACTCTGTAGGGCTGGAGTATGGATGGGCATGTGGCCTGATCCTGGCCAACAGTTTCTGTGGGAAAGCATTTAGGCACAATTTTTCCCCTCCTGCAGATTCAAGAGAGGAAATTCCTTTCTTGGCTAGATGTGTGAGTACCTGCAGTGTTTATAAATGCTCAACTTTGTCTTTTGACCATAAGGAAGGGATACTGCTGAGAAGCTGAGAGTAGACAAACGCAAAGTCAGAAATTGGAAAGCACCATTGTTCTCAGAGTTGTGGTTGAACCATTGCCTCTACCCCAGGGCCCACCACTGACCCTTTGAACCTCTGATCATGTGAAATAATAAATATCCTTATTGGCTATGCTAGTGGTTTCAGGGCCCCTTTCGGGTCTTGAAAATTACCAAGGACCCCAAAGAGCTTCTGTCTGAGTGTGCTATGGATCAGCATTTACCATATTAGAAACTGAGACAAAGTTTGTATATTTATAGGCAAAGATAAACTCGTTTGATGTTCATATAAACAACATGGATTTATGAAAACATGATGATATTCTCTAAGAGAAAAAGAACTAGTAAGAACAGTGGTTATTCTACCATTCTGCAAATCCCTTTAATGTCTGAGGGAACAGGAGATGGCTGGATTCTAACAATAACTGCCCCGCACTTGATCTCTGTGCTGACACATATCACATAGCTGCTGGAAGAATGAAGGGGTCTCAGTCTTACCGTAAAAATGCTTTAGCTTCATGGATGCCTTAAAAGTGTCGTAGGAATCCTTGGGAATTCCCCCAATCTCACTTTGAGCAGTGGTGGTCTAAGCAGTTCTTTTTGGCTGTACCAGGGATTTGCAGGATCTTAGTTCCCTGTGAAGTGAAAGTGACGTCGCTCAGTTACGCCCAACTCTTTGCGACCCCATGGATACCAGGCTCCTCCGTCCATGGGATTTTCTAGGCAAGAGTACTGGAGTGGGTTGCCGTTTCCTTCTGCAGGGAAGACCAGGGATCAAACCCAGAAGTGGAAGTGCAGAATCCTGACCACTGGAATTCCCATAAACCCTTCTTGATTGGGTTTACTACCTGGAGTGAAAATCCTGTAATTGATAATACCTCCTCAGGGTTGATGCATCCGTTCCTTCCAGGCCTCCTCCCCTCCCAGAACCTCCCCCACATTCTCCTCCATTAGGTCCTTGCTTGACTCCCTCTCACTTCACTTAAGGCGCCAACAACAATTTCATATCCATTGAGAAACCCTCTTGCACCACCTGGTAACTGTTTCCTTACATAGCATTTATTACCATCCTACACTTACTTTTATTTTTTAGATCAGTTTGCCATTTAAGAACGTAAGCTTCACATGGGCAGGTGTTTTGTTCTATTTACCAGTACAGGCACTCAATAAATATTTGTAAAATGAATACATGAGTGAATGAATGTGAGTGATGATATAAGGATACTCTAGAATATACTCTAATTGATGTGAAAATGAGTCATTTTCCAGAAAGTATAAGAATGGTTGCTGGAGGCTGGGGTAAGGGGTAAGGGGGAGTTATACCTTATTTGATATAGAATTTCAATCGGGAAAAATGAAAAAATTCTGGAGATGGATATGTGGTGATGGTTGCACAACACTGTGAATGGACTTAATGCCTAGAACTGTGCACTTGGTTAGAATGGCAAGTCTTCTATCACAAGTAAAAAATAAGCTATTCACAAACACTGGTATTTTATTACAAGAAACAAATTACCTGTAATATAGTCACACGTGAGGGAGCACCTATACATCTACTGAAACACATTATTCTCATCATCAGCAAAGCCTTGGCTCAGTCGTTGGTTGGATTCATTTGCAAAAATTTCCATTCACAGTCACTTATTCTTCACAACTGAGTCAGCTGGGGAAGAGTAGACCATCTATTTGAATGAAAGCAGGGGGAAAACTGCATTAAACAGCTTCATATTACGACAGCTATAAAAATCACAGTTTGGGGCCGCACACACACGCAGGCATGCACACACACAGGCACGCACCCACACATGCACACACACGCAGGCGCGCACGCACACATACACACACAACACACGGAGGGTTAGGAAACAGCCTGTCCATTTTGGCTGCAGGGGCAGGGATTTTGATTTCCTTGGCTTCAGCGCTGTGCTTGGAGCGGGGCCATCAGGTGAAACTGAGCAAGTCCAGGGGTCCATCGACCTTGGGCTGGAGCCATCAAGGACACAAAAAACAGACTATCCAGCCCTCCCCCACTAGGGGCACAGGCAAAAGTGTCGTTGATACTGAAGCTGTGAAAGCTTCAGAAGGTCCCAGGGGAGGAAACTTGGCCTGAGCGGCGAAGCTTCGGGAGCGCCTGGCGGGTGCGGTCCAGGCCTGGGCGTCGTCCGGACCGCGCGCTCCCTCGGGGGAAGAAAGGGGCAGCCGGCCCGCAGGCTCCGCGCGGTAGGCGCCCCAGCGTCTGCGGGGTCTCTCAAAAGGGCGCCGCCTGTGGAGAAAGGCTCGTGGTGGGTGTGGAAGGCGAAGTCAAGGTAACCGTGCGTTGACGAACAAGGCCGGGGAGAAACGCACGACAGTCGTGTCAGAGCCGTTCTCCGGCTGGTTGGCTCCGCCGTCGTTCAGGCGCTCAGTCCCCGACCCCTGGCGGCGCCGGGGCCGCAGCACGCCAGGCCTCCCTGCCCTTCACCGTCTCCCGGAGCCTGCGCAGACGGACAACAGGTAATTGCTTACCTCCCTGCACGTTTTCTTCTGTGCTGTTAACGTCTCCTCCAACCACAGGGCGGATTCAGCACTCGCGGGCGCGGCCGGACCCCAGCCCTCGGCGGGCCGGCCGGCCGGGCGTGTCTGGCGGGGGAGAAAGCCGGCGGCCGAGCGGGAGGGCACCGTCGGGAAGGCTTTGCGGCCTCACTCACGGCTTCTCTCGCAGGCCCTCTGCTTTCCCTGATCGCGCGCCCATACAGCGAGAACCACAGCTGCAGATGGGTTTTCCTCAGAAGAACGCCAGCGCGGGACTCCGGGGCCTTTCCACAGACGCCTGCCCGGCGCCCCTCCTCAGACCCCCGACTGGGCGCTTCAGCCTGTGGCCCACGTTGCGGCTGGGCTGGGGCCTCCGTTTTCTGCTTCCGCTTAAGCCGTCCCTCCTGCCGCCTCGCCGAGTGTGGACCGTGTTGCTCACGCCAGCCACCGCTGTGGAAAACGGCCAGGACAGGTTGTCCTTGGGAGACACTCGGCAAGTTCCTCAGGAACGACGGAGCTCATCCCAAGAAACAGGGCAGGGCTGGGGCTAGTACAGTCCTCTCTAGGTTCCACAGAAATCCGTTTCTTGGCTTTTTATATTATTATTAAGACTTTCAACAAAAAGCTTTTGGACCATTTTTAAAGTTTTTATTGAATTTGTTGCAAGATTGTTTCTGTTTTATGTTTTGGCTTTTTGGTTGGTTCCAAGGCATGTGGGTTTTTAGCTCCTTGACCAGGGACGGAACCCACATCCCCTGCATGGGACGGCGAAGTCTCAAGCCCTGGACCGCCAGGGAAGTCAGCATCTATCATTAGACATTTCTCTGTGGTCCCTAATTGCCTAAATATTGAATTTTCTTCACGTAAATGTTAGGTAAAGACGACCAGGACACCAAAACAGTGTCTAACAGGCTTTTTAATGGCGAAGTGCTCCCAGGCGGGGTTCCCGGACCGAACAAGGCAGGTCGCGGAAGTCTGCGCCCCGACGGTGTTGGGGGTGGTTTTTATACGTTCGTTGCGAGGGATGGTCAGGCTAGATGGACGGGGGTTCGGATAGGTCGCCAGGCCGAGGCGTCGCGGGCTGACAAGTCCTTCTACGTGGCTGGGGTGGGGCGGCTGTAGCTGGTGAAATGTGCTGTCATTGGTCCCCGGGATCTGGGAGGCGCCTTCCGTTAGGGACGTCCCCGACGGGGAGGGAGAGGAGGGGCGGCCCATCATGCCCCCCGGGGCCGGCCTTACAGTAAACACTATGCTGAACAGAGGAGTCCTGGCCTCTTCACAAGTTAGTTTCCGGTTGCTTCCTCAGAACTCTCACCTCATGGTGGGGGTCCGTGGGTGGGCTGGAGGGAACCCCAGAATGGGACACTGAGAGAGTTCCAGTTGCTCTGGAGGATGGTCTAATAGCAGAGAATACCGCGAGGAGATGCTGGTGAGACTGAAGCCCCCCAGAGAAGTGTGTGCGGGGAGAGTGAGCTGCCTCTGCCACAGGGGCAGCACCTCCAGGGGTGACACGCACACACACCCACGGGCGGCTGTCCCCTGAAGGCCTGCACGCCCAATACTTGCCCAGACTCAAAGAGCCTGCAGTCAGTGACAGAGATATCAGTGGTTTAACGGATCTTACTCAAGGGTCCTGGAGAACACCCTACATGGGCTGCAGACGGCAGGTGGGACATGGGAGCAGCCTTTGCTGCTTGGGAGAGAGGGCAGTGACCAGGTAAAGTGGAGACTGATGTCAAGTGGGCACAGCAGTTACCAGAGAAAACAGCAAAGGAGGCCCCCCGCCCCGCCCCATTGGCCCTCTGATGGGCTGCCACGGTGGAGGTGGTTCTGATCTGAAGTTCTGGATGGTCACTAGCTGCAGCAGGGGCAAAGATGTAGGCATTTATTGATTGGGCTCTTCAATTAAGAGGGGCAGCCAGCCAGGTGAGTATGGCACACAATAGCCAGGGAATGGTCGAGCAGGAAAACAGCCGTCTCGGTGGCCTGATCTCACACACACAGGCGCGCAATTGCACACGTGCATGTGCACGCGCACGCACATGCACGCGCGCGCGCACACACACACACACACACACACACACACACACACACACACACTACTGCAGATGGGAGGAGGGGGCATCTTCAGATCATCGTGTCTCCGGCTATGATCTCTCAAGGTGTTACTCCAGGAATGGGAATGAAGGAAAGAGGGCAGGAGGAGGGCTTAAATGTCAAGGAAGGTCCTGGTTTTCCCCCACCCCTGCCTATCAGGTATGGGCCCTTTAACATTCTTCCTGGGCTTCTGGTGAGCCCCCTTGGCCTGAATGGGACCCTGAGTATGTTTTTTTGCTCTCTGTCCTTCCCCTGACACACAGGGCTTCATCCTGGGAAGATAAGACTAAGAAGCACATCAGAATCCCCCTCAAGGGACCAGGTAGCCACTGCAGGAGGTGCCTTCTTGCATCATGTCCTGGGTCTCTCTGCAGGGCCTGACTCTTGTCACAGTGCAGGAAGGACAGCCCCACCTCTGCCCATCAACAGCAGGGCACTGACCACATGAAGTTGGCACAATTCACAGCATCCTCTGCCCCTCCCCCAACTAGCACCGTCACAATCCCTTTCAGCCTTCCCACCAGCTGAAGTCATCCTTATCCTCATCGGAGTTCCCCACCCCCACCTCCCCTCCTTGCCTCTGTCATCTCAGTCAGAGGATGTGAACTTTCTGGTGGACCTTTAAGCTGTTGTTGACATTGAAGAGAAGTGAGCCCCTGAGTCACAGTCTATTAACGGGCTGAATCGTGTTCTCAGTTCAGTGAAGCCCAACCCCCAGTACCTCAGAATGTAGCCTATTTGGAGATGAAGTCGGTAAAGAGGTAGGTAGTTTATTTCTTTTCTTTTCTTTTTGTTTTTTTTAGAGAGGTAGTTAGTTTAAATGAGGTCCTAACCCAACATGCCTGGTGTCTTTCAAACAGAGAGAGGGCCTCCTGGGTCAGAGGCATAACTGTGTGAAGCGGCAGCAAGAGGCCTCAGAGGAAACTGACCCTGCAGTCACCATGACTTTGGACTTCCATTCTCCAGACCTGTGAGAAGATGGATTTCTGTTGGAACCACTGAGTCTGGTATTTTCTGATTGCACCCTGAGCAAACTAGTACATAGTCCCACAGACCTCACTGGGCCCAGGGGCCTCTGGACTTCGTCTTGGGGCAACATATACACGTGTGCACACACGTACATACACACACATTGGGTGGGCAAGAGGTTGTCTATTGAGGTGGAGGGGCTGATAAACCAACTGTGGAAGCAGTACCCTTCTGTCCACCGTCCATGAGATATCCAGACAGCGAGTTGAGCCCTTTGATTTCCTGCTGGGAATGGGGACATCCACCCCAAACCTGGTCTGGGGCCCACCTTGAAGCTGAGCCGAGCTTGTGGGTCTGTCCTTCTGCTTCCTTTCCTCCTGTTCTCCACCTGGTTCCCTCCTGTTGTCCCTCCAGGTCACAAAGGGAAATTCCCCAGGGCCCAGCCCTGCCTCTCTGGGGACCCTGCTTCATTCCTGGGGCTGCCCTAACGAAAGGGACTGGTACAAAAGCTCTGGGCGACTCAACCCCTCAGCGCTGGGCCCCTGAGACTACAGAAGGAGAAAACAGCGGGTTCTTGTAGCTGTGAGAGGGATCAGAGAGCTTGCTCAGCGCCTGACCCGCTTTTCCTAGCCTTTTTGCTCAGTCCCTCAGTCGTATACGACTCTTCGACCATTTGTGACTCCATGGACTGTAGCCTGCCAGACTTCTCTGTCCATGGGATTTTCCAGGCAAGAATACTGGTGTGGGTTGCCACTGTCTGTTCCAGGGGATCTTCCCAACCCAGGGATTGAACCCACGTCTCTTGCATCTCCTGCAGTGGCAGGGATTCTTGACCACTGCGCCACGTGGGAAGCCCTTTTCTTTGGGAGAAAGGATTTGATCTTTCTTACAGCGAAGGTGATAGGAGAGCTAGCTGGGACCAGAGCGCAGAGCTGCCCTCTAGTGGCTCCTTAGGGCCAGGCCGGCTTCTGCAGGAAGTCATGTCTTGTGTGCGTGGGTACTACGTCCCCTCAGTCATGTCTGACTCTTTGTGACCCTATGGACTGTAGACTGCCAGACTCCTCTATCCATGGGATTTTCCAGGCAGGAATGCTGGAGTGGATTGCCATGCCCTCCTCTAGGGGATCTTCCCAACCCAGGGATCAAACCCACATCTGCATTTTCTGCATTGGTAAGCAGATTCTTTACCACTAGCTCCACCTAGGAAGCCCAAGTCATGTTTTAAGAGTTCCTTAAAAAATAAATAAAAACTTAAAAAATTAACTATTGGAGAGAATATTTATTTCTCTCTTTTCTTCCTTTTTCTCCCTATACTGCTGAGGAATAGAGGAAGGAGATGGGAAAACAGAGAAACAAGATGGGAGGGGTATACTACATGTTAAATAAAGGCACAATTAAACATTCCCATAAAAGAATCATTAGTTTACTTGTTCTGTGACACTTCAAGTTTGGCACCTTTTAGCAAACTAGCTAGAAATTCAGCTTGGTAACTGTATCAAGTATTATTTTACTGGGATAGGTTATTTTATTTAATTCTTATATAAAACCTAGACAGAGGCACTTTTATTTTTATCATCATCATCATCCCCATAGAAATGAGGAAACTGGAGTAAGGAGAGGTAACCCGACTTACTTGGGGGTGCTGAGCTGTTGAGTCTGAAATTGGGATCCTGTCCAAGTTTTGGGCACAGGACCACATGTTAACGCCTCTGTTGAGCCAACCAGCAGTGAGACTTAGGGTTCTCAGGACCCTCCTGTCCTCTGGGCTTACCAATATTCCCTCATCTGTGTCTCGGGTCCCACCTCCAAACTCTGACATTCTCCATACCCTTCAGACAAGGAGGGAGGCACAAACTGATTTTTACTTCCCACAGTCCAGTAAGCAACCTGTGACCCTAGGTCATTGGACCAAATTATAATAATTGTAAAGAAATGAAGGCCAGGGAAATTTTTCTTCGGCAGAAATTTTTCTAGCAGAAAAGACAGTTATTTCCAAAGATTGTGAACCACCCTCTGATCTCCTTTGTTTCAAGTCATTTAAGACAGCCTGCCAAAGGGAAGTAACCAACTCAGAATGCTACCACACATGCCCATTAATTCCACAAGTATGTATTTTGTATCCAAAGAATAAAGATCCTATTGTGTTTCCAGAACAGAACTCCAGGGACACAGTAGGGAGCAGCAGCAGTAAGGACAAAGGACAGGGGACAGTTGGTGCTTAGATAAAGAAGGAGGCGTGCAGTCATTTCAGACGGTGGCAGACGACATGACTGGAATGAATCTAGGAAGTGGGACAGAGAGGCTCTCAGGACCACCTTAACCAGAGAGGCCAGGGAAGTCCTTTGAGACATGGCATTTGACAGAGACCCAAGTGGGAAGAAAGAGCCCAAGGAGAGCCAACTGGGCCAAGATCTGGGGAACAGTCTCAGAAGAGAGACATTAGCATGTGAGAGATGCTGACCCAAGAGGAGTCAACATGTTAGAGATGTGCAAGGAGGAATGAGTTGACAGTTGAAAATATCCAACTAGATATTCAAGTAGAAATGAGTTGATGCCTGGAGTCTGAGGTTCAAGAGAGAACCTTGAACAACCTCGAAGCAAGGTAGAAGATAGTGACTTGAAAGTCATCAACCTAGACGTGTGTCTAGTGCCAAGGGATTGGATGAGAGCCTCTAGGGAGAGAGTCTGGGTGGAGAAGTGGAGACGGCTGCGGAGAAACCCAGGCCCTCCACTCAGAGCCACTGGTCTGATGATATTGCTGGAGAAACAGCCCCTGAGGCAGAATGTGATGATGACTCTGGCGGAGAAGCCAAGAAGAGGCTTCAACAAGGCAGCTGAGCCAAATGCTCCTGAGAAACCAAGTAAGATGGGAGCAGGACACCTGGCCATTGGATATGACATGCTAGAGGGCACGGATGTCCTCCAAAAGGCCTCTTCGTAATTGGCAGAGATGAAGGACAGGTCACAGGGCACACGAGAGAAAAGGGGAGAAGCAGACACAGTGAACAAGACTAGAGGAAATGTTTGTGTCCACGTCTTCGCCTCTGCCTAGACCCTTCCTCCTCTTGTTGTTCAGTTGCTCAGTCATGTCTGACTCTTTGACTCTCCTCTGCCCCTGGAATTTTCCAGGCAAGAACACTGGAGTGGGGTGCCGTTTCCTGCTCTAGGAGATCTTCTGGACCCAGTGATGGAGCCTGCCTCTTGTGTCTCATACATTGGTGGGCGGATTCTTTACCACTAGCGCCACCTGGGAAGACCCCCTCATCCTCATACCTCTCAGGTCCTAAAGAGTAGGGAGGGGTCTGCATTTGCTGTTTACCATCCTTTACAATCCCAAGAACTCAGTATTTTATTAAAAATAAAATATGTTGATCACTAGGAAGATTTACTAATGGCTTAAAATGAGTGTAATCATGTGGGAAGTATCAGTTGTCTTAACCTGGGTTCTCTAGAAAACACAGCCTGAAGCAGAAGCTTTGTGCTACCAGTGTGTTAGGGAGTAGGATTTCAGGGGGTGGGAGTGAGGGACCAGGGCAGGGAGGCTCAAAAGGAGGAGAAGGCACTACCAGGAGGGAGATGCAGTATCGACCCTGTCGCTGCTCACTGTCTCCATTGCAATACTGGAGCATGACACCAGAAGGACCATTTGCTCATCGTTAATGAGACTTTACCTGTCACCCACATGATTAGCCCTTCCTCTCCTGGGCTATATACAGTATCAGAGAAAGCATTGTATGTATGTGTGTATGTATTATTTCTCATTTGATTTCTCATGATAGTAAAATATAATAACATAAAATGTACCATTTAAACAACTTTTAAGCATAGGAAAAGTATTTAAAACTTGAAAATAGGTGAAAGAGATTGCTGAGTTTTCTTTCTGGGCAGTACTGATTCTGCTTTTGTGCTATTTTGAAATTCGGTTGGTGCAGAGATTGATACATATTTCTGCCCACTAGTGATGCAAATAATACCCGTCCTGGATGTGTGTATTTTATGTTCACAGGAGTTGTGATCCTATCTTCTTATTTTAAAAAAAACCCAAAACACCTAAGGTGAAATTCACATAAAATTAACCATTTTAAAGTAAAAAAATTCAGTGGAAAATAATACATTCACAATGTTGTACAAACATCACATCAGTCTAGTTCCATAACATTTCATCACCCCAAAGTAAAACCCCATATATACATTAAACAGTTATTTTCATTCTCTCCTTGTTCTTGTCACTGGTAACTACCAATCTGCTTTTTTTCTCTTGAAATTCACCAAAGCATGTTCAGTCTATATTTTCCTGAAAACTCTAATAGTATCAGGGACGGGGGAGCCAGGTGGGTGGGCTGCCGTCTATAGGGTTGCACAGAGTCTGACACGACTGAAGCGACTTAGCAGCAGCAGCATCTAATGCTATCGTTTAGATCTTTACACTATTTGGAGTTTATTCTGGTGTATGGTGTTCAGTCCAGTCCAGTTCAGTTGCTCAGTCGTGTCTGACTTTTTGCGACTGCAGCACACCAGGCCTCCCTGTCCATCACAACTCCTGGATCTTACTCAAACTCATGTCCATCAAATCGGTGACCCATCCAACCATCTCATCCTCTGTCGTCCCCTTCTCCTCCCATCTTCAATCTTTGCCAGCATCAGGGGCTTTCCCAATGAGTCAGCTGTTCACATCAGGTGGCCAAAGTATTGGAATTTCACCTTCAGCATCAGTCCTTCCAATGAATATTCAGGACTGATTTCCTTTAGGATTGACTGGTTGGATCTCCTTGCTGTCCAAGGGACTCTCAAGAGTCTTCTCCAACACCACAGTTCAAAAGCATCAATTCTTCGATGCTCAACTTTCTTTATTGTCCAACTCTCACATCCATACATGACTACAAGAAAAACCATAGTTTGACTAGACAGGCCTTTGTTGGCAAAGTAATGTCTCTGCCTTTTAATATGCTGTCTAGGTTGGCCATAATTTTTCTTCCAAGGAGCAAGTGTCTTTTAATTTCATGGCTTAGGGAGTCTTCTAATTTCATGCTGGTTGTCATTATTTAAGGAACCTCCACACCATCCTCCATAGTGGCTGCAACCAATTTACATTCCCAGCATCGGTTCCCTTATCCCACACCCTCTCCAGCATTTATTGTTTTCAGAGTTTTGACAATGGCTATTCCAACCAAAGTGAAGTGATACCTTATTGTAGTGTTCATTTGCATTCCTAAATATTATTTAGGGCTGTTGGCATCTTTACATGTGTTTTTTTTGTTTTTAAAGGATGTGAGTTAACTTTACTTCTTGAAATTAGTCTCTCGAATGACTGCCCTGTTTTGAATCCTTTTTTGATGACTACACCTAAGATATTTCTTGAGGGCGGGTGTTTTTTACTTACAGCTGTACAGGACTTGGTGGTGCCCCTCAGCACAGCTTTTAAAGTTGTCACAGGAAATGGCCACAGGCGGCAGCATTTCTTCATGCGCCACACTTTGGACTTTCATTTCTATTCTATATTAGAGTTGATTTCTGATGTTGTGGGGTTTTTCTCTGTGTGCGTATAGAAAAGCTTAATTCAGTGTACATATATGCATGTCTATTCTTTTCAGGGTTCTTTTCCCCATGAAGTTTTTTTTGCAGTGTGTTCAGTAGACTTCTGTGTGCTTTCTAGTAGGTTTTTTTGCTTATCTATAGGATACATATTAATGTGTATATGTTAATTGCAAATTCTTCATGTGTCCCTCTGCTCTAACACTTTTTTTTGGATAATCATAAGTAAGTTTTCTAAGTTAGTGAGTATTTTTCTTCTGTGAATGAGTTCACCTGTATAAATTTATAGATTCCACTTGTCAGTGATATGCCATGTTACTTGTCTTTCTCTCTCTGGTTTCTTTCACTTAGTATGATAACCACTCGCCCCATGTGCACTGCTGCCAATGGCATGATTTTGTCCTGTTTTGTGGGTGAGTAGTATTCCTGTGTAGAGGTTACCACTTAGTCTTATTTTTTGGTGGATAGACATTTTGGTTGATCCTATGTATTGGCTATTGTAAATTGTGCTGCCCTGAAAACAGGTTGTCAACTTAAAAAATAGTCACAACCTAGAAGTTGAGGGTCAGTTCTCTAAGGTTACTTGAGATGCTGTCTCCCAGGTGTGAGGTCCTGAAAATTCCCACCAAATAAAACATAAACACAAATTCTAGGTTGTAACTATTTTTTAAGTCAAGAGTTGCATGCTTCATTTTGAATTATGATTATTTCCAGATCTAAGCCCAGAAGTGGGGTTGCTGGGTCATATGGTTCCTCTCCTTTTGTTTTGTAAGGAACCTCCATGCAGTTTTCCATAGTGCCTGCAGCCATTTACATCCCCACCAAGAGTGTAGGAGGATTCCCTTTTCCCTATGCCCTCTTCAGCACTTATTCTCGGTAGATCTTTTTGATGATTGCCATTCTGACCAATATGAGTTGATGCCTCATTGTAGTTTTGATTTCCATTGATTTACTATTTAGTGAGTTGGAGTATTTTTCCAGGTGTTTTTGATCTTATACCGTGTGAGTGCAATTTATCTCTTGAAATCGGCTTCTTGAAAGTCTGCCCTGTCGTGAATTCCATTCTGATGATTTACCCCAGGATGTTACTTGAGGGCAGGTGTCATTTAGAGCCCCAAAGGTCTTGTGAATATCAAAAGCCCATCAGCACCGATTTTAAAGTTAAGGGAAGCAGTAACAAGGAAACAGCATTTCTTCCTGCCTTGTTGCTTGGGCAACCAGAGCCTTAGGCAAAGCCTGTTCCTGCATTGTCAGTTGAAAGTGGAATGTGCCAGAAGAAACACCCAAGGCTGGTGTTAAGGAACTTCCTCCCCCCTTTATCCCTAGGACACATCTCAATTTCTGCAAGACTACTATATGCAGGTCAGGAAGCAACAGTTAGAACTGGACAGGGAAAAACAGACTGGTTCCAAATAGGAAAAGGAGTACGTCAAGGCTGTATATTGTCACCCTGCTGATTTAAATTATATGCAGAGTACATCATGAGAAACGCTGGACTGGAAGAAGCACAAGCTGAAATCAAGATTGCCGGGAGAAATATCAATAACCTCAGATATGCAGATGACACCACTCTTATGGCAGAAAGTGAAGAGGAACTAAAAAGCCTCTTGATGAAAGTAAAAGAGGAGAGTGAAACAGTTGGCTTAAAGCTCAACATTCAGAAAACGAAGATCATGGTATCTGGTCCCATCACTTCATGGCAAATAGATGGGGAAACAGTGGAAACAGTGTCAGACTTTATTTTGGGGGGCTCCAAAATCACTGCAGATGGTGACTGCAGCCATGAAATTAAAAGATGCTTACTTCTTGGAAGGAAAGTTATGACCAACCTAGAGAGCATATTGAAAAGCCAGAGACATTACTTTGCCAACAAAAGTCTGTCTAGTCAAGGCTATGGTTTTTCCGGTGGTCACGTATGGATGTGAGATTTGGACTGTGAAGAAAGCTGAGCGCCAAAGAATTGATGGTTTTGAACTGTGGTTTTGGAGAAGACTCTTCAGAGTCCCTTGGACTGCAAGGAGATCCAACCAGTCCATTCTAAAGTAGATCAGTCCTGGGTGTTCTTTGGAAGGAATGATGCTAAAGCTGAAACTCCAGGACTTTGGCCACCTCATGCGAAGAGCTAACTCATTGGAAAAGACTCTGATGCTGGGAGGGATTGGGGGCAGGAGGAGAAGGGGACGACAGAGGATGAGATGGCTGGATGGTATCACCGACTCGATGGATGTGAATTTGAGTGAACTCTGGGAGTTGGTGATGGACAGGGAGGCCTGGTGTGCTGTGATTCATGGGGTCGCAAAGAGTCGGACACGACTGAGCGACTGAAATGAACTGAACTGAACTGTGTGGAGGGTGCAGTCATCTGCATTTGGGGTGACCCTGAGGCTGGAGGCTGGAAGTGGGAACCCCCCAGCAGGAGACTTGGAGCCCAGGGAACTTTTCAAAGCTCTTCCAGCCTAGAGGCTCTGCTGTACTTTGGGTGCAGCAGGCTTGGTTTCTCTGCAGTAAGGCCCACTGCTGTCTAAAGAATGCAGGCTCAGGAAGAGGGCAACAGTTGCTCCTGGTACATCAGAGGTGCCTGCCTGGCACAAATCTCCCAGGCTTAAAAAAATATCTTTTAAAAGTTTATTTATTTTTTAATTGAAGGATAATTGCTTTACATAATTTTGTTTTTTCCTGTCAAACATCAACATGAATCAGACATAGGTGTACATATGTCCCCTTCCTCTTGAACTTCCCACCCATCTCCCTCCCCATCCCACCCCTTTAGGTTGATACAGAGCCCCTGTTCGAGTTCCCTGAGACATACAGCAAATTTCCATTTTACATATGGTAATAAATTTCCATGTTATTCTTTCCATGCCTCTCACTCTCTCCTCTCCTCTCCATGTCCATAAGTCTGTCTCTCTGTTTCTCCATTGCTGCCTTGCAAATACAGTCATTGGTACTACCTTTCTAGATTTCGTATATGTGCATTAGTATACGATATTTATCTTTCTTTTTCCGACTTACTTCATTCTGTATAATAGGCTCTAGGTTCATCCACCTCATTAGAGCGGATTCCCAGCTCTTTCAGTGAGACGACAACCCGGCCTCAGGATGCAAGCCTACTTAGGTTCCAGGGGTGTGACAAAGCCCAGGTCACCATGGCGAGAGAGGAGTAGAGTCAGCGTTTTTCCTCTTTTCATCTTCTCCTTATTATATAACTTGCATTGTCCTATATGGATGAAGTTCAGTGTTTTGAGATTGTTTTTTTCCTTTTTGATATACAACAACATGATTCAATAATACATAGGTATATATGTTATTTTTTGGGTTTGTTGTAGCCACACGTTCCAGGAAACAAACTCACTCAGAAGGACAATGCAGATAGTGAAGTGCAGTTTATTACACCGGCGGGCCCAAGGCAGAGTCTCCTTTTAGCCAAGGACCCCAACCAGCATTTGTGAAAAGCTTAAATACCCCATGTGTACGTGTCTGAACCCACCACTCCAAGTTCCTTGAGACGTACATAAACCAAGGAAAATACAATCCCAATAACCCCATTATTCACGTACTATGTGCTCATGTGCTCATGTCCTCAAACAGTCAAACAATTAGCCGATAATCAATAAACCCGAGGTTACACTCCAATAGATACAGAAAAATTTATGGCCTGTCTGGACAAAGGGGTGATTAGTGTATGTTTTCTCTTAGGTGATGAGTAATCTAGATACAATCTTCAAGGTTCCCCTGTCTGGAGGGGGTCTTATCCTTCTGTTGTTGTTTTCATAGGCACTAAACACAGAGTTCAGAGTCCATTGGAGAGGGGCTGAGCATGATCGGCATGAACAGGCCTAAGATGGAGTCCAGGCCCTATGAATTCCTTCTTCAGGTTCTTTTCCAATATAGGTTATTGCTGCTGCTGCTGCTGCTGCTGCTAAGTCGCTTCAGTCGTGTCTGACTCAGTGCAACCCCATGGACGGCAGCCCACCAGGCTCCGCCATCCCTGGGATTCTCCAGGCAAGAACACTGGAGTGGGTTACCATTTCCTTTTCCAATGCATGAAAGTGAGAAGTGAAAGTGATGTCACTCAGTCATGTCCAACTCTTTGTGACCCCATGGACTGCAGCCCCCCAGGCTCCTCCGTCCATGGGATTCTCCAGGCAAGCAAGGGTTCTTGTAACCCCTGTGGGTTGTTTTTATAGATAGTAGTGCACATATGTCAGTATGAACAGGCCCCTTTCTCCCTGCCACCCTTTGTCTTTACTGGTAATGTTGTAGCCATGCGTTTTGGGAAACAAACTCACTCAGAAGGACAATGCAGACAGTGGGGTGCAGTTTATTACACTGGCGGGCCCAAGGCCGAGTCTCCTTTTAGCCAAGGACCCCGACCAGTTTTTGTGTAAACCTTATATACCCTAAGTGTACGTGCCCAAACCCACCTCCCCAAAATTCCCTGAAACTAGTCTGCACAAAGGAAAAAGAAAGTTACAAAGTTAACCCATGATTCATAAGCCTTAAGCCTAGGTAGTTAATAGTGGACAATTATCAATAGTCTTATGGTCATACCCCAATAAACATAATAGAATGTATGATTCTATTCAGTTACACAGGTAATCAGGATATTCTTTTAGGTGATGGAGAGCCCTGGGGCTCTTCCTTCCAAGGGCCTGGTTTTCCAGTTGATACATCGTTTCTATAGATACTGGGCACATAGCTCAAAGTCCACAGTCCGGCCCAAGATGGAGTCCTGCTTTTAAGACAGAGCCTTTTCTGTTTCCTCCTTCAGTAACATTATGTTTACTTTCTAAGCCAGGTGAGGCTATTTACCCTGGATAAGAAGTTAATTTGTTACATTTTTAGATCTCACCTAGCAGTGAGGTCATATAACAGTAGCTTCTCCTTGACTCCCTTAGCACACTTGGTATGATCACCTCTGCTTTCACCCGTGTCCGTGTGGCTGAACGTGGCATTATTTCCTCCTTCTTGATGGCTCAGTCATATGCGTTGGGTATCTGTTTCCCTTTCTCGTCTGCCTTTCACTTCTCTTCTTTACTCAGCCATTTATAAGGCCTCCAGAGACAACCATTTTGCCTTCTTGCATTTCTGTTTCTTTGGGGTGGTTTTGAATTGTGGTGTTGGAGAAGACTCTTGGGAATCCCTTGGACAGCAAGGAGATCAAATAAGTCAATCCTAAAGGAAATAAACCCTGAATATTCATTCGAAGTTCCAATATTTTGGCCCCCTGATTTGAAGAGCCAGCTCATTGGAAAAAACCCTGATGCTGAGAAAAAGACTGAGGGCAGGAGAAGTGGGCAACAGAGGATGAGACAGTTGGATGGCATCAGTGACTCAATGGACATGAGTTTGAGCAAACTCCAGGAGATAGTGAAAGACAGGGAAGCCTGGTGTGCTGCAGTCCATGGGGTCACAAAGAGCCAGACAGGACTTAGCAACTGAACAACAACAACATACACACCCTATCTTCTTTATCCTTTCGTCTGTCCTTTTTCACTTAGGTTGTTTCCGTGTCTTGGCTTTGGTCCCTGGTGCAGGTGGTATCCCAAAGGTGCCAGTGTCTTTTAAAATGTTGGTTTTCTCTGGATTAATGCCTAGGCATGGGAGTCCTGGACACTGCTGCTGCTGCTAAGTTGCTTCAGTCATGTCTGACTCTGTGCGACCCCATAGACGGTAGCCCACCAGGCTTCTCTGTCCCTGAGATTCTCCAGGCAAGAACACTGGAGTGGGATGCCATTTCCTTCTCCAATGCATGAAAGTGAAAAATGAAAGTGAAGTTGCTCAGTCATGTCCGAGTCTTTGCAACCCCATGGGATTTTCCAGGCAAGAGTACTGGAGTGAGTTCCCATTGTCTTCTCTGGTCCTGGACATTATTGTAGTTCTAAGGTTTTTTTTTTTTTTTAAAAAAACCTCCGTACTGTTCTTTCCAGCCAATTACCAATTTACAGTCCCAAGGACTGTAGGAGGATTCCCTTCTCCTCACAGCAGCTCAAGCTTTATTGTTGGAGAATTTTTGAGATGGCAATTCTAACAGATGTGAGGTGATACCTCATTGGACATCTAATTTGCAATTTTGTAATAAGCAGTGATGCTGAGTATCTTTCCATGTGCTTCATGGCCATTTGTGTTTTCTGCATGAAAATGTCCATTTTGAACTGTGGCCCATTTTTTTGTGTGTGTGGTTGGATTTTTTTATTGTTTAATACTTAGCAGCGTGTGTTTGTATGTTTTGGAGATGGATTCTTTGTGGGTATCTTCGTTTTCAAATATTGTAATTTCCCATTCGGAGTCTTGCCTTTTTCCTTCAGGGTTTCCTAGCTGTTCAAATGCTTTTCAGGTTAATTCAATCTCAGTTTATGTTAGGTTTACTTTGCGGTATTCTAAGATGTGGATCCAAAAGCACTCGCTGTAATTTACATCAAAGCATGTTCTGCCTGTATTTCCCTCAAGTATTTCATAGTATCCATCCTGATGTTTAGATATTTATACTATTTGGAGTTTATTTTAGGTATGGTGGTAGGCGTATTCTAATTTCATGCTGGTTTTCATTGTTTAGGGAACCTCCACCTTATCCTCCATAGTGGTTGCGAACAGTTGACATCCCCTCTATCCGTGGAGGAGGGCTCCCTTTTCTCAACACCCTCTGTAGCACTTACTGCTTGTAGCTCTCTGTAGCTTTGATTTGCACTTTTCTAATATTTAGTGCCGTTGGCCTCTATTCCTGTGATTTTTCTTCAAAGGGTGTAAGTTAAACGTACCTTTGGACCTTGGCTTCTTGAAGGATTGTCCAATTTTCAATCCTTTTTTGGTGACTCCGCCTATGACATTATTTGAGGGCAAATGTTTTTCACTTCGAGCCCCATAGGCCTTGTGACTCTTCAGTGCCATTCAGCACAGCTTTTAAAGTTATTATGGGAAACGGCCACAAGGTGGCAGCATTTCTTCATGTCCCATAGGTTTTTGTTTGTCTTGTTTTTCTGGTAATTTCATTGTAATTCTATATTAGACTTGATTTCCCTGTGTTTTGGAGGCAGGTGTACAGGGACCTGCTTCATTTACCTATAGACATATATCTATCCTTTTTCAGTTTCTTTTTCCCATAGAGGTTTTTACAGTGTATTCAGTAGACTTCCCTGTGCTACCCAGTAGGGTCTTTTTCATTATCTTTTGGATATATATTAATGTGTATATGTTAATTTCAAAGTCCTCATGTATCCCTCCTCCTTAATACTCAGATGGTAAAGAGTCTGCCTGCAGTGCAGGAGACCCAGGTTCAATCCCTGGGTCAGGAAGGTCACCTGGAGATGGAAATGGCAATCACTCCAGAATTGTTGGCTGGAAAATTCCATGGACAGAGGGGCCTGGCGGGCTACAGTCCATGGTGTTGGAAAGAGCTGGACAGGAGTGAGTGAGTTACTCACACACAATACTTTTTTGAATAAACCTAAGTTGTTTTTCTAACTTTGCGAGTCTGTTTCTGCTGTGTAAATGAGTTCGTTTGTATGAATTTATAAATCCCAGTTTTCAGTGATATGTCATGATATTTATCTTTCTCTCTCTGACTTCACTTACTATGCCGAGGAGATGAATGGCCGACTTTTGTCTCCATGAGGGGCTCCAGCAGAGCCAGACTGTGGGTCATCCTCGGTATAACAATGATGTTTCCCCAAACACAGAAAGTTCCGTGGGACCCCTCCTGACAGCTGGCCCTCAGGGAAACCAGGTCCTCTACTGTGGAATAGATTCTACTGGAAAATTGATATAATACCCAATGCCCCAGATCATATGGTTGGGCTTTCCTTATTGTAGAATGAGAGTTGGCCCAGGGTGCAGGCAGTGGGAGGGTGACCAGTTGTGGGGGGCCCAGCAGGGAGGGGAGTAGGGCTGGAGCAGGTCAGGAAGCGTGGGGGTGGAGTCAGGGCGGGAGCAGCCATCTGCTGGGGCCATCAAGGCGTTCCTGCAGAGCTGGACGCCCCCTGCAGGTCCTGGGGGGCATCTCCCCTCCCTCCCAGCTCAGCATCATCTCACAGGCTCCGCAGGAGCTGCATCATCCAGGAAACCACACACTGACTGGCCTGTGCAGGCTGAGGCTAGTCCCCAGAAGGGCAGGTGAAGGTTGCTCCGCCCCAGGTACCAGGCCGTTTCTGTTAAACCCCCAGCCGGCCCTTTGGCCCTCTGGCCCGTGTGGACAGCCTAGCACCTGGGTCTCCTGATTGAGCCCACACATGTCAGGTCCCCTTTCAGGGGTGGGCTTTCTCCCCGGCTCCTAGCCTCTCCCCTCCGGGACCTCCCTGGACCCCAGTCTTCTCCTGAGAAACCCCCTCTTCCTCCCACAGCCAGGCCCTGCCCCTCCCCAGTGTCCCCTGCACGTCACCCCTCAGAGAGGCCCCTGCACCTCCAGACCGGCCCCTCTCCTGTGACACCCCGTTGGCCCTGCCTCCCAAGGGGTGTTTGAGTTCTCACTGGCGAGTGTGCCTTTCTGGGTCATGGCGTCCTCATTCCATCCCCTGAATGTCCAGGTTGGCGGTGGGGAGCTGAGGAGAAAAGAGAGGAGGAAGTGTAGCAGAGCTCAGTGAGCTCCGCCCTTAGCAGAGCAGCCATTGCTGTGTATCCTCTCTCTGCACCATTAGGGCAGGTCCTGTTCAGCCATTGGTTGGTGCCTCGGGGACGGCTCCCACTGGCAACCAACTGTCAGTGAGCTGCCATTAGGAGTCCTGCTCAGTCATTGGACAGTGTAGCAGTGAGCCCCGCCCACAAGTAACAGTCGGTTAAGGAGTGACAGTCAGAGTCAGACGAGTGGTGGTCCTGAGGTGGCGGAGAGTGAGGTAAGAGGTGGATCCCGGCCTTCTCCCCGAAGCCCTCCAGCTCACTTGGCCTTGCGGGCCCCAGAGAACAGGCTGGGGACTGTGTCCTGCAGGACTCCAGAGCCCTTGCCAAGACCACCCCGTAGCCGAGGCCGAGGCCTTGAGGAGTGCTAAACCTCGCCTCCATGCTGCTCTCTGTGACCCAGTAGCAGTGGCCATCTGCCTGGGTCGCAGTCTGAGAGACCTGGTCTCTCCCGCTTTGGGTGGCTGAGGGCCAGCTGGGTTGGGTGCCTGGCTGCCTCAGCGATGACAGCTGGGCAGGCTATGGGGACTGGCTCTGAGGGAGCTGTGAGCTGAGCTCTGCCTCTTCTTAGCCAGGGCCGAGACCCTGTGACAGCTGTGCCCCGGGACCTTGCCCTTTCTTGTCAGGACAGAGAATAACATCGTTTGGTAGCAATTTACAGGAACATCATTACCAGACTATGATCTGGCCTCAGGAACAAAGGATCTGACAGCAAGAAATACGCAACAACTAACCACTCCCCTCCCTCACCTTTTGTTTTTAAAGAGGCTTGCTGAAAACTTTTACTAACTTTGGTGTTATGGGCATGAGCTACCCATCTCCTCACATGGCCTGTAACAAACCTTTCTCTGCCCCAGACTCCAATGTTTTAGTATTATTTGGCCTTACTAAGCTTTACAGTAAGATGATGCTGTGAAAGTGCTGCACTCAATATACCAGCAAATCTGGAAAACTCAGCAGTGGCCACAGGACTGGAAAAGGTCAGTTTTCATTCCAATCCTAAAGAAAGGCAATGCCAAAGAATGTTCAAACTACTGCACAATTGCACTCATCTCACATGCTAGCAAAGTTATGCCCAAAATCCTCCAAGCCAGGCTTCACCATTACATGAACCATGAACTTCCAGATGTTCAAGCTGGTTTTTAGGAAAGGCAGAGGAACCAGAGATCAAATTGCCAACATCTGCTGAATCATAGAAAAAGCAAGAGAGTTCCAGAAAAACATCTACTTCTGCTTTACTGACTATGCCAAAGCCTTTGACTGTGTGGATCACAACAAATTGTGGAAAATTCTGAAAGAGATGGGAATACCAGACCACCTCACCTGCCTCCTGAGAAATCTGTATGCAGATCAAGAAGAAACACAGCTGGACATGGAACAACAGACTAGTTCTAAATTGGGAAAGGAGTAGGTCAAGGCTGTATATTGTCACCCTGCCTATTTAACTTATATGCAGAGTACATTATGAGAAATGCTGGACTGGATGAAGCACAAGCTGAAATCAAGATTGTCGGGAGAAATACCAATAACCTCAGATATGCAGATGACACCACTCTTATGGCAGAAAGTGAAGAACTAAAGAGCCTCTTGATGAAAGTGAAAGAGAGTGAAAAACCTGGCTTAAAACTTGACATTCAGAAAACTAAAATCATGGCATCTGGTCCCATCACTTCATAGCAAATAGATGGGGAAATAGTGGAAACAGTGGCAAACTTTATTTTTTGGGCTCCAAAATCACTGCAGATGGTGACTGTAGCCATGAAATTAAAAGACGCTTGCTTCTTGGAAGAAAAGCTATGAATAACCTAGACAGCATATAAAAAGCAGAGACATTACTTTGCTGACAAAGGTCCATCTAGTCAAAGCTATAGTTTTTTCAGTAGTCAAGTATGGATGTGAGAATTGGACCAAAAGTAAAGCTGAGCATCAAAGAATTGATGGTTTTGAACTGTGGTGTTGGAGAAGACTCTTGAGAGTCCCTTGAACAGCAAGGAGATTGAATCAGTCCACCCGAAAGGAAATCAGTCCTGAATATTCATTGGAAGGATTGATACTGAAGCTGAAACTCCAAACACTTTGGCCACATGATGTGAAGAACTGACGCATTGGAAAAGACCCTGATGCTGGGAAAGATTGCAGGTGGGAGGAGAAGGAGACGACAGAGGACGAAATGGTTGGAAGGCATTACCGACTCAATGGACATCAGTTTGAGTAAGCTCTGGGAGTTGGTGATGAACAGAGAAGCCTGGCGTGCTGTAGTCCATGGGATTGCAAAGAGTCAGACACAACTGAGCGACTGAGCTGAACTGAACTGTGCTTTAGGCCACAGGGACTTGCGTTATTCAGTAACAGAAGGAGGGAGATGGAGGAGAGTAGGGTGGATGCTGGTGTCAGGGAAAGGCCCACGAAGAAAGGAAAATGGACCAAAAGGGGCTCTCCCGAGGAAGGCAGGCAACGTGGGGGTGGGGGAGCGGCTGGCCCAGCAGGGCAGTGTGGGCAGCAGGGAGTGGACCCAGACTGCAGAGTTCAGTGCTGAGATGGTTACTTGACTGGGCTAAGGGATGCCCAGAAGGCTGGTGGAACTATTCTGGGTGTGTCTGTGGGATTGTTTCCATAAGAGATTAGCATTTGAATTCAGAGACTCTGGAAAGGGTCATGGTCATCAGTGAGGGTTTTACCCAGCCCTCTGAGGGCCCAGAGACAGCAAAAAGGCAGGGTTGGGGGAAGGAGCATCGGAGGATTAGCGGGGTGACAGGGTGGAGGATGGAGCTTGTTTTCTGAGCCTGGACTTCTGTTTCCTAAAATTGCCTTTGGTTCTGCTTCTCAGGCCTTCAGGCTCAGAATGGGACTTGTGCTGCTACTGCCCCCATTCTCCTGCCTCCAGGTTTGGAGAGGAACCACACTACCGGCTTTCCCAGACCTCCAGCTTGCAGATGGCACGGCAGCTTCTGGGGCTTCTCAGCTTCCATCATCATGTGAGCCAATCCCACCTAAAAAAATCTCTTTCTAGCCATCCATGTGTAACCTGCTGCTGCTGCTGCTAAGTCGCTTCAGTCATGTCCGACTCTGTGCGACCCCATAGATGGCAGCCCACCAGGCTCCCCTGTCCCTGGGATTCTCTAGGCAAGAACACTGGAGTGGGTTGCCATTGCCTTCTCCAATGCATGAAAGTGAAAACTGAAAGTGAAGTCGCTCAGTCGTGTCCGACCCTCGGTGACCCCATGGACTGCAGCCTACCAGGCTCCTTTGCCCATGGGATTTTCCAGGCAAGAGGACTGAAGTGGGGTGCCATTGCCTTCTCCACATGTGTAACCTACTGGTTCATTTTCTCTGGAGTATCTAACTCTTAGAGACCCCATGAACCCAGGCTCCTCTGTCTTTGGAATTCTCCAGGCCAGAATACTAGAGTGGGTTGCCATTTCCTTCTCCAGGGGATCTTCCTGACCCAGGGATAGAACTCGGGTTCGTTGCATTGCAGGCAGATTCTTTGCTGTCTGAGCCACCAGGGAGGCCCTGTTTTTTGGAGGACATTGACTTAATAGAGATGCTTTTCATTTTTATTTCTAATTGGAGGTAATTGCTTTACAATACTGAGATGGTTTCTGCCATACATTAACATGAATCAGCCCTAGGTATACGCATGTCCCCTCCCTTTAACCTCCCTCCCACCTCCAATCCCATCCCATCCTGGGATTGTCTCAGAGCACCAAGTTAGAGCTCGCCGCGTCTTACAGCAAATTCCCATTGGCTGTCTATTTTACGTATGGTGCGGTGTATGTTTCAGTGTTACTCTCTGAATTATCCCTCCCTCGCCTTCCCTCTTGGTGTCCGCAAGTCTGTTCTTTGTGTATGCATCTCCACTGTTGCCCTGCAAATAGGTTCATCAGTACCATCTTTCCAGATTCCATATATATGTATTAATTTATAATATTTGTTTTTCTCTTTCTGACTTCATTCTGCGTAATAGGCTCTAGGTTCATCTACCTCGTTAGAACTGACTCCCATGTGTTCTTTTTCATGGCTGACAATATTCCACTGTGCGTAGTACCACAACTTCTTCATCTATTCATCTGTTGATGAATATACAGGTTGCTTCTGTGTCTTGGCTATTGTAAATAATGCTGCAATGAACATTGGGTACATTTGTCTTTTTCAATTATGTTTTTCTCAGGGTACATGTCCAGTAGTGGGATTATCCCACTCCAGTGTTCTTGCCTGGAGAATCCCAGGGACGGGGGAGCCTGGTGGGCTGCCGTCTAAGGGGTCACACAGAGTCGGACACGACTGAAGTGACTTAGCAGTAGCAGCATGATAATTTATGGGGTTTCCTAGGTGGTGCTAGTGGTAAAGAACCCACCTGCCAATGCAGGAGATGTAAGAGGTGCAGGTTCGATCCCTGGGTTGGAAAGATCCCCTGGAGAAGGGTATGGCAACCCACTCCAGAATTCTAACCTGGAGAATCCCATGGACAGAGGAGCCTGGTGGGCCATGGTCCATGAGGTCACAAAGAGTCGGACACAACTGAAGTGACTTAACATGCACGCATCATTTTATCAGAGGTTCAGTTGCATATTTGGTACAAATTTCTGAAGCAAGTGACATAGAAAATATAGCTATCAGTTATTAGTAAGGTCATAAGTAAGAATTTAAGTCAAGAACTTCCATTAGCCATAGCCCAGTATATCCCCAGGTCATCTGACTTCTTTGTAACCCCATGGACGGTAGCCTTCCAGGTTCCTCTGTCCATGGGATTTCCCAGGCAAGGATACTGGAGTGGATTTTTACTGAGAAGTGCCATTCCCTTCTCCAGGGGATCTTCCTGGATCAGGGGTTGAATCCATGTCTCCTGCTTTGACAGGCAGGTTCTTCACCACTGAGCCACCAGGCTTACGTGAATCATCTTACAGATATGTCTGTTTCATGTTGATAACTTAATTTTGATTGTATATTAAAACTCTACCTCCCCTCTCATGTTTTGGTTGCCACAATTTACCTCTTTTTATATCATGTGTTCATTAACAAATTTTATAGCCATAGTTACTTTTACTACCTTTGTCCTTTAATATTTATATTAGAGTTAAATGATTAACACACAACCATATTCAGCATTCAGTTCAGTTCAGTTGCTCAGTCGTGTCTGACTCTTTGTGACCCCATGAACCACAGCATGCCAGGCCTCCCTGTCTATCACCAACTCCAGGAGTCCACCCAAACCCATGTCCATTGAGTCGGTGATGCCATCCAACCATCTCATCCTCTGTCGTCCCCTTCTCCTCCTGCCCCGAATCTTTCCCAGCATCAGGGTCTTTTCCAATGAGTCAACTCTTCGCCAAAGTGTCGGAGTTTCAGCTTCAACATCACATGCTGAATTTGGCTGCAAGCTTGTCTTTGTCTTTTTTTTCTACTTGCACCTCTGTTTTCATATGAGTATCATGCCCCTTCAAGGCAGCTTGAAGAGCCCCTTTCAGTTTTTAGTGGTGATGAGCTCCCTCTGTTTTTGATTGTTTGGAAAAGCCTCTACCTCATTTCTGAGAGAACACTTTACCAGGTAAAGTATTCTTTGTTGGCAGTTTTTCTTCTTTTAGAATGTTTATTAATATTATATCATCCCACTTTCTTGGCCTGAAAGCTTCCTGCTGAGAACTCTGCTAATAGCGTTCTAGGGGTTCCCTTGTATGAGATAGACTTTTTTCTGTGTTGTTGCTTTAAAAGTCTATCTTTGTCTTTTATTTTAGACAGTATTGTTAAAAAACAGGGACAAGATTGTTGTGTATTGAAATTTTCAGATGACCTATGAGCTCCGTAAACTCAGATATCAAAATTTCTCCCCAGATTTGGGAAGTTTTCAGCCATTATTTCTTTTAATATACTTTCTGACCTCTTGTCTCTCTCTTCTTCTGAGACTCCAATACTTCTTAGATTGTTCACAGGATTCACAGGATTCTTTTCACTCTTCATTCTTTTACCTTTCTTCTCCTTTGGTTGAATACTTTGAAGACCCTATCTACTACTTCACAGTTCTTTCTCTCGATCCATTCTGCTGTTGATGTTGTCCATTGCATTTTTAATTTCATCCATTGTATTCTTCAGTCTAAGAATGTCTACGTAATTATTTTTTTAAATGATTTCTTTCCTCCTGCAGAGCTTTTCATTTGTTCATGTATTGTTTTCTGAATTTTAGTGAATTGTCCTCTGGTTATTAGCTCAACAAGATTCCGTAAAAGTTATTTTGAATTATTTATAGGGTAAATTGCAGATTTCCATTTCTTTGCGGTCAGTTATTAGACAGTTACTGTGTTCCACTGAGGGTGTCATGTTTCCTTAAATTTTATTTCTTTAAAGATTTTTTACGGAAGTATAGTGGACGTACAATATTGGTTTGGGGTGTACAGCATAGTGAGTCAACATTTTTATATATTATGAATTGATCACAATGATAAGTCCAGGAGCCTTTTGTCATCATAAAAAGTTACTGCAGTTTTATGGACTGTATTCCCTATTCTGTACACTACCTCCCTGTGACTTATTTATTTTATACCTTGATCTTGATATTTCATATTCCTTGAAGCCCTGTGTTGCTGTCTTCACATCTGAAGAGAAGTGACCTCTTCCAGTCCTTACTGGCTGACTTCAGGAGAGAAACACCCTCTGTGGGCTGTGCTAGGAATTCTCACATCGTTACTGTGGGGACGTCTGCTCCACACATCTTGTGGCGAACGCTGAAGCTCAGGTGCTCTCTCTGGATCCTGCAGAGCCTGGCTGACAGTATCCCTTTGCTTTTCCTAGGGGCCTGCTCGGTCCATTCTGTGGTTTCTCCTAGGCCTGCCAACCCAGTTTTCTGCTCAGCCTCCCTGACTGCCTGACTGTGTTCTCACCGCTGTCAGCGCATCCACAGGGAAGGGTGCGGGGGGAGGCGTCAGGTGGGTGCTTACCATGCAGGCTCCTCAGACCAGGAAGGCCTAGTTTAGTCCTAAATTGTCCCCTAGATGGAGGGGCAACATGAGAAAACTCCGGCTGTTCCTCTCACCCTCTTGAATGCGCCCAGCACCTGATTGTTTTCATCCAGCCTTGTGCTGGCACCCACTCCTGGACTCTGGGCCTCCCACAAAGGCTGTTTGGCCTGTGGGTGGCCATCCAAATTGGTTTTCTTTGGGGGAAGGTAGTAGAAATCTCCTGTTCCACGATTTTGATGTTGCTCCTCTTCCTTGTGATATTTTTTGATGAAAACTAGACTTTTGAGTGCAATAATGTGGTAACTCTGGAAATAAGGTTCCCCCTCTTCCCTAGAGTTTGCTGTTTGTGAAAGTTACTGATACTGTTTTTGTGCTTGTAATTGTTGTGGGCAGTCTCCGAGCTGAAGACCAGCTTGAGATGTAAACTTAAGATCTCACGTCTTTTCTGAATCTTTCTTTTGGCTTATGTGGTTACTTCCTATTTTCCCCTTATATACATTTGTGTTTGAGTTACTGTCCAGTGTCCTTTATGCAAAACGGGCCTAGTGCTAAAGAACTCTCTTGTTTTGCCAGCCACAGGATTCTTGGTTGACGTACTTTTTCCTTCAGTGCTTTGAATAAGTCAACCCACTGTCTGCTGGTCTCCCAAGCTTTCTAATGATGAACTTGCTGATGACCTTATTGAGGTAAATATGATGAGGGTGGTCTTCTTTTCAGGAAGGCCACTAACAAGAGTCAGCAGAACTCCTTCAGCCTCCAGAGACTTTTCTTGCAAAGTCCAGAGCATCAGGGTCTTGAAAGCTCCTCCAGGTGATCGACACTGAAGAAATGTTACTCCTTGTCACGGAGCATGTGAGTGGACGAGACGTGATTGACTGTTTCCTGGGTGGTGGCTGCCGGACAGATGAGGCGGCCAAAGCCTGTCCCAGAAGCTGGTGCCTGCTGGGCAGTGCTGCCACCAGAAGGTGTCAGCTGCAGAAGAGACCTGAGGCCAGAGACCCTACTTCTTGATGCTGATCTGAGTATAAGAATCACAGACTTTCCCACTCAGTCAGCACCTTCTGTGATGGCCAATCACCTGGATGCGTGGAGCCTGGGAGTGGTTCTGTACTCGTGGGGCCTGGGTCCCTGCCCTTCATGGGACTGGACTTCTGGGAGCTGCAGCAGCGGATCCTGAGTGGGCAACACCATGTTCCCACTTTATCCCTCTCTTGAGATGGAAAAATCTCTCTGAAACAATGATAACCATTGACCCCAACAATGAAGGGGTCACTTGAAGTGACCCATGAGGCATCTGTGAGTTAACGTGGACCAGGAGGAGCCGCTCAGGCCATCCAGTGAGCTGCCCTGTGACGAGGACTCCCCGGGTGACAGGTGGTGACATGGACTCTGCATGTGTCCTGCATGCAGGATATACAGGGGGATAGGAGCCCTAGGTGGGGGTCATTCTGTCACCCCGAGGCCCTCCACTTCTGCTGACCTCAGCATGGGTTGAGCCTCTTGGGCCCTGAGGTGGGCGCCCAGGATGAACCACTTATCCCCGCACAGTTCTGTGAGGGGGAGGGGCAGCAACCCGGAGGGTCAGAGGTCCATGCCCCCAGCCCTGGTGAGGCCCTGGGGCTCCCCTTACACCAGCAGGCTTGGGGCCTCAGAGGAACCGTCTGCCATGGGTGTGTTGCCCTCCAGAAGCTACCCCAATGCTGGGCAGCCTGAGTGTCCCAGCCCCCCTCCAGCCACAGCCAGAGACAGTAGGGTGGCTGGGAGATTCTAGAACTTTACTTTAAAGCAGTTATGTTGCAGACTGCCCAACCAGAATTCTCACCATAAAGTGAGCCTAGGGTAATTCCTCATGGCCAGCCAGACAGGAAGGTCAGGCCCCACCCCCTGCATTGAAGTGGAGGGCAGGAAGATGCTGAGCTCTGGGCCCCTGGAGGCCAGGGCTGGGTGCACACAGCCCAGCTCTGTGTGCACCCTGGGGGTGGTGTAGGGAGTGCACACTGCGTGTACCCAGATGCCCGGGGAGAGAGAACACGGTCCAGGAGAACATGGGGAGGATGTTCTCTGCCCCAGATTCAAATCAGGAGGATGTCCCACACCATCACGGCCTTCAGAAGCATCGTACTCAAAATACCTGGCCAGCTCAGACGACGGCCTGGCACTGCCTGGGGACAAGAGAAGAGGCCGCCCTGATGCAAGCCCACCGCTTGGTCCCATCTGGGTGGGGGCTGGACTGCCAGAGGTTGGATGGCCTTTCCTGCAGCACTTCTCCCCTCCCCACCTCTTCCCTGTCCTTTCTCCCAAGTGAGTAGGGGAGGGGACGGTCTTTCTAAAGCACCGGGAATAAACATGATGCCCCAGGAAGCTGTATCACAGACACTCTGTTTTGCGTCCTCCGTGCCTGGAACTGGGGCCGTGCATGCTCCAGTTAGGGACGCATGTAGGCATGTGGCCCTTGGAGTTAATCAGAGCAACTAAACGGAAAAACGATCTAAGAAAATTATCACAGTGACTCCCGACACTGCCAGTGTAGTCGTGAAGGGGAAAGGCTTGAGCCGCATTGCAGGACTGGAATACGGAAAGTGTGTGCTAGCTTCCTGCACTTGCATTCCAGAACACTTCCAGAAGGACCGAGGGGATCTCTGAGGCCCTTAACTAGGAGAACAGGGTCCGTGAACCCAGGGGCTTGGGCAGGCGGAGAAGGCGATGTGGGTGTGGCCGTGGTCGTCCCTACGCAGCTGTCTCCTGACCATCGCGCAGGGGGCCTTTCCACGGCGAGTCCCCCTGTTTACAACGGGCAGTGGAGCAGCCTCTCTGAGAGGCTGGACCACAGTGGGAGCTGCTGAGCAGCTGAGGTCCTGGGGATGCTTCTGTGAGCCACACGTCCCAGGAGGAGGAGTCAGGAGGAGACACAGCAGCCCAGAAAGGCGAGGGCCAAGGAAAGGGCCTTTAAAAAGCTAAGTTCCAGATTCCTAGGAACCAGGTGTTTCCTCTTTAGATGGTGAGTCTGTGTGTCAGATGTCTGTCCCGGCGCTTGCACATGGGCTCCTGAAAGCCCTGGGCAGCTGCAAGTGGCCCAGGGGCCCTGTGTGCCCAGCTGTCACCACACAGTGACGCTGCCCATGGGTCCACACCAGGCCAGTCGGAGAGGACCCTCCTCCAGGCCCAGAGAGTGGGCTGGGAAGCAAGAGGGCTGGGACGGGGTGGGGGCCCTGCTGTACCCCTTTATCTTCCCAGTTCTGGCTTTCTTTGCACCAAGCAGCCCAATGTGTGGTTAACCAGTGCTGCGCTCCTTGAAATCTGTCCACAGCTCTCATCCCCTCCCGGTGAGTCCCAGCTCCTCACTGAGGTTTCAGGACCCTCGGTGGCCGGCCCCTCCAGGTGCACCGTGCAGGTCCCAGTCCAGCTGGGAAGAAGAGACGGACCCAGTGACAGTGCAGTCAGCGGTCCAGGGACCCAGGAAGACACACAGCACAGTATGTGCTCCCTGCAGGGGCGGGGTCAGGGCAGCTGCTTGAAGGAAGTGGGTCCCCACACGTGGATTTGACCACAGGGACTGGGGAACAGGCATCCAGGCAGGGGGAAGCTGGAGTGTCCGGCACACACAGGACTGAGGCTTGAAAGTGGGCACTGGGCTGCATCCCTGTCTTCCAGGACCACCTCGGCTGGCACTTTGTGCTCCGTGTCTCCAAACTGAAACACCCCTCAGTTCAGGGCTGGAAGGCAGTCAGCTCCCATGACGGACACTGGGCACAGGAGACTGGCTGCTCCTCTATGAGCCTTGGGCGGGCTGGCTGGGCCACAGCTGCCTCAGGTCACCTTCATTGTCCCCAGCTCTGTTCCACAGGGACTGAGGGAGCAGAGAAGCCACTAGCAGGGAATGAACATGGGCACCTTCCACTGGACAGGACGCCTCTGGCTGCCAATGCCCATGGGCTCTGCGGGGGCTGAGGGAAGCCTCCAGGTTCCAGCATCAGTAACTCAACCCTGCCAGTAATCTGCAAGCAAAACTCACAAAAGGCACCCGCCAGCCCATGATTTTCAATTGATTCCTGAATTATGAATCACTTCATGCAATTTTATCTCTCATAAAACATAACCCCTAGGTACAGAGTGGAGCGGTTGTGAAAGAACATTGGAAGCAGTGGGGCCAAGGCATCCAGGAGGCTCCAGTAGCCTCACGCACTTCCCAGAGCTCAGGCTGACCTTTGGCATGTCACGTGCCCACCCAGGACTACAGAGCTCCCACCTCCCAGCGAGGCTGGTTGTGCGACCAAGCTCTCTCCAGACAGGGAAGGGAGTGGTTTGCACAAGTGCTAGAATCCACCCTAGGAGAGAGAAGCAGACCCTCCTCCTTCTCTCTCTGTCCTGTGCATGGGGATGCGGCACCTCCTCTGGAGGAAGGGGCATCAGGGACAGGAGCCTCCTGGACCCGCCCTGGACTGTCCGCCTCCAGACCCAGCGTGAGGGGTGCCAACTTCCATCTGCCTCTCAGCTGTAGGGCATTGGTTCCAGCCGCAGAGCCTTGTCCTAAGCAGGATGGCAGTGCCAGGGGATATTTCTCATGGGTCCCTTGGGTCCAGCCACTCCCAGGAGGCAGCTGCCTGACGTTTCCAGCCCCCGCTTGCGTGGGTGACAGCCGAGTTCAGCTCCAGCCCACTACTTCTCCAGGAGGCAGTTTCCAGACAGGCAGCTAGCAGTCCGGGCCCACGACCTTTCGGCTCCACCCAGAGCCACCTGGGGGTGACGTGGACTCGGGTCTGCAGCCTGGGCTTTCTACATCCTCGGCTTGTTCCCTGATACTGGCAGCCCCTGGCAGTTACTTACCCCAGTCATGCTCACCTGGAGCACCAGCCCCAGCGTATGCCAGTGCTCCCCTCTTTGCACGAGCCTGGAGCTGCTCTCCTGAGTGGAGGGCATTCCCTACACAGAGCAGGCAGGAGCCAAGGGGGCAACTGAGCCTTCACACCTGGGCCCACTGTACAGACTGTGTGTGTGCACTCAACTCCCGGGAAGGGCAGGACTTCGGAGGGAGTGGGGTGCCACCCTCCTTTTATCCTTGTTTGGACCGAAAGAGAAGGGCCCAAATCAGCCTGGCAGGTGCCAGAGGGGAGGGCGGGGCAAACAGCCCCTCCGCCCCTCCCTGGGAGGCCATGCCCATCCAGAACTCCGCTTTGGGGCGCCTCGCCCAAGCCCCGTCCGCCCTCTGGTTCGTGCACTGCAGACACGTCCCTCGTGCCGCGGGCCCCCTCCCCTGTGGCAGGGCACTGAAGAGCTGGGCAAGGGAGCGTCGTGGGCCCTCCCTCCGCCCAGCGAGCTCGGCCCCGGGGAGGGTGTGTGTGGGGGGCGAGGGTGGGGCGCACCTGCTTCTCCTGGGGGGTGCGGGTCTGTGTGGGTCCGTATGGGCCCGCCACGCTGGAACTCGGCCACCTAACTGCCGCTCCACCCTATTGATGTCATCAGCTTGGCTTCTGATGTTTTCATCTCCCTCGCTGAGCTGCTTGCTTCAAGGTTAAATTCATTTTATTGCCTGTCTATTTGTAAAGCCTGACAAGGCCCCTCTAATAGATCAGAGGGCTGCGCTCAGAGGTCAAAGGTGCTCACATGTTGGGAAGGGGATCAAAACAGGAGGAGGGCTGCCAAGCACAGCCAGGGCTCTGTTTGCTGCGCAGACTTACTAACTGCCAGAACTTCCTCATCTGTCTCCGCTGGGCGGCTCTGCTGGTTTCACTCTATCCAATTCAACAGGAGCCTTGCCAAGTTCTTCTGCTCTTCTTCCTACTTTCAAAAAGGGCCCCTGGGGGAGAGCAGAACCTAAGATAAGGTGTGCACCTTATCTTAGACAAAGGAGGCAAAAATATACAATGGAGAAAAGACAAAGGTCTGTCCAGTCAGTTATGGTTTTTCCAGTAGTCATGTATGGATATGAGAGTTGAGACATAAAGAAAGCTGAGCGTCGAAGAATTGATGCTTTCGAACTGTGGTGTTGGACAAGACTCTTGAGAGTCCTTTGGGCTGCAAGGAGATCCAGCCAGTCCATCCTAAAGGAAATCAATCCTGAATATTCATTGGAAGGACTGATGCTGAAACTGAAGCTCCAAAGCTTTGGCCACCTGATGTGAAGAGCTGACTCATTAGACAAGACCCTGATGCTGGGAAAGACTGAAGGCAGGAGGAGATGGGGACGACAGAGGACCAGATGGTTGGGTGGCATCGCTGACTAAATGGACAGGAGTTTTCGAAAACTCCAGGAGATGGTGAAGGACAGGGAAGCCTGGAATGCTGCAGTCCATGGGGTTGCAGAGAGTTGGACACAATTGAGAGACTGAAAAACAACATGTAAAAGAATGAAACTAGAACACTTTCTAACACCATACACAAAAATAAACTCAAAATGAATTAAAGACTTAAGCGTAAGACCAGAAACTATAAAACTCTTAGAGGAAAACATTGGCAGAACCCTCTCCAACACAAATAACAGCAAGATCCTGTATGACCCACCTCCCAGAGTAATGGAAATGAATACAGAAATAAACAAATGGGGCCTAATTAAACTTAAGAGCTTTTGTAAGACAAAGGAAACTGTAAGTAAGGTGAAAAGACAGCCCTCAGAATGGGAGAAAATAATAGCAAACAAAACAACTGACAAAGAATTAATCTCTAAAATATACAAGCAGCTTAGGCAGCTCAATACTACAAAAGTGGACAACCCAATCAAAACATGAGTAAAAGGCCCAGACAGACATTTCTCCAAAGAAGACATATACATGGCTAATAAACACATGAAAAGATGCTCAACTGTTGGGAGCTGTGTTAGGCATTACTGACAAAATGGAGGCATGGCCCCAACCCCCTCTCCTCATTCGGCAGTCATGGTCCCAGGATGAAGGAGTTAAGTTTTGTGATTCTGACTTGGTCTTTCCTTTCTTTGGTTGAGTTGGCTGGAAAGAATGTTAAGGTGCTTATTGTTCTTGAGAGAAGCATGAGAAAGCACAAAGCCTTCTACAGTTGTGCCCAGAAAATAATCTATAAAGTAACCATTGACATTGTTCAAGGATTTTTACAAAGAATGTCCCAGGATGAGCAGGTAGGCCTCAGCTTGAGGCCATGGAAAGGATTGTTATCTGGGACCTGTTTGTGAGGGAAATGTTTATGGCAAAGGAAGTTTGCAGAGTTTATGGTTTAGGATTATTAAGAATAGTTTAGAGATCTCCTTGTAGCTCAAATGGTAAAGACTCTACCTGTGATGCAGGAGACCAGGGTTCGATCCCTGGGTCGGGAAGATCCCCTGGAGAAGGGAATGGCAACTCACTCCAGTATTCTTGCCTGGAGGATCCCATGGACAGAGGAGCCTGGTGGGCTACAGTCCATGGGGTCACAAAGAGTCGGACACGACTGAGTGACTAACATTCAACATGCAAGGGTAGTTAGAAGCCTTTTTAGGAGATAGTGAGCTTAGGATCCTAGGGGCAAGCAGGATTCAGAAAGATAAGAAATAAACTGAGGAATGTGGTAGGCAGCCCAGACATAAGCATGGGTCACAGTGTCATCACAAGGAAACAGGGTTCTGAGAGAATCCCCAAAGCAGGAGCTCTGTCTGAAGGGCAACAAGGAGACAGTAAATCTGGGTGAGGGGAGCTGAAAATGTCAATCCTCTGACCTAATGCTTTTGTCAAAGTATAAAAGAAGACCGGATGCTTAAAATAAACATGTAGCCCCGCACCTGAGTCAGAGACTACCTCATTCCCTGCCGACACTGCTCATCTCTTCAGACTGATTCCCCGGCTGCTGGAGCTGGACCCTGGCACTCAGCTTCACTCATTATTAGAGAAATGCAAATCAAAACCACAATGTGGTAACATCTCACCCCAATCAGAACGGCCATCATCAAAAAGTCTACAAATAATAAATGGTGGAGAGAGTGTGGAGAAAAGGGAACACTTTTATTCTGTTGGTGGGAATGCAAACTGGTACAGCCACTATGGAGAACAGTGTGCAGCTTCCTTAAAACCTGGGAATAGAAATGCCATATGACCCAGCAATCCCACCGCTGGACATATACCCTGAGGAAACCAGAAATGAAAGAGACACATGTACCCAAGTTTCACTGCAGTTCTATTTACAATAGCTAGGACATGGAAGCAAACCTAGATGTCCACCGACAAATGAATGGATAAAGAAGTTGTGGTACACATACACAATGAATATTACTCAGCTATAAAAGGAACACATTTGAGTCAGTTCTAATGAGGTGGATGAACCTAGCGCCTATTATACAGAATGAAGTAAGTCAGACAGAGAAGGGCAAACACTGTATATTTATGCATATACATGGAATTTGGAAAGACGGGACTGATGACCCTACATGCAAGGCAGCAAAGCAGACACAGATATGAAGGGCAGACCTTTGGACTCTGTGGGAGGAGGCAAGAGCAGGGTGATTTGAGAGAATAGCACTGAAACATGTGTATTTCCACATGTGAAATAGATGACCAGTGCCAGGAGCCAGCATGAGGAATCCCACCCGTGACAAGGTCATGCGGCAGGGATCTGATGGGCAAGGTCGAGTCAGATCTCAGGGTTTCCCCCTGGTATTTCCTGAGCCTGTTCCCAAAAAACCTCAAAATCTGCCGGCCTTTGTACTCTGCTTTTCCACTCTCCTGACACCCTTTGGAAAAAAGTTAATTCAGGGCTTCAGTCTTCTGCAAAAGGATGTCTCAGCTTAAAACCCCCTCTGATAACTCTCTAGCTTGCCTAACAGGTTCCCCTGGACCTCTTACAGCTTGTGAATTGCTTACAGCCCCTCAACCGCGAGAGGCACAAGAAGCTTAACACATCCTAGGAACGCAGGGGCTTCCGAGGTGTCAAGAACATTAGAATAAAACTGATTAAGCGTTTCATTGTTGAGCCAATACTTGCTGCCAAAGTTTCATCTTTTATTTGTTGACATAGTTGGTATACAGAAAAAACAAGTAGTAACATTAGATCTTTGAGTTAAGTACCTTCTTTGTTATAACCCACTGCGCCTTTGTTCTATAGAGATGTAACTTTAGTGCTTAAAGGAGATGCAGATTAAAGGAAAACACTTCAGGGGAAGTGAGATTAACATTCATTAAGGAAGAGAGCCAAAAAGTGTTAACAAGCCTCTTGGCCAGAAGATAATGTAAATCACCTGAGACCTTTTGTATACAAAAAGATGTACAGAAAGAGTCTGGGCTGCTAACGCTGCATAATTTTGTGTTACCCCTTGATCTCTATGTACAATCAAAAAGGTATAAAAGGCCTTTCTAGACAATAGAGGCGAGGCCAGTCATTGGAAGGACTGGTTTCCCCCGTGTCTCCTCTTTACTCTAATTTCAGGCTGAATTCCCATCTGTGGTATGGAGGCTCGCCGTGTCTACTTACTTGTCCCGGCTTCTAAGATCCGTAAGAGAGAGAGCCCAAGGCGGGGCACTCTCCGATATTCAAACGGACGCCGGTGGCCTAACGTAGATGGTGCAAGCTCCTTGTCTGGAACTTTATTGGCTTTCCATGTAAACCATGTTATTCAGCCTCTTTTCTCCACTTAATTTTCCTACTACACTATTTCTTCCTAATCTAATCTTATATTAATAAATAAATAAGTTTTTCTCGCTGACTCTGTCCACCCTTCGAATTCCCTGGATCCATGGGCCTGGACCCCGGCAGACCAGCGCAAATTCAATGCATGAAGCAGGGCACCCAAAGCTGGTGCTCTGCAACAACCCAGAGGGAAGGGGTGGGGAGGGAGATGGGAAGGGTGTTCAGGATTGGGGGGCATATGTATACCTGTGGCTGATTCATGTTGATATATGGCAAAACCCATCACAATATTGTAAAGTAATTATCCTCTAATTAAAATAAATTAATTGGGAAAAAAGAAGAATACTGGAGTGGGTAGCCATACCCTTCTCCAGGGTTCTCTCTGACCCAGGGGTTGACCCAGGGTTCCCACATTGCAGGCGGGTCCTGTACCACTGGAGCCCCCAGGGATGCCCTAAGGGTGCTTCCACAGTCGCCCTGACAGTGGCGTTGCCATTAGAGTCCACCAGCGCCTCAGAAGGAGCCCCCTTCCTTAGCCCTACTCTAGCATTCCTTGTCTGCGCATTTTTTGGTGATGGCCTCTGCTGATATTCCTGAGGTGATACCGCATGACAATTTGATGTCTTTATCTCTAATAATTCACCATACTGTGCAAATTTTCATGAGGTTTTTTTTCTTTGAACATTGTGAATTGCGTTTACCTCTTGATATTTTCTTCTGATAGTTTGCACTTTTTTTCATCTTTGTGTGATTAGTTCCTCCTGAATGTTTTTGAGGGTACTTATCGTCACAGTCCACAGTCGCAATTATTGTGTGTTAGTTGCTCAGTCGTGTCTGACTCTTTGTGACCCCATGTATGGGGGTCCTCCAGGCTCCTCCATCCATGGGATTTTCCAGGCAAGAATACTGGGGTAGGTTGCTGTTTCCTTTTCCAGGGAATCTTCCTGACCCAGGGATCAACCCTGGGTCTCCTGCATTGCTGGCAGAGTCTTTACTGTCTGAGTTACTAGGAAGATTATTAAGTGCCCATAAACAATTATTAAGTGATTATTAAGTGCCCATAAACCATGATTTTATTTTGCTTTTGCTGTTGTGGGTAATGGCCACAAGGTGGAAGGATTTCCTGTGAGCTGCTGTGGTTATCCTGGAACTAGATAGAACCTTACTGGAAGTCTTGTTTTGGCATTGCAAATAAGAGTGTAATTTGACAGAACAAACACCAAAAAACTTGTCTCTCTCTCTTTTTTTAATTAAATTAACTTGTATTTCTTATTGTAGTAACATTTTTTACAAGGTGGTGGGGGCTGAAGGTGTACAAGATGTTTTTCACCTATACATATACGTGTATCTGTTCAGCTTTGGATTGCTTTCCCATATAGTTTATTACAGACTGTTGATAGACCTCCCTCAGTGTTCATAAGCTTTTGGTGGCACCAGACACTTGGTCCCTAGTGTGGTCAGGCCTCAGGTGGGAAGGCTGGATTCCGTCACCTCGCCATCCTCTCTTAGGGCCTGTGGCATCTTCTGCATAGAAGGAAGGGTTGGCTTGAACCCACCTTTCCTCTCTGCATGCTTCTTCTTTCTCTCCCAGCAATGGAGCTGTGCCAGAGCAACCAGGCCAAGAGCCTCCTCCCAGGATGGCTGAGAAGAGTGAGCACGTGCGGGGGATCCTCAGAAGCCGTGACCCATGCCTGTGGTTCTGGGGTCTCCTTCTGAGTGCTGTGGCCCCACGCCCTGCTCAACGGAGTTGTCGTCAGGCTTGGTGGTGGAAGCAGTCTGGGTATTGAGATTTCATGGGTAGAAACCATTCATTTCTTTCCCGAGAGAAGGTCCCCTTCTACTTTGTTTGGGAGACCCCCTTTTTAATAAAGAAAAATGACAAGCTTTAATTACATAGTAAGGATTACAGGATGTACACGCACACAATAACCATAAGGATCAAGAAGCAGAACATGGTGAGCGGACACCCAGGGGCGCCCTTCTCTGGTCTCAGCCTCCTCCCGGCTGAGGCCACTGTTCTCTGACTCCAAGCCAGTGGCCTTGTCCTTGTCATTCCCCCCGGCACTCAGCCCAGCCTCACCTCGCCCCAACTCTGTGCGTGGCGCGCTGCGCATGCTGGCTGTCGCCCTGGTGTCTCAGCCATGTGTCCATGGTTGGTTTCGGGTGTGGCTCCTGAGGGTGCAGAGTCCATGCCTGTGTGTCCTGGCGCAGTGTTCGCAGGCTTGTGTTCCAGTCGGAGTATCACTGTGGGGCCATGTGCGCTTGGACCCTGTGGTCTGAGGTAGGACAGTCTCAGGAGGGGCTGCACCCCTGAGGGTACCAGGCTTCCCATTGCTCCATGTCCTGCTGGTATTTGATGCTGTGATTTTCCTGTCTGCCAGTCTGGCAAGTGTATGCATAGCTTATTCTTACGGTTTCAATCCCTAGATTATTAGGAAAGTTGTACATCGTATTGCATTCATGGATTGTTTTCTGTTTTTAAGTTTTAAAAATTTGTGGTCACATACATGTAACATCTGCCATCTTAATCCCTGTTGAAGTGCGCATGTTATGGTCCATGACACTGTTTTTTCTGTTTTTTTTTTTTTCCTCTCATATAGATTATTATATTTTGTTTAGTAGAGTTCCCTCTTCTATTCAGCTGGTCCTTTTTCATTATCAACTTGATATATATTATCAGTTTATTTTCATCCCAAACTCTTAATTTATCCCTTCCTTCTGACTTCCTTTGATAATCATAGCTTGGTTCTCTCTGCCTGTGAGTCTGTCCCTGTTTTGTGCACCAGCTCATTGGGATGAATTTATAGGTCCCATCTGTATGTGCTCCCGCAAAATGTCTTTTTCTCCCTGACTTGCCCCATTAGGCTGATAATTTCTTGGCGCATCCTTGCTGTTGCCAGTGTGAGCACCTCGCTCTGCTTTATGGCTGGGTAGGATTCCAGTGTAGAGATGCATCACACAGTCTTCATTTTTCTGTCAGTGGTGAATTCTGTGTCTTGGCTATTGTAATAGTGCTACCCTGAAAATCAAAGCGCACGTGTAATTTTGAATGGTGGTTTTCTCTGGACCTACGCCCAGGAATGGGATTGCGGGATCATATGATACCTCTGTGTTTAGTGTTTCAAGGACCCTCCATGCTGTTTTCCATCGTGGTTTCACCATTTACATTCCCACCAAGATTGTGGGAAGAGCCCCCTTTCTGTATATCCTCTGCAGTATTTATTCTTTGTAGACCTTTTCAGTGACGGCCATTGTGACCAGTGTGAGGTGGTGCCTCATTGTGGCTTTGATTGGCATTGATTTAATAATTATTGCTGTGGAGCGTCTTTCCCTGTGCTTTTCTTACTTTACACGTGTGATTACAATTCACCTCTTGAAAGTTGGCCCTGTTTGGAATTCTTTTCCAATGATTTACCCAGGAGCTTTCTTGAGGGCAGGTGTCATTCACAGCCCTGTTGGACTTGTGACTGTTAAGAGCCCTTCAGCCCGTTTCAAAGTGTATATATTGATCCGAACAAGCTCCGTACTCCCTGTCCCTCTGCCTTTCTTTTTTGGTATCTATGAGTTTCTTTTCTAAGTCTGTGAGGCTGTTTCTCTTTTGTAAAGAAGTTCATATGTATCCATGTTTAGTTTCCACTGGAAGTGATGACCTATGATACTTGTCAATCTTTCTCACTTACCTCACCTAGTACCATCATGTCCAGTTTCTTCCCTGTAACTGGAAATGGCATTATTTCACCCTTCTTTGTGTCTGAACAATATTGCATTGTGTATATGTACCTCACTTTTTTCTGTATCCATCCATCTGTGCTCGTATACTTAAGTTGCTTCTGTGTCTCGGTTATCGTCCCTAGTGCTGCCATGATCTTTGGGGTGCAGGTGGCTTTTTAAATTTTGGTTTTCTCTGGATCTACGCCTAGGCATGAAACTGCTGGCCACTTGGTTCTTTTTGTTTAGTTTTTTAAGAACCTCCATAATGTTCTCCCTAGTGGGTATACTGATTTATACTCCCGCCAGCACTGTAGGAGTGTTCCTTTCTCTTCATATCTTCTGCAGGATTTGTTTAGGTTTTTGATATGGCTGTTCTGATCAATGTGAGGTGATACCCCGTTGTACATTTGATTTACCTTTCTCTGAGAACTGGTGATGCTGAGCATTGTTTCTTGTGCTTTACGGCCATCTCTATGACATCTTTGGACAAATGTGCAGTTAGATTATTGGATAATTTTTTATTGGATTTTTTAAAATATTGAGCTGTACAAGTTGTTTGTATGTGTTGGGCATAAATTCTTTGTGGGTATCTTCATTTGCAAGATTTTTTTCCCATTCTGACGGTTGTCTTTTTCTTTCCTTGATGGTTTCCTTTGCTGCATGAATACATTTTTTTTAAATCATTTGTTAGGTCCCATTTGTTTATTTTTGTTTTATTTTTCATGATTCTATGAGGTGGATCAAAAAAGAACTTGCTGCATTTTATGTCAAAGCATGTTCTTCTCTTTTCCTTGAGAGTTTCATAGTTTCTGTCCTTTTATTTAGATCTTCAATCTGTTTGGCGCTGGTCTGTGTGTGGTGTTCGGGAGCTTTCCAGTTTCATTGCTGAGGAAGCTGCCCGGCGTCCCCCACGGCGGTCGCTCCTCATGTCCATTCCCAGCGTCAGTGTAGGAGGCTCCCCTTCCTCTACACCCTCCCCAGCATTTGTTGTTTGTAGAGTTTCCATCTTTGGCCATTCTGACTGGTGTGAGGTGATACCTCACTGAAGTTTTGATTTACATATTTCTCATATTTAATGATGTTGACATATTTGCATGTGATTTTTGAATTTATTTATTTTAATTGGAGGCTAATTATAATATTGTGGTTCTTGCCTTACATTGACATGGATCAGCCACGAGTGCTGCATGTGATTTTTTAAAACAGTTTGAGTTAAACTTACTTATTCAAATTGTCTTCTTGAATGCCTGCTCTGTTTTTAATATTTTTCTGAGGACCTCCCCTAGGACATTTCTTGAGGGCAGGTGTTTTTTCACTTACAGCCCACAGGCCTTGGGAGTATTAAGTGTCCATGGGCAATGGTTTGAAAGTTGTTGTTATGGGAAATGGCCACAAGGCGGCAGCATGTTAATGCCCAACTCTGGTTACTGGGGGCAACCAGAGCCTTAGGGAAAGTCTTGTTCCTGGATTGTCATTTAGAGTGGAATGCGTCAGAAGACTTAACAGCAGCAGTGCCAGAAGAAACACCCAAGGCTTGTGTCCCATTCCATCTTCCCTGCTTAGCCCTATCCCCTGGACACATCCCAGTTGCTGGAACTCCACTCTGTGGAGGGTGCTGTCATCCATAGGTGGGGCGACCCTGAGGAAGGAACATGGAGGCAGGAACCCCGTCAGCAGGAGATGTGGAGCCCAGGGGACTTTTCAAAGCTCTTCTGGGTCAAAGACATCACCGTCCTTTGGGTGTATTAGGCAGAGCTTCGCTTCAGGAGGACCTATCTCTACCCACCTCAGCCCCAAGACAGTCGATCCACGGAACCCAAGCCTGACCAGGCTTCAGGGCTGTGGCAGCAGCCTAGATCACCAAGGCCCGAGGGGAGCAGAGTCAGCGCTCTCTTTCTGTGACCCGTGCTTTGTATTGGCATATAGGTGACTTACGACGTTGTAGAGTGTGCTGTTTGTTTGTTTCAGGTGGACAGCAACGTGAGTCCCTCATGCATAGCCGTGTACACGT